>NC_068971.1:29075130-30352630 GCF_016808095.1 Vigna angularis | reverse complement strand
TTATTGAAATCTAGACTCAAAGAGCTTTTAAATGACTATGAACCCATAATTTTTAGACCATTCTACAAGATGCAGTTAATTTCCCAAAAAAAATATATTTCTAAACTTCTTAAATGAGTTTACTTTCACATTGTTGTTTCACGTTTCTTATTTTAGATGGTGGATAAGTGAGTTTAATGGTCATGGATGATGTTTAGTGAATCAATGAACACATTAAACTATTGAATTGTTGACTAAAAAGATCATTTAGATGTTTTCCTCTAAATACTTTAAAATAAAAGTCTTTATAAAAAAATTTAAAAATATAAAATTTTAACATTATAAAAAATATATAACTCAGAATTTCCCAGTAACCGAATTCTAACCTAAAATTGTAAAAAAAATATATAACTTAGAATTCGGTTTTCGGCAAACCATTTCTCAACTTAAAATAAAAGTGTACTGTAAATATAAGGCACAATATGCTATATGCGTAATAATAAATGATTTCTGTGCTATGTGAGAAAAAAAAAATCAACTTTTGAGTTGTAAAGTTTAGAAAGTAGTTGTGGATCATCTAGAAGTATTTTTAGTTATAAATCCCTTCTAAAACACTATTTCATATTAGGAATATTTTTCTAAATCCAGAAGCATATTCTATTTTACATAATTAAAAAAAAAGTATGTGAAAAATATCTTCTAGATTAAGAAATTCAGTGGAAGAATCCAAAAATACAATTTTAAATGGAAATTTGTTGTTTTGGTTTAAATAATCCAAAATAAGTCACTTCTCGTTTAAGAAATACACAATTTTGAGAATCATATTGCACAATTTGAAAAAAAAAACTCAATCTGAGATCCAAAGCTCCTCAACGAAAAACAAAAATTAACGTAACTCAAACATCTACCCATCTTCATACTTCACAATGTTCACTTAAGCTAAATTTTGTGTAAAAAATGTATCTCGACACGAAACTCCATTTCCATTTAATAAAATAAGGACAAAGTAGAAAAAAATGAAATTAAATGAAATTTTTTCACAACTTTATTATATAAAAAATGAAAAAATATATTTTTTCTACATAAATTCATTACTGGTTACCATGTATATTCCATAAAGATCAAATAAATAAATAAAAATAAAAACAAAAACTTCATCTGATAGAATCATATTAATTGTAATATGAAGCAATCTATTTATTAGTCAAATTGGAGAAATATTATTCTGGTCTTAAACTAATTGCAGTCTTACACTTTTAAAAGAAAGCTGATGATTTTTTTCCGTATTTACTTAAATAGTAACTATTTCATTCATAATTTCTTTCTAATTAAATTAAACCAATAATTGTGCACTTATAGAAGATAAAAATACTGAATTCAATGAATTTGTGCTATATTTAATGGAATGAAATTATTATAATCTATAACATTAATAAGGAATTCCTATTTTTGATGTGGACAAATATTACATATTTATCCTTCTTATTTTTTAACCGATTATTTATTTTAACTTAATAATTTTTTTAAATTAAAACGATTAAAATAATTATCTTATTATTTTATTTTTTAAGTAAACCTTTATTTAAATTTAATAATTTTTTAAATTACATTAATTACTTACAACAAAAAAATTGTAGACAAATATATGTGTCGCATGTTTCAATAATAATAATAATAATAAACAACTGCAAAAATTATTTAATTTATTACAAAAAGACTTTAAATTTAGTGATTCTAGAAAATGGGGTAAGTAGGTGAGTATCAAATATGTTTGTTGTTGTCTAGAGTTAGAAAAATTATAGTTTGCCACTGCAAGTAGGTGAGTGACTTTGTTTGCTACTTATAAAAAAAAGACATGACCGCTCCAATAGTTTGAGATGAGCTAAACAGATTCTCCTGTGCCGCAACGACCCTGGTTTCTCGGTCTTCGATGTCTGCGCACAAATCTTCCAACTACCTTCGTGTAAGACTTCAAATGCTACAAGCATAAATACTGTTATCAGTTTGCAACCAGAAAAGCCACTGTTACAACTATCTTGGTCCCGAATCCATGGAGAAACCTCACATAGTAGTGGTTCCTAGTCCTGGCTTCACCCATCTGGTCCCAATTCTTGAGTTCTCCAAACGCCTTCTCCATCTCCTCCCACATTTTCACATCACATGCTTCATTCCCTCACTTGGGTCACCTCCTTCTTCCTCCAAAGCTTACCTTCAAACTCTTCCATCAACCATAACTTCCATTTTCCTTCCCCCCATCAACCTTGAACAAAAGACAGATCCCTCTGTTCTCGCACTTCAAATCGAACTCTCTGTCAATCTCTCTCTACCCTACATAAGGCAAGAATTGAAGTCCCTATGTTCAAGAGCAAAGGTTGTAGCTTTGGTTGTGGATGTTTTTGCAAATGGGGCATTGGACCTTGCCAAGGAACTTAACCTCTTGTCTTACATTTACCTCCCTCAATCTGCCATGTTGCTTTCTATGTACTTCTACTCATCAAAGCTAGATGAGATACTTTCTTCTGAGTCCAGGGACCCCCAAGAGCCTATAAAGATACCTGGTTGTGTACCTGTTCTCAGAAAAGATTTTCCTCTTCCTTTTCAGAATCTCTCTGGCATAGGTTACAAGGGGTTTCTGGAACGCTCCAAAAGGTTTCATATTCCCGATGGTATCTTTATGAATACCTTCCTCGGACTGGAATCAGAGGCCATAACAACTTTGCATGAACACGTGAAAGGGAAGCCCGGGATTTACCCTGTTGGACCCATCATTCAGATGGGGTCGATTGATCATGAAAATGGGGTGGAGTGTTTAAGGTGGTTGGATAAGCAAGAACCCAAATCTGTTTTGTTTGTGTCCTTTGGAAGTGGTGGCACACTTTCTCAAGACCAACTCAATGAATTAGCCTTTGGGTTAGAACTGAGTGGCCAAAAGTTTCTTTGGGTTGTGAGAGTCCCTAGCTTTGAGGTCAGTTCTGCATACTTTGGTGCTGAAGATAAGGACCCTCTGCAGTTTCTTCCACAGGGTTTCTTGGAGAGAACCAAGCAGCAAGGGTTGGTTGTTCCTTATTGGGCCCCTCAGATTCAAGTGCTTGGTCACAGTGCGACTGGGGGGTTCTTATCTCACTGTGGTTGGAACTCGGTGCTTGAAAGTGTTGTGAAAGGTGTGCCAGTGATAGCATGGCCTCTCTTTGCTGAGCAGAGCCTGAATGCAGCAATCCTAACTGATGATCTGAAGGTGGCACTCAGACCAAAAGTTAACCACAGTGGATTGAGAGAAAGAGAAGAAATTTCTAAGGTTGTGATAGGCTTGTTCCAAGAGAAAGAAGGCAAGGAAATTCGACAAAGAATGGAACTTCTGAAGTTTTCTGCTGCTAATGCGATTAAAGAAGATGGATCATCTACAAGAACTCTGTCAGAACTGGTTGCGAGTTTCAGAGACTTTTAGCATATCATTTTCATTTTTAGTGGTTGTGCTTTGGTTTTCCTTTTCTACTCATCTCAGGTTTCAACTAGGATATATTTCACTAATTCAAGTGCACACAGTTATTTGCTGAGTGCTATAAGAAAAAGATATTGCTGATAAGTAAAATAATGCATACCCTTTTCAAGTGAATGCTTTGATCCTTTGTTGTTTCTAATTTATATATTTAAACCATTTTCTTAGTTTGTATACAATCTCATAATTATGGAAATATTGATGGAGAACTTGGTCACACGTTCACAATAAAGTATATTCCGAAAAATAACATATAGATTTCAATACGAGCATGTGAAATGAAATTATGTAAATAAAAAGTAAAAGATATACAGAAAAATGTATTAATGATGTTCAAATTAATATATTTTAAGGTTGGAATGCGAGAACATATATTTACACATTTTCTTTATGATTCCGATGATCTAAGTTATTTAAGGTTACATACGTAAACTTTGTGTTAGAAAATAAAGAAGTAAAAATAAACTGTTATATAAATAAGTTTTTCGACTCGGATTTTTTTATCTTGAAATTTGTTTATTTTTATTTAAGTTAATGATGGTTTGGCAGGTTATTTCACTTGTAACAGAAGGATTAGACATGGAAATTCTCTTTCATTTTTTTTTTTTATTTTGTTTTGTTGAAGAAGTTTTGAATAAGACATCTTAGATATTATTTTTAAAAGACTTAAGCTTCCTATTATTGGTAATTGAAAGATACAATTTTCTTCAAATAATATATATATATATATATATATATATATATATATATATATATATAAATCTTACAATCTTTATTAAATGAGTATAACATTTTCTCTAGTTAATGAATAAAACTAAAAGTCACTTTTACATTAGTGATATTTTCTCCAACGACACAATTGTTTTAATCTTTGATTGTTAAGATTTGTAATAAGTTTACTTTTTGAAAAAGAAAATTGCTTAGTATGATTGTTGACTTATGATCTTATAATTTTAAAGTTTACAAATGACCTATTAAGCTTCTTCTTTAGGTGAAACAATGGAGTTGAAGTTTTGTTTAGACTAGAGATACACATAAACAAAGATTGTTCATTATTCAATGGTCTATCTTGTGTGGTTCTAAGGTGAATGGTGATTTTATAGGTTACTAATATTTAGTTTGAGAACAAAACATTATGTTACGTTTAGCTTGGAAGTTTGATTATGACAAATTGACTTAGATTAAAAACATGCATATTTGATTTCTTAAGTATTAGAAATATATGTTCTTTAAATTTTGATCAATTTAGCATGATATTAAGGATGCATATGATGTTGTTCTTGAAAATACTTTTTGGATACTAAATAAAGGTGATTGTATTAATCTTTGGAACGATTGTTGGTGTTCTGACATTTGCATATCTAAATTCGCTAGAATTCCTTATTTTGACAAAGCGTGGTTATACTTTATTGTTCATTCAGCTTGGACAGGTACTCACTAGAACTTTCCTTGTTTTGCTATCAAATTATGTTAATTTTCTGCTTTAATAGTTAATGAGGATGAAGATGTACCTAATTGGATTTTTGACGATAGTAGTATGCTTTCTCAAAAAGTTGCAAAAACGTTTTACTCTTTCGGTATGGAATGTATGGATTGGGGGAGCTTAACATGGTTGAATGAGGTGCCACCAGCTAAAACATTGGTTCTTTGAAAGTTGTTGTATGTTGGTTACCTATTAATTTGGAGGTTAAGAAAAAGGAAGTGATTTTATGTTTTGCGTGTTCTTTGTGTGGTAACAATGTCGAATCTTTCTTTCATTTGTTCTTTTATTGTTTTATTGTTATACGATTGTGAGATTTTTTTTATGGCTTAAATATGTTTTTTGTCCTTAAACTATTATGTGATTTTGTTTTCGTCCCTCTTCGAAACCGTGATCCATTTTCCTTCTTCCCCTTTTAAAAAGTCCAAGATTTAGTCCTTCATGACCAACGATGTTAATTTTTTTCTTAGGTATTAACGGTGTGCCACATCACATTTTCTTTTTCTAAAACTTGTAAACCCTCTTTCTCTCTATTATCTTCACTATCAAAAAGATTTCAAAAAAGGGTTAATCCAATTTACATATATCTCAAGCCAAGAGGGGGAAGGACGAGGGAGGGGGGGGGGGGAATTGGATTAACTCTTTTTTGAAATCTTTATGAGTTCTTAGCTTCTTGTAATCAATAAACAAAGAATAGTGAATCAATAAGTAGAGAAAGAGTAGAGAAAGGTCAACACACAAACAATCTATATTGGTTTGTCTCATAAGCCTACATCTAGTCCTCCTTCAACAACTTTAGTTGAAGGGAATCCACTATAATGATTGAGTATACAAGAATACAGAGACAACCCTCTCAATGCACTCCTCTCACCACTCAAAATCAAAATAGCAACACAAGAGATGAACACCCTTAATTTCTTACAAATACAAAGAGCAATCCCAGCTCTTAAACCTGGTTATCTCCACACAAGTACATAATACAAATTATTTGAAGAACCTGATCTTGAACACACTCTTCAAAGTGCATAATTAATCAGAACTAATGTAGTCCAATTTCCTTGAATGAATCCTTGTAGATTTATCCCCAAGAAAGCTTTGTCATTTTGTTGTGCAAGAAACCATTATTAATCTTTTAACCATTCATCATAAAAAACAAAGATATAAAGTGACAAAGCTCCCCCTATCAACAATCTCTCCCTTTTTGGATGATGACCAACAAAAATCATGTTTTTCTTTTACTCTCCTCCTTTGGACATTAACAAAAAAATGGCAGAACAAACAAGTAAAATGGTATACATTTATGCTAAAAACATCAAAATCACTTACAAACCATTTAAGAATGTGATGCTCCCTCTATCAAAAAGAGTTAAAGCACTATGGAAGTATGTGAGCAATATATGAATGATATCAAAATAAAGATCAGCTCAATACAACTAATTCAAAATAATATATCATAGTAGTTTGACTTGTATCAGATCAAGTATATTGATTTCAATTGATATCAGGGTCACTTTTCAATACTCATATAAAGTAAAAAATATAAACGGGAAGCAACAAGTATAATAGTATAAATGACATTTATTATGCAGTAGAAAATATGATATATGTATCAGCATAGCTGCAGTAGAGATAAAAATACACGGTTTATCTTAAAATGATGCATATTTCACAATATACAATGGATTTCAAAGTGAATTTATGCTGTATGAAACATATAACATGAATTTTACTCAAAGCATGTATTTCATGGCATTTTAAACTTGTTCAACAGACTAGAAATGTTGTTGTATGCTTATAAAACTAGATTCAGTCACTTAATCAATTACATTATCAGTGTAACAAATTAAAATTTGCAGTAATGGTCATGGTGGTTTTTCATTGCAGGTGCGTGGGGGAGACACGATATTGTGGTGGTCTTCTCTGGTGACACTATGAAGCCTTGAACTCGCGATACACGATATTGTGGTGGTCTTCCTTTTCGATTTTGGGCTCTTTGCTCCAGGTTGTGATTTCGAACAATAGTGGCTTGCAGTGACTTTGTGTTGTTATGTGGTGGTTGACAAAGATGGAAGGTGCAAGGATGCACAGACAACAATGGAAGAAAGCCATGGTAATTTGGTAGTGAGGAGTTGAAGATGATGAGGTGGAAAGAGACCCTGGACAACCACGTCAAAAAGAATGGTCACGACACTTACTAAAACTCATGTGAATATTATGTCGTTTAGATGTTAATAGGAAAAAAAACTAAATTGAACAAGAATTTTAAAAATTAAACCTACTTTAAACAAAAATTAAAAAATATGGAACAAGTAATTAAAAAATATGGAACAAATATTATATTTAAAATAACTATATATTGAAAGATTACGTGGAAAACAACTTGTTTAAAAAGTTCTTTTCGAAACACGAAATTGGAAACTAGAAAATATAGCAGTAGACAAATTCAAATTGACTTAAAAATCCAAGAGAATGAACAAAGAAAAATTGTCCTACTTAAGCTTACGTTTGAAAACGAGTTAACTTGGGAACAAGCACATCGAAATCCTCACCACGATGCCAAATCAAACACGTTATATACCACAATTATTTATTCTTATTGTACATAGAAGTTTTGCCATATAACATAAAACTCTTGCATAGGAAGAATCAAAGGTCAACACATTTTGAAGCCCTTAAATTTTAATATTACAAGGACCCAGAAAAACATGGTTATTCATCTTTTGCTAATTCCTCGAATATACTTTTGATTAATAGTTGCTCACATGAGATCATAGTAAGAATAATAAACAACAATTGTCATAAGAACTAAGGTTGTAATTAGAGAAATGATTTTAGAAAGAGTGAATGAATGAATTTGAAAAAAATAAAAAGATGATTGTGATGTTGTTTGGATTAAAGGAGAGATAGTGTGATTTTAATAGATTTGATGAAAATTTATATATATGATATGATGGATATAATATATTAAAAAATCTATTTTAATGAATAAAATTAAATGATTACCATTTTACTTGAAGATAAAAATGATATAAATTTAAATATAAATAATAAACTTATATTAAAATAAAATAAAATTTATTATTTAAAATTACAAAAATATAATTTATTATTATTATTATTATTATTACTATTATTATTATTATTATTATTATTATTACTATTATTATTATTATTTATTGTAACATCCCAAAAATACAGTAATAAACCATATAATAGAAATAATTACATTTAACGATAACTCAGATCAGTTTTAACAACAAAACGATCGTACGGTTATGGCCGAACGGCCTTACACAGAACTACAAACTTAACTATACAAGATAAGTAATATTTGACCGAACGGTTTTCAAAACCAACACCGAACGGTCTTACAAAACGAAAGGATAGGGTGATCGAACGACCACCTTAACAAAATCAAACTACTAGCCGAACGTTCCTACTGCTTGGTCTTCACTTCCACTTCTATCAAATTTTCTTCTTCCAGTGCATCTTCCAACAGCGCGTCTCCTTCTGCTCACATCCACACGGATGATCATTGCAACGACAAGAACAGACGTACAAAACCAGACAATACAGGAAAAATGCAGGGTAAGCTTATGTAGTTTAATTCAAGTATAAACATACACTTCAAACAGTCAAACGCACAAGGCAAATTCAACATACGTAACATACAATTCCTAACACTAGACTGACTGTCCGGACTGTATGAAATCTGTGTAGCTACGACGTTCGTGCACCCGGGTGATGTAGTAACTGGAATACTCTCATCAGCTGCCACCCGAGGTTAGTCCTATCTGTCCAAAGTACCCCTAAGGACTAGGACCTCCTACCGTTCCCACACATGACCTACCCTCCTCTACGTGAGGACGAGTACTCACGGAACATCATGATAAATTGACAGCTTAGCATTACCACAGTCATACTTTACCAATTCCAATATTCATCCATGAGTCGTTCCTCCCTGGAACGCTCGTTCAAAATCCAACATTTCCAATCCATAACACATTCTTAATCATTCTCAATTTCATCTCTCATTATCATTTTTCTCAAATTCATCTTTCATTATCAATAAGTTAAATCTCATCTTTGTTCAAAGATTCTTACGGATACTCGATACCGAACGTTCGATCCTCACTCAGAACGAGGACGAACACGAGACCGAGAGGTCTCCAGTTCTAGAATAGGATAAGACCGAGAGGGTTACTAAAGGATTACGAAAAGAAACCGAAGTCAACTGCATATTGCAAGAATGACTAAAATGGATGTTACTTACCAAGTGAGTCAATTAGATGAACTGACCCTTGAGAGTTCTAACCGAACGCTGAAAAGGCCTCGCCAAGTGTTACGACTCTAGGCCGGAACCAATCGATACAAACACTTCAAGATATTTCAGTAATAATACTTAGAAGAATTTACATGAAGGAATCGAACGCTGATAAATACTTAGTTTATTTGAATTTACATCAAAAATCCGAATGTCAGTCAATGACCGAGCACGGTAGAGAAGAAAGTTCTTATTGAAGTTGGACGAACGTCATTTTCGTAAAGATAGATTATAAAAGAAACGAGTACGAACGCTTGGTGTAAGACCGAGCGCTACTCCGTACGAGCATTTGGGGTGAAACCAAACACTTGCCTAGAACGAACACTTGGTATAAGGCCAAGCGTTATTAAGCTTATAGAAAATGGGTTTGATTAATATAGTCATATACTATTTGAGTGGGGTTTACGAATAATCAAGATATACAAATACATATATTTACCACATTCAGGTTCATCACCGAATACTCAGATGCAACTACGCTTGGTCGAACGCTCAAGCACAGTACTATCACAAGGAGACGCTCGTCCTCAACTAGAATTCTTTCCAAATGAAAGAATTCAATTTCAAACAAGTCTACTAGAAACACCGAACGGTCAAAGACCGTTCAATGACGAACGTACATTATCATAGGAAAATTTCATGTTCAGGACTCATTTATCTTCAATTCATTTCTCATTACATAATTTCATAACTTTATAAAATTCATATCATAATCAATTTGCATACTCCGTACAATTCATATCATACTAATAAATCATATTCCACATAAACCTTCATATCAACATTCATACAATCCAAACATATCAACCATCATGCATTATATTCATTTCAGTCCATTAACGATCGTTCATTCAACACAATAAACATACAAATTAAATTAAATAAGCTTCCCTTACCTCTAGTGTGAACGATCGTCCTATAGACAGGATACGCTTCGTCTGACTACAGATCTTTCTACCCTTACATTCCACAACTCTTCAAACTAACCAAACAGCCAAAAACCAATAGTGGTTCAGACAAGATAACAGCATGCAACCGATACTTGGTTTGCATGTACCAGAGAACGGACGACTAAAGATGGGAAAACTTACCAGTTCAGAACTCGAAGCTGTTCGGTTCAGAATGAAGCTTAGGGCGCCGGAAACGCTTCCACGGTGCCTGAATGGTGATCGGAGAAAAGAAAGGGTACGATTTCTTAGAGAGAAGGGAGAGTTTTCTTGTGAGAAGGAGGAGAATTTGAAAAGATCAGAGGTTGGAGGAGAAGATGCATGCAGAGAGTGGGACGTGATTTTTCTAAAATCTCAGTTTTGTTTAAGACGAACGTCCGCTCATCTGTTGACACCTGCATTCTACTATCTGATTTTTGAATCCTCGTTACTTGACACCTGGCGTCCGTTCAGAGGAGTTTTGGGTGCGTTTTAATGAGCCTGACAGAAGGGGTTTTGGGTGCGTTTAACGAGGCCTGACATTTATTATTATTATTTATTATTATATATTATATATTGTATTAAACAGTTTTTTCTCATAATGTGACTTCTTATTCCACCACACCACAAACACATAATCTGGGTGCCTCCATTACTAATGTCCACACACCACAGCTTCATAACAGCAGTGACCAAACGAACTACGTCCATTAGCACCTCCTTTAAACGCATCCACAATTAGGTCTGAAAATTCAAGGAGCATTTTGTAATTTAACTTTCATACCCTAAAGTCTGCTCAATTCACAAAGGATTATTCCTATTCTCCCTCTCGCATATCCACGCCCGCAATCTCCCCCAAATCAGTTGAAGCAAACACGAATCATGCATCGTTTTCCTTCCTTGCCAATAGTACTTACCCTGAACCAAACACACTCTTAAATATATTTAGATTGGTAAAGTAATTAGACATTCAATCTTTACCTTCTTATGAGAACAAATTATGGAGTGAAAAATTGTGTTTTGTAAGTTTCAATGTCACATTACCCTCAACTAGATTCCTCTTTAATATAATGAGTTTGATTCCTGTCTTTTTTGGTTTGCCGCCTATGAATCATGTTTTGCTCTCTATTCGGATGAATTGAATGTTCAAGCTATGCATAGTGGTGATTCTGTTTTGAGTCTAAGAACCCCAAAGTGGGCCTTATTCACCAACAAGTCTTCTTAAGTAGAATCGTTCAATTCACCCATTTATAATTCAGAGACTACTAATCAACTTGCTTTCTATTTTGTCTTTAATTTCTTTGTTTCCAATCCTTTATCAAGTTTTTCTTGTTATGGTTTCAATCTTTATAGCTATTCTTAGTTGCTGCATGAATATAAATCATCTTCTATGAATAAATCATTTTAAATGTGCTAGAGTAATTTGAAAAGTAGTGCGCTGAGCTTCTGCATATACAACATTTGCGTTGCTGCATTTATTTTTGTTGTTTAAACACCATTTAGGCCAGTTAATAGGCTTGCATTCTTGTTTTATATTCTGAATCTGCATTACCTTCATAATTACAATTTCTTGCTACTGCATAACATAACATTGTTGTAGAATATAAAATCTAATTTGCAATATAGAATTAGGTTGTCATACATTAGCTCTAATTATTGTCATTTAGTGGGATAAGCTGGTGACTTTGATAGTCTAGTTCAGTTTCAAATTTGCATTTCTATATTCAGTTCAATATTGCAGACTTGCATGAACCATTCTAGTTTCATTTTAGCTCTTTTACAGAATTTTACATTTTATAATCATATCATGCATAGCGTTAGCATCACTTTGGCTTAGATGCAGTACATTCTGCCACTTAGATTCCATACATGCATTGTAGTTCTAATTCTAAGTACATTTTTTTTTTCATAAATCTGAAGCTTTGATCATATTTCCTTACCATTCCTAGAGAGCATAAGTCTGCATTTGCACATTAGTCCAT
The DNA here is from genome assembly GCF_016808095.1 of Vigna angularis. NCBI lineage: Eukaryota > Viridiplantae > Streptophyta > Magnoliopsida > Fabales > Fabaceae > Vigna > Vigna angularis. The sequence continues at coordinate 30,340,443 of NC_068971.1, read as the reverse complement.
CCGTTGCATATATTCGCATAGATCATCATCACTATATTTACATAAGCATGCATAAATTCTACATTTACCTATTAGCTGCCACATATTTTCTGTCATCACTAGGTTGGAGTTTGACCGTTGGTTTTGCCTTAATGTTCAATTTTATAGACAGTGTGGTCTGATGCGTTATTTCTAATAGAAGATGTTGTTTAGGTAGGATAAGTTTCCTTGGTTCATGTTATTTGATGATTCTGGTGTTGATGGGTTCCAATAGCTCTTTTGGCAATTCCAATATGATTACTTATGTTAGTTTTGTAGGGCTAAGTCAATAAATATAATGTTATAAGGTTTTAGTGTGAAGCCATTACTACAAGGCATATTCCTTTCATTCAGATGGTTGTAGGGTCTAACCCAAGAGCTAGTGTTGTAATAGGGTCGGGTAGGGTTGCCAAGTGGAAGAAAATGTTATCCTTATTACTATGTTCCCTTTTTTCTTCTTTGGATTGCCTACTTCTTTGGTTTGAAATAAGAGCTTCTTGTTCATAAATTAGACACAAAATAACGAGGATTAATGGTATATTTAGATTAGTGTAATCCAAAATATAATTATTTACAAAAGTAAGATAAAAATGAAGACTAACTAGACTAAAAGTTAGAAAATAGTTAATTTTGTTTATATAAGATAGCAAATATAATGGTAAAAATTAACGTTATCATATTTAAACCCCAAAGGTAATTTGTTTGGTAGAATATTATAGATTGTATACAATGAATATGTGTCCTCTAAGAATTGACCTATGTTATGATCTATATAAAAAAATTTAGAGAAATTTAGTACCTTTAATTCATTCCGACATTGAATATCAGTACATTACTTTATCAAAACCTATTTATGTCTAACAACTTGTCAACTTACCTATTATTTAATGTTTAACCATTATTTATTTACCATGGATCATGTTTCGCTCAGGTTCATGATCTTTAGTGTCTCTAGCCCAACTCCATGCTTAAAGCATCTCTTGTTTGATCCCACATTGGACATTTATAATTTGACCTCATACCTTGATATATTATTTATTGACAATTATCTAAGCATGTGTAGCACGATTTTCAAAATAGAGCATCTCTAGCTTAATTTCACGCCTTGATAATTTATATCTTAATTTCACACCTTGATCATCATAGCTCAACACTAAGTTAAGGTTCTTTAACTTAGCTTCTTGATGAGGCCCAATTACTTGTTAGCCGTTGCTAGGACTCGGGTTCAATCCCTAAATCCCCGGCAACGGCGCCAAAAACTTGATGAGACCTAAAGCTTGTTGGGCTCGATTTCGGCAAGCGTACCGAATCGTTCAAGTAATAAACCGGTAAGACCGGGTATCGTTTTCCCAAGAGACTCGTAATACTAGAGAATTGTGCGATTAACAACTCATATAGACTCAAGAACATAACATCAATTTACAGAACAAGTGCAGAAATATAAATTCATACATAATTACAAGGTTGGACTTTGGTATTGAAGACACTTGGAAATGGAAAAGACTAGAAATGGAATGAAATGACATTGTTAAGGTTAGTTTTCACCAAAGCACTCTTGTGTATGACCAATTTCATCTCCTCTCTATCAATTTACTAAAGTCAATCCACTAAAACACTCTAGCCCTAATTCCTTAGGTGAAAGAGCCTAGGTTTTCCTTATCAAACCCCAATTCCTTGGCAATCTAACAAGCAAAACCCGCATTAAAGAGCTGGGATCTAAGACAACATGTGAATCATCTTCCATTCCTAGAATCAATGACCCACAAGGACTCTTATTTCAGTTCAAGATTTCATCTTACGTTCCCATAATCCATAAAACCCCAAAATCAAGTCATGAACGTTCCCATTACATGCAAGCTTTAAGATCGGAAACAAGAATACTAGCAATTGATAGAAAAGGCATATATATATTCAAATCATTCAACAATTACACAAGAATTCAATGGCTACAACTAACCCCAACAAGATGGGTTTGGCTCTCCATTTCCATGGAGAGCCTTTAAGCTTACAAAATGACCATGGAAGAAGATGAAGAACCCAAGAGGAAGAAGGGAGTGTTCCCACGAACCCTAGCAGCCCTCCAAGCTCTCCTCTCAGTGAATCGCGCCTCCAAATAACCAAAGACCCAAACCCCTTCGCGTTTCTGGGTTAAATAAGCTGGATCTGACACATCAGCAAAAGTCGCGCCCGGTGCCCTCTCAGTCGCGCCCGGGCGCGAGCCTCTCGGAAAATTTTGCGCCCGGGCGCCCCATTTCTCATGCCCGGGCGCGAGCTTCTCGCAAAAAGTCGCGCCCGGCGCCCCTTTTTCACGCCCGGGCGCGACCAGCACACAAAAACTGGTTTCTGTGCAGAAACTGGCCCTGGTGCAGGTCGCGCTGGGCGCCCCTCAGCCAGGGGGGCTGGGCGCCACTCGGTCAGTCTGGTGCAAAGGCCTCTAGTGCAGCTCGCGCTGGGCGCCCCTCAGCCAGGGGGGGCCCGGGCCTGACTTTTCAGCACTGCATCATTTTCACTTTTTCTGCAGATCTGCTTGCTTCTAATGGTTGGTTCAGCTTTAGACATTATTGGAGACCCTTCCAAGCTCATTATTAGCTACAAAATAAGGGATTATTGATGAAAGCACATCAAAGTAGCCAAAGATACAATTATTTAGAAAACAAGACAAAACAAGAGGATTAAGCAAGTTATAAGTTAGAAAGGGGTTGATTTTGCTACTAAAATGATGCTTAAAATATGGTAAAATTTAGCATTATCACTTCTCACCTTGATTATTTCTAATTAGACCTTCTATCTTGAGTAAAGTGATAAGCAAGAAAATGTGTTTTTATTAACCTCAAAACTAAAGCATCTCTAACTCCACTTTAGGACTTGAGCATCTTTATCCTACCTCTGAAAATTGAGGATCCTTAGCTTGGCCTTATACCTTGAGCATCTCTAATTCAATATTATGCCTTGATCAAATTTTATTAACAAACACGAAAACATGTTTAGCTTGACTTCTCATCTTGAGCATCACAAGTTTAGCTCCACACCTTGAGCATTTGTATATTAACTCCACACTTTTAGTATTCCTAGCTTGACTCCATTCCTTAAGCATATCAACCTTGGCCACATTCCTTTAGCATCTCAAGCTTGGCTTCTTGCTTTGAGAATTTCAAGCTTGGTGTCTTGCCTTAATCATCTGAAGCTTGAACTCTAGTCTAAAGCATCTCAAGTTTGGCCTCTTGATTGTAACGTCTATAAATCACTCACACGCCTTAAGCGGTTTTTCTATCAAAGGAGTATATGAATGCTCTTAAAATACATTAAAAGCTAAATGTTAAGTTATATATAAAAAGTAAACGCTCTTAGTGAGCATTAATAGGAAAAATCCAAGTTACAAATATAAAATGCATAAATGATCTTAGTAAGCATTAAGAGTGTTATTTCCAAATGGGGTTTTCCTTTATCTTCCAAATCCACTTTTAAATTGTGATTTTTTGGTTATTTATGTGAAAAGAAAAAAACAACACAAAAAGGGAAATTGAAGTATGTTTAAATAGTTTTTTAGTTGTATCGTTTATATAATCCATATCAAACAATACTTAGAAGGTTGTAAGATGATATATAAAAACATAATTGTACAATTTATTTTAACTTTTCCTTCCTTTTTTTTATTTAGTTTATCAGTTAATAACATGCAAGAGATCAAGGAAAGAAAAAAATACTCACAAAGGTTATAAAGTTTTGCCTAATCACACATATACTACATCTAATTCTTAACCAAAGTTTCACCAAGCAAACTTAGACTTTGAAGTACAAACATGTATTATTTTACCAATATATTTTTGTTCAACAAAGTATTTTTTTAGCAAGCTATTTTTGGTCAAACTCGAATATTTTTTGATGGCCAACCAATTATGGTTGAGTTTCCTTGAAGTATTCTTTCCATAAGACACTTCTAGCTTAACTAAACATCCTTTTGACAAAGCACTCCTAACTTATTCAAACAAAAGATTCAGTGATCAATATATTACAATCTAGCTAATGAGAGAGGATAACATATTTTGACGTATACATTGGTTGGACTGTCTCAACTTGTTTGTTGGGTTAAACACACACTAGTGAAGAATTGGTCTTTAACGTCACTCCATAGACGTCGGACCACAAAATAATCAACGTAAATTATTGACCGGTGGCATTTTCGTAAATAAGTTGGGCATATAGACGTCAGTTAGGGGGGTTCCCGACATCTATAATATTATAGACGTCGATGTCCCTCCTAACAGACGTTTATATGTTTGACAGGTAGATGAAAAGTTCTTTTTTTCCATCATATAGACGTCTTATCCCTCCATCCCCGACGTCTATATACGATTATCAACGTCGGCCCCCTTGTCACAGACATCTATATGCCTGACAGGTAGGTGAAAAGTTGTTTTTTTTGCCATATAGACGTCTGATCTCGCCATTCGACGTGTAAATGGCCTAACAGAGTAGGTGAAAAGTTGTTTTTGACGTCGGCACCCCTTACGTCTGACGTCTATATACACCACGAATATTAATTTTTAAATCAAATAGACGTCGGTGCCCCCTGTGCCCGACCTCTTGGTTCCTGTTAAATCAGAAATCGAACCTGTGGTTACGCGCACTTCATCGTCTTCCTTCTCGCCTTTTCTCTCCGCGACATTGCATTTCCAAGTGCGTTTTGTCTCTTTTGATCCTTTTAAACTTACTTTTACTCCGATTAAATTAGTCTTTGATGGATTATCTTCCATTTGAACCGATTAAAATGAGTTTTTGTTGTGTTTTGGTGCAGTTTTTCTCGTGTCTTTGGGTAGCGTAGTAGTACCTTCTCCCTTTGCTAGTTTCCTCGTAAGAAAAGCTTGCGTCTTTTGGATGTCTTATAGCATTTCAACCCAAAACCGAACCTGGGTCCTTGCCTAGTTCTCATGTCACCGTATTCGTTTTCATTGCAGGTTGGAATGGAATTAGGCAAGGACTCAGATTCGGTTTTCGGTTGGAATGCAATAAGAGATCCAAAAGACGCAAGTTTCTCTTATGACGAAACTAGCAAAGGAAGAAGGTGCTACTACGCTACTCAAAGACATGAGTTGCAGTAGACGTCGGTTAATGTCATGTCCGACCTTTATAGAGCCCTTAGACGTCGGTTTTGGTGTAATCTGTAAGGACCGCATACTTTAAGAGAAATGGTGGGGACAAGGCAGTCAACCACTTCTTGCATTATTAGAGTGCAATTATTGGAAGGGGAGGATAAGGAGAGGGTCTCATTTTTGGCAAATGGAGAGCAGCAATTGTCATTTTTGGCTTCTTTTGAAATGATTGTGCATTTATTCTACGGAAGTAGAAAGTGGAAGGCAATTGTGTGGGGGAGTGCATTTTTCTCCAAAACCAATTCCTCTCTCTAAAACTTCAATAAATACTTCCTCTGACTTCTCTCTAGATTTCCAGCACCTTAAACCATAGGAATTCAATTCTGTTGCTACCATGGCCTCCGCGGAGTAGAGGGCTTCATTTCAACCGAACGTTTTCGTCGTTCCGATCGGGGCAGAGTTCTTGGCTGTAAGATGGTTGTGCTTGGAGAAAACCAGGTAAGGGAAGCTAGATCTATTTCTATAGATTGTAGAAATATTAAACTGTGTTTGAGATCTGTTATATTCTGCTCTTTGATGCAAATCTGGGAATTTGGGGATGAAAAATGGGGTTTCTGGGTTTCTGGAAAACCTGGTGCGATTCTGTAGAATTCTGCAGAAACGCGCGCTCGTCCAAACGGTGCTCGACCAAATAGTGGTCGGCCAACTTCTGAACGTTCGGTAATTGTTCTGAGCGTTCGCCCGAATCGGCTAATTTGGAACGTTCGTCCGTTTAGTGCTCGACCAAGGTCAGCCAGTTTTGGAACGTTCGGTCTTTTAAAGCTAGCGAGCATTAGTGTTCGTCCTTGGTTTGCAATAGTGATATTAGCGTTCGATCTTGATCATCTATTAAGTGATATTAACGTTCGTTCGTTAGTGTAGGTTGAACCATGAATTTCTACCGTTCGGTTAGGTGTTAATTTGTGTTGTTCGGTCAAGGTTTATTTTATACCGTTCGGTTGATTTTGATTGAATAGTTTTCTGTTAAGTATCGATCTGTTACCGTTCGGTCTGGAATGTTCAGTACCGTTCGGTTAAGAATTGGATTTAGTACCGTTCAGTCAGTCTATGATTTATTACTATTCGGTTAAGTGTTGATTCGGTTAGGATTGTAGACGATCGTCCAATTCTTAGGTGTTCGACATAGTACTTTCGGTGTTCGATTAATATTAAAAACGTTTGTTCTAAGGATGTTTAGTTTAATAGTGTTTGATCTTAAATGATCGGTTTTGGTGTACTGTTGTTCGTAAGCGTTCGGTCTTAAGTTGGTATTATTAGGATTGAATCTGAAGCGTTCGGCTTCAGTGTAATAAAGAATGTGAGCGTTCGGCCTTAGTTTAATTGTGATTGTGAGCGTTCATCATCAATTTGGTATTTTAGGTTTTGATGTCATAGTAGTGGTAGGCGTTCGTCCTTAAATTTCAGGAAGTGATCTTAAGCGTTTGGTATTGGGCATTCGTGGTTGTAAGCGTTCGGTTTTTTTATGTATCAGTGATTGTCAGCGATCGTTATTGATCAGATAGTCTGAGGTTTCATTCTGAAGCGTTCGGTCATATTATGTGTTAGTGAACGTTCGGTCTTGATAACAATTTCAGTTTGTGATCGTCCATAGTGAGCGTTCGATCTTGATGATGTTTCTGTTAGTGATCGTTCATATGGAACGGTCATTCTCGATGATGTTTGTCCGTACTCGTTCTAGGTAGCGTTCGGTCCTGATGAAGTTTTATATTTGAGCGCTCGTACAAACAGTGTTTAATTCAGTGTTCATTAGATAGCGTTCGGCGGATAGCGTTCGGCAGATAGCGTTCGGCAGATAGCGTTCGTCCAAATAGTGTTCGGTCTTATAGTGTTTGGTGAATAGCGTTATCCAGTAGCGTTCGTCCAGTAGCGTTCGTCATGTAGCTTTCGTTCAATAGAGTTCGGTGAATAGTACTTGTTCAAATAGTATTCTACAAATAGTGTTGGATTCTGAGTTTGAATTGAATTATGTGTACAAATGTTTGGAATATATGCTGTAATATGATATATGTGAATGCATGAGATATGATAAAATTACTGTGATGAATGTATTTTATGATGTTGATATGGGATTATGCATTTACTCATGATATCAGTATTATGGGGAGATTTTGTAATGGTATATTATGAGTTAAGGAATATGAGTATGGTATGAGTCTCGTGAATAGATTCAGTAATGTTATGGTATTTGTATATATATTAATGTTGAGGGTCCTATAGTCGGATGTCCTGGTCTATGTGCCGGTTTTGGACATAGTGAGGGGACTAACCTTGTGAATGATATGGAGGGTCGGATGTCCTGGTCTATGTGCCGGTTTTGGACATAGTGAGGGGACTAACCTTGCGAATGATATGGAGGGTCGGATATCCTGGTCCATGTGCCGGTTTTGGACATAGTGAGGGGACTAACCTCGTGAATGATATGGAGGGTCGAATGTCCTGGTCTATGTGCCGGTTTTGGACATAGTGAGGGGACTAAGACTGACATCACAAGTGGTAAATCTTCCGTTGAATTACTCATCAACGTAGCATCCGGATGAGTGTCTATTGGGTATTGTGGTGTTTATTGAGGATTGTGGGGCGAGTGTCTAATAAGAATTGTAGTATGATGGTATATGAAGATGTCTGACATAAATTTATATGATATTTATATCAAAGTAATTATGCATGTTTTATAAATGTTGTGTTGTATGTTAGCTCACCCTTACTTGTTTGTTTGTGCCGGAAAATCTTATATGTGCGATGATCGTATAATTCGTTATACGGGTGCAGATGAAGGATTGTCGCGTGATCTCGTGCAAATGAAGAAAGAGATGGAAGAACAAATTAGAAGAATTCAATGTTATAATTGCAGTTAAATCTGAGCTTAAACATATGTATAGATTTAAGTGTGAGAGTTTGAGATGTTATCGTAAATGTATTATTACAATATTTAAATTTTGAATTTTTAAAGTGTGAATTTTTGGGATGTTACATAATCCGACGTCTATAAAGACGTCGGACCTGTAGAGTCTAACGTCTCATTAACGTCAACCATAAAGACGTCGGATCGGGATTTGACGTTAAAAGCCCAAAATAACATACGTCTATCCTTTCTGCACTAGTAACATAAAATATCATTGTAAAGCTTTTAAAGCATATGAAAATTTTAGTAGAGTTTTGACTCTTGTGAGTAATAGCTCTTTTATTTTTATCTTTTTCTTCAAAAGATGTCTCTATATAGGCTTAAGAAGAAGCCGCCTTTATTAAAAAATTTCTTCCCATTGAGTAGCTTTGAAATCACTTGAATATCTTTTTCTTGCTATCATTTGTTGAGAAAGAAGCATTTAATGTGTTTCATGAAGCATTAATTTTTCTTTGTTTCTTTATATAATTTTTCTGATAGTTGAAAGTACTTACCTTTGTAGGTTGCATTTTTTAATTTGAATGATAAAAATGAAAATTATACTTAGGAGATAATTTAGGAGATATTTCAACTGTAATTTAAATTCTAAGAGACATTTGAATGAAACTTGAACTTTTAATACGAATCTCAATGAAGATAGATAATGAAGGCATTCTCTACAACATAACTTTAACTTTACCATATTCTTCAAGTATGCTAGCTTAACGTCTTGACTTGTAGTTATCATGTAATTGATTTCCATAAAAGTGAAACTTGACATAATTCTCCATTTATCAAATGAAGCACATAAGCTCATAATCTAATAAGCTTTATCATATATTCTTCATGTTTTGAAGCTTAAGCTCTAAGCTTCGTTGTATGTGAGCATTCAATAAAAGCATTTAGGGCGTTGTATTTTTTTTCTAATAATCTTTATCTTTTTCATGGTGCATAAAACAATAAAGATAAATACAAAAATATTACATCATCAGATAAATAGATCGTGAAAACAAAAGATAGTATGGTTGATTTCGTTAGTTTACTAAACGACATCATTGACATTAACCTTAAGTTCTAAGGTTTACAAGAGTCTGCAACTCTTTTAACAAATGCTGTTTTTAAGTTATACAAGTTGGTTGTACGATGAATCCTAGATATAAAATTTAAGACTTACGTTTATTAAGTTATTCTGTGTTCAAAGATTCTTGTGTTAAGTTATTGGGTGTTTAACCCTTGACTATTGTTTGAATTTTCTTTGTTTAAATTTTGTTAAACTATGTAACTTTATTAGTCTAAGCTAAATAATGTAGAGACTATGTTATTAGAAGAGTGTATGAAGTTATTAAAAAATAATTAATTCATTCGCGAAGCATTATGCTAAACATGTATTCTAATCTTTGTATGTAAAAAATTATGTAATACATGAATCTTAATTTGTTTATGTTTCCAGTTTATTGGAAAATCCTAGAGTGAAAAAGATTTCGGATAAAGAAAATTGGGTTGTGTTGGGAAATATGTGAGAAAATTGTGGGAAATAAGAGACACATCACTGATATACATAAAGACAATAAAAATTATTTGCATACATTGGATGAATTAATTTAAACATAATGATAAAAATATCTAATTTGTGGCAAGATATCAATGACCTTAAGTTATCACACTAATGTTGTATAATAAAGTTTAGGAAATTTATCTCAATTAGAATTTTAGCGGTGAGTAGAATATACTCACCCTTCCATTTATTTTACAATAAAAGAGTTTTATTCATCAGATTTATCATCCTACAAGGCACTAACCCTTTTATAGTACGTAATCTTTAATTAACCTTAGAACCTAACCTTTTGTTAGCTAGATAAACTGCTCTTACAGGATTTAGTTTATCTCGATATAAAATGTTAAATAAGTTCTATCTTATCTCAATATTTAATATACAAACAACCTTCTTCAACATCCTTATTTTGGAAAATCATTTATGTATACATAGTTATTTTACTCATGAGTATAACTTACATTGTTTCTTTTAGTGGAACGTTATCTTGTGGAGAATAATAAGTTATGGAAGATATTTCAAACTTTATTGATCACGCATGTTTAATTATCAATGTTTTTGAGAAGTAATCGCAAACTTTATTTCAAATAACATCATAAGATTTTCATCATTCACCTTGATAATACTTTCACCAACAATAAAATTAATCACCATAATACTTTAGTGCTATATTGTAATTAAAAGACAAAAGCAAACAAGTGTTGACATGTTATTGCATAGATGAGTGAAACTTAAAAAAAAATGGAAAAAACATACATCTTTTTATTCTTCACATTCTGTTTTAATCTAACACAAATTCAAAACAATTTAAAAACTTGAATTCATTTTGAATGTATAAATGATTCCTTGCATCGTAACAACTTGTTCACTGCAACAAGATATGCTTCAACACTTGCAACAACAACATCCATTTCTGCTCCAGTTCCACTATATAACAAAATTAAGAATTAAATAGTATAAGCATAAGATTATTAAAAGTAAGATACACTAAAGAAATAAACTTGTGCAATTAGCATACCTAAATGTTGGATAAGTAGCATCTCTAGTGAAAGCATTAGTAGATGAATGATTCTCCCTACAAATTACAACACGTGCAGTGGCACTTATACCAATGCCTTTTGTCATTGAATTCAATGAGTATTCCAAAACTTTTATAGGTTCCTACATAAAATAGAGTAAGATGTGAAAAATAAAAGAATATAAAGTAATGTAAAGGTTGATGTGTGGGAAGACTTGAAGGCTTTTGATTTCTTTGAGTTTTGATTGTGGTTTTTATTATTAAATCATTAGTCCTACGTATTTTTTTTTCTTTTTAATGATATCGTTTATGTGCTTTTGCGAATTATAGCATCTTAGAAAAAAAATATTACCATTGGACTGTGTGAGGACAATTTGTATTTGTTGTCATTTGATTTTCGTATTGTTTAGGGTTAGAAATAACCAAATGAATTCTGAAAACATAACTATGTTAAATTATTGAAAACTCTTTTCAATACCAAAATCAATGATACACATAATAAATCAATAAAAAAATTATTCATTTGTTAAGTAATCTTTTCTGTTTTTGAAAGTGGGAGAAAAGAAATAACTTGCTAAATTTGCTTTTGTAAATTTATTTTAACTGATTAAAGGAGATTATGATTTTTTTTATCTTACTTTTAATTCAGATTTTTAAATTTTGAATCAGGATAATTAATTACCAGATATGATGAATAACCAGAAGACTCATTCATTAAAAACTATTATAACAGATAAATTTAATCGTTTATTAATTCTTGAAACTTGTTTGCTGTTATCCTCTAAAGTTACACGGTAGTTTGTCAATTACATTGATAAGTTGAAACGTAGATAGTCTATCATTGATTGATGAAAAGAAAACTTGAAGTAATAAATAATATATTAGTAATACAAACCCAAAAATAACATAATAACAAATCACGTCTCTATTAAAGTCAATTGTATCTCATATAAAAGTGTTTTATATCAATTCAATTATGAGACTCATTTTTGAGAAAAAAAAATTATTTTTTTAAAGATCGTTAAATTTCAAGAAGATTAAATTTTATTATTGGATTTCTTTTCTTAAAATCGAGAAAATTTAAGTTTTTAATTCAATATATCAATCTATTTCATTCTTTATGTTTTGGACATAGTGTCTGATAAATGTTTGATTTAGCACTTATTTTGTTTTTACTGTGTGTAAAATCTATAATAATTACTTCAATTTCACTTGTTTTGCATGATCACATGAATTCAAGAAGTTAAATTTGTATTTTGAAGACAATAAGAAAAAAAAAATCACAAATTCAAAGGAATATGTCACAATACAACTATAATGAGGACTTGAGTTATGAAGAAAACCCACTTAAAATTTCCTCAAACCTTGACCTGAAGCTCAAGTCATAAAAGAGTTCTTCATTTTAAGTCATTTCAAGCAACTCCAATGACTTCACTGCTTAAGCCATAAAGGAAACTCAATAAGGAAAAAAACCTCAAGGCTAGAGCCTTGGATCACTACTTGAGTCGTGCTATGAAAGTCTATAAATACAAGCACCTTGGACAAATTACGAGATGTGAAAAAATAGAGAGAGAAGGAATTCAGTCTAGGCTTTCTAAGAGTGATTTTAGAGTGAGACTCTAGTGAGTCTTCTCACATCTATCCTCTATAATAAAAGACACATCTTGAGAAGATTAAGAGATGTTTCCTTCTTCATTATTTGTACTTCTTCCATCATCTATGAGGAACTAAATCTCCCTAGTGTTGGAGCATGATGTTAACATATTTAAACTCTTGTATTCGATTAAACTTTCCATTTATGAATGTTTTCTTTTGGTTTAAAGTTTGTTAATTGATTTATTCTTGTTGTTCGATGAATTGATCACTTATCTTATTTAACTGACTTAAGAATGGGTGGAAGTTAGTCTTAAGTTGTGGTCTAATCAGTTTTCTTATGGGATTTTGGATGCTAGGAAAAGATCTAGGGTGTGTAGTTAGAATAAAGTCTAAATTGTAATGTAGGTGAGTCATACGCAGTCACTAACAGATTTCACACCCGACAATTGGCAACATACTAGGCTTTAGGCTCCTAAAACTTGATCATTTGAGGCTTCATATTTGGAGGTGGATCTGGTACAAGAGAGGAGAAATCTATGAACTCAAGCTTTAACATGATTCAATCATAAAGTTACTATGTTGATTGTTTAAATCAAGTTCTAAAGTTGATTTTACAACACTCTCAAATTCCACACTCACATTTCTTACACATAATGGGTTTACAAAAGATCAAGCTAGTTAAAATATTGCAATTTTCGTCAAATCCTTATGGATATAACACTTGTTTACTACAACAATTCAATATACTTGCTGGTATAATTTGAGTTGTAACAGGGTCAAGGTCAAATATTCGGGTTGTGCTGTGTAGTTCAAGTCCAATTGTTGTCTAATGAGCTGTCACTCATGCATCCAAACACGTCGGATGGTACTTGCAGAAGGTAGTTCGATGCTAAATTCAGTTTAACGTTTGACAGATAGCAATTAATTCAATAGTTAATTTATGTATCCTACCTTCTTACCTCAAATATTCATTTATAAGTTTTGTTGTGAACTTTTGATTAACGTTGGTCTAATTATAGCCCAATTATGAGTAATTACACTTTAACCTTAAGTTGATCAATTTTTAGGATTAATTTATTTTGGTGTCGTTCCCGATCAATCAAATTAAAGGTCGAATGGTCTGATTGGTGATCATTCAGGCTTTGTGACCTGCTTTCTGAGCTGATGGTTGACTTATTCAAGCTGGTGCATAGTCGCCCAACCTATTTGGTCGGTTGAGCTAGGTGGCTTGCTCGTTGAGCTGGTATTTGACTATCTAGGCAGGTATGTGGCATGCCAGCATGTTTGGTGGATGGTTGGCTCGGTGGCCGACACTACAGGCTATGGATTGACTATCTAGGTTGGTTCATGGCTGACTGGCTTGTTTAGTAGTTGGTCAAATTCGTTGATTGATCACATTGGATGTAGTTGATAATCCGAATTATGATTTATTCAATGATCATAAGTAGACTTTATCTCATGGTTTGTACATTTGTGAAAATGTTTTTTGGAGAAGTTTAAAGAAAAGGTTTGACGTAGTGAAGAGAGGTATGCTTATATTTCTTTTAAAACAAGTTTACAAAGTGAATAATTCCACAATTTTTTGTTGGGTACTAAATATAAGTCGTAACAGTGGTAACTAAAATAGTATAAATCTTTTTTCTTTTCTTTTTCTCTTACCCTTAGTGTTTTAATATTTTTGATATGGTTGATATTGCTTCACATATATGATGTATGTTATCATAATAGTAACATTGGAATATTAGAATTGTATGATCCTACTTTCTATATCTTAAGAATCTAAGTCAATCGAATTCATATTTCCAAAAATATTTTCAAGATTAAGGAAAACATTTTGCGTCAGCTTTCTTTTAATTTCAATTTACCTTTTTTTTAATTTGTTCTACGTGGGAGTCATTTATTATAATATTAGTGATTACAGATGATAAAAAATTTGTTTTTTTATACTAATAAAGAATTTCTATATTAATTGAATATAAGTATGAGTATAAATAATATTATATTGTTTTAAATTAGTTATATAGACATGGATGAATATGTACATGTGTCTTGTTTATGCTCTATACTCATCTCATTTTAAATTACTAAAAAACACATGATATATTAGGTAACATGAAAATTTATATCCATTGTTCTCTTTGTCCTTAATTTTTTTTCATTTGGATAAAAAAAATTTTGCCACACAATTTTTTATTCTCCCTAAAAAAGTTCTCTCACATCCTTATGATATTTTTCCTCTTATCACAACCTTGGTTATTATTGTTTTTCCTTTTTCCTTTGTATAATTTTATTATTTTTTTAACATGAGAACATCTAACTCCCAATTTCAAGTAGTCAATTTTGTAACCCTTGATTTATTTGGTAACCTACAAAACTTATTTTCTCTGTTCCTTTTACTATTAGTTTTGTTTCATTTGAAGAAAATTTTTTTCTACACATTTTTTCATTCTTTCTCTCAATGGTTCACTAATTTTATATCCATCAATTTTTTTCAGGTATTTAAGGCATCTTTTCTCTCATCATACCTTGATTATATTTTCTTTTATTTTCTACAATTCCATCAGTGTATTGTATTTTAGAAAATGAAAATCTTAAATTCATTGAATTAAATCATTTATATGACACACATTTATTTTTTATTTTTTTTTAATATTTTATGTGTTTCTTTTCTTGTTACTTGAAAATGTATAACATGTAGGTAATTATTATTTAGTATTTTATTTTGATATTTAAACAATTAAAATTTATTCTTTGATATGTGACATTAAAGAAAAGAAAATGTGTGCCCTTTTTATATTGATAATGTCATATTTTATTTGTGAATTTTTTAAAAAGTCATTTAATTAACATTCGAAACCATGGAAGGACCTATAGACTATACTTATTAGCCAATGGAGATTGGATCGGACACAAATGTCAGACCCCTTAATAAGAATGATAAAAAAGAGAGTGTTACATATCCCATTAAATAAATAGAAGCAAGAAATATTGAAAAACCCATGACATTTTAGAACATTAAACTCTCTTTTGAATAATTGTTAGATAGTTTTTATGGCAATATGTATCTACAACAAGAATTATTTTAGTTTTAGGTGTCTAGATAGACTTGATTCCTTTCTTAACAATGCCTCTCCTAATAGATTATTTATTTAAATTAGCTTTCCATTTCATGTTTTTGTTCTTGCAATAACTAATAATCATACATTATATAAAAGTAGATAATACTTAAGTTTTGATAGCCACTTGAATAAATATAGAAGAACATTTTTTTAAACCTAAATGTGTATTCGAGTTAATTATTATCATATTTTTTATTTGTGTAATAATATATATATATATATATATATATATATATATATATATATATATATATTTGAATGAGTGGATATCAATTTTATTTAGATAAATATAAAATAGTCCATAATCCTTTATATTCTTAAAGTTACATTCAAAGATAAGAAAAATTAAGTGTTTTGTGTAAAAAATGACCACGATTTTAAATAGAAAACTTTCTCGTCCTTTATATATTTTTCTTATAAAAATATATTTATAATCTTACATAAATGGAGAAAATACAACAAAAAACTTTCATGTTTTAAACTTAGTTTTTTTTTTTATATAATTAGATTACAAGAGGAAGTATATACATTCATGGTTAAAAAAATTCATAGTAGTAAAAATCATGTGTTTCATAGTTGTCTTAATAATCAAAGCTACACAATTTTTGTTAATTAGCAATTATGAAATTTTTGTGTACTTCTAATTCACACTGTGGGTTAAATGTTTATATATGTTGTAAGATGTCTGGTGAAATATTTTAAAATCAAATGAACATAGTAGTGAAAAAGGTGGTAATGAAATTCAAACCTTTACAATGATGTTGATAGCCCTGTAAGCTGAATCTACCACTCCCGTACCAATTGAACAAGCAACATGTGTAGTACCATCAATATTAACAAGTTTTACTGTTGTTGTTGAAAGACCCAAAGTCCCACAAGTCACCTACAATGGTAAATATTATTTATTTTCAAGTTAAGACATTACATCAAGCATCTTTTTCAAATTAAGCATATTTAAATTTAAGTATACTTGTAAATCACCAAGTTTCCATATCGGTTCTGCATTGAAAACTTTATATGATACCAATGCTTTGAGATCAATATCAGTTACAACCTATGAACATCAAAATGGAAATCAAACAATAAGAATTTTATCCAAATAGATTTGTAGACATATTAACATGAAACCTACAAGAAGAAAGTACACTTATAACTATTGTATTAAAGTAAGTAGCATAGCATGAAAGAGTATGAATTGTAATCACCTATATTATTAAATACAACAAATCATAAATTTTAGTATAAGTTTCTAAATTATACCAAAGAAATGTAATTTAATATACTTTATTGTTTTAATGAGATATATACAGTGTACAAAGGTGAAACTTTAAGGTATATATATTGATATAAGTTGGATAAAAGATAAAAGAAATGACACTTTCAAGATCTTGACACACCCACATAGAAGGACACTAAAACTAGTTATACCATATATAATTAAGATGAAATTCGATATTTCTTATTCTTTTCTCTCTCGTCGCTTTCAAAATGAATTAACTTTTGTTAAAATATGATATAAGTTAAATGCATTAATACAAGGTTATAAGTAACAAACTTCAAAGAAATTCTCCCTTTTCTTATTTATTGTATTGTAAATAAAATTTATACCACATACATCCCTTAATCTCTATCATAAATAAGAACAAAATTATTCATCCCTTATCTAGCACAAAAACAATGACAATATAACATCTCTTATCTTCCTTACTTTTTTGTTTTGTTGATTTAGTGTTTATTTTCCCATAAGAATTTATCAGTTAGGTACACTTAAATACATATGTCAATTGAGCATTAAGATTCCTTTCTATAAGATTTCCAATAAATTTTTAAATTTTTTGTTAATGGTATCGAAACTATTTTGTCTTGATGTTTGTCTTAGATGGAAACAAGTGCATCCCATTATGGTAAGACACAACCACAACTAGGGTAATTGGAAAGTGTTTTGAGAAAAATAGGTGGAACAATTATGTCCTATTATGGCATAAACATGTCGTAAAAAGAACCTCACAAGCATTGAGCTATAAGGTTTTATGTTTAAGTGGTCTTAGGTCTCTTATATGGACAACACATACCTCAAAAGTGATGAATCTCCTCATCTTATTCCAATAAAAATAAATTCCAAAAGTGGTATCAAGAGCAAGGTTCTTTGTGGAAATTCCTTTGTGGTAACAAATAGCAAGTGAAACATCCTTTGTACAATCAACAATCTCTTGTTCTGATGGTCCAAGGAGTATATTGACAAGTAATATGACATGTTGCTCTAAAGAATAAGGAAGGAAATTCTGATGAAAAACAAATGGAATTGGATGCATTAACCTAAAACACTTGAAAGCAAAAAAACTCTTTGTTTCAACTCATTGATCAATCTATTCTAGAAATCATTCTCAAAAAAGAATTCTTTATGGATATTTGGAATTCAAAGAAGAAGAATTGTCAAGGATATCCAAGACAACTTCAACCTCTTCGTGATGAATTTGAAACAATTTAGATGAAGTCTAAAGAATCTTGGACTACTTTAAAAATAAAATTTCATTTTAATGTATGTGTTATAGAAAAATCGAAAAACATTGATGCTCTTTCACTAGGTGAATTGTAAAGTTCATTATTGGTGCATGAAATAAATTAAACACCCAAAAGTTGAGGAATAAGTGTTGAAACCCTCTAACAATATTTAAACAATTTCAAACGGGGTAGAGGTAGAGGCACAAGACAAAGAAGACTTTAAATACAATTTCAAGAGTTGGAATATGAATATCATATAGACTTGAAAATTTCAAGAGTCATCTCAACATGAAAAAACTAAAGTAGAATTTTTTAAATATCATAAATTTGATCATTATATTTTAGAAATGTCATTTCAAATTGCCCCGTGACAAAGAAAAAGGAGGAAATGTGAAATATAGTAAAAATGAAAGAAAACTATGAGATGATGCTAATGGTTATTTAAGATTAAAAAAAGATGTGCTTTTAGATAATAAAAAATGACTATTTGCAATAACCATGTGAGTGAGAACACATTTTTAAGTGAAAATTTTTAGTCTATTGTAAACTTTGGAGATTGCTCAATGCTAAAAGGGATGGAAAAGGGTAAATATAAAAACTAGAGCTGTGAAAACGAGCCACCCGATCCAACCCGGTCCGGCCCACCACGAGTTGGTCACTTAGTGAGCTAACCCAACCCGGCTCATTTATTAGCGAGTTAGAAAAAATTGAACCCGGCCCGACCCACCACGGGTTGGTGGGTAAACGGGTTGGCTCACTGCCTCACTTAATTACAATTTTTTTTAAAATAAAAAAATTACAAACTTTCTATAATTCAAATCTAAACAAATTTCACTCCCAAATTTCACTCCCGGGTGTTTAATTAATTTTGAAAATAAGGAATTTAAATAATTTTTTCAAGCAAAAACAAAATAATAAATACCTTTTATAAAATTAAAATTAAATTTTAATAAAATAAAATTAGGTAGGTGGGTTGGTGGGTCAACCCAGCCTACTACGGATTCAACCCGCATGAGCCGGGTTTAAATCTAACCCGCATAAAAAATACGATTTTTTCAAACCCAACTCGACTCAAATTCGTGGTGAGTCGGATTGGTCCGCGAGTTTTAACCCATTTGGACAGCTTTAATAAAAACCTAGAATGTGTTTATTGAAACTATTTTTAATATGTTATATGTTCCAGATATGAAAAGCATTTGTTAAGTGTTGGACAATTACAGGAAAAATTCTACACTATTACCCTTAGCAAAAGTGCTGGTGAAATTAAATTTGTGATCTATTAAAGGTATTATTGTTACTGCAACATGAGCTCAACTTGACTTTTTCTTCTAAATATTAAAATAATTCAATCTAGTTTAACGGTTAAAAGAAAATATTTTTGGCTTTTGCATTATCATTATGGTCACTTATTATTTTGGAGGATTAAAGTTCTTCAAATAAAAATAAATGGTAACCACTATGACTAGACAATTTACTTTTTGTACCTCTCTCAAATTTCTTTCTGCACCCCCATCAATTATATGAAATACCCAAACTAACCTTATGCTTATTTAATTAAATCCTAATTTTTTTCATCGCTTTCTTCATTGTTCAGTTGTGTATTTTCCCTTCCACCCACTGTGTACACAATTGTGTTTTCTCATTTCCTGTGAGTTTGTTGGCTTTGCTGAGATTTTAGGCACACATTGCTAAAATGGGAAATTTTTAATACACATTATGTTTCCATTTCTTGAAAATCGTGTCCCAAGGTTGAAAAGCTTTTAATAACATGTCTTTTCTTGTAAGAAAAGATATAGTTTAAAATAAAAATGCATTGAAGTTTTTAAATAGTTATGTACTGTTTTAATCTTAATCCTTCATATAATTGTATAACTTAAATTTATAGTTTTTATTTCTCGTCACTAAATATGCTTACACACACACACACCACCCATTTATATAGAGAAAATAAAATCACTATATCTTAACCTTTTTCTTCTCAGCCATTGCTTTGAAGGGCAGAAACAAACTGTCAACTTCTTCTTCCTTAAGTTCATAACCGAGCTGAAACAATAAAGAATAATAATATATGTAAATAAGGGTAGCATTTACAGTGTGATTCAATAAAATAATTGAAAACATTTTAAGGAACTTTTTATTAATTGATGTCCTTGGTTCTAGTTTTCTTTGTGAAGCATAATTGAATTTTCTTCTTTTTGAAAAAAAAAAGTTATTGTAAACCCCCTTTTTAATATATCATGTATAAAATTCACTCTCAAAATTCCTTTTAGAAAAATAAGATAAATAGGTTGTTTTTGTCATGCAATAACGATAATTGCTAAATAAGAAAAGGTCAAAATATTTTTTTTTTCAAACATAGAATAGAATTAGACATTCTTTCCTAAAAGTATATATATACACACACATTAAGAAAGTATTATTAAAGTGAGTTTCATAATGAATCCTATGTACTACGGTAGTTGAGTTCTAATCGACGCATGAAATGCTTAAAAAAAGTTATAGTTGAAAAGATCATGAAGTAAGAAAAGGAAATTATGAAATAAATACATATGGAACAAACAAAGAAAACCATGGTATGAAAAACTTTATACTACCACCTATTTTGATAGAATTTTAATTTAGCGTATTTAGGAAAAGAGTTATATAATGAGATTATAAATATGAAGATTTAAATTACATTTGGGTAGAAATCTAAACATGCTATTATTTACCCTCCTAAAATTTACACTATTCACAATCTAAAAAAAATTGTATACCTCTTCTAGTCGCTTTCTCAAAGCTTGGCGTCCACTGCACGACCAAATATAAAAAAAGAATAGAAATGGATAGAACACAAGTCAACAATAAGTTGCACAATATCTAAAATACAAAATTAATGAAGAAAAGTTATAGGTGAAGTACTAAATTAGTATCCCATTAAACATAATATTATTTAAAATACTTAAATTAGGTTGGACAACTTAATGCAAATATCACTATCATTCAATATACTGTACTCATATATTTATAAACTAAACTAGTATTCCATTTATTAAGATTAATTAATTACATTTTTTAGTTGATATGTAGAAGAAATATCATGTAAACTACAGAAGACACATATATACAAGTATTTACAAATATACGTAACATGACCTATAGATATAATATGTGAAATTTAAAATAAGTTAACTAATTTTTGTATGAATATCTTAGTCTATTAGTTATGACACATGATTTTAAAGTAATTAAGTTTAAAATATATTTTAAATCTTTTTAAAGAAAGTTTTCATTAAAGAATTTTGATTATATGTTTTTGCATCAACGAATAAATTAAGAAAACACTTTGTTTAAAATAGGTAAGTTTTTCTAAACAACACATCTTCAAGATGCAAGTGTATCGTCTAACAGACATGACAACATCTTGTAGTCTTTATTTTATCTAATAAGCTAAGTCTAACTAAGAATGTTTGTAAATAATGTTTTCATCCCACATCTACCATGAAGATCTCATAAAGCTCACATAAGCCTCTATGGTCTCTTAAAAATACAGTAAAGTTGTTTCACTTCCATAATCATCCTACCACACCTCTATGTCAACTCTAGAAAAGTTATCTTTCATGTACGATCTTATGTTTCACTCAAGTTTGGATATAGAATCATTTTGACCTATGCTTGATAAGTCATGTCAACTATCGAAATATTGCCTAAAGAAGAGATAAATATTCATATTGCTTGAAGTGCATTTAATGTATTTCTATATTATGTGTGATAGACATAAGCTAAAGATAAATATCATTGTTGAAACTTGTCAACAAAAAAGAAAGTGATATCAAAGTTCTAAACAAAAACCTCTATGTTTATAAAGTTTCTTAAAAACATTATTTGCGTTCATTTACAACCTAAAAGGTTGAATCTTATATTGTATCCATATTAATATGTTACACCTCTTTTAATTGAAAATCCAATGATCTTTTAGATCATTTTATTTTGAAATCAAAACTGTTAGATTCCAAACAATACTCAAGTTTGAGCCAAGAGACTATTGTCCAAATAATATTTGAATTTTTATTGCATGTCCAAATAATACTTAGTTTTTCATTTAAGAGTATCATATATTCAAATAATACTCGTGTGTATTTCTGTAACATTTTTGTACTTAGTGAAACTTGATTAAAAATTGGAAATATTTTGGGTAAGTATATTGACAAACCAATATAAAACTCAAACATAAATTCGTCTTTTTCTAACTTTGTTTATGTTATTAAATTTATTATAAAAAAGAAGTTATTTTACAATTAATTTTATAAAAAAATTTGATAAATTGTCCGTCAAAGAAAAATTTGTCTTTAACTACATATCATCAAATATTGTATTTTCTAAAACTGTAAAGAATTTTAATACACAATAGAAGTGTCTTTTCTTTTTTTTCTTTCTAATAATAATTTGATTATACCAACATTAAAAATCAAATTTGTGAAAAAAAAATAGTTTTTCAATTCATCCATATTTTATATATTGAGAGATATTTGAAGAAAAGACTTAAGTTACATACCTCAGCTTTCCCAGCACAATACCAATTTCAGTGGTTATTTTATGCCCAATATCCTCAGGAGATAATATTTGATATGTACCTTTATGTTTTAGCATCCCATCCTGCAAGGTACAAATCAACAAAGGAAAAAAATTGAATAAAATTAAAACTAGTTTCATGTAAGTTGACTCTAGAGAGAAAAATGAGAAACCAACGTATAAAAAGAGCTTCAATTATGCAAAAAGAATCAAAATAAAATTATAGTTAAATTTGATTTTGAATTTTACAATGGTTGCATAAATGATGTTTAAAAAGTTTTAATCATGTAATTTGTTTATTTTATCAGCAAATATATAATTTATTGTTATTATAAATATTTAACAAGAAAAAATTCAACAACCTAATAATATTTAATGGTTAAAAATTTGTATGTTCATTTTTGAATTGGAAATTAATGAAAATATTTAATACATTTTCTAAATAATTTTCATTGTAATAAAAAAAATACCTTAATGTTCTTTTATACGCTAATGATAATCCTAATCTAAAAGTAAAAACCAAGTATATATTAGGGTAATAGATTCAAAGAACATGAAGCAGGTCTTCTAACTCATCATGTAAAGCTATGTATTTGTGAATATTTAATTACAATACAATGTTTTAATTTCACAGATTTATCAAAGGACACAAATTATTATTCTAACATTATTTTTGAAATTTGACTTTTGCACTAATTAAAAGGTTTACTAATACGTGTTCCATTTTGTCAAGTAACTTAAGTAAATCAAGTTTAAAAAAAATGCAAATTGGCATAATTATAATTAATAACATAAAGCTTTAGTCTTTAGGGATAATTTACAATTTAATGTGGTAGAAAATGTACTGAATATAATTAACCTGATGAATGCCACTAGCATGGAGAAATGCATTAACTCCAACAAGGGCCTTGTGAGGTTGTAAATGCATACCAGAGTATTCTTCAACCTATTCATATTAGTTATGAAAATTTGAAAAGGGCAAAGTATAATAAAAAAGAAATGCAAAATATAGAGCAAGACTTTAAATATATAAATAAATAAAACCATTTTGCTTGTCTCCAATATCCGTCGTGTATTGATTCGTGTATACAGACCGTTTAAGACATGATCTCCCTTGCATGCCAAGGCCATCACAACCTAATTTGAAAAAAAAAATTATAAAGTAATTTTGTAGAAAGACTAAGGAAAAATTAATTACTAAAATATTGATTAAATATCAATTACTCTATATATAATCATTATAATAAAAGTTGGAATTAACATGTGGTCATTGTAATAATCAATTAAGTTTAAAGTATTTTATAATTTTATATATTTTAAAAAGAAAACCTAAAGTGCTCTATAGAAGAAAGATGATATACCAATATATTGTTATCAATAACCAATATAGATATGCTTGAGTTTTATGTTATAAAGGTAGTTAACAATTTCTATATTAAGAAAAAGTTTATTGCTAATTAATTATTGATATATATTTTTGGTTCATAATCTAACATACTATATATAAATGTCAAGTGTGGAAACTATAATTGAAATTAATAAGGGATCAAAAGAAAATTCATTGGCTGAAATGGTTTTGAGAGAAAAAGAAACAACAAAAGAAAAGTTAAAATTAAAGTAGTTCGATTATTTGAAACAAGTTTCAAAGACGCCTTCCCTAAAAATATTGAAAACACATTCTTTTTTAGTTCTTAAACTTGACCAAATTGAAATAGAAATTTGTGACTTTTATCTTTTGATAACTTGCTTACAGTATTGTTTTCAGTAGTCTTAACATAACTCTTATGATAATTCTGATTTTCTACGATACCATTTTTAAGCCTTTTTTAGTGTTCTTGGAAAGTTATGAGAGTTTTGTGTTGAAAGTTGTCTTTTAAAAAAACAATTGATTGTTTTGATAACTAGCTTCTATTTCAATTGAACATTTTCTTTCTTGGTTTAGAATTTGGAAAAGTCATCTTCTTTAAGGCCTTTTGAATTAAAAAAAAAACAAAGTTTAACTTTTTATACAAAATTAGACTAAGCTTAAACACTTTTAGAATAAACATTAAGAAAGTTTATCTAAAATTTTTACTTTATCTAACGTCGTATTTCCCTATATATTTGTGTTCTTTATTTCTCTTAAGAAAAATTTTCTCCTGTAAAACCAAGAGAGATTGAATTCTTAATGCAAAAATGGCATGAAAAGATACAAGAAAATGGTGCAAGAGTCACAAGAAAGAGTAAAGAAAGGGGAGAGAGAAAGGTTTTAAAATAAGACATAGAAAAAAAAAAGAACAAAAAAGTATTAATAACTCCTTCCTCATCTTAAAGTGAAAAGAACTTGAAGAATAAAAAGAATTGATTTTTTTATTAGCATATATATATATATATATAATAATAATAATAATAATAATAATAATAATAATAATAATAATAAATACTTCAAATTTTTGATTGAACTCAAACAATTTGTTTCCCACTTAAATGGTCGATAAATTAACAAAAGAAACAAACTTAATACTATTTAAAGATATTAGTTGAAAAATGAAATATAGTCAATATCTTGAAAATATAAAAAAGTATTTAACAGTAATTATTTTAATTAATAATTAAGAAAATGTATTGAGGATTAAAGCAACAAAAAAAAATATATTGAATATTCATTTTTTTCACATAATATAATATTGACACTCACCTCTTCCAACGAAGCATTACCAGCCCTTTCACCAATCCCATTAATTGTTACTTCTAATTGCCTAGCACCTGCACGAGCACCCTGGAAGTAGCTTTCACATTAAAAATTTGCAATCTAGTTTAATTGTTTAATTGTTTAAATAAACTACGTAAATATTTTTTTTTTAAAGTGTGAGTTTATTTATAAATTACTCGCAAGGTAAAAGGATAAAATCATTTTTTCTCTTTCGAGATTCTTCATATAAAAGATCGTTGAATTGCTTTCCTCAATATATATAAGTCTGATTTGTTCTTCATGTTTATATATTTTTTTAAAATAAATTTTGGATATAAATAATATGTTTAGTATATAAAATTTGATATTTCATTTTTAATAAAAATAAAAATATGTATAAAACCTTTAGTTTTACTAATTTTATTTCAAAACTAACTAATAATTAAAATAATTAAACACATGTTTTATCTTTAATAGTTGTCACTTAGTTATTAAAAGGAAAAATAATGCTAATATGTAATCTTCAAAGAATTAAAATTAATTATATATTAACACTATTTTTTTCTTAATAAACTCAATGTGATAAATGTTAAAAAGTGTTAAAGACGAAATACAGTTCAATTACTTAAATTAAGAGTTGAAATCAAACAGAATTAATGGAATTAAAAGTTTTGTATTAGAATATAATTTTTTTTATTGTACTAAAAATTTAATATATCAATATTTATTATACTAAGTTGATTATTACCTATGAATTTTTAAGATCCTAAACATGATTGTCAGGAGTTTACATTGATGCATGGATATTAAAAAAATAATATACCTCTATGGTGTTAGCAGTAGCAAGACCAAGATCATTATGACAGTGAGTGGAAACAATAACATTTGCAATTCCTGGAGTATTGGCTTTTATATCAGTTATCAGTTTTCCTAACTCAAATGGCATTAATATGCCCACAGTATCAGCTATGTTCACTGTTGTTGCTCCAGCTTCAATGACTACTCCAAGAATTTCATACAGAAACTCTCTCTCAGATCTGCTCTCATACAGATTCAATCATACAAAAATCAGACATTCATGAATGTAAAATACTTACAACAGAAGATTCAAAAATTACTACAACACACATGGAAGTTGCGTGAGATGCTATTGTAATTGGGAGGAAGACTAACAAGATATACATGTCAAATGTGTTAGAACTTGTGGCAAGGGAATAATAATTGAATATTCCAATTATTCACTTATTGAGTCTTTGAACTATTTTTTATAGGAAATTATTGTATTTAATTACATACTTATGTTATATAAATTATTTGCTTTTAGGTATATGTTTGGAGTGAGTCACAATACGGATTAGATCGTGGGTGTGAATTAATGAGCCCTAACTCATGAGCCCTAACTCCTTCGTATATTGGATAATAAAATAAATGACATCCAAACATATATCATCAATTGTTTAGATCAATAGGAAACATATATATTTTGTCCCATATATTCATAAATAAGTGTAGTTTGTTGTCTTCTAATTATAATCTATCATTTTTTGTTTTAACAATTATTATTTTCAATTCAAGCAGCAACTAATTGTGATTTCAACACAATTGTATAGTTTTTCTCATTGCATAAGAAATTCCCCACACATCTAAACCAAATACTTGATTGGTAAGGACCTTAAATTTATGTACTTTCATTTTTAGATAAGAAGACCCTAATTGCTATGTTTTTTTTTACAGTGCATTCAATAGATATAATATGTTGAAAGGTAAATTAATTGCAAGATCAAGAAAACTAACATGGTTGTCTCTCAATGTTAGTTATTTTTGTCCAATTATAATTGTTTACTTTTTTTATTCCTCAATTATTTATAATTGTAGCTATGTTATACAATTGATACATCCATTGTTCATGTTGATATTCACATAAAAATAGTTTTTTTTATGTACTAATTGAAGTTATATTGTTTTGTCCAACATTTCGACAATCCTCAACCATTGCATCTAGATTCAATTAGTTACATATCTTATAAATTTGTACAATAGTTTATGGTAGATGACTTGTAATTATCTTTTTCTATGTAAATACACAATCTATGTTAACTTCGATATATATTGTTTACTATTTTGACATTTCTATATATCTTTCTAGTTGGTTCTAGATGTCTTTTTGCTTCTATTTGTCTTTTTCCTGTTCAAGTTTCTTAATTATGTGTAGAGAAATAAATAAAACAAAATATTAAAAAGAATCTTATATAAACTACCGTTAAGTGCAAAATTGTAGCCTATATGTCATTGTAGGCAACCGTTTCTACAAGAATTGTAGTCTATAATTATTTGTAGGTTATGGTTTATACAAGAACTATAGTCTATATAAGTCTAAGATTTTTAAATCATAATAATTACATTCAAGAACTGTAGCCTATTATTATTCTAATAAACTATGATTACATTAAATAATAATAGCCTGTTTGAATGCTACAATATGTTTGAAATCATATAGATTACGGGTTCAAGGAAATTGTAGCCTATTTGAATACAAATAGACTACAATTCTTTGTATGCACCATATTCAATGATGAAAGATAGACTATGGCTGGAAATCATAGTTTAAAATGCTTATTTTAGACTATGACCGCACAAACTATAGTTTTTTTAACCGTAACCTAAGACCTAAAGAGATGTAGTATAAGGCCCCTAGTGTAGGAGTGAGTTTTCGTATATGGTAATTTAGGAATGATGGTGATATTTGAATCAACTTATTTTTAGTTGTATATCAGATTTGAGATAACGATTTTGAGTAAAAGTTATTTACAACAATTATTGACTATAAAATTAGAGTTTGGACAATTAAGACATAATATAATTGGTAAAAGTATAGATCGTATAACTTCCTTCACTCATGTGTTAATATGACACTTAAGGGATGTGAAAGGAGGGATGATAGTTCAAGCAACAAGTACTTGAGCGATAAAAAGATCAGAACAATTTTATCTTTTGTAGGTTCTTACCTTTCAAATGATGTGAAAATCTTCACACGAGCAAGTTTGTCTCATTAGTGTAGGGAATGGATTTGAAACTAGTTATTTTAGATATGTGTTGCGATTCAAGAACCAAAACATATCTAGACGAGGTAAAAAATGATGGATTTTTTGCTTCGGTTATGAACTATAGCCTAAACTTTTATATTAGGCGTGAATTATTAATCTCCCTCCATTTTTCCCATTATTTTGAGCCTCCTCTCCCATTCATTCTTTTGTTCTTCCTCATCTTCATCAACCTTTATTTTCTCCATCATATTTCCACCTCCATAAAAAAAACGCAAGCATGAGATCCATCATCTTCATCTGTACATTGAGAAACCAATTCACACCGCAAAAATCCATATTTGCAAAAATATCAGTCCAACAAAAAATCTCAATCGGCGAAAATTAAGACAGCCAAAAATCTTAATCGGCAAAAATTAGGGCAACCAGATATCCCAATCAAAGCCCAAAGTCCATGTAGGTCACCTTCACTTGAGGAGTCCCAACAAAAAATTCAAACTCGACAAAATACGAGGGAAAACAAATTGAATGGGAAAGAAATAAAACTCAATCACTATTCACTCATGTTGAGCAATAATGACTTGAATTCGACGATATTTGGTGGAGATGCTAAAAAACAAAGAAGAAAGAAGGAAGGAGGGAGGAGTGATGTAAGAATAAGGAAAACAACTTTTGTAGGGACGAAATGTTTGGCACGAGTGTAAAATTTTTTAAAATAATAATCCTAAGCGGATGCCTAGGCTTCACCTCTAAAAATAACAAAAGCCTAAACCTTTATCTAAAAATTAAATACAAAAATATTAGTAACATCTTTTAAATTAATGGAAACTTTTAGACAATTATTTTGAGACAAACCGATATCGAAACGTGTATATGTTTAGATTTTTATTAGAAGCGAAACCTAATCAATCTTAATAATTTAAAAATTATTATCGCTTTGATATATTTTGGTTTTCTTAAACTAGACATATTAAACGAAATTAAATGAACTTTTTGTGCTCATAAAATGACATAAGTTTATTCAAATATTATATATATATATATATATATATATATATATATATATATATATATATATATATATATATATGGGTTTGCTAACGCGCGTATGCCTATTTTTCAGTTGGTACGTTTTAGCAATGTGTACCGGGTTTTAGTAAACAAAAATATCCTTATATATCATGGATTCTAAGTTTTAAGGTTAAGGATATTTTAATAATTTTCATTCTCAAAACTAAAAAAAAAAAAAAGAAACCCCCTAAACCCTTACTCACCTCTCTCATTCCTTTCAACCCTTTCTCTTTCATCTTTCTCACTCCAATCTTTTCTCTGTCATCCCTACTGTAGCTCCAATTGAAAAAATCAAAAATTCCTCTCAACCCTTTTCTCTTTCATCTTTCTCACTCCAATCTTTTCTCTATCATCCCTACTGTAGCCCCAATTGAAAAAATAAAAAACACTTGTCGTTAAACAATCTTACAAAAAAATGATTTTATAATGAGTTTTCATCTTATAATTTTTGTCTTATATAATTTTATCCAATTTTCACAAGCATAAAGGAATTGGTAATTGACCTGGAAAAAATCAGAAATACTCGATGTTAAACAATTTCTTACAAAAAATGATTTTATAATGTGTTTTTATTTTATAATTTTTGTCTTATCTAATTTTCACAAGCATGATGACATCAAAGGAATTGGTAATTGGCCTGGAAAAAATCAGAAACACTTGTTGTTAAACAATTTCTTACAAAAAATGACTTTATAATGAGTTTTCATTTTATAATTTTTGTCGTATATAATTTTATCTAATTTTCACAAGCATAATGACATCCAAAAGAATTGGTAATTGGCCTGGAGGGTTTTTTTAGAGATGATTATGCAGATGATGAAATTAGAGAGGTTAGTGAAGATGGTGAAATTGAAGAGATCTTGAATGAACCTTTACCTGAAGGTGAATATGTCAATGACTCAACTCTTTACAAAGGCAAATTGTTTAAAGGCAAATGTTTCTGATTTTTTTCAATTAGAGCTACAGTAGGGATGACAGAGAAAAGGTTGGAGTGAGAGAGATGAAAGAGAAATGATTGAGAGGAATGAGAGAGGTGAGTAAGGGTTTGAGATTTTTTTTTTTTTTTAAGTTTTGAGAATGAAAAATTATTAAAATACCCTTAACCTTAAAACTTAGAATCCATGATATATAAAGGTATTTTTGTCTACTAAAATCCAACTGAAAAATAAGCGTACGCGCGTTAGCAAACCCATATATATATATATATATATAAAATCTAAGTCGTTAGAGTAAATAGAAGTGAATATGAGGAGAATGAAAACAGATAATAATTCTCAACTTCCTTACAAAATTTAAAAGTCTAAAATAATTTGTTGTTAACAAAAATACATTCATTTAAAAGAAAGCAATAATAACATATTGGTTTAATGTCTCGGTAGGTCCCTATTTTCGTCCGGAATCTTAAATAGATCCCTTTCTTTTTCGACGTCTCAATTGAGTCCTTATTTTTGTAAAATTGAATCAAATAGGGACTTTTCGTCAAATTGAGAAGACGCCATTAAGAAGGGGTGTTACGTGGCATGCTGACAGTGTTTTTTTAAATGATGTGGCATTAAAAATGTGTGTCAATTGTATTTATTTTATTTTTGAATTAAAAAATAAAGTTTACAGAGTGAAAATATAATATAAGTAAGGACAAAGTTGGGAAATCAAATTAAATTAAGTATCCAATGGGGGCTTGCCACGTGGAAGCCCCTTTCTCACCCAAATTAGGGTTTCAGAATTGGGATTTGGAAGGCTTGCTTCTGCCTCCTCTGCCTGTGCCACGAACTGTGCTGCTGCCAATTGCCATGGAGATCTCTGTGTGCGAGAGAAAAATCTCTCTTGTGGTTGCGTTTTGATATTTACAGGTGCTTCACGATTCTATTTATCTCTCGCAATAATGGTGGAAAACGAAAGGAATCACGCTCTTGAGTTTCGCCTCCTGAGTCTCGATCGTGCTTGAGCGACAAGGGTTCACTGATTTGAGGATTTTTTCTGCGTTTTAGGGTTCCTCTGTTGTTTCTGGTTTTTCTACGTTTCAGGTTGCGAAGACAGTGGAGATCAAATCACGATTGGTGGCGGCCTAGCGAGTAGCTCGCAAAGAGGCACTGGTGTTTGGGTGGTCTCTACGACGACATTGACGAGGTGGTCAGGTGAAGATGCTTCACAGTGGCGGTTGATTTGGGAATTTTCGCAGATTCAACTTTTTTTTGTCAATTTTGCATCAGTTCACATACATCTTTTTTTCTGGTTTTTGATTTGGGAATTTTCACAGGTTCTGATTTTGTCTCGCAGTGGTGAAAATGTTGGGCGAACTCGCGATTGGGTTCCTGCAACTTGCAGTTCTGTCTACGGTGGCTGCTATGGAAGCGTGATTTGGTTACCGGAGAAGATGAAGGATGACATTCCAGGAGCAATGTTTGGTGCTGGCAGTGCTTTTGGACCTTTCCATGTGTTCTATGAATTGCCCTTATTTAAATTTTACTTTCCCTCTTTGCACTCCATTTTTTAATTTAAAAATTAAAAAAATACACTTCACACACATTTTTAATGTTACATCATTTAAAAAGACATTGTCAGCATGCCATGTGACACCCTCCTTAACGGCTTCTTCTCAATTTGACGGAAAGCTCCTACTTGCTTCAATTTTACAAAAGCAAGGACCTAATTAAGACGCCGAAAAAGAAAATGACCTATTTGAGATTCCACACGAAAATAGGGACCTACCAAGACATTAAACCTATCCTATTAAGAATATTTTTCTTCTAAAACCTAAACAAATTATTAGGAATGTTAAACATTAAAAACTTTAAATGAAGTGTGAAAAAAAATGAAGAAAACTTACCTCGTGGCATCTTCAGCACCGAACTGAATATCATTGCAACCCAAACTCCTTGCAAAGGCTATCATATCCCTGGCTATCCCAATAACCTCATTCTTACTCTTTCGCAACTTGTGCTTCATGTGAATGTCGCTGGTCGCAATGGAAGTACAAATGCGAGGCCTCTTCGCGTGTTTCACAGCCTCCCATGCAATGGCAATATCCTTTCTAACGCATCTACATATTGATTTAACACAATCTTGAAATTTCACTTAACACGTATAAAAGTAATTTAACTCCATTCATTAACATAGTTAGGTTAGTAACAAGATAAATTTTCTAAATAACATACTCTAAATGAATATTTTTATTAAATATGACAAGATATAAATATTTAAGGCTTAAACCCTTACTTTGGTCCCATGTTAAGAGATGAATTTCTGTTTAGTATCCGGTTTTAAAAATGAAGACATTGGATCCCCATGTTATGAAAATTGTATGACTTCAGTCCTATTCCTTTAACGGCGTTAAAATTGAAAACGTTGAACTGACTATGGATGTGAAGTGTGCAAGAAATGTCATCGTGGCAATGAGTTGAGCTACATTAGTTGACATGGCAGCCAAAAGAATACATTCCATGTGTTTAAATTGGGGAAATTAAATACCCTTCATCGGAATCTTCATCAGCTTGGCTTGTTGCCGCACCGTTCCTTGCAAGCCCTCTCTCACAAGCATGGCCCTCTCATCTTGCTACAGCTGGTGCAAATCCCCACGTTCATCGTTTCATCTGTTGATGTGGCCGGAGAAATATTCAAAACCCACGACCTCGTTTTCATTAACCGGCCAAAAACCATCGCCGCGGGAATCTTTCTCTAGGGCTACAAGGACGTGGCTTTCACCCCTTATGGCGGTGATGAGTGAAGACAACTATTGAGAACTATTGTGAGAACTATTTGTGATTGATAATTATGCTGCTCATAACTAGAAGTGGAGAAATAAACATTTGTTTGCCTTTTGTATGTTTTAAATCAAGTTATTTTGGTTTGCTTTTTGAACAGGTACATAATGGTTTCGAATCAGACAGCTTCTACCATGGAAATTGAGATTGTAGCATCAGAAGCCAAAGTTTTGCCACCAAAGCCAAAGTTTGAGGCGTTGAAGCCTCATGAGATGTATGATGGATAAATTCAGTTCCGCAAGGTGAATGTTCCACCTCATCGTTATACCCTCTCAAGAAAGCTTGGATGGATATCTATACTCCCATTTTTGAACCGATGAAATAAAATCATTAGGGTTTTTAAATGGGGAAACCCTTTTTTCATTTCTTCCCCTGTTTCCCCATGTCCTTCACTCCTAGATTGGGGTTTCCTTTTTTCTTTTTCTTTTTTTTTTCCTTTTCGGTTTCCGAGAGATTGAAATGGTGGTGGCTTAACACTGCTATGTCCGGCGTCAGACAACACGAGGTTGTCGTTCTTGAGGAGGGAGAGCAAGGAGCGTTTCCCGTTCATTGGAACGTCGCGGTTGGCCATCCACACCACTATGCTTCTCCGCCTGCGAGAATGCCAAAGCAGTACGCGTTCTCCCCCACGCTCCTGAACCCCGCCGTGAACGTCCCCTTCGGCGACGAAACTATCACGTCTTCGTTGGGTCTCTCCACGGAAAGGGGGAGCGTCGTCGAAGAGTGGAAGGACAAGACACATGTGGGTGATTACGACCTTCGTTGGCTGCCGCGTTAAATGATTCTAAGTCAACTAAATGCCACGTCTTCATTTCTTACACAGGTCACCTCACAGTAACTTCAATGTTATCAATTTTAACACCGTTAAACGGATAGGACTGAATTGATACAATTTTAATAACGTAGGAACCCAATCCATGCACTTTTAAAACCGGATACTAAACAAAAATTCACCTCTTAATATGGAACCAAGTAAGGGTTTAAGCCAATATTTAATAATATACTTCTTGATGGGACACGAAAGGATACCATAACATCTAATTTCCGGATATATATTATCGTTAATAATTTTAACTGTAATTTTATTTAAATATCTTTAAATATTAAATAATGAAAGAAATATTAATTATTTAATAATTTTATAAAATTGATGTTTATATATTTAATTTATTTAAATATATGAAGTGGATGTTATTTTTAAAATTTATATTTTTATATAACTTATTCATATTTGATTTTTAAGAAAGACTATTTCTATTTGTATTAATAATATTTTATTGTCTAATTTTATTTGAAATTATTTTAAAGTTAATTTTATTTAAAATTAATATATATATATATGTATATATATATATAAGTATAAAAAATCCGTATGGTATTTTCTTTCATAGTTGACAAATAATAAACAATTTTTTTGAGACAGACAGTAAATAAACATTATATAATAGGATGAATGTTTTAAGTGAAAAGGTTTAGTTAATATGTACCAAATCGTTATTAACCCTAATAATAATAATAATAATAATAATAACAATATAATGTTTTACACCAGCTTAATTAAACTACTTTCAATCTGAATTATTCTAATTAGTTGTTATTAGAGTGTTAATTAGTTGGATATTCTAATAATATGCATAGAAAAGAATTAGATAAATGTTATATATAAAAAAGAAAAGAAAATGAGTTATTGTCATAGTTAAGATCTTTGTCTAAAAGTCATGTCATGTTTTTATATAATTTCTAATAGAATTGTTCATAAAATATTGGGAGTTGTTTATATATTCAAGTTTTTTCTGAGTAAAATTTACAATAAAATAATGTTTTAACTTCAACCTTTTACGGACTTCAAAGTTAATTTGGTTGAATTGTTCAAGAAGTACGTCAGTGTAATATATTTGGCTTTTGCTAATGTATGATAGGTTAATCCACAATGAAAAAAATATGAGCAGAATGGGACATTTTAGTTCATACCACATAAGTTGTACCTGTAGTTTTATTTATATTTTTTAATATTTTCTTGGTGTACTACAATTGTTTATGTTATGAAATATAACTAAATCTTTTTTATTTATATTTCACTTTTATTTTACTTTATTCTTAGTCAGATTTCTTTATTTGTTTATTAGTAAATAATAAATTACTTAGAAGTTTTTCTATAAATTTTCATATTTATGGTAAATGCTTAACTCTTTTTTTTGACAACGAGTTGTTTAGATTTTTTTCTGAAGTATTTTGGTTTTGAATAAAAGTTTTTACATGGCATATTATTTATCATATTTATTCAAATAGTATTTTTTTTATAACCAGAATTTGGTGAAATTTTTATCAATGTAATATGATTTTAAATAAAATTTTCTCAAATAACATATTACTTACAATTTTTCTTCAATAATAGTATTCAAAATCAAAATTTGGTTGAAAGGGAATTCAAACCCTTATTTTTATACATAATTAAAATAAGTTATACCCGAATTGGATTTTTCGAGGATTAAATTTTAACTTACTTTTAAGAATTAAATTAAGAATTTTTTTTAAATTATTATTTTTAATAAATTTTATAAACTATTATATAATTAATATTTGTTTTATTATTAATAAATTTATATATTTATTTATTAATTTTGTAGATATTAGTAATTTGTTTTTTCTAATTTAATATTATACATTTTCTTATCATTTTAATAAATTATATATTTAATATTTATTTTAGGTTTTGAAAACAAATTTTTTAATTAATTTAAATAAATTTAAATTTAGAAGAATATTTTAAGATATAACTTAAATTTTCAATGTATGTTATATATATATATATATATATATATATATATATATATATATATATATATATATGTATGGGGTTTGCTAACGCAGATACGCCTGTTTTTCAGTTGGTACATTTTAGCAATGTGTACCGGGTTTTAGTAGACAAAAATACCCTTATATATCATGGATTCTAAGTTTTAAGGTTAAGGGTATTTTAATAATTTTCATTCCCAAAACTAAAAAAAAAAACCCTAAACCCTTACTCACCTCTCTCAGTGCTCTCAACCCTTTCTCTTTCATCTCTCTCACTTCAATATTTTCTCTGTTATCCCTACTACTGTAGCCCCAATTGAAAAAATCA
This sequence comes from Vigna angularis, assembly GCF_016808095.1. Lineage (NCBI taxonomy): Eukaryota > Viridiplantae > Streptophyta > Magnoliopsida > Fabales > Fabaceae > Vigna > Vigna angularis. Next base: position 30,304,388 of record NC_068971.1, on the reverse strand, counting down.
GAAACACTTGTCGTTAAACAATCTTAAAAAAAAGGATTTTATAATGAGTTTTCATTTTATAATTTTTATCTTATCTAATTTTATCCAATTTTCACAAGAATTGGTAATTGACCTGGAAAAAATCAGAAATACTCGCTGTTAAACAATTTCTTACAAAAAATGATTTTATAATGAGTTTTCATTTTATAATTTTTGTCGTATATAATTTTATCTAATTTTCACAAGCATAATGGCATCAAAGGAATTGGTAATTGGCCTGGAAAAAAATCAGAAACAGTCGTTGTTAAACAATTTCTTACAAAAAATGATTTTATAATGAGTTTTCATTTTATAATTTTTGTCGTATATAATTTTATCTAATTTTCAGAAGCATAATGACATCCGAAGGAATTGATAATTGGTCTGGATGATTTTTTTAGAGGTGATGATTCAATATATGCAGATGATGAAATTAGAGAAGTTAGTGATGGTGAAATTGAAGAGATCTTCAATGAACCTTTGCCTAAAGGTGAATATGTCAATGACTCAACTCTTTACAAAAGCAAATTGTTTAACGTCAATTGTTTCTGATTTTTTCAAAGAGAAAGGGTTGAGAGGAATGAGAGGTGAGTAAGGGTTTGGGGGTTTCTTTTTTTCTTTTTTAGTTTTGGGAATGAAAATTATTAAAATACCCTTAACCTTAAAACTTAGAATCCATTATATATAACACATTGCTAAAATGTACCAACTGAAAAACAGGCGTACGCGCGTTAGCAAGCCCATATATATATATATATATATATATATATATATATATATATATATATATATATATATATATATATATATATATATATATATATATATATATATATATATATATTACAAATCTTATGTATCTCATGTAAAATAAATCAAAATAAAATAGAATGATAGATATTCAAAATGGATGGACTAAACTATGAGAGTTAATTCGATTTATCATCATTTAGTTAGATTAGATTTGAGTTAGATTAAAGTTGATTGACTTGAAATATATTAATAATAACTCTTCATTATATTTTTATTATTTTTTATATATTTTTATTATAATTATTTAATTACTTCTAATTATATAGGTTAATACAATAATTTTTAATTAATATCTTTAGAATGATTTTTTGTGAAATATTTACAAACTCTAATTAAATTGGTATTAAAAAAAATAAACCCAGATTACGAAGCTGTCTTAAATATATAAAATAAACTTAAAGAAAAATATATTCAATTGAATTAAATCTAAAATGAATGCTTGACTAATATTTCTAATTTCCAAAAGAAATTAGATTCATTTTATTTCAATCTCTATAAACGAGACGAAATATGTTGTTGAACTCATAATTTCTTTCACAATTTTTTATATTTTTAAATTGTTAGTATGGAAAATTGAATGCAGAACTTGTCATACGCTCCCCTTTAACTTTTAATTATTATCATTTAAATAAATCTTAAACCACATTTTTTATGTTTATAGTTAAATACAATTTAATAGTGGTACCTGCAGAAGCCAGCAATGACGGGGACGTGTCCGTCGTGACCGGCGGTGTTGCCGACCTCTTGAGCGATCATTTTGACGGCCATGAAGTCGTCGTCAGAGGCAGAGGGGAAGCCCGGCTGAATGACGTCGACGCCCAGGTTGGCCAGCTGCCGCGCGATGCAGAGCTTCTCCTGAGAGGTCATGGTGGCGCCGGGCGACTGCTCTCCGTCGCGGAGGGTGGTGTCCAGAATGCGGACGTAGGAGGGGTCAGGAATGTGATGGGGGAAGTACTGAGGGCGAGCGCGTGGAGTGGAGCTGTTGGTGGCCATTGATGCGAATTTGGAAGCTTTGCTTTTCGGCTTCTATTTTAATGGGAATTTGTGTTTCTTATTACTCCCTGTTTTACCATACCAGCTGCATGCACAGAAACCTGGGATCATTTCTGATGTATTTTTTTATTATATTTATCTCTTAAATATTGCCATTCTCCAATAAAAAAACAAACCAAGCGTTTCAGTATTGCCTTTTCTGCAACGTTTCGTGGCAAATACTATAATTACATATTTCTCTATTAGAATGAGTCTCTCGTTTGCCTAGAGGGTTAATATTATGAATATGTTCTAAGGTGCAAGAAAAACGAAAATCCAATTCATCATATTCAATTATTAGTTATTTAAATCTATTATTTTTAGTATATTTTAATGAATTTATTTTAAATTTAAATTTTTAATTTTAGTTATTATGTCAAATTTAATTAGATTTGGAATTACGTTAATTAAACTTTTAAATTTTGAATATCTAAAAATAAAAATATTTTAAATCAATTTAAATTATGAAATTTTAGGTCTGAGTTAGGTTTGTGTAAGATAGAATTAGTATGGGTTGGTCCAACTCATGTACGACAAAGTTGAGTTAATTGGACTCAAATCATGTAAAATTTAATCAGACTTGATCTAACACAAATCGATTTAATTATGTCCAATCAGATAAAAAATTATATTGAATGTTGATCATGCATGGTTTAATTACAAACAACGATATACAATTAAGATCCTATAATCATGGTAATATAGACAAATACTTTCTTAAATAGGATGTTGATGAATAACTACAGTAATTACTGTAATATTACACCATAAAATAAAATTAATATTGCAAATCTCCAAAATCAAGAGTCATAAATGTATGATATTTGACAAAATATTTGATTTTGTCTAACTCAATCAAGTTAGGTTGGGTCTTTTGAATACAGTGAAAACTATATATGAGATTAATCTCTCTTGTGTTGAATATATACATAAAGTCCTCTATTTATAATAGAAGAAATATGTGCTAGGAATATGGGCTATGCCCAAAATACAAATAAGAAATAATAACAAATTAACTAAAATAAAATATAAAGATAAGATACAAATAATATATCTAACACTTCCCTCAAGCTAGTGCATACAAATCGTATGTATCAAGCTTGCTACTAATATGATTCATAAAGACTTAGTGAAAATATCTGCTTCTACACTTGAGTGACACCAAATTATGAATGATTTGCGAAGACAACATAGAAGACGAAATATCAACCCAGAAAGACTCCCTTGAGCAACAATTCTGGGAGATTGCTCAATGTAAATCTCTTCTTGCAAATCACCGTTGAGGAATGCATTGTTGACATCTAGGGGATAAAGATGTCATTGTTAGAGTCACCACGACTATAAATAAATTAACAAAAATCATCTTTGCCACGAGAGAAAAAACATATATAGACGGATCAAACACAATGGTGAAAAAGGGAAGTCATAAGAGACAGCAGTGGAAGAAGCCATGGATAAACAAAAAAGAAACCTTAAAAACCTTAGATTCTCCAATCAAGGCACCTGAAAAAGAAAAAGAGTGACATCGATGCTTTGAATAGTTATCTGAGAGACGAGACATGCGACCACGCTTGACAAACCTTAAAAAGGGAAAATAGCGACCTCGAAGTTCTGAATCGCTGTAAGATGTGTCATCATGCACGACGAAAAATGGAGCAAATCTACAACTTCAAAAGGTGGAGAGTGCGTAAGAGCTTTGATGAAGGCGTATGATAACACAATGGTTGCCTGGTCGAGACGATAAAAATTGTGCGGTTGTCGATTGAAACTAGAACTTCAATAGTAACAATGGTAAACGATGGTGTCACCGACAACAGTAGATGACGTCATCATTGGTAGCGACAGGTGTAGTGACAGATGCAATATAACCTAAATATTAATTCCATTTACTCAAAAATATACTATAACATCGCTAATTTCTTTCACTTTCTACAAGAAGATCTCTATTCATAACAGCAATGTATTTAATTAATTAATTGTTTTAAGTATGTAACCAATTAAACTAGAAGGTTTTATAATTTAGGGTATTTAATGGATGGCTTCTAGCATACCCAATTGAAATAAGTATCTGAAAAAGTTCGAATAAACCTCGTGTAGATGATAAGTAGACTAGTGGTAATCAATTAAAATAAAAAGTCATTTTTTTATCTCCAATATTGAGTTTAAGGAATTGTAATATAATCGATTAGCCTATATGCAAAAGTCATATTTTCAAATACATAATTATAAAAAATACTGGTATAATCCACTATTTTTATTGATTGAGATACATTTATTTATATGAGCTTGCTTAGTTTAATCAACTAGTGTGAAGTATATAAAAATCCATATTTGTAAAGACATTCTTTTGATATTTTCTGAGAGTTATGGATACGTGTCATAAAACTTATGCTTAGGATTGTCTTAATATATTGTTGATTTATGAAAGCATATAAAATACTTAACAAAATCAATTATGTTTTATGTTTTAGTTGATTTGGCTTGTGTTTTTCAACTTTTGAATGTTCGACAATCTGGCTCAATAATGGAGAGGAAAGTGTTGACCAATCTTCTTTATTGAGATCAGTAATATGTCACATTGTATGATTGTTGTTGTTTTAGAATATAATTAGGCACAACGAAGTAGCTTAGAATGTATATGTTTTTATAATATTGTTATAAGTTTTAATTTTTTTAATTTAGCCATTTGTTATCTCCATTGATAAGGAAGAAAATAAATGAAAAAACCAATTAATTTTTAAAAAAAATGGTTTTTGTCATATTGGTGTTATTATAACTGAAGTGATTAATCACTTTCACAGATTATATATAACTACAATCCATGCAAAAAGTTAGAAAATTTTAGCTAAAATTGTTAATTGCTGAATCAATTTTAATTGTAGTTAATTAAGAAATTAGGATTCATTCATCCTTTCTCATCACTTGAATGTTATTTATATGGCTTATTTCTCCATTAAGAATATACCTCCGTTAATAATGTCATTAGTTTTTATATAGGAGAAGTGAAATCTAAAGTGACCATGATAAATGCTCTTATTCACATACCATTTTCTTTTTATTTGACATTTTTTAAAATATAAAAATTTATTTTTTATGATCATTTTATCTTATCATGTGTTTCAAATAAATGTAGATATATGTCAAACTATCATTATTTTTTTATATTTCATAAAAGAATGAGAAAAGCATGTGGATTAAATTACTGGATCTTACAAGATTCTTCTTCTATGGTTTTCTAACTTTTCAATGTGTCATTTTGGATTTGGGAATCAGATTATTTTTGTAACATAGAATAATCCATTAGTATGCATAATGGTGGAAACTAATTTTATAGGTATATATTGGTATGAATTGAAACAAAAGGCAAGAATCAGTGCTGTCAAAATGAGTTATTACTCACGAGTTAATCTGGCTCACCACGAGTTTGAGCTGGAATGAGTTTGAAAAAATTATAATTTTTTTATGCGGGCTGGTTTTCAACTCGGCTCACTTAGAACCCGGTTTACCGGGTTGAATCTGTGGTGAGTCGGGTTGGCTCACCAACCCACCTAATTTAATTTAATTATTTTGTGTTTCAATATTATTAGTCAGCATTTTTTTATTATATTGTAGATAATGATAAAGAAGAAGATGTTTCAAAAGAGAAAAATATTATAAATTTATCTATTCAAGACTCTAATATTATAAATGGATAAGTAATACAAAAATTATCGATATTAAAAACTTATTTGTTCACCTTTTGTACATTTTTGGATTATGCTGGGATTGTATGATACTTTTTTTTAATTGTCTTTGGAGTTATTTAGTATGACGTTTATTTAGATTTGAATTAAAAATAATTGTAATTTTTTTATTTTAAAAAAAAATTATAATTAAATGAGTCAGTGAGTCAATCTGTTTAACCTACCAACCCGTGGTGGATTGGATCAAATTTGAATTTTTTCAGCTTGCTAATAAGTGGGTCAGATTAGGTTGGCTCACTAAGTAAATAATCCGTGGTGAGCCAAACCAGATCAAGTCGGGTTACCCATTTTTGACAGCTCAAAAATTAAACACAAACAAGGAATGACATACTTCTTCTCCTTTCACCATCAAGTAAATATGTGAGTGAGAAGTATATCTCTATATTAACTATATAAGTATTTATACCTATAAAATTAAAGTAGAAGATCATTAGATTTCGTTTTCTTAGAAATATATCTCTATATAACTACTTATTACAAACAACATTCGAATGAATTCATATACGGACTGCATTCGTATATAATTATACCTCTGCATAATTATATGCATATTTAATCTATATTAACTACCTACCAAATAAACCCATAAAAAATATTATATTCAGATTGTTTGACTTTATCTATAGTAAATATATATCATGTACATTTAAACTAATAATTACTATTTTATGTTATTCTTATTATTAGTTTGTTACGTTATTGGATAAAGTGTAAAATCCCAAAATTGAATTTTTCATACTTTTATTGGTGTTTATGCCCATTATAATGCATCATATCAAAGATATAATAATATAACAAGAACACATTGTAAAGTGTAAAGACAATAATGATAAAGTTTTTAATTAATAAGAACTATAACAGATATCAGAGGAGATTAATGTGTTGATGAGAAATTGATGGGTGTCTAAGAGTGAGGCCCTTTTTCAACTCAAGTGGTACGAGATGGTTGATTACAACATTGATGGTTGATTACAACAATAATACCTGATTGCAACAATAAATTTTGGGTGTAACATAGAAATGAAATAATTTTATAATGTACAATGTGTGTTCTTTGTGTGGACAATTGCATAGGTTGGCAAGGATAAAAACTTTAGTGAAAATTAACTAACAATATTTGTCTAGAAAAACTTAAGTCACAAAAGTAGACCTTGAACAATAATGACTCAAATGTAGTTAGATGAGAATAGTTGTAATTAGGCTACATGTATCAGTAATTTGTAACAATGGACAAGGTAGTTTTTGAAAAGGATCTTTTAGTCGCATTAATACCAACCAAACCTAAGCTTCCCTATTAATGTAGGATAAGGAAACCTCGGGTATCGAATCCAAGGATTTGTCCTTATTAAGTTCTAAAATTTGCTAGTTAATCCTATCTAAGAACTAAGTAAACCAAAACAAGGTCGAGAATGAAATTTGAATGAATGAATGATTATGTGTAGAAGATTAATACATGAATTAGCTAAAATGTCAAGGCCATTGCAGAAACATGTATTTTGTTATGCAATGCATATATGGAAATGTACTTTAGTCTAACAATGGGTAATATGAAGCTAGAAGGCTAAATGGAATGCAAACTCTAGATATATGCATTTGGACAATTCTTTTTCAGCTTCTAACATATCAACTTAGTGCAAATTTTTCTAATTGTAATATGAATCCTATGTGAATGTGGTGCAAGAAGGGGAAGATGATTACAGATGCTAGTTGGTGTAGTGTAGAATGGTCCTATCTACCAAAGGGTGTTCTTATTTTACCAAAGAATGCAAGAAAAGTTAGAAATTTCGAATCTATAATCTCTATTTACATTTAACAATATTAGAATGAAAGAAATCACTATGTGCAATTGAGAAAAGATGTAAAGAACATATAAAATAATATGAATTAAATGGATCATATGAAACTTGATAATTGGAACCAAAACAAAATGAAAACAATAGAAAAATGTATCCCAAAATTGGTCCTACTATGCTTTTGATTTAGTGAATCCCAATAATTCTACAAAAAGACATTTTGCAAACAAGCAAGCCCACTTTGGGATCTTGTAGGTTTTGTTACAGAACCTTAAAGTTGGCTATTCTCATTCACTCAATCAAAGCTAGCAAGGATCAACTCAGGCATACAAGAATCTGGATATTGACTCACAAAAGCAACCAGAGAAATGATGGTTAGCCTATGCATCCACAAAACTGAAATAAGAGCTATGAAATGCAAATGTAGATGTAAGAATTAAAAACTTAAATAGATTTTATAAGGGTAACACTGAGTCTATTGGCTATTTCCAAGAATGGATATACCTAAAGCTATCAAGATTATTCACTCATTAGGCTGAACAAAGTGCAAAGATAAAAAAGAAGCAACATGTGCAAGTTTTCTAAGAAGCAAGGCATAATTCATATATGAGAAGTGGTCCATTTAGGTAATTGAATCCCAACCTATCTTAAGAAGACATCCTAGTTGAAGTCAGGCACTTTGGAGTCATGCATATTCTTTTTCAGACTCAAAACATGTGCAGGTTCTCATCCAACTACCAAACAGATTGACTTCACAATTCTAGATTATTCTTAGTCTAAGAAAATGCTATTCTAACATAGTTACTACAAGATGAATCAAGAAACTACGAATGCACACCAAAACAAGTAACAAAATTGAAACAATTATCATCTACCTACACTACCTTCAACTCACATTGCAAAACAACACTCAAGATTGAAAACAAAACAATCATGAACATTAAACCCATAATTAAATTCCAAAATGCAGAAATAGTAAGAACAAAGCTAGAAAATTAAATTCTTGCAAGAAAAAGGGAAAATAATTCAACATTGAACAAAAGAATATAAACCAAAATTTTATTGATTGAGAAAGTCAGAAATGAAGTTACAAAGCACATGAATACCAGAAGAAATCACAACTCGTGCAACCTCCACTAGAATTGCAGGAATCACACTAAATCTCTCTACTATCCTACACTTTGTTTCGAAGATTGAAGAAGAAGAAGAATGAGAAAAAAATGATTCTTCAATCTTACGTATTTTACAGATTATACACACGACTATACATTCTCTTTTTTTTATTAGAAACGTTATATTCTATATATAAGAAAACAAGAAAAAGGAGAAAAAGAAAAGAGAAGTCGAACCCTCCTTCGTGCCCAACTCTTCCTCGAACCAACCCTTTTCAAGGAGTTTTATTCGCACTCTAACTAGCTCCAAACCTTTGTAATCAACATCCATCCACTAAAATGCAGGCTCTTAGGTCTCACAAAGGCTCTTTGATGTATCTTGAGCTCTGGAACTATAGCTCGTGAAAATTGGAGGAGAATTTCGAACCCCATCGCATAAACTCTGCTTTAGCCTTTGCACGTGCCAAGTTGTGCATTTTGGTTTATCAACCCCTTTTAGTTTACTAAATTCAACCCCTTTTAACCAAGGGCACATATGAAAAAAGAAAAAAATTGGAGAGGGGTTAGAATGCAAATATAAAAAACAAAAACCTATTTAAGGAAAAAGAAAAGATTTGCAATTTTTATTTAGATTTTGTTAGAAAAGCAAGAACCAAAATTGAACAAAAACATATTTATCTTCTAAAAACACTCAATTAACTACATTTTTATAAGAAAAGCTTATTTAACATCCTAATCACAAATTAATCTAATTCTAAAGATTTAGAAACTAAAAGAGTTTTAAAAAAAAATTATAAAGGAAAAAGACAGAAAAATGAAGAGTTATAGGGTTGAATCTAATACATTACATATCAGCTTGTTTAAAGGATTAGATGATTATGAATCTCAGACAATTGTCATGATTATTCTCAGGGAATTATCTAACTATACTCAAACTCTAGAGTCTAGAATTCTCTTATTTTCACTTTCATTACTAGGTATCTTGGCTTTTGTTTATAAAGTGACGGCAAGTTTATACAATGTAATCTAAGCCAAAGGACAAATTATGTAAGGACAAATTATGTATGGGTATGCTTAGTTCATATGTTTATGAAAATAATGTAAAATATTCTTTCCAACCATGTAACAAAAATTCCACAGTAAATATAATATAACATCCATATGTAAGTTATTCTACAAATATAACTTTTATAAAGTTCAGGAATTAAATAATTTATAACTTACTTTAGAAATATAGAAGAATTTTTTAATAGTTTAGAAAAGAAAAAGTTGTTTAATCCTAACAAATTTTATATTTTAGGAGTGTTCAACACAGAATGTTGACCAAGAAATAAATAAATAAATATATATATATATATATATATATATATATATATATATATATATATATATATATATATATATATATTATCTTTGATGTCTGTGTATATGTTTGGTTATACACATGTTGCAACATCCTGTATACTTCATTTGATATAGTTATTTGTAGATCGAAACAAAAATTATGGTTATGAAATTAATTACTTTGAAAACTTTTTTTTCCACTATCATCTAAATATTTCTACATTCTATGTCTCTCAAAGACTATTTTGTAAAAGATTTACATTTATAAGGTTAGTTAGTATATGTTAATAACTTGAATTAATTTATCCTCATAGGAAAAGGTAATTAATGCAATTGATATTTTTGTTTAGCATTTATTGGTAGAAATTTAGGCAGATTTTATCTTTTTTTTTTTTTGGCATTGGAATATATCACTTTCTGTAATCTCAGAGTTGCTCTGTTTTTATTGATAAAAAATCTACAAGTATCTTTCAGAGAGAAAAAAAATCTTAAACAAGTCGAAAATGAGAATAGCTCGCTTTCTTTTGCAATTATTTCTTTTGTTTCTCTGTCAATCTTTGTACAAGCTCCGCATACATGCATCAAGGCTAACAAAAAAACATGCAGAGTGAAAGTGAACTAAGAATTGAAGAGGAGAAAAACGTGGCTGCATAATTTGACTCCTCAACCACAAAAAATAAAACTGCACCACATTTGGAGCCAATAAGCACATGCACCGCAGAGTACGTTAATCATGTTTATCTTTAAGTAAATATCTAAGATTCCACCAAAATTTACAGTGTCAACTTTAGATCTCACCAACACTTCCAATGAATACAAATACTCAAGTCAATGATTTATGCATTAGGTGACTGCGTTTATTGATCACAGAAATTTGACCAAAAATTATGACAATAGTCCTCGTTTCATTGGCTCTGCTTTCGTCACATCTGTGTATAAAAATAATTAACACATTTTTCTACTTTGAAAGACCTTTCATAGGAGGCCGTATATAATTGAGTCAGCAAGCTGATTAATTATATAATTAAATTCTGATTTTCAAGAAACATTGACACCTTATGTTTTAACCAACTTATTATAAAGTTTATAATTATGATTCGCTCGCATCATCACTTTCTCTCTTTTATATTCATTTATATCATCACTCGTTTTCTATCTTTCTCTTGTTTTTAATAAACCACTCATCGCATTTTCCATTTTCTTTTCCTTCTTTCTTTTCTCTCTCTCTCTCTCCTACGCCAACTTTACATATACTTGACCAACACAGAAATCGTTCATGTAAATTATGTCTAAATAGAGAGATTAAAATATTGTACGTATAATATCTGTGGACCCAAGTGTCCCTCGAAAATATTAGGACATAATAATGTTAAATAAAAAGGAGATGAAGAATTCATGTGAATATCATGCTACAGAAAACATGTCATATCAAACGAACCCAAGCAGAAGCTGCTCTCCAATGTAGGACAAACGTTAAACAGCAGATAAAAGGAGACTATATACTGGAACAAAAATGTACGCAACCATATAATATATATGTGTGTGTGTATAAATATCAGTACCTAAAGGCATGTTATTCAATTTCAACATGGGAAACCAAGTAGCTGAACTGTAGCCTTCTTCTGGAGCCCATTCTGGTTTATATTCCTTTTTCTTTTTTTCTCCTTTGGCTTTCTTTTTCTTTTCTTTAAATTTGTTTCTTCTTTTTCTTTCTCTTTATATAAACCCAATTCCTTTTGGGGGAATCATAAAAGACAAACAGCTCTATTTTTATGTGCCCTTCACTCATTCTCTGTGCCTCTCCAATCAAACCCCACCCACCCTTTCTTCCTTGGGAAACATATCAACATGGAAAGTGATGCTGGGGAAAACTTGTTCACCACATTCTTCTCCTCCTCCTCCACATCCATGACCATCTCCACCACCACCACCACCACCACCACCATCACATCATCATCACCATCATCATCTTCATCATCGGCATCTTCTACCTCAAGCTCAAACTCATGCACCAAGCAGGACTCCCAAACAAGTCCTCCAGATGATTCAACAACAGCTCAGAATCAAAACACCCCAAATAAGGAATGCAAGAAAAGACAAAGAAATGGTGATGATAACAAGCACCCCAGTTACAGGGGTGTGAGAATGAGAGCATGGGGCAAATGGGTGTCTGAGATACGTGAGCCTAGAAAGAAGTCGAGAATATGGCTTGGAACATACCCTACAGCAGAAATGGCAGCCAGAGCACACGATGTGGCAGCTTTAGCCATAAAGGGTCACTCGGCTTACCTCAATTTCCCCAATTTAGCTCAAGATCTTCCAAGGCCAATCACCACATCTCCCAAGGACATTCAAGCTGCAGCTGCAAAAGCAGCAACCACTTTCTTTGATGATGGCAAGCGTTGTGAAGCAGAAAAGGATGAACAAAACCATACAGAACAAGCTTCATCTTCAACTCTATGCATGGAGAATACTGAGGTTGAGCAAGTTCAAGCAGAAGAAGCTTCACCTTCAACTCTATCCATGGACACTACTCAAGGGTCTTCAACTTCTCACTCTACTGCAGATGATGACACACTGTTTGACCTTCCAGATCTTTTCCCTGATGGAAACAATGGACTTTTTTTCTCCTATTCTTCTTCTTGGCATTTATGTGCTGCTGATAGTGGATTCAGGCTTGAAGAGCAATTTTTGTGGGAGAATTACTAGCAGTGCATACTGTTGCAGATTGTTCCATTTTTAAAAATAATAATAATAATGTTAAGAGAAAAAGACTGCAAAATTGAGGTTTAATCTTCCTGTTTACTGCAATAGTGCAATCTGATGCTAGAATACCACTTAGGGAAAAAGTTTACCATTTAATCTGTAAATTGATGTTGCCTATTGCTATTTTTGTTTTGTTATGGATTAAAATATAAAGGGAAAATTTTGACAAATGTGACAAATGTCTGCCACTGTATAAACAATAAAAGAAGCTTCTTTCTTTTGTGCATACATCACATGGAAATTTCATTTCAGTCTTCACTGTGAAATAATGAATGGTAGTTACTGGATTTGGGAGGTATTGGAATCCACCATTTGTTCACCATGTGTGGCTTATCTGGTAATATGGAGAATAGATCTTGCATGAAAAGAACGTTATTCTTTGTTGATTTTGTTCTCAGCATTTTGAACAAGTTTTGATGATGCTGTTGTTGACTGTAAAGCAAGCCAACCTGAAACTCTTTCTTTCTTTTCTTTATCTTTCAGTTGGAAAGATATCCACAAGACTAATTGCACATATATTAATCATTTCTTTACCAATTGGTTCATTAAATAAACTATGATGGAGCAACTTGTGCTCATATAAAAATCCTCGATGGAATAATTCTTCCTCCATCATCACTTTTTATTAAGTATAAAAGAAAGTTATCTAGATTCCTGTTTGTATATACACACACACTTGTAGGAGTTCGATATATAAGTTCCCACCAAGCATCTTCTAACCGAAGCCAATTGTATCTCACTCGATGCTTGTCTAGATGCTTTAATTATTTACATTTACTTTTATAATATGATTTGTTGTACATGTGTATATATGTTTTATATACAAAACTCTCCATTTTATATGTATTACTTAGTCGCGAATTCGATTGAGTGTTGAATATACCTTGAGTTAAGAATTGGTAAAACAATTTTTATTACTCAGAATGGTTCACATGTGCTTTTATATTTTACCTATTATTTATGGATTAAAGTATAAATGAAGGATTCCGATCTGAATTATTAAAAGTGACTAAACAAAATTGCTAAACGACACCATCTCCTTTTGTAGAAAAAGAGGGAAAAAAAGATGAATATATAAGGTGCTACTATATGATCTTTGACAATGATTTATTTTACGATTGGCTAATAATCTTTTCAACGTCACATTCGGCTCTGTATTGGACTTATAATGATTAGTGCCAGCTTTTCTCCACATAAGTTTTCGCAAATACAAACATGTTAGCTAATTAACAAACCTTACCACTATTACATGTCCACGTCCCTCCAAGTTAACCCTCATTTTAAACCCTCCCATTACCTTACCGATTAAGGAGTTAAAAACGTATTAAATATTATACAAAAATAAGACTTTTTAAAATGTTTTTTTCTTGTCTAAATATTCTATTATCTAAATATAATATATATCTTTAAAATATAAAAACATTATAGACTATTAATGTGTGTGTGTAAGAAAAAATTATCAAAAGGACATAAGTATTTCAAAATTATTAGTCTTTATTAGATAATTTTAAAATTGAGTTTGCTTTCTAAACACAAAAATTTCTTATTTTACTCCACTATATTTTCGTATAATTAAACATTTATATAGTTCTAGTGCCTTGAATTAGTAGTCTATGGTTGTTGGAAATTGTTCAAACTCAATCGTATGAGTTGTCCTTTCCACACAGATATTACTTTGATTATTATTTATTTTGATTTGCTTTTCATGTTAGTTCTAAATCCTTTACTAATACTTTATTTTCATTCCTCTAAATTACTTCAACAAATCTAACTTCAACATGTAAAACTAATGAAAGATGAATTTCCATTTTAGTCATAAATAAATCCATATGTAATGAATTTAGCACATTAGTTAATATATAAAAATAAAATGAAAAAAAAAAACCAAAAAAGATTCAAAATGTCTCAAAATTAACAAAATATATAACAGTTTCCTTCTAAACAAAAGGTCTATAGATAGATGCAATGTCTCAAAAACATGGAGATTGTTTAACATCATCGAGAAAATAAATTCAATATATTCTTGGGAGAACAACATTGTTAGCAACAGACGCAATTAAAGACAAAATAATTTTTGGTGAAGTGTTTAAAAACAAGAAGAAACTAATGTCAAATCTTTTGTAATAGTTCATTCCTAATAATAATACGGTAGTTAAAATAGCAATATGTACGAAATGTTTCGAAGAAAAGTATTATTTCATAAACTCATCAGAATAATCGATTATTAGTTGGAATAATCGATTATCCCAGTTAAAACCAGAAATGCAAGATTTCATAGATAATTTATTATTTTCAACGATAATCAATTATCCTAAAAAAATGATTTTTGCATAGGTTCGTAAATAATCAATTATCACTTGGGATATTTTATTATCTCAGAAAAAATAACTTTTGAAAAGATTAGCAGATAATCGATTATCACATGGTATAATCGATTATAGCGACAGCTATGAAAAGACTCTTTGTCTTCTGACATAATTTCGAATTGAGCCTATAAATACCTCGTTTCTAAGAACTTTAAAATAACTT
Source organism: Vigna angularis (assembly GCF_016808095.1). Taxonomy (NCBI): domain Eukaryota; kingdom Viridiplantae; phylum Streptophyta; class Magnoliopsida; order Fabales; family Fabaceae; genus Vigna; species Vigna angularis. The sequence goes on along the minus strand of NC_068971.1, from coordinate 30,289,238 downwards.
AATATTTATGAGAACTTAAGTGTTTTTACTTAGAACTCTTTATGCTTTAAGTGAGAACTTCTGAACTTTGTTTGGTTTTGAACTTTGTTTGGTAGAAGGAAGTGTTTGTCTTAGTGTATTTAAGTGAAGAACATTTCTATTGTAGCAAAGTCAAGTTGTTCATCCTTTTGTGTATTAAAAGGAAGTGTTGGTCGTCTCTTGTTTGTCAAGAAGGTGAACTCTAAACTTTTACTCTATTATATGTTGTAAGTTCTAGATTGTTATTAGTTATTGGTTAATCTCTCAACTACACATAGAATCTTTTTATCTGAACTAGTATAAAAATCACTTGTGCAAGCTTCTCTTTCTTTATACTCGCTTCTCTTTCTTTATACTCTTTTATTTACTTCTTATAATCTAGAGTGATTATTTCTTTTGCTAAGTTATTCTTAAAAGGGGAAGATTTTTATTTTTTTTAAAAAAAGGCATTGTTTTTATCTTAAAATCAACTCACCTCCTCTTGGTTATTATCCGCTCACGAGCCATTTCGTTGCATAATTTCTAACAAATATGGAACAAATAATAAAAGCTAGAAAAGATTCTTAAAATATGATACTTGTTTCCACATCAAATTCATTTAAATAATATAATGTATTTGAAATATTATTTGCTTTCAAATTTGTATTTCATTTATAGTTTTATCCTTAAAATTTGTCTTTGGAAATTAGAAGAAAAAATGTTCTTATAAAATATTCTGTAAAGACTTCTAACTCCAAGCATTTCCAACTTTACACATCAGGTAATCGTCTTCTTTAAAGGGCACTCATAATTTATAGTCGAAATGGAGGATATGCATGTAGAAGACACTCAAGTCAGTCATGTGCGTCAGATAGTTATGAATATGATCATTAGTGTACCTCGTAAAATGTGTTAATTATATTATTGTTTATGGGTCCTTACCTTAATGGGTTTTGGTCACGTGGCCAATTACATGTTAATATTAGATTAATCTATTCCTTCTTAGCTTAATTGTGGATTATTGTAACTAATCAATATTTCATACTAGCTAATCATGTGTGGACGGGGTACGTATCAACTTAGGCCAACATGTACTTGGTCAAGTTCTGTACCATCAAAACTAAGATGTATCTGGATGTGTATAATATAAAATTATTTAAACTTTTTGTATAAACTTATTTTTTACAAAAATTTATCTCCTTATGATAAGCCATTTTATATCAAATGTTAAGAAAATTCTATATACATATGAAATATTGTATTCATATGAGTTGTTGAGATTTTCAATTACTCGTTGACATGAAAATTTGCATATTTAATATTTTTGAAACATTGAGTTACATATTTATTAGGCGACTAATGTTTCAAACACCTATTACTTTTTTTATATAGGCCATGAATATTATATGTTAATTATTTAAAAGACATGTTTTTTAGTATAGTAATATGTTTTCTTTTTTTGCGGTTTGGACATTTCATTCATCATTATTTTTATGTTTCTCTAATTCTACTGCGTGGATCAGTTTATTCATGTAATTATTTTTCTTGGAGTAACTTGTGCGTTTTTTTTCCAACTGACTATTACAGAGATTATAATGCGAGAACAATATAACCAACTACCATATTTTATCTTCCAACTTGCATATTAAAATTACTACAATATGAAAAATTTGTTCTTATAGATCTCAATCTAAATCCCATACAGACTCTCCTGTGGTTTTGAAAGTAAGTACAAGTTGAGATATCCAAGAGTTTATGTCAAGTTTCATATTTGAAAATCTAAACCTAGATAGTAGTAGTTATTTGATTTTTTTTCTTTGTATTATTTAATTTTGTAAATTTCGATGGGTTACCATAATAAATATAAATGTAGGTCTTAACTTAATTTAAATTCTAATTTCTTTATCTAAACATTTATTTTATTAAAAATAAATCACATATTTTACACAAGCAAAAAACAAAAATAATTTGACTTCTTTATACAAGAAAGTAGAAAACAAACAAGATTTGCGAGAACCTGATATTTTAGAATGCATATAATGTTTAAAAATATTAAGATTCAATTATTTTAATATTAAAACAATTTAAAAAATATGAAGTTTTATAAACAAGTTTTATTATTTTAAAACACATCATCTCTTTAGAGACCACTTTTCTAGAGTTATCTGACTTCTCTCTAGGAGTTTTCATCGTTCGTTCATCTGATTCAAGATCTGAGTCCGTAGAAGTGGTCATTGCAGTGAGTTCTTCAATTTGGATCGATCATTTTCTCTATTCGCATAAGTAGTTTCAACAATTTTTTTGGTCTACTTTTTGTTTTTTATTACATGTGAGCCTTTTTTGCTTGCATGTGTCTTTTTAATCTTCTTTTTGAGTCTCTACCGATCAATAATCATGATGGTCTGGTCTTATCGTTCTTGTGATGTTTCTATGTGTGGATAAAACATCTTGTGTGGATATAAATCCTGTATGGTTGGAGGTAGTTTGGAGTTCTTAGAAATGTTTCAATCTATTGAGTCGTTTTGTCAAGTAAGGGAAGCTAGTCTTGATCTCTGTTGTGTTAATTTTTATCAATTTGATGTTTTTTCAACAGAAGCTAATCTTGATCTTTGTTGTGTGAATTTTTATCAATTTGTTGTTTTGCATGTCACTACTATATGGCATTTCGGAATGAAATTTGGTAGTTTTTATGAATCTAGTTTGGTGTGTATGGCTAACGTGATGATTTGAATGATAATTATATGATAAGTGTTTGTGATTGCATTTTGTAGCCAAGTTGAAAAAGACACGAGTGAAAGACAGATCGGCTTTGTACTTTCTATATAATGCAGTACATGAATCTGGATTCGAGAAAATAGCTAATGCAAAGTCAGCAAAAGAAGCATGGGAAATTCTGAAGGTGGCATACAAAGGAGATACCCGCGTGAAGCAGGTCCGAGTACAAGCTCTTTGAAGAGAGTTTGATCATATGGAGATGGATGAAAATGAGGGAATTGCCGAGTTTATAACTCGAGTGCAGAAGATGGCCAACCAACTCGGATTGAACAAAGAAGAGGTTCCTCCTAACCGGGTTGCGGAAAAGATCTTGAGAAATTTGATGGATGATTTTGAAAGTATCGTGGTCACTATTGAACAGACAAAGGATTTGTCAACTCTCACTATGGAGGAGTTAGCTGACTCATTAAAAGCCCACGAATTGAGGAAGAAAAAGAAAAAGAGGGAACTCGATGATCAAGCACTACAGGTACAGTTTGACTCGAATAAATCTCGGATTACTCAGAGCCGAGGTCCTAGCGATAGATGGTGAGGAGGACAAGGCCGAGGTGGACGTGGCCGAGGTAATTTTGAGAATGATAATGAAGAGAAAACCGGTCAGCAGAATTGACATGACCGAGGACAAGGAAAAGGCTGTGGAGATCGGTCAAGAGTTGAGTGTTTTAAGTATGGCAAGTATGGCCACTATGCAAACGAGTGTAGATCAAGCAAGTGCTACAACTATGGCAAGATTGGTCATATTGCAAAGTATTTCAAGTCCGAGACAAAAGGGGAGACGAATCTCGTTACTGAAGATGTTGAAGAAGAGTGTGGAATCATGTTTATGGCAAAGAGCTCGGATATGCAATGTACATAGAGAGCCCAATCCCAACAATGGATGAAGTGATCTTAGTAAAGGAAGCAACAATTGTGGAGAAGGAAAACCTAGAGAAAGAACTCAAACAAAAAGATGAAGAGATTCAGCGGATAGGGAGGCTTCTAGATGAAGCTAATGAAATTAGGAATAAACAAAGGATTAAGCTTGAGGAGCTGAAGAAGGAGGCTCTTGAAAAAGAGGAGAAAGCATCTAGTGTTCTTGAACCAAACGAAGGAAAGATGAAGATGTTGAGAAGAACCCGATGAAGATGTCGGCCAAGATGGTTGAGAAATCGCCTAAGGTCAGAAACGAGTTGGTCAAGGTTATTGAGAAGTCGGACATAACAAAGTTTGTCAAAGCATTAAAGAGGTCAACCAAGGTAAAAGACAGGAGGGAATAAGGAAAAAGAAGAACTCAAATTTGATTGAAAGAAGCAAACCCGATGTAGGGTGATGCACATGGAAAGCCGACTGAAGGAAGGAAGAATTTAAGTTTATGGGGGAGTTTGTTGGGATAAACTTAAATTTTAGGGTTTTATTAATAATTTTGTTTAAATCTTATTTTATTAATTTTTGGGTATAGTAATATTTAGTTTGATTTAATAGAGATAAAATAAGGATACATAGTTATGATTTTCGGTTTATCTAGGTACAGTATTATTTTATGATAAATTAAGCAGATTTTATTTTTAAAATAGTTTAGATTTTATTTTTATTCCCCGTAATATTGTAAGTGTTATGGCTATTTAAAACCCTTCAATTATCAATGAATAGCAAGACTCAATTTCAGGAAAATATTAGAGTGCGTATATTGTGAGATTTTCCTATCAGTAGTATCAGAGCCTAGTTTGTCTTGGTGACCGGCTCAAACGAGTATAATGATCCCTATACCGAAAGTCTTCCTTGAAAAGGGTATCCAGGTAAGTGAGTTCCATTAAGATGAACGGCGATTGGAAAGGGCTACTCGTGGTTGTGGGTTGGTTGGGAATGCTTCCGCTGGAGGGGGGGTGTACCTATGTGGAAGGGACTCACCCTTGAGGGGAGATTGTTGGGAATCCAAGTGCGAGTCTAAGTCCCACATTTGATAGAAATGAGAAAGTAGAGCAATATATAAAGGTGAAAGACCCATTAACCCATTGCCTTAAGGTTTTGGGTAAAGAGTGGTGTCGATCTCTTATATAGTTGGCTCGGATGTTATTGGTGTTTGTGTAACCCACAGGGAACCTCTTCCTCGATAGACCCAACAATAAGTCAGTCCTAGTCTAATCAAGACCATGTTCAACCTAACTTAATCAAGTCAAGTCATGTTGGGCACACTTGAGAGAGCCGAATCGAGCTAACTAAGCTTGAGCCTAGGTCAAGTTGAATAAATTTGGACCTAAGTTAAGTCGAGTCAAGATGAACCCAAATTCATCTGAGTGAGGTATTATCCACATTCAATTGTTTTAGCAAGGTCTAAGTCGTTCCTAGTTCGATCAAGACAAGATCAGACATATCTCAACAAAGATTAGGTCAAGTTGGGCCCAAGTCAAACAAAGTCAGTGCCAATTCTAACCCAAGTTAAGTCGAGTTTCCTCGGGGTCCAAGTTGAGCCGAGTTGATCTGATCTCAGATTGAGCTAAGTAGACATGGTCCTAATTTGAACCAAGTCAACCTAATTCTAGTTCAAGCTAAATCGACTTGGTTCTAAGTCAAGTCATGTCAAGGAGGGATCACGTTCAACCTAGTTTGGCTAGGCTCATGTCAGGGTCAAATTGAGCTCAATTCAGGTCCAAGTCGAGTTAGGTCATATGGGATTGAGACAAATCTAGTCAGGTATGACTAAGTCAAGTTGGATCGTATTAGATCAAGACACAAAATTATGATCATATCAAAATAAGCTGATTGATCTCATGTAAAGTTGAACTGAATCTATTTAAGCTCATGTCGAGCTTAATCAGTTCAAAAGCCAAGTTAACTCAAACTACTATAACTAAAATATAAATTTGAGAATAAAAAGATTTTTAAATTTGTACTCTTTTTTAAGTAAAATTTAAAATTCTTTAATTTTAAGCAATCAAAATACTCTAATAAAATTTTAAAATTCCATTTTCTTTCACATTTCTTTAACCAAACCACGTATTTTTTCATAAAGCATTTTAGATTATTAAAAAACAAATTGTCCTTTTAAAATATCTCATTTAAACACAGTATAGGGTAATATGAAATGAAAATTGATCAATTCTTTAAATAAAAATCAACTAGATATTTTGTCAAGATATTAACTTAAAAATTTTGAAAAGTTTAATAAGAAATGAAGAAAGTTGAGAGAGAAGTACAACTCTACTAACAAGTAGATAATTATTAGAGATCAAAACCACCATAAAAAATATGCATCTTCTACACATTATAAGCTATTAACGATCGATATAGTAAAGTGACACATGTTAAACACATTAAGAATATGCAATTATCAATAAAGTTATAAATAAAGACTGTGGCTACAATTTTTAAGTATGAAAAAAATAAGAACTACATTGAAAACTCTATCATCTCATCATCATGACTAATAAATATTGCAATTATTACGTACATTTTCTCACTACTTTTATGCATTTTATCTTGTTGCTTCACTTACTATCACTTCAACTTATATTGTTTCTGTTTCAAGTTATAAAGATTTAAATTTACGTTATTTATTATTAATTTTTAGATCGTTTTACCGCTTTCAAATCCAGTTTCTTTAACATGGTTTGCTTTTGATTTTAATTAGTTTCTTTTCAAATTGATGCCTATTAATTATGCTCTTTTCCAATATGTTATTTTAAATTAGTTAAATCCATAAAAATGTATGTATTCAATAAATCGAAGTGATATTTCAGTAACAATAAAATTTAAATTTAATCCTTTTAAGAATAACCAAACGTGTTTGTTTTAATTGAATTCATAAAATAATTTCTTCCAAAATTAACAACTCGTATATTTTACGTAAGACAATTAAACATACCAGATATGGAGATAAGAAGAAGAAGTTGGCTTTGGTAAACACAATTGTTGACTAAAATCGCGTAATGCTGCTTACTAAAGTTAAATGTGTGGAAAGACAATGCCACGTGAAAAATACAATAATTTGAGAACACAAAAAGCATCTAATAGTAAACAAAATTTATCTGGATATTAACACCTTTCTGCAATAATATTTGTGATTATTCAATTAACTAAGCAATATTTAATTTAGGACTTTACATTAATTAATCAGTAGATTTCTTTTTTAACAACTGTGGAGTGGAAAAGGGAAGAACGATTCAGTGCTTCATTCTCCATTAAACGTAGAAAGGGAATGGACCCTTTGCTTTTCTCTAATATCTGAGTGACTTGTATGCTTTTGATGCATGTTTCCTTCTTTATATATATATATATATATATATATATATATATATATATATATATATATATATATATATATATATATATATATATATAGTTTTGCGACAGAGATCAAAACTCACTCCATGATTGATTATATGTTTAGTGCTTCACTTAAATCTAAAAGAACTTTCTGGGATAGAAAATCCCTTAATTGAATTGTTGAAACTTGACTCATAAGCAAGTTAAACAATTATATTTGGTTGGTCTAGTCGGAGTCTTAAATAAACTCTATTCGAATCTTTATAAAATATACACGTGTAATTCAGAGAGAAAACTTAATTTAATAAGATAATTAGGAAAAAAGCATTACTTCAACGAAAATCAGCTTAAAAAATTGAAGATTTTGATTCAAAAGAATGATAAATAATTAGTTCATAATGATAAGTATTAGTATATTTCGTTTTTGATATAATAAAAAAAGTTATATTTTTAATATTATTTTTTTTAAGGTAATTGAGTTTTTTATCATTACTAATTTTCGCATGTATTTATTAAAAAAATAAATGTTAATATACAGTTATTTATCTTGAAAAATCATTAATGATTTTAAATTTACAAAACAAAAAATAAATGATAAAAAACTCCTTTCAAGGATAGTTGCGTATACATGACATTTACTAAAATGAAAAAAATGAAACATGTGTATACTTACCTCAACTATTAATGGAGTTTAGGTAACTATTAGAGTTGAGATAAAATAAAAAATAATTAAAAGTTGTGTATTAAAAATGTAACTTTTTTCTTGTGGCATAAAAATAAAATATACCAATAAACTAGGCATTTATCCAGCAACGTATGTGTGGATTAATGATTTGCAAAGAAATTAATGATAAGAATAACAAATTCTAATAGACCCTTCATGAAAATTTAAAAGAATCACTACCAATGGATCCTTTAACGCATAATTGGTGTCCTTACAAGATAAGAATAAGATACTTCCTATTTACATAATTCAGTGTATTTATTTGTTTACACAATAATGAACATATTAAATATTAATTGCATCTCACTATTTATGTCAAAGATAATATTTGTTAGAAATCCAACTAGTATAAGTCTCACACATTTGACAGATATAAGAAAATTAATCATTATATAAAAAAATGCATAAATTTATTATCTTAATATTTTGAATTAAAAATTCTGTCATATTTTATGTAGATTAAACTTAGGTCTCACTAGTATTATGTTTCTTTAGTAAATTTCCTTTCTAAAAACCCTATTAATTTGAAAATGAATACATTACATTTAACTCGTTTGGCTATTTTTTTAGATATGCATCCATTTATGTTTAGTATATATTTCGTTGAGGCCTTCCTAATATTTTTGTTTCCTTTGAACCCATCTTCTTCCTAGTTATCAACCCCATCTAAATTATAAAGTTTGAGAAAAAGATGTTAGAAATACCTAAATATATCATCTAGAGTGATATTTGAGATAAATTTGTAACTACAGAATAATAGGTTGAAGAGAAACAAATCATACCACGTCAAAATTGAGCAATATATTTTACATTACATACAATATTTAAAACGGATGTGATATACAAATGAATATGTAACTAGGTTAATCACTTGTGAAATAAGATTCACACTTTATTTATATATTATAATTTAGTTTCACTGGATCTTCAACATATTTAATTAAAATTTTAAACAAAGACCAAATTACTGATCTAAAAATAGACAAATTAATATGTTAAATTAGTAGACTAATAGTTTAACTGAGAAATGTGACCAATTTATAATTTTATTATAAAGTAGTGCTTACTAGTATATAACATTTTCTATAATTATATAATATATTAGTTTAATCATTTTAAGGATGAATAGTCACTTTATTATAAGTAATAATATATATCTTTTTAGTATAATAAAATAAATAATTGCAGTAAAATATTTAATTTTATTAATTTTGTTTGAACTCCATTAGTTATTAGGGTCATAGGTAATTAAGTATGTATTTAAATTTAGTAACCACTACATTTATTTATTGTGAAAAAATTAACTTAATATACAATTAATTTTAGAAAAAAAAATATTACAAATTTTAAAAATTATAAACCAAAAAGTAAAAATTAAAATATGGCATTGAAGGTTAATTGTCCTCATTATATGATTTATTTTATCCTTATAATATTACAAGTATTTGAATTATAAATTATTTCTTTAAAGAAGAATCGTTGTGAATTATATTATTTTATTTAATTTCAACGTATAAAGAAAGATGGGAAGTTCTAAAACAGTGTGATATAGATTCAAAAGTCTTGTGGTCGATTTAAACTGAATCCCTGCAACAACAATATTCCCGGTCCGAATTTTCCGTTGTTAGCACATTACAGCTAATGCATATAAGTTCAACTATTTACCATTGGCTAATCACATTTTCTAATATTTTCACGTTCGTAAGTAAAAGTTAAACAACTATTTTAACAAGCACGATATGCATAACTTCAATATATAACAACCAAAGTCGTTAATAAATTACAGGTTAATTTACAAATCAATACTCATGTGCACTTCTATACCATGACTTAAAATACTCTCTTTATACCTTTGTACAGTTTTTTTTTTTTATGGGTGTGGGTTTACTTAAATTTAACTGGTAGATGAGTGTGGACTAAACCCACCACTATCTAAAATATTATAAATTATTTTATACTTTTAAATTATTGTTTTTATGTAATATGTTTTGATATATGTTTCCAATATTTATAGTGTATAAATATTAATTGAATAATAAATTTAAAAAAATTAAACCAAAATTTAAATTAAATAATGAGAGAGGAAGGATGTAAAATAATTGTTCCAACTAAAATACTACAACAAAAGGGTGGACAAAAAAAATAAAAATAAAAACTATGATTACTAATAGACACTTTTATCCGATAGAGTAGTCCATATATATTCTAACACTACTTATATCATTTTAAAAATATTGGTCTAAATAAAAGTATATTGTTTTAAGTTTGACGTTATTCAATATTAGTATAAACTTATGTTAGATTAATTGGGACGTGGATGTCTCATTTGTCTTAAGAAGTGAACGAGGATATTTGGTGTTTTGAGTGTGGTTCACATTCAGGTTTTTAAGTATAGTCTAAATTTTAAAGCTAGTTAATTATTAATGAAATGGTCTAATTCTACTATTAATCATATTTTTGGCCGATTATTTTTGGTTGACTAGATTTGGTTAACTATCAAGGTCGGTCATCTTTCGTCATCTATCTTTATGTAGATCACATTTAGCCAACTACTCTTGGCCAATTATAATTGATCAACTACTATGGGTCAACCACTCTTGGACAACCATCTTTGGTCGTTCATCTATTGGGTGACCATCTTTGGTCATCTTTCTGCTGACTTCTTGGACATATCACTCGTGGTTAACCATCCTGACATAACGGTATGGTTTATCGGTTACATAATGGTTAGATTATTAGAATGATAATCACGAATCAACATGTTAATGCTGATAAAGTTATGATTGGACCGTGATTAGACCGACAAAAAGGTAAAAGCTTATAACAACCACATAAATAAAGTTCTAAGGTATGCCTTTGAGACACATGCATCATTGTGAAATATAAGAAAAACACTAGAAATGGGGTATATGAATAGTGTTTTCCAAAAACTCTTTTGCAAAACAATGCTTGTCGGATATATAAGGGGTTAAACAGTCTGCTATAGGCATTAAATACCTCTTAAGTATGATAACACCAATGTCATCAATTTTACTAAGAATCCCATTGTGCACCCTAAACCCAAACAAATAGAGATTAGGCATCACTTTCTTAGAGACCATGTCCAAAAGGGGGATTGTGAGATAGAGTTTGTAGACACCAAGCACCAATTAGCAAACATTCTCACAAAAGCATTGTTCAAAGAGAGATTTTATGAGCTTAGAAGGGATTTGGGTCCTAGAAATTGCTTAAGGGTCTTGTTTATTTCACTTTTTCATTTTTCTGAAAATTTTTGGGCAATAATCGATTATCCCCTGCTTATAACGATTATCCTTCCCTTTAAATAATGTTAATAGGTTCTTATGAAGCCATAATCGATTATCTTTAATTTTGGGCTTTAGGTTTTTGAAGTGATAATCGATTATCGATTATCACGAGTTCTGGCCATTGAAACTAAAAAACTAGTCATTGTAATGGTCATAAACCGCCATATTTCACATTCATATTGAATCCAGGGTCAGATTATTATATGTAGGGGTCCATAATCGATTTTTTTTATCATACTTTGAGTCTTGTATGCATTCTTGATCATATTTGTGCATCTAGCTACCCATCCCTTTAGTTTTTCCTTGCTCATACCTTCTACCATCACAGATAGAAGAAAGCTTCCCACCAGAAGGAATTCTCGTCCTTCATCCTCTACAAATCTGAGAGGTCACGACAATAATTTGAGTGGTTGGATCTCCAATGAAGAGAAGCACTGTGAGTCCAACACATTCTGGAAAGAAAGGAAGTTGATATTTCCCAAGTATGTTGATTTGAACTGGTTTCATATTTATGGGTTTCAGTTTCCTCCGCAAATCTTTCACCAGGACATCATGTCTATGTTGAAGATGCAAGGTAAGTATTATTCGAATTTGGTCAGAGTTTTCTACTTTAATCTGAAGGTACGAGATCGGATCTACTCCAGTAGAGTTAAAGGAGTAGATATTGTTTTGGACGACGACATATGGACGACGGTTGCGCATTTTCAATTACATAAGGATGTAGTGATCCTATGTTAGGATATTGAAGGCTTCAACAAGATTATGGCCTTCCGCTCTTCCTTGAAGAATCCTAAGGTACACATCAACAGGAAGTAGTTGTTAGTGGACCGTCTCAAAAAGGATGAGAGACTGATCCATTTATTGATCGTTTGGTTGATATGTCCACGAGCTTCAAACCATGTGCGGTGCTCCGAGGTAGATATGATGATTATCTATGGGATAGTTAATGATATTCTTATTCATTGGCCCACCTCATCTGTGACACTATGATGAAGGCTAAGAGGTTTCCGCACTACCCTCTTCCCTATTCTTTATATCCAGAATCTGTGAATATAAAGAGGTCGATGTCTTCGGTGAAGCATTTCAGAGCACTCACAATGGAAGTAAGATAGGGAATTCTTCCCTCTGCCAGATGGGCTTCATCTTACAAGGTAATACCTACATCCACCGTGATGATGTGGGGAACCCAATTGAAGAAGATGAAGACCAGCAGATGGATGACATCCTAGATGAAGCGAGACCTTTTGCTCAACTCCTGTCAGCTCCTTTTACTCTTTAGAAAGTATCTTTAGGCAGTTGTCTAACATGTCTATCCTTTAGGCTTTTAGGCTCGAAGAAGTTTGTGCTCTCCTTAGGGATCTAGATGGTAGGGTCCATGTGTTAGAGGACCTAGTTAATCCTGCTGTTGATAGCGATAGTGATACCTTCTAGAGTTCCATGCATTTTCGTTGTATCTTATTTGCATTTTCTCTTCCTGTTTTATATTTTTTTTAATTAATGAAAAATTTTCATTATTATTTCTTTTGCAGTATTTATTTATTGTTTATTTTCCGGGAGAGTTCTTATATAAAGGGGAGAAATTCATTAATCATACATAGCTCTTTTTAATAATGATCAAAAAGGGGGAGAAGTATGTTTAAAGGTTTGATTTTATTTATCTCTTATCTACTAATATTTTTTCTTTATGTTATGTATGCACTACAGATTACTACAAGTTACAAAAGGTTTTAAATCCAAGGATTTTGATCATAATAAAAAGGGGCAGATTGTTCGCATAAAGATGAAGCTTAAGAGTTTTGATGATGTCTCAAAGTCAAGTATCAAGTGCTCATGTTTCAAGAAGACTTTCATGAAGACTTGTTTTGTGTTAAAGTTTTTGTAATTTAGTATTTTTATGTATATGGTGTTATTTATCCTTGATTTCATGTATTCTATGCTTTAAATTTCATTTTGGAATCATAAAATCTCTGCAATAATCGATTAGCAACTAATATAATCGATTATCACAAATTGATTTTAAAAGTTTTCTAAAAACTCATTTTTCCTCTGGAATAATCGATTACCAGCTTAGGAAAATCGATTATCCATAATCGATTATGACTTACCATGATCGATTATCACGTACAATTATGAGAGTTTTCAAGCATGTTTTTTACCGTTGTGCATACATTATTTCTTTAGGATTCTAACAATCTGTTGGTTTTGTGATAGTGGATCGTTAGTTCTCATTTGAGATTAACAACTGGACGTAGGATCCTTATGATCTGAATTAGTACAAAATCACTTGTGCAATTTTCTCTCTTCCTTACTCTCTTATTTGTTTTATTTTATCGTTAAAGATTTTGAATTATAAAAGAAAATTAATAAAGGCACAATTTGTGATTAGAAACCAATTCATCCCCCTCTTGGTTTGTTCTTCACACTAACCATTATGATGCACCGCTCTGACAAAAAGTGGCTTGGACAAAGAATACTTGATCGAGGTTAATTGAGAGTGGTTGGGAGTCAAAATAATACTTACATTGAACCAAGTGTGACTTATTGAAACATTACTTGGTTAAGCCAAAAGTGGTTTGAAAAAAAATACTTAATTGAGACAAGACTGACTTAGTAAAAGAGTAGTCAAGAGATTAGTCAAGAATAGCTACAAGCTCAAACAATACTCATTAGCCACAAATAGCTACGAGCCTAAAAAGTACTCGCATAATACCTCTCATAATTATTTTGGCTAGTGAAACTCAACCATGAGAATTTGACAAAGTCTACGTGATCAAACAAACCAATTTAAAAGTACAACGGGTATTTTATTTTTCTCCTTGTACATCACATAATATTTTTATTTGTACAAACAAACTAATTTAAAAGTATAATAGGTATTTTATTTTTCTCTTTATATTTATACATCACATAATATTTTAATTTGTAGTAACTTAGAAGTGGAGTTGTTATGTGAACAAGTATCTAGAAGATTTTAAATAAGTAAATTAGTTAATCTATAAAGTTACATATGCTACACTTCATCATAAACAACTAACTTACATTATTTACTTGATATATATACAATTATTTGAATGTTTATTATCAGATAATATTTGGCCAGAATTGTTGAAAGAAACTAAAAACACAATTCAACCTTCATTTCTTATATTTCTTTTTCTATTTCAAAAAATCATAATAAATAACATTTGGTGATACCACCAACTTGAATTAGCAATTTCAAAAGCTAACTCCATGAATATTTGTTCTCATCATATGTCACAATATTGCAATTGGAAGCATCTTCTTACAAGGTCCTCCCTCCTTCACTCACATTCCTCCTCGAGAAAATAACCATTCAAGCCAATGATGAGTCACTACAAAATTGTCTTTACAAACTTTGAACTTGACTTATAACCTTTGGAAAGTTGGTAGGTCCTAAGATCTAGTTAAGTCTTTGGCTTTTACTCCCTCCAATTTGACTCACAATAAGCCAAGATTTGACTTTAATAATTGGATTTTTTAACATAACCTATTTCCTTGCCATGTGTACCATATATATCCATTTTTCAACATCACCACCTTCATAATAGCATTATTTTTGCAGTAAAATGCATTGTATATTTTACAATTCCTAATATTTCAAAATAACTGCATCGATTTGGATCATTTTGCAACTAACTGCATTGGTCGATTTGACAAAAGGATCACATTGATATGTTTCTTTTAAATAAAAAATAAAAATAGACCAAATAGTTAGAAACTTTAGAAAAAATGAGATAATAATTTGAGAACAACCAAATAATACTTACCTCCCCACACTAATAAGAAAAACACTAAAATACCTCTCATGAATAACTTAATTGTCACCCCTCCATTAGACCAATGCCATTCCTACACGTCTTTTGTCCCCGTGAATTGTGTAGTGGGAGCCTTCGACTTTAAAAACCATTGCATTGTCGCAAGTGATTATTTTTTTACCTTCCCGAAAGTGTAATTTGGAAAGACTTCTAGATTGCTCAATTTGTAATATTTCCAAATTAATCAAAGGGTAGGTGTTTGCTTATGCAATGTTTTTGGATTGATAATTCTGGAACACTTTCATGTATTTTCTAATAAAAAGGGTGTATAGAAATGACCAGTCAAGAAACATGTTTTAGAATACGAATTCTGAAAACCTGTTTTAGATTGGACAATCCGAAAGGGTATATTTTGAATGACGAAACCTCAACATGATTCTAGAATTCTTATTGTGGAACATATTTTTTACTTACTATTATTCTACAATTTTAACATAAGCTTATTTAATGATATTTATAGGTTTGTTTTAGTGTATTTCCCGATAGTGTGCGACCAATTGTCTCTATATAAGACATGAGGAATGTGTGGAACCTAGTTTCATTCATGAGGATTTTAAGAAACATGTAAAACATTGTCACATGATGATAACTTTACGATATCAAAATAACTATAAACATTCATTGTGAATGCATCACTACAATCACGTCGCATAAATTCATTATATTATGCGTTGCATCTGAAGGGAGAACACGATCCATGTCAAAGTCATCTAAACCTTGAAACATGTCAATTTCATGTGATATCCTTTTGTAAAAGTCTTCATCACTGACAAAATAAAGTTTAAATTGTCAAAAACTAATATACAAGATTCTTAGAAATGAAATCATGAAAAAAAAAACATTTTATTTCCAGAACACTTAATCCGGACTGAAATCATATATGATTTCTGAAATGCTTAATGTGTTTTGGAATACATTTTCCAAAGTACATATTTGACATAAGAATTGAACAATCCAAATGCATATTCTGAAACAATGTAGGATTTATGTTACGAAAATTTTGATCTAGAAGGTTTTCATAATAGGTAATCTGAAACACTGATCTCAACATTTTGGAATATTCTAATAAAAAATCAAAAGTTGACGTTGCAGATTGAATAATCAGAAAAGATTACATTTTTATGTATATACCTTATGGATTACTTGTTCCATAAAGTTCAATTTTATATCAAATGATCTCGAAACGAAATAAAAACTCTGTTATTGTTGCTCATTCATACCTTTTACACCTACCGAAAGCTAACCAACTTTAAATCACCACTAAAGCAATGAAATAGAAACTTCCAATAGAGAAAAAAAAAACACTCGCAAGTAGTAAAAGTGAAGAATGAGGAGACATCATTGAAATAAAGCATAAGATATGCAATGGTCATTTTAATTTTTATAGAGTTGTAGGAAGAAAGTCTTAGAATAGAACAAACTAGTATATTAAGACAATAATATGTAAAACATGTAAATTAACAAAATTCTCCAAACTTAATTGGAGAACATCTACACTACCTACGATAGTGTATGAAAATTTTGTTATAAAAGACTTTACAGTACACAGTCATATCATTTAATATGACACAATTTGAAGCTTGTGAGCTCTGTAAAAAGTTGCAATATGTAAGTAATGATTCTTTAATACACCTAAATTTTGTATATTCATTTTGACACTCTTTTTTTACTTTTTTTTTTTTCTTAAAGAAAATACAAAAAATTATCATTTAATAGGACACAATTTGAAGCTTGTGAGCTCTGTAAAAAATTGCAATATCTAAATAATAATTCTTTAACACCTAAATTTTGTATATTCATTTGACACTATCTTTTTTTACTTTTTACTCTCTTTTTTAAAAAAAATACAAAAAACCATTTTATCAAATATGTCATCTAACCATTACTCATCCAAGAAACATATATATAAAAATTTTAAATATTATTTACGACCAACCAAACAAATTTTAGAAACTGTTTTCAAACACTTAAGTGCTGTCCTACTTAATAGGTCCTGTGATGTACAACTTAAGAACTTCAACCCTACTTAAAATATAGGGCACACTTACACTATGAAGAAAGCTTTGTTTCCTAGTCGTGAAAACAAAGGACAACCGGTGAAAAGATTTCTAGTTTAAAGCATTTCATGTGCTAAATTACAACATAATAAGGTTTTGAAAACTGATGTAGTTCTTACGTGATCATATCGTGAGATAACGTGGACAAATGTCGGTGGCTGCATCAATGCACTCTAACATAGCTTGGTTTCAGTGAAAACAAGATTATATCGATCTAAAATACAACCACGTCATAGAGGGTGTTTCAACAGACTGTGTTTTACCCAAACATAATGGATGTATCAAAACGAGGCAACGGTTTTAAAATAATTTGGCAACATCCAAAAAAGTACATAGAACAAATGGAGCTTTCATAACTTACGACAACATCAATTACAACTATATTTTTGCACATCCACGATTACACAAATTACAGGCTGTTATAAACAAAATTGAACGACACATTAAAATCTAACATATGTACAGATCCCAGAGACCAAAATTCGTCCTTCTAAAAGAACTAGAGATGGAAGACATGTCGATGCCAGCTTTGGAGTAAACTTCAAAGGAAATTTGGCATGATGGCCAATTCCAGATTTGGAATGATTTGAATTATTAATTGCACGGTATAAATACCAACCTTCATGACCTCTCCAAATGGCATTGGAAGATGTATTATGATAAATCTGCAATGAACAAATATTACGTTTCCTATGGCTCCAAGTTCTATCTATTAAAAATGATAAACTAAACACAATCCCATATTCAAAAGAAAAGCGCACAGGTGGTACTAGTAAGATCAAGTACCAGCAAAAAATAATCATTTTTGGTCCAAATGGAGACAGGCACTCATTGATCGCTGCCAATGTTCCTTATCTCGACAGTTGGGAATAAGTATACAATTGAACCTCCTAGGTATGCATACACCAAAACAACACCGGCCTCTTTTCAACATGCGGGACAGAACCATGTTTCTAGTTACAAATAAACAGACTTCACATCATTAACCCCAAAGCTTGTAGCACACTGCGGACACTTCCGATGCCTACTCCCAGCAACTTTCTGGATACATGAGAAGCAGAACAAGTGGTAGCATTTTGTAATTACCACCTGACAAAAAAAAAGGACAAATAAGCTTTTCACCCCAAAAAGGACAGATTTGGTTTTCTTTTAGATCTTAATTTTTGTAAACAGTAGAGCATTATAACCAGTACAAGAAAATGAGAAACAAATCTGTAATAAGCTTCTCCCATACGCTAATTTATTTAACTAATATATAACATCCTAATTTAAGCCTATTGCTGAAGCTGATTTTATCTAATTTTTCCAAAAGCTGGTTTCAGCTTAAAACTTATGAGAAATTTACTTAGTTTTACCTTCTTGTTTACTTTTCCTATTTAGAGAAATTTAGCCAAACATAGCCTATATTCAACAGTAATGAATGCAGCAAATCGTCATATAGACATGGAAAAAAATAAAGTAATTAGCTTATGCTCTAGGGTGTCAAGTAAATACATTGAATAACATTTCAAATTGATTACAGTGAATGGATCAAAATTTGTTAGAATGGTATTAAAAATAGGAAGTAGTTGTATTGGTAAACTGCTATATGCTGTACCTGAAGTGTACCTAGCTTTGTAACTAGGAATCTAGGTTGATATACTCATTGTATCAAAATTCTACCAATATATATGAGAACACATGAGAGGAGTGTTCAAACTCACTCAAGTATAGTCTCTTTTTATTTATCTCAAACCCAAAACCACTTATGATCCATTAAAAAACTATTTGTTTGTAATATTTTTACCCGAAGATTTCTACGATTTGACCAAATAAGACAGCGTTTATAGGGTATATGAAATTCTCAAATAACTCGGAACCAAGACACTGTCTAACCTTATGAAGTGGGTCCCTAAACTATTTGAGCATTTCTAAATAAGTTCATTTACTTTAGCAAGGATTAAGATTCTTCTACTTTAACAAAACCCTGGAAAAGGAGCCTGGTTGAAAATGATAATAAGCTTAGGAACTCAACTATAAATTTTAAAAGTATGGAACCTATTTAATCATTTCCAAACAGTTCAAAAAGATTACTCGGAGCCTATTTTCTTGTCTTCTTTCTAATTAACGCTATTCATCAAACAGTTCAAAAAGATTACTCGGAACCTATTTATTTCATTGAATGATTTGAACATCCTTACAGTCTAACATCAATTACCCATTTTGAATTAGAGTTCATTTAATTATTGTTGATTATAATACCCATGAGAAGGGAAGGGGTCCACTTATTACCAAAGTATTACCTAACTTATTCACTTTAAAAACTTTATATGAACATTGCATTTCATCAAAGTTGAATAAAAGGCCTTAGTATGTAAAATGAAATTTACCAGGAAGAAGTACAACACATGAATCTGAGAATTCATGATCCTAAAGATTTAATATAGCACTTCCCAAAAAATGAGTACTTTCCCAACAATCAATATAACATTGAAAGGAGAATTCTCATTAGTCGACAAAGTTACAGGTAAAAATTTCAGAAACAGCAGGGTATTTACTTTGGCATTTAAAATAGCTACTTTGACATGGAAAAATCTTAATATGTTTTTTGTCAACACCAAACTCGTACTTTTTGGTAGATAAGCTTCTAAATATCCAAGTATTTGGTTGGAACAGAATGCATGCTTGCATCTATGTGCCAGCCTCGCCCCTAAACTCTTATTAGATAGAACTATACCCACAGCCTCCCTTAATGCTCACTTATTGCTATATACGAGGAGCACTTGCCACCAACATACAGAATGAGAAAATCACTTAAATTGAAAAACATTTATATTTCAGAAAAAATCACTTTTAAATTTTTTATCATGTCGTTAAAGGTTTTTTAAAAAGATTAGAAAAGTGGAAACTAAAAAAATACATCAAACTTCTGGTTATTTTAATGTCACAACAAAATACAACCTATGCTTTTCAGAAAATCCATAAAATTAAAATCACTTTTTGTACAATCTTAAAATCACTGCTTCTAAAAGCTTAAATGTGGTCTTAACACATTAGATATGAAGCTACAACAAATTCCTTCCCCCCCCCCCCCCTCCTCTCCTTCCCCAAAACTCCAGAATCAGCTTGACCATCATAACTACAAGGTGCTTCCAATGAGTTTTAGACCGATGCCATACAATACACAATTTATAGAACATACTTTCGTGTTTATCTCTCTCCAGTATTATAATAAGCAATAAATGCACAAAAAGACAGACACAGAATGCTGTAAAAATAACATATGTCCTTAAAAATACCTCTTTTGCCCTATCTTGACAGATACTGCACTTGATAATTTCCCTGTACTCTTCAAGTTCTTGTTGAAGCTTTTCAGTTATTGAAGATCCCTCATTCTGTTCTTTAAGGCGTGAAAACTTTCTCCTAGCCACCTCCAAATCCTCCTCAGTTCTTTTCTTGGCAAACCTTAGTAATAAAAAGACAAGCTTACAACAAAAGTGTGCAGAAAACATTTGACAAAAATTGTATACATGACAGAGTATACCTTTCTTTCTCAAGTTCTACTCGTAACTCCATACGTGTCACCCTATTACTACCAATTTTTGATTGCAATTCGACCACTGTATCCCTAATCTGTTGAGTTTGTCTTCTAATATCAGACAGCCTTCTTTGTGTATTTTCTGAAGTGACAGAACATTGAAGCTTATCCTCTGCAAGTCTTTGAAGCTGATCCGAACAAAACTTCAACTGCACCAAGTAAGGATCAGTAAAATTCCAAAGTCAAATCTGAAGTGCAATTTAAGAATTAAAGCAAGACCCAGCTACCTGTTCTTCAATTCTTGAAGCTTTAATATCATATAAATTCAGGGATGTGTTCGCTTGCTGCATATCTTGTTCAATTACCCGCTTTTCCATGAGCAAAGAATCCTGCTTCTGCCTTGCCCTTACACCCTCCAAAACAAGCTGCACCAATGAGACAATGAATAAAAAATCCAAGTGACAGACATAATTATATTAACATATGATTGGTCTTCAGGAATATTAGAAAATACTCAATGCAAAGTAGAAATTTTGGGAAAAGAAATCAAAGTTGTGTTACATACTCTTAAGAAAGTGGAATTTAAATTTGATTCAACCTCAAATAATTTAATAATTCGAGGTTTGTATTTATCTATATATTATAATTTGATTTTATCTTTAGTCTATGTGAGCTCTTCAACTAATACAAAACCCTTTGAACGAAAGGTATTTATAACATATTTTGACAATATTGTGTTAGAAAATCAAGTTTTATCTGCTGTAAGGAAAAGTCATATATAGGGTACAGAAAAGCTGGTTATTGGTTGTCTTTTTAAAAAGCCTATGTAGGAGAAGGTTCTCCTAAGATTGAACATGTCCTCTTTTCTCCTGTTGTATAATACGAGTATAATGCATTCATATCCTACCTCATCTCACAACTCCAACCATCTTGCCTTCTCTCCGAAAAAAGAACTTCCACAACACCAAACAGAACACAGAAATTGCATAACAAAGGGGCTGAACAACTACAAGAAGTGTTAGAATGACTGTTTGAATACAAAGCTATAAATTCTTTAAAAAGCTACTCTACTGGAAAAAAGGTAATGCTTCCAGAAGAAAAGCTCTCAAAAGCACTTACAGCTTGTATCCAAAGGTCCTTAGAATACAAGGGAAAGATAGTTATGACAGCCTTCTATCAACGGTCAATAGCCAGTTGTCAAATGTTGTCCGAAGTGTTGTTAGTTAGAAATGAGTTATGACAGATGTCACTAACTATTTCAGTCATGGTAATCAAAATTGTGATCAACTTGTAAACTCCTAGTCTGAGTTTACGTTCCCACAGTCTTGAACCCAGTTAACTCAACTAAAATTGTGAGTTTAGAGCTGATTCAGCAAGCTCAATTGGACATCAGAAAAAAGCCAAAAAGGACATGACTTTGTTTGTTTCTAAGTCACGATATATGCAAAAAACCACAGCTAGGTCATGCTTCATTGGTTATCTCTTGCAAGTTCTTGTCCGTTTTGGGTGTTGATGTTGCATTATCCTATTGCATAACAGGTCTCTGCCTTGGGGTCTTTCTCAGCTCTGCACCACCCTCCCATTTCCTTTTGCTTCTCCATTTCATAGACAGGGCCAGTGCAAGCTACAAATTAGTGGGTTGGGTCATATTAGGGTTATAGTTTTCTTTTACTCCTCTCCTGCTATTTTGTACTGTTAGAACTCAGTTTAAGTCCAAAAACTTTTCTTTGTAAAGCATACTATATAATATAATGAAAAATATTTAAAAATAGTATAGAATATGATCAACTAACAATAATATTACAGTAAAAATATAAAATGTTATTCATAACATCATATAATACTGATTATCATGTTACTTGTAAGTATTTTAATATAATTTTATTCAAAGTAAACTCTCACAAGTTTACAATGATTGTACTCTGTAGTTTGACAATCTTGGTTTCAGTAGCTTGCTCAGCAATCTAAGAGTAGCAACGTCTCTGACGTAACATTCAAAATAGTTAATGAAATAATATTTTTCTCTTAGAAATTATCTTCTCCCTTTCTCTTTCCAACTCTTAACATGTTAATAGCTACATATAAACAACACTTTGAGTGCGGAAGTTGATATATGATATCATAAATACTAAAAAGTACAGTACATGTGAGAAGATATATTGTTTATTAATATGAAAACATAATGTTTCGAAAATGTATTGTGTGAAAATATACCACATTCATTTAAGTCATCAAATCAAAGATATAAACAATTTAATTTCGATACTAAAACATTCACCAAACTCGAAATATTAGACAGCACTCCATTTAGACAAAACAAAGGGTCATATCTAAAATATAAATAAAATGAATGCACTTCACGGCTTAAAAAGAAAAGTCTTGTCTGGCACTAAAGCTGCATTACATATACACACACATCCATACATCCATACATCCATATACATACATACATACACACACACAGGACCATGAGTATACTGAGAAAAGAAAGAACAGACTGTGCTTATCGATGACAGCAGGCTACAGACATTAGCTGAGGGGGAATTAATTTCAGGGAAAGCTCCGGAAAACAACAACTGGTATATCAAGTGAGTATCAAAAGTTAAAAAATATAAAAGGAAGACTAAATAAAGGCAAAGCAAATGACAGATGCAGAACAGCCAGAATACAACATTATCAACATATTAGCTCTAACTTCTTCTAAACCCAGCCAATACCCATCCAAGAATGCAAGTTATTGTGAAATACAGAGGAACTTGTTAATATGCAGATCACAAACACATCAGAGAAAAACTGTCACTTTAAAAGTAAACTATGAAGATGCAACTGATTTCAAGACAAACTACCTTAATATTGTAATCATCTCTTTCAGTAATTTGCTGCAGCAGATGTTGGTTTTGAGTTTGCATGTCATCATATGCTTGTCCAATACTCTGCACCGCAACAGATCAAAAACACATTCAGAGTCAGAAACAATTACAAAAGAGAGTAATTAGTCAACTATGTCATTATGCATCAAAGAATTCCATCCCATTAAGATACCTCTATTTCAGACAAGTAGTTCTCATTTTGCTTGTTCTTAGACTTCAAGATATCAGACAGATCACACATTTTCCTGAAATAGAAAACAATATGGACAAATAGAGTTAACCATCAACTAAATAATACAGCAAAATTAAGGAAATACAGTTGCACACAGATGAAAGACAAAAACCTTCAGCTGTTTTCATTGAAATATAGATAAACTTACACACTGTTGAAAAAGCACAAACAAATTCATCAAATAACGAAGAAAATAAAAAATAGAATTTCAAATTCAAAGGATACAAACATCACCAGGTACATACCAACATGAAAGAACTATATTTTTCACATAGAAAAAATCATGAGAATTAACAAAAGCAAATTTGATAAAAGTACTTTAAGAATATAATGAAGTTAAGAAGTGGACTTTAAGTCTAACACAACTCTACAAAACCGGCTTATAAAATGAGATTTGCGCTCATGTATGTACTATAAATTGACCTTCCTTTTTGTCGATATGAAACTTCAAACACACACCCCTCATGCCAAGGTACATAAATCTCATGTGTGAGATTAGACATTAATGAATGGTCTAATAACGGTCCGATGACAGCTGGAATAATATGTCCAACAAACAAAGTCCCTTCCTTAACCTGTCTTGCCATTCTTCCTCAGATAATTTTCTGAAAGGAGCACCTCTTTGTCTCTACCCTCCAGAATTGTTGCTCATAGAACTCAATACCTCACTACCCTCCCCTTTGCCTTTGTTGGAAGTACTAGTAGGCAGAGAATTTCCTCCTTCTTGGTAAAAACTTCGAGTGACTATATATTGTTTGTATCCAGTAGGGTTGTGACTAATACCTTGTGTTCCTCCTTTGGAAGTGATTCTAATTTTATCCTCTACCATTTGAGCTTTAGACATCAATTCAGCAAGATTGCTAGGTTCATAAAGTTTATCCCTCCTCCTATAAACAATTCCAAACCTATCTGTATTCTTCTATACTCCTTGTTTTCCGCAATGACGTCAACTGCTTGAATACACTTCCCTAACCCAAACCTCCATATCTTTCAATCAATTCTTTCTTCAAATCCTCCCAAGTTAATTCATCATAATCATTTAATAGTGCATTGAAGAATGGATCGTGGCCCCCTCCATGCACAATTGAGCAAGATTCACCAAACTGGTTTCTTGGACTCTAAAATAGATTTCACCGATAGTCTGAATTCATTCAGCAACTCTCCTTCTAAAGACTTCAAGCCACTTTCACCACTAGATGACTCCTTCTTAGCCCCAACAGAGTTCTCTCCCTCCACTTGAGGGATTTTCTCCCAGCTATGAGTCATCAATTTCACTAACTTTGATTGGTTTATTACAGCTTCCTTATGCATCGTCGCTGATTGATTTTGGAGTGCTTGGATTCGTATCTCCTCCATGACAGCTCTCATTTGTTCTAATTCTCCTTCAACCATCTCAACCCTAGCATCCATGAATATTGTATTTTCTGGTTCCCCTGTTTTCACCTTACTTCCCTTTTCTTTGGTGGCATTCAAAGACACAAAGGGATCCAGCATGTCAAACCAAATGATACAAACCTACGCCTTAAAAGCTTAGAAGAAAAAGAAAGGAATGAAATGAACACTGATGTATGTATTATTCTGTCAACAAAAACATGAAATAGAAGGATAACAAATCCCACCCAGAGCTACACTCCTCTCTCTAGAGCAACACAAACGGTTCCTCTCCTCTCTCAATCAAAATCCAATCCTCCTCAACTCTCAGCAAAACCGAATACAAATAGAATCTCTCTATTCCCCTACACAATTTCTCTCTCCTCTAACTTCCTGCCAACTCAGCTATTGAATTCTTCTTTATTCCGTATACTTTTCCCCAACTTGTCTTGGTACCTTCGTAGGCTATTGGTCGAGTAAGCCCACTCATTCTTTGAGCCTCATCACTCTAACATAATCCCACATGCTAAGAACTGAAAATTACATCTAACTCAATCCTACAAAAGTGGCTTGATAAAGAGAGGTTTACATTCATTTATTATATTTTGTCCATGTCTCTAATTAATGAAGGATCTCCAAGAAAACTAATAAAAAACATGAGTAAGAAAAAAACAATTGAGAGCAACCACTGCAAGAGGGAGGGAAAAAATAAAGACAAATTGTAACTTTAGTAAGAAAATGTCACCTTTATTTTTTATAAACAAAACCAAGCAACCAAAAAGAAAGAAGACCAAAAGAACATCTTACCATTCACGAAACCTTAATGCAATCAGAAATAAATTGCAATATTGAGATAAGATGATCTCTACATTTATGTTTTTGCAATTTCACTTGCAACTCTTCTGATAGACTGTTAGCTAGTGTGTAGTTGCTGACTCAGAAGTGAGTCATACAGCTTATTAGCTACTATATAATTCTTTGCACTGTCACTTTTATTATAATTTCACAGTTCATTTTATCCCTGTTATGTTTTCTCTGATATCTAGTATGGCAAAAATAGACTCAACAATACATCCTACAGTAAGTATATGTGAGAAGCATAGACCAACCTTTTAGAATCTTCTAATTTCTGTCTCATGTCCGCAATCTCAGCTTCACCAGCAGCCAGCTTCTGTTGTGATCTGGCCTCTGCTTCATTGGCTTTCTTAACTCGAAGTTCCAAGTTGTGCTCATCGAGTGATGACTTTAAACTTTGAACATGTGCCCATGCTCTATATTCTGCTTCCCGTGCATCCATGACATCCCTACAGACACAGATCTCCGTTAGTATTCTACAATTTTTGTTTCATGTGTTGGGGAACTAGCATGGCAAAATGTCATTAGTTCAACAAAATGCCAACCATTTTAAAATTTGTCCTTTAATTTTCAAAATTTATTATCTTAAAATTTTATAGATGAATTTCAATACAAAGAAATCACAGTTTTGAAAGTCATGCATCAATTGGGTTCAAGACTATTATGTAAAACAAGATGTTACATAACAATACATGTTGTAAACATATAACAAATAAAATAGAGACTAAAATATCATTAACACTAAACAATCTCACTAAAGTTGGAGCTTGAATCACAATTGTGCCCAACTTCATGCAGACATGGTTAACTATGCTCTCATTATGTGGCTTAGTAAAAGTATCAGCAGGAAGTTCCTAGGTTATGAAGTGACTTAAAGTAAGAAAAGCTTGTTGACTATTTTCCTAAATCAAAAATGAAAATTAGGTTGTGGCAATTTGAACCTTTTGATAATTTTGAGCTAACATTACAATTTCAAAATTACCACCCGTTGCTAAGAGACATGGTGAAACCAATGGATAACAACCTTGGAAGAACTACACCACAACAATGCCCACATTGATCATTGGAATGTTGTGATTCCCATTCCCAGATATGTAAAAGGGAACCCAAGACAAGGATCGTTGTATGAGAACAAGGGATGTACTCAAGTTGAAGGGTATTGTAATGCAAATTGAGCTAGTTGTCCAATTGATAGAAGATCTACCACAAAGTATTGTGTATTCCTTGGAGGGAATCTTGTATCTTGGAAACGTAAAAAACAAAGATCTATGGCTCTAGCTACATGTAAACTAGTGTGGATTAAACAACTCCTTCAAGAGTTGAAATTTTGTGAAAATGAGCATATGAAGTTATATTGTGACAACCAAGCAGCCCTTCACATTATCTCCAATCCAGTGTTTCATGAGAGAACAAAGCATATAGAAATTGATTGTCAGATTGTTATAGAGAAGCTACTATCTAAGGATCTTATTACTTAGTTTATCAACTCTAATGAACAACTTGCAGATATTCTAACTAAATCTCTAAGGGAGCCTAGAATTCAATTTATACGTTCCAAGCTTAGAGCATATGATCTATATGCTCCAACTTGAGGGAGAGTATTGAAATGTAGTGTTTTTGTTTTATTATTATTCATGTATGGGAACCCAACTTTAGGGTTAGGGTTTAGGGCAATGCCTTGACCCTCTGTATTCTGCCTCTTTGTACTCTATATATACAGTAGTAAAAGTGTAACAGTGTAAGAATTTATTCACTGTTTTACTTCACTAAATTTCTTCAAGGGTGTGTATTAAAAAATGGTCATTCCACTATAGCAGTTTCATGGTCATCATGTCCAAGTCTGCTATCAGGAGTTGATAAAACTATGCTGCTAACTTTTCTTCTAAACTCCAATAAAAAGAAATTTTATCTTTTTTCCACAATTCTTTTGTTCCTAAATTTCAGAATAATGGTGCAGTTTTATGGGCATCAAGTCCGCACAGCTATTCAGGACTGATAAAAACTATACTCGTACCGTTTTTTTCTAATGTACAATAAAAAGAAATTGTAACTTGCTTCCAAATTCATTTCTTCATAAACATTTGTCTAGAAAGATTCTTCAAATGTAAAAACCTATTCAGAAAGAAAAATATGTAAACTAGAACAATTCAGAACATCAAATGAATTCAAGATCCTGATTGAAACTCGAACCTTGAATCAATGGACTCGCGTCTAAACATTTCTAACATCAACTTCAGGTCCTGTTCGCTTTCTCTCAAATCTTGAAACTGCATCAAAAGCAAAGCAATGTTTCTAACATGAAAGAAAATAGAGAATTAGGAAGTCAACTCTATCTGCCTGCATAACATTTAAAAGACTTGGCATGCAACAATTTCATTAAATGTATTCTTCTTAAGTCAGAAGTGACAATTGAAATACATCTTACAAATTAATTAAATTAATAATCCCTATATACTATCCCAGTAAATTAAATGTCAATAATACAGAGAATACCAAATAATCTTTTTGATACAACATATAGAGACAACCACAAATAAGCACACTAATGCAGCATGGCTTAAGTTTTTGAGTCAAATACAACATACCACACCAAGCAGCCTCTCTATCTCAGCAAGTTGACTTGCAGACCTAACAGAAAATGCATCACATTCTTTTACCTGTTATTTAAAAACAAATCTTCAGCACCTGTGAACTCATGCTATCAAAATGTGCAGTTCACGTAAACAAATACTAACCTTCCTGTCAAGAATACTAGAAACAGACTGCACATTTGCACGCAATGAATGGATATCTGAAGCTGATTCTTTATATTTTCTTAGTTGGCTTTGCATAGACCCCATTTCCTCAGGAAATGAAGAAACCAGAGATTTGAATTCAGCAATAATCTGTTTCCTTCCTGAACTCAAACCAAAGGCAGCACAAATTATAAAACCAAAGAGTAACAAGATGGCGTGCCTTAAACAAGGGGAAGGTGGATCCAAACCTGGTTCTCTTGCTTCTTCTTTCAGCTTATTTTCAATCATATTTCCTTCCTCTATCTTTTTCTGTATCTCAGAGTGTAGATGAGCCACTCTAAAATCTGAAACTGTCACAGATCTTTGAAAAATATCTGCTAAATCATTTTTAATGTACCACTCCCGCTCCCTCCAAGTAAGATTATCCTTCTCAACCTACAAAAAAATAACAAAAAATTGGTTTGGAAGGAGAGCCTCATAATCAGTATTTTATTCTAGCAAAAAGGGTAAGAATCAAGATGCATAACTGAAACTACCGACCAGTTACAACCTGTAGTTTCTCATATAAGGCCTGATACTCCAGAACATCTGATTTTGACTTTTCTATCTGATCTCTAACCAATTGGTAAGCATGGGATGAAGTAATACACTTGAAATTCTTCAAAGTGTTCTGATCCAAACATTCAGCACCAAAAATTATAGCAGTAAAAAGAAAAAAAAAATGCACATACACACATTTTTTGATACAAATACTAGTTAAAATACTGGACTACAGAGCACGAAGGGAAACAAACCTGTAGATCACACAACTGCTGCAATATTCTTATTCTTTCCTCATGAAGACTTTTCAGTTCAATTAATCGAGTAGAACTTTGGTCCTGAGAAACTCAACAATTAAGGTACTATATTCTACAAAATCAGAAACTAAATCAAAGAATTCAAGAACTATACCAATAGCTCCTTCAAAGTAGATTCCAAATCTTGTAAGTCCTTTTGCTTATCTCTGATCTTATCACTAGGAATGTGTGTACTTCCAACATTTAAGACTGGGAGAACTGCCCCTTTTGCAGCATCTCTCTCAGCCTTAAGAGTTGCAAGTTTGTGATTGCTTTCTTCTAATTCTGCAACAGCACTAGCCAGTTCCCCTGAGTAAATCAATAACAGTAGAAGAAATAAATTTTTTATCACATTCCAACCTTCAAAAAATAAAATAAGTGACTACTAGAAACATATTTGGTTTCTCTTTTCCTCAATCTTTTTGAGACAAAACAATAGAATATAAATGTTAAAAGTTCAAATCCTATTCAATACCGCAAAGTTATATACACTCCATCAGTTGCAAGTGTTGAAATGTAATATGTTTTAGATATAGATTCTTTAGGAGTCTTCTATGTTTTTCCTTTGTTTTCACTGTTCCTACTTTCACTGTTGATTATGTTTGTATAAGTATGATTAGTGATGTATTAGGAAATAAGAAGAAATAATAGAGGTTTTGTTTTAATCTCTTTCTCTCTAAATATTCAAGTTGGCATCAGAGCCAACCACCGGGGCTCTCTGTCTGACTACCGATATCCGCCGCCGCCCCGCCGCCGCCGCCGTCGCCGGTGACTCATTTTCTCAGGCGAAGTTAGGGGTTTTGTGCGCCTGCTCGAGCGCGACCCATCCCTGGTGGTCGCTTTCCCTGTTTCCGCTGCACCCGCCGCCACGCGCCTCCTTCCTCCGTCAGACGTCAAGCGCGTACTGTTCACGCGCCGCCTTATCCTTGCCGGACGATCATCGGACCACTGTCGTCCTGTTCGTCTGACTTTCCAGAGCTTCTTTTGGCTCTTATTTTACTGTTTCAGGGGCTGTAATTGATACCTAGGGTTTCCCCCTCAAGTTGGCTCTTATCTTTTACTGTTTCCAGATCTCATTTCTGATTCTGGACTCCAGATTCTTCTTACAGATCTGTCATGGCATCTTCTATTGGAATTAATTCCTCTCTATCTGCTACTCCGATCATCACTTCTGCAAAGCTCAATTGGAGAAATTATTTATCATGGTCTTCTGCTGTGGAATTGTGGTTTCTTGGTCAAGGACACCATGATCATCTTGAACAAGACATTTCTATGATTCAAGACGACGAAAAATCCCAATGGCAAAAATTGGATTTTCAGTTATGTGCAATTTTGTGGCAGTCAGTTGAGCAAGAAGTTCTAGATATATTAAGACCCTATAAGACTTGTTCATCCTTTTGGAAAAGGGCACAAGACATATTTGCTAATGATGTACAACGTCTCTTTGATGCAACTCAAAGAGCAGCATCTCTAAAGCAAGTCAATCATGACATGGTTTCTCATATAGCAAAGGCTAGGGCTGCTGTAGAAGAATTAAAGAACTTCTTTATAGCTGATTCATTAGAAGGGATCAATAAGAAGCTTGACAAGTTTTACATGGTCCTAATTCTGAGAAGTTTACACTCAGATTATGATCATGTACGTGATCAGATTTTAGCTGGTGATCAAATCCCATCAATGGATGGCTTAGTTACTCGACTTCTTCGAGTACCTACATCAGTGAAAAATGAGAATCCAATTGAGGTTATTGAAACATCAGCCATGACAATACCCCAAGGAAGAGGAGTGCCACAAGGGAGAGGAGGAAGCAGAAGCAACCGAGGACGTGGTGGTCGTAGTATACGTCCTCAATGCACATATTGCAACAAAATAGGTCATACTCGGGACAAATGTTATATTTTACATGGATATCCAGACAAAGTTGCTCATGTTTCTAAAGCTGGTGATCTAGAATCCAGAATTTCAAATGAAGAATATGAAGAATTTCTCAGATACAAGTCTGGAAAATCATTTAATCCTGGTCAATCTTCTGCCATGACCAGTGTGCCTACAACCAATCTATCTAAATCTGTGGAAGGTCATAATCCATGGATTCTTGACTCCGGTGCCTCTGACCATATCTCTGGTAACATTTCTTCATTTTCTTCTATGTCTTCTCCAAAAATTCCTCATCTTATTACTGTTGCCGATGGATCGAAAGTGACATCTCAAGGAATTGGCAAAGTTTCCTTATCTCCTTCACTAAATTTAAATTCAGTTTTATATGTTCCCCATTGTCCATACAATTTAATCTCCTTGAGTCAGCTGACTCGTTCCTTAAATTGTTCCATAACCTTTACTGCTAATTCCTTTGTTATACAGGAACATGGGACAGGTCGTCTGATTGGAGAAGGACATGAGTCTCAAGGACTTTATTTCTTAAAATCTTGTTCTTCAGTTTCTTGCTTTACTTCTTCATCCCCAAAACTTTTGCATGATCGTTTAGGCCATCCAAGTTTGCTCAAGTTGAAGATGATGGTTCCAAGTCTCAGAAATATTCAAGTCTTAGATTGTGAGTCTTGTCAATTAGGAAAACATGTTAGATCTTCCTATCCTAAAAGATCTGAGACACATTGTAATTCTCCTTTTTCAATTATTCACTCAGACATTTGGGGACCTAGTCGTGTTACGTCATTTGGTTTTAATTATTTTGTAACTTTCATTGATGAATTCTCTCGGTGTACTTGGGTTTATTTAATGAAAGAGAGATCTGAACTTTTGTCTATTTTTAAGTCTTTTCTTAATGAAATTAAGAACCAATTTGGGAAGACAATTAAAATTCTTCGAAGTGATAATGCTAAGGAATATTTCTCTGCAGCATTTTCTTCTCTCTTATCTTCCCAAGGAATTTTACACCAGTCAACATGTCCTCATACTCCACAACAAAATGGCATTGCAGAGAGAAAGAATAGACATCTCATTGAAACTGCACGTTCCTTGATGTTGAATACTAATGTTCCTGTACATCATTGGGGCGATGCAGTCCTTACTGCCTGTTTTCTTATCAATAGGATGCCTTCTTCCTCTCTTAACAATAAAATTCCTCACTCTGTCATTTTTCCCAATGACACTTTGTATCATGTTTCCCCACGAGTATTTGGGTGTAAGTGTTTTGTTCATAATGTCTCTCCAGGTCTTGATAAACTCTCAGCAAAAGCTATCAAGTGTGTTTTCTTAGGATACTCTCGTCTTCAGAAAGGGTATAAATGTTATTCTCCCTCCACAGGGAGATATTATATGTCAGCAGATGTCACATTCTTTGAGGATAAACCATTTTTTTCTTCCTCCATGGAGGATCGTTCTTATGTTCAACAAATGTTTCCTTTGCCAACATTTGATCCTTTAGTTATTCCTGATTCTGTACCTCAAACTCAAAATCCAAATGACATTGTTCCTCCACCTCTTATCACATATCAGCGTCGGACACAATCTTCAACTCCAAACACTGAAGATCCTCGAGACTCAGTTCCTCCTCCATCAGATCACCATACCATGGATCCTTCATCCTCTTCACCTTCTACTGATTCAGATGATAACTGGCCCATTGCCCTTCGGAAAGGTACTCGGTCTACTCGTAATCCATATCCTATTTATAATTTTGTGAGTTATCATCAATTGTCTCCTTCATATTTCTCTTTTGTTTCCTCGTTATCTTCCACTAAAGTTCCTAATAATATTCATGAGGCATTTGGTCATTCTGGTTGGCGACAAGCCATGGTTGATGAAATGATGGCTCTTGAACACAATACTTGGGATCTTGTCCCTCTTCCTCCTGATAAGAAGGTTGTTGGTTGTAGATGGATATATACTATTAAAGTTGGTCCTACTGGTAAAATTGATCGTCTTAAAGCTCGGCTAGTAGCTAAGGGCTATACTCAAGTTTATGGCCTTGACTATAGTGATACTTTCTCTCCTGTGGCTAAAACCAGTACAGTTCGTATTTTGCTTGCTATGGCTGCTATTCGTCAATGGCCTCTTTATCAGTTAGACATTAAAAATGCCTTTCTTCATGGTGATCTGGAAGAGGAAATATACATGGAGCAACCTCCTGGATTTATTGCTCAGGGGGAGTCTGGCTTGGTTTGTAAGTTACGTCGTTCTCTCTATGGCTTGAAGCAATCACCTCGAGCTTGGTTTGGTAAATTTAGTCAGGTAGTGCAAAGGTTTGGATTGAAACGATGTGAGGCAGATCATTCAGTGTTTTATGGTCACTCTTCTCCTGACAAATGTGTTTATCTCATGGTGTATGTTGATGATATTGTTATTACAGGAAATGACATATCCAGAATTACTCAGTTAAAGAATCATCTGTTCAACCACTTTCAAACTAAAGATCTGGGTCGTCTAAAATATTTTCTTGGTATTGAAGTGGCACAGTCAAAAGATGGTGTCATCATTTCACAAAGGAAATATGCTCTTGACATTTTAGAAGAAACAGGTCTAACAAATTGCAAGCCCATTGATAGTCCTATGGATCCAAATCAAAAGTTAATGAGAGATCAGGGTGAACTCTTCTCAGACCCAGAGAGATATAGAAGGCTAGTTGGAAAACTCATCTATCTCACCATAACAAGACCCGATCTTTCTTATTCAGTTGGAATTGTGAGTCAATTTATGCAAAATCCACATGTTGATCATTGGAATGCAGTGCTTCGCATTCTCAGATACATAAAAGGAAGCCCAGGACAGGGACTATTGTATGAGAACAAGGGAAACACTCGAATCGAAGGATATTGTGATGCAGATTGGGCTGGTAGTCCAATTGATCGAAGATCGACTACAGGATATTGTGTTTTACTCGGTGGGAACCTTGTATCTTGGAAAAGTAAGAAACAAAATGTTGTTGCCCGATCTAGTGCTGAAGCTGAATACCGATCTATGGCTCTAACTACATGCGAACTTGTGTGGATTAGACAACTTCTTCAAGAATTGAAATTTTGTGAAAATGAGCAAATGAAACTGTACTGTGACAATCAAGCAGCTCTTCACATTTCTTCCAATCCTGTGTTTCATGAGAGAACGAAACACATAGAAATTGACTGTCATTTTATTAGGGAGAAGTTATTATCCAAGGAACTAGTTACTGAATTTGTCAATTCTAATGAACAACTTGGAGACATTCTGACCAAATCTCTAAGGGGGCCTAGAATTCAATTCATATGTTCCAAGCTTGGTGCATATGATTTATATGCTCCAGCTTGAGGGGGAGTGTTGAAATGTAATATGTTTTAGATATAGATTCTTTAGGAGTCTTCTATGTTTTTCCTTTGTTTTCACTGTTCCTACTTTCACTGTTGATTATGTTTGTATAAGTATGATTAGTGATGTATTAGGAAATAAGAAGAAATAATAGAGGTTTTGTTTTAATCTCTTTCTCTCTAAATATTCAAGTGCAAGCATTGGAGATCTCACATCAACTAAAGTTATGACTACATAATAGTACATAAGTGAATACAAATCTCATCTTCCAAGTTAATTTTGTAAGGTTAAGTTACACACAAATCCATAAGATTATCAAAGCACATCCAAACAAGGTTTAATAGGTCCCCAACAAATATATGGTCCTACACTCAAGATAACTCTAGTCCTTGACATCCCATAAGGTGCACAGATCTTACAACAACTAGAGAAATGGTTAAATTAAAGTATATAAGTGAGTGCAAACTTCAGTTTGCAAGCCAGTCTTTTAGTTTTGAGTTAGACCTAAATCCACTATCTAAGAGCAACAAAAGTGTTTCTGAGAAATAATGAGAACAAGCAAAAAGTAGATCAACCAAACTATACAAGAACAGCAAAGTCGAGAAAATATCAAATCAAAACATTATATTAATTGTGTAGAGCCAACATTAAATAGCAAATATAACTTTACAAGACAATAAGTACAAAACTCCTAAAATATATAGAGAACAACATAATTTAACAATACGTGCAGCTCAAATCATGATTTTTTTATACCATTAGTTGTAATAAAATAGTAAAGTGAATAATGTCTAGTTATCCAACTTATAACTTAAGTCAGTTGTCATCCAACTCAACCACACCCAAACTACTACATGGTCTATGGGCTTCGCATTTAACCATAACATACATCTAATACTGACAACCTTTCATGACTCCGTGATGATAATGCTCAAAAGACCTGGAAGAGCTTATAACAAGGGGTTTGCAACTGAAAAGGGGGATCAATTTTCACCTATGATAATCACGCATGGCCAAATGGGTTTCTTCATGGATCTAGGTTAGGATTGCAGCACTTCAGTGAAACAAATCTCTATCAATTCTACAGATAACAATTCAATTCTATCACCAACATATTTAATTCTATAAAACTTATACCATAAATTTTTATTCAGTACCAAATTCCATAAAAAGAATAAATCCACATATTCAATTTTGTAAGAAATGAAATGTCCTTCTAATTTCTATCTTAAACAATGTTCATGCTAGAATGCTTTATATCATCTTCTATTGATGTAATTGCATTTCAGAGACGGTGATTGTATTGACATTTTTGGTTTTATTAAGATATTTACCTTATTTATCATGATTATATTGTGTCAAGGGTTACCCTATTTATCATGATTATATTGTGTCTAGGGTTACCCTATTTATCATGATTATATTGTGTCTAGGGTTACCCTAATTATCATGTACTCTTGTATCAATTTATTCTTATAAATAGAAGATTACAAGAGGGATCGATCAAGCCTTCAAGAATTATTTTACAATTTCAATCTCAAGTATATACATGGAGCAACCTCTTGGATCTATTGCTCAAGGGGAGTCTGAGTTAGTTTGTAACTTAGATCATTCACTCTATGGCTAGAAACAATCACCTCAAGCTTGGTTTGGTAAATTCAGTCGTGTTGGGCAGCATTTTTATTGAAACGATGTGAAGCAGATCATTTAGTGTTTTATGGTCATTCTTCCTGAGTGTCTCAAACCAAAGATCATTCAAACCAAAGATCATGGGTGTCTCAAATACTTCTTGGACATTGAAGTGGCTCAATCAAAAAGATGGTATTGTGAGTTCGGAAAGGAAATATAAATTAGATATCTTGAAAGAAATAGGAATGATTGATTGTAGACCTATGGATAGTCCTATGAATCAAAATAAAAATGGAAGAATAAAGTGAGCCCTTCTCATATCCAAAGAATTACAGAAGACTTGTGGAAAAACTTATTTATTTCACTATAGGCCAGGTCTAACTTTTGCAATTAGTGTGGCTAGTCAGTTTAGACAAGTTCCTCATACTGATAACTGGAATGTTGTCGTTCAGATACATCAAGAGGACTCCAAGATAAAAACTAGATAAAGGAAAGACCTAAATATCTAGATACTGAGATGTTAGAAGTCCCACAATTAGATTTTTTTTTTTCATTGGAGGGAATATTATTTCTTGGACAAGCAAGAAACGGAATTGAAAAACAAAAGAACAACTCAATAATTGATACAGACATTACATTTCTGAAAGATTTCTTTCTAGTTTTCTTCATTAAACTAGGACAACATACCCAGCCCTGAAATTGAGATACAAAAGAACTCAAGTACGACCCAACAATCATTCTAATCAGGGAGAGGGGGCAACTAGACAACAAAAAATGCTATGAATACTTAAACAAGCAGAACACAACCTGTGAACCACGTAAACGACCAGAGGAGGACTGGACAAATACACAGATCCCATGACCCGGAAGTCTTACTTGGCAACACATTTTATCCCAAAAAATCGAGATTTTTGTTGTGATACAGCACAGGCAGTTTTCCAAAAAGCATAACTAGTTGTGATACTGAAATTTCTGTGATTTCAACATAATTTTCTCAGTTGATACAAGTCATTTCAAGACTCCATAGTTCACAGTCGGGATACAATGCAAAAAAACACAGTAAAGACAATTTACCTTTCAGTCTTTCAAGGTCAGCTTTATTTTTTGCATCAATATCTCGCTGAATTTGGAATTCACTTGATAAAGACTTGTGCTTTGAATGAAGTTCGCTGAATTCCAATCTCATGTTTTTAACTTTCACATCTAGATCAGAGGACACTTTCTGCCTACAAAAAACTATAAACAAACAGTTTAACCAGAATGACAGAGACTTCTCTGGCAGAATAACCCTAACATCCAACAATCATATACAACAAGCACTCGCATCTTACCATCCACAGGAAGCTTTTTCAGTGATGCAGTATGCAATCCATCCATCAGAACCCAAACATTATTAACAGCTGTTGCCATATTTTTTAAAATACTTCTAGCTTTTTCAGTAATAACTTTTTGATGTTCTTCAGTCTGGTTTGCAAAGTTATACGCAGTTGCACATTCAGTTGCACCAGTTTGCATTAGACGGTTAAGAAACACATCCTGAACAGTAGATGGACCACCATCTGGCAAACACATCAAAGGATCCTCATTAGTAAACACACTTTCCCAAAGCTCAGACTAATAAAGTTTCTGATATAATATCAAAAATATCAAGTAATTTAAAGATAGGTTATCCAATCCCCAGAAACAGGGGTAGCACCAACACCATACATTGAAAATAATTCAAACTTCAAGGTAGTCTTGAAGAAAAATAGACATATTATTGCATATTTAAAAGACAAATATAAAAACCAGAAGAAGGAAAACCAAATACCATTCCAGACCAATAGTTCCAAGTACTCCGTATATTAAAGAAATATGCAGCCCATTAAAATTTGAAATACAATAGCAACAAGATCCTTATCCCACTCAAGTAAATTGATCTAATCTGTAGTGCATTATAGAATACAGAATTTTGTTTAAAATTTCTACAACACTACAAGTTGGTAATATGCCAATGGCAAACAATTATACACACATAAATACACTTGCTAAATAATTTCCCAAACCTAGAAAGAATATAAGCTAGTGAGAAGGACATCATACACAATGAATAACAAGTCATTCTTAACATTAAATAGGAAAGTCAACACAATGTAAGAATCAGCTGGATAAACAAAGCAGTGTACTTTAAATAAAGAACACAATTTTCTTTTAAACCTGGCAGTTGGTTTGGAACCCTCACTTACCCCGGACTCTCACCCTTCTGTTAGTCAGGATCACATAGTTGTTTTCAAAGACAGGAAATGCGAACAAATGGTAAAAATCTATTGACATAAACAGATATATGGAAGCACATCATACTAAGGCTTTGTTTGGCCAGAAGAAATGGAATGTTATTTAGGATTTAATCTTGCAATCAAAGGACCCACAAAGCACTCATAGTCTGAAACACATTCCTCCTAGTAGAATTGATATTTCATTATATTACCAAGCATGACCATCTAAATTTATAAAGTTGTAAAAACTATACAAATTTATGACATGTCTATAAAACCATTTATAGAAGATTGCTATAATGGATATTGTCCTAAAAGGTTTAGATACTAAATTTTAATATATTTCACTTTTGGCAATGTTTTAACACAACTAGTCATTTGATAAATGTACACCATTATTGAATATAAAATATTAAATCAGGGAGTAAAATATATTTTTGCTCAGAAAATATGATTTAATAATTAATACTGCTACGTTTTTTTCTCAGTCATTACATCTGATAAAAATAGTAATTTTGTATCAAACCAAGACAAAGACTCCATATAAATAATTTTAATATTTTTCACTGAAACCTAAAAGACAGATGAAGAGGAATTCTATCTCAAAATTCATAGTTTCAGACAATGTCATCAACATCTCGCAAACTGGCACGATCTTGCAAGTATGGGAAACCTAAGCGAGAAAACACATCATCATTGACATCATCATTGTCCACTGTTGTTGTCCATCACAACTAACCCATCATCACAACACTTACATTGTTGTCGTTGCCACTTGCATCACCATCAAGATGGTTTCTGTAACCATCTCCAAATCTTGCATCACCATTGCTAGCACTGCCTTCCTTCACTATTGTCAATCTATCTTCACAGACAGTGACCAACTATTGGGGGTGCATCAGTCTTCATTTTGCTTTGGCCATTCAAAGATTTCCCTCTAAGATAATTCTTATTTTGTTATTATAGTAAAATATAACAATCTAACATATATTCCTTCTCAATATTTATGATTTATTACTAATTATTTTCCTTGTCTATGTCATTTCTAACTTATTTACATGTCTAAATATCATTTTTCCTATAAGCACAACTCTTACTAGTCAAGTTATGATCTTTTATCCCTCCTGATCCTCTTATGTCCTTGAAATCAACATATATTTATACCATTTTTTATTTTACAAATTTTTATGCGGTAAAAGAAACTATATTGAAAAAATATATATGTTAACATTAATTATCTTTATAACAAAATCTAAAATGACAACTACTTATTCAATTTTTCACCTAATCTGAAATAAAATCACTTTCTAATAATACTTTTTATTTTAGTTTAAAACAAATATCATCACTAAAAAGTTTAAACACTAGAAATTATTAACGTTAAAAATCATAAAAAACTGAAGAAAGATTTCTTTACATAAATTAATTTTTTTTTTGCTTCTACTTTTATCATCAGATCTGAAAAGATATTTTTCCACTTTTCTATCACATTAGTCTAATCTTAAAAAATCTGTAACTAATGCAAGATTAAAAATTCATTCTGTAACTTTCAAATTTTATTTATTTTAATTGTTTTTAAATAATTTAAAAAATAGAATGAACTCAAAAAGAAATGCAATTAAAACATTAGAAGAAAAAAGGTACATGAATTTTGACAAAGGTACAGTACCATAATAAAGGACCGCGGAAACTCTACTCTTCAAATGAGGGTGGGGGAGTAGCATTTCCATTCTAAAAAGTTGACTACTCAAATAAAAATTCACATTCATATTATATATTGTATATCAACATGGAAGGAAAATATTTAAGCTTTTATTTTATTTTCCCAATTAAAAGCATTATTTGAGTTACATCAATTAGATCTCCTGTACTAAATTGAATTGATTCTCACACACCAAACCAAAACCTGTTTTCTATGTAATTTAGATTTTATTAACTCCTAACTGAGAATCTAGGCTACTTTTTTTATGGATGGAATATACAGGTCAGAGGTTGGCACAAGAGTAGGTTATAAAACAAAGTGACTAAAACACAGAATTGATAGCAAGTGCATTGACATACAATGTCTTGAAAACTGACTTTCTTTCAAAATTTAAACATAAAACAGTGACCTAGTAAGACCTAAATGCTGGGCAAACTATGTTCCCTGTAGTCAAGCCATAAGGAGGGCAAAAGTTACATGTTTAAAACGAAGCTTCTAGTTCTCTAAAACATTTAAAACTAAGTTGTTGGCCACAGTAACAATGGGATCTCTAAAATATTTAAGCTTTTATTTTATTTTCCCAATTAAAAGCATTTATTTGAGTTACATCAATTAGATCTCCTGTACTAAATTGAATTGATTCTCACACACCACACCAAAACCTGTTTTCTATGTAATTTAGATTTTATTAACTCCTAACTGAGAATCTAGGCTACTTTTTTATACAGGTCAGAGGTTGGCACAAGAGTAGGTTATAAATCAAAGGGACTAAAACACAGAATTGATAGCAAGTGCATTGACATACAATGTCTTGAAAACTGACTTTCTTTCAAAATTTAAACATAAAACAGTGACCTAGTAAGACCTAAATGCTGGGCAAACTATGTTCCCTGTAGTCAAGCCATAAGGAGGGCAAAAGTTACATGTTTAAAACGAAGCTTCTAGTCTCTAAAACATTTAAAACTAAGTTGTTGGCCACAGTAAGGTTCCAATGGGATCTCTAAAATAAGAGCTACAAACCACTGAGAGCTAGAATTAGCTTTTACACAGCTATATCAGTGGTGTTATCAGGTTGGATTGTTTTGCTCCTAGAAATATCATACTCTCCCCTCAAAATGCCAAGATAAAAGTTTTGGGCGAAATTTAAATCAAAGAAAGGTAATCCAAACAAGCACAAGGCATTCAAATGCTCTTAAAAGAATGATCAATCACATGACCTTTAGTGATACATGAAGGAAAGAAACTACAAACACAACCAGTGACAACTTAAACGGTTGGTTAGCCTATAAATGATCACTCTAGTTTATTTCTATCTTAAACACAAAAGTAATGCATACATGATAGTGTATATGATGTATAAGCTCGATTATAAGTAGAATAGACCTGTGAGTAGATCTAAGCTACACCTCAGTTAGTGTTAAGATAGCTGTTACGTTTATTGCAACAGCTGTCAGTTTGTTAGATCCAGAACTCTAATTTAAGTACATATAGGAAAGAAACCTAGGAGGCACCTAGTGATAATTTACTTGATTTTTTGGGAAGGTAAGCCACAATTGATCCCTCTAGTTTATCTCTATGTTTAACTCAAAAGCAGTGAATACATGAAAGTGTATATGACATATACGTTCTATTGTAAATAGAATATACCTGAGTGGCTAAGAGCTATTCGTTAGTGTGATGACAGATATTGAGTTTGTTGCAACACAGCTGTCAGTTTGTTAGATCTAGAACTCTAACAAAAGACTATAAATACCATTTCACAATCACAAATTACATAATAAAAACCATTCAATTCTTACCCTTTATATATACTCTGTTGTGCGACATGGCATGAGATGCACATTGCCCATTCGAACAAAGAAAAACTCCAAAAAAATAAACTTTTTTAAGCCTTCTGCCATAAATTTACATCAATGTGGCAAGGAAAGTATTATTTTTACAACATACTTATGAAAGACCAAAACTAAGAATCACAAAACAGATTACATTAAATGTTTGTATATACACCCCACAGAGAAAGTATTGGTTTCTGTAGTATGATTTGGTCTTTCATTAATCAGTTCACTTAACATTTATAGAATATACATAGGAAGAACTAGATCGCAATAAATCTTCCTTAAATTATATAAACTGAAACTTTGGGAGTAAGTTTCCAATCCTTTCCACCAAGAAGAAAAATTATGGATCAGATGTTATTTGAACAAAACGAATTATTTTACGGTTAATACATGCAATTAAACAAACAGTTAAATCAGTCTTGCAACAAGACACAAAAAGTAATAGCAATGGGCGGGCAAATGATCTCACCTTCCATGATTGATACAAATCTATAATTTGATTTGCCACTTGACTCTCTCATATGTTCAGAACACAACTCCAAATCATTGACCATCTGCAAAAGGATGGAAAATACCCAATAAGCCATAAGTCATCATACAAACCAAAGATAAATAATTATGTAACCATGTAATATAACAGTGACCTATGAGCTAAAAGAAATGGGAGCCAATTACCTGCTCCCAAGATTTCTTGACCACTGCTAAAGTGGGATCATATGACTTTTGCCTCTCCTTCAGTTGAGTAAACCTATTGTCAAGAGCTGCATACTCTAACTTCTGAGTTTCTAATTTTTGTGTAAGCTTTTGATTTTGATACTGAAGTACAACAATGTCAAGCTGAAACATAAGAGAATAAACAGTGATACAGTTTATTAGCTCAGTTTTTATGGTGTATCAGTAAACGAAATGCATATTATGTAGTAGAAAAATGACTTATACCGCTATTAAACTAAAGTCCCATACGGTGAAAAAGGGTAACAATGTCCAATGAAGATATGGAATCTACAGTCATTGCATAAGCATTAATTTTTGAAAAAATGAAAC
The DNA here is from genome assembly GCF_016808095.1 of Vigna angularis. Taxonomy (NCBI): domain Eukaryota; kingdom Viridiplantae; phylum Streptophyta; class Magnoliopsida; order Fabales; family Fabaceae; genus Vigna; species Vigna angularis. Next base: position 30,246,180 of record NC_068971.1, on the reverse strand, counting down.
TAAATCACCATTTTCCTGTATGGGCATAAAATTATCTTCCTTAATTGCCTGCCTGTGCATGGCAAATCAAAGAATCAAACCAATTTAGTAAAAGAACTTGCAGCGTTTAAACCAGTATACGTACTACCTCCCAAATAAAGAGTAACAGGATAAATCATCACCTCCCACACAACAACATAATTTTCATCCCCAGTTCAAAGTTTGAAAAGGGATTGTTATGAGCAAAGCAAAATGCAACCATAAAAACATATGAATTATATCCAAAGAATCCCAAAGCAAGAAACATATATTGAAACTTGTCAGAGCAATACATTTGCAGGTGTTCAAAGCCTGATATATTATGAAACCAAAAAAGAACAATTTAGCACAATAAAGTTAAAAACGCATTGCATAAAGTTATAACCATTACTACACTCACTAACAAAAATAAAATATCATCGATTACAGAAATTACACAAAAGAGTAAAATATATTGATAAGAGTAATGCAAAAATTACACCGGACATTTGCTTAAATCTCCAGGTTCAGATCAACAGCGACGACAACTAAGTCGTACCTCACTAGGTGGGTAAGCTAAATAGATCAAAAGAAAGCATTGTTTTCCATTGAATCAAGGTTCAGACTATTTCAAAGCAAGCGTTCAATTTCGGTACAAACATATGCATGTTATGTACTTTCAATCAAAGCATGAGAGTAGACTAAACACTATTTGAGTTCATAAAAAGGAACAAAAATGCTAACCACTCAAAACCAATGACATGTTTCGGATGAGAAATTGGATATTTGAAACACAAGCTTCAGATATTGAGGAAAAAATAAATAAATCATCGGGAAAAAAAAAAACAAAGTGGCACCTTTTTGTCTTCAGAAACAGGCAAGAAGGGTAGCTTCTTGGCAGTAGCAGCTGCAGGTGTTGGGGACAAGGAGCTAAAGTGACGTCGTTTTCGGTCTGAGTCACTCATACTCCCCATTGAAACCAGACACACAAACCCTAGAATCCACCCACTTCACTCACATCACAAAATTTCAAATTCATTTGTCACAAAAACATAATCCACAAGGTGCCCCACTGACCCCTAAACAAAATCACAAACTTTAATTTGAGAATAATCAATCCCTCAAAACCCTAATTCAAACCCCACTTAGTGAACATGAAAAACAAAAGGGAAATTAAAAAAAAAAAGTTTTTCTCCGCGCTATCTATCTACTTCGAGGCCCTATCGATAGGAACAAAACCTAGAGTTTAAATATGTGAGTGTTGTGCTCTCTCCCTCTTACAGCGTTTTGCATAGCTGTTTTCGCTCTTTCTCTGGATTGAAAGCCAAGGAGGGGAAGAGGAATGATTTGTATTTTTCTTCAATCAAAATGGTTGTAATGTAATATGGAGAAGTTTACGAGGGTATTTTCGTAATATAAGCATTCACGCCGTTTGTGACGCGTTTATGTAAGTTTCTGAATAAATGATAAAAATATTTAAAATAGACATATAATGACAAAAAAACGGAAAGAGGTAAACATATTCATTAAAAATTATTTAAGTACTTTTAATTTTATAAATTTGAGATAAATTTATTTTTAATCTTAAAATTTAAAATGACTTGTTGAGTATGTATATTTAAAAAAAAGATAAATAAGGAAAATGGATGTGTTAACCGATAGGTACTGGTTAATATTTTATATAAATAAATTCTTTGTCCTGGCATATATAAGTTTTTTTATAAGAATTTGATATATAAATACAAATTTGTTTTATTTTTTAAATTGCGTAAAGGCTTGTATACATTAGTAGATAAATTTTCCATGATACGAGAAATTTAGATAGAAACATTTAATATGTGTATTTATTAAAGAAAAATTTAAAAGATAACTAAGTCTCTAGCATTTTACTTTTTGTTTTGTAAGCTTGAGATCTTTAGGGGTTACTTGAAGAATAATTGAATATTAACATTAATTTTTTTCTGTAATAAAAACATGTGACAATTAATAAATGCATTAATTTTTTTAATAAATATACGTAATCATTATTAAAGATGAAACATGTATTTAATTAACCTTAACTATTAACCAAATTCAACCAAAATTCATGAAATTAAATTTTTGTAATGTAATTATTTCCATATTTCATATATTTGTAAAGATTATTTATACAATTGAACTACTTTGATTTTTAATATGTATTTACTATATTACATTATTATTTTCTTTTAAAATAAATTATGTATCAATATTTGTTTAAAAAAGATGAACTGAAAAAAGATATTTTACTTTTTAATTTTAATTAAGACAATTAACTTTAATTTGTATTCAACTCAATAGACATATTAAAAATATGGTCTAATAAAATTTCTTTTCATTATGAAGTAGTTCAGCTTATTTGAATCATATTCAGGTATTATAACTAAATTTTTACAATTTTGTATGTAGTAACTATTTATTATTCTATTATTATTTACTACATTGTTATTATATATACTAAATAAATAAATGTTATTTCAATAGAAACATAGGCTTATAGGTTATGTTGATCTATAAATACAATAGTATTTTCTAAGAAATACTTATTTCATAAACACTCATACATATTATATTTACAAAAATTCGAACTCTCTTATTAATTTGAGCATTGGAAAGTCTTTTACAAATGGTTTCCCTCTCAATAACGAGGAGTTTCTAAGTCTCTTTCTAGATGATAGAAACTCTATCAAAATTTTATCATTTAACTACAAGTTCACACTTAAAATTCTAATAAAATCAACTTCAAATTAAAAAAAAAAAACTTTATTAGAGAACAAAGTGCCTAATGTCGAAACTCCTTGAGTTGCAATAGGAAAATATTTTCACTACGAAGTAGTATATAGTTTTTTTGAAAAAAGATTCATACAAAAATTATATATATAAATAGTGGTGTGATAATTTAGGATTTTAATTTTAGTATTATGAAATTTTGATCTCAAAATAAATTGATTATCAATTTCTACTCTACTAATTGTTATTAAGATGACATAAATTTTGTTAAAATGTTGTTCTAAGTACTAGTATTTTGAGACTCATTAAATGATTATGTATTTGAAAGGGTATTTTTTATTTTTTCTTCTACCACAATTTCCTTGTATTGTGTAAGTTATGAATGGGAATTGGATTTCCATTTATTGGTTATGATTACAATAGTATAAATCCATTTACTCATAGGTATGATTGCATTTATAATTTTTTTTTTCATTTGTGAACATTTTTTTGTCATTTCTTGTAAGATCTGAGAAAATACGGGTTTTAAAAATAAAGTAGTTTTGAGAGTTTGGGTTTTTGTTTGGAAATTAATGTTCTTGAGTGTATATTTTTGTTAGAACATAATTGTTATCTTATTTCTTTATTTTTATATTTTTTTCCTAGAGGTAAAAGGGTCTTTTACCTTTATTTAATTGGTGTAGAAATTAATTGAGGGGTGGTTTTGTGTTTAGAAACCCTAGAAACTCTAAATCAAAGAGAGAAAACAGAAGAAGAAAGGAGATTGACATTTTGGCATTTTGGTTTCCCTGTCGGTGTAGCAGGAAGGCATGTTTCTTAGCTAGATTGTAGAACTACTCGAATGTATATGTGAGAGAGGCTACAAATTGGGTTGTAGGAGCAGCTACAATCAGTGAGGTAGGGTACAAGAGTATGACTGATTCTTTCCATTATGGTGTTATGGTAATGGAGGAGGCTCATGGTGGTGATCATGATTGGTTAATCATGATGGAGGTACACATTAATGAGTATGGTGATGATAGAGCATCAGAGAAATACTATGTTGATAGTAATGGTATTAGGTGGTATACTTGGAATAGGTGTTACTATGAATATAGACTGTTAGTTTAAGTGTGTGATGTTAGTGAAAATCAAGGATCGAGGATAGAGTAATGAGTATTCAGATTTGTTATGTTCTGAGGATTAGAAATCTTGTTGCAATTACTTATGTGTATGAGGTGTTTGATTATGGTTGATATAATCAAAATGTTTGTATCTTGTTGTGTGATTGATTATGATGGATATAATTAGTATATATGAATAATGTTGTTATGATTTACCGGTAGTTTAGCTCATACGTGTTTGTGTTTGTGAATGAAATTATTGGCGATGATCGTATAATGTGTTATATGTGAGCAGATAATGTTACAAATGTTCCAGAGGCGATATTGACTCGAGAGAGGATGGAGAATAACCTTGAGATTTATTTAAAGCTATTTTTGTTTTACAAGTTAAGACAATATAATTGGATTATTTTCTTCATTATTTTATTACTCAAAATAATGTAATTGTATAAGGTTTTCTTTAAGTACGTTTCTGTGCTATGATAAATTTTAAATTTTATCGATTTGTAATAACGCGTGACATCTCATAAATTGGAGTGTTACAATTCCACTGTAGTATATATTTTTGAAAAAAAAAATCATAAAAAAATTAGATATACAATTCTAGAAAGTACCAAATAAATAATGGTTAGACAAATTATGGTTTTAAGTTTAGTATTATATATTTGTGACGATTTTCAATTGTTATAATTTAAAATTTTAATATTTGTAAGTATTATATTTTAGTGTGAACAACTTTAACAAATAATAGAATAGAAGAAAAATTAAATATATATAAATTAAGTTTTGAAATTATGAGAAGCGTGTTAGATATAATGACAACAAATAGAAAATGATTAAATATGTTTTTGTTTTTAAATTATTGACTAAAATTGTATTTTGTTCCTACTTTAAAATATGTATCAATTTCGGCCCTATATTTTATAAAATAATGGAATTATCTCGATAAGAAGTAACTAATAATATTAGAGTCTCACTCTCCTCAATGTAACTCTTTATTTGGTAGTGATGAACCTAGGCGAGCCTAAATATAATGAGTTTGGTGGTGGTTGCCTCAAGGTGATAAGCATGACGGAGATGGACATTGCCCTACCACTTAAGTTTTCCCTTTGACATAAGTCTAAGGTGTGAGTGTAACACCTTATTTTGGGATGTCACGATTATGAATAAAAATTTAAATTTTTAAACAAAATACTATTACGGAAGTCCAAAATCAATAAGCCTTTACAATTAACCCAAAATAAGTCATAATTCTAATTTATTACAAAATAAAACTCCAAATAAAATAGTTCGCTCAAAACAAAACCGTAAAATTTGCCAACTCTCAATCAATTTGTCACGCTATACTGCATTTGAATTATCTGCATTATCATCCCCGTATAACGACACAAGTTATAGGATCATCGTACACACACAAACAAACATGCAAGGGTGAACTGACTGATAATCAAACATAATCCAAAATAAAAGAACTCACAAATGTCAAATATTCATCTCAATTTTAAACACACAAAAATTACTCAAACACGGTACACCTCATTAATTATTACAAACCAGTGGTTCATCTACCGTACCCTACCATAACACTTGTTCATCAAAATCGACCAGTTTAAGTCATCATGACGTCGCATCAAGACCTGTTTCTTGTGTTCCTCAAGGACTTACAAGTAAAAACTTTGATGAATTTTACACCAGGCACTATACTTAGCAACGAGCCGAAGCAACGGTGAAACTTGTAAAACACGAAGAAAAATAATACATAAGGTATATCATGGAATAAAATAAATTAGTTTTGTGTGGATTGATGTTAAATTTGTTGGTGGATAAGTTGATTTATAGTTTTATTTATTTATTGTTTTATATATATATGTGGTGTGTTTGGTATAATTTATATGTGTGTAAATATCAATAAAGAGCTTGTAGCTTGGTGGTAGAGACATGAGGTTGTAAGTAAGGGGGCTTGAGTTCAAATCCTTATGAGGATATATTTCTTGGTGGTTTTATTTAATGTGTATGTGTAGATGTGAATTTTTGCATGCTTTAAGTGAGAGAGAGAAAAAAAGAAAAGAAAAGAGAAACCCAATACTTAATATGATGTGTTGGATTGAGGGTGGAAGGGTGATTTAGGATTGAATAGGTGTGGGCCAAATTCTAGAGAGAAAGAGAGTTAAAGTAAACTTTTGGGTTTTAATTTATATTTTAGGCCCAAGGGCAAAAAGGTCATTTTAGCTTCATTAATTAGTGCAAAAATTAAGTTATGGAAGTGTGGAAAGTAAAGGAAAGGAAAATAAATCTGAAATTAAAAGATTTAGTGGTTATTGATATTATTTTAATTAAAAAAATAAAAATAGAATAAGAAATGATAAAAAGGAGAAAGGGAAACTAGGATTGCACATTCTAACCTATCTAGAACGAAAGAGAGAGAGAGGGAGAGGAGGAGAGAAAGGCGGCTTTGTGAGAGAAGATGAAGAACTACAGAGACCTTAGAGATTGATGGTGTTTTAGAGTGTAGACAAAACTCTATGATTAACCAATATATAGGAAACTTACCTTTGTTTGTTAATTATTGTATGTTATATATGTTCTTGGTTATTTTGATTAATAATCCTTGTTGATATATGTTATATGCTTATGATTATGGTTCTATGTTGCTCTTGTTGGGCAATGGTTTATGTATGCATAGGCATAGGATTTATGTAATATTTGTGTTGGGTTTTCGCTATGAATGTATGTATGGTTGTTGGGTTATTCCAACAGAGAGTTTGATGCTAAGGGAGAATAAAGTTATGAGGCTTGGGGGTTTTCCATGCAAATGTATGTTTAAGGGTACAATAATAATTATATGCATTATAATTGTGTTGTTTGGGTTATTCAAGTGTTGTGATGTATGTATTTGAGTATGTTTACAAGAGTATGTGATGCTTGAATGCATGAATGATGTTTTGGGGGAATTCTCTCCCGATTTAGGGTTGTTGCATCTATGTTTGCAGACTTGAATTATGTTCAAGATATGTTTCATTTCGCAGATAATTGATTATCACTAATGATAATCGATTATTGTGCATCGATATTAAGTCTAGTTGCGGGAATAATCAACTATCACTTATGATAATCGATTATCCCTTCTTGCGTGATGTTTCTGGGTGATTTTCACTGAGATAATTGATTATCAAAAGTGATAATCGATTATGACAACGTATTTTGATGAAAAATGACGAATTTGATGAAGAATGGGCGTGGTTCAAGCCCAGGAAGCAGTGGAATGCGTTGGTACTCAAGGAATAAGAGTAATAGGCATGTTTAGGGTCAATTTTGACTTGTGATTGTGAATTGGAGTATGAATAAGTGTTGGGATGTACCCGAGTATGTCATTGATGAGCATGAAAGTGAATGATAAAGTCTACTTCCATTTGCCTTGTGTGCACTGGAAGGGTTATTTGGGTATCAAGCTTTCCTTGTGTGGGAGTGAAGGTGTCTTCCTTGTCCTTGTGCGACATGATTACATGTTCCTTGTTAGATTGCGGAACTACTCAAATGTATCTGTATGGAGAATCTGCAGATGAGTTGTATGAGGAATCTACAGTCGTTGAGCTAAGGTATAAGAATGGGTTGACTCTTTCCACCGGTGTTTATGGTTTGGAGATGCTCATGGTTGTTCATGACTGGGATAGTCATGATGATGGTGATCATGATAGGGTGTGTCATGATGGAGGTACATGTGTGGATGATCGTAATGATGATGATGCTCCAAGGAATGCTATATTGATAGTAATGAGATTATGTGGTGTAAACAATATAGCTACTGGTGAATAGATAGGCTACGATCTAGATATGTGATGATGAATGATCGAGTTTCGAGGATTTAGTAATTTATCATGATTGATTGTTGTGTTAGATGTTTAGGGATCCTACTATTATTACTATTGGGTGTGAGGTGGTTGTTATGGTTGATATATTCAATGTGTTTATATCTTATTATTATGATTGTTTTATTGATAGCTTACCCCATACATATTTATGTTTGTGAATGTGAATGCGATGATCGTATAATGTGTAATGTTATACGGGAGCAGATGATGCTATATAAAACAGTTATCACAAAAATATAGTGCTATATAAAAGAGTCATTACAAGTCCAATATTTACAAGAACAATTACGATAAGTAGGAAAAATAAAGTAAGATTTATAGTCATCCCAAAATAACTATAAAAGCCACTTTATATACAAACTAGTACTAACAAAAATACACAAGATCACAGTTTAAGGAGGCTACACGTCAACCACTCCACCATCTATTGTCTGCTCAACAAAGATCTCATCACCTTCTGCTCACACCCACCGGATGATCATCGTCAAACCAAACTAAAGAAACATAATAACAAACAAAAACAACAAGAAAGGGTAAGCTAGATTACGAAACAAGTCAAAGATAATTTATAATATATCATACAAGAATCATACATAAAGATATCAACCCAACCATCTCAATATCCAAAGACCTAAACCGACTGTCCGAACTTAAAATGAATACCGAGCTATGACAGGTTGTGCACTTATGGTGGCCTCTATTGCTTTGCAAAGTCATTGTCAATGGGTTGCACTCTACCACCCACACAAGCTTAGTCGGTTACCGTGTCATAGGCCTCTAAGTAACGCTTAGACTAGGACCTCCTACGTACATGTATCAATCTTCTCTCTTTGATAATGAAAGACCATTAGAGTGTTAGGATAACCCCCAATGTTGAGCTCCCTGCATTCATTCTAAAATACTCCCCGACAGTTGCTTTCACCGCAAGGAACTTCTAAAAACACTTAAAGAGAAGTGAGAGGAAACAAATAGAAATAGTTCTAGAGAGGTAGAGTGTGATTTAAGTAATGAGACGAGTTTAAAAATTTATATTTATATTATAAAATTATTTCATAATAAAGTATTCGATCTCATTATTTTAATACACCTATAAACTTTAATACTCTATTTTGTAGGTTCTTATATATTGAGTTGAATGTTAAATTAAATTAGATTAATTAGATTTAGTTGAATGTTAAATTAAATTAGATTTAGCCTAATATAGATCACTTATGCCCTAAGTAAAATAAATAAATTTTAATCGGTTGTTCTTTTTTATTGATTAATCCAAAACCTAAAGTAATTTTATTAAAATTTTAACGAAGTCTCCTTATAGTTAAAAATACTTTCATCATATCCCCTTTAAAATATATTTGTAAGAGAACTCTCGTTTAATAAATCCAACGTCCCAAGTTTTTTTCTACTAACAAAGTTAATTACTTTAACCAAAATAAAATTTCATCTGAATAGCCAATAAGAAAATGACTTTGGTAAAAAAAAAAAAATTCCTTTTCTTGTCACAAACAAATCAAATCATTGGCTCAGACCCCTTAAATGTAAGCCATTAAAAGAATTACACAATCCAAATTTATGAGAATGAAAAAAAGAAATTTAAGGAGGTAACAAAAGAAAGTACCTAAATTTGAGTAATCAATTCCCTAGTTTTAAACTTCACGAATCTAACTTATTCAGATTACATAAGAAATATATAATAAAAGTAAAAATTATCCAATAGCTTCATTATAAAAAAATAACTTAACGTGTTATCATATAAAATTATATAAGTATTATCACGATATTATAAAAATGAAGAAGATTTGAAAATATTTTTTAACCTTTATTTTTAAGAGGTAAAAACGTTTTTAATGTTAGAAAGTATCACTGTAAGAAAATCATTAAATAGTAACAAATTTTAAAGATAAAAATAATGAATCAATACATATTATTTTATAAACTAAAAATTATTAATATTTAAAATAATTTCTATTATAAATAAAAATTATTGTACACATTCCCTCTCAAACCAACCTTAGTGTAATATATGCTATGTTATATTGTGTGACACTTGACAGTGACGAATAAGTGTTGCAAAATTAGAAATGAATTCGGTGCTAAACTGAGAAAGTAAAAGATTGTTGAGCTGTGAAACCCCTCACACATCTAAACCATGAACATCAAAATGCCACCAAACTTCACTAAGGTAACAATTTCTCACAACATGCTGGACTTGCTTCACACCAACCTCGTTTCCTTCGCATGCCATGCTTCATTTATAACCAGATAGCTTGTGAATTCTCTGTGTGGTGTGAGTCTTCATTGTCTCTACAGTAGTAAGTAACATCATTTGCTTAAACCTCAGAAAAAATGCCACAAGGTGATTCCAACGGTAGCTCCACGCAGCATGCTGCACTCACTACTAATACTAGGCGTGTGCCTACACCAGGGAAGGCCACCATACTTGCCATAGGCAAGGCTTTCCCTAGCCAAATCATCCCTCAGGAGTGTTTGGTTGAGGGCTATATCCGTGACACTAAGTGCGTAGATGCTTATATTAAGGAGAAATTGGAACGTCTCTGTAAGTGCAATATTACTTATTTCCTTTCTCTTTTGTGACTGTTTTAAACCAGTTGTGTTGAAAGTTGATAAAATCAATTCATACAAAAGTACAAACTTCAATTTAGAAGTGAGTTTTATAGAGTTGAATTAAGTTTAATATTACTGCAAATCTTAGAAAACTCTTACTGTTCTAGAAATTTCCAACCATTGTTTCTCTGGTAAGGAACTTCTAGAAACAATCCTTAGAAACCAAGAATCAAGAAAGAAAAGTTTTTGACACATGCAAAACAGTTATTGCTTTATATGATCATGGCTGAAAATACTAAGAAAAACAGGATAAAAACTTATTTGTTCGAAGTAAATTAATAGACTTTGTCGCAACTAGATATCTCTTAATCGTCAAATAGATAAATGACTCAGAAATCTTAGAAATCTTAGAGACATGTTAATAGAATCTTAGTGACCACAATTGTGGATCTGGAAATATGCATACTGAACTATCGAAAATATTAGTAAGCTAAGCTGTTATCTTTTGTTCCTTGATTTTCCATTTTGCAGGTAAAAACACCACTGTGAAGACAAGGTACACAGTGATGTCAAAGGAGATCCTTGACAAGTATCCAGAGTTGGCGACAGAGGGTTCCCCAACCATAAAGCAGAAGCTTGAAATAGCGAACCCTGCAGTGGTAGAGATGGCTACCAAGGCCAGCCTTTGCTGCATCAAGGAATGGGGAAGGCCTGCTCAAGACATCACCCACATTGTGTATGTTTCCTCGAGTGAAATAAGGCTACCAGGTGGTGACCTTTACTTGGCAAATGAGCTTGGTCTCAGGAGTGACGTTGGCCGTGTAATGCTGTACTTTCTAGGTTGCTATGGTGGTGTCACAGGCCTGAGAGTGGCCAAGGACATTGCAGAGAACAACCCTGGTAGCAGGGTTCTGGTCACTACCTCTGAGACCACCATTCTTGGGTTTAGACCCCCCAACAAGGCCAGGCCTTATGATCTTGTGGGGGCTGCACTTTTTGGTGATGGAGCTGCAGCTGTCATAGTTGGAGCCAACCCTGTGGTGGGTCAAGAGTCTCCCTTCATGGAATTGAGCTATGCAGTCCAAAAGTTTCTGCCTGAGACACACAGTGTGATTGATGGGAGACTCTCTGAAGAAGGCATAAACTTCAAACTTGGAAGAGATCTCCCTCAGAAAATTGAAGACAACATAGAAGAGTTCTGCAGAAAGCTGATGGCCAAAAGCAGTGTGAAGGAGTTCAATGATTTGTTCTGGGCAGTTCACCCTGGAGGGCCTGCAATTCTGAACAAGCTTGAGAGTACCCTGAAGTTGAGCAGTGACAAGTTAGAGTGCAGTAGGAAGGCACTGATGGACTATGGCAATGTTAGCAGCAACACTATATTCTATGTGATGGAGTACATGAGGGAGTTTCTGAAAGATGGTGCTGAAGAATGGGGCTTGGGACTGGCATTTGGTCCAGGAATTACTTTTGAAGGCATTCTCCTGCGCAGCCTCTAATTTTAACCATCAATTTCCCTTCTCATTCTAAGAGGGAATGGACCATTCTGCTCTTTTTTCAGTGGTTTAGAATTGAAATTGAAATTCCAAATAAAGTTTCGTCTAGCAAAATATTGTCTGAATATCAATACAGAGAAATTTACTAAGTGGACTTCCTTTTCTTTTTCTATCAATTTCGTAAAATCTGTTAAATAAACAAACCCAGCAACACACACCAAAAAAATATTTCTGATAATTCAGTGTATTATAAATTGAGTGCCGCAAACTATTTTAAATAGCGGCAGGGGTAACAGAACTTTACAAAATATAAACTGAACAACTGAAACAAGAAACAGCCCAAACTCCACAATCGGACACAATATAAGCAACACAAAAATGGAAACAGACGCGTGCGGCAAAAGAAATAGAACCCAAAAATACTACACCTAAGTAAAATAAAGACTCCGAGAAATTACAAATAAATCCTTTCTAAATTTTAAGTTTATTCCAACAAAATCTCTCTCCCCTTTTACAAGATATACGAAGAATTGGATTTCATGCTAAAATTGCATTAAGATCCAACCATGTTGACTCTTGTGTAAAACTTTTTCAGATACAAGATCAAGGTCAACGGTTCAGTCCTCAAAGTGTTTCCGAAGTCTAAGTTTGGCTTGGCGAGAAGTTTTCCATACGTCTAAACTGCTTAAATAGTACATACAAAAACTACTTTAATATCAAAATAAAATAAACTTTAATGTATAATTTATCTTCTTAACTTAAATCTTTTTTTATAAATTTTATAGTAAACTTTTAATTAAAATTATTCTAATTATGATTTAAAAGTTAATAATCGTGCTTTAATATTAAGTTAGTGGATTTTAAGGTTAATATGATTTGATACTATCAATCTAATATTGAGTTAGTCATGGCTCAAAAACTTTGTCGTCATGGTGATTTATTGGTTGTAGTTCGGTACAAATCCTATTACTAAATCTATTATAAGAAATACTCTTACTTCATAAACAAACCGTATTTACAATGAACCATATAGTATCAAGAATGTATAGAATCACAACTAAAACTACCGTTTTGACAAGGATAATGATACTTTGACAATATTTTTTTATAATTTTTTAACATTATCTACATATTATTTTGTGATTGGTTCAGGATGCCTTTTATAATAATAATTATTGATTGTGGAGTAATTTTGGATCAATCACAGAATTACGCGTAGATGATATTAAAATATTGTCAAATACGATGATCAAACATACCGTTTTATTTGTTCTTTTATTGATTTATCTCTTTGAAATAACTATTAAAACTGTTTTTTTTTTCATTCTTTATTCTTTATAATTTATTTTATCCAGTTAAAATTTAACTTTTTCTATTTTATATGTCAATATGTATATTAATTTTAAATTTAATACATTTTTAATATATATATATATATTTATTATTTTATTTAATTTTGATATATTATCAAGAAATTAAAATTAATAAAAAATTAAAAAAATTAAAGTTAAAAAAATAACTTTTAAATCTAATTTAATATTATTATTTTTAGTCGATAATACATCTTTTTATATTGATAAATAAAAATTGTAGTCACTTGTATATTTTGAATTGATGTTAGGGATAAATGTGACTTGCACCATTATTATTAACATGTAAACGTCAATTCGCTATTACCTTATAATCTAATTTAATGCAGAAATATGTTTTTGCAAGTGATGTTAAAATTGTGTTTAGCACCCGCATATTTTCAAAACAACCGAGTAGCCGTTTCGTTCTTTCTTTGCTTCAAAAGCTTCCCAAACAACCGACTCGACGCACATCGACGCCATGAATCTTAGCTATGAACAGAAACTTCAAGTCGTTGCCAAAATCATACTAGACGATGAGGCACGCGCCGGCGACGTGCCGCCGTGTGAGGAAGAGCTCGGGCTCAGGGCGACTCTCAAGCCGCACCAGGTGGAAGGGGTTTCCTGGCTAATACGGAGGTACAAACTCGGCGTCAACGTTGTCCTCGGTGAGACTGTAACACTTTCAATGTGTTTCGTTGCTCTTAATGTGTCGGAATGTGAAAGAAACTATGGGGGTGTCCCTTTTTTTTGTTCCATTTCCAAACATTCTTTGGGGGAAAATTATGAATTCGGAGATTGTGAGGTTTAATCTCCGGTTCATTGTGTTTGTCTGCATTGAAATTCTGAGAGTTTGAAAGGAAGTTTGGGTTAATTTTGGTCCGGTCCTGACTAATGTGTGTGCATACATAATATTCTTACACATGTGAGCAGATTTTCAATTTGATCCTATAGTTTAACACTTATTAAATTGGTATTTGTAATGTAAGTTTTACTGGTTTGGTCCCTTCCTTCATACATGGACTATTAACTTTCTTACATATTCTTCATTTGACTCCTATAGGTTATACATGTTTTGTGCGTCCTTAACCTGGTCTCTCTAAATGTATGTTACATTCTTAATTTGATCCTTATGCAATTAAATAACAGTGGTAGAGATAATACATGAGGACTAATTTATTAAACTTTTACTTGTAGGGATCAAATTGAGATTGACACTTATACGTATGAAATTTTATGTTATAATATATAATCATAAAAAATATGAAAATAACTAAAAAATATAAATTTTGGTGTAAACGTGTATTTTTACGCCTTCAAAATATTGTAAAAAGCAAGACTAGCATCATATTCTTTAAAATACATTTTTGGATGAATTTTGTGTCGTCTTGTCTTTCTCTTTGTGGGAACTACATGGAATTCAACCGATAGCAGAGATTATTGAAAAAATTGTGTTGCCAACATCTAGAGGTAGTAACACATGTCGTCATGTTATTCTTACCTTTTTAAATACTTAAAATTAGTCCTTTAACGTCCATTCATTATAATATCTAATTGAAACTGATGGCATTATCTTTGAAGTGCCAAGTTTAATATTTCTTATAATAATGGATTAGAGGTAATGTAATGTGGATTATGGAATATTCTTTGAAGGGATAAAACATATATTTACTCTGAAATTGTAGTTATGGACTTTTTGTTTATTCAATTAATTTTAGAGTTTGGGTGATATCCATATGGTGTTCTATGTGTTTGGCAAGTAGGAACTTTTCTCCATGCAATGTCAATCCAATCTACTGATGTTTTTGTGCAGTAAGGCATGTTGTTTAGTTGTTTCACATTTTTTTGTAACAATAGGGTGTCTTAGGGCATGAGTTTCTGGCTTGGTGGGGTTTATGGAGGGTGGATATGCACAGTCTTAGCCTTGTATGCCAGAGGCTGATTCCAAGATTTGAAACCTATGACCAAGCTGCACAAGTCAGCAATTTTGTTTATAATTCTTTGCGAAAATGAAGAAAAAATATCCAGTGTTGACAGATGATGTGTTTTTAGTTTTCTTATTCTGTTTGAAGATTTAAGACCTCGTGGGTTTGATAGTATTTATGAAGCAACATTTTTTATTAGGTTATGACTAGAATTTTTCTATTATTTGCAGGGGATGAGGTACACTCTTCAATTCTGTGTCAGAGCTTGTGTAAACTAACAGGAAAAATTTTGTAATCTAATTGGTATTATAGTCATGAAATTCATCTTTTAAATTAGTTACTAATCAAAATGGTTTATTTTGGCAAGTGCACCAATTTAGTCGAAGTTGCCACTTAGGGTTAGGGTTGTTGAACCACATGTACATGGAAAATATCTATCATTATCACAAATTTAACTCTTGTCAATTATATATGCAATAAAAAACTGATTTGAATCCATTTCTGTAAATTGAAATTCACAATGGCTCAAATATTGAAGTTGAAAGTTGTTTCGAAAGAAATTTAAAATTCAGTTGATAGAAAGCTGGGATTGGACTTCATCATTCACCTCATCCATATTCCAACAATCAATATCAATATATAACATTCTTTCCCACTGATATAGGTGCACATTCTAAAATTTCTTAATTTGATTCCTCAAATATAAGTTGTCTAACAATGATTATTTAATGCTGATTCCTCAAACATAACAAACATTTGAGCATTATGATCTGATGTTAGATAAACTTGATATATTGAAATTTATTCCAGTATATCTCATTCATTTTAGAGTCCAATACTCACTTTTTAGCCGGAACTTAGATTTTAAATCTTAAAACTAGGAATAAGATAAATATAAGTATTGAATATAGTAAAACTAGATATAGGATTAATCTCTCTTATGTAAGAAATACACATAAGGTAATGTGTTTATAATAATGAGAATGTGGGCTATGGCCAAATACAAATGAATATGTAAATATAACATAATTAACATAGGGACTTTGTTTCCCTAATTAACATAAAACACAATATATCTAACACTTCTCCTCAAGCTAGTGCATATAAATCGTATGTACCAAACTTGTTATAAATATAATCAATTTTCAGTCCTCGTAAAGACTTCATGAAAATATATGCTAACTGATCATTTGAGTTGACAAACTCAGTCTTGATATCTCCGGATACAATCTTTTCTCGAATGAAATGTCAGTCAATTTCAATGTGTTTGGTCCTCTCATGAAAAACTGGATTAGAACTAATGTGAAGCGCAACCTAATTGTCACATATAAGTGTCATTTGAGTCACATCTTCAAATTATAACTCTCTAAGCAATTGCTTAAGTCAAACAAGTTCACAAGTGGCTGAGGCCATAACTTTCTATTTTACTTTTCCTCTAGATCTTGTCACAACACTTTGTTTCTTGCTCTTTCAAGAGATCAAGTTACCACCAATGGAGACACAATACCCGAAAGTAGATCTTCTGTCAGAAGAAGATCTTGCTCAATCAACATCTGAATAACAAATAACTTTTGTATGATTATTGGAACCATATACCAAACCTTTTCTAGGAGACCCTTTAATGTACTTTAACATACAAATGACAACATTCCAATGATCTTCACATGGGGATTTGAGAAATTGGCTCACCACACTGACTACAAAGGAAATGTCAGGACAAGTAATTGTAAGATAATTTAATTTCCCAACCAATCTTCTACATTGCTTAGGATTTGAAATAGGCCCCCCCTGATTTGGTAGGAGTTTGGTATTAGGATCCATGGGTGTGTCAACAAATTTTGAATCCATCAACCCAATTTCCTCCAAAATATCCAATGCATACTTCCTTTGAGATATAACAATACCATTGTTGGGTTGTGCTACCTTAATATCCAAGAAATATTCGAGTTTCCCAAGATCTTTGGTTTGAAAATGGTAGCAAAGGTGTTGTTTCATTTGGGAGATGCCATGGTGGTCATTGCTTGCAAGAACAATGTCATCAATATCAAATAGACACATCCAACACTTGAGTGACGGTAAAAGACTAAATGATCTGCCTCACCCCGAGTCATACCAAATTGTTGAACAATATTGCTAAATTTTCCAAACCAAGCCCTAAGAGACTCTTTTGGGGCCATATAAACATTTGCGAAGACAACATACCATTCTAGAAGACTCTCCCTGAGCAACAACTCCGGGAGCTTACTCCATATAAATTTCTTCATGCAAATCTTCATTGAGGAAAACGTTTTTGACATCCAGTTGATAAACGAGAAAAAGCCATCTTTGCCACTAGAGAAAAAGTATCATCATAATCTAAGCCAAAACTTTGTGTAATCTTTTGCCATAAGCCGAGCTTTGAGGCGATCAATAGTACCATCAAGACCAACTTTGATAGCAAAGACCCACCTGCAACCAACAACAGTTTCTCAGATAGTAATGGGATGACATTCCAAGTTCCACTATTTTGAAGACCACTTAGTTCATCTAGCATAGCCTGACGCCAACCATGATGGGCTAAGGCATTACTGACAGATTTAGAAATGGACATAAAAGAAATTGACGAAAGACAGGTATAAATAGGTGAAGATAATCTATGGTAACTCATTGTTGAGGTATATAAGCACATGAAGTTTGATGGAGAATGTCATGAGAAGCTACAAAATGTTTAAAAGAATGTGAAAGATATTCACAGCCATTATCACTTCGCAAAGTTTGAATAGAAACATCAAACAAAGTTTTAACTTCATTATAAAAAGTTTGAAATATATAAAATAAATTAGAGCGATTTTTCATTAAAAATAACAAAGTGGATATGGAATAATCATCAATAAAATTAACAAAATATTGAAAACCTAAATTAGACTTAACAAGACTAGGTCTCCAAATGTCAGAGTGAACTAAGGCAAAAGGGGACGAAACACGTTGTGAGATATTATGAGGAAAAGAACTACGACTATGCTTCCCTAATTGACATGACTCGATGACTAAACTAGATAACTTGAACAAGTTGGGATCAAGCTCTTGAAATTTGGCCAAACTGGGATGACTCCAGAACTGTGGTAACATGTATAGAAGGATGGAGATGATAAAGACCATGAGACTCACATTTGGTGCCAATCACCTGTCTCAAACTTTGGTCTTGTAAACAAACTGAATTTTTGGTAAAAGAAATAACACAATCAAGAGAACGAGTTAGATGACTAATGGATAATAGGTTAAAAGGAGACCTAAGGATGTAAAGAACATTATTAATGGATAAAAAAGGAAAAAGGTTTATAGTCCTAACACCATGAGCTAAAACCTTAGACCCATTAGCCATTGTAATAGAAAGTAAATTTTCTGAAGTGGATAAAGAAGAAAACAAAAATTTGTTATCAGAAATGTGATATGTGGCTCCTAAGTCGAGAACCCAAGGACCAATAGAGGAAGATTGAGTCAGACCAAGAAAAGATGTAACAAAAGTAGTGGAACTAAAGGGCTGATGGTCCTCAACCATTTAAGAAATTCATTGAACATAGCAAATTTTGAGAACAAAAGTAGATTGAGGAGGACGACCATGTAATGCATAACACTTCTCAATCTTGTGGCGTAGCTTGCCACATTGGTCACACTTGTGACGCCCTTTGCCTGGCCTGCGATCATCACATTGAGATGTCAATGCAGAGGAATCATGGCCAAAAACATGTGTATAATTGATGGGTTTACTTGGCACACGCAAAAGAGTGGAACAAGTATAAGTAAAATTGGGAATAACTGGGGAACCCAAAACCTGATCACAGACATGGGAATATTTATCAGAAAGTCTGTGTAAAGCCAATACCATGACCGTTACTTGATTTCTTGGGCAGGATTAGAGTCAGATGTAATAACTCATTAAATTCATGAAAAGACCATGAATCTTACCCAAATAATCAGCCATAAAGTAAGGCTTCAAAGAGTAACAATATTGAAAAGATCTTGACAACCACCATAAAGATGTTAAGTATCATTGGTGCATAATAATTTTGCTTGTTCCCAGACTTCGGAATAGGCGCTGTAGGCACGAAAGATTTGTTTTAAAGAAGAGTGAATGATACCCTTGAGAACTATGTATGACTGAGCATCAATTTTCTTCCAATAAGAAACTTCACCGGGAGCAATAGCAGTCACTCTTTGAGTAAGATGATCAAGATACTCTTGACTCTTAAGCCAAAGTTTAATGTTTGACGCCCAAGTCGCACAATTAGTGTCATCTAACTTATCAATGGCCAAATGCACATTGACATAGTATAGATTGTCAGGTCATACACATTGGTGGCAAAAGAGATTTTAGAGGCGGCAGCGCAATTAGCCATAGATGAATAAGAGAGAGAAAAATCCTAAAAATCTAAGATTCTCCAATTAGGGTAACAAGCATAGGTCCTGAAAGAGGAGGAGGCGACCTTAGTGCAATTGATCGCTACTATCAAGGAAAGAGTACGATCTTTTCTGAATTTGATTTCTCTTGTAGGATAAACAAAGAAAATAAGAGAAGAGCGCAAAAATAAGCAGAGAGATGCCAATAAAGATTCATTATAGAGATCTCAATCTTTGATAAGAACTAGTGTTTTATGACAAGAACCAAGAAAATCCTCTCTTAATGAATTCAAAATTCAAATATTGACTATCAAAAGCTTTAGGTTCTAGAAATCATATTGAATATAGTAAAACTAGTTATAGGATTAATCTCTCTTTTGTAGAAAATACATATAGGGTAATATATTTATAATAATGAGAATGTGGGTTAAGCCCAAATACAAATGAATATGTAAAAATAACATAATTAACATAGGAACCTCGTTTCCTTAATTAACATGCAATATATCTAACAATAAGCATTAAACACAAAATGAATATAACAATATCGAATGGAAGTGAACAACTGAATAAATATATCTACATATGTCTATATATCTATATCTATATCTATCTATATATCTATATCTATCTATATATATATATATATATATATCACTAGAATATTTCAGAGATGAAGATGACATACAATCCCAAGGAAGAGGTCTAGCTGCTCATGGCAGTAATTACAGATTAGAAAACCTAAAGAGAACCTAAGAAGGGAACAGTCCCTTGTACAGATCCAAGTTTTCCTTTCAGCATTATTGTCTTTTTGTTATGTAAAATCAGTATATTTTACCTGGCAGAAGTGCTGTCTGTGTCATGTTTATCAGATATCATATGTTTCTTGAAATTGCAGTTTACTTGTCTAAGAGTTTCAGTATTTTTAATGAACTAATGGAGGTGAATTTAGTCATGTCATGCAAACATCTATTGTTTTTGTTGCTTCTGAGCTGCATGATTATTTATCACCATTGTTCATGTTGTAATTAGTGAAAAACTTACTAAGTATTTTTCTATAATTATTTAGGTATGAGGTGCCTAACTTAGGGGTGCCTAACATAGGAGGTGCCTAACTTAGAGGTGCCTAACTTAAGGAGGTGCCTAACTTTTACTCCTATAAATACATTAGTATGTTGTAATAATATGTATTGAAATAAATATAGTTCTACATGTTTGTCAAGATGGTATCAGAGCTCCCGATCTTGGGAGCTCTGTTTCCGCTGCACTGATAAGCTACCAGCCACCAGCCACCAGCCACCAGCAACCGCAGCTATCCAGCCAGCCACTACAACTGTAGCAGAAACTATTGGAATCACTGATAGGACAGAAAGGGACGCCTATCTGCAGCAAACACAACATTGCAAATCGCTCCGGAGAAGACGTTGCCACGCGCCGCCACGCGCCGCCACACACAACCAGACTTGCCGGCGCGTGTAGCCCACGCGCCTAGTTCCGGCGAGACCCACTCGCCGCCGACGTCACAGAAGGAGTCGCCGAAGCCTCCTCATTCCGTTACAAGGGCCGGTTACAACCCATTTTGGCTCAGATCGGAGTAAATTTGAGTTTTGAAGTACTGCTCCATATTATTCTGTGTAGCCCACACTGTTTTCCACTGCCCAGGCACTGTTTTCCGCTGTCCGGCGCCGTTTGCCGCTGTCCGACGCCTTGTGCCGCTGTCCGGCACCGTTTGTCGCTGTCCAGGCGCCGTTTGTCGCTGTCCAGGCGCCGTTTGTCGCTGTCCGGGCGCCGTTTGCTGCTGTCTGGCGCCGTTTGCCGCTGTCCGGCACCGTTTTCCACTGTTTCGTCGGCAGATAGGGTCCCCAGATTGCATTCCCAAGGATGTCTGAGGTAAAATTTATTCCTTTGGGTCCTAATGATCTTCCAAATATGATAGGTGCCTATCGGTTGGATGGGCGGAATTTCTTACAATGGAGCCAGTACATTCGAAGGATTCTCAAGGGTCGTTCAAGACTAGACCACATAGATGGTGGAGGACCAGAACCAGATGACTCAAACTTCCTAATGTGGGACAATGAAGATTCACTAATTATGACTTGGATGTGGCATTCCATGGTTCCTGAGATAAGTCGAAATTACATGTTTCATTCTTCTGCCAAGGAGATATGGGATGATTTACAAAATACTTTTTCATTAAAAAAGGATTTTGCTGCATGTTATGACATTGAAAGCAGGATATTTAATACAAAACAGGGCTCACATTCTGTATCAGAATATCATGGAATTTTGAATGGTCTTTGGATTGAATTAGATCAATACCAAACAATAAAGATGTGTAAGACAGATGCTGCCGCACATGCTGAAGTCGTGGAAAGAGGAAGAATCTTTAAATTTCTCCATGGCCTAAATCAAGAGTATGACCCAATCAGGGTACAGATCTTAGGAAGAGAAAAATTATCTTCCTTATTAGAAGTATTTTTTATGGTAAGAGGAGAAGAAACTCGAAGAGCTGTCATGCTTGATGGGGGGATCTCCAACACAGGCTCTGCCATGACAACCGGAAAGGGATTCCACAAAGGAACGAGCACTGGAGGAAAGTCATTTGAAAGAGGAAATCGTGGAGATTATTACACTGGAGGAAAGTCATTTGAAACAGGAAATCGTGGAGATTATTGTTCATTTTGTAGAAGATCTGGACATACCAAAGAAACATGCTTCAGACTCCATGGGAAAAGTAATGTTCTAGAGCGTATGAGGAATAACAAAGGGCCTACTCAAAAATGGGTAAATCACACTACCTCAGAACAGGAAGCCACCAATCAATCTAATGTTTCTCCACCACCAGATCTTGACATGAAAGCTTATAAGGAAGAACTCGACCGCTTGAAAGCAATGGTTGAATCAATGAGTAAGCCCTCTGGATCATGTACTCTGTCCATGAAAGGTAAGATTTGTCTCAATACTGTTGGTAATATGACTCAAGGTATTTGGATTCTTGATTCAGGAGCAACTGATCATATGACACCTTGTCGTGTGTCTTTCAACTCATATGATGAAAGCAGTAAAGAACAACTTATTACTGTTGCGAATGGTCAGGGTATACCTATATGTGGCTCTGGGAATATAGTTTTGGAATCATCCATTATATTAAAGGGCGTTTTACATGTTCCACAATTAGCCAATAATCTTATCTCTGTGCAAAAACTCACTAAGGATTTAAATTGTTCAGTAATATTTTTCTCCACTCATTGTGTTTTTCAGGATCTTGCCACGGGGAAGACGATTTTAACTGCTAAGGAGCAAAGTGGGTTGTATCTATTAGAGACTAATGACCAAAGCACAACAAATATTTTGAGTCTACAAGCTACATCTGAGACGTGGGCAAACTCTCAAATATGGCTTCATCATAAAAGGCTTGGACATCCTTCATTTAACGTTATCAAGTCTTTATTTCCCCATTTGTTTACCAATGAGTCTGTTGAGTCTTTTAATTGTGATATTTGTCAATTATCAAAACATCATCGTGCATCTTATCCTATTAGTAATAAAAAGAGTACTTCTCCTTTTGATTTAATTCACACTGATGTTTGGGGACCAGTTGTCGCATCTATTTCTGGAGCAAAATGGTTTGTTACCTTTATTGACGATTGCACTCGTGTCACATGGACATACCTTATGAACAATAAATCTGAAGTTTTCCAAATCTTTGTTAAATTTTTTCATCTTGTCCAAAATCAATTTGGAAGAAATATCAAAAGAATTCGGTCTGATAATGGTACTGAATATGTTAATCATGAATTCCTCAATTTTTTCTCTCATAATGGTATTGTTCATGAACTTACATGTGTAAACACCCCTCAACAAAATGAGATTGCAGAGAGAAAGAATCGTCATCTCCTTGAAGTAATTAGAGCTCTTCTTTTTCAAATGTCTGTTCCAAAAAATTATTGGGGGGAAGCAGTGTTAACTGCCACATATCTCATCAATAGGTTACCTACCCGTGTCTTAAACGGCATTAGTCCTATAGAGTCTTTATTGTCTTTTGTTCCTTCTTCCCCTTTAATATCAAGTCTGCCTAGTAGAATTTTTGGATGTATTGCTTTTGTTCACTCTGATCACCCTAATCGTAGCAAATTAGATCCAAAAGCCCTTAAATGTATCTTTATAGGGTATCCTTCTAATAAAAAAGGGTACAAATGTTATCATCCTCAGAGTCGTCGCATCTTTATCAGCATGGATGTCACATTTCATGAAACACAGTCCTTTTATGTCAGTTCACCACTTCAGGGGGAGAAAACACTTGAAATGGATGAACTCTCCTTCTTGTCATTACCATGTCAGTCTTCGCAGGATGCCCAAGACCTGAGCAATGAAACTATCAGGATCCATAATAAGGATGAAGAAGAAGACAAATTTTTTGGTCAAAAATATGAAAGAAGAAAACAACCCACTTCGACTCTAGAGCAAGAAAAATTGTCTAATCCGGAGGTGAGAATCCCTGAAGACAACATCGAAGAGGTAAGTATTACTGATGACTTGCCCATTGCATTGAGAAAAGAAAGGAGATCATGTGCTAAATATCCCATTTCTCAACATGTTTGCACTAACAATCTCTCGGATAAGCATAGAAGTTTTATTGCTGCCATTGATACAACAAAAATTCCTACCTCAATCCAAGAAGCCATGAAACTTGAACATTGGACTCAAGCCATGAAAGAAGAGATGAATGCATTAGAAAGAAATTCAACTTGGGAAATTGTTGACAAGCCAAGAGACAAGAAGGCAGTAGGATGTAGATGGCTATTCACAGTGAAACATAAGGCAGATGGAACAATAGAAAGATATAAAGCGAGACTGGTGACAAAAGGCTATACTCAAACCTATGGGATTGACTATGAGGAGACATTTGCTCCTGTGGCAAAGATGAATACAGTTCGAGTTATTCTTGCTTTGGCGGCTCATTTTAGATGGGACTTACACCAGTTGGATGTAAAGAATGCCTTTCTTCACGGAGATCTGGAAGAGGAAGTTTACATGGATATTCCCCCAGGGTTTGAAGTGAAAAATGAACGAAACAAGGTTTGTCTCCTAAAGAAAGCATTGTATGGTCTTAAGCAATCCCCTAGAGCATGGTTTGGAAGATTTACAAAAGCAATGATTTCCTTGGGATACAGACAAAGCCAAGGAGACCACACTCTGTTCATAAAACATTCATCTACAGGTAAACTCACCCTATTGCTTGTCTATGTGGATGACATGATTATTGCAGGAGATGACGAAGCAGAAAAGTTGGCATTAAAAGAAAAACTGGCAGCTCAATTTGAAATGAAAGACCTAGGAAAACTTAAATACTTTCTTGGAATAGAGGTTGCTTACTCCAAGGAAGGAATATTCATCTCCCAAAGGAAATATGTACTTGATCTCCTCAAAGAAACGGGAAAACTGGGATGTTGAACTTCAACAATTCCTATAGAACAGAATCATAGAATTGGAAGTGAAGAAAGTGCTCCTGTAGAGAAGACCCAGTATCAAAGATTAGTAGGAAAACTGATCTATCTATCACACACAAGACCAGACATTGCCTATGCAGTTAGTGTAGTAAGCCAATTCATGCATGATCCAAGAAATAGACACATGCAAGCAGTTGATAAAATTCTCCAGTACTTGAAGTCAAGTCCAGGGAAGGGATTGTTGTTTAAAAGGGAAGACACATTAGGTATGAAAATATATACTGATGCTGATTATGCAGGGTCTATTACTGATAGAAAATCTACTTCTGGGTATTGTATGTTTCTTGGAAATAGTCTGGTAACATGGAGGAGCAAAAAGCAAGACAGAGTATCTTGCTCTAGTGCAGAAGCTGAATTTCGAGCCCTTGCTCAAGGAATGTGTGAAGGACTTTGGATGAAAATCATTTTGGATGATCTTAAAATTAAGATAGACAGTCCTGTGCAACTATACTGTGACAATAAGTCTGTCATAAGCATTGCTCATAATCCAGTACAACATGACAGGACAAAGCACATTGAGATTGACAGACACTTTATAAAAGATAATCTAGATAGAGGCTTTATGATTATAACTCATGTTCCAACAGGTCTTCAGCTAGCAGATATTTTTACAAAAGGGCTACCTCAGGGAAGATTTCAAGATCTTGTAAGCAAGTTGGGAATGATTGATATTCATTTACCAACTTGAGGGGGAGTGTTGTAATTAGAGAAAAACTTACTAAGTATTTTTCTGTAATTATTTAGGTATGAGGTGCCTAACTTAGGGGTGCCTAACATAGGAGGTGCCTAACTTAGAGGTGCCTAACTTAAGGAGGTGCCTAACTTTTACTCCTATAAATACATTAGTATGTTGTAATAATATGTATTGAAATAAATATAGTTCTACATGTTTGTCAAGAGTTCATATCTTGTTTGTTCACATACAAAGAGCTGTATTATCTTAAAAATGATTAACTTCTAAGAGCTGTGAATGCTTTTTAATTTCTCTTGGGTCTTGTTTTTCCCTAATTCACCAAATGTAAGGCCGAATACGAGGTTCACAATATTCTTATTGAAATACAAAATCAAGATGTGATCCTAGTTTTGTTAATTTTGATGTTTGTTTTTGATATGGACAGATGGGACTGGGTAAGACTTTGCAAGCTATCTCCTTTTTAAGCTATTTAAAAGTGTGCCAGTTGTCTGATGGGCCATTTTGTGAGTGAAGGAATCTTGGTTTAATTTAAGAATTTTATATTTTTATCTTGTAATCTGTGTTTTGTTAAATATTTAGCTCTCTGATGCTTTTGTTTTATTTTCAGTGGTTATATGTCCTCTAAGTGTGACTGAGGGTTGGGTCTTAGAGATAGTTAAATTTACCCCCAAACTAACAGTGTTCAAATATGTTGGTGATAAAGAAAATAGGCGCAATCTACGCATGAAAATACATGAACATGTAGCAAGACAGTCATCAACAATGAATGTGAGTAAATTATACTATCCCGTATGCTCTTTGAATCTGGAGTTCTGGATGACATTTATTAAAAAACAATGTTTGGATAACCAAATATTGTTGTGGAAGTTGTAACAGGGGAATACCGTGGAAAACACAACTTTTTTGTATAACCTGGTGACTTACCAAGTGGAGAAGGATTATGATCTTTAGCAATCAACAAGCACAAATAATACAATTTGAGTGTAACATCTCTCTCATTTTGAGGAAAACGCAATAGGAGGAAAATAAAATAATGAAGTGATTGGAATTGGACATAAATGGCAATCACATGAAAAGTCCTTTTCAAAACGTAGTAGTATGGTTGTTAGTATTATAGGTTTTAGAATATCTACTAATTATTATTTGGTTGAACTTTTATCAGGTCTTATAGCCTTTTGATGTGTGCAATGGCATGCAAAGTCTTTTTCAAAACATAGTATTAAGGGTTTTGAATGTCTACTAATTTTCATTTTCTGCAACTTTTAGCAGGTCTTGTTGCCTTTTGATGTGCTATTAACTTCATATGACATTGCACTGGTGGATCAGGATTTTCTTTCTCAAATACCATGGCAGTATGCAATCATTGATGAAGCTCAAAGACTTAAAAATCCGTCTAGTGTATGTTGAAAAAACTATTAAATGCCTTATGTTTGGCGGTGTTCAGTAAAAATATGCTTCTGTATATAAAACTTGTTTAATTACATGTCATTTCAGTGAAGTGTTAGTTATTACATATGGTATGTATTGGAGATATGTTGAACCACAGGACACCAATAGGACTTTAAAAGTGTATTATAGGAAGAGAGGTAAAAACAGGATTTAAACCTTTTTTATCCTTTGACGTATTAGTTAGGTTTTCTATAATAGTAGGTTAGTTGTTTTCTGCCTTTCATAAATTAGGCCTCTGTAGGGAAGGAAGGGTGATTTTCTGGTTAGATAAAAACTGGACAGATTCTAGTATGAAGGAGTAGACTCCTTTGTAACTCAATAAACCCAGCGACAAATAAAGTCCTTTTCTTTCTGTCATTACAGAAAACCTAACAATTGGTTCGACCTGCCTTTTTCCCCTTATTTTATGATGGAAAAACACATCTTGATAGCAATAAATATGATCAGTGATCAGGGAATCAAACTAGCAGAGTGTCAGAAAGATGTCACTTACATTAAAGAAAACACGCCTGACTTAAACAAAATTCGCAGCCTCATCTAGGAATATCTTACAAAAGCAAGATGTTAAGCCATCAGAGCAGTTGCTTGTCACTTTCATCAGTATGGAAGGTAATGCATGTCACTGGTTCCAATATTGCGTAACAAAGTCAGACACCCATCTTGGGAAGACTTTCCCACAACTTTAATGGAGAGATATGGTGAAAATGGGCGTGGTAATATATATGAAAGACTGGCAGCCCTGAGGCAAATCGGTAGTGTTGAAGATTATGCCCAAGAATTCGATTTATTGATTGCCCAGGCCAAACCCAGTTCTGAGGAACAAGTCTTGGGTAAATCTTCACTGACTTACATTCTGACATTAGTGGTTAGGTTTGCCCTCATGATCCAAAAGAGTTAATTCACGCGTGACATAGAAGAAGCCACGAAGAAGGTAGAGCTATTGTCTTCCTTAGCAAGGCCAATCACCTTCCCCATTCCCTGATCCTTAAATTGACAAGTTGTAGGATTAAAAAACACCAAACATTGTAAATCTATTGTAAGTTTGTGAATAGAAATGAAATTGCCAGATAATTTGGGCACATGCAGATCAGAATTAGATTCTGGTTTATCATAATATCGCCTTTTTCAGCAAATGTAATGGAAGTTCCATCTGCAAATGCAATTTTTTTGTTTCTTGGACTGGGTCTATAAGATATACCGCAGTAGATTATCGAGTCATGTGGTTTGTGGGTCCAAAATCAATTACCCAAACACCTTTAGGGGAATTTAAGGCATTGAGTGCACAAGAGTAAGGAATATTACCTCGAATGCTAAGTAGAAATTTTCCTGAGTCTGTAAGTTTTGTTAACGTGGCCATCAACCCCCTTAATTTTAGAATCTTCTGTGTTGAACTTTGCTGTGGGTTGAGTTTTTCCGTATGAAAACGTATTTAATAGCCCTTGGGTCAAGTTTTTCCCTTTGTTTTGAATATGTACAAATGAGACCCACCCAACTATTCTAGGTGGAAGGTTAATGAGTTATATGTGTATAGAATGAGTGAATAATTAATGACAAAAACAGTAGAAGGTAACTTGTTAGTTAAATAAGTGGCAATAAGTATGGTTTTCTCCAAAATTTATTTGGAACCTTATTTTGGAAAAGCAAGGCTCTAGTTTGTTATAGTAAGTCCCCATTTTTCCTGTTCAGCAATTTAATTTTGTTGGGGTATGAAAATACATGAGGATTCATGGATTATCTCTTCTTTTTGTAAAATGAAATTTAAGGTTTGATTGAAATAATATTTAGCATTACAGACCTAAGTTTCTTGATAGTAACTCCTAATTTTTTTATTTCCGACTAAAAATGCACAACAATAGAGCTAACTTAGATTTGCGTTTAAGCAGAAAAAGCCATGATACCCTTGTACAATCATTAATAAATGTGATAAACCATTTAGTCCTTGACATATTAGGACCATTAGAGGGACCCTAGAGTTTTTTGCCAACTCGCACACCTCACAACGAAGACTCTGCAAATTTAAATTTTTGAACAAGGAAGATACAAGAGCTTTATAAAACGAAAGGATGTCCTAGTGGATGATGAAGCAATTGAGTTTTTTGTGTTGGTAATGGAGGATTCAGACATCAAAGATTGACTTTTAAAGGGCAGATTTAGCATGTCCAATCGTTTTTCCCGATTTTTTGTTCTACAATATGCAAGAGTTGCTATAAAAAAACCAAATTACACAAGAGATCCTTGGTAAGTTTTTGTATATATATCAAATTTGTGGACAATTTAAGCACATGCAGAACACTTTTTAGAATTATGGTTGGGTTTATTTGGAGATCTCCTTGCCAACTGCAATTATCTTATTTCCATTAGTTGTGGAAATTTTCTTGTTTCTAGGAAATGGGAAATATGTGGCAAAATATTTAGGGAAGGGTATCATATGGTGGGTGGCTCTAGATTCTAAAATCTAATAGTGAGTAAAGGGTGCTTTTGAGACATTAAATCCAAAATAAAATTGTAACTTACAAGAATACGTCAATAAAAACATACCTGTGTGACAGAATTGACACAAAATGTAGAAAAATGATTAGGATTTATTTCTACAAATATGCAAATCATAATTTAGGATATGTCAATGAACACATACCTGTATGCAGTTCATGAATACATACTTGTATGCAGTTCATGAACACATACCTGTATGCAGTCCATTTCATGTTATTAGCTCTTTAGGATAAAAATATGTAAATCATAAATTTCAGATAGATTAATGGTGAAAATTTGAACAATGTAGTAGTCTTCATCCTTTGAGATTATTGGTACATGCTAAAACTCTTAGACATGAACAGGTTTTATTTAATGTTCTCAAAGATCGCTACATAATGCCAAGACGATTGCTGATGACTGGCACACCTATTCAAAATAATCTTTCTGAACTGTGGGCATTGATGTATTTTTGCATGCCTTCTGTCTTTGGTGGTACACTGGATCAGTTCCTTTCTACGTTTAAGGACATCAGTGATCTTTCATCAGGTAATTTTTATTTAATTTAACATTGTATTATGTTGTTTTGGTTCTTCTAGAAGTTTGCTTCACAATAATAGAATCTTAGTGCTCACAAATTTAACTTGATCCATGTTATAGTATGTTGAATATAGTGAAAAACTATATTTTGGATTAATCTCCCTTGTGTTAACACACATAGGGTTCTCTATTTATAATAGAAGAAATATGGGCTAAGCCCAAAATACAAATGAGAAATAATAACAAACTAACTAAAAGATAAAAGATATAATATATCTAACACTCCCCCTCAAGCTGGAGCATACAAATTGTATGAACTAAGCTTGGAATAGATGAACTCAGTGTTGAACTAGATGATTTGTCTTCAAGAGTGTGAGGCAAACATAGATGGACTAATAGCAGCTTGTGAAACTTCAACTTCAAAAGTGGATGAAGGAAAGCCGTGGTGGACAATGACAAACTGCAAGGACTGATTTCCAATCAATGATGGATGAGTGACGGGATCAACAGTGGTAGCTGAAAGCTAAGAGCTACAAAACTGCAGGGACTACACTAAATCCTCATCAATGATGGCTGGGTGACGGGATCAACAGTAGTAGCTGAAATCTACAAAACTGCAGGGACTACACCCATATATATGTGACTTGCAGTGTCTTGGAAACGTACTCCCCCTTAGTGTGAAGGGCGGAAATGTGGAATATCACAGTTGCTGGACCACTAAAGCAGAAACAAAATACTAAGCTATAATGCTGAAATAAAGGCATCAAAGATCCAAAGACATGTTGGAGGTCCAAAATTCTTTGCTGGACAACTTCCAAGTGGTGATACTTAGCAGTGTATCACAAGAAGATCGGGCTAAACTCTAGCCCAAGAAGAACTGACACAGTTGCGTCTGTCTGAGACGGTAGTTGCTGCAGCGGCGGTTGACTGCTATAAAAATGTAGGGACTAAATTGCCATCACTGACTGATGGGGCCTGTAGTGGCTGGAAGCGACAAAACTACAGGGACTGCCATCACTAACTGACGAGGTGATGGGGGCCTACAGTTGTTGGAAGCATATGACGCCTGGACAACGGCATACGGTGCCGAACGGCGACAAACAACGCCGAACGGCGGCAAACAGCGTCGAACGGCGGCAAACAGCGCCGAACGGCGGCAAACAGCGCCGAACGGCGGCAAACAGCGCCGAACGGCGCCGGACAGCGGAAGACGGCGCCTGGACAGCGGAAGACGGCGCAGACAGTGGCAGACGGCGCGGACGGCGGCAAACAGTGGCTGGACAGCGACAAACAGTGCCTGTACAGCGGAAAACGGTGCCTGGACCATCAACAGCGGTTACGAAGACAGACGAAGATGGCAGCAATGGCTGCTCTGAGGTCTGAACAGAGAGAGGGAGGTCCGGCGAGAGCTATGGAGGTGTCGCGGTGAAACTCCGACACCGGGAAGGCGGCGCGTGCAGAACACGTGCCCGAGATCTGACGCAAAGAGGAGGCGCGTGGAGGCGCGTGAAGAGGAGTCTGGTCTTGTCTCCGGCGGGGTTGGCCGTCGCTCAAGGAGACGCTTCAGATCTGCTGGTCACCGGTCGAAACTGTGACGCCGGCCGGCGACCGGCGACGGACTGGCCTGAAAGAAGCGCTGCGTGGCGGCGCGTGACTGAGAACTGGCTCTTGAAACCGGCGTGGTTGGCCGTCGCTCGAAGAGACGGTCCAGATCTGCAGGTCACCGGCTAAAACTGCGGTGGTGGCCGGCGGCGGCGGCGACGGTGGTTGGCCGTGGAAAGTGGCGGGTACAGCGATAGCAGCAACGGCAGCGGAAAGCGGTGCCTGGTCGACGGCAGAGGCGACTGGCTGCACTGCGAAGAAGAGAAAATGGACTGCCGACTGAAACTGTAGGGGCTGCCGGCGGCCATGGCGGCCGGCTGCCAGCAGACAGCAGAGAACACTAGAAGAGGATCAGAGATCCTGCTCTGATACCATGTTGAATATAGTGAAAAACTATATTTTGGATTAATCTCCCTTGTGTTAACATACATAGGGTTCTCTATTTATAATAGAAGAAATATGGGCTAAGCCCAAAATACAAATGAGAAATAATAACAAACTAACTAAAAGATAAAAGATATAATATATCTAACAGAGTATAACTCCCATGTGATAGTGTTAGAATGTAATTAGTAAATAATTAACTATACAAATTTGTTAATCATTAGCTGGTACAGATTCTAGGAAATTATGATCATTGATCCTTGATTATTAAGCAAGAGTTTAATGTATTTAATTTTATAAATTACTATAAATACATACTATGTGGTCTGCATGAGAATATGATAATTCTTCTTTTATATAGTATAAGTAGTTTTAGTTTTTCTTTATCCCTCTTCCCATCCTCTCGGGTGAATAGTACCCATGGTCATTGCGTGCCTTTTCCTTTTTCATCACCAAGCGCTGTTTTTCTCCGATGACCCTGCTACTAGAACAACTTCTTCCTGTGGCGTGCGTTTCACACACTCGTAACATATTGTGATTTTTCTCTTTCTTTCAGCACGACCTACTTCATGACGCGCACTCTACCCCTTTCTTACATCCAGGCTCTCTGTTTTGGCTTGTTTCCCGTTGCTTTTGCCAACTCCCACTCAAATACTGATTCTGTAGTGACTTTTACTGTTGTTCTACTAATTCCATGTGAAAAACTGATTGGAACAAGCAATTACATTTCTTGGGTTGCTGCTGTCCAGTTGTGGTTTCAGGGTCAAGGTCTTGAAAACCACTTGGCAAGACAAGCCAAAGATATTCCAAGTGCTGATCATGCCCAATGGAAGCAAATTGATGCCTCTATGTAGCGTTGTTTGGTTTTCCATTGATGGCAAATTGCAACCCCAATATCAAGCTGTTACTACTTGTTATGATGTTTCGAACAAATCCAAGAGACTTTATTCCTATAGTAATCATTACCTATCCTATAGTAATCATTACCTATCCTATAGTAATCATTACCTATACAATGTTATCTCCAACCTTATTTCCGTAAAGCTTGAAGACCACAATATACAAACCTATCTCAGTAAGCTTGACCACATAATTGTAGATTTTGGTGTCCTCATGTGTTAGGTTTCTTGGTGTCAAGAAACCTAGATACTATATCAAAATAAACAATCACAAATAGAGACAAGAAACCTCACTGTGAGGCAGTAGTTTATTGAATGAAAAATAAGAAAACATTCAACAACATCCAAGGGAAAACATTCCCTTCTACACAGGACAGTCCCCGTTCAGAATAAAACACTCAACAACCAGAACTAGAACACCCCCTCCTTAAAAGACAAAAAATGCCTAACTACTAATCAAAACTTCCCCTAACTGCTGTTTAAACTCCTCCTAACTACCCCTAACCACTTCATACTAACTTCTATGTTTTATTTTTGCCAAACTATCTAAAAACTGTCTACAAATTGTCTAATACATTACATATCCTATCATCATGCCTTTCACTAATGATGCAGACAAATATGCTGAATGTCAGTTGTGTCTAATACATTACTATTTTCCACAATCAGTTGTGTGTACCTCCACTACGTTTCAATCCCCGGAGCATCAACGCTTAAGTCATCCTAGCACTAACAAAATGTGTCTTATGGTTCCAAGTTTTCCTTATCGTTCATCTTTTGAATGTCAGTCTTGTTAGTTAGGAAAATGTACTCGTCATGCATACGGTCCTTGAGTTAATAAAAGTGCTCTGTATCCTTTTGACTTGGTTCATTTGGATATTTGGAGTCCTTGTCGTGCCATTGATGATTTTTGCTGATGTACTTGGTTATTATTAATGAAAAATTATTTTGATGTTTTTTCTATATTCCAAAGTTTCTCACTTGAAATTCAAAATCAATTTGGCACCTCTATTACAATTTTACGACCTAACAATGCTTGTGAATATGTGTCTCCCAATTTCAGTCTATTTTGAAATCACATGGTATTCTTCATCAAACAACTTTCTCACACCACAATAGAACCGTGTCATGAAATAAAGAATCGACACTTGGTTAATGTTGAATATAATGAAAATTATATATTAGATTAATCTCCCTTGTGTTAGATACGCACATAGGGTTCTCTATTTATAATAGAAGAAATATGGGCTAAGCCCAAAATACAAATGAGAAATAATAACAAACTAACTAAAAGATAAAAGATATAATATATCTAACACTCCCCCTCAAGCTGGAGCATACAAATTGTATGAACTAAGCTTGGAATAGATGAACTCAGTGTTGAACTAGATGATTTGTCTTCAAGAGTGTGAGGCAAACATAGATGGAATAACATCAGCTTGTGAAACTTCAACTTCAAAAGTGGATGAAGGAAAGCGGTGGTGGACAATGACAAACTGCAAGGACTGATTTCCAATCAATGATGGATGAGTGACGGGATCAACAGTGGTAGCTGAAAGCTAAGAGCTACAAAACTGCAGGGACTACACTAAATCCTCATCAATGATGGCTGGGTGACGGGATCAACAGTAGTAGTTGAAATCTACAAAACTGCAGGGACTACACCCATATATATGTGACTTGCAGTGTCTTGGAAGTGTACTCCCCCTTAGTGTGAAGGGCGAAAATGTGGAATATCACAGTTGCTGGACCACTAAAGCAGAAACAAAATACTAAGCTATAATGCTGAAATAAAGGCATCAAAGATCCAAAGACATGTTGGAGGTCCAAAATTCTTTGCTGGACAACTCCCAAGTGGTGATACTTAGCAGTGTATCACAAGAAGATCGGGCTAACTCTAGCACCGAACAGCGGCAAACAGTGCTAACTCTAGCACCAAAAAGCGACAAACAGTGCTAACTCTAGCACCAAACAGCGGCAAACAGTGCTAACTCTAGCACCAAACAGCGGCAAACAGTGCTAACTCTAGCACCAAACAGCGGCAAACAGTGCCAAACATCGGGCTAACTCTAGCACCGAAAAGTGACAAACAGTGCCGAACAGCAGCAAATGGCGCCCGAACAGCGGCAAACGGCGCCTGGACAGCGGAAAACGGTGCCTGGACAGCGGAAAACAGTGCCTGGACAGCGGTCAAACGGCACGGACAGCGGCAAACAGTGGCTGGACAGCGGCAAACAGTGGCTGGACAGCGGCAAACAGTGGCTGGACAGCGGCAAACGGTGGCTGGACAGCGGCAAACGGTGCCTGGATCATCAAAGACGGAGACGAAGACAAACGAAGATGGCAGCAATGGCTGCTCTGGAAGGTCTGAACAGAGAGAGGGAGGTCCGGCGAGACGACCGGCAGAGGCGCAGTGTGATTCCGACAGCGGGACAGCGGCGCGTGAACAGTACGCGTCTGAGCTCAGCTGGAGACAGGCGGCGCGTGGAGGCGCGTTGAGCGGATACAGAGACGGCGACCACCGGGTTAGGTCGCGCTCGAAGAGGCGATCCAGATCCGCTGGTCACCGGTCGAATCTGCGACGGTGGCCGGCGGCAGACGATGGTCGACGGCGGACTTATTTGGCCCTCGTGGCGGCGCGTTCGGAAGAATCAGACGCCGGCACCGGTGGGGTTGGTCGTCGCTCGTGGAGACGCTTCAGATCTACTGGTCACCGGTCGAAACTGTGACGGCGGCCGGCGACCGGCGATGGACTGGCCGGAAAGAAGCGCTGCGTGGCGGCGCGTGACTGAGAACTGGCTCTCGAAACCGGCGTGGTTGGCCGTCGCTCGAAGAGACGGTCCAGATCCGCAGGTCACCAGTCGAAACTATGACGGCGGCGGCGGCGACAGAGTTAGCAGCGATGGCAGCGGAAAGTGGCGGCGACATCAGTGGCACACTCGGTCTGGACTGGTGCACTGAGAAGAAGAGAAAATGGACTGCCGACTGAAATTTATAGGGGCTACCGGCGGCCTTGGCGGCCGGCCGCCGGCAGAGACCACTAGAAGAGGTTCAGAGAACCTGCTCTGATACCATGTTGAATATAATGAAAATTATATATTAGATTAATCTGTCTTGTGTTAGATACGCACATAGGGTTCTCTATTTATAATAGAAGAAATATGGGCTAAGCCCAAAATACAAATGAGAAATAATAACAAACTAACTAAAAGATAAAAGATATAATATATCTAACAGTTAACACTACCTGTTTCCTTCTTCTTCACCATATTGTTCCTCTTTGCTTCTGGGGAGATGCAATTCTCAAAGCATGACATTTGATTGATTGCATGCCTTCCTCTGTACTTAATAATTAGGTTCCTTACTCTCTTGTATCCAACAAAAGACCTTTACTCCATTCTCCTCTTGTCTTTGGTTGTACATGCTTTGTTCATGACCTTACCCTAGGTAAATGACATGATATGAATAACATTGGTGGATAAGTGCTTTTATGAACTAGTTATTAAGTTATTACTATCATTATTTGCTAAATTTTGTTAGAGTAGTTTGTTACAACTGCCACCGTCAGGTGCTTTAACTGATCCAGTATGTTAGTTGAGCTTCTATAGTTTATATATAGCTGTTAAGAATGATCAATTCATAGTTTCTTTTCTCATAAATTTGTTTTCAATAATCCATAACTAGTGATGTAAACTTTTTAAAGGCTGTAGGTACTTTTAAATTTTCCTTGCTAGATTCTTGCATTCTTGCTAACACATGTTAGAAGGTTTCTTGTTGAGTACCTATGATGATGCAAAAGTGTAAACATTATACGTTAATAAAATTAACTTCTTTAATCCCTTTCTAATAATTGCAGTTTTGTTTCTAAACAGTTCATGATGCTCCAAAGGTAAAGGAGAGGCTTAATATTTTAAGAAGTGTATTGGGAGCCTTTATGCTTCGACGTACCAAGTCAAAGCTTATCGAGTGTGGAAATTTAGTTCTACCACCTCTTACTGAGACAACCGTGTAAGTTGTATCTTGTTCCACTCGAAGACTGCTTTGAACACTTTTATTGCAATTTAAGCTATAATTATGAAGTTGTTTTGAATATTAAAATTGTGTCCAACAGGTTAGTTCCCCTTGTCATCTTGCAGAAAAAGGTCTATATGTCAATATTGAGGAAAGAACTCCATAAGCTACTTGCACTATCATCTGGAACTTCAAATCACCAGTCACTACAAAATATTGTTAGTCAAGCCTGTTTTGAACATTTACTTGTGCTATTTTTTGTTCCACTAGTTTTGGGGGTGCGATTCAAATTACATGTTAAAAAATACGTGTTTCAATTTTTAGAACAGTTTATAAAATCAAGTTTTAATTATTATCTCTCAACTTTATCCTTGTCTTCTTATTTTCATGAAATGGAAGGAGAGAGCATTCATTAGGCGATGGTTTTGCATATTTTAATGAAGGGTAATTTGGTCCACTGTAAATCAAGGTTATATAATAATTTACTTGGTGCATATTTCATTCAACTTATTTTAGGAGAAAAGTTCCTTTCTTTTTTTGCCAGCTTCTTGAGAAATTTTGAAAATAAAGCAATTTTTCTCTTGGAATAATTAAATTCAAACATGCCCTTGATGTTTCGGCGATTATCTAACAGATTATTTGGCACAATCTTCTAGTAAGTAAAAATAATGAGTACCATCCGTAAAGTATGGTATACTTTAGTATCATCTTCTGCTTGTTCTATTCACATTAACGACAAATGTGATCACATTTATAGGTGATACAGCTAAGAAAAGCATGCAGCCATCCTTATCTCTTTCCAGGTATTGAGCCTGAACCTTATGAAGAAGGTGAACATCTAGTTCAGGTAGTTACCTCTCTTATATTATACTGCATAACTTGGGACCTATCCTGAGTCTTTTAAGTCATTGGTTGCTGTCAGATTACTAAATTTATTGTTAATGCTGCATTTCCCACCATGGTAGTAAGTATCTTGCAATAAACAGAACAATACTCTTCTTCTCTCTCATGATACAAATTGCTTAAACACTCGTTTTTACTCTTATATTGTGGTTATATTGTGTGATTTAGTCTCAGAATCATATGGATTGCAATCCTAGTATGAATCGAGCCTTGAATTGCACAAAATGTGTGTTTGGTTTTTTCAGTGAACTGGGTTTCGTCACATAATCCGGTTTGGTAGAAACCCTAAAATTTGTTTCTATTTAACCCCAAACACAATAGAAACGTGCAACTTTCTCTGCTTCTCCTTTATTCTCCTCCAACCATTTTAGTATAAACTTAGTGAAACTGCGGTAGAACAAGAATAGCAAACTACTGGAGGAGTGGGTCATCGGGAGTAGCAGCAAAACAGCTGCAAGAGCGAAGTGTGTTTAGAGAAAACTACGGTAGTAGAGAAACATTACAAGAGCAAAATAGTTGCCAGTGTGAACTGTGGGAGAAGTGAGTTTTTTGCTATTGCTATTGTGCAATTGCTACATCTGCTACTACTACTGAGTGAGTTTTCTGCTGGAGTCTTGCTTTTCGAAAGTGGGTAAACAAAAAGGAGAGTTTGATGTTTCTTGGAACTATCGTGAAAGTCTTCCTACGAATAGACTACAAGTAAAATGTAAATTTTGTTCTCATGCTTATTGGTGTGGCATGGCAAGGGTGAAACATTATCTTGCTGGAACAAAGAAAGATGTTATTCCTTGTTGTAGTGTTCCTGATAGGTCTTGGAAGGTTTACGTTAGAAAAAATAAATAGGGCAGTTAGTAAGTGGTGGTTGGGAGAGTTAGAGGAGTTTCATAGCAGTTAGGGGAAGTTTTGTTTGGCTGTTGACAATTTCCTTTGTTAGTTATGTTTTGTTTATGCCTTTTAAGGAGGTGGGTGTTTATTTTGGTGGTTGTTGAGTGTTTTATTACGGAAACAGGATCTGTCCTGTGTTAGGGAATGTTTTTCCCTTAACTGTTGTTGATTGCTTTCAGTGTTTTTCCTTTCAATAAAACTGTTTCCTCACTATGAGGATTCATAAATCTGTTGTGATTGATAGTTATTTTAGTTGATTAAACTGTTCATAGTATATATATATATATATATATATATATATATATATATATATATATATATATATATATATATATATATATATATATATATATATCTGAAAACTAAGATATTGCAACCTGTTAACAACTCACTTTAAGAGACTAAAATATCAACCAAAAATTAAACTTTGATAATCGAGATATTTTGACAAGTCAAAAGTAGAATTTAATCAATTTAAAATATTCTTATAGAACTTATTGTTAGATTCAATTTTACTTTATTGAAATATACTTAATTATCAATTATGATTTAGATCAAACACTTTATCAAGATTTGAAACCTTACTACCTAAGACATTTGTTGGAAGTCCCACATCGACTAGAGATAAGTCTAATTTAGAGTATATAAGTGAGTTCAAACCTCACCTTACAAGCCTGTTTTGTGGGGTTAAGTTAGGCGTAAAATCCATGTTTAGAGCCTACCCTAGCGATATTTGTTGTTTGTTGGACATATTGTTTCACTTGTTAAAGGGTCGCTATTGGACCACCCATTAATGTCTAGTCCCATGCACGAGATGTATATATCTCGGCATGAGGGGAGTGTGTTGGAAGTCCCACAATGACTAGAGCTAACGCAAATTTAGAATATATAAGCGGATGCAAACCTTACCTTACAAATTGATTTTATGGGGTTGAGTTAGGCTTAAAGTCCACTTCTTAACAACATTAAAATACCCACTTCAATAGTTCTAGATGAGTGGTCTTCAAACACTATCTTTTCTTGAAGACCTTACATATTGGATTTATCAAATCACTTTGACAATTTTTCCGAGATCAACAAAAAAGAAATAACCTGTCAAATTCTACTGTCCTATCTATTTACTAGGTCAAAAGGCAAGAACTAAATTATTGATTTTCTTTTTCTAAGTTATAGCTAGTTCATTCTGAAAGAGACAATAATGGTTCTCACAATCCCGGGGATTTTGTTGAAATCATGGTGCTCACTATGTATTTTAGGAAGTTTATATTCTATCCTTGCTATAATTTTATTCTTTATTACAAGTGTATCTTGCCACCAATACTAGGATCATGTATTTAAAACATTCCCATAATTACATGGATTTGTCTCTTTAGAATTATGTCTCTATATTTCATTAATTAACCAGCATGCTTATGTATCAGTAGATCCAATGGCCTCATCATTGAAATATAGAAGAAATATATTATTCTTTCTAAATTTGAGAGTATTATTCACTATATACACTTAGCTCGTGCACTATATTTCATGTTTTCCACATTGTTTTTTGCTCTATCAGGCCAGTGGTAAACTACTTATTCTGGACCAACTTCTTCAGAAGTTACATTATTCTGGACACCGTGTTCTTCTTTTTGCTCAGATGACCCATACACTTGACATTTTGCAAGTGAGGTTTTTCTACCTGGATTAAGTGCTTTGTCATAGTTACGGGACTATATTGTTGAAATATCTTTTTATTCTCATATAGGATTTTCTGGAGTTGCGAAAGTATTCTTATGAGCGTCTTGATGGATCAATTAGGGCTGAGGAGCGCTTTGCTGCTATAAGAAGTTTCAGTAGCTCATCAACTACTTCAGGCTTGACTTCTGAAGCTGAACAAAATGGAGCGTTTGTGTTTATGATCTCAACACGAGCAGGGGGAGTTGGTTTGAATCTTGTGGCTGCTGATACTGTGAGTTCTGACAAGCTTTCAACGTACACTGGATTGGAGCCTGATTACTGATTTATTTTCTTCTATTTTAAGTATATTCATAACTTTTTATCATCTATTTTAAGAAATATTGAGTATATTCATAAGTTTTTATCTTCTATTTATTTTGGTTTTTAACATGATGGACCTTTTTAAAACCTTGCAAATAAGCTCTTCCAACCAGACTTACTGTCTTGTTATTTTCTTAAACATGAATTTCATGTTTGTCATCTTAAAGGTGAAAATATGGTTGTGACATGCACTAGCATGTTTGGAAACCATCCCAGAATTATGGGAGAATGAAAAATAACCCTTTTAAGTGAACCACAAAATCCATCGAAATAAGACTCCCGTTTCTTTAACTGGATGGTTTAAGCATTGTAAGTTTAAGTTATCACCTGCAAGTTTAAAACATACTTGACAATTTTCTCTTGCATGTCATTCTCTAGGTTATATTCTATGAGCAAGATTGGAATCCTCAGGTGGACAAGCAAGCTTTACAGAGAGCACATAGAATTGGCCAGATGAACCATGTGTTGTGTATAAACCTTGTTACAGAGAAGACAGTGGAGGAAGTATGTTTATGTTTATTATAAATTTTTATTCTACGATAATGGAGGTGTTACATATACTCTAGGAATTCATGTCTGTAGGTAATTATGAGGAGGGCAGAAAGAAAATTGCTTCTGAGCATCAATGTTACTGGTGATAACATTCTCAACCATGATGATGAAGAAACATCTGAAGTTGGAACTGGAGATTTGAAATCCATCATATTTGGTTTACATATGTTAGATCCCACTGAGATTACTGACGGAAATCATAGGGATATCAACTTATCAGAAATTAGTGTTATGGCTGACAAGGTGCTTGCCTTGCGTGACAAACAAATACGCGATATGGATGATAGGAAATTTGAGGTCAGTCCAAGAAACATTTTACAAGGTGATGATGTTAAGGAAGGAGGTACTACTTTTTCTCACGATCTTGGTCTTGACGAGGCTTCATATCTTTCTTGGGTTAACAAGTTTGAGGAAGTGTCTAAGTCAAGTTGCAACTCAATGATGGACTGGAGGAGCAAAAGAAACTCAGAAGAGGAAAAGAATCTAAAACTTGAGTCTGCAATGAAGAAGGCAGAGGAAAAGAAGCTATCCAGGTGGAAAGCTCTTGGATATCAATCATTGAATGTAAAATATCCTCTCACCCAAACAGACAATGACATTACATCAGCTACTGGGTCCGTTCATTTTGTGTATGGAGATTGTACAGCTCCAT
The DNA here is from genome assembly GCF_016808095.1 of Vigna angularis. Lineage (NCBI taxonomy): Eukaryota > Viridiplantae > Streptophyta > Magnoliopsida > Fabales > Fabaceae > Vigna > Vigna angularis. The sequence goes on along the minus strand of NC_068971.1, from coordinate 30,204,167 downwards.
CAAATGTTTGTTCATCTGAACCAGCTATGATTTTCAGGTCAACTTTCTTTTTTTTCTTCACTGCAGCTTTTTGTTGTGATGTCCCAGCTTTCTGTCTGAGCTTTCTTCGGTTTTGGTAGCATTCTCTGTTGCATGATAAACATTTTATAGTAGATTCTTTTCTTTTTTGATTTTCCTGATTGTCCCCAATCCCGAGGAGATTTTGGAAGAATTTTGCAGATTTCACTATTATTAAGCAGTATTTTGTTCAGTACTTTAGGATAGGATAGGCCCTTTTTTCTCTGTATAGATTTTCTTTTTTTATTACCTTATATTAGCACAGATCTACTTCCTGTAATGTAGCTTTATTGTTGGCATTTATTTACTGGCATAAGTCTATAATGTAAATATTGAGAAAGAATAGAAGAGGACATCGGAGAATCTCTAATTTAGAAAAAATAATATATTTCTTAAATATTTCAACGATGAGGTCATTCAACCTATAAATACATGAGCCAGGTGGTTATTTTAGGAAATATAGAATATTAATTATAAGGAAACAAATCCATGCAATACAATTGTTTTTAAACACATAATCCTAGTATTAATAGCAAGATATACCTGTAATAAGGAACTAAATTATAGCAAAGATAAAATAAAAAACTTCCTAAAATACATATTGAGCAACATAGTTTTGATAGAGATGATAGGTGCAAAAGAGACTATACAACGTTGTAGGTTGAAATGTCTAATCGTAGGTGTAAAATGATGTGTCAAGATCCTATAATGACTAATACCATAGATATGGCCATGGTAAATATTGGAGATCCCACATCGATTAAATATATAGCCAACTTATGGGTTGTGGGTGTAAATATCACTTTGCAATTAACACTAAAATGTAGATAGATTAGAACAAACCTAGGTGCTTTTCATAGAATCATTAGTCATTTACAATTTAAAGAACACATTTAGGTGTAAGAATTGCAACATAAACGTAGGGGATTTTTACTTTGAGTTCAACATTAGTCTATTTATAGGCTTTGATTAATGATAGAATGGGCCTTTATTGTAGATACAATAAAACTATAAATGTTAGAACAAAATGTGTCACCATTGAATTAGGCTTAAAACTCACTTTTTATTACATTATCAAAGTCTATCCTGGTGATGTTTGTTGGACTTAATATGTGACCTACTATACATGGAGATACCACCCGGGTATACGGGACAGATTGAGGCCAACACAGTTTGCAAATTTAAAAAGGCACTATACAGGTTGAAACAATCACCTAGAGCATGGTTTGGGAGATTCACCAAAGTTATGACAAGTCTTAAATATAAACATAGCCAAGGGGACCACACTTTATTCATCAAACATTCTGATTCAAGGGGAGTAACAATACTATTGGTCTATGTGGATGATATAATTATTAGTGGGAATGATAAAAGGTGTCAAAAACCATGATTGACGTGGTAGTAATTGTCGTGATATATTTTAGGATGTTTTTATATTTGATGGGCTGTATTTATGCAACAGTTATGTGCTGCATTTATTAGGTTTATTTATGTATGATTGATCCTGTAATCATAGGGATCTGTTTCTTAGAATTAACAGTCTGCATTTCCTAAAATATGCAGCTAACCCATGTACATTTATAGAGGTTAATAACCTCATAATGAGAATAAGAAAGAAATAATATTCCTTCTAAATTTGAGATGGTATCAAAGCTCCCGATCCCTGGGAGTCTCTAACCGTGCCACCAAACTGCAGCCGCAACCTTCATTGCTGCACGATCTGTAACCTAAAATCGCAGCCTTTATTGTTGCGCCCCGGAGCTAGCCTTCATTGCAGTGGAACTCCTTCCACCTTGATTCCTCCTTGTTATGGCTGAAGTAGTGAATCTGGAAACTGGGGACAGTCCCCAAACCACTGGAGAAATGCAGAATATTCATTCCACTTATAGGTTAAATGGTCTCAAATCATTAAGACCATCTTGAAAGGTAAAGGGAAGATCAGTCACCTGACTGATAATGGACCAGATGAGACTGATCCCAAATTCAAATCATGGGATGAAGAAGACTCCATGATCATGGCATGGCTATGGAATTCAATGGTCCCAGAAATCAGTTATACCTGTATGTTTCTGAAATCAGCAAAAGAAATTTGGGAGGCAGCTGAACAAACTTACTCTAAGGCCAAGGATGCTGCTGAAGTTTATGATGTAAAAGTGAAGACTGTGGTTGCCAAACAGGGAAATAAATCAGTCACAGAATATGCCAATCAACTCAAGTCTCTATGGATGGAGCTGGATCACTATCGAGTTACAAAAGCAAAATGCTCAGAAGACTCAGCAATTCTAAAGGAGTATATTGAACAAGATAGGGTCTATGATTTTTTGGTAGGCCTAAACCCTGAATATGACCAAGTTCGAATCCAAATCCTGGGAAAAGAAAAGGTTCCAGGGCTTAATGAAGTGGTGGCCATTATCCGGAGTGAAGAAAGCAGGAGAGGGCTGATGCTGGAAACCTCAACCACCGAAAATTCTGCAATGATAGCTGAAGGAGGAACAATCATGATTGCCAACCAGAAAAAAAACTGGGTTCCCAATATGGAGAAAAAAATGAGGAGGTTTGGTGTACTCATTGTAATAAGCCACGCCACACAAGGGAAAAGTGTTGGAAATTACACGGAAAACCCCCAAGCCGAGAATGGGGGCTGAAAGATGGAAAGATCTCAAGCCGAGAATGGGGCCAAAAAACCCAAGCCGAGAGTGGGGGCAAAAAGGAGGCGTATACAAAAAAGGAGGGCAGGGGCAAGCATACATTGCTAATGGTCAAAGTGAAGAATCTGTACAGTTGAATCATGAAGAGATAGAACGGGTAAGAGCCTTTCTTAGTAAATTGGAGAAGCCCACCAGTACAGGTACGTGTACATTGACATACTCTGGTAAGTTTCCATTTCTGTTTGGGCTCAATGTTTCAGATACACCATTTACACATTACTGGATATTAGACTTTGGAGCCACTGACCATATGACCCCTTACCCAAATACTTTTCCACGTATTTCCCATGTCCTAGCAACAAGAAAATTTCTACCGCAGATGGAACCCTTATAACTGCAGCCGGACAAGGAGAGGTCCAACTAAGCCCATCCATGACCTTAAAAAATGTCCTTCATGTCCCTAAACTATCCACCAACTTGATTTCCATACAAAAACTTACCAAAGATCTTTCATGTAATGTTGTCTTTTACAGCAACGCTTGTATCTTGTAGGACAAGAACTCGGGGAGGACGATTGGACATGCTAGAGAATGGAATGGCCTATACTACATGGAGAACCCTAATCTGCCTACCAAGAGTCTTATATCTACATCCATCATGACCAATAAAGAGAAAGCTCAACTTCATCATTACCGGCTAGGACATCCATCATTCTGTGTTATAAAAGTGTAGTTCCCTTCCCTGTTTAAAAATTTAAATGTGGAGAGTCTCCATTGTGAGGTGTGTGAGTTTGCAAAACACAAGCGTGTACCTTTTCCCATTAGCAATAAGATGAGTTGTCTCCCGTTTTCTCTTGTTCACACTGATGTATGGGGTCTTGCCCATGTTCCTAATATCTCAGGTGCTAAATGGTTTTTAACATTCATTGATGATTGTACCCGGGTTACTTGGGTGTTTTTATTGAAACAAAAATCTGAAGTTAGCTCTATGTTTATCCAATTTGTCTCAATGATTAAAAATCAATTTGGGGTCAGTATCAAAAGAATTAGGTCTGACAATGCCAAGGACTACTTTAACCTTGTACTAAACTCTTTTTGCCAAAGGGAAGGGATAATCCATGAGTCCTCATGTGTAAACACACCTCAACAGAATGGGATTGCAGAAAGGAAAAATGGGCACCTATTAGATCAAACTAGAGCTCTACTTTTTCAAAACCATGTTCCTAAGAGATTTTGGGGGGAAGCCCTTCTTACTGCCACCTATCTAATTAATAGGTTACCACTAAGGTTTTAAACTCTAAAAGTCCCATGGAAGTTCTATCCTCGTTCTACCCACACTTAGATCCTACAAATAACCTTCAACCTAGAATATTTGGGTGTGTATCCTTTGTGCATATTCATAGTAATGAAAGGGGAAAGTTGGATCCTAGGGCTGTCAAGTGTGTCTTCTTAGGGTACTCTACCACACAAAAAGGGTACAAATGTTTTCAACCCCACTCAAAAAGATTCTATGTGTCAAGAGATGTCACCTTCAACGAACAAGAAAGCTACTTTAAACAGCCTCATCTTCAGGGGGAGAATGTAAGACAGGAAGATGAGACTCTCATGTCCCCAAATATGACGTTTGGACCTGAAATTGGCCCAGAAGTTGACCCTGAAACTACTCCTGCACCTGAACCAGCAAAACAGCCTGCACCTGCAACTCCTGCACCTGAACCAGCAAAACAACCTGCACCTGCAACTCTTGCACCTGCAACTCCTGCACCTGCAACTCCTGCACCTGCAACTCCTACACTTAAACCAGCAAAACAGCCTGCACCTGCACCTGATGGAGGCGGAAAGTTTGGGAAAAATCTGGTATATTCAAGGAAAGAAAAGGCCATTCCAGGATCCGGCAATGTCCAAGAATCCAACCCACCGTCACTGCATGAGGTAACACCTTCAAATCCTATAAATTTAAGTGATTCTAATGAGCTTTTGTCTGAAAATCTAGAAGCACAGGTGGACCAAACTTTGGACCTGCCCATTGCCCTTAGAAAGGGAACTAGAACATGCACCCAACAACCACTTTACCCACTGTCAAATTTTTTATCCTTTGAAAAATTCTCTCCTACCCATAAAACTTTTCTCACTAACCTCAACTCCACACACACAACCTTCCTCTGTATCTGAAGCATTGTCTAACAAGAAATGGAAACATGTCATGGATGTGGAAATGGATGCGTTAAACAAAAATAGAACCTGGGAACTTGTCACTCTACCTCCTGGAAAAAAACCAGTTGGATGTAAGTGGGTATATACAATAAAGTATAGGGCCGATGGGACCATTGAACGTCACAAGGCAAGGTTGGTAGCTAAAGGCTTCACTCAAACCTATGGAGTTGATTACTTGGAGACATTTGCCCCGGTTGCTAAGATGAACACGGTCAGAGTAATATTGTCATTGGCAGCTAATAATGATTGGGATCTGCAGCAATTTGATGTGAAGAATGCTTTTTTGCATGGAGATCTTGAAGAAGAAATATACATGGAATTGCCCCCTGGTTACAATGATCGGGTTGCTGCTGGAACTGTTTGCAAACTAAGAAAGGCTCTATATGGGCTAAAACAATCTCCAAGAGCATGGTTTGGAAGATTTACCAAGGTCATGACAGGTCTGGGCTACAAATAGAGCCAAGGAGATCACACATTATTTATCAAACATTCAGTTTCAGGGGGAGTAACACTTTTATTAGTGTATGTAGATGATATTATAGTAAGTGGGGACGACAAGCAGGAACAACAAGTGTTAAGTGAGTGTCTTGCCACTGAATTTGAGATCAAGATGCTAGGGAGGCTTAAATATTTTTTGGGAATTGAAGTGGCTCATTCCAAGAAAGGGATCTTCATATCTCAACAAAAGTATATTACTGATCTGCTCAAAGAAACAGGGAAGACAGGCTGCAGACCAGCAAGTACTCCGGTTGATCCAAATATAAAATTGGGAAGTATGGAGGAGGATATTGCGGTGGACAAGGAAATGTATCAAAGACTTGTGGGTAGACTTATTTACTTATCTCATACTAGACCAGACATTGCTTTTGCTGTAAGTCTAGTCAGCCAATTTATGCACCAACCAAAGGAAGCTCATCTACAAGCTGCCCTTAGGATTGTTCAGTACTTAAAAGGAACCTCCGGAAGAGGAATTTTGTTCACGCGGAACAAGAGTGTAAGTCTTGAAGCATATACAGATGCGGACTATGCAGGGTCAGTTGTAGATAGAAGGTCAACCACAGGATACTGCACCTTCCTTGGTGGAAACTTAGTCACTTGGAAGAGTAAAAAACAGAGTGTAGTGGCTAGATCAAGTGCTGAAGCAGAATTTCGTGCAATGGCTCACGGAATATGTGAACTTCTATGGCTGAAGATTATATTGGAAGACTTGAAGATAAAGTGGGACGAACCTATAAGGTTATATTGTGACAATAAATCTGCAATTAGCATAGCTTACAATTCGGTTCAACATGATAGGACTAAACATATTGAAGTCGATAGACACTTTATCAAGAAAAAACTTGACAGTGGCATGATTTGCACACCATATGTGTCCACTCAGAACCAATTTGCGGACATCCTCACCAAGGGCCTGAACTGCAGTAAATTTGAAGGGATTATATCCAAGCTGGGAATGGAAAACACCTATTCACCAGCTTGAGGGGGAGTGTCAAAAACCTTGATTGACGTGGTAGTAATTGTCGTGATATATTTTAGGATGTTTTTATATTTGATGGGCTGTATTTATGCAACAGTTATGTGCTGCATTTATTAGGTTTATTTATGTATGATTGATCCCGTAATCATAGGGATCTGTTTCTTAGAATTAACAGTCTGCATTTCCTAAAAGATGCAGCTAACTCATTTATATTTATAGAGGTTAATAACCTCATAATGAGAATAAGAGAGAAATAATATTCCTTCTAAATTTGAGAAAAAGGAACAACAAAGGTTGAGCCAATGCCTTGCCAAGTAATTTGAAATCAAGACTTTAGGGAAGCTAAAATATTTTTTGGGGATTGAAGTAGCCCATTCCAAGAAAGGAATCTTCATATCCCAACAAAAATATATCATTGATTTGCTATAGGAAACAGGTAAAACAACTTGCAAACAATCAAGTACACCTGTAGATCCAAATATAAAGTTGGGAAGTGCAGAGGAGGATGTATCTATGGATAAAGAAATGTACCAAAGACTTGTGGGAAGACTCATTTACCTATCTCACACTAGGCCAGATATTGCATTTGCTGTGAGCTTAGTTAGCCAATTTATGCACCAACCAAAGGAAGCACATCTATAAGCTGCACTTAGAATTGTCCAGTATTTAAAAGGGACTCCAGGAAGAGGAATTTTGTTCAAAAGAAATAAGAGTACCAGTCTTGAGGCATATACAGATGCTGATTATGCAGGTTCAGTTGTGGATAGGAGGTCAATTACTGGATATTGTACCTTTCTTGGTGGAAACCTAGTAACTTGGAAGAGCAAAAAGCAAAGTGTGATAGCTAGATCTAGTGCTGAAGCAGAAATTCGAGCAATGGCCCAAGGAATATGTGAACTTTTATGGCTGAAGATTATATTGGAAGACTTAAGGATAAAGTGGGATTAACCAATGAGGTTATATTGTGATAATAAGTCTGCAATTAGTATAGCACACAACTCAATACAACATGATAGAACCAAACATATTGAAGTGGACAAACATTTTATCAAAGAAAAGCTTGACAGTGGCTTGATTTGCACCCCATATGTGTCCACTCAAGGTCAACTTGCAGACATACTCACCAAAGGACTGAGCAGCAGTAATTTTGAAAGAATTATATCTAAGCTGGGAATGGAAAACACTTATTCACCAGCTTGAGAGGGAGTGTCAAAATATATTTTAGGAAACTTTAGATATTATTCCCACGTAGTTAATTTGTTATATGCCCTATTATTATCTTGCTATTATTACTAGAATAACAATCCCACAATTTTAGGGATTTGTTCCGTAGAATAGGCTGCTCATTAAATAAGCTCTTGTATATATATCCAATGCATGTAAGGAGACAGATAATAAAATATATATTCTCTCTCCTAAATTTGAGAATTCACTAACTGTTTGTGTTGACGAAGTTGTTTATTTCAAAATTAACTGTAAATATTCTGTTTTTACAGCTGTGTTGACACGTCTGGACATTGGGGCCACGGTGGAATGTTTGATGCACTGTCCAAACTTTCTACAAGCATTGGTGATGCATATGAACGGGCTTCTGAGCATGGGGATCTGCATCTTGGTGATCTGCATCTTATAAGGCTTGATGGTGAGCTCTATAGTGATTCAAAATAATTATGTTAAGTCTATATGGATTGTATAGATTGCTTCACGCCAGTGAATATAACCTACAAGTGGGCAACCTTAACTCGCATTTTCCTATCAGAACAGAAATTTTCTCAATTATTATATAACAGTCTGTTTCAATGTCATCTCCATACCTATTTGTCTGGATATCATTACCTATTATTACCTTTTTTCACATTGTGCAATAATACATTTTGTCTTATTCTATGTTACCATAATTTGTTTGAAAGTTTCAGTGAAGTAGTTCAGCCGTTTTTAGAGAAATAATGCTGACCGCCTAACTTTTACCTCTTGTTGTGTTAGGTTTCTTGGTGAGAAGAAACCTAAATTTTATCTCAAAATAAACAATCACAAACAGAGACAAGAAACCTCACTGTGAGGCAGCAGTTTATTGAATGAAAAATACAGAAAACATTCAACAACATACAAGGGAAAACATTCCTTTCTACACAGGACAGTCCCTGTTCAGAAATAAAACACTCAACAACCACCAAAATACACACCCCCTTCTTAAAAGACAAACAAAACATAACTAACAAAGGAAAATGTCAACAGCCAAAGAAAAACTACCCCTTACTGCTATGAAACTCCTCCTAACTCTCTCAACCACCACTTACTAACTGTCCTATTTATTTTTTTTGACGTAAACCTTCCAAGACCTATCATGTTGTCTGGAATATTTTTGTTCCTCTGCAAGGTGGGGTGGCACGGGGCTCATTTCCGTTACTACAATCTATGTGATGAATTATGTGATTGTGTTCTTTATGTTAAAAAAATGCAACATTAGCCAGTCAAGTTTAGGGTCTTTGGAGTATGGGCACATTTGACTGATTATTGAGGGGAGATTGCTTCTTTTTTTAAGTTTTGACCGATGCATTAGGAATAGTTTTGTACAAAAATAGGCTAGTCTTGATTAACTTATTTGTGTTCAAAATAGCAGATAGTAAATAATTTCTGAAGAGCTTTTCTCGCATGTGTTTAATCTGTGACGTGGTGAATATGTGTGTATGGTTGTGTCTGCTATATTGGTGTCCTGTTACTTGTAGATGGTTGTCAAGAACAAGATATGACTGGAAATACTCCCAAGATGGTTGCGTTGGCTGTGGTTCAATCATATAATCCAAGGCGCAAAATTCCACGCAGTGAAATCTCACTTCCCCATTTGGAAAGCTGCTTATCTAAGGCAGCATTCTCAGCTGCTCAGAATTCTGGTAACATGCTTCCGCATTTATTTAATTAATATTTAATCTTCCATTTACTTTTATAATTTATTATATTGTCATTTTCTTTGCTTATTGCGTACATGCATGTGATTATTAACGATTTTGTTCGACGCATAAAGTTAATTTTGATGATTCATTTACATTTAATTACTAAATTGTTTTGCCACTGCTGCAGTACCTTGATCTTGCATATTTACCATGTATCATATCAATCATATAAGAGAATACAAAACCTGAAAAGGAAATTATGTGTAATAATGTATCGAAGTGTGGCATAATCTCATTATTGTGAAGTCATCTTTATCTCATTAGTGTTAGGAAAATTGTTCCCAATTGCTATAGGTTACGTTGTATCTGATAGTTCTTTTTCAGTTGAGATAGTGTACATATACTAACCCTGTTTTCTGTTTGTGGCTTGGAAATCATTCTTCGGACATTCAGCTATAAGTTCTTTTTGACAATTACTTCCAAATAATCTGTTAGTGTATGATTATAATTTTAGTTGACGATTGAAACACGCTGATACAAAATTCTTTTGATTATTCTGTAAAGCATCAATGCACATGCCACGAATTGGTTATCAAGATGGATCTGATCGTTCTGAGTGGTACACCATAGAACGACTCCTCAGAAAATATGCTTCCATTTACAACATCAATATATATGTGTAATGCTCTCTCACTCTTCATCCATGCTCATTCATCATAATTAGATTTATGTGAACATATATTTATTTGGATACTCTATCATATAACATCTTCAATTTCTTACAGATATTATTATCGAAGATCAAGTTAAGGTTCTTTCTCACTTCCTAAACTCAATATAGTTTCTCACGAGAAGACCGTTGAAGACGTGTTGTTGTAGTAAGGTGTTGTATGCTCACATGTGTATGATAAAGACAATTTAGGCAGTTGAAATGAGTTTAAATTCTTCCAAATCAAATATGCAAGCAATTTAGACTATTACTTCTTCTAGACTCAAATGTAAGCAAAACATATATGTACTGTGGATTTAAATGTATATAGATTTCAATTTCCTAAATCCTAGTTAATGTTGCTAATTATTCTTATTTTACAACGTAATCACCATTCTTAATAAATATAATTGACGGTAATATAGGAAATATGCCTCAATTATATGAAAACAAAATTAACAAATAAATTAAATTACTAATTTTTAGTCCATGTAAAAGTAGTTAATTTGGCTTATAATTGATTATAGAGCAGTATATCAAATGACCACTCTTTGTTTTTACTATTTGTGAAAAACATAAGTATAGAGTAGTTCACTCTTGGGAACAAACACAAGCTAAAAATGGGTACAAACAAGAACGTTGGTGTACTTGTTGTAATAAAATTGTTTGATTAATAGAACTTATGTTGAAGACTTAAGAGAGTAGATTATGAATTTGGATGAAGTATTATAAGTCGTTGTATGTTTGTTCTTGTTATTAGACATATAGCTCTACACAAAAAGTGTCTACTAACTTTATTCAATTCTCCTTCTAGAGCTCAATTGTTCTATCAAGTGATATCAAAGCCAAGTTTTGGGAGAGTTCCTAACATAATGAGAGAATTAATTTTTGTAGACCAGATGGAGAACTAGACGTAATTCATGAGTTTGGATGAAACAATATAATTTTTTGTATGCTTATTCTTGTTACTATACATCTATTCTAATTACGCACAAAAAATGTTTATATGCTTTATCCAACCCTCTTCTAAAGTAAATTTGTTTTATTAAAGAGTAACTTCAACAATTCTCCATTCAACATCTAAAATGATACCTTAAAAGAAAGGTAAGTTTTAAAAAACAATTAAGCATTAATCAATTTATTTTTCGCTTAAGAGTAAGAATAAAAAAATCAAGAAGGACTAATTTGAAACTAGATAACTTTCAAATGAAAGAATATATATGAAAAAACTCAAAGAATTCAAAGGAAAGATAACAAAAATTAAAGCAGATTTAGACGAAGACACTCAAAAGGAACTAGTGAATAGGTTTAGATTATGATTACTAAAAAAAATTTAGGTACAAATTGATTCAAGAAAAATGAGATTACACCACTAATTTCAATATGGAATTAAAAGAATTTTATGCTGATATGCTTATTCTACAATTCAAGTCATAACTTCAACTAAAATAGCAAGCAAAAGCATAAAAATGTTACTATGGTGTGAATTACTTTAGTTTCTACTCTTTTATGAATACATTTTTCGACCAATGCTGTTTTATTTTGTTTTTCAAATTTCACTTTCTTTTTTCAAATGAAAAAGTCATGACCTATGTGATTCTGAAGTCTATTTCAAGAGCAACTCAACAATTAGATGCAAATTTCAACTCCAATATTCACCAGCAATAGGTATATCATGTTCTAAGAAAACATTGAACGGAAAACTCAATGGAAATGGTCTAAGTAAGATTCGACCTATAATATAACAAATGGGGAACTCAACCTATAAGAAACAAGGGAAATAGATTTCGGTTTTCATGATTTTGGCTTAGAAAAAATGTGAAAATTTGTTAGAATTACTTTTCATATTATAATGAAGATATAAATGGACTAAACAACACTCTAAACAAACTTAGAAGATTCCGAAAAATAAAGCTAAGTAGAACAAGTAAAGAACCAAAACATATAAACAAACTTAGAAGATTCCGAAAAACAAAGCTAAGTAGAACAAGTAAAGAACCAAAACATATAAAGGCAAAAGATCTAAACCTAGACACATTTTATAATTTCCCAATACGTGTAATTTATTCAAGAAAATTGGATTAGAAAATGAATAAATTAAGAACCAATTACTTCTGGATTTTGAAATATATTTTTGGATAGGAAGATAACATCAGAACATACAATTTGAATGTATTATTTTTATATTTCGGATTAGATGTTTTGAAGGTATTTCCAAATTCCGAAATATTTTTGAGACACCTAATCTCAGATATATTTTTAGATTTGGAAATATTTTTTGAAATACTAAATTTGGAATATATTTATACATTTCAAATTATATAATTCGAAAGGTATTTTTGGATCCAGAAACACTTTTTAAAACATCTTCTAAAATCTATAAAATTGTGCAATTCATTTCAAATTTTGCAGTGTTTTCTTCTTCTCTCTATTTCTTTTTCTGCATTTTTCTTTTCTCTCCTTTTTTGTTTCAGAATTTTGCTCTCACTCAATCTCTTTTTCTTCTCTTAGTTTTTCACACTCAATTTTATACTCTTTCTCTCTTTCTCTCAATTTTTATCTCCCAATTTCCTTACTCTTTTCTTTAGTTATTAAGTCATCACCAACTTCTTTACCTATAACAATTCCTCTCCTTGTTGTGATAGCTTTGCATTGCTTTTTTAGATTGATTGTGGTGTTGGTCGTGAACTTTGCTTCCTGTTGTTGTACTAGCTGTTATGCTAGCTATCAAATATGCATCTCTAGATTCTTAAGTGAAGCTTCATTATTTTTTTCTTTAGATGTAGAAATCTGGATGAATTGTGTCAATGCATCATCAATCTTTGATACTCTCTCTGGTTGTTAAAGTTGTTGTAGTTTAGTTATGCAGATTGCTTGTTGGTTGAACCACCATCTTGTCTCCAACTTTGGTGTTGATTCTAGTTTTGGTTTAATCTCCAATTGTTGGAATAATTGTTTGGCCTTTTACTATCACTCATGAAGTGTAATTCTTCTTCTCTTGCAAATTCAGCAGCTGAGTAGTGAAGTACCTGAAAAACACTAGAAAGGGGGGGGGGGGGGGGGTTGAATAGTGCTAATGGAAAACTTTTCGCAACCCTTCTGATATAACAAGTTATCAAGCTCTTGAAATCTTCTTTTAAATAATCGTAGGCTCGACTTAGTAGGATTTTGCAATAACTGCTTTTAGTGTGCTATTCAAAGTATATATACTGTAGTGTTTTGTTAAGAACTTCCTTTATGAAATAATTCGTTCAGCTTGGAAGATTATTGTGTTTGGAAATAAAGCATGACTACAGGTTTTCACAAGAGGATAGTTTAAGTAAGAGAAGAGATAATTGCGTAAGACATATTATATTGGTTCGTTCCAACTGAGCTACGTCTAGTCTCCTCCGTAGAGGGTTCGACTATAATCTTCACTCGATTACAAATTAGTATTAGCACAACTCCTGGTACTCAACAACCTTAGCTGAGATTTTCTTTGAGTATTCGCCACTCTTGGTACTTAGCAACCTTACTAAGATTTCTCAACTCAAACAGAGTTCAGTTGTAAGTATTTTAATTCTCTTTAGAATTGCAATCAACGATTGCTTACAAGTAGCTCAGACTATATCTCTCATAGAGATGATTTGATTACAATACAAAGCAGTTTAAATACTCGTAGATGTTTCTCTCTTCTCTCTTACAATCGTAAGCAATATGACAATAAAGCTTGAGAGTATCTCTTTCTCTTTTTCTATTCTCTTCTCTTTTTTTCAGCTCAAATGTATTATTTTTCTTGAGCTCTTTCTCTTCTTCTTTTCAGGATGAATATATCATTGTCAACTTTTTTTTTCTTATGCTCTTAAGTTATCTTCTTGATTTTCTTCTTGAGATATCTTCTACTTATAAACTTAACGGATTTATGTCCATTAGACTGAGTTTGTAGTTTATAGTCTTGATACTTGTGCTTTCTCTTTCTTCTTTTCACAGTAGTCATTGTGCAAGTCAACTTTCTCAAAGTAGACCTGCTTTTTCAGTCATTTGCTTGAAGTAGGTTGTACGATCTTTTTAGACTTTGCTTCAAGTAAGGAACATTATGTGAATATTTTCTTTTTCTCTAACGTCCATTTTTTGATATTTGATCTGTAGCATTGTGGATGCGTGTAGTATAACTTATCTGTAAAATTAGAGTAAACTGTGCATGCAACAAATATGTATTTTCTTATCACTATGGTTGTTTTTGAATGTTGAGCATTTAATGTCATTTAATGCTTGCTCAGAACAACAAAGTGTTTTTTGATTTTCTACCGTTGGGTAGAATTTTTTGATTAAGCGCTTTTCTCTAAGGATATAAGCATATATATGTACTTCATCATAAGATGAGGTATTTGTTAAGCTTATGTCATCTTTTAGTCAAGTAAACACTTCTTTAGCTTTCGTTTCTTATTAGACAGATAGCGTTTAACTTGCTTAAGCTTTCTTACACATTTTAATCATTAAGTCTTTTGATATGTTTTGTTAGAGACATTGTCTCGACTTATTTTGTTTTCGAGAGAGGATGAATACCTATTCAAGGTATTATAAGCATTGAGCGTTTAACTCAATCTCTTTTGGACGCTTTTAGACAGAACATCGTTTAGTCGTGCGTCTGGGTGTTTTAGCCTAGATATTTTTCTATTTTCTAAGACCTAAGTGTTTACCTAAGTTTTCTATTTTGAGATTGAGGCTCTAAGTCTTGTGTTTTCACCCTAGGTTGTTTTCTGATTATTATCACGTTTTAATGTTATTTGATTAAGCTTCAAAACATGAGAGCTTTTGGGCACATAGACGTTTTTGTCTTTAACAATCTCCCCCTTTTTTATGTTTAACAAATACACATTTAAACAATGTAAGCATTCTTGGTTCAACATTTAGTTTATAAGTCTTATGTGTTTTACATCTTTTATTGTTTTTATCTTTTGCATGCTGTCAATGGACACAGTTGAAAAATAATATTGTGTATAGAGATAAAGATAATAAACGAGTAAACAAATATATAAATTTAAACAAACAACGAAGCAACATATAAATCAAATAAAGTAAAACAATTATCAACAACTTTTATTAAAACATAAAACATATTACATGGATGTAAATATGGACTCCTAAGATGAACTCTAAGAATCTGGAGAAACTTTCCTTGATTCTATACTATCCTAACTTCTGGTGTACTCTCCCTGAGTACTTGCTCCTAGATGCTGACACATGTACTTTTTTTTGTTTTCTCCGTCTTATTTGATAAACATCATAAAGGGAAAAAAATGAAAGAAGAGACATCATAGCCCGAGAGGATGGAGAAAGGAAGGAAAGGGAAGACTCCATCAGACAGAAGGAAGAGGACTAGGGTGGAAAGAGAAAAATTAGAAGGCGTTAAGGAAAAATATGAGAGGCTGAAGAGAGGTTGTGGATGATTGGGTAAGGTTGGCTTGGATAAGAAGGTGTGTAGGTAAGGTGGAAGAACTACGTGCCTAAGGCATGTAAGTTCTGAGAGTAGAAGAAGGAAGGGATATTGGATATTGACAATGACAGTCAAGAGGTTTGGAAGAGGGCTTCATTGGTTTGGAATGTTGAAGGTATGAGAGATTGGAGAGTCGAGAGGGCATGACAGTGAGAGAGGATTTAGGGTTTGAAGAGAATGAGTTGAGAGGATGAGAAGAGAAGCGCGTTTAAATAGAGGAAAAAGTTAGTCATGGACGATTAATCAGTCTCGTCCATTTAATGTGGTTAGTAGGAAAGATTATAAAAATAGATTTTGAGTCTCTTTAATACTAAGAAAATTGTTGGTCGGCATCGGATAAAAGTGGGAGGAGCGACGAAATTAAAGATTTAGGATTTTGATGAGGAGAGAGAAAGGTTTGGAAGATAAAAGGTGTAACGCCCCAAATTTTGGTATGTCACTGGTTTACAAAAATCGATAAATTTTAAAACTTTATCATAGCGCGAAAATGTATATTTCAAAAACCTTAACCTTTCAACATGCATAATTTATTCAAAACATATTAGTTCAAAAAGCCTTGTCCAATTATATTATTCCAAAAGTAATTACAATGACTAGGGAAATAAAACAACTACTATTACTTTGTTTCAAAAGTCTATGCCAAAAAAACCTTTTAAATAAACCAAAATCTTTCCCTCGCCATCTCACGAATCTATCATGCCTTTGGAACATCTGCAATATCATCTGCTCACATATAGCACATTATACGATCATCACTGATAATTTCATTCATAAACACACAAACACAAACATGTATGGGGTAAGCTACCGATAAAACAATCATAACAAGATATATATGTACTGATTATATCAACCATAATCAAACACTCAACAAGATACATATATTCTGATTATATCAACCCTAATCAAACACACAATAAGATACATACCTTCTTATTATATCAATCATAATCAAACACCCCATACATAGAAGTAATAACAATAAGATTTATAATCCTTTAACATAAACAATTCAATCATAATGAATTACTCGATCCTCGATTCTCAATCCTCAAACTTCCATCCTTGATCCTTGATCTAAACTCTTGATGTCATCACTAACATCTCACGCATAGACCTTTGGTCTATCCACTCATTAAAACCTATGTTAACTACTTACTATAACCAGTATAGTAACACCACTATCAACATAGCACAATATGGAGCATCCTCAATACCATGATCATCATCATAGGTACACCACCAACATGATTATCTCAATCATTAACCATACCATGCGCATCACCAAATCATGAACTCCATCATGACAAAACTCAGTCACACTCATGTAACCTACCTCACCGACTGTAGCCACTCTTACAACCCCATCTATAGTTTTCCCATACAAATACACTCGAGTCATCCTTCTTCTAGCTT
The DNA here is from genome assembly GCF_016808095.1 of Vigna angularis. NCBI lineage: Eukaryota > Viridiplantae > Streptophyta > Magnoliopsida > Fabales > Fabaceae > Vigna > Vigna angularis. The sequence goes on along the minus strand of NC_068971.1, from coordinate 30,187,280 downwards.
TAGACCTGTTCCCCTATCACACAAGGTAGAACATTTATCCCCCTCACTAAAGAAGATTTAGCACTTAAACACCATTCTCTTTGCTACAACTATTTGCCAAAGAGAACAACACTCTCTTTTCAACAACTAATGCCAAAGAGAGTCACCCCCTTTTCAACAATCAATGCCAAAGGGAGCACCTATCCGCTGAGGAATCAAGATTTACTAGGTTCAAAAAGTAGACTAATCTTCCATGCCTCATGCTCATTAACCAAACACACTCTTGTGAATTCCATCTTCCACTCATGCTCCAATGTCAACCACAAGTAAAAAATGACCCTAAACTTAACCACTAACCTCAATCTCTTATTATCATCACGTTCCACAACTCCTCCGGCTTATTTCACATCCATTCTTCATCAAATTCACCATTTTTCACAAAACTGAACTATGATAATCGATTATCACCTAAGATAATAGATTATCTCAGTGAAAATTACCTAGAAACATCACATAAGAAGGGATAATAAATTATCATCCCAGATAATCGATTATTCTCGCAACCATAATCAACATCGACACATAGATAATCGATTATCACTAATGATAATCGATTATTGCCAGATCGAAACACATCTTGGACATGATTCAAGCATTCAAACATACATACATCAACCCTAGATCATGTGGAAACATACTTAACACATCATACATGTATTCAAGCATCACATACCCATGTAAAGATACTTAAACACATATAACACATCACTTGAATCATTCAAATCCAATCATTAACATATTTTTCTCCAATAAACCCAATTATACTGCCAGAAGAAGGATGAACCGAGTGTATCTATATAGGAAAGCTACAGATGGGGCTATAGGAGCGGCTACAGTCGATGAGGTAGGGTATAGGAGTGTGACTGCGTCTTGTCATGATGGAGTTCATGGTTTAGTGATGCTCATGGTATGGTTAATGATTGAGATAATCATGTTGGTGGTGTACCTATGATGATGATCATGGTATTGAGGATGATCTAGATTGTGCTATGTTGATAGTGGTGTTACTATACTAGTTATACTAAGTAGTTAACATAGGTTTTAATGAGTGGATAGACCAAAGCTCTATGTGTTAGATGTTAGTGATGACATCAAGAGTTGAGATCAAGGATCAATGATGAAAGTTTGAGGATTAAGGATCGAGTAATTCATTATGATTGAATTAATTATTTTACAACATGTAAGTGATTCCTCCATAGGCTTTATTTTTAAAGCATTAGATGCACAAGTTTGTTCAAGACATGACATCTTTTCACTATATGCAACTAGATCTAGTTTGAGGTTTTATTTTATGACAATAAAGTTTTAAATTTTTGTTTTAAATTTAAATACTTAGAGATTTCATTGCAACTTTTAAAAAGATCTAAGACAAATTAACTTCATCAAACAATGAATATGACCAATCTACAGGGGATTTCAAAAGAAGAATTTTTGAGGTTAGATTTTACCTTATTTTCTATGTCAAACATGGGACATAAATTTTCTTTCATTGGGTCTGACTTGAAGTTAAAGCCTAAGTATGAGAAATCTCATGTATTAAGACATCTACCAATAAATTCTCGTCGATAAATTCATTATTTCTTGTAATGATTATCATTATGTGCCCTTGTCTACATTTATAGCAAACAATCTTGTGATGATCTTTCTTTCTCTTTTAGATATATCTTTTACTACCTCAATCTTTTAGTTTAAGAATTCACTTAAAATTTCTTGATAGCTTGGATTATAACCTCATCAATTAGGTTGTCAAACTCATATTCAGAAGTATATCTTCTTATAAAGCTTTAATAACTCTAGTTCCCATTCGTTTGAGTTAGGTTTGCATTGAGGACAGACTTGGTGTGAAGACCTTAGTTAGATGAAGTTGATGCTTCCTTTTTCTCAGAATCTTGGAAATGCAACTCATGCACTTTTAATCTTCCTTGAAACTCATCCCATGTGAGCTTCTTCAAGTCATTAACCTCTGCAATGGTTGTTGTCTTAGGATCCCAGTTCACATTCTCCTAAGGTTTTAAGATCGTTATGAAGGAACAACATCTTTCCAAACATATCAACTACTATTTCACCATCCTCATTGGTGAAAGACTTATATTGGTGTGTGAGGGTTGGAACTTTTCTGAGTTGAACATCTTTATTCTCCTCATAATTGATTATCAAGGAGTCCTAGATTTTTTAGCAATCTTCAACCTTCAAAACCTTTTTACTTTCATTTTTAGATAAAAGACATAAGAATGTACGTCACTTAATTCTTTAATTGCATCTAGTTAAGGACTTAGAAAATGCTAAGTGTAGGAATAGACAAAAGGTGTAGATGATATGGTTGGACAAAGTGTGTATGGACCATGAAATATGCTAATGAATGAGCGTATTAGACGTTAAGAGCAATAGACATTAGGTGCATCTTCAACTACCATAACACGAAATCATTCAAGTTAGTGAATTTCTTAATCTTATACTTTTCAAAAGTCATAATGGTCAAGTTTCCTCACTCCATGCTCATCACTCCGGTTTGTAACAATTAGCTCTCAAACTCAAAGTTGTCTACTAATACAAATGATTAAAGAACAACAATGAATAACCTACAAAAATAGTTCGATGGTAAAAAAAAAAGAATAATATGAAGGAAAAAGAGTGTCACTAACCATGTATAGTGCAGAAAGTACTTCCTTTCCTTCTCCATACATGAACTGAAGAGTTTGAACCATCCACACAAAATGTATATGCTATGACAAAAAAGAGCACTATCACGGTGAATTATTTTTCCATTATCATATTACAAGACAGAAGAAAAGATGGGCATAGTGTGTGATTGTTGAATAATATAGTAAGCACTTCAAACTTACCCAAAGAATATTAAACAGCTTGGGTGGGAATTGGTACTTGAATGGACATGACTCTAATTGAGCAACTCATTATAGTGCTTCAATAATTTCCAACAAAATTTTAAATAAATAATATTTATTGACACTTTCACTGGGCAATTAAGTTTTAGTGGCGCACACAGGAATAAGTTTACAACCTACATGTTAGCTGGAGTACTTACAAGCCATGAGGCCCCAAAACTAGTTTTTATTTTTTTATTTATTTTGAGGATCATTCTAGTTGCCAAAGGGAATTTAAATAAATATTTTCCTGTCACCTTGCCATATTTTAATTGTTTTTTAATGAATCTTTATAAGCCATGTAACATTTAATTTCGTACAATACGATAGTTCATAAGTTTCATAATATTCTATGGTACTAAATTATTTGATTTGTCTTTACTTTATGGAATAAAAGAGAATTTAAGATGCCCACAAGGAGGCTCTTGTCTCACAACAAGGTTGATTCTAGAAGAGACAGGCTACTCATTCTGTCATGCAATGTACAAGACATGTCACTTATAAGTAATTATAAGAAAGGCAAATGATTCTGAAAATTTAAAGTGTAAAATTTAATTTACTAGAAAAGACTAACAAACTAAATAAATAATAAAATCTTAATTAATATATTAATGTTTTCAGTGAGGAGATTTAAAGTCATTATATATATATATATTAAAAAGAAAATAATAAAATCGTAAGCAATGAGTAGGTGATATAGTAGGTGGGCATGTTAAAGAAAAGAATTAGAAAATGAGCATTAAAGAAAGAAGATGTAGGCAACAAAGAAGGGTTGAAAAAGAAAGAAGTAAAAGAAGCATGCAAAATAAAGTGGGCCACTTACCGTCTAACCAATTAAGAATGAAAGTTATTGCAAATTAGAATATTAGGGTTAAAGTAAGGTTTAAATTTGGGAAATTTAGCAAATGATGAGAATGAAAATATAGGAAATGATGAGATTGAAAATGAGAGGATGAAATCAGCATCTTCCTCTTTAGACGGCCAAACTAAGGTTGTGTTGTGTTGTGTTGTGTAGCTTCTCGTTCTTGTCATCATGTAAGCAGAATCATACCAACTACAAACTTTGGAATCAAACATTATTTATCATTCTTTTCTCTTCAAGTAACATTTCAAACTGCCCCTCTTTCCTTTCTAAATCACTCTTAAATGCCATCCCATTTATTATTTTCTTGTCTAATAAATTTATTATTTTATGGTTTTAAAGAAAAAACTGTCCATTCTATCAGTTCCCTTATATAAATTCAATATTTTTTATTTCAGATGTTATTGCTATTCGCAGTGAAAGCATAATCATTTTAAGATTATATATTTAACAACCAATAATTTCAGACTAGCTTAAATTAACTATTTAGATTGAAAGAGGATTCATTTTCTTCATCTACTTCTTTTATTATGAAAATATATTTTTTTCTCATACTGTCTTTGTCTAGTTGATCAAGTGCTAGATTATATAAATCAATAAGTAAAACTCGATGATTGAAAATTCATGGGATACTGGTAAGATCGGTGTGTTTTTGTTATTATGTTTTTCTTATTAAAAAAGAGAAAAAAACCAATTAAAATTCGAATTTGAGGTCATGGTTGTTGAAATTTAAGAGTATTAGAGACAGTTTTCAGATTCACAAAGAGTTACAATATTCATGAAGAGTTACAACCATTCATGAAAAGTTACAATCAAGAAATGTAACTAGTCAGAAAAGTTGTTATTCATGAAGAGTTACAATCAAGAAATGTAACTAGTTAGAAAAGTTGTTATTCATGAAAAGTTACAACCATTCATGAAAAGTTACAATCAAGAAATGTAACTAATCAGAATCTGGTATCTCTTGGATTTGAAAGATGGCTGATCAACATCTATATAAAGGGATCCTGTGTTCTACTGAAATTTAATTCGCTCATTCTCTTAACACACAAAACAATTCCTGATAATTATATTCTTGTTTAACGTTAATATTAAGAGTGTGTATCATCGTTGTATTTCTTCTTTGTATCTCAAAAGCGGATTTCGTAGTCTCCTTCACTCTTATAAGAGACAAAATATTGTTTTTAGGAAAGTGTGTATTCACGCCTAGAAAATTATATCAAGTCTACATTGTTGTTCATCTTGTTTTCCTAAGTTCTTGAAAAATTGTTCCAACAATGGTTTCAATAATTTTACTAGCTAGTCTCGTTACTTTACTTTGAAAATCGAAAGTTCTAAATTGGTGCAATTAGAAAAGTATAAAAGATGGCAAAATATTATTATTTTCCTTTTATATTTTCTATTTATGTTTTTTGTCATTCAAACACCAAAAAAAAATAAAGTTTGTTTTAGATTTTTATTTCAATTTGTAAGATTTTTATTCTCCGCAAATTCATTTATGGAGAGTTTTAATTATATTTGTCAAAAAAAAATTACGGAGATTTACGAAATCTCTGATATCTAATTTATTCTGTGAAAGTATTTTTGTGGAAAGTTTTAACATCTTCTATATAGATAACTGTTATTTTGTGGAGATTTAAAATCTCCTTTACTACCACTCTTCCATGGATTTAAAACCATCATTGAATTATGTATATAATAATATTTTTCTATTAAAATTTGAAAGGAATTCATCATATTATATAAGTAGTAACTTTTGTTATGTTATTAAAAGTAAGTTATTTTATCATTCCAAAAAAACTTCTTATTAACTAATGCATTTTCATATAATAGTTAAATACATTGTATACATATTTTGATTAAGTAATTGGCATCAATGGTGCATGATATATGGAGACAACATATGATGGAAATCATTATATATTTGTTGATTAGTGGGAAACGTTTGTCTACGATAAGTAGACAATACATAAACAATGTTACTTATTATATACTACAACAACATTCAATGATAAGTTGACAATGAACGGGTCACAGTTTATAAGTGATTTTAATTAGTGCATATATCACTTTTCTTGCTATGTGTTTTACTTTTCCCTTATTTTCTTCATACGGTGGAGGATTTCAGATATATTATAATGCAAATTGTAACTTTTTCTCGTCAACCCTCATAATTAATTTGAAGAGTAATTATGTTTAGCATGAAAATATTTAACAACAAAATCAATGAATTAAAATGGCATGTAGCAAGGTTGCTCATTCTTTTCTATATATATATATATATATATATATATATAACGAAACTTACATTGAATAAAAAAACGGTATTTAAGTTTTAAGACTATTTTAGTTAATAATCTTCCAAGTTAAGTTCTCTTTATGATAAAATTCTAAACTGAAGTTTGTTTTTTCTTTTATTAAAAGTTGAGTTATAGAAAATATTACTTGTAGAATTAAGGAGAAAATTAAATATAACTGAGTAGATTTTGAAAAAGGGAAAGAGTTCCTAGGCATCGTGTCAATGAAATGAAAATCGTTATTAATTTCAATTCATACAAGAAGTGACAATATGAAAGTTTTTACAATAAGTAGTGTATACTTAAATCTTATCATAGATTAAACTCATGAAATTATAAATTATTCTCTTCAGTATCTTTCACTGCACTTTTTTCTTTATTATATAAACAATATTTATATTTCTCTTTTAACTGCATAATTATTATATGAATATATTGTTTAAATACAATTTCTTTCCTAAATATATAATCTCTACTCAACTGCAATTCTCTAAGTGTATAATTCGAAATTGCTCTACCAAGGAAGATTATATTTTGACAATTTAGCACACCCATGAATGATTGGCATACGACAATATTTTAATAATAAAAATATGGTTTAATAGGTTCGGAGGTCCTTATATTTGTGGATTCGTTTCAATTGGGTCCTCCAATTTTGAAAGTGATCAATTTGGTCCCTAATTTAACAAAATTGAGTCAATAATACCCTTTCCGTTAAATATAATGGACGGAGTTAACTTTTTAAACATGTGGCATGTTGAGGCATCCTTTTATTTGCAGGTGGCACAGTTTTATTTGAAGGATGCTTCAACATATCACATGTTTAAAAAGTTAATGACGTCCATTGCATTTAACGGAAAGGGTATTATTGACTCAATTTTGTTAAATTAGGGACCAAATTGATCACTTTCAAAATTGGAGGACCCAATTGAAACGAACCCACAAATATAGGGACCTCCGAACCTATTAAACCTAAAAATATACAACTATAACTTCTTAGATAAAAGAAACTACTATAATTACTTTTTCAATTAAAAAAAATTATAAAGTAGTTTAGGGTGTAAAATGAAAGACTCTCAACTCATGGAGCACCAAACTAGTGTCGTGAACATGAGCAATTAAAAAAATAAGCTAATTGCAAAGCTATCCTTTGCCTTAATTTTCTTGATGCCGTTACCGTAATTTTCAGGGAGAGTTTTTCTGCAATTTCTATTATAAAAAATTACAAGAAATTAATTTGTTTGAGATTTTGGTTTTAGATTTTTAAAGTATAACAAAATCGTCATGGAAAAAATTTCATAAAACATAAAAAATTCTTATAATATGTACGTGGAAGAGTTGAGATATTATAATGCAAATTGAACCCTTTTTCTCGTCAACCATCATAGTGAGAAGGAAAACTAGCAGGAACATATGTAATACCAAACTAAACGTGGAGTTACAATGGTCATGCATCATGATGAATAGACAGGAATGTTCATCTTCCTATTACATAAATGATCATGCAGCAGCCTCATTTTAGTCACTAATTTTTTTCCATTTATGTTGCTTATATATAACACCTTTCTATAATAATTTATGCACAACATTTTTTTTTCAATTTTTTTATCTTGACAATCATTTAGTTCCACACTTTCTTTATATTCCCTTCCTTTCACTCTTTGTTAATTGTGGTTTTTGGCCGAGGTGTTTTTAGTAAAATGAAAGATTGTCAAGTGTTAGGTTGTTATTTTTTAATAAGAGCTCTCTAAATTTTAAAAATAAACATTTTTAATAAAAATTAATAAAAAATTTAAAAATTGTAAGATATAAAAATTGAATTAATATTTTTTATGATATTTTATAATTTATTGAACCATGAATAAACATATAAAAATATAATAAACAAACTCCATTGCAATCTTTATTAATATTTAAATTATTATTTTCTATGAATATATTTGAGCTATTAGAAAAATCACAATATCTTTTAGAATATAACTTACTCTCATGTATACACAGGATAGTATCGAAATTATCCTAATTAGAATTGAGCACGATTGGGTTGGGTTGGATTTGGATCCAACAAGACCAATTCAACACAATCTAAATTTAATATTTGAAATCCATATTTGACTATGTTTTTTTAGATCCAATTAAATGTGGACGGATGACAGGTTATCCAGATGAAGGTAAGAAAAAATTGAGATGAATAAGGAAGAAGACGAAAACATTCATTACCTTACAACCATGACTTCCTCAAACTTTTTCATTGTTCTCGCTTCTCTCCATCTCCATGTCACTACACTACTAAGTAAATTGTCATTATGCTGCCACCTACGACATAGATCAAAGAAGATTAGTTCGTTGTCACACAATTGTCTGTCGTGCGTACTTTCCTGAGACGTGAGCTTCAGAAATGTGACAACCACTAATACAGTAAAGGGAAACGACAACAGTTATTTTTGCTTATACGCAGCGGTTCCGCAACCGAGGCATATACAGGTGAGGCAAAAAGGGGTATGCTTTTTGTCTCGGTTCTAAATCGAGGCAAAAAGGTGTGTGCTTTTGCCTTGGTTCAAATCCAACCGAGGTAGTAGAGGGGTTTCTTTTTTTCCACCATTTGTTAGGTGAGTTGTTAGCCCTTGGCCGCAATCCATCAACGCCCACCATTCCATCTCACACCACCATCACCAAAGATTCCCAACTGCGAAGAACAAAGAACGAGAAAGACGCGCTCCCACCACCACCTACAGAGAATCAATCAAACACCACAACTCATACAGATAATCAATCAAACATAAAATAACCCAATCGAAATCAGAAAAAGGGGAGGAAAGGAAGCTTCCTCCTTCGCCGCGAATCCGAACGGAGAGAAGAAGAAGAAGAACGAGAACGACCACCGTGCCCTTGCGTCCCTGCCGCGTCTCCGCTACGCCTCCGTCGCGCCATTAATGATCCCTCTGTCGCGCCTCCATCAGAACAGAGAAGAGGAAGGAAACCCCCATCTCGCCAATGAAAGAAAATGGGAGAAAAGAGAGGAGCGGCGCAACTTTTGTCTCTGTTCGCGAAATTTAACCCTAAACACATGTTATTACCTCAGTTATTTTTTTAGCCGAGGCAATAAGGGTCTACGTCCTCGGTTCTATAAAGAACTGATGGCTAAACCCTCTCAAAAAAATAAAAAATAAAAATTGTTGTTCTTTTATGCCTCGGTTCTTTAAACAACCGAGGTAACAGACCTTTGCGATAATTACAAAAATGCCACCGTGCCAGTTTTAGGCATCGGTTCTTTTTGAACCGAGGCATATACGTTTGCGATAATTATAAAAATGTCACCGCGTCATTTTTTGCTCCAGTTACAACTAAACTGATGTTAAATGCACGAGTTAAAATCCTTTTTTTTACTAGTAAACTTGTTGTTGATAACCATATGAATCATATGGTTGTTGAAGATGTTAATCATATTTCATTTGAAAATCACATTGTTGATTATTTTCATATGAAAAATTATTTTGCATTTTTCAAAGAGGTTTTCTAAAAAGAAATAAATTGAAGCTTATTGAGTAGACTTCCAAGAAAGAGAGGTGCGTCTCAGTAGACAACTTGAGTACCTTATCTTTCCTTACCCAAAATGTTTTCCAACTAGTTTTGCAAATTTCTCAACAAAATTCCTCAAACAAAAATTATGAAGAAAACAAATTTACTAAATTAAAATAACTAAAGAAAATAAAATAAAATAAACAATAGATAAAAATAAAATGTTATTGATAAACAAAAATAAAATTAAACAAAATTAAAATTAAAATAACAAAAACAAAATAAAAACCAAAATGATAAAAATGCTAACCATGTTTCCTAGCAATTGTGTCAAATTTGATAACGTTGTCGTTAACACGATTAAATTAATATTACTCAACTATAACAATTTCAGTAGTGCTAAGATAGTAGCCAACAAAATAGAAAGGGTAAATTCAACCCTAAGTCGGCTCCCAATGAACACGAAATTAATTCTTAACAAACTAGTTCTTCTAAAAACTATACAAAAAAGGTTAGTAAAACGAAAACAATAATGAAGATAAAGATCAATAACAGATTAAAGAACAAAAAAAATAGAAAGAAATAAATTTATAAAAAATAAAAACAATGATAAAAAAAATAGGTTGATTTCACTATTTTCTTCAAAATATGATTTGTAATTGGTTATTTAAAGATTATTATTCAATTAATTTTTTTCTTAAGTTTTCAAATTACTCAATGTAAGTTCTCAATTATTTTATTAGTGTTCTCACTCTTAACCAAAGTACATTATCAATTAAAAGCAAGAACTTTGGAGATTAATCATAGTAGATTCAATCAAAGTACATTCTCGATTAAATATTACTATGCTTAATCATGTTTATTCTTTTAGATCTTATATCAAGTAAAAAACAAACTAATTCACCAAAGTACATTCTTCATTAATTCTTGTAAAAGTTTTTACCACTAATCAAAGTACATTATCAATTTTTGGCAAAAATCCGTTCAATCACGTGAAAGTTTCTAACTTTAACTAAAGTAAATTCTCAATTAAAAATAAAAACTCTTGGACTCATATGATTGATATGTTAGGTAGATTTAACATTATGCTAACTTACTATAATTTAAAAATAATTACTTTTACTAGATTAAGAATAAAAAGAAATAGATAAAAATAAATCACAAGAATAAAAAAGAATAAACAAATTTATTCATCTAACCTCAAAATCCAATTAAAAAATTATAGCAGAATCAATCATAGAGGTTTAACACTCCATGGAATGTAGAAATAATATGAAAACAAAAGAAAAGAGGGTGCAGAACATGCAAGAAGAGAGAGAACGAAATTTGAATCCGGAAAGGGTTCCTAAGCTCCCCTAATGTATTTCTCTAAGTCTCTTTAATAGAAATTGGATTGGGTTTTGTTTTAGGATTTTATGTTGTTGTAATATTCTTTACAATAATGTAATTTCTTCCAATTATCTTTTAAATAATCAAATATTTTCAAGATATATTTGATTGTTGTGGAGATTTAAAATATTTGAGAAAATATTTGCTAGATCGATATTTGCTAGATTAAAAAATATTTGGCAAATATTATCTTTTGATATTTATTAATATAGTTAAATAAGGTAATTATTTAACCATATCAAATAAAATATCTTAAAATATATTTTTCCTAATTACCTTTAATCATAAACATTTATCAATTATAAAGCCCTTCTATCACCGCAAGATCCAATTTTTGTTACCTGTTCCTTTTTTTGGCTTAGCCAAATGTTTTTACGTTTTCATGTTATGCTTGAATTGACTTCTTGTAATCTTGATTATTTTTTATTTTTGGATTTATCTTTAAGGTGTCATGAAAATTTAACCAATTTATTTCCACACATCAATGAGCTCAAGCTGCACTTACACACTTCAAAATATCCAAAAAAAACATTTATGTAACTAAAAAACTATTTTTAACATGTTTTTATATCTCATACTAAATAAACTCAATTATAATAAATTTTAATTAAAATATTCTATTAAAGTACAAAAAACAATTAAGAATCCAAAATTAAAAGCTAAATGAAGAAATAAATATGCACTCATCAATCAGGACCTCCGCAACTTTTCCCGGTGCACTTGGCAAAGACCGTCACAAGCTTCACCATGCACCACTACACTTCACTGGAGATTGCGCTTCACCTTAGGTCCACCATGCCTTCAACTTTGTCCCATGGCTAATAGAGTAGTTTCCATTGAAGACAAAGAAGCTATTGTCCTTAAGGTAAGGGCTTGGTGTGAGTAGAAAATGAAGGCACTATGATGGTGGTAACGATGGCCATAGAAAAAAGTAAAGTTGGGAGAGAAGAAGAGTAGGGTGTTAGCAAATTAGGCTTTAAGGAAATTATTTGCTTTTATAGTTAGTGATTTCGGATCGGGTCGGATATTTAGGAAAATTTAATCTAGTATCCATACTCGACCTTTTCTATTTGCATTTATCCATATAATTTTATCCATTTAAGCCGAATCCAAATACAACTACCAAATACTTGTTTTTCTTTTGGAGTTTTATGATTTTGGACCACTATACAAAAATTCTTAAATAATGACCACTTTTAGTAACTAAAAATAATTAGTTAATATAGTGACCAATTTAGATATATTAATTTATAAACTAAAAATTATTAATAATTAAAATAGTTTCTACTATAAATAAAAAGTTATAATTAGTCTCTAAATTAGTAACTAAAATATTTCTATTATGAATTAGTATTTAAATTGATCACTAATATTAGTTATCTGACTAAAAAAATTGAACTCTAAATTAGTTTCTAATTAAAATTTGGTCTTTAAACGTATTTTTTATCACTAAATTTAAAAAAAAAAATTGGACGGTTTGAATATTTTTCCTCAAAGAATTTTCTTATGGTGGAGGGTTTGAATATTTTTTTCTCACCCCTAATCTAGTAGTTTAAGGCCGTGTATACATTTATAATTAATATTCTCTTCTAGACATATCTTCTGCACTATCATTTCTCTAAATGCAGAAAGCTGTATTGCGGCTTTTGTATAATAATCAAATGGCTCCTTCCAATGAGAAAAATAATAGTAGGAGAGGGGAAAAGATCTTGAACTCATGATGCACCGGTCACGACCCATTAAAAATAAGGTAAAACCAAACAAGACAAATTAAATATGTACAATCAGAGAAAATCAAAATGCTTCATGTCTGCCACTTGAAATACAAGAATTTTGGTGTCCACCACACTTTAAATAATGCTGCCATATACACATACTACCCCACATGAACATTGATCCAGCACAAACCAAAATAACCATGCAAAAGCCATTATGGCAAATCTGTAATTAAAGGAAACTCACAGTGCAATACCATACAACAACTATTCCATGTACACATTTATATATAGCACACATTCTTTTCCACCTTCAACAACACTTTCACCAAAGCCATAGTCACTCCCAAAGATGCAGACCAAACCCATCCACAACACCCCAACATACATTCCTCCACCCATTAGGCCATCGCCTCCGGTGCACCAAACCCCCTCCTCCACACCACCGACCAAACCCCGTGCAATATCCATTTCCACACCCAATATTCCGGTTGCCATACCAATTCCACCAACTATTGAACCTGATGACTCCATAGCCGCATACTATGACTACCAATTCTTGTTCATGTCACAAAGATCCGAAGCAACTCGACCCATTACTCTGAGCACCGTGGAAGGTGTGATCCCGGTCGATTTCCCCACCGGCACGTACTACCTAACCGGACCGGGGCTTTTGACCGATGACCACGGCTCCACGGTTCATCCTTTGGATGGGCATGGTTACTTAAGAGCATTCACCTTTGATAATGTTACTAAGAATGTGAAATACATGGCTAAGTACATTAGAACGGAAGCACATGTAGAGGAACATGACCCCGAGACCAAGAAGTGGAAATTCACACATAGAGGACCATTTTCGGTGTTGAAGGGTGGAAAAAAGGTAGGGAACACTAAGGTCATGAAAAATGTGGCTAACACTAGTGTACTAAAGTGGGGAGGGAAACTCCTGTGCATGTGGGAAGGTGGGGAACCGTATGAGATCCAAGCTGGTACGTTGGATACGATTGGACAATACAACATCATGGATGCTGTTGATTTGGAAGATCATCATGATGAGAGTAGAGGTGGTGATGTTTGGGAGGTGGCTGCCAACATACTGAAGCCTATATTATATGGTACGTATTCATTCACACTTTCTAATTATTACATGTACCTGCATTCGAGACTTTTCTTTCTGCAATATGTAATGAAAGAGATTGATCGGTTGAGTTTAATTAACATACTTATATGATTCAACTTTAGAAATGTTTATATGTATAGTTTTAATCACAATAAGTTCTATTTTATTGAATGGTTTGAAATTTTGATAGTAAATGTACACGAATTTAGTAGGGCAGTGTCATAACCACGTATAGTGTAGAAACCTGAACTAAAGAGTTTGAATCGTCCACAGAAAATGTATATGACATGACAAGATGGGCACAACCAAGGTGAAATATTTTTCCATTATTATATTACGAGACACAAGAAAGGTGGCCATGCTGTGTGATTATGGTGTTGAATAATATAGTAAGCAAGTTCAAACTTACCAAAAGAATATTAAACAACTTGGGTGGGAATTGGCGGTTGAATGGACATGCAGTAGCAGTATGGGACTCTTGTTAAGCAACTCATTATAGTGTTTCCAATACTTTCCAGCAAAATTTTAAAGAAATGAGATTTAATGACACTTTCACTTGTAATTAAGTTTTAGTGGCACAAAAAGGAATAAGTTTCCAAGCTACACGTTAACTGGAGTACTTACAAGCCGTGAGGCCCCAAAACTAGTTTATTATGACGATAATTCTAGTTGCCGAGGGGAAATTAAATATATCTTTTTTCCTGTCACCTTGAAATAATAAGCCATGTAACATTGGATTTCGTACAATACTATATAGTCATAGGTTTTATAATATTCTATGATACTAAAGTATTTGATTTGTCTTTACTTTATGGAATAAAGGAGTGTTTAAGATGCCCCCAAGGAGACTCTTGTCTCACTACAAGGTTGATTCTAGAAGAGACAGGCTACTCACTGTGTCATGCAATGCAGAAGACATGTTGCTTCCACGCAGTAATTTTACATTTACGGGTAAGTAATAATCAGAAAGACAAATGATTCTGAAAGGTTAAGGTGTTTCTGTATGTTTATCTAGTTTTGGTTTTGCAGTTAAATTTTGACCTATTCTTTGTGTTCTCTGTAGAGTACGACTCAAATTTCAAAGTAGTGCAGAAGCAAAATTTCAGAATCCCAGATCACTTGATGATCCATGATTGGGCTTTCACAGATACCCACTACATAGTGTTTGCCAATCGCATAAAACTCGATGTACTAGGTAAGATCTGATGTTTGAAAATCTACACAAGATTTTCAAATTTTATATACTTAAAACAGGCCTATATCACAAAGTAATAAATAACAATTTCCTAATTGATATCAATAAATAATTAATGATAAAATCTTAAGCAACGACTTTGAATATGACTAGCTACCCGATATAGTACGTGCAGATGTAAACAAAATCATTAGAAAATGAAGATCTTGTGTTTGAGGTTATATATGTCAGATGTTATATCTGAAACAGAAGCTCTAAATAAAATATTTTTCAGGATCAATGGCAGCAGTGTATGGGATGTCTCCAATGATATCAGCATTAAGAGTTAACCCAAGTAAGAGCACATCTCCTATATACCTGATTCCAAGGTTTCCAGAGAAGCAAAAGGGCAAGGAGAGAGATTGGAGAGTACCAGTTGAAGCACCTTCACAGTTGTGGTTGCTTCATGTTGGCAATGCCTTTGAAGTTAGACATCAACATGGGAATTTGGACATCCAAATACAAGCTGCTGCTTGCTCTTACCAATGGTTCAATTTCAGCAAATTATTTGGTATGTCCTATTACTTCCTCAATTTTCTAAAATAATACTATTTTTTTATTTCAAAATACTCTTATTGGGATGTTCAATAAAATAAGTAGATTTGTTAAATATAAACAAAAGTGTCTCTGATAAAAACACTATTTGGGCTAATTATCAGGATACGACTGGCAAAAGAGGAAGCTAGACCCTGCAATAATGAATGTCAAAGGTGGAACTGAGTTATTGCCTCATCTTGTTCAGGTATATTAATTAATGCTCTCCTTGTTCCTATTTTTAATAAATAAAAAATAATATTAAGAGAAAGAAGATAAAAACAATCCAAGGTATAACCTTAATAAATAAAAAATAATATGAACAGAAAGAAGGTAAAAACAGTATAAGGTATCAGGTTTAGATTCCTTCTGTCTCTCTGTACATTAGTTTCTTACCAAATATTTCACGATTTTTAATATGGAAAATACTACTGACAAACAAAAGTATACACCCACTTTAATAATAAATAATATGTTTTAGATTTTAAATTAAAAATAAATAAAATACTATTAAAGTTGAGTTGTAAAATGAGTGTTCTTTTTAGGTATAAAAAATACGCTAACTTTTTTCTTTTAAATTGTAGTTAACCAAACAAAAGTTTATGTAACATGCCTAAAGGAATATTACGCACCCCATTAATTTCAACCCAAGGGATTTTTATTTTTTTTTAATATTTTTAACGATCAAAAGAAAATAGATTCTTTGAGCTATTAAGCTACTTCACATTTTGTGTAACATTTTATGTGAAACCTAATAATAAAATTATTAAACGTGCAACTCTTTTGAAAAATAAAATAAATTAGATCATATATATTTATGAAAATTTACTTACAAAATTAGTGAAACTCATTATATGAGATATACTATATATGATATATTTATTCATTAAATGAGAAGGTAAACTATAAGATGCATTCATTAAAATCCACATAAACTTCAGTCAATATCATAACGCGTTGAAACATGTTCACGAGATTTAATTGTGTTGCTCTTTTGCACAACATGTTGTACAACATGATGCAGGTATCTATAAAATTAGATTCAGACTACAATTGCCAAGAATGTAATGTGAAGCCCATGAAGAAATGGAAGAAATCCTCAGATTTTCCGACGACCAACCCAGCATTTTCCGGGAAGAAAAACAAATATCTGTACGCAGCAACAACTTTAGGATCTCGAAAAACATTACCATGTTTCCCTTTCGACACTGTAGTGAAACTAGATCTAGACAATGATTCTGCACAAACTTGGAGTGCTGGAAGAAGAAGATTCATTGGTGAACCCATTTTTGTTCCCAAAGGTGACGGAGAAGATGATGGCTATCTTCTTGTCGTTGAGGTCAGTATCAACGTTAATTTGTCGTCTACGTTCTTTACTTCATATGGGTATCCATGAATGAAATATTCTCTTCAAAAACGGTTGATAATTATAAATTATAGATGCCTAGTATCACCATGAAGGAATATACCCTAGACATGATTAATGAGAAAGACAAGATGATTTTTTTATATGTACTTAGTACAACATGACATAGAACTTTGTCTCCATTTAAAACCTTGTCAGTTATATATTTGCCTATTTTGTTAAAGAGGTTTAATTAAATATTGAACTGATTTGGGTTTTGGAAATTTAGATTTATGTTTCAAATGTAAAAGTAATCATATAACTACGTTTGACTTGATGAACTAAATATTCAGTTAGTATGAAGAAGTTGTGGGTGGTTGCAAGATTTTTATTTAAAATATAAATGTCAAGTCACGTGAAATGAAACTTTTGCATATGTAAGAAAGTATGTTAAATATAGTGAAAGAGAGAAAAAAAATAGGGTTTTAACATGTCTCTTTCTTCTTTCTTCAAAAATGATTAGGAATTTTTTCTGATGATGACATATTGACATTAATTGTTTGTTTTGCAGTATGCTGTTTCAATGAATAGATGCTACCTCGTCATCTTGAACCCAAAAAGGATAGGATCAGATAATGCCCTTGTTGCCAGGATCGAAATTCCAAGTCACTTAAATTTCCCTCTGGGTTTTCATGGTTTCTGGGCAGCTAATTAGATAAAACCCTAATTACGTTATTACAAATTTTCTTTTTATATTGAAAATTCAGAAATTATATTCAATATTGATGCAATTGATTGTATAGTTTCATGATACGATTATTTATTAATACGTAGTTGTAAGGTTTTATCTAAAGTGAGCTAGCCATGTAAAGTTGTTAGCAATCAATAAAATATGTGTACAATTCAATTAGCAAGTTTGTCTCCAAATGCATTATGAGATCTATAAAAATTTAAAAAGAGCAAATATCTAAATATTTTCTTCATCTTGCATGAGGATGCTAAGGGACAATATTCTGGTCACGAAAGGTTTAGGGGAAAATAATAGAGTCTCATAAGTGATTAAAACCAAGAATTGTCGTCGCGAGTCCTGCTTTAAGAGTAGATATAATCCCTGAAAGCATAATTCATAAGTCCAAAAACTATTAAGAAAAACCTATTTAGAATCTCGAAACAAGTCATTACATGAAGCTTAACATGGATTACCTCTTAAAGGCTCCATTCGTGTTATATTTGATACAATTATGCTAACAGAAAACATTATTATTCAAGTAAAATGGATAAAGGGTAAACATATATAACGCACATGTAATTAGTGAACAAGTTGGTAGTTCATCCCAAGGACTACATCTAGTTTATATTTATAAACTATAAAGGATTTCACTAATCAACTATAACTAATTACAAAAGTATCACTATTACCTCTCATTTATATATGAGTACATAAATTCACTTTTTACTATTCGTTACTTTTTCCTTAAAATTAAACATTGTACAAAATTGATAGAGAATGCTCTTTCAACAAGTGATGAAGCTCCAGGAAAATGACATGATGTAGTAAAACCAATTGAAAAAGAGATGATGATGCTTGGATGTTGCGGATTCAATAAGGTTTCCTTGAAGGAGGTTGGATTAACCTTGAAGGGTAAAGAAAAAGAGGTCTAGGTAGAAGACAACTCCTAATGAGAATTTAAGAAAACTGAGGCTTGCAATTTTGGCAAAGTTTTTAGTATATTCAATCAAGTTCTAATTTTATTACAATGGGTGCCTGATGACAAACTCCTAGCTAAGGGTCCAATCACAAGAAGCATGGCCAAACAAATTCAAGAAGGATTAAAATCATTTCCAAAAGAAGGAGCTAAACTCTTATTTACTTGGGCTATCATGAAGTATTTCTAGACCTTGTATTAAGGGTCAAGTAGTATAGGGTATATTTTTAGGCCTTGTATAATGGGCCAAGTATTGTATGGTTTGTAATATTAGCTTAAAAGAGTGTGTCCCACCATGGGACATGATGGCCACATGGCAAGCTCTTAGTGAAGACACTTCTTAAAAAGGAAGTGGTCATGTGTCACTTTCCAAGTGGAGAAACTCTTCCTAAAGTGGATTGCCACATGTCACTCTAAGAGTGGAAAGCTTTTGCAAAAGTGGATTGTCACATGGCACTTTAAGAGTGGAGGAACTTTGCAAAAGTGGATTACCACATGAGTGGAGAAGACTTTACAAAAGTGGATTGCCACATGGCACTCTAAGAGTGGAGAAACTTTGTAAAAGAGGATTGCCACATGTCTCTTTAAGAGTGGATAGTTTTTAGGGTTTCTTGTCTACTTTGGAGACACCTTTCTCTATAAATAGAAGGGTCTCCTTCCTTGTAAAATCACTTGATGAATTTGAATGTTATTATGCCAAAATGTGTGCAAACATATCTTGTCTCAAGTCAAGGCTAGAGCATCCCATGAGGTCCCTCTAACCACCCTTCTCTAGAGTTGGCCCAACCTCTCCGGAGATCCATCAAACACCTCCATCCTACCACAAATACTCACCAAAAACCTCACCAAAATTGTGAGCCCACCACCATATCCATCGCTTCCGCACAAATTCCACCTCCATAGCTTCATCTTCGTGCTTTGGCCCAACCTAGCTCGAGGAGGACGCTATCATTTGGTATCAAGAGCTTTGGGTCTACAAGAGCTAAGTATCTTGGTCCTTTACCTATCTTTGTGTATTTCTTGTTGTTATTGTGTTGTTCTTTATTGTCTTCCATTGTTTACATCCATATATGTTATTTTTATGGTTCTAGTTTGTTCTTTTGCGGAACCATTCGGTTTTTACCACTAAGCTTCCATATACATGTGTTGTGGCGTGCTTTTATATTTTTTTTGAGTCTTTCTTCATATATTTGGTTCTGTTTTAATGTCATTTTTGGGTTATTTTTATTTTTAATTCCATCCATGTTGTGTAGAGTCATGTGTAGTCATTTTTATGTCATTTTCTCTTAGTTCGGGCTTTGCAAAAATCATAAAAAAAATATGTTCCATTGGGATTTCGAAATTACAGTATATACATCCATTTGAGTGCTTTTTTATTTCATATTTGAGTTCATGCTTGTCATTAGATCATTGTCAAGTTCTTAGAGTTAAGTTTCTCTTATGTTTCTTTGAGTTTCATGCTCTATTTTTTATTCTAGTAAGATTTCTTCCATTTTTTTTCTTTGAGTCATGAACTTTGAGCTACCCAAACAAATTGTCCAGATCTAATTTGTGTTGAAAAACAAAAGTGTAGACAAAAGTAAAAAGCCAAAGTAAAAGAAAAAAAAAAGTAAAAGTACAAGCAAAAGCAAAAGTGAAAAAAAAAAGTTACTTTGACTTGAGACTTTGACATGAGACTTTACCATGACACTTGGAGATGATACTTGGACATAATACCTTGACATGACACTTGGACATGACCCTTGGATATGAGACTTGGACATGACACTTTTGACAAAATATTGTCTCTGCCTATAGTGCACCATTAGCTCAGTGTTTGTAAAGATAAGAAGTAATAATTCTCTATTCTAATTGTTTTTGGTTTTGTTCATCTATTCTAGTGCCTTTCTTTAGGTAATTCTTTTGAGTGCCTAGCCTTCGTTTTTTTTAAGCTTTATTTTCTTGATTGTCTTGTTCATTACTCTCTGTTTTGTCTCAACATAACTCCTTTTGAAGAGCTATTGTTCAAATTGGCCCTTGATTTGCATTCTCTTTGGATTCCTATCTTTCGGATTTGGTTTGATATTTGGTGTAGGATATTCTTTGGAGGAAAAACGAAATTGGACATAGTATATCGGGTGATCGGAGACCTCTTTGGACCTTGAAACCTTGAGGAAGAGACAAGAAGAAAAGGAGTGAAACACTTTAGAGAGGAACACACATTATTTATTTGTATTACGCATTTTTGAGTTGTAAAATTGTATTGCTTTTGGATTTGTAACTCATAACCTTGTTAGGTATCTTGGGGTTGTTTGTGATACTCAATCCCATATCCTAACAAAGACTTGTAAACCATATTGAAAACGTTTTTAGTTGGTTAAAGTTTGAAGGTTCCAAAGTGCCTTCTAACCTTACCATTAGGCCGCATAGTCTAGTTTAATTGTTGTCTTTAACTGCTTATAATTTATTGTGTGTCTACTTGTGTATCAAACCTAATTCCGTTTGAGAAGTTTGGTGCAAGAGAACTTGAGGTAAACTTTGGCTAGGAAAGGCTTGGATTTTAAGTGATCCTTAGTGATTCTCCTCTCTTTCCTGGAAGTGAACTTGAGATTATTTTGCC
Organism: Vigna angularis; assembly: GCF_016808095.1. Classification (NCBI taxonomy): domain Eukaryota; kingdom Viridiplantae; phylum Streptophyta; class Magnoliopsida; order Fabales; family Fabaceae; genus Vigna; species Vigna angularis. Next base: position 30,166,039 of record NC_068971.1, on the reverse strand, counting down.
TCCTTAAATCTCTAAAGGAATTTACTTTTGAAATACAAGTTTGTGTGTGCATTACATATTTTGAATTTTTTTTTAAGAATGTCTAAGGAACCTTCTTACCAAATTGATAGTGATTATAGTGAAAAGACCCAACCAAATTTAGAACAAATGGCCAAGGAACTAAAATCACTAAAACTTTGGCAAAAGCAAGAATCCATTTTGAAAGAAAAAGAAAGAGTTGAAAGAGAACAATATCTTGAAACCTTAGAAGAAGAACTTAGAGTTCTAGCCCAAAAACAAGAAAAGGTCCAAGAAGAGATAAAGAAAAGTAGGAGTAGGAGTCACTCAAGGAGAAGTTCAAAAACTCCCACAGAAAACACATACCCTGAACAAGATAGTAGGACTGCTGCACAATTCTACCAACATCCTCCACCTAGAAGGTATAGAAGGGAGAGTGAACAACCACCAAGAGAGATTAGGATAGACCTTCCTCATTTCCATGGGAAAGAAGATGTTGAGGCATACCTAGATTGGGAAATGAAAGTAGAACAACTTTTTGAGTGTCATCAAATAATAGAGGAAAGGAAAGTTTCCCTAGCCACCTTAAGCTTTCAAGGGAATGCCATGTATTGGTGGACTGCCCTAGTGAGAGAAAGAAGACTCTCCAATTCCCCTCAAGTCCAATATTGGAATGACTTGAAGAGTGCTCTAAGAAGAAGACACATACCTTCGTACTACCATAGAGAGCTTATGGATAAACTCCAAAGGCTCCAACAAAGAACCATGAGTGTGGAAGAGTATAGGCAAAAGATGGAACTCTACATGATGAGGGCGGGAATTAGGGAAGAAGAAGGAACCACAATTTCTAGATTTCTAAGTGGTCTTAATCTTGATATTAGAGATAGAGTGGAATTGTTGCCCTATCAAGATCTTAATGATTTGGTACAAATTTGCATAAAGGTAGAGCAACAACATTTGAGAAAAGGTTTGAAAATTGACCACTCAAACTCATATGTTAAGAAAGACTACAAGAGGGAGGGAAAACAAGTGAGAAGAGAGGAAACCCCTAGAAAATTTGAGAAAGAGAAAGAGAAGCCCAATCAAGGATCATCATCATCCATGCGCACTAGTGAAATTAAATGTTTTAAGTGTCAATGTAGAGGTCATATTGCATCACAATGTCCCACCAAAAGGATCATAATCTTAAGGGGTGTTGACTCATATAGTAGTGAAGAAGAAGAAGAGAAAGGTGCAAGTGAGGAGGAGAATGAAGGAGAAGATTCCTACCCTTGTGATGGAGATCTCCTCATGATGAGAAGAGTTCTCAAGAATCAACCCAGTCCCCAAGTCTTAACCCAAAGAGAAAACATCTTTCATACAAGATGTAGAGTTTCAAACAAAACATGTTCTCTCATTGTAGATAGTGGCTCATGTTGTAATTGTTGTAGCACTAGGTTGGTGGAAAAGTTAGGTCTCACCATCAAACCTCATCCTAAACCTTACAAACTTCAATGGCTAAATGAAGGAGAGGATTTGAATGTGAACCAACAAGTGGAGGTCAAGCTCTCAATAGGGAACTATGAAGATAAAGTACTTTGTGACATAATTCCTATGGAAGCTTGCCACATTCTATTAGGAAGACCATGGCAATTTGACAAGAAAACTATACACAATGGTCATACTAATGAGATTACTCTCCACCATAAGGAAAAGAAGTTTATTCTTCATCCCCTACCACCTTCTAAAGTGTTTGAGGATCAATTACAAATGAAGAAACTAAGGAATGAAGAGAGAAATGAAGAGAGCATGCATAAGGATTTAAGGGAGCAAATTCCCAACTCTTGCATTCATGAAGAAGGGGAAAGTAATGCTCTTACCAAGGTCACTCAAAAGGAGAAAAATTTGTCTAAGAAAACATTGAAGAAAACTCTCCTTTGTGAGCAACCTTCCTATCTCCTTTTTTGTAAAGGAGCACTTTCATGCATTACTGCAAATCTAGAACCCAATTGTCTATCTCCTTTGGATAAACTTTTGAAAGAATTTAGTGATGTGTTTCCCAAAGAAGATCCCAAAGATCTTCCACCAATCAGGGGTATAGAACATCAAATAGATTTTGTTCTTGGGGCAAGTTTACCAAATAGGCCAGCCTATAGAACCAATCCTCAAGAAACTAAGGAGATTGAAACTCAAGTTCAAGAATTATTAGACAAAGGTTGGGTTCAAAAGAGTTTGAGTCCATGTGCTGTGCCCGTGTTGTTAGTTCCTAAGAAAGATGGAAAATGGAGAATGTGTTGTGATTGTAGGACTATCAACAACATCACCATTAAGTATAGGCACCCAATTCCTAGGCTTGATGACATGTTAGATGAGTTGCATGGATCCATGATATTTTCCAAAATAGATTTTAAAAGTGGTTATCATCAAATAAGAATAAGAGAGGGTGATGAGTGGAAAACTGCATTTAAGACTAAATTTGGTCTATATGAATGGTTAGTGATGTCATTTGGCTTAACTAATGCACCTAGCACCTTCATGAGATTAATGAACCATGTCCTTAGGGATTGCATTGGAAAATTTGTGGTTGTGTACTTTGATGACATCCTAGTATATAGCAAGAGCCTTCATGATCATTTAGGACATTTGCAAGTTGTTCTCTCCACCTTGAGGGACAACCATCTTTTTGCAAACAAAGAAAAATGCACATTTTGTGAAGATAGTGTGGTATTTCTAGGATTCATAGTGAACAAGCATGGTGTGCATGTTGATCCCACCAAAGTCCAAGCCATTCAAGATTGGCCAACTCCCCAAAATATAGGAGAAGTTAGGAGTTTTCATGGTCTAGCATCTTTCTATAGGAGATTTGTCCCTAACTTCTCAAGTATAGCTTCACCTCTCAATGAGCTAGTAAAAAAAGATGTGAAATTTGTGTGGGGAGAGAAACAAGAGTTGGCTTTCAAGCAACTCAAAGAAAAACTTACCAATGCACCCATTTTATCTCTTCCAAACTTTTCAAAAACTTTTGAGATAGAATGTGATGCAAGTGGTGTAGAAATAGGTGGAGTTTTGTTACAAGAAGGACACCTCATTGCCTATTTTAGTGAAAAACTAAATGGTGTCACTCTCAACTATCCCACCTATGATAAGGAGTTGTATGCTCTTGTAAGGTCCCTTCAAACTTGGGAACATTATCTAGTTTCCAAGGAGTTTGTCATTCATAGTGACCATGAGTCACTTAAATATTTAAGGGGACAACACAAGCTAAACAAGAGACATGCAAAATGGATGGAATATCTAGAACAATTTCCTTATGTGATCAAATACAAGAAAGGAAAATCTAATGTTGTGGCTGATGCTCTTTCTAGAAGGCGCAATCTCTTTTCAAAACTTGGAGCACAAATTCTTGGCTTTGATCACATGGGAGAGTTGTATGAACAAGATGACTTCTTTTCCTCCATCTTTTCAAATTGTCAAAAGAAGGCTCAAGAAGGTTACTATGTGTCCAAAGGGTATTTGTTTAAGGAGGGTAAGTTGTGTGTGCCTCAAGGTTCCCATAGGAAACTCCTCATTAAGGAGTCGCATGAAGGAGGTCTCATGGGCCATTTTGGAGTTGATAAAACTCTAAACATTCTTCAAGAGAAATTCTATTGGCCCCACATGAGAAAGGAAGTTCAAAGGTATTGTCATAAGTGCATTGCTTGTTTACAAGCCAAGGCTAAAACTATGCCTCATGGTGTGTACACCCCTCTCCCTATTGCTTCATCCCCATGGGAAGACATTAGCATGGACTTTATACTTGGTCTACCTAAGACTCAAAGGGGATTTGACTCTATCTTTGTGGTTGTAGATAGGTTTAGCAAAATGGCTCATTTCATACCATGCCACAAGGTAGATGATGCAAGTTACATAGCAAAACTCTTCTTTAGAGATGTGGTAAAATTCCATGGGTTGCCTAGGACCATTGTCTCAGATAGAGATCCTAAGTTTCTTAGTCACTTTTGGAAAACACTTTGGTCTAGACTAGGAACCAAGCTTCAATTTTCAACCTCTAGTCACCCACAAACTGATGGACAAACCGAGGTTGTGAATAGGTCTTTAGGAACCATGTTGAGGGCTATCTTGAAAGGAAACCACAAATCTTGGGATGAGTACCTTCCTCACATTGAGTTTGCATACAATAGGGTGGTTCACAAAACTACCAAAATGTCTCCTTTCGAGGTTGTGTATGGTTTTAATCCTCTCACTCCTTTAGACCTCATACCTCTCCCAAATCCTAGTGATTTCATTCATAAGGAAGGAGTGTCTAAGTCTGAATTTGTGAAGAAAATGCATGAGAGGGTAAAGTCACAAATACAACATCAAACTGAGAGATATGCCAAGTATAGTAACAAGGGCAAGAGAGAAGTGATCTTTGAAGAAGGAGATTGGGTTTGGCTCCACTTAAGTAAAAATAGATTTCCAACACAAAGGAAGTCCAAACTCAACTCTCGTGGTGATGGACCTTTTAGAGTAGTTCAAAGGATTAACAATAATGCATATAGGCTAGAGTTGCCTTGTGAGTATGATGTAAGTGTTACTTTCAATGTTTGTGATCTAACCCCTTTTGTAGGAGATTTGGAGCAAGATGAAGATGAAGAGCCTCAAGATTTGAAGACAAATCCTTCTCAAGAGGGAGGGGATGATGACAAACTCCTAGCTAAGGGTCCAATCACAAGAAGCATGGCCAAACAAATTCAAGAAGGATTAAAATCATTTCCAAAAGAAGGAGCTAAACTCTTATTTACTTGGGCTATCATGAAGTATTTCTAGACCTTGTATTAAGGGTCAAGTAGTATAGGGTATATTTTTAGGCCTTGTATAATGGGCCAAGTATTGTATGGTTTGTAATATTAGCTTAAAAGAGTGTGTCCCACCATGGGACATGATGGCCACATGGCAAGCTCTTAGTGAAGACACTTCTTAAAAAGGAAGTGGTCATGTGTCACTTTCCAAGTGGAGAAACTCTTCCTAAAGTGGATTGCCACATGTCACTCTAAGAGTGGAAAGCTTTTGCAAAAGTGGATTGTCACATGGCACTTTAAGAGTGGAGGAACTTTGCAAAAGTGGATTACCACATGAGTGGAGAAGACTTTACAAAAGTGGATTGCCACATGGCACTCTAAGAGTGGAGAAACTTTGTAAAAGAGGATTGCCACATGTCTCTTTAAGAGTGGATAGTTTTTAGGGTTTCTTGTCTACTTTGGAGACACCTTTCTCTATAAATAGAAGGGTCTCCTTCCTTGTAAAATCACTTGATGAATTTGAATGTTATTATGCCAAAATGTGTGCAAACATATCTTGTCTCAAGTCAAGGCTAGAGCATCCCATGAGGTCCCTCTAACCACCCTTCTCTAGAGTTGGCCCAACCTCTCCGGAGATCCATCAAACACCTCCATCCTACCACAAATACTCACCAAAAACCTCACCAAAATTGTGAGCCCACCACCATATCCATCGATTCCGCACAAATTCCACCTCCATAGCTTCATCTTCGTGCTTTGGCCCAACCTAGCTCGAGGAGGACGCTATCAGTGCCTCTCCTTTTATAGGTGAAAAGGCTAGAGTTCATATATTCCTAATTAAGGAGCCTAAAAACATTAAATGAAGAGCTTAAACATTAAATGAGGAGCCTATACTTGTAACTGATTAGTCAAAGCATTATTCATCTTTAAAGGAGGAGCCTGTGCTTGTAACTAACTAGTCAAAGCATTAAATAAGGAGCCTCCTTTGATGTTGACTCCTTCTGAACCAAAAATGAAACTGATTTAGGCACTAATTGCCTTATTAAGGCTCTAATGATGCACTAAGCTACTATTAAGGACACCAAGCCTTCTACACAAAACTAAACAATGTTCTTGGCCAAATACAAGGCCTAAAATGAAACTATATTACATATTTATAAGGTTTAAGAGAAAATAAGAACAAGATCAAGCTTAAAAACACCATCTTCCACAAGAGTGGAAGTCCTTGAAATTCTTCTTCCTCTTTCATTCTTCAAGCCCTAGCTTAAGTTGATGCTCCTTATAGATAGTTCTCCATTAAAGCTTTGGGATGGTTTCCATCATAAACACTCCTCACAACACTAAATTAGACATACAAACTTAGCCATGTGTGTATTTGTTAGAATCCATCATAAACATCAATATTTGTTTTTGTATTGCATTTCTAAAATTTTTATAAAAGAGTATCAATCTCAAAAAACTTTTGCAATCACACAAAGAAGATTTATACAAACATTTTCTAAGATGAAAACATAATCATCAAGTGCTCTCAAAGATTTAAAGAATTCTAAAAGTTTGTGTTATGTTGTGATAGAGTTCAAAGTGTTTTTAATGTGGTAACTTCTTTTCATTTGTGTTTTCTGGAATTGTTTCCACGTTTGTGGTCGTCGTATAAACTTTTGAGTGTTTCAGTAATGGGGTTTTGGGTTGTTGGTTATAGAGTAGATAAGGCTAGACTTCTTCAATAGTTAAAGAGTATAAAAGGCCAAAATCCTCTTGGGATGAGGCAAAAAGGGATAGGAATGGGATCCTCTTTTATATTTACTGTAAGATTGAGGCCGATATCCTCTAAAGTCTAGTAATTGTTATCTTGCTTTGTACAAATTCTTGTGCTAATACTGAAACCAAATTTTCTTGAGGAAAAAACTGAGATTGGATTTAGGATAACTAATTATTTGAACCAATATCTCTATCACCGTTTATTGCTCTTCGAATTCTTCTATCAATTAGATTTCAAGAAAGTGCATTTTGAGTTTTTGAAATAAAAGAAATTTTTTTGAAACAGTGGACCTTATTTTAGAAAAGTTTTAAAACCAATCCCCCATCTTGATTAAACAAAGCCTACCTCTTTTTTTAACAATTAGCCTCAAAGTTGGGTTTTGAAAGTTATATAAAATAAATATCCTAATAATTTTTACTTATGGCTTTGCTAAATCTATTTTCATAGGAGTTTGAAATCAAACCACTTTATTACGTGAGAAAAAAATTTAAATTGGAAAAAATGGACTCCTTTGTTTAATATATTGGCTACAAGAAAATGAACAATATAGTTTCTAATATTTTGCAGGGGAAAAAACACCTAGATAGAAGTATATCAAATCATAAAGTGACCAAGATCATTGGATAAGTGATCAAATAAATCTAAATGTTGAAGATGATAAAGTGAATTGCGTTGCAAGTCTCAACATTACTTTAATATATTTTGACTGAAGATAGAATAAGGAAACAACTGATAATTGAATATATTGAAACATATATTTGAAGAATACTAAGAATGTTGATTGTGTATCTAATTATCCAAAAAAGGAAATATTTCTAATTCCTCTCTAATTGATTATTTTAAAATATTGTCATATGAATATCAATCAATCATGACATAGGAAATAAACTCTACAGATTGAAGACTATAAGAGAAACTTTAGATTATTGAAACCTCAACGTTATGATATTTGAAATTCAAAGTGTTGAAAGGTTGAAAAGGAAAGAAGAGATAATTCACAAGAAGCAATAAACTCTGATTGATTATCAAGAACTTCAAGAGTGAAGAATGATGAGAATAGTTGAAGATATGAAGATATACATAATTAACTATGCATTAACGGTCAAGTGATACAAGTGTAACTAAATACATCAAGACCTAGATAAAGAAGTACACACAAGAGAAAAGAAAGAAAAGATGAAGTGTTGAAACATTATCAAATCCATGCTTGAAGAGAATAGAATAGAGAAATACTAAAAGAGTTTATATTGTCATCTTTGTCTTTGTTAGAGAGTGTCATTGGGTTGAGCGAAACCATTTTAAATCCTTCACTATGTAAGTAAATCCTGCGAACTTTATTATGACTCTCCTACGTAAGAGATTATCATTTTGATTGTAATTTAAGAGTTGTTAAACTTGGGGGAAGATTGAAATGTGATATCAATGTTGGTACTCGTTGCAACTTAGAGTGGTTGATAATCATACTAGTCAAAGCAGTGAATTTTTCAAGCAGGTGGCTTAAGATATTAAATGTAGTCTCAGGTGGAGGTGAACTAGTATAAATCCTTTTATGCATAATTTTTTCCTTACTCCTTACTTTGATTATATTTGTGATAATATGTCTATGTAGAATAATTGTCAAATGTCTACAAGCTATATTCAAGACCCCCCCCCCCCCTTCCAATTCTTCTCTCTCTTCTAGAGTCACTTTGCACCAACATTAATGATTTGTATATACATAGGTATGAGTTAGACATTTGGAGAAATATTTTATAATTTGCAACAATTAATTTTCAATTTTCTGTAAAAAAAAAAAGAAAGAGCAATTGAAATTGTTTGGAAAATAAAATCAAAACCTTTCAAAATAAAATATTTTTCACAATTGATTTGAAATCAATAAATATTTCATATATGATTTTTGAAATAAGGAATCATGGTATGTAAAACATGTTTGAAAAACTAAGTGCTAATAGTGAAGCAAATATTAGTATCAATCTAGATCACAAATGCATTTCTTTGATGCAATGCATGGAGTTACAAAAACGACATTAAAAATGTGATATGTAAAGTGTATATGAATGTCTAATGCATGTATATGCATCTAATGCTCATCACATTGCATTAATCATTCATTCACAAGAGTCATGCCTAAAAAAGGGTTCTCATGTGTCTAAATCTCTCTTCAATGAGAGGTTTTGTAAATATATATATATATATATATATATATATATATATATATATATATATATATATATATATATATATATATATATATATTAGTTGATCATCTATTGAAACAAATTTTAACTCAATAATTCCCTTCTAAACATAATCTTTAATGAAATGATGTTTAATCTCAATGTATTTCGCTCATAATGCAAGACAAGACTTTTTGTTAAGTTTATGGCAGCACTATTGTCACAAAGTATAGAAATGTTACTCTCATTTATACGTAATGTTCCAACTGGTTTTATATCCAAAGGATTTGGAACAACTGTTGACAAATGTTATATATTATGCTTCAGTAGTTCATAATACAATTGTTGACTTGCTTTTTGTTGCATGGTGAGACTAAATTCCCACCAATGAAGTTACATCATCCACTAATGTTTTTTTTTCAATCTTATCCCTTACATAATTAGCATCATAGTATCCCTATAATGTATAACTTTCTCACTTTTTGTAGCAAAGACCAAGGTTAGTAGTACCTTTTAAATATATAAAAATTATTTTAATAACTCTTAAATGTACTTCTCTTGAATCTGCCTATATCTCGTGTGATATACTAACTTGGAATCCTTTATCCTAGGGATGTATTGGGATGCATTGGAGTCTTCATTTCCTTTACATCTTCCAAATTAAATTTCTTAAGGATTTCTCTTACGTACTTGGTTTCATGGATATAGATATGATCCTTAGTTTGTTTTAACCCTTACGACTAGTCTGAGTTTAATCACTCTTGATATACAAGTATTCTAACCACTTCTGGTGTCAACCCTAGAGAATTGTTTAAACTATTTAACTCAACTGAGTTAAACACTAAGTATTTTAATTCTCTTCAAAATGTACAACACAATCAGTGTTAAGAGCAAATACAAATTGGTAACTCTCAAAGAAAGGATAAAAATAATACAATAAAATCTGAGATTTTGCTAGAGCTGTCAAAATGGGTCACAACCTGGCCCACCACGGGTTCGAGCCGGGTTGGGTTTAAAAAAAATCTATTTTTTTTATGCGGGTCAGATTTTAACCCGGCTCATACGGGTTGAACCTATGGTGGGCCGGGTTGGCCTACCAACCCACCTACCTAATTTTATTTTATTAAAATTTAATTTTAATTTTATAAAAAAATATTTATTATTATTTTTTGCTTGAAAAAATTATTTAAATTTCTTATTTTCAAAATTAATTAAACACTCATGTTGGAAGTGAAATTTGGGAGTGAAATTTGTTTAGATTTCAATTATAGAAAGTTTGTAAAAAAAATTTATTTAAAAAAAATTAATTAAGTGAGCCAGTGAGCCAACCCGTTTACCCACCAACCCGTGGTGGGTCGGGCCGGGTTCGAATTTTTCTGACTCGCTAATAAATGAGTCGGGTTGGGTTGGCTCCTTAAGTGACCAACCCGTGGTGGGCCGGGCCGGGTGACCCGTTTTGACAGCTCTAGATTTTGCAAAGGTTTTTTCTCTTAGAAAATTTACTTTAGATGGTATAGAGCAACAATAAGCTTTTATGAGCATTCAAAAGTTCTCTATGGTATCATTCTTGTCTTCTCTTCATGCGTCCATCTATTTATAGCTTTCTTTGATAAATGTTTGTTAGACAGAGAGGTTGACTTCATGTAGAATTGGTAGCCTTTTTAGGTGAGAAGTCAGACTTAGGTCTCCTTTGTAGAGGTATAAAGCTTTTTCATAACTTTTATAAAAAAACATAGCTTGTACAGTGTGTCATAGTAGAAGTCTTCAAGAGAAACATTCCTAAAATGTTCTTCATATCTCTCAACGTCTCTATTTTATGTGTAGCGATTCTGATCAAGTCCTTGTACTTTTGTGATCTGAACAAATATCAAGAATAAGGTGTACAAGGATGGAAGCACTTTACTGTATATGTATTTAATATTTTTAACGTTGATAAATGTGAAGTTATATTGTGTGTTCAAAACATTTTATCATTTGTTAACTCATTATAAATGCATAGTTTAGAAAAACATTAAACATATAATTATGAGACGGTCTAAAACATTATATGCTTATATTCAAAAGTTGTTTGTCATTTATAGTGTTTAGCAGACTTTTCTTAGATGATACATTTCACAGACATTAAATGCTCTAGAACCTTCTGATCAATAATCAATCTATACACGTGAAAAGTGTAATAACAATTATATATTTTCTTGCTAATAATCAATCTATACACTTGAAAAGTGTAATAACAATTATATATTTTCTTGCTAAGTCCCACTACAAAAAAGAAGGGCATTACCGAAGGCCAGAAGCCCTCGGAAACAGCCAAAAGCCGTCGGTAAAAGGCAATTACCGAAGGCTTATCGACGGCCAAAGCGCCCTCGGTAAATCTCTTGTCGCTAACATTTACCGAGGGCTTTTGGCCCTCGGTAATTACCGAAGGGCAAAAGCCCTTGGTAATTACCGAAGGCCAAAAGCCTTCGGTAATTACCGAAGAGCAAAAAAAAAATATAACTACAGTACATAAGTGTGGGAGTGGATGACAGAGTAATTTGACAAAGATGGAGGCCAGAATTACATAACATAGCTTGATGCAAGCAAAGTCCAAACTAAAAATTGAATGGGAGAAGTGATAGGGGGCACACCCATCAACTGTTTCACAAATTCACTCACAGAAGAAATATAGACACATCCAAAATAGATCCCTCTGTCAACCATGATGCTTCTCTACATCACGTAAGGCTATATATGCATCAAACAGTCACTTGAAAGTTGTTATATACGCAGAAAGCTACACCAAGGTCACATATGACTCTTAGTTACATTGTTCACTAGGACTTCATTACTAAATAGAGTAGATCTTAAGTTCAACATTTGCAGTTTGAAATAAACAAATACATATATAAGAGGGCTATAATAATTCATATCATGTTAGTATTTAATGTTATGAATACACCTGCAGGATGATTCATACAGAAAAGAGAAACTTTCTATATATGCATAGATTCTTCATCCGAGAATAATAATATACACCTTAGAATGTGTGAACTCGTGATACTAAACCACACTGCACATAACAGTATATACAACCATATGTATCTTATAGGTATGCCTGAAATTTACTAGCTCACAGATTAAAGTCATTGATCTTGGTTTCAAGAAGTGTGTGGAGTCAGAAGTGAGGAAAAAGAACTTTTATTCACAAATGTTAAGTAAAGTTTGGCAGCTTATTCCTATATCACAAGATCAAGCACAATCCCCAAAGTGCTTAATTATGTCCTGTCTTTGTCTAAGTTAACAAAGTTGTTGGAAGTTAGATGAATATAGAAAACTGTCTGAGGCAGTGTAATATGACAGTTTAGGTTTGTGGTGTTTGCTTCAAGTCTTGGACCAATGGACTCACACAGAGTTTTGATTCATAATACACCTAATGTTTCTATTCAAATGGAAGAACTTGATTTTTATTATAGTTAATATGAAAGTTAACAAGAGTGTACAGTTTTCTTTTTTCCCTTTTCAATTTAGCAAATAGAGTACTAATCATTTCGTTGGACTTGAGGCAACCTCATATAACATTGGATGTACAGACAACATTAATTATTCGTATTGCATGTGTCTACATCAGTTATTAAAGGCTAGAACATGATTAAAACAAAGTTTAAAACAGTGAAGAGGAAATTAAAAGTTGTACGTTTGGTTGCATGGGAGCACAGTTGGTTCCACTGTTATGTCTATGATGAGTGATATGGAAGGTATAAGAGAGATGAAAAAATGAATTAAAAGAGCTGCAAAGTGAAAAAGAGGAATGGAAATTTACGGTGTGAAGGTGGATACTAGTAGATGCACTAGTTAGAGGTAGGTGTCAATGTGCTCATCCCCATATAGGCATAGGTAGGAGCTAAAAATGAGATGGAATTAGACCTAAACCTATAATCTGTTAACTAACTACATGTCAAGAAAGTTGCTTTCCATTAAACATTAGTAGCAGTTGTGGGGCGTGTTAAAAGTTCATTCTCTCCCCCAATATCATGTTATCTTATTATTTTATTATTCATGTCCAACATAGATATGTATCTTTCAAAGGCTACCCCATTAACCCCTATATCCAGCCATTGGCATCAACCTCATTTGTTTACGTACTTACCTAGGCCTTTTATTAATTACATTAAATCTATATCATCATAAGTACACAAAGGGTCCCACCCCTTATTAATTCCAATGTACCAAAATCCCTCCCCTGTCAATGTCCTATTAATCCCACCATATGGCCCACATCATCTAGGCTAATTCAAATTTTTTTTAACACCAACGACTTACTACTTTTCAAACATACCTCTAAACCTAGTATCTACCATTCAACAACTGGAATAATTTTCAATAGGTTATTAATCTTGCCCAAATTCATTGCCACTTCCAAATGAAATAACCTTCAAATTCCATGGTCAACATTATCCTATTCAGCAACAGAGTTCATGCAGTCACAATAACTGATGTGTAGCATCTAATATGAAATCCAAAGATTAACCATTCATGTCATATTATAGTACTCACAACATTTATGATTGCACCGATCACACACAACCAAAGCATCCATAGCCAACTTATATTAACTATACATATAAAGAGACATAGTACATCGATCATGCAACTTTATTCAAACTTACCTATAACTCAGTTTTATTTACCTATACTACAACATTTATCATTTGATTATCATCCATCAATTGATTTAATGCATTTAAAAGTGACAGGACAACATTCCAATAACGCAATATTGCTCACAGCACCATGCTCTCTTCACTTTCAAGCACATTATTACAATACACATGGATTAAATCTTGGCATTTATCACTTCCACATTTAAAACATCTATTTCATGACTCCAGCAACAATTTTACACGATTTAACCCAATCATTCCACATTCTATCATCATTGTACATGTAGAACATAGTACACATATTCACTTTTATATTTCTTATCTCTAAGAAACAGGAAATAAAAAACATCAGTCACCAATCAAAATTGTACCAGTCTCCAAATAAACTGCCCAAGATAGCATCTAGTTAATTTCAGTCAACTTTAATCCATAAATACATTAACTATTAACCCATAAATAACCGCTAGAATAGACAGGAAGGATGCACAACAGAGACACCCTTAATAGGTTAATGAGGCACCACGACAGGTACAAAGGCACTTTGTAATATCACATACAGGCAACACTCATCAAATAACATTTACTCACTACTAAAGCATTCACACCCAAGATGAAGTATGCACCAGCCAACATCCTCACATACAACCCAAATCTAATATACAATCTACCACAAGCAATTATGCACTCAACACAGGATACAACAACATTACATTAGTACAACTAGTCAGTAAGTTGAAGACTAATATCACATCATACAAAAACACGACCTTTTCTTGTGGCAATTGAGCACGACGAGCAGTGGTGGAATAGAGAGTAGGGAATGAAAAAGCGCCACCTACCAACGAACCTCCATCAACATCCACACCACCAAACGTGCACCGTGAAACCGCAATGTTGAATCGACTGACCGCCACCACCCCTGACGTAAACGCCAACTTCCACGAGTCACCACCCTACCGCAAGCGCCACGAACCCTAGCCACCAACGAACCCACCTCCGCGTTAGGAACACAACAATGGCTTACGGTGACCAACCTCAACTTAGGGCAAAGACAGGGAAGGGGAGAGAGGGATCTCTAAAATTGGGGAGACGAGAGAAGGGGAGAGGAGGAATTCTGAAATTTGAGAATTTAGGGCAAAAAAACCCAAATTTCTGATTTAACCTATCACTGACATTACCGAAGGCCTACATGCCTTCGGTATATTATGTCCACAAAATTTTTCCGAAGGTCTAAAGGCCCTCGGTAAATAACCGTCGATAATAACGCTTTTTCCTGTAGTGTCCCTGAAGGATTGGACAAAGTGAATAAGAATCATGTGAGGCAGGTTAAAGGGCATTTCGAATATTAGATAGTAGATGGCAAATCTACCCATCTTAGTGACATGATCTCGAAAACTGATCTTATGCAAGAACGTTTTGGAGTAGAGATGTTGAAGGATTTTTTTCATACTAGTATTCGTAGAGAGTTTTGATGCATGGCCATTATTGAGTATCATGGTTTTTACTTAGAGGATTTGGAATCATATGTTTTTAGGTTAGTTATTAATTTGATGTACTTGTACTGGAGGTTGTATAAACATTGAAATTTGTTTTGCATTATGAATTAATTTCCCTGTGAAATGTGCGTTCATTAACTTGCACCCTCTTGTCCCTAGTTTAATTTTATCAGGCAGCGTACAATGTTTGGAATTACAGCATTCCAAGATTAATAACTCTGTTAAATAATATACCTTGGATTATAGTCTCCTATGGTGTAACTTTTCAAACTAACCATCAACATGTTTAAAGGAAAGAACTTATGTTATGTTTTAAATCTCTATAGACATTATTGAGATCCTTAAAGCTTTTTAAATAGGTTAGACCCTTCTGGTTTTTGTAATGTTTTAAGATTCTAAACTTTTGTGGTTTCTAGTTCATAATACTTTCAATTAGAAAGAAACTTCCAAGATGCTTAAACTATTAAGAAATACAAATATATATATATATATATATATGTTCCAGTGACCTCAGTTTCAATCTATTGAATGAATCAATTCCTACCAATAAGCTATAAGACAATATGACAACCATGTAAGAACTTTCATTGCTTTCGAGAAAATATTCTAAATACTATTATTACATGGATTGCATATGATATATTATTGTCATACATGGCGGGCCTATATTTTGTTAGACTCTGACTGCTGAAAGTGAATAGTTTAGCACTAAATAATCATGTAGGCTATTCTCCTTTAGGAAAAATTTAAGAAAAACCTTTTTTTTATTATTTAATTTTGATGTTATTTAAGTAAAATTGTTGGTTGTAGCAATTATGGGAAGTTGAACTGTAAACCTAGATGATTGAACTATGTACATATCTTAATATTTTAGAGAATTTTATATATTTGCAGCGTAATTCTGTTACATGGACCTCCTGGGACTAGAAAGACATATTTATGTAAAGCATTAGTCCAAAGTAAAGCATTAGTCCAAAAATTAGCAAATCGATTCAATTCAAGGTACATTGATCTATTATCACTGGTTTGTTTAGTATCCTAAAATTTGTGACCATGAAATTCTAAAGAAAGTAAATATAGTATTATTTTTGTTAGTAAAAAGGTTATTGTTTCTTATCACGTTTCTTGTAATTCTCCTACAACCCTTGTTCCTTATTAATTTATTTACTAATCAAGTTGACTAGTCTTTGTTTTAAAAGTGGAGAAGCAGAGCTACTAGTTGGTCCTGAATGATGTTGTATAGAGTTAGTCAAATAAATCCATATATAATAGGATTTGACCTTAATCCATGTGAGTTGAGGTTAAAAAAGTTCACAAGATTAAAAATGAGTTTTATTAAAAAAGCCCATAGAATCAAATAATTTCATGGGCTTTTCTTTCTAAAAATTGACAAATATAATTATATTAATATCATTAATATTAATTTAACAAAAAAATTTAAAAAATATAAAGTCACATAAAACAATAAATAAGTAAATAATTATTGAATCTCTTACAAATAAATAATTAACAAAAAAAGTATTTTCAACCTAAAATAAATACAATAAATAATTACATAGAAACTCTAAAATTTTAAATATCTAGATAATATTTATGATTTTATTATATTATTTTATTATTATTTTTTTTTATATATCTAATCACAATATTTATTTTAATCCTAATTCAGAAAAAGAAAGTGTTTTATACGGTATATTTTGTGATAAAAACATTGTCGTGTATCATTAATTAAAAACATAACAACTTTAAGATCATGTTTACTAATTAATTAGTTGACTCGTTATCAAGAAAAATATTGTACTTATTTTAAAAAACTTTATTTTACATAATGAAAAATTTACTTTCTTCTCAATGTTTTTTTGGCAATATTTTCAATTATAGTTTTCCCTAACCATTTTAAATATCGAAGATATATTTAATAGTAATTTGAATTAACTCATCTAATTTTATATATATATATATATATTTAAATGATAAATATTTAATTATTAATTTCATTTCTTATTTATTTTATTTATGTTTTAAATATTTTTATGTATGTCTAAAAGTTTATAAATACATATGATTTCTATAAAAAATATTTACTCAATTCTTTCATTTTTATAATTTTTAACATATAATTTTTTTATTTTATAAAATTATGTGTAGTTTTATTCAATTTTAATGTATGAAAATGTTTATGTTATATTAATATTGTTTTATAATAATAATAAGTTATTTGATTTTTTTAATGATTGCTTTTTTTGATAAAAAAAACGTTTCCTTTTAAATTGAAACGTGCTTATTATATTTTAGATGTTAAAACTAAATATAAGTTAAAATTTTATTTATATATAATATTTTTTAAATAGTTTATTAAAATAAATTTACAAAAACTTTCAAAATAAGAAAGAATTAAAATGTGTTTTTACAATTGTTTTTAAATATAAGTAATTTCTAGATTTATAAAAAATAACTTTTGAATATCTTTTTAAAAAAATTTATTTTTAAGCTTAAATAAATTCAACATATATTATATTTTAACTTTTCAAAATAATGAAATTATATATTTAAAATATGATTTTAATTAAAAAAATATTTTGAATAACTTTTTAAAAAACCAATTTTTATATATTTATATTTTAAGAAAAAAGATATTAGTAAAAAATTACTTTATTTTTAACCTTAAATAAACTTAACATATATTTAATTTAAAATTTTTCAAAATAATAAAATTATATATCTAAGATATGATTACAATTAAAAAATCATCTAGATTTTTATAACATCAACATTTATATATTTATATTGTCAACATTTATATATTTATATAGAAAGAAAAAGGACATTAATAAAAAATTACTTTATTTAAACTTAAACAAATTCAATACATATTACACTTTTAACTTTTCAAAATAATTAAATTATATATTTAAAATATAATTATAATTAAATAATTATTTTGAATAGTCTTTTTATAAAATCAATATTTATATATTTGTATTTAATTAAAAAAGATATTAGTAAAATATCATGTAAATTTTGGAAACTATTCAACTTACAAAGTAATAAAAGAAATAATTAAAAATGTATTAAAAATGAATTAATTTAATTTGGGGCTAGTTCATCCTAACCCTACCCAATCTATTTTATGTGGGTCTTGGGAGTTGGGATTTTTAAAAAACCTCCTATTAAGTAGGTTAAAAAAGTGGAACTTGATTTTAGAAGGGACAAAGTTAACTCATGAGCCAAGGACTCAAATGACACCTCTAACGTTGTCTAATCAATATTGTCAACCTCATCAAGTGGGACATTGCTTTGTTGTTGTATGTAGAGAAACTAAGAAACTATTTTGCAATATTAAACCGCTTAAACTATTTATGTCCTTTTAGTTTGATAATGCTTTAGTGAGATTATAAACTAAAGAAGTTCTCCCCTTAACTATATCCAAGAGTCTTGTATATTGAGTATCACTTGACTATAACAATATAGGAAGTTATAGAATTTTGTACGAAGGAGATTAATAATTCAAATTATGAAATTTCCAAATTTAATGATGTTGTATTCTTACCAAGTTACTACACATGAACTATTTTTGTGTGGTTATTGAGTGTGTAATTATGTTTCTTTGTTTCCTACAAGGTAGCAAAACTTTTCCAAAAGATTCAAGAAATGGTAGAGGAAGAAAGCAATATTGTATTTGTATTGATTGGTTAGACATAAGATAACAAGGTAAATTCCAACTTATTTCTCATGTATTTTTCTCCAATGTTTGCTTAAGTATGTGCTTATAAACACTCTCTCCCATCTCCATTATTTTGTGAAACTATTTTCAGGTGTGATCATATTCTTCATACGTACTTAGATATGGAATGTCTGAACTCAAATTTTTAGACCACATACTAGTGACGGTCACATACATGGTTGAGGTTTGTTGGGTCTATCAAGGAGGGGGTTCACAGGGGAGACACAAACACCAATGACATCTAAGCCCAACCATATAAAGGATTGACACCACTCTTTACCCAAAACCTTAAGACAATGGGTTAATGGGTCTTCCATCTTTATATAGTGCTCTACTTTCTCTTTTCCATCCAATGTGAGACTTAGACTCACACTTGGATTCCCAAACAATCTCCCTTTCAAGGGTGAGTCCCTTCCACATAGGTACACTCTCCCTTACCACGAGTAGCCCTTACCGCCGTTCATCTTAACGAAACTCGCTTACCTGAATACTTTGCTATGAAGACTTTCAATATAGGGATCATTATACTCGCTTGAGGCAGTCACCAAGACGAACCATCGACTCTGATACCACTGTTGGGTCTATCGAGGAGGAGTTTCACTGGGGAGACACAAACACCAATGACATTTGAGCCCAACTATATAAAGGATTGACATCACTCTTTACCCAAAACCTTAAGACAATGAGTTAATGAATCTTCCATCTTTATATAGTGCTTTACTTTCTCATTTTTATCTAATATGAGACTTAGACTCATATTTGGATTTCCAACAAAGTTGAAATATTCTCTCCAAGGAAGCTAGAGAAAGCCCTTATATTCACTTATATAGAGATTGAAAATGAAAGTCATGGTACATTCAGGTACAGCTGAAATTTGAACATGAGGAAAATTTGGTGGGAAAAATTCTTTATGCTTATAAAAATAAACAAAATGCATATATATGTTAGATTAGTGACATGTATTATCTAGATTTAGTTTGTGTGTGTTATGTTATTATTGTTACTAAAAAAGATCTTATTATAATTGTTAGAGAGAATTTTATAGTTTTTGTTATTAAAAATGATTATGATATTGATGAATTATAAAACCTAAAAGATTGTGTTTAATAATTTGATTATACCATAATGTTTTCATCATCATCAGGTCTAATATCACGAGTTTCAATATAATAAATGATTAATTAAATACCAATTTTGATAATTGTCGCTGTCAAATCTTTTAAAGAATATATTTTTAAAATAAATTATTAAATAAATAATAATCAAATAAATTATTAAAAAATATTCAACCAGTAAAGAACATTTAAACGTTATGTATTGAAATATTAAATAAATTATTCTTTTTATAAAAAATCAAACTAATAAATAGCGTTTTTTAAGTACGATTTATTAAAAAGTAAAATAAATTATTAAAAAAAATTCAGACCAATAATAAATTATTTGAAAAAAAGAAATAGATAATGCTTACTTGAAGAAGTGGTGTTTATTCACGACCACCTATAAAGAACATTTTTCAAATAATAGTTCTCTGTTAGTGTAATAGACAATACACTGATAAAAAAAAATGGTACCTATACACAATTTTATATTATTGGAAGGATTTTCTATAACTAAGTTTTGTGACTTAAGTCTTGTTTAAAGAGAATTTGAAAATAAAAATTTTATTTTCAAATTCACTTTTATTTATTTTTAAATTTATTTAAATAAATGATAAAAAATTTATATTCAAATTTTCTAAATCCTTTTAAATCTATTCAAAAGAATAACATCTAAGTTTTACTAAAGAAGAATGAAAACTCTAAATTTTGAAACCAACACGTCATGGTTTTGTTCTAAATTTTCATTTCCGTGCTAGTAAAAAATTCAAAAGTATAAAAATTGGACCAATTGACATATTGATTAAAGTGACATATACTTACATTTATTTTGACATATGTCTAAAATGGTCGTAAAAAGTATTTGTTAAAAACATTGTTTCTTAATTGAAATTTTAGAGTGAGTAGCAAAACCCAGAAACCTAACTACATAAATTGAAAACCCTCTTTTTGAAAACGGAAGACGCTCCTCACTTCGCATAGGACAGAGCTGAGAGAAAGAGCGAAACAATGGCGGGTTACTCCTTCGGATCTTCTGCCTCTTCTTCAACTCAATCTTCGTCTTCCTTTTCCTTCACAAACACTTCTTCTTCTTCCTCCTCCTCTTCTCCATTTTCATTTGTTTCATCCTCCGCTCCCGTGTTCTCTTTCGGATCCTCCTCTCTCTTCACCACTCCCACAAACCCTACCACCGCTGCCTCTTCAATTTTCACTACCGCTAGCTCTGCCTCACCCCTGTTCTCCTCTTCCACCCCCGCAACCACACCGTTCGGGACTTCTTCCTCTTCTACATTGACCACGTCGTTTGGGGCAGCTTCCTCTTCCACTCCCACGCTGTTTGGGGCTGCTTCCTCCGGGGCGATGACGCCGCCGCCGTTTGGAGCACCTTCCTCCCCTTCAACAACTCTGTTTGGCGCAGCCTCCCCAGCTCCAACCACTCAATTTGGTGGAACACCCTCAGCTTCAACTCCTCTGTTTGGTGGAACACTCTCAACTTCAACTGGTGTAACGCCCTCAGCTTCGACTCCGTCGTTTGTTACTACGGCGTTTGGGGGAACTGCCTCAGCCTCGACTCCGGCATTTGGGGAAAATGCTTCGGCGTCGACTCCGGCGTTTGGTGGAACGTCACCATCTTTCATTCCGGCGTTTGGTGTAACACCCTTAGCCTCGAATACTGAGTTTGGCGGAGTATCATTAGCTTCCACGGCGCCGATAGCGTCATCCACTTCAACGACCTTGTTTGGTGCAGCCTCCTCAGCGCCTTCAACATCGACGACGCCCGCATCCTCAGCCTCAACGACATCGTTTGGAGCGTCAACTGCTTCGGCGTCGCCGTTTGGAGTGTCCTCCGCATCGCTCTACGGAGCAACATCATCTTCGTTTGGCTCAACAACATTCTCTTCCTCAACGGCAGCTTTTGGAGCATCTTCTTCTGCCTCATCGCTGTTTGCAGGATCATCCCCAGCAGCAACGACGCCGTTTGGAGCGTTGGCAGTTTCTTCAGCTTCCTCAGCCTCTGCAAGCAGCTCTCCTTTGTTCTCAGCTGTGTTTGCCACTGGACCCTCTTCGACTTCGACCTCAACGACGATCCCAGGGTTTGCAAAGCCGTCTGCATCAGCTACTACTACAACGGTGTCATCTAGCTCTTCGGGACTCTCTTTCGCTTCTCAACCCTCTTTTGGATTTCCCAATGCTGCTTCAGCTACGGCTTCTTCTTCAGCTTCATCGGCGGCTTCTGGCGCATTGGCTTCAAAACCACCGGGTTCTTTTTCGTTTACCACATCTTCGGCGCCACTGTTCTCGACTGTGACGACCACCACGACTTCTACTGTGGCTACTGGCAGCACGACCCTTTCATCTTCTGTGCCTGCCTTTGGTGCTACTACTGCATCTTCTGCTACACCGAGTACTTTGGCGGTTCCTGCTGCTTCTACTGGTGCAGCACCTTCTGCCAGTACAGGATCATCGTTTACAGGATTTGGTGTAGGAAGCACGGCATCCAATGTTTCTCTTGGGACTGGGTTTTCCTTTAAGTCATCAACGACGACAGTTTCTACCGCTACTACTTCTGCATTTGGTGAGCTGTGCAATTTGAATCCTTTTAGAAATATCTGTTTAAATATGTTTGCTGCTATCTTTGAAGTGTATAAACTGTTTTTGTTGTTAAAGTGGACATTCATTGGTGATTTACGTCTATGATGATATTTTCTTTTGAATCAATTTGATGTATGGATGAATATAGATTTCTTTCAGCATAAAAAAATGCTCACGTAGACGATTTTTGTCCTGAAATAAGTTTGAAATAGTTTTCAGTTGTCTTCTACTTTCTTTGTTGTTGGTTTTTCCTTGTATTTTGCATTATTTTTCTCTGATTTTGTGACTGTGTGGTGTTATGAACTCCTTGAAGCGGATAGTTCTCATTGAATATGCACATAAGCTGTTTTAATGAATAGAAACTTTAATTTTGTTCTACATTTTTTTTTCTTTTTCAACTTTATGTGGAATAGTTAATCAACTTTGATCGAGGAAGGTGGTTCTCGGGAGGGATATTGATAGCTTAATCGACCTTGAACAAGGTAGTTCTCGGGAGGGGTTTTTATAACTTAATCGACCTTAATCAAGGTAGTTCTCAGGAGGAATTTTTTAACTTAATCAATCTTGACTAGCCTAGATTTCCAATGTCATGTCATATTTTGGCCCAAGTGTTCTTTTCTCCGGCCTCTTGTACATTTACCTTAAAGCTTAATTCTTTTAAGTTGAAGATGAATAACTTCTTAATGATTTTAACTGTTGGAAGTCCCACATCGACCAGAGATAAGGCCAATTCATACTTCATAAGTGGGTGCAAACCTCACCCTACAAGCCGGTTTTGTGGGGTTGAGTTAGGCTTAAAGTCCACTACTAACATGGTATCAGAGCCATGGTTAGAGCATATCCTAGCGACTTCTAAGTGGGCATTCTATTCTTCTATTGCACCCGCTATCGGGCCGTTATCGGACCATCCAATTTCTACTATCACGCACGAGATGTCTATACCTCGGCGTGAAGGGGTTGTGTTGGAAGTCCCACGTCGACTAAAGATAAGGCCAATTCATACTTTATAAGTGGGTGCAAACCTCACCCTACAAGTCAGTTTTGTGGGGTTGAGTTAGGCTTAAAGTCCACTACTAACATTAACAATGCTAGATACACTTGATATAGACTTTGTAAGTTTTTGACAAATTCAGAGGTAAAGTAGTGTAAATTTTGGAGTGTCCTGTTGCTGATCTTTTCTATGAAATAGGGGCTCATCTTTGTATTCTTTTTTATCTTTTTCTATTTCACTTTTTAAAATTATCATTCCTCATTCTTGTTAACTTCAATCTCTTTTTAGTAAATTATTTCTGTTTAAAATATTTTTCAATCTGTAGCGGTGAGCACTACAACCTCTACTTCAGCAATTTTGGGTTCCAGCACCAGTGCAACTCAGGCATCATCTGCTGTTGTTGTGGCTTCTACTACGGGGTATGCATACATTTTGTAGGCTTGTAATTGAAGTATTTACTTTTTTTTACCTTTAGTAAATGCTGTTAAAAGTATGCATTTTCTCTTGGTGCACCTTCCTTTCTATCTCTCGGTTTTCTGTTTTAAGTTATGCATCTTCAACATGTTATAGTGATATTTCATTGTTGCTTTCATTCAATTTACTTGTTTGTGTTTTGAATAAGCGCTTTAATTGGTTAAAGGAGGAAGGTGTTCATAAATTACTTTTGACCTCTATTCCTAAGTGTAGATTAGTTAGGAATATTAGGGACTTTAAAAAATAAATTATTGAATATGTTTAAATTATGAATGTTATATCTATCCAGATTTGCAGAATTAAGTTAAGGGGAATCAATTTGAATAAGATCAGATTTATTTTTTAGAAATATCTCATTTTTGTTTCCTTATTTGTGATTATTGGTATCAATTCAAGAAGAGAATATTTTTCTACATGTAAGACTTTATGACATTTGAACAAGCCTTTCATTCAAGATTAAGGGGTAAGAGTGTCTTAGACCTTCCTTCTAATGCTAATGTTTCAACAACTAGTCCGTGACCATCAACATCACACATCTGAGATATTTATGATTTGATGCTCAGTAGTTTTATCACAGTTTTGTCTTAAAAAGATATTTCGGTAAATTAAAAGAGGAAGGTATCTATAAAATATTCTTGACCTTAATATTTAAATAATGTGGAAATTTTTGTGAGCACAATTTTCATTTTGAATGTTCCTGTTTCTTCTACCACTGTTTTCAGTAGTAGGATTGTGGAAGTACTGCATTATCATGTATTATTTGATGCCCCCTTGGTGCTTCTTATAACCATTTCCTAGTATACTATTCGTAGGACTAATCAAACTCATTTCACTTTGCATTGTACATAGTTTCCTTCTGTATGTTAAACTATTTTGGTTACTGCAATTTATATCTATTCCTAAGTTATGGATGCATAAAGATTTATTAAACATAGGAAGGTGATTTTGATATTTCCTTTTCTGCTTGTCCCAAAGAACTACTTCAGCTGTCAGCACTTCAGTTACTGCTGCACCAAAATTGCCGTCTGAAATCACTGGGAAGACTGTTGAAGAGGTACTTGATGTGTCCACCTTTCTTTTATCAACTCCCTACATCGTATTTTGTATATTTTGTAAGTTAATTATGATTATTATTGATAAATGCATTTGGCTTATTTAGTTGAGATTACGCACTTGGTTAGGACTAAAGCTGCCCTTTCATTGAATTATATACTTGTTGGAAGTTTCACATCGACTAGAGATAATGTCAATTTAGAGTATATAAGTGGGTGCAAATCTCACCTTAAAGTCCACTTCTTAATATGGTATAAGAGCCATGAGTTAGAGTCTATCACAGTGAGATTTGATATTTGTTGGGCGTATTGCTCCACTCGCTATCGGGCTACTATCGGACCATCCATTAGTGTCTAATCCCACGTGTATATACCTTGACGTGAAGGGGTGTTGAAAGTCCTACATCGATTAGAGATAAGATCAATTTAGAGTATATAAGTGGGTGCAAATCTCACCATACAAGCCGGTTTTTGGAGGTTGAGTTAGGTTTTAAAGTTCACTTTTTGACAATACTAAAGAAACAAGGATTTCTACAAATGAATACATGACATACTTTAATATATGCAATAGACTTGGGAATAATGCCAAGATGATAGACTTATTTGGTATTGGGTATGATTTCCCATTCTTTTTTGTATTAAATATTGTATATTAAAATTTGTAGCTAGTGTGTTTTGAATTATCTTATGTTATTTCAAAATATATATTGTGATAAAAGTGCTGTTGAGAAAGTGAGATGAAATTTTCTGAATGTGCTGAAGTATACTTACCTCTCAAAAGATCGATTTATTTATAACAACAAAGATTAAAAAAATAATGAATAACAACTGCTAGTCTCAAGAGAACAATTAAAAATCACAATTTCCTAAGTTACATTAAATCATGCTCTCTCTCCCAAGCTGGGTTCCCTTCTTGCATATTATTCTTTCAAAATTTGGTTTGTACAATCCTCTAGTGAGAATATATGCAAGGTAACCTTGTGTACGTACATATAGAGTACAATTCAAACTACAGTCTAGTTTCACTTTGATAAAAAAATTATTGTGTTTCGTTCAATCATAGTGAACAAGATTATGGGTGTTGTTGCGCTGGCTTGAGAGCTCTTATTGGTCAGTATGGAGTTCCTTGCTGGTCAGAGGGAGAAGATCCACCTGCAAAAAAACTCTTTGATGTTCAAGTTAGTAAGAGAATTTAAGATCTTTATGGATATAGTGAGTATGAAGTGAGTATACCCTTGGGAATACTAGTTGTATTCATAGGATCAATATAGGTCGTGGACTTATGTTCCCATTGGAATAATACTTACCTCAAGTATATAATAACAGTGTAGTTAATAATAACATAATGATATCTTATCATAAACAATAACCATAATATCAAATTGCTGAGAGTAGTTATGATATGTGGAGAATGTAGATTTGAACTATTTCATAATGAAGAGGCTTAATGGAGACTTTATTGGGCCATACTCTTTAGTATCTATTGGGCCGGGTAGGAACATGATGTAATTAAAGTAAAATATCCTTAGAATTTTCACATTTATTATAGTAGGTTTTATTTCCTTTCCAAGAGAATGTAATTGGCTTGATTGAAATTAATAATATATGTATTTATTCCTCTCATTATTCAAGTTGGTATTAGAGCTCTTGATCTTGATGACATAGTTTTTTCTGCTGCAACTACTGTCTGCTGGCCGCCGCATTGTGAAGACAGTGGTAGGATATAAAGTTTGAGTTTTATCTTTTTAATGGTTATGGCGACGTTCACTTCTATGGGTACTTTTTTTAACTGCTAAGAGTCTGCTATCTCAAAAACACATTTTGAGCTTAATGTCTCTCTCTTTCCTATAATTTAACTAAATAAAAGCTACTAGTCTCAAGAGAACAATTAAAACACCGCAACTTCCGTAGGTACTTTGAAACAATTTTTCTCTTCAAATCAAACATCTTCCAGGGTACACGCCCCCTAGAAAAACACTATTTCCAGCAAGCAGTTCACTTTTTAAATAGGGTTTAACTTGGAGGATAAGATATTCAGTATTTCAGACACTAACATTATTTACAGTGTTTGGAATGATGTTATGTTATTTCTCTCATACAGTCTAACCCCTTCCTAATCATATAACCTCCTGTAGATTATCAAGGAGTGGAATGCTGAGTTGCAAGAGCGAACTGGAAAGTTTAGAAAACAGGCAAATGCAATAGCTGAATGGGATCGCAGGATTTTGAACAATCGTGATGTTCTATTGAGGCTTGAGGTTTCTACATGCAAGCAGCTACTGATAAACTTTTTTAATTATTTTTTACATGCAAACAGGTTAAATTTTGGCAATTACCACTCTAGCTTATTTATAATGTTATAAATTTAGATTGAAGTGGCAAAAGTAGTCGAGACACAATCAAATTTGGAACGGCAATTGGAGTTGATAGAGACTCATCAACAGGAGGTATTTTTAAAACCAGTTTATTTCTATCTTATTTTTGTAAGTTTTCGGAGGTAATTAATTTTGTTATGGCTGGATGTTCATAAAATCTTGTACATGTTTCTATCAATAGTGATCTTTGCTTTTACCTAACTAATTCTACTTTATTCTGATGGTATAATTCTATTCCATTGTTAGAGTTAGAATGTTGCTTTTATGGCAACTTTACAGCATGTTCGTTTTTCTTAGCTTATCGGTTTTCAAAGCAACTATCAATCATAATCTTAATCAGTTCTTTCGAAAATGATTTTTCCCTAATTCGGTCTAACTGAAACACATCCAGCATATTCCTTGACATTAGCATGCACCCAGCATAAGCACACTTTTAAAAGCCACATGCCCACTGTTGGAAAACTAAGAGCAATCAAACAATGCATTTTGGTTTGCACAGACTAAAAAAACCAGGCAGTGGTTTGGTTTAAATTCAATTAGACAACTATTTTCAAATTAAATAAAAACAGGGTTGTTAGCTAGTAAAACAATATTATTAATTTATAATCTTAAGAAAAAAAATGAAAATAATTCTTTGGAGATATAGCTCAAATTTAAAATTGATAGATTTAGAAATTCAGGAGTGTAGTTCTATTTCTTGAATATGGGGTACTCAATCTCAAGTTAAGTCATGAGGCTCATTGAATCATTAAAGTTTGTACAGTCAATTTATGATCCTAAAACTATTCAAGGTTGTCAAAGTTGTAGATCCTACCATTGGATAGACTAGTGAGAAAGAAACATAAAATATGAACTCTTAACTCTAAGATGGAAGAACCTACTTGTTATGTAAAATTATATTTGAAAACATATATGTGTAACATAACACAAATACAGTGTGATAACTATAAAATCTCGATTTCATGGAATATATATATATATATATATGTATGTATATATGTATGTATATATATATATATACATTTATATATATATATGTATATATATATATATATATATGTATATATGTATATGTATATATATATACATACATACGCAGACGCATATGCTCATTGCCACCACAATCTTCAAACATACGCATTCAACAGTTTCCAAAACATTTTTTCAATATCTTTTGTATTGTGATAAAAGCTTTTATGTCATTCCTGTATTAGGTTGATAAGGCTTTACAGAGTATGGAGGAAGAAGCTGAACGTATTTACAAGGATGAACGGGGTTTGCTTCTTGACGATGAAGCTGCATCTACAAGAGATGCAATGTGAGTTTTGGATCATCGTTATTAGTTGACTGATTATTATCTGGATTGATCTGCAGATTGTTTTATTTTATATATTCTATATTTTAAGCTTAAAACTATCTTTACCATATTGAATCCAATGTCCATTTTAATTTTCTCTTGTGTGAAGTGATTTTGCTTCACCTCAAACATTTGATTGAATATCGAAGTTCTTATTGTTAGATCATCTGTAATTTCATTGTACTTGCTCTGTGTGGTTGGTGGTTTAGAATGGACAGAGATTTGCACCACCATAAACTCCATACTAAATAACAATTCACATATGAAATTAAGTTTTCCACTTTATACGATTTCATCTGATTTAGGATTATATTTCAACTCCTTTCCCTCCTTATCTTCATTGCTGATGCTTTCTGTCATTTTTTGTTTCTATACCTTCATTTGCAGGTATGAGCAATCTGAATTGATTGAAAGGGAACTTGAGCAGATGACTGAACAAATTAAATCGGTTATCCAATCCCTTAATTCAAACCAGGTACTGGTTGTTAGTTGCTCTTTCATTTTGATAAAAGAGCAAGAAATTTTGCTTACAATGGTGTTTTTGTTCAGGGTGGAGAACTTGATACCCTTGATGGAATGACTCCATTAGATGCAGTAGTTCGAATTTTAAATAATCAACTAACTTCTCTGATGTGGATTGATGAAAAGGTTTGTATTTTCCTTTGTGCTGTTTATTGGCATACTGAAAAGATTAATTTACTTCAATGTCTAGATTTTTTATTTTCTATCTGGTCTAGGTGTATTTTTCTCTATTTTATTATTTCTAAACATTATGCGCCAAATAAAGATGTTTATTGCTTTCTCTGAACCTGTTCTGTAATGCTAGTTGTTAGAAATATGGAACCATCAATTATCAAGAAGTTGTTTTAGAATGCACCAGAGTTTCCTGATTTGTTGAATTTGCCTGATTTGAGGAAATTGAAAAAGGGATTTTCAAAGTTATTGTGGTTCTCTGGAAATTGTGTCTTTCCTTTCAGCAGGAGGTTTTCCCATGAGATGGGAGGGATATGAAGAAGTCTGCATAGTGCATACTTTCATTTTGTTTTTTGCTTTCTCATTCAAATTCTGACTTTGTTCAATCCGCTTCAGGCTGAAGAGTTTTCTTCCCGTATTCAGAAGCTAGCTAACCAAGGTTCTGCTTCAAATCGTGAACCGACGGGTCCAGGAATCTGGATGTCTTGATATTTCAAATTGTACAATATATCAACACTTTAAAAATGACACCTAGAAAAGTTTTCTTTGTATGCAGATACTATTTTTGTATGATTTTTCTTCCCAAAATTTCGGTATGAACTGTTTCAGAATGGTAATCGCCAACTTCGAAGCCTTAACGGTAAAGAATGATATACTAATTTTAAAGCAGCAACCTTCAACTATGAAAATGGTTTAGACTTGTTACAGACTCTTTTAGGCAATACTGCTACGAAACTGGAGATGGAAATACCTACTAACATTCAACTGAAATAGAAAAACAGGACATTCCTAAAATCTCTATTAAAAGTGTATTCAAGATTAAGATGGAAAAAATAAGTTCAGATTTATTTATATTGTTTGGATGGAAAAAACTGAAAAAATGGGCACATTTTTTGAATGAGTTTAAAATATATGTGAACAAGTTTTGCAACTCTTTAAAATAATTAAAAATAATAATGTGTAAGTTAAATTAGGTTTTATGTTTTAGAAATTGTTTAAGGCTTGGGATGTTAAAGTTTGATAATGATAATATGGTTTTATTAAAAAAATATTAGTTTGTGTATAAGTTAATTTAGAAAAGTTTTCAATTTAGTTTTACTTTTATTTAGTTCGAAAGTAAGCTTATTTTAGTTTAGAGAAAAAATAATTTTCTTTCATTCTTTCTTTTCTTTTTTGGAATGATTAGAATAATTTATTGGATTTCAACTTCATTGATAACTTTCTCTCTATCAATATTGAAAAACAAGAGAGAATGAAATGAGCTAAAATAAGTGTAATGGAATAATAATTATTGCACTTCATCATTTTGAAAAAATCAATTAGATATAACTTTTTAATTCCTACTTTATCTTTATACTAAAATTATTATATTATTGTTTTTCATTAAGCTTTTCTTTTATTATATGTATACCCGTTGTTCTTTGAGTGAGGTGTTACTCACAACTGGTCGAAGCAATCAAATGGAATAATTTGAGGGTGAAACTTTTAAAGATAACACAAGAATTTTACAGTAATATTTAAATGTATTCCTTCCATTTCATCCTCTACATGATTAATAATCGAAACACAGCCTTAAAAAAGACATAAAAGTAGACCCACAATCAATGTGTTGGCTACAATCAGTTGAGCGGGGAAAGGGATATGTCGTGGTTGAAAGAGTGGTGACCCATGCAATAGAAGATAGAGGTATGGGTGGCATGGCCACGCGAACCAATAATATAATAACATTGAATGAGGTTTCCAATTAAACTCTGATGAAGGTTTTATTTCCCTATCCATAGATGACCTAATCCAACTCGATAGTTGGATTTCATTTATGTTTAAATAAAATCTGACTCAATTTAAACTAATCCAATCTTTTAGGATTGCATGATAAGTGATCTCAAACCCAATCTCAGACCCACTTTTATAATTGTCTTATGAACAAAATGTATTATGTTTTTCTCTTATAGTATTGAATTAGTTTAAAACAACTTATTATAACTTGATTTATTAACTTACTTAAAAATTTAACTTAATTTTTATAGATTTTAATTAAAAATAATAACATTAACAAAAAATATTTTTCAGAACTTTTACCGAAATTAATCCAACACAATCTAACCCGCTCAAGGTAAGTTGGGTTAGATTGGTTTCATATAAAAAATACGACCCAACCCAATATATTTTTAGTGGGTTAGGTAATGGGTTTGGCTAAATCCGCGAACACCCCTAGTTACTAAACATAGGTGTTTGAATCGGTAAGAAGTAGGAACTGAAATAAAATTTTCCAAAAGTGATAATTTTGCATAGATGAAAGAACTAACACAGCCTTCTTATAGTACAAAAATAATTACACAAATGGCTAAAAGTTTGCACACGAATCCTGTATTGTTTGAAATCTACAATGAAGTGGTAGTTTAGTCTTTCCATATCCATTACCTTTGAGATCGAGCCACAATTACAATTAAGAGGATTACTATGGAGAGAAGGAATGATGACCTGACTTTTTCATCCATCTTTGATGCATCTGCTGCCAAATTTTCCATCTTATGGGATTGAAATAAATCATTCACGAGTAACTGGAAACTTTCAATCAGTTCCAATATCTTTCTCTTTATGACATCCAATGTCCAGCTGAGTATTTGTGTGCCGAATTCATTTAGTTCAGAAATCTCTGGCCTTCTACACTCAACTACATCACACAATACAATGTAAGTCAATTAATGGAATATCTTTCTCAGTAATAATAACTCAACCTCATAAAACAAAACTAGTTTGTACAGTAAGATTTGTGTTCATCTAATATATGATGATTTTGGCATATGACTAGTCAATGTGAGATCTCTAATACACTTCCTCACATAAAGCAATGAATATCTATTGCACAAGATTAAAAGAGTGGCCTAATTGAAGATAATATAACATTCCCAATGAATCTGACTAGGATAGACTATGAATGACTTTGATTAGCATTTTAGTAAGTGAGTTTATATCTAATAAGACTTGTAAGGTGATGTTTGTATCTACTCTTACATTCCTTGCTGTTATACACTTGAGAAGGGAATAGAGAAAGGGTTAAGAAGGGTCTAAATTGGATGTGAATACAAACCTGAATACAAACATACATGACCATGCATACAAACCTGAATCAGGCAACTCTAGCAGTTTTTGATGCAGTACATTGCTCATGAAAGCGTCCCAAAGAGCTTTATCAGATGATAATGATACTACTAATCTCTACAAATTAAAGAAACAATGACATCAAATGATTACAGGAAATTAATCAATAGCAAACAACAAAAGTCATAAAAATTTTAGACAGCAAAAGCAAGAATGAACACCTAGAAAATTTTTTGGTACAATTAGATTGGGGATAACAAACTTAATGAGAAGAATTCCCTAACAAAAGATTAGGTTCAGACACAGTAAATGATTTCCTTCCAAAAAAAAGCATGTCATCCAAAAGAAATGGAAAATATAAAAGAGAATTCTTTTTATAATTTCAGGTTTTACCCAGAATCATGGATTGCTATGATTTAATTTGAGAAATAAAAATACTTTGTCATGTTTTGAAACTACTAAGTCAAGAGTGAACCTTCACAGCAGGATCAGATTGCAGCAACTGAAAAGCATCATATAGTCTTTTATATCCACGAGATATAACTGTCCTCGAATCATATGATCCTGAGATCTGCTGAAACGCTTGTATAAATCTGGCAACAATTTTGAAAAGGAATGTTCAAGCAAGTTGTTATTGCTTGCATAAAACTCTTACACAACAAAATGGTAAAAAGTAAGCGTTTAACTTCACACAATTAGTGTCATGTTTTCTTGAAAAGTGAGCCTTCTATAACTGAATAACAGATTAATTTCTAAATTCTATAATTTCATATCAAATTGATCCAAAACAAATACAGATTAATATCATACTGGTCTCAAAAATACATTTTAATGTCAAATTTCCACTTAATCACTACATCTTAAAAACAAAAATTGCCCAACAACACTTAACGGCAAACCATAACTATAGCACAAGACATTTAATATGAGAATTTTTGTTAAACAGAATCGGTTCACTCATTCAAACAAAGTATAAATCATATATACTCTAAAAAAATATTCTTTACTGTAACAGTAAAATTGAGTTAAAAAATTAACAGTAACTACAATTTCATTGAATTATATGTAAACGGCATGAAGTAAGGAAAGAGATGCATGCGCAAAAAAAATAAAAAACGAGAAGTAAAATAGAACTGACTGTTGAAGAGCTGAGACTGCATCTTCAACTTCCCCTTGAGAAGGAACTTGTTGTTGTGAGGAAAGTTGATTGTGACAGTGACAGAGGGTGCAAGATAAGGTATTTATAGTTGAAACTGAAGGCTTAAGATTGGGAAGAACGGTTGAAGAAGAAGAAGACAAGTTGGTATTCATGATGTTTCCTCCTCCCATTGATGGTTCAGTTGTTCGTTACTCTTTCTCCATAATCTTCAACCATAGTTGATAATAGGATTGGATGGATGGACCATTATTGAATGGGCTTGTAGGCCTATTTGTAATATAACTACTCTTTACAGCCCCCTGGTTTCTTCATCCACCCTCCGAGGTGTTGGAAAAGTTTAAAATAAAACACTCATGCTTTAAATTTTTGAAGAAATCGGAAACCAACAGAAATATTCATTCTAAATTCCGTAAGTCTGAATAGATTAATAAATTTTTCGATGATGTAATTTGACCAAATTTTAAATTTCTAGAAAATATTTTTAAATTTTTAAATTGTGTACTTAATAAATATAATATAAATTACGTGATTAAAATAATTTTATATTTTCAGATTATATAATATAAAATGTATTTTTAGATTATGTAATTTAAAATATATTTAAAAAATATTTTAAATTGTATAATTTAAAGTAATTTTTCATTTTAAATTAATAAAATTAAAAATTATTTTTAAAATAAATAATATTAAAATGTTTTAAATTGTTTGAAATGTTGAAACTTGAGTGTTGTTATTTATTTATTTTAATAAATTATTGTTTTAAAATGTTTTGAATTGGATATTTTGATTGAGAAGTTGATGTAGTGACTATATTGTTGATAGTTATTGTTATAACTACTAAATAATTGTCACTCTTCTAATGCATTTCACAAAGAGTGAACAAAAAGAATACATAGAAAGAGTTAAACTAGCCTCTGTTGTCTCTCAATGAATCTAATACAAGAAATGTTGGTCATCAAGCTCTACTATAGTTGAATTTTTCATTACTTATCATATAATTATCATTCATTTAATTTATAAGCAAATATTTTAAATTAACTATGATAAACTATAACTAATTTGCTTATACCCTCAATTGTTTAAATTAATGCAATTAGGACTCTATTTAAATTTCACTTGTTTAAACGAATGTAGTTGAAATCCTACTATCTTCTTTTTACCTTTATATAGTTAAGCAAAGAAGTATGAAATTTTATATTAATCAAACTAGCTATTTTCACAATACAGTATCTAATGAGTTGTGGTCAAAGTATGTATTGACATAATATGCATGGACATTGGGTTTATAAAGCAATAGGTAAGAATCCCTTTAGGCAATGATACAAAAAAATTAACAATAGCTTCAAAAAAAGAAAACAATAAGACACAATGTTTATACAAATTCACTTAAATTTGAGTTAAGTCTAGTTCTCCCTTAAGAACTCTTAAGGGGTTCTATTAATCTTATCAAGATTACACGAGTTTAACCCACTCTTGGTTGAGTATTCTTACACCATTGTTGGTCCCCTAGTCAATACGACTAGTCCGAGTATTCTTACACCACTCTTGGTTTCGAGATTAACCCACTCCCAGTTTAGTATTATATGTCACTCCTGGCACTCCTAGACAACACGTCTAGTCCGAGTTTAGCCTCCCCAAGATCAATTCCTAGACAAATGTCTAGACTGAGTTTATCTACTCTTAGTTGAGTATTCTAGCCACTCCTACCAACCCTAGAAAATATGTCTAGTTGTAAGTGTTTTAATTCTCTCCCTAATTTACATAAGATCCATTATGAGATTCTTACAAGAAACAGATTATCAACTCTCAAGGAGAGAATAAATTATTAATATTATCGTAGTCTGATAACTGATGATGTTGTTTCTTTGAGCTTGATAGCCATAAAATGGTGTATTTTTTGAAGCTTGATGGTGTAGCTATATTTCTAATGTTTGATCCTTTCTTATTTTCTTCTCTCTTCTTCAACTTCTACTTTTTTTCTTCATTTCAAAGGCTTTAAACGTTGTAGGTCTAAAAATGTAGTAGATAGCCAAATGTGATGTGATAACTTCCTCTTCTTAGCATCTTCTATTGCTCAAGCTTGATTTCATCATTTTCTTCTAAGTTTAAGATCATCAAACGATGCATGAGTTGAAATGTTATGACCTTTTTTGTGTGTGCTCTCTTTCTTACTTTCTCATCTCTCATTTCTTTTCGTTTCTTCTTCAACTTTTCATGTCTTCATCATGTTTTTTATTTGAAAAGCATATGATTGTATTTGCACTAAGGTGAAGTGGATCATTCTTGAATGTATTTCTTTGTTCACTCTTTCTTTCATCTTTTCTCTCTTCTACATTTTTCTAACTACACTTTCTCTTGGATTGTTCTTCTTTATATATTACTTTATGAGATAGTCGTTGGATATTGAGTTAACCACCAAGGTAGGCTTGATAGATTTTTCAGTAGCTTGGTTATTCTCAGGTCTATATTGTAGGATAATAGAGCTTTTTCTCATAGCCTTAGGTGAAATTTGAACTTGTACGATTTGGCAAGACAAATGGCTTCAAGGAAACATTTCTAGAATTTTCTTCTTCTTTCGCAATGTATTTTTCTTGGGTATCATGATTCTGATAATTTCTTTATGCTTTATTGATCTCCACAGATATCAAGAAACAAAGTATACAAGTATCGAAGTATGTTGGAAGTCCCACATCGACTAGAGATAAGGTCAATTCTTAGTTTATAAGTGGATGCAAACCTCACCCTACAAGCCGGTTTTGTGGGGTTGAGTTAGGCTTAAAACCCACTACTAACATGGTATCAGAAGAAAATTAATTTTTTATCACGTTCTTCCGCAACCAATTCTTTTCCTGTCCAGATCTTCATTTTCTACCTTTCGTTCTTGGCTTTTCTGCCTTTTTCTTCTCCTTTTATGGCTACTCCATCTGTTACTCTCGCATCGTTGCAAGATACAACACATGACTATTACATTCATCCTAATGAGAATCCTTCATTGGTGCTTGTTTCCCCGATTCTTGAAGGTCACAATTATCATGGATGGGCTCGCTCGATGTCTATGGCACTACAAATGAAGAATAAATTTGGCTTTGTTGATGGTTCCATTCCTTGTCCAGCTGGTACAGATCCAATGGTTCAAGCATGGAAGCGTTGCAATAATCTAGTTTTATCTTGGATCAATCATTCTGTTTCTCATGAGATTGCTACAAGTATTATTTGGATTGACTCTGCTGCTACGGCATGGAAGGATCTCAAAGATCGTTTCTCCCAAGGTGATTCTGTTCGAATTTCACAATTGCATCAAGATCTTTATTCAATGCATCAATCTAATCTAAGTGTTACTGCATATTACACTAAAATGAAGATTCTCTGGGATGAACTTTGCAATTTTCGCCCTATTCCTGAATGCCAATCTTCTGCTTCTTGTTGTGTTGTTTCTAAGACAATGAAGGAATATCGTGAAAATGATTGTGTTCTTTGTTTTCTTAGAGGCTTGAATGATAATTACTCTGTTGTTCGCTCTCAGATCCTTCTCATGGATCCCTTGCCTTCTTTACCCAAAATTTTTTCGATGATAATTCAACATGAGCGACAATTACAATCAGGAATTCTTTCTCAACCTCCAGCCATGGCGTCACAAGTTTCTCAATCTAAACCTTCTTTTTCTACCTTCAATGGCAGAGGTAAACCCTCTCCTGCCAATGATTATGGCCAGGGAAGATCTTCATATCAAGGTTCTCAGGCTCGTTATCAAGGTTCTCAGGCTCGTTCCTCAGGGGGAAGGTTTGGTGTACCTCGACAATGCACTCACTGTGGCAGGACAAACCACACCATTGATACTTGCTTTCTAATACATGGATTACCACCTGATCTCAAATCCAAAAGAGTCCACAATGTTACAACAGATTCTTCTACAGTAGTTCCTTCTTATAATAATTCTCCGGCACAATCACATTCCGCAATTTTGGGACTTTCTCAAGAGAAAATTCATGGTTTATTGGCACTTCTTCCTCAATCTAATCCCACAATCCCACATTCTACTAATCTAGTGAGCTCTCATAATGCTTCCACTTCTTCCCATGCTCAAGGTAATATCTATTCCAAATGGATTCTAGACACAGGTGCTACTGATCATATATCTAATTCTTTGTCTCATTTTATTTCTTATCATAGAATCTCACAAATTACAGTATCACTACCCAACAAGAACTCTTCATTTGCTCATTTTTCTGGCACTGTTTCACTTAGCCCACACCTTACTTTTCATAATGTCTTGTTTATTCCTAATTTTTCTGTCAATCTTATTTCGGTCACAAAGTTAACTAAATCTCTATCTTGTAAACTTAACATTTCTGAATTTTCCTGTGAAGTACAGGACAAGTCAACCCTGCAGATGATTGGCAAAGCTGAAGAAAGAGATGGCTTGTATGTCATGATAGTTCCTGCACCCACACCCCTTGGTTCACCAGCTGCTATTACTTCTGAGAATTCTATTGCTTGTTCTACATTAAGACATAACTCTATAGATATTTGGCACTATAGACTAGGGCATCCTTCTTTTTCTTGTTATACCAAATTACGCAACATGTATGCCACTTTACTAACATGGTATCAGAGCCTGGTTAGAGCCTATCCTAGCGAGTTCTAAGTGGGCATTTTATTCTTCTATTCCACCCGCTATCGGACCGTTATCGGACCACCCAATTTCTACTATCACGCACGAGATGTCTATACCTCGGCGTGAAGGGGGTGTGTTGGAAGTCCCACATCGACTAGAGATAAGGTCAATTCTTAGTTTATAAGTGGATGCAAACCTCACCCTACAAGCCGGTTTTGTGGGGTTGAGTTAGGCTTAAAACCCACTACTAACAAAGTACTTTTTCGTACATGCATTAAATGTTTTTTGAATGTTGATAAACATTAAGCAGTGTATCGTGTTCAAGACACTGTCATTTGTGATTTCACTAATAAATGTATCATTTATGTTTATTCATCAATTATAATCATAAGATGCTTTTCTTCAAGACTAAATGGTTTAACGGTCACTTATCAGACAATATTCTTCTATATAAGGCTTTGCTTGACATAATACTATTTGGATTGAAACATCTCTTTAATTCTTTGTGTTATATAAGAATTGAACCTTTATTTTCATAAGAGGCTAACTTATTTTGCTCATATAGTCTATTGAGAGATTTCAAAGAGAGACACTTATTTTTAGACACTATTTATGATTTTCTAATTTATTTAATCAGTTTGATCTAGAAAGCGTTGCTTTAGCTCTTAGCTTCAGACGTTATAGGATGTTTTTTTTACTAGATGCAAGTCTTATGAACACGTTTGTATTCAAGCAAGGTTAGTGCTTGGATGTTAGATCATATATGTGTCTTTTACTTTAGACGTTACAAGGTATAAATATTTTATTAGACCTCATTTGGATTACGCAAGGATGAACACCACTGAAGACACCTCTCTTGAGTCACACAGGAGATGAAGAAACACCTCCATTAAATTAACAAGAAATGAACACCTCATTTGAATCACACAAATGATGAACACCTTATTGGAATCCCACCAATGATGAACAAGCTTACAAAGCCTAACAGACAACAACACCTTATCATTCAAGAATCACAATTGATGAAATTTAAGCCACTCGCAAGAACTAGGTTAACCAAGGTTTGTGACAAAGTTATCTTGCAATTTAGCTTATGTACATGAAAATATAGAGCTCTACTCAATTATAGAAGAAAACATGCTTTGGACCAGTTTAAGAAAAGCCTAATTTGAAATTAGGTCAAAATATAAAAAATTAGTTTTAAAATCAGTCAAAATAATCGATTGTCAAGAGCTATAATCAATTATCATAAACTATAATTGATTATTCCTATAGTATACTAAAAACAATATTTCTTTGAAATATTCAATTATTATTAGGAATAATTGATTATTCAAGTGGTTTTTCTCAAAAATACATTTTTCACTAAAATAACTAATTATAGACTAGAATAATGGATTATTCCAGACATACAATGTTTCTAAGGAGAGTTTTAAGAGTCATTAAGGTATTAATTAGATAGGTACATTAGTTGTTTCCACTCATCATTTAAACTCTCTCTTAAATTTATTTAATACATAAATGATATTTTTAAGACTTCAACACAACTTTCCATGTCTTCATTATTGTTTTTGAAATGCAATATACTTCAACACAATTTCTTAAAAGACTTCAAGATACTTTTAGCTTTCCAAATATTCTTCAAAACTTTAATCTCTTTCTACATAATTCATCATCATCAAAACTTCCTCTTTATGTGATTTAATGTTGGATACTCATCTTTATCTTAAATCAATAGATTTTTCATTAAATGTAGTTATGAAGAAAACTTGTTTGATAGTATATCTATCAAAGATAAATTTCGTCTATACGCATGCATTAGATCAAACTTTGTAAAAAAATTTGGAAATCTTAAAAACACCCTTCAACCCTATCTTAAAAAAGTTTTTTTTTAACTTGCATACAAGTTTTTATATATGATAATTATGAAATTTGAGATTTTTAAAATATGCGTAATATATTCTAAATATATTCTCTGTGTCTTCTCATTATCTTTTTAAATTGATATATTTTATTTGACACTTGATGCTTGCACATTTCGTGCATGAATTATTAATTCTTACGTCTTAACATTAAGTTTTGTGATAGAATCTCTCAATTCCACCCTTACATATTTTCTTTTTGTACAGTTTCCTTCCATTGGTAGTGTGTTCATTTCTACAATCTATAAATTATCTTTTTTCTCCAATATTTTCATATTAGGCTAGCATTCTACATGCCCTGTATTACATATATATAGTTAGACTTGATGATAGAGAAGGTTATCAGAAGAAAAAAGCAAGAAGATTCGTTTTAATTTGGAAGATGAAACTGTTATTTGTTGCCCTAGGAATGTGTGTTTTTGCTTATTCAGCTTGTGTGTGGGGTAGAATGGAGCTTCATGCAGGTCCAAGATTCAATGTTATTGACTATGGTGCCATGGGAAATGGTGAAACTGATGATTCCCAAGTATGTTTCTCACTCTCCTTTTCTTCTACACTCCAAAATATATCATTAGCTAGGTTTAGGTTATTAATATTTCTCATTGTGTATTCACTTATTTCTTACAAAAGTTGCAAAGTTATCACATTTCTCCTTAAAAAATTTAGCCACCAAAGTGGCTTTCAAAGATCTAATTAAATTATCACCATATGTTCATTCTTGAAAGATTTTATCCCTATATTAATTTTTGGAAAATTCGGACGTAATTTCCAAATATTTGTTTGTGAAGGAGCATAATTTCCACAAATTCTTATGCATTGTTTTAGTCATATATATATATATATATATATATATATATATATATATATATATATATATATATATATATATAATGTTTGTTTAAAAGGTTAATTAATTTTTAAGAAAAGGAAGGCTATAAGCACTCGGTAAATTATAATTATATAATGTCATAATTTTATTGGTAGTTAAGTTCTATGGAAATTAAATATTAATTAATTATTTAATTATACATACGGATTCAATAAGTTTTCTATTAAAAGTTACAAAACATTAATTAATTTTCATGTGTTGAATGATTAAGTTTAATTTAAAAAAATCAGTTAAAAATTAAACAAAGTTAATTAAAGAAGTCACCGAATCCGTTCCATTCACATCACTATTTTTTTTAAGGAAGTGTTCTCTTTCATTTTTATCTCAAGTACAATTATCACTAGAATATCCATGCATATATCTTTTTGGCATAGTAGATAAAAAAAATGTTAATTTTCAGGACTATAATTTTATATAAACATTGATATTTGTTACAATGCCTACTATTTCTTA
Organism: Vigna angularis; assembly: GCF_016808095.1. Taxonomy (NCBI): domain Eukaryota; kingdom Viridiplantae; phylum Streptophyta; class Magnoliopsida; order Fabales; family Fabaceae; genus Vigna; species Vigna angularis. Next base: position 30,124,712 of record NC_068971.1, on the reverse strand, counting down.
TTCATTATATGACTTAATTAAGTTTGGTTAGGTAGAACTATAATAGAGCTAGCTACTCTATACCAACTCACAAATTTCCTCTACCAAGGTATAATTTTTTGAAAACTTAATTATATTATTAGTCTTAATAAAGTTTAACATAAATCAAGTTTTAGTTTCTTAAAATTTGTAAAAGTTAATTTTAATCTCTCATATTGCAACAAATTATTTAATCCATATACACTAGTTATTGAGAGGCTTAAAATGATTTTCAAATTACTTTTAACCTTTTCAAACATTACATTTTTCATTTAATTGAACTAAATCAATTGAGGAGTAAAATCATAACTAAAACATTTTCAATCTACTGTCCTTTTTATAATTATTTGATATCTTATGGTTTATTTATGTTTTAAATTTCTAGCGTTTAATGGATGTTTACGGACATTTTGAGGATAATTATTTTTAATGAATAGAAAGTGTCTTTTCACTTGGTATTCAAAGACAAGCACCCGAAAAGGTGTATTTCCAAATGAATTTGTAATCTGGCTTTACACATTCACTAGTTATTTATGATTAGTATTATATTGTTTTTAATTAAACAATACTAGTTAAAATATATTCGACTAATTAATGTAAAACAAATTGGAGTTACCATTTACTTAATTATAGCCAAAGCCTTATACAAAACTTTTGAAGTAGTTAATTTCTTTTGTATATGATGTGTTATTTGAACTTTTAATACATGGAAAAAGTGATGCTTTTTTTACTAAGTTAGAATTTCTCTTATTTGATATAATTTAAAACTATTTTGTTTGTTAAATTGTAAAGGCTTTTATGAAAGCATGGAAAGACGCATGCAATGCAAGTAATGGCACTCCAACACTTCTCATACCCAAAGAGAAAAGTTTCATGCTGCAGCCTCTATTCTTCAGTGGTCCCTGCAAGCCTTCAATCCTTCACATTAAGGTTAATAAATACCTTTCTTATTTTATAATCTTTTATTTTAAATATCTTTTTAACTAAATTATAAACCATTCAATCAATGTATTTTAAGAAAGTTATGAAAAATATTTTCTCTAATAAACTGCCTGTCACAACAATATTATAATTTATTGTAAAATTTCGATTATAGTATAAAAAACACTTCACATAATATTTTACGTTACATCCATCAAAATTAAATTCTTCGTATAAAAAATTGAGTACGTTAAATTTTAAATAAAAATTTTAAAATTATAAGAAGACTGCTCAGATAATTTAAAATAAAATTAATATTTGAATCGATGTAATACTTCGTATAAATGTCTAATTTTAATTTTATGACTACAAATCATATAAAATAAATATTTATCTGTGCATAAATTATATTGTAACTGTTCCAATTTTCATTAAAAAATATCTAAATTTTGATGATAAATAATGTGAGACAATATATATATTTTTATGAAATAAATTTATATAAGTAAATTTTAAATTAAAAAAAAAAGGTTTTTAAGGAAATCTTCATAAAATAAAGAAGGTTGAGAAAAAAAAATATGCTGCTAAAAAAACTGAGTTTAAATTAAGAATTTCTTTAAAGCCATACAAACTTAAAAATAATTTTTTTTTAATATATAAGATTAAAATAAGGGAGGACTTAATGAGAATATCGCTTAAAAATATTATAACCTGAAGTACTTTCACTGAAGAATAGTTTCTAAAAGTTGAATTTATATGTTTAGGATATAAGTAAATGAAAATGTAATGATATTAGATAAGAAAAATATATTATTTTTTAATGTTAAGATACTTTTTATCACTTTAATGCATTTTAGATAAACAAAATTAACATAAGAGTAATGGTTTAATTTGTATAGACAATTAAGATATTACAAGAATAATCCTTAAATAATAATCAAATTTTAGAACCAAAAAATAATTAATTACAGACTAATTTAGATACCAATTCATAAATTTTAATATCTAAAATAGTATTTATTATAAATAAAAATTATAATTAATTTGTGAATTAGATTTTAAATTGATTAGAGAAAATATAAACCTTAAATCTTTGATAACCAAAACTTTAGTAACTATATTAGAGACTAATTTAAAGTCTAATTCATAAATTAATTATAATTTTTTATTTAAAATATATCAATATTTTTTAGTTTATAAATTAATATTTAAATTAATTATGCATTTTTTGTGTTTAAAGTTCGATGTTATTTAAAAAAAAATAATCAACAAACAAAAAGTTATCTTTAACAGCACGCATAAAAGTAGTCATAAGAGGAAATATAATAAAAAGGTGTTGCTATCACTGGTCATAATACAAATATAAAGACAGTGAAATTTAAAAGGTACAAGAAAATTGTATGTGGTTAAGATACATATATAACTTGTTTAACATAAATAAAGAAAATGCTAAATTATATGTATAGATTGTAACGATAAGGTGCTGGTGATTGAAATTCATAGCCATTTAACTTCATACCTTATGCTGATGACAATGAATATATGTGTAATATGTTACTTATCTTTTTCTTTGGTAGCTTAAGGGAACCATTATTGCTCCAAAGAACATTAAGGATTGGAAATTGGGAAAAGGTACTAGGAAGGCATGGATCCGTTTCAAGCGTATAAATGGTCTTGTTATTCGTGGAGGAGGACAAATTGATGGCCAAGGTGCTCCATGGTGGAATGCCTATTTCAATTCTGAAATTAACAGACCAACTGTAAGTTTCACAACACATTAATATTTCATGATTTAATGTTTTTCTTTTATTTGTTTTTAATTTAATGTCATTTCTATATTTTTTTAAAAAGATTTAATGTGATTCTATAATTATATGAGTTATTCCTCTCATTTTGTCCTGAGATTAGGCAATAAATATATAAAAAAAGTGGATCATTTTATTAATATATATTTATCAGTTCATTAGTGTTATCTTCTAAGTTATATGCATGCAGGCTCTACATTTCAGTGAATGCAATAATCTATTCCTCAGTGGATTGACTCACATCAATAGTCCCAAAAATCATATAAGCATAAACAGATGCAATGGATCCTTCATCTCCAAACTTCATTTTATTGCACCGGATGAAAGTCCCAACACTGATGGGATTGATATCTCCTATTCATCCAACATTCTCATCAAGAATTCTAAGATGGAAACTGGTAAAATTGCTCATCTTCTTTTCCATATTTTTATTTTTTTCTCAGAAATCTGTATTCATAACCAGACTTTCTCAGTTTGACTGGGATAAACTTTTCTTATAAGCCCTTTTACGATTTTTTTTTAATTAAAATTAGTTTATCTATAACTTAATTTGTAGAGGCTAAATTGTTTATCTTTTAACTTATATATGCCTACACTAATTTCATTTTTCTATCTTTCTTTGTTCGTAGGGTTTTCTCTAAAGCTACTCAAATGTCAATCCTCTTTTAAAACGAAAAGAGAAAAAAATAAAGTAAACAACTGATTTAGCTGGTAGATAGAAATGGTTTTTCTCAATTCAAATTTTTACTCTGTTGAAGCTTTAAACCAAAGACAACTATTAAGTGAGTTAGTAGCACTGCTCATCTCATGTTCTTTCCATGTTTTTTTAGATGAGAAATTCTATCACACAATTAAATTAAGCAACCTTTTCTAGAATTAAATGACTACAGAAAACACAATGTGAGACATGAAATGATAGAAAGAGAAAAAATATTATTTGGTTAATGAGATATTATATAGTTTTATTGTTTACTAAAGGGGATGATTGCATTGCCATTAACCATGGATCAACCTTCATCAGCGTAATTGGTGTTTATTGTGGACCTGGCCATGGCATCAGGTAAGTTGAAGTAAATTTCTAGTTTCGCATTGATTCAAGCTATTAGGTCAATATCATGAGACTATTTGGAATCCGTGCATGTAGTATTGGGAGCTTAGGAAAAAATGGAGCTCATCATACAGTAGAAGAGATATATGTACGAAATTGCACCTTCAATAGAACCACAAATGGAGCTAGAATCAAGACATGGATAGTAAGAATAATACTATTATATATTTATTGAGTTCATGTTTTTTCTTAATTATTTTTTGTTGTCTTTCTAATGTTTCTTCAAAATACATTGATTTTGATATATATATTAAAAATATTTTTGGTATGTTTTAGAATATCAAAATCAAAGTCCATCAGTTTAATTTAAAGGAGACTACACCGAAAATCCAACAAAGAACTTAAATTCATATTTGTTCTAAAAAAATTAATTAAGCAAATTATAAATGAGTTAAATAAGTTTGATGTTTTCGTGTTAAATCAGGGAGGTAAAGGATATGCAAGAAAGATCACATTTAAGGATATCATACTTGTGGAAGCTAAAAATCCTATAATTATTGATCAACAATACAACCCATATGATAGTGCAGAAGCAGTGAGGGTGAGTGATGTTAGTTATGACAATGTGAGGGGAACCTCAAGTTCTCCACATGCAATCAAACTTCATTGTGACAAAAACTTAGGTTGCACCAACATTGTGTTGAAGGGGATTAACATAACTACCATTGCTGGAAAGAAAACTTATGCATCATGCAAGAATATAAAAGGGGTGTGCTCTTTCTGTAATCCCCATGTGCCATGTCTTTCTCACTCCTGAATCATCAAATGTATGTGATGAGTTGTTTCCTTTTATGTTTCAATGTTTTATTTTTCTTTCTGTTCTCTACTGAAACGTTGATGGAATAAATGATAGTATAATGCTACAAATTTTACCATTCATTTAGTACCTAATTAATGATATATGAAATATAAATAATAAAATAAACATTTCTTGTTAGGTTAGATGCTTGGAAGTAAGGGATGGTGATCTCTTAACTACGAGAACGTTTTAACAAATTAAATTTTGTCGCACAATTCATAGTTACTTAGAACACTTTTTAATGTATAAAACCCGAATTGTCTAGTAGAGCAGTAATAAAATTAAACACAAACGTAGTATATACTTTTTATTTTATTAGTTTTGAAATTAATTAACATAAATACAATAGACAACAATAGACATAAATTTCGTATTTTTTTATGGCTGTTGAACAATCATTGTAGAAAATTCATTTCCTATATTTGTTATAAACATTCGTCTTAGAAAACATTGAAAGATGTTATTAATGTCCATTTTATCATATTTGTATCACGGTTAAAGCTACTAAATGTCATAAAAATTACTACTTTTTACTATGGTTTAAATTACAATGATCACCTAACATTTTTTGTGACGGGTATAATTAATGAATACTTTTTATAACACAAAGTACATTTTTCTGTTTTAAACTTTGATTTATTTATTCAATTCCTTACTTACATAACAAACACAATTATTCAACAAAAATTTTCAAATAATATTCTCACTCTCTTTATAAGAAAAGTTGTTGATTGTTATCTTATTTGTTAAATATGTTAAATATGCAGTGGAAAGAGTGTATGTCATAGAGGGAGAGAAAGAAGTTGATTTCTCATTAACATATATATACACATCAAAAATCAAATGAAAAGACTGTCAATTGACAGCTAAAACAGTTAAAGTTTAGCTTTTATTTTCAACACACCCCTCTAAAACTAAACTCTATCAAATCTATAGTTGGCTCTAGTGCCACTGCAATATTACTCTTCATACTCCTTTGGGAATTCTTCCTCTAGCATATATAGTTTCCTTTGTCTCTTCTTTCGATGTTTGTCTTTTCTTTTATCATGCATATGCTTATCTTTCCTAGATCTATTTTTCTTCTTCCGCCTATCATCACTGGTGGAACTTGTGTAAGATGATGAAGATATATCCGAGTCAGAATCACAACTACTTCCTGAAAATTTCATGTCTGAATCTGAGTACCATAACCATCCTTCATCCTCAGTGTTAACAGTGTCTAAACACTGAACGTCAACAATATTTAGTTTCACCTTGAACGTTCGGTTTTTGGCAAGAGGAACCTTGATCACAAGTCGTTGTCTTTTGTCAAATATCTCTGTGAGATTTTGATGCATCGACATGGTGTAGCCTTTCTCTAGAAGTTGTCTGAGACTCAATAAGTTGTTCTTCATTGTTGGGACATACAACACATCATCCATATATGCAACTCCGCCATTTTTGCACGCGATTAGGACTCTGCCAATTCCTTCCGCTGTAACCGTGCTATCATCTGCGAATCTCACAATGCTTCTTATACTTGGATCAAGATTCACCAACCACTATCTCCTTCCTATATCACGTGGTTAGAACACCCCGTGTCCAAGTACCAAGATGACTCATCTTCTGCATGACTCCTCTCACTAGAAAGCAACACGTGGTCTGAAGATTTTTCACACTTGTCCAGCATGGTTCCCATTTTCACTTTATAGCAACGCCCATTCAGTTTCTTTATTAACCCCCGTTCGGTTGAACGACAACAGCTGTTCGGTTTCCTCATCGACTCATATTCGGTCTGAAGACAATAGTCGTCCAGTTCCTTATTCAACATCCGTTCGATTGTCAACACCCATTCGATTGTCAGCACCCGTTCCTTTGTCAACACCGTTCGATTGTCAACACCCATTCGTTTGTCAACACTTGTTCAGTATTTAGACAACAACCGTTCGTTTTCTTCATCGACACCCGTTCGGTTTGAAGACAACACCTCTTCATCAATATTCGCTCAGTTTGAAGATAACAATTGTTCGGTTTCTTCATTATCCGTTGCATTTGAAGACCGTTTGGTTTCTTCATTATCCACTACATTTGAAGAACGTTCGGTTTCTTCATCATCCGCTACATTTGAGGAACGTTCGGTTTCTTCATCATCCGCATTTGAAGATTGTTTGGTTTCTTCATCAATATCCGTTCGGATAAAAGGCAACAACCGTTCAGTTGTGCTTATCAAAAGAACATGCTCAAACTCTGAATCACCTGTATCTTTAGCAAGATTTGCTGCCTCATCATTCTTGATGTTCTTTGCCGCTTCGTTGTGCCAGCACTCCGCAGAGTAATGCCCAAACTTGTTGCACGTGTAACATTGAACGTTTTTCTTGTTAAAACTCTTTCTGCCTCTGCCTCTTGATTGTCTTCCATCTCTCTTGTTTCCCTCTCCTTGCTCACTACCATTAACTTTCACGTGTTGATCAGAAGAGTTTGTATTTCTACCGCCCGTTTGGCCACTACGTGTCCATCCTCTGCCTCTTCCAACTCTACGACCCTTGAAGCTTTGATTATTTCTAGCTTGCAAGGCTTGATTTGTGCCTTCAACCAATGCCTTTTCTGCATTCTTCCTTTCAACCAATCTCTGCTCATACGCCTCCAGAGAATTCTGTAATTCTTCCACCCGCATGGTCTCAAGATCTTTGCATTCTTCTATGGCTACCACGATGTGATCGTACTGTTGTGTTAAAGTTCGAAGTATCTTCTCGACAATCTTCTTGTCCTTCACAACTTTATCACATGCCCTCATAGTATTCACCACAACTTGAATTCTTCCAACGTCCTCCACTACCGTTTCTTTCTCTCTCATGCTTAGGAGTTCATACTGCCTTTGTAGAGATTGCCACTTGATCTTCTTGACCTTTCCAGAGTTGTCGTAGCCCTCTTGCAGTATATCCCACACTTCCTTTGCCGTGTTGGCCTTCTATATTTTCTGGAAAATTGCCTCAAATACACACTAGTGCAGCAACATCCGTGCTTTGTAGTCCAACCTCTTATTTTCTTTGTATAGTTTCTTCACCTCTTCTGAATCACCCTTTGATGGTTCTTTGAAACCTTTCTTGACAATTTCATCCACTTCTTGGAAACCCAAAATAACGTCCATCTTAACGCACCAATCGTCGTAACCTTTACCATTAAACACTGGCAAATTATTGTGAATCATCCCAACCATTACTACTCCACAAGATTTTCTTCTTGAAGCGTCTTCTTGGGTCTTTCAGCTTCACCAGGTTTCGGAACCTATTGCTCTGATACCACCGTTAGCTCCTAAACATAAATGACTGAATTATGCAGGGGAAATAATGTATGACAGAGAGGGAGAGAAACGAGTTGATTTCTCATTAACAAAACAAAGTATATATATACATCAAAGGATCAAATGAATAGACTGTCAACTGACAATTAAAACAGTTAGAGTTTAGCTTTTATTCTCAACAAAATATAATTTAATAGGACAAAGATTGATGACCTGAAATATTTCACTCATATTATTATATAATAGTCATAAAAGTAAAATAAATTTTAGCAAATGTTGAAATGTATTACCTCTGTTCAAGAGTTAGCAATACTCAAATAAATTATGAATTTCATTAAATATATAATATAGTAACCACCTTCCCTTGAACCAACTTGTCCATATTAAAATTGAGAAACAAACCCTACAAGAAAAATATCAATTACGTATGACCAAAATCCATGTCTAATATCCAAAATCCGTATATAGAGTGTGTTACATACGCATTAAAATTTTATAATTTATAATTTTATAATTTTATAGTTTATAATTTTATAATTTTATAATTTTATAATTTTATAATTTTATAATTTTATAATTTTATAATTTTATAATTTTATAATTTTATAATTTTATAATTTTATAATTTTATAATTTTATAATTTTATAATTTTATAATTTTATAATTTTATAATTTTATAATTTTATAATTTTATAATTTTATAATTTTATAATTTTATAATTTTATAATTTTATAATTTTATAATTTTATAATTTTATAATTTTATAATTTTATAATTTTATAATTTTATAATTTTATAATTTTATAATTTTATAATTTTATAATTTTATAATTTTATAATTTTATAATTTTATAATTTTATAATTTTATAATTTTATAATTTTATAATTTTATAATTTTATAATTTTATAATTTTATAATTTTATAATTTTATAATTTTATAATTTTATGGTTTTATGGTTTTATGATTTTATCGTTTCATGGTTTCATGGTTTTATAGTTTTATAATTTTATAATTTTTAGTTTTATACTTTTATAGTTTTATAATTTTATAGTTGGGTTAAATATGTCTTTCGTCTCTTAAGTATTATTGGGTTTAGTCCCTACTCGAAACTTTGAAACTTTAATTGCTTTTAATCCTCTTAATTTAAAAACTCGTATTTTTAGTCCTTAAAAAGCAATGGCGTTAGATGTTAGATTTTCTGTGAGGTGGCTAACGGCGAGCCACGTCAGATGCCACTTTCCCTGATAACTTTTTTTGCTTTTTTTGCTCTCTTTTACTACTCTTCAACGGAGCAACGTCCACCGCCTCCTCCACTGTCATTGTTAGGCTGTGTTTTCTTCTCGACTTGACACACGGAAACAGTAAAAAGCAGGATTGAATAATCTGAATTTCAGCTATGTTTGTATGAATTTTGGTTTTTTCTTTTCCATGGCAGGCAATCTGAATCAAAATCAGATGCAGTAGTGAAGTGACTCGAAGCGACGGAGGTTTTACAATTTCAGCTTCGCTCTTCTGCCTCTCCTCTAGGCTATCAATTGCTTATACTTCTGGCCCATTCTTCGCCATTCTCACTCCTTCCCTCGCATTCGCCCATGTATCATAACCTAACTTCTCTTCTATAGCACTTTAATTACTTGCGAAATTGTGCACTCCTTTTTCTTTTCAATGGTGACAACCATCACCACTTATTATTATTTCGAATGTCTAGAACAACTCTGGAATTAAGAAGGGACAGAAATTGAATCGTGGGTTAAATTGATGTATTCAGAATTTGAACTTGTGCCCTTTTTAGTATCTAATGAGTTTGTTGTTGTTTGGTGGGAGAGGGAGAGAGGGGTGTTGCTGCTGTTGTCGGACTTTTGATTTTTGTTAAGAACCCTAATTATTTTCAAATATAAAAAATCGCTAATCTGATTTCATAAATGAAAGCAATGTGGAACACAAGTGGCATCAGACCTTTAGCCACCTCATAAGGAAATCTAACGTCATTACTTTTTAAGGACTAAAAATACAAGTTTTAAAATTAAGAGGATTAAAAGCAATCAAAGTTTCGAGTAGGGAGTAAACCCGAAACCGTGTGATACTTAAAGGACGAAAAACATATTTAACCCTTTATAGTTTTATGGTTTTATAGTTTTATGGTTTTATAGTTTTATGGTTTTATAGTTTTATAGTTTTATAATTTTATAATTTTATAATTTTATAATTTAATAATTTAATAATTTAATAATTTAATAATTTAATAATTTAATAATTTAATAATTTAATAATTTAATAATTTAATAATTTAATAATTTTATACTTTTATAGTTTTATAATTTTACAATTTTAAAATTTTATAATTTTATAGTTTTATAATTTTATAATTTTATAAATTTATAATTTTACATTTAAAATTTAAAATTTTATAATTTTATAATTTTATAGTTTTATAGTTTTATAATTTTATAATTTTATAATTTTATAATTTTATAATTTTATGATTTTATAATTTTATAATTTTATAATTTTATAATTTTATAGTTTTTATAGTTTTATAGTTTATAGTTTTATAGTTTTATAATTTTATAGTTTTATAGTTTTATAATTTTATAGTTTTATAATTTTATAATTTTATAACTTTATAATTTTATAATTTCATAATTTAATAATTTTATAATTTATGCCAGTTGCCCTTTTCACTCTTTGTCACATTGGTTTTCTTTTTATTTATGGGATTAAGTGATTGACATTGATTGAAATCAAAATTAGAGTTCTTAATTATCACTACTTATTTATGATTAGTATTATATTATTTTCAATTAAACAATACTAGTTAAAATATATTCGACTAATTAATGTAAAATAAATTGGAGTTACCATTTACTTAATTATAGCCAAAGCCTTTTACAAAACTTTTGAAGTAGTTAATTTCTTTTGTATATGATGTGTTATTTGAACTTTTGATACATGGAAAAAGTGATGCTTTTTTTACTAAGTTAGAATTTCTCTTATTTGATATAATTTAAAACTATTTTGTTTGTTAAATTGTAAAGGCTTTTATGAAAGCATGGAAAGACGCATGCAATGCAAGTAATGGCACTCCAACACTTCTCATACCCAAAGAGAAAAGTTTCATGCTGCAGCCTCTATTGTTCAGTGGTCCCTGCAAGCCTGCAATCCTTCACATTAAGGTTAATAAATACCTTTCTTATTTTATAATCTTTTATTTTAAATATCTTTTTAACTAAATTATAAACCATTCAATCAATGTATTTTAAGAAAGTTATGAAAAATATTTTCTCTAATAAACTGCCTGTCACAACAATATTATAATTTATTGTAAAATTTCGATTATATTATAATTTATTGTAAAATTTCACATAATATTTTAGGTTACATCCATCAAAATTAAATGCTTCGTAATTTAGTTTAAAAACTAAACACAAAACATATATAATTCTAATATTTTCAACACAACTAAAGAATAAAAAATTGAGTACTTTAAATTTTAAATAAAATTTTAAAAGGATAAGAAGACTGCTCAGATAATTTAAAATAAAATTAATATTTGAATCGATGTAATACTTCGTATAAATGTCTAATTTTAATTTTATGACTAAAAATCATATAAAATAAATATTTATCTGTGCATAAATTATATTCTAATTGTTCCAATTTTCATTGAAAAATATCTAAATTTTGATGATAAATAATGTGAGACAACATATATTTTTATGAAATAAATTTATAAGTAAATTTTAAATTAAAAGAAAAGGTTTTACGGAAATCTTCATAAAATAAAGAAGGTTGAGAAAAACCCTACACCCGCCATGGCACGCTTGTCTCGGTCCTCCGCACCGCGCCTCCTTTACGCGCTCTGCTCCACCTCGTCGCGGTCCCCGGCAGCGTTCCTCCTGGGCGGCTCCTTCCAGCTCCGGCAGTTTTCGGCCGGTAACGTGGCGCGTTCGAAGTTGGAGAAGGATCCATGGTGGAAAGAGTCGATGGGGAGGCTCCGCAACATCGGTATCTCGGCGCACATCGACTCCGGGAAGACGACGCTGACGGAGCGGGTTCTTTACTACACGGGTCGGATCCACGAGATCCACGAGGTTAGGGGCAGGGACGGCGTTGGCGCCAAAATGGACTCTATGGACTTGGAGAGGGAGAAGGGAATCACAATTCAGTCTGCTGCCACATACTGCACTTGGAAGGACTATAAGGTTTGACTTTGTTGCTGTATATCTCACTGTTGGATTGAAGTAGTTAGATAAAGTTGGGGGAGTTGATTATGCTTGTTGATTTCTAATTGAATTAAATTGGATTGAATTTTGAGGTGTTGTTAGCAAGGTTTTAAGAAATGGTAGGAATTTGGATTATATGGTCGCAAGGGCCTGGTTGGAGAAGTTAAGCTAATTTTAGCTTCGGAGAAGTTAATTTTCTTCTTTTTTTTTTCTCTGTTAGAAGTCCTTATATTGAAGAGTTATATGTAAAAATATTTATACCGTCATTCAATTACAGATTTTACGGCGGTGTTGAATTTTACAATAACTAATGGTTTAAGATTCTGATTGGTTGAAAGAGTTTAAAAATTGTTCTAGTGACAATGTGTATAATTTAAGCTTCTTTTTACATTTCCAATAAAATTTGAAGAGATGAAGAGTTTGTAACGTTAGCCAAGTTCAAATTGAATCGAATTTTGAACTAATGGAAAACAAGAAAAATAAAAGGAGAATTTAGATTTGTCCATTTGAGTGCTGCTGTTGCTACTAATTTTATTATTAGTATTAATTATTATGATTACTTATTGAGTTTTAATCAATTTTGAAGTGGTGGTAGTGAGGTTATGGAGTAACAGGAATCAGAGTTTGGACTTTGGGTGTTGTTATTATTATCAATATCAATGTTAGCTGTGGTTATGATTATTTATTACTTGTGAAAAGTAAAAGATTGAAGAGTTACTCTGTATTCCTTTGTGCATGATTGAAATGGTAGGGGAATATAGTGAAACCGAAAATTGGTCTTAAATCAAAGCAAATTGTATCTTGAAGTCAATCAGAAATGTTGACAATTTGATGGACAACTTGTTTTTCTTGCTTGTAGTATGTCTATAAGGTAACTGATATATTCTTCTAGCCATTTGAGGAAATGTATTTTTTCCTTTCTTTATCTTGCATATAATTTATATTTAATATCCTGGGTACTGTGTTGTTGCAGATTAACATTATTGACACACCTGGTCATGTTGATTTTACCATTGAGGTTGAGAGGGCTTTGCGTGTCCTTGATGGTGCCATTCTCGTTCTTTGTAGTGTTGGTGGGGTGCAAAGTCAGTCCATTACTGTTGATCGGCAAATGAGAAGATATGATGTTCCAAGACTTGCATTTATCAATAAACTTGATCGGATGGGAGCAGATCCATGGAAAGTGTTAAATCAGGTGCTTTTGAAATTTATGGAAGGCATTGTAGACAACACGATCTTTGTTCATGTGCCATGTACACAATTTTAGTTATTCCCCTTGTTAGGGATATGAGTTGATTATATTAGAGATATGCTTTGATTACATTAAATTGGTAGATATGATTTGATAGAGAAATATCTTACCAAGTATTTCCGATGATTTGATATTGAATTTTGTCCATCATTTATTGTATCCCTTTTACATTCTAAATAAGAATACTCATGTGTGTACCCAACACATGGCATTCAATATATTTCTTCTCGGCCTCTTCCTCCTCAACATGGTACCAGAGTGGTACCATCCTCCTTGATCTAAATCCTTCCAACACCACTTTTACTGTTCCGGTGGTGTTTGAGAAAGTGGGTATTTTAATAAAGTTGGTTTTCAAATTCTCTCACAGGTGTTTCTTTATAAACATTGGTCATCAATAAAATTCATCTGTGACCCTGTTTTTTATATGCAGAGGCTATCCTATCTTAATATTGATATTAGCATTATGCAAGTCAAACGTTTAGTTTTATGATTTATTGACCTCTAGATTTATTTTATACTAACCCTGTGCATTTTAAAAATTCTCTCTGCCTTATTTAGATTTAAAATTGTTATCTTTCTGAGAGAATTTTTTGTTTTATTTTTGTTTTTTTATTTTTCAGGCTAGATCTAAGCTTCGACATCATAGTGCTGCAATGCAAGTTCCAATAGGTTTGGAAGAAGATTTTAAGGGACTTGTTGATCTTGTGCAGTTAAAGGCCTACTATTTTCATGGTTCAAGTGGGTAAGTTTCAAAACCTTCTGCATTTTGTGTTCCTATGTAGAAGTCTCCTCTTGCATTATTCTTTTACTTACACTATTGGTGCTTATTGCAGTGAAGAAGTTGTCTCTGAAGATGTGCCTGCAGATATGGAAGCATTAGTGGCAGAAAAAAGACGTGAACTTATAGAAACTGTTTCAGAAGTTGATGATAAACTTGCTGAAGCTTTTCTTGGCGATGAGACCATATCAGCTGCTGATCTTGAGGTGTGTAGAACATTTATTATTTTAATAGTATTTTTGTTAAATGTTTGATTCATTGAGTCACATGAATCATATTTGTTCTACTAAGCTCTATCAATTAGTTTCTTAGCCTGTTGTCTTAAAATACGGAGGACATGATGGTTTGAGCATCCTAGATGTGCATAAAAAAAGTAAGGCATATATATCTGTAGCTTGTGATGGAGAAAAGGCATTATTTTAAAAGAAAATCTATTCAGAGTCCCTATTTTCCCTGGATTAATTTATGCTAACACAGTTTAGTGCAGTTCATCTGAAAATTATAATAATGTTTGTACGTTAATGTTTTAGATTTGCCATTTGCTTTGCCCTTTGGTAAGAGTGAAACAGATTTTTTACAGTCAACAGCAGTACTACTCTCTCCTTTATCATTATCTGTGATAACAGAGTAAAGAAGGGTAAAAGGGTATAGAGATAAGTTTGAAAGGTTAACTAGGCATGAAAATGAAGTGGATTGACATCATTAATTATTTGGACTTTGGTTTGTGTACCATTTGCTAAAGTGAGCAAAAGCCCCTGGTCTAGTTGGAAGCAAAAGGATTTATTTCCAAACATAAAGAGAAGTCTAGGAAAAAGAATAATGGGTTACTGGTTTGAGCTACAAAAGTGACAGGTTTAGTGGTCAACATGTGTGCTTTGTGTTTGGATATATTCATTATTCTAAGGGACAGACGGGAGACTTTGTTAACCGAGTTAGATGGGATAAATTTAGCACCCAAATATATGTGGTAAATTTTGAGTCAGGTAGAATGCGTAGAAGTTGACTCATTTATTTTCAAAAAAGATTTCACTATAGTTGAGACATGCAACTATTCTCACTTTCGTCTTATAATTCCCCCCTACATATATCTCTCAAAGTCAAAATATTGTGATCTTTTAAGTTATCATGTTTTATTTTTTTTTCTAAAATTTATAAATGCATCAATTTTTAGTTCTAGAAATTAATGTTGATATTAAAGTTGTCATTTAATTTATTATATTCTACGTATCTCTCTCTCTATACACACACACAAATATATATAAATATATATATATATATATGTATGTATTCTAGAAATATTTAGTGTTATATACAGGATATGTTAGCCTCTATCCCAGACATCCTCCCTCAACATTTATTTTTGAATAGTTTCACTATTGTCACTTAATATCTTTTTGTGCGTAGGAAGCAGTTCGTAGGGCTACCATAGCACAGAAATTTATACCAGTATTCATGGGTAGTGCTTTCAAAAACAAGGTAATCATTGAATTACTTTCCATTTGTGTGTTTTTCCTCTGTAAAATGATGGAAGTTATTGCTTTTAGTCTGTATATTGCTGCATAGATATTACCTTTATTATTCTCTCACCTTTATCTAGTTAATGCAGTGTTATTTTTTTTTCCGTGAGTGACTTAATGTTGTGATTTTGGTGTAATTTAGTTTGGGTCTGTGTATTATGTTTGTAATTGAGGACTTGTTTGGGAAAACAACTTAATTAAGGGCTTATAGAATAAGTGCATATAAGTACTTATACATAAGTTCTTTATATAATTGAAAAGGAAATATGTTAGAGAAACTGATATGATATATTTTATTATTTCTATCTAGTATAAATCTGAATGCAAAGGAGCCTTTATAGAAGCTACCCTTTAAAGCAAAAAGACGAAAACACCCTAGACAGATTTACCAAAGGGGACAGCTGGAAATAACAAAGCAGAGAGAGAAACAGTGTAACAAAAAGACAGATAGAGAAAACAAAATCTCTTATTTTCTTTTATTCTAATAAAATAGAGTACAACATTTTTCATGTAAGTTATAAGTTGTTTCCATTAACTATTCTGGGTATCATAAGCTATTTTATATGTTTTTTCAAATGCTTAAACTAGTAATTATGTCAGAAATCCATAACAAGTTGCAAATAAGCTCTTTCAAATGCACATTGAATTCATTTGAAGCTGTGTTGCCAGCAACCTAGTGTTATACACATTCAACTACCATAATGGTGAGTGTGTATATATGATCCATCATAAATGTCATGCCACATTAGGCTTTTTGTGTCTGATAATATTTTGGACCAAAGCTTAACTTAAATTCTGATTACCTTATGACCTTAATAATTAATAATATTATTTTTTAAATTAGCTATTTTATAAATCATTCCCTTGCAGTGGTTTTGAAGTGGAATGTTTTATATATGTAATCACATTACAGTATCCTCTTCTTTTCTGAGCATCTCTGAACTCCTATCTATTTCTCTTTTGAAAGCTGGGAAGTTTTTTTTCTTCTTTATAAGGGTTTTGTTCCAGAAATTGTGACATATTTTTGTTTATTTGCATTCTGTTAATATTTCCCCTTATGCATTTATCTGTACTAACTCAAGTGCAATGTTGCTTGTATTGCCCTCTTATTATGTAACATAATGAGCATTCTTTATGCTTTCTTAAATTGATACTCAATATTGATTGTGTAAATGATACTATTTTAATTATCTATGCATCCAGGAAAGTGACCTTGCTCTCAATTCCCATGCATTCAAGATTTCATCCTACTCATTTCTCGTTAGTGTTGTTACCTTCTATCTCATATTTTTAATCATCTGTTGCTGGTACAGGGGGTGCAGCCACTTCTGGATGGTGTACTTAGCTATTTGCCATGTCCAATTGAAGTTAGTAATTATGCGCTTGACCAAACTAAGAATGAAGAGAAGGTACCTGATTCATTGAAAGTTGATCTGTCTTGGTTTATTAGAATGTAGTTATTGTGATTGTCATTTTAAGTTTTAAATAAAAGGCCATATTTTTGAATCATGAATTATAGATGTAGTATTGAAATGATAAAATTTACTTTGAACGTGTTCTATGTAATGAAATGTAACTCCATTCAAATAGTGAAAAAAGTATCAATAGTGACATGATAATGCATGCATGTGATCTTTAAGAAAAAAACATAATATTGCATGAACTTTAATATTTTATGTAATTACCCAAGAAGAAATGCAATACGAAAATAAAAATTGTCATAATCGAGATTCATATCATGTAAATATAACTCACTGTCTTTTAAAGGAATACTAAATTAGAAACAGTTGGGAATAAAAAGAGAATATAAAATTGGAGGGCATACAAGATCCCTCTTGTGATCTTCTATTTATAGTGATAGAAACTGATACAATGGAAGATGAAAGATCAAAAGACTACCCTAGATTCCGAGGTGCAACTCATAGAGTGCACTAGACTTCTAGGTACAAGACTAGGTACTAATCATGATTTACAACAGATAAATGGTTCCCAATGCACTACTTATTACTTATTTCAACAGAAACCTTTTAAAAGAAGACTAAATTAGAAATGTGTAGGATCCTCTTGAGAAAAAAAATTGTCAATTGAAATTTTTTTTATGATTGGAGGATGTAGTTGGGTATTCAGAGGTATGGTAACGTGGTTGGCTGTATGTGAGCTTGAAATTTGTTTGAAAGGAATAGAAGCAAATTTTAAATTGAGGTTGTGTCAAATCTCACCTAACTCTTCGTAGGGCTAGAGGATACAACTGTCATAGTGACAGGTGGGTGAATAACTGAACAGAAAAGCAACTAACTGACCCACTGTCAAGTGATAGCTATGTAACTAACTGATTGAATAACCGCCTAAAAGATAGGAGGACTTCTTTTATAAAATATTCACACACTGGACTTTCATGCAACTTGCTTGTATTCTTTCAAAAACATTTACTGAATGAAATAACATTTGTGGATGATTCATGCAAACTCATGATCTGGAGATATACAGTCATATTGGTTTGCGATATGCCTGCATGTTTCGGTTACACTTTTTTATGTTGCTATTTATTGAGTCATTGTAATTTTGTCTTCTTATTTAGGTTGAGTTGCTTGGATGTCCCGATGGGCCACTTGTGGCATTGGCTTTCAAGTTGGAGGAAGGCCGGTTTGGTCAGTTAACATATCTGAGGTACTTGTCACATTCAGAGGCTGTTAACCCATTTCAAACTATTTTTCAGCTTATCTTTTGATTTCAATTTATGTTAACCTACATTATGTATAAGTTAATTGTCCTTGTTTTGTTTTGGCTGAAGAATATATGAGGGTGTAATTCGGAAGGGTGATTTTATTGTTAATGTAAACACCGGCAAGAAGATCAAGGTAATTTTATAGCTCTTCACTGTTCTAGCTTGAACATTTTTTTGTCTTCATCACGAGTGTTTTGCCCTGTGGACCTGATTTTCTATGTTCTATATTCATGTTTGTTTTTTTTTCTCTCTCCTCGTGTTCATATCCAAAATAGGTACAAGTCATTGAATATTTTATTCAATATTTTTTTTTTGAAGACCATTCTACGACAGTATTAGTTCAAGTGTTGTCTGTTGTTGTGATGTTAATTTAGTTTAATTTTAAAGGAAATCCTGTTAGTTCATGGTTTTAAATCTCAAAGACTATGTGCATGGATTCAAACTTTTACTAGATACTGTCATACATGCATTAAGGAACTCATCCTACATTGAAAGGTATTTTATTGAATTTAACCACTCATCTTACAATGAACCTTCCTGCATCTTCTTGTCGGAGGATGTTTAGATCTCTCTTCCTTCTTTTCTTGGATATTTATAGAACGTCCAAAGACACGGAATTAATAAGTGGACTGTCTAGTAATCCTTAAAAAGCTAAACAGTGCAACTAAGATTGGTCCTGGTCTTAGATTTTATTAGCCATGTACATGGCAGGATACATAGCAAATCAGTGTCAAATTTGTTGGTGACTCCAACAGCAAGACAGTGGCAAATTGGTTTTTGTGTGGCGGTCCATTGTGGCCGCATTGGCCATCACAGAATGGTGTCATGAAATGGCCGCTTTTCCTGTTTTTTCTTTTATTGTTGTTTTACTTTGTTTTCTGTTTTTTTCCTCTCTTCTGTCTTATTTATCCTCTCTCTTATTTTACAGTAGTTTTCTTTTTTCTGTTGTTTTTTATCTTCTATTTTTATCGTATTTTTTTTTGAATTTTCTTTTTGTTTTTCTGTTCTATTTTTCTTTACTTCTCTACTTTTCTTTTCTTTCTGTTTTATTTTCTTTTCTATTTTTCTCTACTCTTTTCTGTTTTTTTTTTCTGTTTATTTTTTTCATTTTGGTTTCTTTTTCACCTTTACTGTTTTTTAATGTGGTAATTAACCTTTTTTTTCCTTTTACTTTAACGAAACCCTAAATCTACTGTCAACAACTGATCAAGCCAGTTCAAGACCATCTAATAGAAATGACCCAGGTTGGAAATATTGTCATCCTTTGTGTTAGATGTTAAGATGTGTGTCTTTGTTATTTGGGCTTAGTCTATTCTGTATTAAGGGCATTGGCCCATATCTTACAATATAAATAAACTACCCTATGTGTAGTCTAAATACACAAGGGATATTTTCTCCCAATCTTCTTTATTTCTCACATGGTATCTAGAGCACAAGAATAGTTCCAGTCAACTCCACGGTCTCCGGCATCCATCACTGGTGCTGTTGTCGCAGTCGCCGCCGCTGCCGCCGCCGCTGCCGTCGTCGCAGTCGCCGCCGCTGCCGCCGCCGCTGCCGTCGTCGCAGTCGCCGCCGCCGCCGTCACCGGACCGTCGCCGCCGTCGTCACCGGACCGTCGCCGCCGTCGCCGGAGTTCCAGAATCGACCGGCGACCACACCATCGGAAGCGTCTCGGCCGGGCGACCACCGTCGTACGAAGATCGCGGCGATCGGACCTCTCACGCGCCTCCACGCGACGCCGCAAGAGTCGTCGCTGCCGCCGCTGCCGCCGCGCGTGCCGGCGCGTCGCCGGAGATTTCCACCGCCGATCAGCACCGCCGTGATCGCCTCCTCGCCCTCTTTCTGGATCTGTGGTCGTTGCGTCAATCAGAGCACTTTGAATTTTTAGGGTTTCTCCCTCTCCATGGCTGCCCAACTTGATGATCGGAGTCAGTCTTGCCAATCAGGTAAAGGACGTCCAAAATGTGACCACTGTGGCAAGCTAGGCCACAAAATTGATAGATGTTATGCGCTTCATGGACATCCTCCTCGACCTATAGCAATGGCTAATTCTGATCCACCTCTCCCATCACCGTCTGCAGACCATCCTACATCAAATCCCATAAATAACCCTTTACTCTTTCAGGAATTTCTCAGATGGTATGAGGACCGTCAGCACTCTAGTTCCACTACATCTGCTTCTATTACACGCACAGGTACTCCTTTTGTTGGTCTGACTCACTCTCTCGGATCTTGGGTCCTTGACTCAGGCGCCACCGATCATATCACTGGTAACAAGTCCTTGTTTTCTTCCTTGTCATGTCCGGTTAATTTACCCTCGGTAACGATGGCTGATGGGTCTAGAGTCTCATCTCGTGGTATTGGTACTGTTCATATTTTTCCCTCCATATCCATTGATAATGTACTTTATGTCCCTGGGTCTCCGTTTAACTTATTGTCCGTAAGTCGTCTAACTCGTTCCCTTAATTGTGTTATTTCTTTTACCAAAGATTTTGTTTGGTTGCAGGACCGGAGTTCGAAACACATGATTGGCACAGGATGTGAGTCTCATGGCCTATATCATCTCAGCCCTTCTCCACATGCTGGCGTAATCATGGAGTCACCATCCCTTCTTCATGCTCAGTTAGGTCATCCCAGTCTTGCCAAACTGCAGCAACTTGTTCCGAGTCTGTCCAAATTATCAAGTTTGTCGTGTGAGTCTTGTCAGTTACATGCTGGCGTAATCATGGAGTCACCATCCCTTCTTCATGCTCAGTTAGGTCATCCCAGTCTTGCCAAACTGCAGCAACTTGTTCCGAGTCTGTCCAAATTATCAAGTTTGTCGTGTGAGTCTTGTCAGTTAGGTAAACATACTCGTAGTTCCTTTCCTCGTAGTGTTTCACAACGAGCGTCATCCCCCTTTTCATTGGTTCATTCTGATATTTGGGGACCTAGTCGTGTTACATCAACTTTAGGATTTCAGTATTTTGTTACCTTTATTGATGACTATTCCAGATGTACTTGGTTGTTTCTCATGAAGAATCGTTCTGAGTTGTTTTCTATTTTTCAAACCTTTTTCAATGAAATAAAAACTCAGTTTGGGGTTTCTATTCGCACTTTACGCAGTGATAATGGCCGTGAATACCTTTCTCAACAGTTTAAACATTTTATGGCTTCTCATGGCATTCTTCACCAAACCTCATGTGCTTATACCCCTCAACAAAATGGGGTGGCTAAGCGCAAGAATAGACACCTTATTGAAACAACTCGTACCCTTCTCATTCATGGTCAAGTACCCTCACGTTTTTGGGGTGATGCTGTTCTCACGGCATGTTATCTTATCAACCGCATGCCATCTTCCGTCCTAGAGAACAAAATCCCTCATTCTATCTTATTTCCTCAAGACCCTCTGCATCCATTACCTCTTCGAGTTTTTGGGTCTACATGTTTTGTTCATGATTTTAGTCCTGGTCTTGATAAGTTGTCTCCTAGGTCTCACAAATGTGTCTTCTTAGGATTTCCACGGTCACAAAAGGGCTATAAGTGTTTTTCCCCTTCCCTCAATCGTCATTTTATCTCTGCTGATGTCACTTTTGATGAGTCTTCTTTTTACTTTTCACATCTATCTTCTAGTTCTGTACCTCTCCCTGTTACTGTTGATATTCCTCTTATCTGTGATCCTCCTGGTGATGCTCCACCCATTTTGTCTTCTCCTTCTTTAGACTCTCATTCACCACAGGATCATCCTTCACCTCCACCCCTTCAGGTTTATAGTCGCCGTAATTGTCTCCCTCATGACTCACTTCCGGTGCCGCCTCATGTGTCTCCTCCGGCTCCAGCAACTGAGTCTGACTTGCCTATTGCCCTCCGTAAAGGTATACGCTCTACCCGTAACCCTTCCCCCCATTATACTGTTCTTAATTACCACAGATTATCTCCATCTTTTTATACTTGTCTCTCATCCATTTCTTCTGTGTCAATTCCCAAATCTGTGGGTGATGCCTTAACTCATCCTGGTTGGCGTCAAGCTATGATGGATGAATTAAGTGCTTTACAGGAAAGTGGAACTTGGGAGCTTGTCCAATTACCATCTGGAAAGTCTGTTGTTGGTTGCAGGTGGGTGTATGCTATCAAGGTTGGTCCTGATGGCACCATTGATCGTCTGAAAGCTCGACTGGTTGCCAAAGGCTACACACAGATTTTTGGTTTGGATTATGGTGATACTTTTTCTCCAGTGGCAAAAATGACCTCTGTTCGCCTGTTCATTGCCATGGCCGCTCTTCGACAATGGCCTCTTTACCAACTTGATGTCAAAAATGCTTTTCTCAATGGTGATTTGCAGGAAGAAATTTATATGGAGCAACCGCCTGGCTTTGTTGCTCAGGGGGAGTCATCTGGATTGGTATGTCGTCTTCGCAAATCCTTATATGGCCTAAAACAGTCTCCTCGGGCCTGGTTTGGTAAATTCAGTTGTGTTGTTCAACAATTTGGTATGTCTCGCAGTGAAGCGGATCATTCAGTGTTCTATCGCCACTCGAGTGCTGGATGTATCTATTTAATAATGTATGTCGATGATATTGTTCTCACAGGAAGCGACTATCTTGGCATCTCTCAGATGAAACAACACCTTTGTCATCATTTTCAAACCAAAGATCTTGGCAAACTCCGGTACTTTTTGGGTATTGAAGTAGCACAATCCAATGATGGTATTGTCATATCTCAGAGGAAGTATGCGTTAGACATCTTGGAGGAAACAGGGTTAATGAATTGTAAATCTGTTGAGACACCTATGGACCCTAACATCAAACTCCTACCAAATCAGGGGGAGCCTTTCTCAGATCCTGAACGGTACAGAAGACTAGTTGGTAAATTAAACTATCTTACTGTTACGCGTCCTGACATTTCCTTCGCAGTTAGTGTGGTGAGTCAATTTCTAAACTCCCCATGTGAAGACCATTGGGATGCAGTTGTTCGTATACTGAAGTATATTAAAAGATCACCTGGAAAAGGTTTGCTATATGGCCCTAACAACGATACAAAGATCGTTTGCTATTCAGATGCTGATTGGGCTGGTTCCCCTTCTGATAGGAGGTCTACTTCTGGATATTGTGTCTCTATTGGTAGCAACTTGATATCTTGGAAAAGTAAGAAGCAAAGTGTTGTGGCAAGGTCGAGTGCAGAAGCAAAATATAGAGCTATGGCATCAGCTACTTGCGAGCTTGTGTGGCTTAAACAATTGCTTAGTGAATTGAAATTTGGAGATGTCACTCACATGATACTTATATGTGATAATCAAGCTGCTCTCCATATTAGCTCTAACCCTGTCTTCCATGAGAGAACCAAACACATTGAAGTTGATTGTCATTTCATTCGAGAAAAAATCATATCCGGAGATATCAAGACTGAGTTTGTTAACTCAAGCAACCAGTTGGCAGACATATTCACTAAGTCCTTACGAGGACCTAGAATTGATTATCTTTGTAACAAGCTTGGAACATATGATTTATATGCTCCAGCTTGAGGGGGAGTGTTAGATGTTAAGATGTGTGTCTTTGTTATTTGGGCTTAGTCTATTCTGTATTAAGGGCATTGGCCCATATCTTACAATATAAATAAACTACCCTATGTGTAGTCTAAATACACAAGGGATATTTTCTCCCAATCTTCTTTATTTCTCACACTTTGCATGAATAAAACCTAAATACTACAATTTGTAATTATTGTGAAAAATTTATGAACTGAGAAATTACAAGAGCCAAAGGACATCTAATGGCAAAAGAGGACAATGTTGCACCTTGTCCTAAAGCTCCAAAAAATGTTAGAGAAGAGCTCTGGAAATTAGTTAGGGAGACTGCATTTTAGTTCCCTAAAGGCAAACTGGATTTTACTTATTTTTATTCACACACATATAATATATATATATATATATATATATATATATATATATATATATATATATATATATGAATGTATTTTTATGTATGTATATTTATGAATAGATGGATAGATATCTTTTTTTGGTTGGCAATGCTTCTGTCGTAACCTATTATGGCATCTGATATACTTCCATAAAGGATTTTTGAGTTACCGATAGTATCCATTATCCAATATTTTTCTGCATTACATTCCAAGATTATTGTGAATGTGTGTTTGAATCCTTTCTTTTATCTAATGTAGGTTCCACGCTTGGTTCGGATGCATTCTGATGAGATGGAGGTTTGTTGAATGCTCCTGGAATTTTTTTTTTTAATTGAACATAAACTGCTGGGGTTTTTGTCTTTGGCTATATACGTCTGAAGAATTTGAATATATTCAGTTATTCTATGCCATTTTCTATCAACTTCTAATTGGGTTTTCTAACTATCTGCAGGACATTCAAGAGGCTCATGCTGGGCAAATAGTTGCTGTATTTGGTGTTGATTGTGCATCAGGTTATTCTTTTATCCTTGGTTTAACGTATACATATCTAGATTGCTGAAAAATTCCATGGTGCTTCACAACTTTGAAATGTTCACTACTATTAATCGATTAATAGTTATCAAAATTATCAAATATTGAATTTGATAATAATTTTCAGTTTGACCTTTGTGTATGTTAGAATATTTACCCTAATTATCATGATTATATTCATGATTATATTGTGTCTAGAGTTACCCTATTTATCATGATTATATTGTGTCTAGAGTTACCCTATTTATCATGTATTCTTGTATCAATTTATTTTTATAAATAGAAGATTATGAGAGGGATCAATTAAGCCCTCAAGAATTATTTTACAGTTTCAATCCTAACGAGTTCTAAGTGGGCATTCTATTCTTCTATTCCACCCGCTATCGGGCCGTTATCGGACCACCCAATTTCTACTATCACGCACAAGATGTCTATACCTCGGCGTGAAGGGGTGTGTTGGAAGTCCCACGTCGACTAGAGATAAGGCCAAATTATAATATATAATTGAGTGCAAACCTCACCTTACAAGTCGATTTTGTGGGGTTGAGTTAGGCTTAAACCCACCTTCTAATGCGGTATCAGAGCGGTTGTCTGAGTCTCTTCCTACTCTGTCTTTGTTGCCGTCGGTGGCCAGCGCCGCCATTGGCGGCCTTAAAAATTTCATCTTTTCTTAAATACCTCAATGAGCAGTCATCTTCTGGTTTCTATCTAGTCTCCAAACCCTAGTTGCTGTTCGCAATCGTCTGGTACTGTTTGCCGCTGTCTGGTGTCGTTTGCAGTTGCCTGACGTCGTTTGTCGTTGTCCACTTGGCACTATTTTTCCACTATGAGGAGTTGTCCACATAAGTTTGTCACCATCAACCTCTGTTTATTGTCATTCCGACGTCGTCCGCTAATGCCCGCCATCGACCACCGCCACAGTTTAGTCCGACGATCAATGGATCTGGATCGCCTCCTTGAGCCATGATCAACCATGCCTGTGTCGAGGGCTAGTTCTCATCCAAGCACTGCCACATGCGCCACATCTGTTCAACCTCCGTCGCCACTGCCGTCTCGTTTTCTCTGGCGAAGTTAGGGGTTTTGTGCGCATCAAGGAGCGCAACCCATCCCTGGTTGTTGCTGCCATTCGTCTCGCTGGACTGAAAGAAAAAAATATTCTTTGTTTCAGCATTGTTCCTTAGCCTCTTTAATGTATGTTTAGCTTTGCATATTGTAGCAGCTGTGATGTTCCTGATGACTTGTGTCATTTATTTATAAGTCTCCAAGGAGAGTCAATGGTATTAGTTGGTTAACACCAAGGAATTTCAACACCAAAGTCGTAGGTTGAAGGTTCCTCATGGCACGAGGGGAGTCTATTTCTTTCAAGATTCAGAATCTTAGTCAAACAATTTCACCCGTCCCTTTTGTATCCTTTGATGAATAAAGGAGACCATTATGATTTTTCACCTTCACGATTTGTCATGGGTGCGTCGTCATTTCCGTTGTTTGCCGTGAGGGGAGTATGTTTCCTGCCACTGCAATATGTTTCCAGCCACTGCATGCCCCATCAGTGATGGTAGTCCCTGCAGTTTTGTCCTTTTAGTAACTGCAAGCCCCCATCACCTCGTTAGTCAGTGATGACAGTCCTTATAGTTTTGTCGCTTCCTGCCACTACAGGCCCCATCAGTTAGTGATGACAATTTAGTCCCTGCAGGCTCCATCAGGCAGTGATGGCAATTTAGTCCCTACAGGCTCCATCAGTCAGTGATGACAATTTAATCCCTGCAGGCCCCATCAGTTAGTAATGGCAATTTAGTCACTGCAGTGAGAGAGAGTATGTTTCCAGCCACTAGTTAGACACTAGTCAGAGGCCCCAACAAGTCAGAGATGACAGTCTCTGCTTTTAGCCACTACAGGCCCCAATTAGTCAGAGATGGCAGTCCCTGCAGTTTTGTCGGTTTCAGCCACTGCACGCCCCAATTAGTCAGGGATGGCAGTCCCTGCAGTTTTGTCGCTTTCAATCACTGCAGGCCCCAACTAGTCAGGGATAGCAGTCCCTGCATTTTTGTTGCTTTTAGCCATTCAGGCTCCATCCTTACTGGCAATCTAGTCTTTGCAGTTTGTCGTTGTCTTCCACTCATCATTCACTTTTGATGGAAATCAACTTTGTCAAAGTCATCCTACTTGAAGGTTCATGGTGCTAGATGAAGTTTCGTGGTTGTCCAATATTATTATCCATAAGCTTATGAGGAGTCTCTTTGGTTATGCTGGTTTGGGAGTCCAATTTTGTTTATAGACATTCTCTCTTGATGGTCTGAAGCATATGTGCATCTTGTTCGAAGCCAAAGTTACCATGTCTATTGTCTCGACATTCGAGACAAGTTCATTTTGTTGGAGTGAGTTTATTTATTCCAAGCTTGGTACATTACATACAATTTGTATGCTCCAGCTTGAAGGGGAGTGTTAGAATATTTACCCTAATTATCATGATTATATTGTGTGTAGAGTTACCCTATTTATCATGATTATATTGTGTCTAGAGTTATCCTATTTATCATGATTATATTGTGTCTAGAGTTACTGTATTTATCATGATTATATTGTGTCTAGAGTTACCCTATTTATCCTGATTATATTGTGTCTAGAGTTACCCTATTTATCATGTATTCTTGTATCAATTTATTTTTATAAATAGAAGATTATGAGAGAGATCAATTAAGCCCTCAAGAATTATTTTACAGTTTCAATCTCAAGTTGGTATCAGAGTCATGGTTAGAGCCTATCCTAGCGAGTTCTAAGTGGACATTCTATTCTTCTATTCCACCTGCTATCGGGCCGTTATCGGACCACCCAATTTCTACTCACGAGATGTCTATACCTCGGCGTGAAGGGGGTGTGTTGGAAGTCCCACATCGACTAGAGATAAGGCCAAATTATAATATATAATTGGGTGTAAACTTCACCTTACAAGCCGGTTTTGTGGGGTTGAGTTAGGCTTAAACCTACCTTCTAACAGTGTACAATCACCTTGTGTGTCTGCCCTGTCAGCAGAATGCAGAATGATAAAAACCACTTTCTTTATGCCTCTCCATTTATTCTGTCTCGTTTTATTTTCCTTTTTTGTGGGGATCTATTGTCTACATCATTGAATGTGAGTTAGTAGTGTTACTATTTTTTAACTAAATCTTCTAGTGGTTTCTGGATTATATAACCTGAAGATTTGTTGTTGGGGCATTTGTTTTCCATTTATTATTAATTTCTGGCTTTATTTTTTTTTCATTTTGAGTATATATTTGTTTAACATTTGTCTTGACTATCAGGAGATACTTTTACTGATGGTTCAGTTAAGTACACAATGACTTCCATGAATGTTCCTGAGCCAGTGATGTCGTTAGCTGTTCAGCCAGTCTCTAAAGATTCAGGAGGACAAGTGAGTAGAGTATTTTATGTAACACATCAACCCCTGCTCCAGCTTGGAGGTTTATCACATGATTGGCTTTCCCCTTGAATTGCTTACAGTTTTCAAAAGCTTTGAACCGCTTCCAGAAGGAAGATCCTACATTTCGTGTTGGCTTGGACCCGGAGAGTGGGCAGGTAATCTTTAATTACTTTATCAGTCTTTCAAGTAGCAATGACATTATTCTCATCTTGATATTAGTAAACTTCTGTTGTTAGACAATCATTTCTGGAATGGGAGAATTGCATTTAGATATCTATGTTGAACGCATCAGGAGAGAGTATAAGGTACCATTTCCTCCACATTGTTTTCTCGTTGATGCTGTCTAAATATTTGCTTCTTCTTCTGTTTAATTCATCTGTCTTTACCTAAGGTTGATGCTTCAGTTGGAAAGCCCCGTGTTAACTTCAGAGAAACTGTTACTCAACGGGCTGATTTTGACTATCTGCATAAGAAGCAAAGTGGAGGGCAAGGTCAATATGGACGGGTAATTGGGTAAGTATTTACTGTTCTTTCCTGTTTTATTTTCTGAAAATATTATCTTTGCTTCAAGATAAATTTATGTGCACACGTTTGGGTAGCACTCCATATTCCCCCCACTTCCAACATCTTTTGCATTTGGACATTGAACTCTTGGCTAAATATATGAGTAGTATTGTTTTTCACACATAGGACTTTGAATATTCTTTCTTTTTTCATGTGCTCATTAAAATCATAAAATAGTTATTCAGGGATTGTAAACTTTAAACAAGAATTTCCCTGTCAGATATGTCCCTGTGTATGAACAAAACACCCTTAGTCCCCTGCAGATTAAGTTCCCTCTTAGTTTCTTTGTAGTGCTTGTCTATTTTTGAGTGATTTCTGGGTTGGATTTTAGGAAAATGCCAGGCTGTGCTCACTTGGTGTTGATTTTCTATTTATCTTGCATTAAGATTGTCAAACTATAAGAAAGAGAGACATTAAGTTGAAATCTTATGTTTTTGAGACACAATGGATGCTTTATTTATATTGAGAAAAAAGGTATCAATAAATGCAATAAATAGAAGATATTTCATATCCTCTAATGATAAAAATATGACATGAGAATAAATAAAAATGTCTCAAATACGCACGAACAGATAGATGATATATGTTTAATTTGGTAGAAATTATTTGTGGTTCCACTTGTTCTGTGATCTCCCCTCAATTTCTTGATGTGTATTCTATTCAACGTGTTTGCAGGTATATTGAACCACTTCCTGCAGGGTCATCAACTAAGTTTGAATTTGAAAACTTGCTTGTTGGTCAAGCTATTCCATCAAATTTTATCCCCGCAATTGAGAAGGGTTTCAAAGAAGCTGCCAATTCGTGAGTAAAATGTTAATGTTTCCTAATCATGTATTCTAAGGTCTAATTTCAAAGATAATTTTTGTGATTTGTCATGTAGTGTGTTATCCTCTATCAAATAACAATCTACGTTTTTGTTTGGTTTATACAATTTGGTATTTCTTGTACGATCAATCTTATATTTGTTACGGCATCTCAATTTCTCTCTTCCACACAGTGGTGCCTTAATTGGACATCCAGTTGAAAATCTCCGAGTTGTCTTGATAGATGGTGCCGCTCATGCTGTTGATTCCAGTGAACTTGCATTTAAGTTGGCTTCTATCTATGCTTTTAGACAGGTCCTTTTATTTCTGTTATCCAGATTTCTTTTCCTAAATAACAATTCACACATATTCTCCCTGTAATCATATGTTGATTCCTTCACATGCGATGGTCTAAATCTTTGATAATTCGTTGTCATATTTGTAACAGTGCTATGCAGCTTCCAGACCGGTTATATTAGAACCTGTTATGCTTGTTGAGCTGAAAGTACCAACAGAATTTCAGGGAGCCGTTGCTGGTGACATCAACAAGTGAGGTTTATACTTTTTTAAAAGGATATTGTAGTAACTTTCAAAATTCTGACAGTTTTATAACTCATGTAAAGGAGGAAAGGTGTGATTGTTGGAAATGATCAGGAAGGAGATGATTCTGTCATCACTGCTCATGTAAGTACCTTACAAGTCTCTTAATAATATTTTAACTTTTAAATACTTTGTAGTTAGCTATGGTTGTCCAATGGAGAAACAACAATAGCCGTGAGGAGAAAGGGAATAAAAAACAAAACATAGTTGTTAGGGGGTTGTTAGGTTGTTGTAGTGTTTGTTGGGGGAGGGTTAGCTATATAAGGAGTGAGGGTGTCATGGGACAGACACGTTTTTGGTTGTATCTTTGTTGTTGACAGGATTTGCTACATCCTGTGTGAAGGGAGGTTGGTCCCTTGGATGTTTTAGAACATATTCTTTGTTTCCAGAATAATAATATAGATTTTTCCTTTGTTAGTGTGTGTATTGTGTGATCTGTAACCAAACCAGAGAGAATTCTGGGTTGCCACCAGGAAACCTAACAATTGATCCCTGCCGGATCAAGAAAGAGAAGCATGGAAAGGAGAGTTAGCGCATTGGAGAGAGTGGTAGAGGAGGAACTAAGGGAGGAATCCAGAGGAAATTTCCAAGAACTTAGAGATATGATGAAAGTTCTGATGTGTAAATCCAAGAACCAGGATAGGAAACCAGGAGACAGTCAAGGTTCGGTTAATGGGGATAAAATAGGAAGAAGGGAGGAAACTGAAGAACAATGGGAGGAAGAAAAAAAGGAAAATCAGAAGTGCTGGATGAAAAGAGTAGAACTGCAAACCTTTGAAGGGGTGGACCCGATTGGGTGGATATCAAGAGCTGAAAAGTTCTTTGAAGTCTAGAATGTCTCATCTAGAGAAAAGATTAGGTTGGCCTTCATTAGTATGGAGGGAGGAGCAAGCCATTGGTTCAGGTTCTGGAAAAAGAAAACCAAGAATCCTTCTTGGGAGGAACTAATAGACTCTTTGAAGAGGTTTGGAGGAAGGAACAAATGCTCAGTTTTTGAGAAACTGGCGGCTGTAAGGGAGAAGGGGG
This sequence comes from Vigna angularis, assembly GCF_016808095.1. Taxonomy (NCBI): domain Eukaryota; kingdom Viridiplantae; phylum Streptophyta; class Magnoliopsida; order Fabales; family Fabaceae; genus Vigna; species Vigna angularis. The sequence continues at coordinate 30,093,441 of NC_068971.1, read as the reverse complement.
AAGTGGAGGAATATATCCAGGAATTTGATATGTTGGTGGCCCAAACAACAACAGAGTTGACTGTTGTTAGGATATTTATCCTATTTTATCATCATTATATTGTGTCAAGGGTTACCCTATTTATCATGATTATATTGTGTTAAGAGTTACCCTATTTATCATGATTATATTGTGTCTAGGATTACCCTATTTATCATGTACTTTTGTATCAATTTATTCTTATAAATAGAAGATTGTGAGAGGGATCAATCAAGCCCTCTAGAATTATTTTATAGTTTAATTCTCAAGTACTGTAGAGCAATTGTTGGGGTACTTCTTCGCAGTTTGGACTAACTTCTCAAAAACAAAACCTCTAACTCTTCCTCCGAACCCCCTTATCAATGCCTCTTTCTCTTCTTTCCAAGAAAGGTTCTTGGTTTTATTTTTCTAGGGCCCTGAACCAATAGATTGTGCCTCCCTCCATGCAGCTGTAAGCCAACCTGAGCCTCTCCTTCTCTATGACATTTTGGATGTCAAAGAACTTTTCTACCTTAGTGATCCACCCCAACGGGTCCAGCCCCTCAAACCTGGGCAATTCTACCCGCTTCCTCCAATTCTGTTCACTCGTGTCTTCCTCCAGCTTTTCTTCTGAACTCTCTTTCTGTCCTTTCATGATAGATTTCTCACTTCTTTCTAAGCCTTTCATGTGAATCTTGATTTCTTGCATATTTCTTCTCCATTCTGTCATGCTCATTTTCGGTTCGCTGGTCCTCCTCTCCAAGGTATTGTCTCTTCCTTCCATCACACTTCTCTTCCAAAGATCCAACACTCCTCTCCTAAGGATATCCGGCAGGCCTCTCCCAAGCGGATCCGGCAGGTCAGACCAATTGATAGGAACCCATAATTGAAAAGAGACAAAAGAGTAATATTCTTTATTATATAGACTGTATAGAACACAAAATAGGAGAACACTCTCCTCCAAGGGTTTCCCACTTCACAAAGAGCCAAAGCTCAATCTACAAGAATACTCTAAAGCTGTCCTCTCTACCAGACCCCCCTTGCCTTCTTATAAAGGCAACTCACTTCTAACTACCCAACAACAATTAATTCCTAAACTGTTTTCTCTCTCCTACACACCTATTACCCATTATAACCTATCATTATATCCTATCAGAAGACCACCAGTTGGTGCTGTCACGACATCTTATTACAGACCACCAGTTGGTGCTGTCACGACATCTTATTACAACAACTGGAAGGTTTGAAGGTAAAGGAGAGCTTCTACCTGTTTGAACTAAGAGGTGTGGACCTGCTTTTGGGAATAACCTGGTTGGCTTCACTACGGAAATCAAGATAAATTGGAGAAACTTGACTATGAGTTTTGGTCAAGGGGAAAGGAAGATGTTGAAAGGGGGACCCCACGCTGACCAAGAGGGTAGTTACCCTTGAGGCGCTGTTGAAAGAGACAGAGATTGAGGCTGTCACGTTAGTATGGAGTTTGGGGAAGACTCAATTGGATGAAATGGAGAAGGGGGAGGAACAATTGACCCCATGCCAGTGCACAGAACTGGAGGAGATTTTGGGGGTCTATGAGGAGGTATTTGAGGAATCCAAAGAGTTACCACCTAGTAGACACTTGGATCACAAAATTCCAATCAAAGCTGAGTGGATCCTATCAATGTGAGGCCTTATCGGTACCCTCACCTCTTGAGCTAACTCTTATAATGTTTGGAAGGTTTACATATGTATGCATTGTTAGTGTGCATGGGTATGAATGTGTAACATGTTTTGGTGGCATCCAGTATCACGTGAGACCCTGAAGCACGCATTAGGAAAATATGACTTTGGTTCTTGATGTGGTTCTAGACGATCCTCTGAAATTGAAATATGCCAACTAGCCGTGACAGTTTCTACCTTGAAGCCTTGATTAATCAGTTGCTAGATCTTAAAACTACAGTTGAGGGTATGCTCTAATGTTTAGATGCAATTATGGAGTTAACGGGGTCTTATATTGTAAAATTGTTATTTCTGAAGATTGTACGTCCTCTGTGCCATGAATATTTACTGGTTGTATTTGTTGTATTATGTTTGTTTGAAATTTATATGTAGTGTGTGAACCTTTAGCCATAACTTATTCATTTGTCATTGTTAAATTGGTTGCTGTTATTAATTATTTCAGGTCCCTCTTAACAATATGTTTGGGTACTCGACAGCTCTTCGTTCAATGACACAGGTTAATATGACGTCACTCGAGAATATTTCTTGTTTTAATGTTAATTTATATTTGATTTTTAATTTCCTATTGGTTCTTTAATAACTGCAGGGTAAAGGTGAATTCACAATGGAGTACAAGGAACATTCACCAGTTTCTCATGATGTACAGACGCAATTGATAAACACGTACAAGGGCAGCAAGGCAGCTGAATAACCAGCTTTAGTCGATGTGCACGGTCAAAATATTTATGACAACATTTATCCAAAAAGGGGGACAATAATATAGATAAGGTTTGTTTCATTTTTTTGGCTCAACCAATTTTGGAATGCAAATAAAAGTTGCTGTAATTGTGATCGGGTAGTAAATGGTAGCTTCAATATACAAGTTACACAAGATCGTATTTATAGATGAAGATGCTCGTATTTGAGCTATTAGATATGTAACTTTATGCTCATTACCGCACTTCCATCCATTCCCGAATTTTGTACCTACTGGTTTGGATTTAGGGAAGGTAGGTTTGTTGATTGATGGCTTGGAGGGGAACGGGACAAGTGGGGTTGGGATCCCAGAAAAGCCCTTTTATCAGTGATTTTTTTAGAGCCTGGCTTTAAATTTTATTTTTAATGTTTAAGAAGAAGTTCAAATGTTTGGTTAGATTAAATTTATTATTAGTATTTTTATCATTATATATTGTTTTTATACAATTGATTTATTCTTTTCACTTGTAAGCAAGCCGGCTGAAATTTTTATCTCCTGCCCTTCATTCACTTTAATGTCAATCTTCCTTTTTTTTCCTTTTACTTAGCATCATCATGTTGGCCTGTATATTTATATGTTCGGATCAAGTTTTGCTTAGTCCCATGCTAGGTTTTGAAGGAATGAAGTCAGGTAGATTGATTTCCCCCCCTTTTGAAAATAAATAGTGGGAAATATTAGGTTACATGTCATGTAATATTTCAGGATTAATGACTTTTGTCAATACTCAAATCCATTTGCTCAAATCTTGAAATATAAAACTCAATTTCTTAGAATTTTACAAGTTGTTTAAGCTTTTGATTAAAGTGGTATTAGTTCATTAATTTAATAATGATGGTAACGACAATTAAGTGTCTTATGATTCTGGAGAGGTGCTGTATTATTTCGTGTGCTCATTCCGTAAATATGAAGTTCATTACCAGGTATCATGAAAAGTCAATTTCACAGCGAATTGAGTTTCTAACCTACTCAAGTCATCCTTGAACTTCATATCAAGAGCATTAGGCACAACTTGTTCCTTTCCTCCATTTGATTTATCTTTTTCTCTCTTTATATTTATTGCTAGGTTGTTGATTTAGATTTGGTTACTTTGGTTTTAGTTACTCTTGCTGTCGAGCTTTCTCTTTATTTTTTCTTCTTATCGTATTTCCATTTCTGTAAGGTTTATCGACTCTATTTAGTGTCTGGAATATAATATTTTAGTCGGTTGCTATGAACGTAACTAGAACAACTTGGTAGGCTAAATGTCAATCTCTTTGGTTGGCTCTTTTCCACGCGGGGTTAGGAAATAATAAATATCCAGCAAAATAATATGTGCCTGAGTAAAGTTTCTTTTCATAATTTCTCCTTTAATCAAGCAAAAAATATTATATTATTAAATACCGCAAAAGAAGAAAATGGAACTGGCAAATACAATTATATCCAAAGTTACTCATTTTAAGTAATCTAATCATATTAATAATGATTAAATAGATATAAAATAATCAAGGATTACAAACCCCAATTTTAAATCTAATAATCAATTACAAATTTGGGTATTTGACACCAGACAAGACATATATAAGTAAAAAGAAAGGGAAATATTTTGAATGTTTTACTGGAAGGGGTTTCTGTATCTTCAACAAAAACATTTTTGTGACTTAGATGAGGAGTTAAAAAAATCAAATATTATGTTTAATATCCTATTATTTATAAATATTGTGATTTATAATATTAATTTTCTTTTATGTTGTAATATTATAATAATTACTCATCAACCTCTTATTTAGAAAAGTATTTGCATGTATTATTATAGGATTTTGATTGTACATTATTAAGTGTATTTAAGTAATACATGATCAATGCAAATCATGATATATTTCAAACAAACACTCTTGATCCATAACTACAATCATCATGTCATCTGCTGCTGCCAATTAGAATAATGATGTACATTCTACAATCTTTGTCAAGTTGGACAAAGATAATTATCTACTATGAAAATCTCTAGTCTTACCAACGATTAGAGGATGTAAACTTGATGGTTATATACTAGGGACAATAGAATGTCTAGACTAATTCATTGTTGCGGAAAACACGACAACAAAAGTCAATCTTAGCTATGAGGATTGGCATGCCCATGATCAATTGCTTCATTCTGCAACTTCCAAACAACTTTGGGATGAAACTCAAAGCCTTGATAGTGCATACACCAAATTAAAAATCACCTATTTGAAATTTGAATTTCACAACACATGTAAAGGAGACATGAAGAGGGAACAATATCTTGGTAAGATGAAAAATCTTGTTGACAAGTTAAAGTTGTTGAGATTGGTATCGCATAGTAAAACGTTTAAAAGAGCGTGTAAACGGTCAATAACCAAGAAAGGAGGGGTGAATTGGTTCTTTTTTAAAAATATGATTTTCTTTCGCAACTTTTATCGAACAATTTATAAGCAAGAGTTATAGAGTTGAGGAAAATCACACAGGATTTTATCCTAGTGCAAATCAACAGATTCTATGTCTAGTCGTTAGTCACTATAAACAGTGATTAACCTTTTTCACTAAAAATTAATATCATATTACAAACAAAATAATGCAAAGATTTAGAAACAGAAAACACCTTCCTTCGACACACGATGGAAAGAACCCAGCTCAATCAACTTGAAGAGAACCGCTTGGACCTTATACGTAGTAAACAAGCTTCTCCTTTTGACAAAACTTGATTGAACTTTCTCTAAGGCTTGAGAACTTCCTCAGAACAATTTTGTATTCTCAAAAGGCTTAGTTTACCTCTTAAAGGTTTAGGAAATGTGTATATATGGGCCAGGGGTCAAAAAGCAAAAAACCTACTCCCAATTGCTAGTGATAATCAATTACCATAAATGATAATCGATTATTTGAGGACGTTATAGGGTTTTAGAAAACGTGATAATCGATTATCCTTAGTGATAATCGATTATTGCCGCATCCTGGACAATATCAAACCAAGTAGTGATAATCGATTATCCTTAGTGATAATCGATTATTGTCGTGAGTAACTCTTTTCTGTTTTAGCCATCGATAATCGATTATTCTTTTAGATAATCGAGTATGGACGTAAGGAATCACTAGATATGAAACTTCTAAGTGCTTTTTAAAAATGCAAAGAGATTCTTATACAATGATATCTACAATGAATGCTTTTAACATTGATAATAAAGATTCTTCAAGTCCTCAAGAGTATCATCATCAAAATCACTTCAAGACATTAATGCTCGTCATTGGTAACAGTGTCCCCCTTTATGATGATGATAAAAAATCTCTTTGTTAAAAAAAATTTCTGTTTATCTGCATAATTTTAAACTTAAAAACATCATAACGATGTTAGTAGCTTTAAGTAATAACAACTCTTATTATAATGTTTCTCCGCCTTTTTGATCATAAACAAAAAGGTTGCAAGATAAGAAAACTTAAAACTTTAAAGATAGGAGACTCCCCACAAAATTTGGTCCCCTTAACAACATAAAGATACAATCCAAAGATAAGAAAACTTTAAATTTCATAAAAGGCAAGTACATAAATACATTAAAACATAGATTCAAAGCTTGAACAAAAGTACAATAGAGTTTTAGAAAGGAGGAGTTAGAGGATTATCAGGAGGTTGAAGGTTAAAATGATTCTCAAGATTTTCTAGCCTAGTATCAAAATCCTCTAAGCGCTCACACACATAATCATGGTGAGATTGATGCATCTCCATGAGTTCTTGATGCCTTGTTTGATGAACCATACTCATCTCTTCCATTTGCCTTGAGAGATTGACAAATTGCTCTTCCATGGACAATGATGAGGAGGAAGGAATGACTTAAGGACCAGCTATAGAAGGATCAACTTTACTTACTAGTTTTGTCATGTGAGTATCAATATCTTCATCTTCATCTTCTTGATTAGCCTCATCTTTGTGGAGAAAAATATTACCACGAGCTACAAATCTAATTTGGCGCGAAGTGGTTTCCCTATTTTCTAAACCAATAGCTTGAATAGCTTGAGTATGTTCTCCTTCAACATTTACCCCTTTGTATTCAAGAATACGCGATATAAGAAACGCATAAGGAAGATGGTAGGATGGGTACTTTTGTGCCTTCAACATGGTATCTATTATAAGAGAAGGCCAATCAATGTGAATATGGTTTAAAAGACCATATATAATTAGAAGATCTTGCTCAGAGCACTAAGCATGATTTGTGGCACGAGGATAGAGGACCCAAACTATCAAATAATGTATCAATCGTTCTTCAACCTTAAATCCTCCCACCAATAGTTGTCGAAGACCAGTTTGTTGTTGAGGATTGTGAAAAAATGATTGAGAGACGAGAAGATTGAACCCGGGGACTCCAAAGTGAACCTTAACAACGTCATCCCAGATGGTCATCATAGCCACATTAGTCCAAACATCATCATCAAGAATGATTCAAACACCTTTGACTTTTGTAGTTATAACCCCATCACGAAGAATCTAATGAGGTCGGGATAGATGCATCCTTTCTGGTCAACTAGATTTGTCAAGCCTTGAGCTTCAAACAAATTTGGAAATTGGAAGCCATAGAATTTGTAATATCCTAATCTGACATATTTGCATGCCATGATTCTCCTCTCTTGCTAGAAATGAGCGAACTCGGCTTGTTTCTCGAGGTCAGAAATCCATCCTTCAAGAGTTGCAGGACGAGAAGCACGAGGACGAGAAGAAGAAGAACCACTAGTTCTTCTACGGGTAGGAATCTTTCGTCTTGCATCAGCCATGAACAATAAGGAGATGGGAAATGGAAAGTGTGAGGATGAAGAAAAAATGAGAGAAAAAATTGATAGAGCTTGATTTGGGTAGAGTTTGGGTGCAAGTGTGGGTTTTTAATCGATTATGAGTTAGTATTTATAGAGGAGATTGAAAAACTAGCCGTTTATGACCGTTTATAGCCGTTTTAGAACGTTACAACGACTACTTTTTGAAATAACGTCGTTTGATAATTCATTATCACTTACAATAATCGATTATCGCTTTAACATATTTTCCAGAAAATCACTAATAATCGATTATTGATGAAGATAATCGATTATTACTTCATAAAAACCCAGATTCTTAAGAATACTTTGACAATCGATTATGCTCTGCAATAATTGATTATTTACGAACCAAAGGATGTTTTCTTAGACCAGAGATAATCAATTATGTCCTTTCCATAATCGATTATTGCACGATGATTGACGAAAAACAATATTTTGACTTGGATTTCAATCCTAATACATATCTAACACTCCTAAATCTCTTCTAAGATCATAAAATCTATCCTTGGCTAATGCCTTAGAGAAAATATCAGCCAATTAATGCATTCCATGGTACAATCACCTTAGTGAAAATATCAGCCAATTGTGTCAATGTATTCTATGGTACAATCACCTTTTTGAATGTGATCTCTTAAGAAGTGATGTCTAATTTCAATGTTTTTGGTTCTAGAATGCATTATGGGGTTCTTAGTTAAGTTTATTGCACTTGTGTTGTCACATTTTAAAGGAATGTGATCAAGGAAGATATCAAAGTCTTCCAATTATTGTTTCATCCAAAGTATTTGGGCACAACAATTTCCAACAGCTATGTATTTTGCTTCAGTGGTAGACAAGGCTACACACGCTTGTTTCTTTGAGTGCCAAGAGATTAAGGAACAACTTAGGAAGTGGCAGGTTCCACTAGTGCTTTTCCTATCAATTTTACATCCTCCTTAATCGCATCTGAATATCCTATTAAGCTAGGTGTTGCATCAGAAGGATACCATAATCCTAAAGAAGTAATGCTTTTAAGGTATTTCAGAATTCTCTTAACAGCTATGAGGTGAGATTCTTTAGGATTGGCTTGATACCTAGCATATACACATACACTCTGCATTATATCAGGTCTACTGGCTGTAAGATAGAGCAAAGATCTTATCATACCTCTAAACATAGTTTAATTGACTTCTACCCAATATTCATCTTTGGCTTCTTTAGAAGTATCCATTCCAAATTTCTTAAGGATCTTTACAGTATTTGGTTTGGGAAATAAAAGTTCTCCCATTCATTTGTTTTATGTGTAAGCCTAAGAAAAATGTTAATTCCCCCATCATAGACATTTCAAATTCCCTTTCTTCATGTTAGCAAATCCTTCACATAGAGAATTATCAATTGACCTAAAAATTATATCATCTACATAAACCTGTACAAGTAAAATATGACTTCCTACTTTCTTAATGAATAAGGTTGAATCAACATTTACTCTAGAGAAATCATTTTCAATCAGAAAAGAACTAAGTCTCTCATACCAAGACCTAGGTGTCTGTTTAAGGCCATACAAAACTTTCTTTAGTTTATAAACATGATTAGGAAACTTAAAATCCTCAAAGCCAGGAGGTTGATCAACATACACTTCTTCCTTTATAAAACCATTCAAAAATTCACTTTTCACATCCATTTGATATAATTTGAATTTCATCAAAGATGCATAAGCAAGTAATAATCTAATTGCTTCTAACCTGGCTACCAGTGCATAAGTTTCATCATAGTCTATACCTTCTTCTAGACAGTAGCCTTTAGCAACTAACCTTGCTTTGTTCTTTGTGATATTTTCTTTTTCATCCAACTTGTTTCTGAATACTCATTTGGTAGCAATCACTTGATAATGTTCTTCTCTAAGGGTGAGTTCCCAGACTTCATTCCTTTCAAATTGGTTCAGCTCTTCTTGCATAGAAATACACCATTTGTCATCTTGAAGAGCTTCACCTATGTTCTTGGGTTCTATTTATGACACAAAAGCAACGGTTAATTGTGTCTAGTGGTTACCCCTTTTGAAATATCTCCAATGATGTTGTCCATAAAGATGCCTCGTGGTTGTTCATAACTGCAATGTTTAACTTCTTGATGCACATTTAGAGTCTTAGAGGGACTGTTCTCATTTAGATACATTTCTTCAAGAGCTTCCCTTAGGTAATCTTCATGATCTACAATGGGCTTATTTGACTCAAGAGGGTTCTCCTTAAGGTGCACTATTTCATAAAAAACAACATGTATGAACTCTTCAATAATCAAAGTTCTTCTATTAAATACCCTATATGCTTTGTTAGTTAGTGAATAACCTAAGAAAATTGCTTCATCAGATTTTGCATCAATTTTTCCTAAGTTATCTTTACCATTGTTCAATACAAAGCATTTACAACTAAATATTTTTAAATGATATACATTTGGCTTTCTACTTTTAAACAATTCATAGGGAGTTAGTTTTAGTATTGGCCTAATGAGATCCTATTTAAAACATAGCAAACAATACTAACTGCATCAACCCAAAAATATTTTGGTACATTTAATTCATTTAGTAAAGTTCTAGCAAACTCTTCCAAGGATATGTTTTTCCCTTCAACAACCAAGTGAGAGTATTTCTTTTCTCTTTTTCTCTTTTTATCTTCTCTTCTCTTCAGCTTAGATGTATTCTTTTTCTTGAGCTCTTTCTCTTTAGCTTCTTAGGATGAATATTACGTTATGAGCTTCTCTCTTGACTACCATCTTAAGCTATCCTCTTGGTTTTCCTTTCAAGATATCTTCTATTTAAAGACTTCATAAATATTTGTCCGTTAAACTGAGTTTGTGGTCTTGATACTTGTGCTTTCTCTTTCTTCTTCGTACAATGGTCGGTGGGTAAGTCAACTTGTCAAAGTAGGCATGCTTTTTCAGAACTTTGTTTAAAGCAGGTTGTACGAAATTTTTAGGTATGACTTAAAGTGAAGAAAATTTTGTGAATATCTCCTTTGTCTCTAATGTCCACTTTTTGATATTTGATTTGTAGCTATGTGGATGCGTGTAGAATAACTTATTTGGAAGAATAGAGTAAATTGTGCTTGCAACATATACGTCTTTTCTTATCATTTTTTGTTGATAGAGGGAGCTTTAACTTCTTTGTATCTTAGTTTTTCATGATGAACAATAAAATGATTTAATGGCAAGATTGTTGATAGGGGAGCTTTAACCTCTTTATATCTTAGTTTTTTATGATGAACAATAGAATGGTTTAATGGTTTCTTGCATAATAAATGACATAACAAATGTTTTATATTGATGATGTTTGTGCTTGATATGTGAATCTATTAATGTTGAATGAATCATGCTTAAAACAGATTGATAATCTCATTTCTGGTTGAAATAATCGATTAAACATAGTATATAATATGTTAGATGTAACTAGATCACTTAGTAAGCTTAGCAGAAACAAACTACTTTGTAGTAATCAATTATACAAGGTATATAACTGATTAAAACATAAAGCAAGCCATAATTTGTTACATAAGTGTGATAACGTGTTAAGGAGGGTAATTGGATAGATAATATGCTTAAGTGTTGGAATAATCGATTATGTAAGTTTCATAATCGATTAAAACAAGATAACATAGTCTAATCCTGTGCATTTATAGTCTGATATGTTATAACTGTCAATTGAATCAAGAACAAGCTTAAGTGTTTAGATAATCGATTACATGCATAGAATAATATGTTAAAACAGAAACAAAAGCATAACAGATTACATAAATATCCTAATCAATTATAATGCGACAAGATTTGAAATCCTATTTATATGTGACTTGAAACCTGTTTCAATAACGTGACAATTTTCAAATACTAACATTCTCATTGAGTTTTGATTATAGGTGCTTTCAAGAGATATTCTTGGAGAATCTACACTACATTGGTTGATTATTCATCAAGATTCCTTCAAGACTTTATGCTAAAGTGGTTCTGATTCAATCTGCACTAGAGGAGTGTGTCTTAGAGATCAAGTTCTTCATAAACAATTTGTGTATTGTGTACTTGTGCGGGTTTTTCAGGGGTTAAGGGTTGTGATTGCTCTTGTATTGTAAGAGATTGAGGTTGTTCATCTCTTGGGTTGCTATATTGATTTTGAGTGGTGAGAGGAGTCATTGAGAGGGTTGTCTCTGTATTTCTATATACTCAATCAATTATAGTAGATTTCCTTCAACTAAGGTTGTTGAAGGAGGACTGAATGTAGGCTTGTGATAGCTGAACCCGTATAAATTGTTTGTGTTGATCTTTCTCTACTTGTTGATTCATTACTTTTTGTTTATTGATTTCAAGAAAGCAAATAACGCATAAATTTTTTGATAAGGTCATTAAAAAGGATTAATCCAATTCACCCCCTTCTTGGCTTAAGATATAAGGCCTTTCTTTTCTTAAACTTTTGTTGTTTTTGAGAATTGAATATTTAATGTCATTTAATGCTTGCTCAGAATAACAAAGTGTTTTTTGATTTTCTACCGTTAGGTAGCATTTTGCAATTAATCTCTTTTCTTTAAAGATACCAAGCATAATATAACTACTTCATCATTAGACAAGGTACTGGTTAAGCTCATGGTATCGTTTAGTTAAGTAAACGCTCCTTTTGATTTTGTCTCTTTTTAGATAGATAGCATTTAACTTGTTTAAGCTTTCTTTAATGTTTTGACTTTTATGTCTTTTAAGATGTTTTGTCACAAACATCGTCTCGACCTGTTTTGTTTTCGATAGCTATACTGAATACCTTTTTCAAGTATGATAAGCATCAAACATTTAACTTTTAATTCTCTTAGACGTTTCAGACACAACACCGTTTAGCCATGCGTCAGGTTGTTTTAACCTAGATGTTTTTCTATTTCCTAAGAACTTAAGTGTTTTCCTAACCTTTTCTATGTTGGGGATTCTGGTTTTAGGTTTTGTGTGCTTGGGATTTAGGCTCTAACTAAGTCTTGTATTTTCACCCTAAGTTATTTTCTGATTATTATCTTATTTTAATGTTATTTGATTAAACTTCAAAACATGAGAGTGTTTAGGCGCATAGACAATTTTATCTTTAACAAGCATCACCTAGAGCATCTTAACTACCATGATCATTATCATAGATACACTACCATCACGACTATCCCAATCATGAACAACACCATGAGCATCATCGTATCATAACACCATAATGGAAAGAATTAGTCACACTCATGTACCCTACCTCACCGACTGTAGCTACTCCTACAACCCAATCTGTAGATTCCCCATACAAATACGCTCGAGTAGTCCCGCAATCCAGCTAAGGAACATGTAATCCTACCACACAAGGACAATGAAGACACATTTACCTCCACACAAGGAAGGTTCAATACCCGAATAACCCTTCCTATGAACACAAGGCAAAAGGAAGCACCTATCCGCAAATAACACTAGGATTTATTAGGTACAACAAGTAGACTTAATGCTCATCAATCACATACTGAGGTACATCTGAACATTCACTCATGCTTCAATCATAACCACAAGTCAAACCTGACCCTAAACATATCATCTAATCTCATTCCCTGATTATCATCACATTCCACAGCTCCTCAAGCTTGGTCCACATTCACTCTTCCTCAAATTCACCATTTCTAACAAAAATGCACTAGGATAATCGATTATCATATGTGGTAATCGATTATTTTCGAAAATGTTCATATTTACACAAAAACATATTGTGATAATCGATTATATATCATAATCGATTATCTCAGTGAAAATTCCTAGAAATGTCATATATTAAAGGATAATCGATTATCATCCCAAATAATCGATTACTCCCGAAACCATACTCTCAATCAACGCGCAAATAATCTATTATAACTAATGATAATCCATTATTGCCGAATCGAAACACATCCTGAACATATTTCAAGCATTCAAATCATACATACTACAACCCTAGGTCACGAGAAAACATAACCAAAACATCATGCATCTATTCAAGCCTTACATACCCTTATCAACAAACCCTAATACATACATTACATCCCTTGAATAATCCAAATCCAATCATTGACATGATATACCCCAATCTAACCTAATTTTACTGCATATGATTATTACCACACCCTTACAATATATATTTGCATAAAAACCCCCAAGCATAATAACTTTGTTCTCCCTTTGCATTAAACCCTTTATTGGGATAACCCAACAAAACATACATAATATATTCATAGGGAAAACCCATCACAAATATTATCAAAAACCTATTCCTACGCACACACAACCCTTGCCCAACAATAGCAACATCTAATCATTATCATAATCATATAAACATATACTAAACAAAGATTTTCATGCAAGTGAATCCATAATACATAGCATACAATAAACAATGATAAGCTTCCACATACCTTGGCCAATACTAGAGTTTTATCTAACTTCAAAACATCACAAATCCTCCTTTGCGCTAAGGTCTTCTGTAGCTCTTCCTCTTTTCTACTAGAAAACACCTTTTCTACTAGAAAACACCTTTTCTCTCTCTTACCTCTCTCAATTTCGTTTTTAGATATAGAGAACAATGTGTAAACCCTAGTTTCCCTGATCCTTTTTATCTTCTTTTAATCTTTCTCTATCTTTTTGGATTTAATAAAATCTCTCACTTTATCTCTAAAACCACTAAGATTTCCTCTCTTATTCTCTCTTAACTACTTTTTAAAATATCAACAACCACTAAATATCACCATTATTCATGTAATGTTTCAATTTTATTTCATATTTAATTTTTTAATTCTTTTTCTTTCTACACTCCCTTAACTTAATTTCTGCACAACTTAATAAAGGCATCATTTTACCCTTGGGCCTAAAATTTAAATAAACAAAAGTTACCTTAACTCTCTTTCTCTCTAGAATTGAACCCACACCCATTGAATCCTAAACTACCCTTCTATCAACAAGCCAACACACCACATTGGTAATATCACACACACACACCCATAAATAATCAAAATAACAATATATCAATCATATGTTCCACTTAATCATCAATATAATTAAATAATTACTTAGCAATTATAATTCTAAAAAGAAACACCTAAACACTAAACATAAATTTTCAAACAATAATACTCAAGTCTCATAACCCCTTTTCTTCCCTATTTACCACATTTTTTTTGGATCTTACAATGATATTAATATATTAACCTATGTTTCAAATGTTTCAAAATTAAAAAGAGTTGTGAGTAGGCCTAGAGCACAACAAATTCAAATAATCTATCCAAAGGTTGGGTTTCATTGATCTTTAACTTATTGATTTTCGTATGTGAAATTTAGACCATCATATTTGACTATTTTCTTTGTCATGTTGAGTGTAACAAGTAGTCATATTCCTAGGCATGCATGTACTACATCATGTCTTGGATCAAGACCATCATCTGAGCATGAATTAGAAATGATTGGATTGAGGTAATAATATATCTTTAATATCTTACAAATCACATTCAAGTTTGAAACGTTAGAATGCAAATATAATAAAGTTGTCCTATTTTTGTAACGGTTTAACAATTCATCCCCAATAACAGAGGTTACAATAATGAAGATACGACAAGAATAGAGTACATATCTTTTGGAGAGATGGAGTTAGGCATACAATAGTTCAGTTTCAATACTTTGTGTTTTGATAGCTATAGTTTTTAGTTTGAATTGTGATAACTTTAATTTTAGTTTGAATTGTGATTAGTGCAGAGTTTGTTCATATGAGTTCTTGATATTTGAAATGCCAAAACTAGTTTTTTGTTTTTCAGGTTTAGTAAAATTGTAGAAACAAATCTTATATATATAAAAAAACACATAAGAGACCTCAGAAAGTGCATTTTTCGACATCAATTGACCTCGGAACATTTTCGGCGTCAGTTGACGTTAAAAGTGCATTTTCAGTTATCAAAAGCCTTACAATGTAATTTTTAGAGACTATCTCATAAACCTCTGCTAAGCAGAAAAATGTGTCACTTAAGACTATAGAACATCAAAATTGTTTGGTTTTTGATGTTAATTAACGTCTTTTTTTATCTTTCGACGTAGTTGATGTTTTGAGAAACGTTATTAAAGGTAAAAGATAACATACCTTAAATTTGTTTTTTTTAGTAATATTTTAAAATCCAGTGTGTAAGAACTTAATGTTATTAAAAGTTATGAAACTGATGTACATGCTACGAAGTTTGCTTCTTTATGTTCATTCTTTTTATTCATCCAACTTATGGCTTAACTAAGAGTTCTATTGGGAAATCTAATTGTGGGTGTATTTTTCGTGGCCATCATGCTTTCATTCTCATCATATCATATTATAAAGAAAGAATGAAATATATGTTGAGGGTATGAGTTTAACTATCAAAGTTGTTATACTAAGGGTTGACCTAATATTTGAATTGAGTGTGACTCTCAGTTTGTTAAAAACTCAGAATTATACTTCTAACGTTACATAAAATATTTGTAGAGTACATGGCCGAATTGTTTTCTCAGTAACAAGAATATGTATGTGTATTCATCTTATATATTTTTAAAGATGATAATAATTGTTTATAAAGATATTTGTACTTGATGACCTATTGTTGCCCATTTTTATACTTTTTCAATTTTTAATGATATTTTAAAATATTTTGCATATTTTAAAACAAGATCCTTGCAATGCTGGATCCTAATTAATCTGAAAGAAACTTGGGTATCAATTTGTTCTGATTGTACACTTTATTCATAAATTACAAACATAGTTTTAGAAATCAACATGAAGATTTTGTAAAAGTTTCCTGTTTTAATTGCTATGAAGTTAATTACTATCTAACAAGAACAACAAATTGAGTCGAAATTTATGTATCCTAAAAGATAGACAAAACATTAATTTATACTAAAATAATGAAACACAACCTACTGCGCTTGCACTAAATAGTCGGCTTCATGTTTCTACCATTTAAAACCAAATATAGATGACATTTTCGGAAGCAAGAAAGCGAATATTGAAAAAGGAAGCACAAGTTCCAACTGCTTGAATTGAATATCCAAATTCATAGGTACAAGAACTCAGAATTTGGGAATATCAAATAAATTATAGTAAGAAAAACATGAACATATTGAAGAATCTAAAAACTTAACTATATTATATTTTATTGATGATGAAAAATTGGTATTAATATTTAAAAGGAAAGGAAGAAGCAGAAAAACAAAATCCACGTAACCTAATGTGAATTAAATCATGGCGATCTTCTGCTGGACCAGTAATCAAAGTAGACCAAACCCAAAACAGTTTGTGGGTCCAAATATTTAATGTGACCTCTTCAGAGATGAAGCTAAAGTAGCTCTTTACACCTGTGAAGTAAATATTGTAGGGTAGTGATTTTCTTTCATGATATTAATTAATTAATTAATTAATTAATTATAGTTTTTATTCAGACATTACTACTTGCTTGCTGCTGCTGCTGACCACTGGTCTTGCTTCTTTGGCTCTATCATTCTGGCTCTGAAGCAGAGTGGTTGGACCTATAACAGATAGCTGTTGAAGCAGCAGGCATGGCAGCTACAACATTTGTATTTTTCTCTCACTATTAGAGAAACTCTCTCATTATTGGGTACAACCAGTGATTGTTATTTTGTTTCAGATCAAGTCAAACAACCCAATAATTAATATTAATGCTATTTACATATATTTTTTAGAGTTTAAATTACATTTTATGACATTTTAGATATTAAATAAAATATGTTAAGATAATAAATAATACTTACCTTTTTGTGGGTTGAAGGTTTGGTTAACTTAAAATATGACTAATTCATTAGAATAATATGATAGGAATTATAAAAATATCATATTTTAAAAAACATTACTAATATAATCCCAGTAAACAGTCTTAAGCATTTATAATGGAGAGTTTATTTTATATTATTTGTAAGTTTGAAAGAATTTGTAGTAAAAGGTAAACCGTTATTATCACTCTAGAGTTGAGATGCTTTGTAGTGATACATTGAACTTGAACTTTCATCTATCTTTAAGCAAATTTTATCTCAAAATTTCAAGAGTGTAGGAATAAATAAAATTTTGATCTATCAGTAAGTCTTTTGTTATACAAAATATGTAACTAAAATAATCTTGTTAATTAATATAACAAATTTTAATAAGAATAATTAGAAACAAATAATAATTATATAAGAAAATAAAGTATAATGACACAAAAAGTTAAAGATACATACTTTAATTTTAATATAAGAACTGAAGAAGGTAATATTGCCTGTAAATAACTCTGATACGAAACAAAAATAAGAAAACACAGTATGTATCTGAACTAGAATGTCGAAAATGAATATAGAGTTTAAGATAAGAAAAACCAGGAAAGAATAACGGAGTAAAAGAAGAAAAATAAAAGTAGAATATTTGAAGTACTGAATTTTTATTTTATACCATCTCCTCGTGAAGCACTAACATCACTTAAGAGAGAGGAAAAAATGAGAATGATTAACGTTAACATAACAAAGGGACGAAAGTGTACAGCTTTTACATGGTGAAACTGTGATATTTTTATAACACCCTCCTATTTAACAGGAAAAAAAAATACAGACATATTTTTATATATATATATATATACATACATAGAGAGATAGTGAGAGGGAAGAGCTGAAATATACGCCATCAGAGTGTTAAATCAGGGAAAAAGTGCAGAGACAGTGAGACCCTGAGAGTCGTGGGTGTGTGGTTATTAGTACTTAGCCAAACCCTGCAAATTAGGCTATTGCGTATTTCAAAATCGAAACCCAATCTCACTTTTCTCTACCACTTTTACACTGCAATACTCCACTTACAAAAACCTTCAATTCCATATCAGAGTAAAACTAACAATTTGCCTCACGCTCTCTAAGCCATATATAAACATGTTGGATTACGAATGGAACTCATCAATGATACTCCTCGCCGGAAATGAACTCACCGCCGGCGAACCCGACCAAACGCGCCGGCAAATTTTCGACCACAACTTTGCCATGTTAACTGACCCCATTCTACATGGCTCAACACCAACACCCACCACTGCTTTCTCGGTTCACCACCCCTTCAACCCACCACCACAACAGCAGCACCACCATCACAACCCCCAGCAGCACTTCTTCGACCCACGCGCCTTCCAAAGCGCGTCCTCCGCTTCCTTCTCGCCACCACCTTCGGTGCTCTCACTTAACCCAATCCCACCTCTGGCTCCCTCCCACTGTGGACTTGGGCCTGGCTCCGGGCTTGGGTTTCTGCTCATGTCCAAGTCTGAGGATGTGACTTCGCCCATTAACTTTGAGTGCTCTGGTCATGGTCTCGGGCCTGGACCCGGGCTTGGACTCAACCTCGGTGGTCGCACTTATTTTGCCGCTTCCAACGAAGACATCCTGGACAGATTCTACCGTTGCAAGACGGTGGAATCGGTTTCCACCGTGGCGTCAAATTTGCCACGCTGTCAAGCAGAAGGTTGTAACACGGACCTCTCCGAAGCCAAGCACTACCACCGCCGCCACAAGGTGTGTGAGTTCCACTCCAAGGCCGCCACCGTCATTGCCGCCGGGTTGACTCAGCGATTCTGCCAGCAGTGCAGCAGGTTGTGGTCTTTAGGGGAGGGGGTTTTACACAATTACGAATTTGCAACTGGCCGTTGTAGTTTGAACCAATCATTGGCTTCGGGGTGATCCTTTGGGTATTTCCGTCCGGTTCAGGAAATTTCCCTCTTTCTCTTCCATTTTTGTTCTTTTTGCATTGCTTGTTATAGTAGTGCAATTACCCAAACCCTTAACTGTGCTCTTTCATATCATAATTAATTATCTTTCATAATTATAATATATGAAAAAAAAAAAGGAAACTCACACCTTACACCCCATGTTTTTCTACCCAATCAAATTTTTAATAGGTTGAGTTAATTTCAATTCCAAACCGTTAGAAGGAAAATATCCTCTCTTTTTTCTTCAACGTTGAAAGGAAGTATCTTTTGTCACTCCAAAATTAATTATTTTCGGTATAAAAAATTCATTATATTTTATTTTTCATTAATTTTTCGCATGAAAACAACTATTTATACCATCTATTTCAGAGTTAACTTATTCTTATTTCATCTTAAAGACAAGTTGTGAAATTACATGAAGGCATCACGTCGGTGGTTTCCTAGAATGCAGTCGGAAGGATGAGATCAGAAATACGAGAATGTCATTTGGAACATTGTTTTTTGTCCCGTGATTCCGTAACGAGGGCATTCGCGTCCCTAAAATTTTCTAACATCGCCGACGTACTACCAGTACTATCCTGTTTTTACGTTTTTTTAGCAGAAGCATTGAATTGCAACTTCAATAAATGAGATTCTCGATTTTCTATGGGTTACTTTACAACAATTGCAGCTTCATTGTTGATTTTAAGTGAAAGGTACCTTTTTTAGTTTGACATGTGTTAATTGATTTTAGTTTGGTTTTGCAGATTCCATCTTCTTTCAGAATTTGACAATGGGAAACGGAGCTGCAGGAAGAGACTGGCAGATCACAATCGTCGCAGAAGAAAAACTCAGCAGGCAACTCAAGACATTCACAAATCTCAGCCTTCTTTGGACAATGTTACATGTACGGCTTCTTCTCTTTTCTTCATTCTCTTTCTCTTACCCTTCATAAACAACAAGTACACAATATCTTAAATTCTCCTTAATCATTTCAAACACACTTTTAATTGTATATAATGAACACTGTTCCAGGATTCGCACTACTTTGTACTTGTGCTTTTCTAGAATAATGGAAATTCTCTTTTTCTGTCTGCAATAATCACACGTTTTAGTACATAAACTGATGTACCCTTTTAAACCAAGAGTTGAATAAATCGATTAGGCCATAATTGTGATGTGGTAGTGATTAACTACATGAATCTGGCAGGGTCCTCTTCTGAATCTGGAGCTCAATCTTCGTCATCAATGAAGGTGGCAGTGTCACCCCCAGATTATTTTCAGCAAAATAGAGGCACTTCGTCAACATCATCATCTGGGTCATTGTTTTTCTCAAGTGGGGCCAATTTGCATGGCTAATAGTACCCATGCCATTAATTATAAAGGAGCGGAATCAACAATAATGTACTGAACTTCCTCTTGTAAAACTTTAATCTGGAGAGTCTGATCTGTGAAATTGATTTTGGACATCTCTGATTTGAGCTTTCACTGTTGTGAATTTTGGTAAGGTAAATGGCAGAAGGGAAAAAGTAAGAACTAAAATTGAACACTACTATTTGGATTTTCCCGTAAATAGTGGCGTTTGGGTATCAGAGAAAGTCGGGGGCAGCTGAGCAGAAGTGTTCAGACTACTGCCCTAGGGCACCTTCATTTTGTGGCATTGACTTTGTCTGCCCTGGAATTTCTCTGAAATATGCAGCAATTATATGCATTACTCACCCATTCCATTATACAGATGTTGGAAAATCTACCCACACCAATTTCTAGAACAAAATCAAAAATTTTACTTTTTCACAATTTAAATTTAGTTTATATATAAGCTAAGGACATCTTTAGTTTGATGGAAGATTAAATAAAATATAGATCTCTTAATTCATATTTAAGCTGCAACTATATTTTCACATGTGAATTTCAGACAATAAATATTATATTAGACATGCATTAATTTGCAAAAACTATTTTATATTATTTTTTAAATATGTATTTTTAGCTTGTGTATAAATTACTTTTACTATTTAGAGATGTCAATTTCAATTCTTTTTTAATTTTTTTTTCTGAACATTGTGACGTAAACACTTGTATATTTTTTAGGAATATTAAAATATTATTCAATTGTTGTTATATTTAAATAACTTTATATTCAAAATTAGACTATAATCAAGACTAGTGTTTGGATTAGGAGTGGACTTGAGGGTAAGGGACTAAAGTGATTTGAGATCATGAAAATGATGGAAGGAGATTATAGTGTTGTTTGAAATAAAACGATTTGAACCTATAGATAAGATATTTGAGTCGAAAGTTTACGAGGGTTTTGTGAATGATTTAATAGGCGTAATATATTAAAATAATTCATAAAAATAAATTATTATCAATTTATCCTTGTGTAAAAATTTGATATAAATTTAAATTTAAGTAGTGGAAATTATATTGAAAGAAAATTGAATTTGTTATTGATAAAAAAAATTAAAATTACAAAAATTAAATTAAAATTTATTAAAGGGATTTGTAAGAATAAATTTCAAAAACATTTCTTAAATAATAAATTATATATTATTATTTAAATTATTGCTAACCAAAAATATATTAAATTTCACATAGTAAATAAAAATTGTTCACGGTAAATTAAAATAAGTTTTGAACACAAAGTACAATTTATTAATATAAACTAAATAAATTAAACTTAACAATTCTGGAGAGTTATTTAATATAGTGCATCAATTTAATCTTCCAAAGTTTGCAATATTGAATAGGTGTTGTTCAATTCTTGCCTCATAATTAATGTCAAATTGGAAAGACGATCTTAGATGTTATTAATTCTATCCATAATTTGTGTAAACTTGTCATCTTCATTTGGGACTCCATCTAATTGTATTGTTTGTTGTTGAATTTGGGGTTGTGGTCAAATGTTACCTACATCTTCTACAACATTTAGAGCGTCTTCATTAGCATAAACATCTTCTACGCTTCCATGTTGTCAAATGTAATCGACATTAACAATTAGGGGTGGGCAAACTGCACTATTTGCACTGCACTATAAATCTATTATAATTAACTATAAAATAGTTTAAAAGAACTGAACCGCACTAGAAAATAGTTCAAAAAAACTGAACTAAACTACTTTTTAGTTCAGTTAACTACAAAACAATTCAGTTAACTACAATGCACCTTTTTCTAATAAATAAATGTAGTTTTGCACTAGTACAACTGTCAATGGCTAATCATTGATAGAGTTAAAAAAATTAGTTCAATTTGATTTTTTTTAATAATTACAAACAAATAAATTAATATTCAATAACATCACAGCATTTAAAAAAATTAAATTATAAATCTATATAATTAGAATTAGTAAATAATTATAATAAAAAATTTAAAAAAATTAATGAAATATTATTGGTACTATTTTATCATATTATTAAAATTAAATTAATAACTATAATTATTTATCATTACTATTTATTATTAATTTAAAAATATAAAATGTCTAAAATTTGATTCTCATATTAAATATAGTTTAATTTAATAATATAAATTTGTTTATATATTATTTTATATAGATTAAAAACTTAATCTCTAAAAAATATTTCTGTTTATCTCTGTTTTGCGTTATTCGAAATATTTTTATTTTGACAATTATCTAGTTTAATATAAAAACTCTCGTCTTTCTTCTCTTCTCACCTTTTTCTGAATTCTCATATATATATATATATATATAATATTATATTTTATAATTATTTATATAAGTACTTTTATCTTTTTATTTTTACAATTATAGTTAATTTTATTAAGTTATAAAAATAATTACCAGTTTTTGAAATATAATTACAATATAATAAAATTTAGTTTTTTTTAAAATAGATAATTATTTTATTATAAATTTAATAATATCATTTTATTTTAATAATTATTATAATAATAGTTAACTTTTTAAGAGACTTGAAAAAGAACATTTATTTATTTATTTATCTATATATATATATATATATATAAAAGTGACGTAAAAAAAATTGTCTCATGTCGTCACAGAAAACAAAATTAATAAAATCTAAATTATATATATATATATATATATATATATATATATATATATATATATATATATATATATATATATATATATATATATATATATACCCGTGCCTTTATTTCTTATGTTTGTGTTGTTGGAAATAGAAGAAGAGCAAAACAATTAAACAAGCAAAAGTAAAATAAAGTACATAGTTTGAAGTAGTTAACTAAATTGTTAATAAAAGAAGTTTAGATTTTTTGAACTGAATTACAAATAAGTATAATTCAGTTTTTATAAAAAGTAGTTTAGTTTTTATAGTACAAAATAGTATAGATAATCCATAGTTTAGTATAATTTAGTTAATCATGCCCAGCCCTATTAACAATGTCCAATTGGGACAATGTTTTTGTACCAAAGTAGTGATTCCATCTCAATCCATAACTTAAATCAACTTCAAAGAGAACAAGTATTCTTGAAATCAATATTGCGTAATGAAGATACATGTTGTTCCTGTATTTTACCATGTGATGCATAATGTGATGTGACTAGTTAATGGCAATGTTATTTTTCAAACACCACAAGAAGAATATGTTCTCATGAGTTAGTTTAGCAAGATTTGTACCCTGAAGTGACAATATATGAACAAGCATATAATGCAAGAGTTTATCATTGATATTTAAACTCCATGCAAGTGAGGTCTGGCCATGGAATTTAAAGCTTTAAGCTTGTCGTACTGTATGTCTTTAGGTATGGGTTGAAATGATAACTTTCGAGCTTCATACGGTAGATTACAGAAAGTGATCCAATATGTAAGTTTGATTCTAATATTTTTCGATTTCACTTCACTAGAGATATAACCATTAACACTAACTTTGAGGTTTGTGTATAATACTTTAATGAGTTCAACATAGTAAGTGAGACTATGAATCTTCACTAAAAAATGTAAACCTTGAAATAGCACTAATAGAAAAAAGGGATTAGAAAGCGTAATATACGCTTCGGTTTAAGCGAACCCGAAGCATATAAAAGCGCGGTGGCAGATTCGTAATAATAGCTTAAGTATATGCTTCGGTTGTCCCATGACCGGTGCCTAAAGCATGCTACTAACTCAATTCTACGTAAAATCGAGGCATAAAACTCTACCCAAACCTGCTCCACCTGACAACTGATGGGTCTGATAAGAGCTACTAACTCGGTTGCCCAGCAACCGATGCCTAAAGGGCACTACTAACTCGGTTATAGGCGAAACCGAGGCATACAACTCCTGCCACTGCCCACCATTTCTTTGATCTTTTTCATTTTCACAGCCCAACATCTTCTTCTTCCCTCGTGCTCTCACTTCTTTTCTATCCGTGCTCTCCCATTCTTCCTCTCTATTCTCTCCCATTCTTCCCCTCTCTCGTTGCTGTAGCCTCCGCCGCTCTAGATCCACCGCTCCAGATCGTCATCGCCAAGCCGCTCCAGATCGGCGAGCCCTCTGTCGTTGCTGCGTCTGCCGCTCTTGATCCACCGCTCTAGATGGCCAAGGCGCTCCAGATCGGCAAGCCCTTCGTCGTTGCTGCCTCCGCCGCTCTAGATCCACCGCTCCAGATCGCCATCGCCAAGCCGCTCCAGATGGCCAAGGCGCTCCAGATCGGCGAGCCCTTCGTCGTTGCTGCCTCTGCCATTCTTTTCCTCTGTATCTTCATCTTCATCCACCGCTCCAGATCCACCGCGAGTCGCCGCTACCCTCTCACCCCTTAATGGAATGTCGCCGCTGTTTTGATCTCGGATTGGGATTTTCCCCTCTGTTTCACCGCTGTTTTCATCTTCCCTCTGTTTTGATCTCGGATTGGGATTGAGATTTTCCGGTTGCATGAAAAACAATGACTTGCACCAATCCGTTTCTGGTTGCGTACTGAAACAATTTTTGGTTGCGTTCTGGTTACGTACTGAAACAATTTCTGGTTGCCTGAAAAAAAAAAGGATACTGCCTCGGTTATCTAAGAACCGAGGCATATTCCTATCTAGTTTTATCTCAGTCCATGACCGAGGCATAAAGTTTGTCCTTTTTATCTCGCCCACATATGCCTCGGTTGCAAAACCGATGCCAATAATAAAAAATAACCGGTGTCTTTTCTTCTTATTGTACTAGTGTAGTAGGGGTTATATGAAGTCCAAACCCGATTTGTCAAAGAACCACAAGACCATGATTTTATGTGACAATACATGTCATATAAAGAAGTGGGCATTATACTCTTTCATTTAGGCTAAACAAGTAGGAGCGAGAAAAAACCTAAACACCATAAAAGGCTCAATCAACACAATAATGCTAGATCTAGACACAGAAGGTCGTGGTGACTCCAAAGAAGATGGTCAGTGTTGGAGACAATGATGCACGTGTTGTTGGAAAGGACGACTACAACAAACTGTGATCGACACATGATAATGCTTTTAGACTCTAGTGGCAGCAATTTCAACGGTGATGTGATTGCGTGGCCGAGATGAGGAAAACCGTGTGGTAACCTATCAGGGACGACGAAAGTTTTTCTAAAAAAACTTAGGCTCTAGATACTATGTTCAATATAATAAAAACTATGTATAAGATTAATATCTCTTGTATTGAATATACACATACGATACTATATTTATAATAGAAGAAATATGCGGTAAACTCAAAATACAAATAAAAAATAATAAGAAACTAACTAAAGATAAAATATAAAGAAAAGATATTTATCTAAAATATCTAATAATCTAATATATCTAACAAAAACCAAAGAAACATGTTCTACTTAGCAAGGTCAAAGATACCAACCATACAATATATTAATACCAAATTATTTTTCTAAAATAAACATAACTATAGTCCATACACACATATGTTGCTTCCATTCACGAACCATGTTAAATTAAAACGATCTAAATTGACTAACCTTTTCAAGATGTAGATGGTAGAAGGTGAACCACAAGCATGCAACCCCTTCTTTGAAGAAGAACAACAAGTGCAAACTGTTTCCTTCTCCAACAAAATCACACAACACACGAATGCCCCTAATTTAAGAACCATCACGCCAGATGCGACGTTGTTGTGAACGAAGAGCATCAACCACTCACGAACACTAACCACAAGCAAGAACCACGACATTGAAGCAACACCAACAACAAACCTACAAAAATGCACATAAGAAATGAATCACACATTAAAAACATCATACCACAAACATTTTGATGGACCCATGAAGGAAACAACCAATTTGATGATACATTTCATTATAGAGGAATCAATTTCATTATCAACAAATATGAAGGAAATCAATTCTACCCTCCTTGTAACACAAAAATCACATCATCAATTCAATGGTGCAAAGAATCAATTCTAGCATCTCATAAACAACTTCCAATGCCTCAAGTATTGATTCTTTCAAGCCCATAATCGATTCCAACACCAAGGGAATAGATTACACCACTCCTATAATTGATTCCCCCACCTTTTTAACACTTCAAAAATCGATTCCAACCTCTACATTACACACCTAGAATTGATTCCATGCTAACACCACTACACACAAAATCCATTCTCTCTCCCTTTTACATAGCGAAGAATCAGTTCCCTCTCCCATAATTGATTCCAACCCCTATGCATTCACTCCCAAACGTGAAACCCAAAATTCCTAGCAGCACATGCATTTTATCCATGGTTGAGTAGTAGGACCTTCAACACTGAAACAACATAACAACACTAAGTTTCTAACCATGAAGATTAGACACCAACACTTCTCTTCTTCAAACTTCACCTCTCAACGTAGCTAACTTATATATGAGACTTTGCTATGACAAATAAATATGTCAAACCTTCACATTCATGGGATTTTAATAGAACCACCAACCCATTTCTCCCCCTCTATGGTCAAAGACTCAGAAAAAAATAGAAAAGTCTGAATTGCGCATGTAGGAAATCTCACTGTATCCATGTAGGAATCTTGAGTACGTTTTAAATGAAAAGCCTTGTTTCAAAATAAAGGTAAGGTTAGTTTCACCTTTTCCAATTAGATGAACAGTCCACCATTTTATATCTTTGCATGATGCGTGGATCAATTTCTCCCTCTCTTACGCAAATTTACATCCTCAAATTTGAACCATACATAGAAACAAAGGTGAGAACAAATAACAAATTCATCCTCACACGTCCACTCCAATAATGTGACACATAAAAGCAAACATGCTAAAAACTATTTATCGTTAGCCTTTTCTTATAGGCGTTGGATATTTTCAATACTAAATTTTGATTTTCTCGTAGTAGTGTAAGATTTTGAGATGCAAACTAAATTATTTAAAGATATTATTATAGGGTTTAATTTAAAAGAAAACTTTAATTTTTTATACTAAGTAAAATCATTTTGTTTTGGAAGTTCTACGATTTTTAATGTTATAACTATGTCTTTTTAGAATTAAGTATTCGTTTATAGTACAAATGCCCACCACAATATAAAAATATCCACTTAATTATTTTAAAATATCTAAGATTATATTTAAAAAAAAGTCTATTTATATTTTAAAATTTTAAAACTGCCAACATTTTTCGTTCTTTTGTTGATAATTTTTGCAAATTACTAAAGTTTATATATATATATATATATATATATATATATATATATATATATATATATATATATATATATATATATATTAATGCTCGTAAGAACTGCGCATTAAATAAGAATGGGGGCGAAGAGTCTGAATATAGGCAATATAATGTAATGTAACGTAAACAATGATTTTCAATCTTGGTTTAGCTGTGAGCATTTATTGGAATGCTAAACCATTAACCTCTTCTAGTTAATGTCTAAGTTATTATCATTATTATTATTATTATTCTTAATTTTATTATTATTATTATTTAATATTATTAGTATTATTATTATTATTATTTGTTTTATTATTATTATTATTAAATTTGAACCTCCATACGTTCTCTCTTCCCTGATTTAATAAGGGATTGGGTCTACGACAAAATAGTCATATGTAATTTTGAAAAAAATTATATAATCTATAGTACATGTGATTTATCAAAAAATATATAAAACTCTTAACAAAAACGATCTTTTACAAAAGAAATAAAATTATAATACTATTCAACCTCCTTTATAGTATTTTCCAATTATTTTACATATTGAGGCTAATGATGCTCCAAGGCCCTAAACTAGCTCAATTAACAACATCTTAACAACTCTCACCTTGACTAACTGCTTGACTCAACTTTTTTCACAAAACTCAAAATTAGCTAATTTTTTTGTTGAAAAATAGACTCAAAGTGATTCCATTTGATTATAAGCACGTATTTTCTGGACCTTTGAGATGGGTGCAAGGAAATCTTCAAAAGTATCTATATTTACTAAACTCCTTAGATGGGTAGGTCCTTGGTCCTAATACAGGGTCTAAAAAGAGATATATGTTCATGTTTACAAGACTTAAGAAAAGGGAAAAACAAACTTGAAACATCATCTCCACAAGATTAGAATCTTGAAGTCCTTCTTTTTCTTCCATTCTTCTTGCCTAGTTCAAGTTGTAACTCCCTGAATGGATCTCTATCAAGCTTCCTAGATGGGTTTCTATCATACCCTCCCTCTTGAAAAATGATATTTCCTCTGATCAGAAAGATATTTAGAGAAACACAACTTTGGTTGTTAATCTCCCCTCTTGGATCAAAGATGTACCTACAAAAAATAATAAACTGAAAGGGAATGAATAGTAGTATAGATAAGAGAATATATCTGAAAAAAAAGAACAAAAAAATAATGCCTCTTATTTTTGCAAAAAACATTATGAGAAAATTTATAGGCCTTCATTCCAAAATCATCTTTTCCTTCACCTTGTTTTGGCCATTGCTCTATGTTGTGCAATAAAACAAAGTGATGTTTTTGTTGTGAAGAAAAATCAAAATGATTACCTTAGGATGATGAAGAGTTCAAAATCATGCATACCCTATTTTCTTTTCCAACATCTTCTTTAGAGGATTGTTTACTTAACTCTTCTTCTTTTCTTTTTTTTCTCTTTTTCAATTTTTATCTTCATTTTTATTCATCCTCTCTCACTTGTTGAGGTGTGAGAGGAACTAAAATTATTTTACATCCTTTATGAAAGAAAGTTATTTTATTGGTGTAGCCATCATGGATGAATCTATGATCATATTGCCATGGCCTACCAAGTATGATATACCCAATTTCCATGAGGTGTAGCAGTCAAACCTAACTTTTTCACCAAACTTAAACTACGACCATTACAACTAAAGTCATTATCCATAATAACGGAGCAAATGTGATAAAAAACATTACATCTTGTGTGGAAGAGATTCTCTTGTTGTGATTTTTTTAATTCAATTGGTTGTTTTCCAAGAAGTCTGTGCACAAATTACAATTCACCTTCACAAGGAAGAATTTCCTCTATAGAATCTAAAACTTCTTTTTCAATAGGTGAGGAAAGAGAGTCATCCAGGCTTCTAGTGTTTTCATCTTTCAAAACCATTGT
Organism: Vigna angularis; assembly: GCF_016808095.1. Taxonomy (NCBI): domain Eukaryota; kingdom Viridiplantae; phylum Streptophyta; class Magnoliopsida; order Fabales; family Fabaceae; genus Vigna; species Vigna angularis. The sequence continues at coordinate 30,063,983 of NC_068971.1, read as the reverse complement.
TCTTTTACAAGGACATTCAGAAGAATTGTGCCTACTTTCATAACACTTGAAGAACTTGACATCTTTTGTTCTAGTTTCTTTAGACTTTTCCTTTTCTTTATTTTTATCTTGTGACCCTTTATATTTATTTTTGGAGGAGTAGCCCTCCCTCTTGGAATCTTCCTTAGGGTTAGATACGGTGGGGTACTCCTTCCTAGTAGATTTTCTCTTAAAATGTTGCTCTACCTTAATACTTATTTGAACTAGGTCATTAAGGTCCCTATACATTACGAGCTCTACCCTATCCATAATTTCATAGTTCAAACCATTTTGAAACCTAGCAATTTGTTAACCTTGGTTCTTCCCTTATCTCATCCCTTAACATAAGTAACTTCATTTTCTGCCTATATTCCTCAATACTCATGTTCTTTTGTTGGAGTCTTTGGAGCTTGTCCATCATCATAGTAAGATGGTATATGTCTTCCTCTACGGGCGATTTTGAGTTCTTTCCAACATTGGATTTGAGGAAAGCTTTTTGATTTAGCGGTCTTTAATCAAGGAAGTCCACCAATACATTGCATAACTTTGAAAGCTTAGAGTAGCTAGGGGTACTCTTATTTGCTCACTAATATGATGACATTCATCAATAATCCTCATAATCTCATCATGTGAGAAAAAGTCTACACTTGAAGTAGTTGACTCTATTGCTTCATCATTAACAAATTCAACAACACCTTTAGTAAAATTTGTATGTCCATTAGTAGACATATAAAGTGATGTGATTCTATAGTTGGTTGTTGATTTGATCTTTGAATGTTGATGTTTTTCACATTAGTTATCTGATTGTGCAATCTTTGATCCATGTCCTCTCAAATTTTCCTGAATTTAATATTCTGCTCAACCATTATGTTCGAAAAAAATTCTAACTCGACCTCCCTAGCTTTGCATTTCATTAGTTGACTTAAATCATCAGATATTTGTATTGCTCTAATAGCCAACTTTAGGAGTACATCTTTTATGTGGTGATGAAGTGCTTTAAACTCTATAATATCAGGAAATTTTGGATAGGAGAGGATGGTGGAATTAACACTTAGAAGTAATTCTAAAACGTTGTTGTTACTTGTATCCTCCATCACATTGCATAACATTTTGTTATTTTCATACTGTACAAAAAGTTTAGGCCAAGTGTCTCAACCAAGAGGGAGGGACCTAATTCCTCAGTCAATAGTTAAGAAGTCTCTATCTAGGCGTCAAAAGCCTGTGCTCACTATTCAAATCAACAAGCATGATGAAACCTACCACATAAACAAATTGTTTATCAGAAGAGAAATACGAAGAATCCTTAAATATGATCCGCAATCATATATTGTAATGCCAAATTCAGTAACTTTCACTGACAATTACTTAATGCAAGATAAGTTCAAAGCACGAACATGTGCAAACCCGACACAAACTAACTACAAGTCCACTGAGCTAGATATTATACGAGAAGTTGACATAAGAAATATCTCAAAGGAAGAACATTTTTTAGCTTCATATTATCTGTGATGTATGGGATGAGGCCCGTGACATAAGAAATATCTCAAATCATGGAATGCCAAGCTTTTGAGCTCATTTATTTTTGTTTTATGGTGTTTAATGCAATAAAGTGTCTATTTTTCCTTTGCTTGGTTTTTTCCTAATATAAGTTTCGTCAAAAAAGTTTTTATTGAGGCACATCAAATATTAGATTCAAAATTTCTTATTTTTTTACCTATTATATTTTGTTATATCCAAGTATAATTATTGTCCAAAAATGTGACTACACTCAGTAAAATCTGAGCACTAGTGTTTGAAATAGTGACTACTCCGTAAATCCGAGCACCAAGATAAATTTTTTTGACTACTAGGTAAATTCGAGTACATATGTACATAACTATCTTAATAATGCGAAGTTTGAAGTACATAAAGGCCAAGCTTTTCATATTTCGAATTCGTTAATGAAGTCATTGCATTTACAAGATCAAATAATAACATAAATAAAAGGAAAAATTAGTAGTCAACTAAGTCTCCATCCTTTATGTTAAAAAGGAATGGCTCAAATTCTCACACCAAGAGGAGGGTGATTGGTGAAGTATAAAATTTAAAACTTTCAAAATCTTTTTCACCAAAAGTGATGCCTTTATGACTTTCTTGAAATGTAAGGTAAAAGAATTGTTTATGCAGCAGAAATTAAATCGATTGAGTACAGTAAGAAGTCGACTGAATAAAAGAGTGTAGGGATAGAAAGATCAAACACTGAGTTTTTATACTAGTTCGGCCAAGCCTACATCTAGTGTCCTTCCAACCACAGGAAGCCAATGCACTATAATGATCAAGGTTTTTACAACAAGGCTTGTTTATGCAGCGGAAATTAAATCGATTGAGTACAATAAGAAGTCGACTGCATAAATGAGTGTAGGGATAGAAAGATCAAACACTGAGTTTTTATACTGGTTCGGCCAAGCCTACATCCAGTGTCCTTCCAACCACAGGAAGTCAATGCACTATAATGATCAAGGTTTCTACAACAAGATAGGCAGTACAAAAACAGACTAGCAGCAAGAATCCCCTCCCCCGTAGTCCAAACCCTTTGAGTCACTCTCAAAGTCAAGAACGCAACACGCTCTTCTTCTTGTAATCACAACAGGGAACCTCAGTCTAGTCTTCACAAGATTGTAGCCTCTGATCTCTCAGTTACACCCAATGTGCAGATATAATCAGCCTTTGTACGTGCAGTTAACTTGCTCTTCAAGAATCCACAAGTAGATTATCACCATGGTCGCTTCTTGTTTCTTGGAGCTCTTTCTCTCTTTCTGTAAGAATGCCCTTTCTGTAAAAGATATCACAAACTGTTAGATTCACAAAAGTTCTTAAAGAAATCAAATTCGCGTCAATTTATAGATAAACACAACTCTGACGCATTTTAATCGACTAAGCTACTAATGCAGTTGAATATAACAATTCTGTTATTGCAGTTAGCAACAATCAATGCAATTAATTGAATGTACAATTAATGCAGTCAAATTTCATTTAATGCTTGGTCAACATATTTAAAAATATAGCCGTTGTGACAGTTATATCAAGCATTAACAGTTATTCAAAACATAACAAACTCAGTCGAATGCAACACACATGTAATCGACTTTATAACAGAGTAAAATAGTTTTGAAAACTTTTCTCTTTGAAAAACTCTCACAGCATACTTGAAAGAGTTTGTGCAAAGACACGAGTTTTAATCGAATCACCCCATAATAAAATCGACTTAAAATTGTTGTTTTGCCACACAATTTAAGTTCAACAAAAGTGCTTGTGGTTTTTCTTTTCCAAAAACATGTGTCATGCATTCATGTATAAAATCACATATATAACATAGTGGAATGCAATGAACATAAACAACACAATCATGTTCTAAAAAACGCATAGAACATGTAAGCATAGAACATGTAACACCAAATACATGTGTGTTATTAATTATGTATTGTCATCATCAAAAACTCAGATATCACTGAGATTGTGGGTTCAGCTAAATCAGTGTTCCCCTGTCAACAATCTCAACACTTTACATCCTTATCAATTTTGAACTCATACATATCTAGGTGAAGGGCAAATAAAAAACTAAGCAGATGACTATCTTGAATCCCTCTCTATAGTCCTGTAGAGTCTAAGCAACAAAATTATGTTTCGACCCCAACTTTTCTCTTTTCCTTATGAACTTTAATATAATATCTTAAAAATATGTTGAGCTTTTTTGCATTATCTTGCTCGTATGATGTTTTCCATATTAACTTGATCACCTATTTCAACATTCAAATGTTATTAATCTTGATCACTTTGTAATTTGAAATATTTCTTTAACGTTGTTCTAAACTTGATTTGTCGGATTAGTCTGATAATTAGTGATTTGACTCTTTACACATTGAATCATCCTTTCAATTAGGTCGTTTAATGGAAGTACTCGTTTAAGAGGTGTTTTACCATTTTGCTTTGTAAAGTAACATTGACTTGTCTAATAAATACTTGTCTAGTATCATTTGTGTGCTTTTGCATAGACTTGTTTGATGCATCATATTGACTTGTCATGGTGTTTTTATTTGACTCATCTAATGTTTACTTTCTTTTCTCGTCAACTACTTGTGACAATTATTTTTGTAAAATATGACCGTTTTAACCACCATAATTTTCATTTGTGGTAGCTTTAAAATCCATGTATAGTGTTATAATTTCTAACAACTGTTGTAACAAGTGACAGTTTTTTATATTGTATGATATAACGGTTTCCTGAAATAAACTACTAACAGTGAAAACCACCATAATTTTTAAATATTTAAATAGAAATGAAATATACTAAAAATAATCACACTTCAAAATACCATAATTCACATTATATTACAACACTTATAACCACCACTATTATCAACAGTCATAATTTGAATATTTTATTATTTATTATTACTCACATATGTTTATAATTTCATAATTCAATAAAATTTATTTTTAATAACGAAAATTTAAAATATATAAAAAAATTATTACATTTTAAAAAAGAAATTAAGAAACATTTTATTTTATTGATTGATCGTTGTTATCCTAATATTAAATATGTTTTTCTTCCACCTCTCTTCTGAATTCTAGATTGATGTCTCACGTTAATAGAATTCTTTCAATTCCTTCAGGGTATGCCAAGACTTTTCCAACTTCTCTAACGAAAAAAATTGGCATGTTTATTTGCCTTTCATCCCACATTGCCATATAGTTAAATCTGCGCCAATCATTTTTCCATCACTAAATCACACCATTATAACGATCGACTTTTATAATAATCAACATTATAAATTTAAACTAAAATAATTCTAAACTATAATAAAAAAAGAAATTAATTATTAATTAAATAACAATTACAAAGTAAAATTTTTTATTCACCAAAAGAAAACACTTCACTTTTTAAATATACTTTCTTACGCATAAAGAATTCACACGAAAATTAAATTAAAATAAATTGAAAGATTTAAGAACCAAGTCAAACTTTTATATATATATATATATATATATATATATATATATATATATATATATATATATTAATTAGTTATTACCTGGATTTATTGAGTTTGAAAACGATCCTAATCTGGTCAATCTCAACCGCAGGCCGTCTTTACGAAACAAGACAATGAATAGTAACAAACCACAATCTAAATTTTGTCTGCTTACAAAACATATCTTTAGGAAGGTCTCAAATTAAACAAACATATCTTTAATTTATGACTAAATTAAACAAACTTGACCATATATTATGCAGATATTAATGAAGAGTATGAGTATCTCACACTACCCAATAATTTCACTACAGTCAGGATACCATAGAGTTGAAAAATTGTAATTATGATGATAAAAACCCAGATGATGAATAAAATTATACTAAAGAGAAAAATGACCCAGAAGCTCTACTTTTGGGACTTAAAAACTTGAATGAACTAAGTAACGGAGTGTCAAACACCAACCACTAGAAACAACATAGACATATCAGTGGGTCTTTATATATATAAAAGCAAGCTAAGTATTAATCATGAACTGTGTTTAAGAAACTGATTTTTTTGATAGAATTTCAAGTCCCCCTCGATTGCCAGCACCTGAAACTTTTTTGATAAAATTTTTCTCCATCTTCGTTCAACCTTCATTTTCAGTACTTTACAATTACCATCGCCATCTTAGCCAGCACCTGAAAAACAGAGACAACACAAAGGCCACTTAGGTGAACACTCAAAGATCCATCACCTCTCCAACGTTGCAGTGAGTCTTCACGTTGTGCAAGGAGGGATGGAATGGATGTTTCACGCGCAGGTGGTGGCGACGGAGTTGCCAGTCACAGCGGCGGGGGCAAACGATGGCGCTGGCAACAGTGTTCGCCGGAGGAATCAAAACAGTGGTGGATAAGCGGCTCAGCCACGCGATGTAGAACCTGAAGAAGAAAGGAGTTCCGCGAGGAAGAAGAAAAGGGGAAGCCGACCGCGCCGTCGACTGCTCGACAGCAACCGACTTTGCCCATGGCAGCCTTAGACGATGGCAGAGTGCAAAGTTGTGGGTTCTGGCATTGGAACTGATCTCGCACAAAGAAGAAGAAGCCTGCATGTTTCACGTGAGGGCAGCCACATGTGCATTAGCACCGGCGGATTCCCCCTTCGTTCCAGCTCGGCGTTCCATCTTCGTTCCAGCCAGCGACAATCACTTCCAATGGAGGGATTTCAGATTTTAGGATGTCATAAGTGTTCAGATTAGGGAGGTTAAGCTGAATTATAGACATCAGAGTGGGATTTCAAATTTTGGGACGCAAGATTACAAAATAAATAATCTTTTTTCATATGAAATTTGAGAGGGAAAGAGAAAACTCACGTGAAAGTGTATAATATTGAAATTCATTAAAAAAAAGACAATTAAGAATGTCATATTTTGCTTTTTTTTTTTACTAAAAAGGCAAATTTGAAACAAAAATTTCTTATATAGGCAAAAAAAAATTTAAATTAGCAAAAGTAGGTAAGTCGTGGGGCCAAAGGACTTGAAAAAGCCGTGCTCCTCGTGCACAACTTCACCTTGACATATTAGTTAGAGATGAAGTCGTGCACCCAAAAACAATTTTGGGGTGTGATAATCAATTACCAACCTTTGTAATCGATTATTGCGTGCTAAAGTCATGCCATGACTTCGCCCTGTATAAGAAAAAAAAATTGGTAATCAATTACCAGTAGCATCAAGGTTGTAATCGATTACGAGAGAGTTTGAGTGTTAAAAGGAAGAGTTTTTATGGTTCTTCACCATTAATGTAGGTTATGTTTGTTCATTAAATTGACATACTTTTTTAACATGTGTATGTTATTGTTGTGTAGTTATTTTAATTATTGTAAACACATGGTTGTTAATTACATTTACATGTATTATTATCTTTACCATGAGTCATTCTTTGAATGTAAATACAAATGAAAACCATAAAACAAAGTCACAAAGGGAGAATCTATTTCGCACAAGATTCAAAGTTCTTGAAAATACTCGTTTATTAATTGTGGATAGTGGATCCTCTTGTAATTGTTATAGTTCTAGAATGGTGGAAAAGTTGGCCTTAACTACTATTCCTCATCCCAAGCCTTACAAGCTTCAATGGATAAAAGAGGATGAAGAAATAGTAGTCAAAGAACAAGTAAGCATACCTATCTCCATTGGAAACTATGAAAAAACAGTTTTATGTGGTTTTGTGCCAATGGATGTTGGGCATGTTTTACTAGGTAAGCTATGGCAATATGACCATACATCCACCCATGAAAGCTACACTAATAAAATAATTTTTCTTCATAAAGGAAGTAGAATAATTTTGATTCCTTTAACACCTCAACAAGTGAAAGAGGAAAAAATAAAAATGAAAATTGAAAAGAAAGAAAAAAAGAAGAAGAAAGGTTGAATAAACAACCTTTTAAAGGAGATAATAGAAAGGAGAAGAAGGTATGCATTCTTTTAAATATCTTGAATCTTCTTCTAAAAAACATCACTTTGTTTTATTACATAGTGAAGGGGAATGTTCAAAACAAAGTGAAAGAAACAAATAAAATAAGGGCCAAGGATATTTCTAATAAATTCTTTTTCAAAAATAAAAGGCCTTCTTTTTGTATTCTATTCTTTGGATACATTCTTTTAATAATATTCATCTTTGTTATTTGTTCTAGATATTTTTTTGATATAGGAGGAAATCAATAAACCAAAGTTGCACTTCTCTCAAAAACACAAACAAGTCACGACAATGTCTTCGACTAAAACATTTAAAGACATAATTTTTAAAACATATGAGAAAGCCTAAACAAGCTAAACATTATCGGTCTACAAAGAGACAAAAGCCAAAGAAGCGTTTACTTGAATCAAAACGATACCATGAGCTAAAAAAAAAACTTCTATGTGATGAAGTGTTAAATATACATTTGGTATCTCTGATTAAAATGCTTAAATGAACAATGCTACATAACGGTAGGAAATCAAAAAGTAGTTTGTTGTTCTGAAAAAGCATTGAATGATATTAAATACTCAATGATCAAAAACAACAAAAGTGATATCCGATTAACTGATTGCATGACAAGTCCAATCAGAAGCACGTAAAAGGAAAAACATTGATGAAATGTTTTTCTCGTAGGAAATAAAAATATAAAATCACGTCTAAGTGAAGCACTAAAGAAGCAAAACATTAAAATACTCTCAAAACACAAAACTAATAATAGAAGATAAATATAATTGTAATACATGTTTTTACCTTATGCAGGACAATCACCACAGACTATCAATAGTTGTTCCAAAAGACATGTCAAAATCACTTTTGATAAAAGCTCTGAAAAACACATATGCTCTAAAGAAAGTAACCATCCTATGCCTAACACCTACACAGTTAGCTAGAAAGAAACAAATCTCAAGACAAGCTTCGTTAACTGATCTAGGGATACCAGGAGTGGTGAAGAATACTGCACAAGCAAAAGTGGGTTAAACTCAAAAGAAATCTAGGCGCGGTAGTCTAGTTTCAGAAGTGGTTCGAATACTCAAGAAAATCTCGACAGGAAGTTGAGTACCAAGAGTGGTGCGAATACTCAACTGATCTAATGTAACTAGAGGTTATTTGTTGATGAGGGATACCAGTAATGATGAAGAATATTGCGCAACCATGAATGAGTGAAACTCAAGGAAATCTCGGCAAGAAGCTGAGTACCAAAAGTGGTGCGAATACTCAACTGATATAGGAAAATAGGAGGTTATTCGCTGATCAGGGATACCAGGAATGATGAACAATAATACACAACCAGAAGTGGGGGAAACTAAACTAAACGAGTCTCAAACGGATTAAGAGCATTTAGGGATAGCTTGAGTGGTGAATAATACTATGAAATTAGGAGTAAGTTAAACTCAATTGTACTTCATTGAATATCAAATGGAACCCTCTAAGTTAATTTAGAGGAGAACTGGATGTAGCCTTAACAGATGAACTAGTATAAATCTCTTGTGTGTTTTCATCTATCTATAGACGATGTAATTGTTAAGTTCTCTAAAGCTCACTCTCGCATAACGTGCTTTACACTTGTCTATTACCTAACTAGGATGCGTAAAGTTAGTTAAGTAAACAATATGACGAAGACAACGCTTTTTAACTAAATGAAAGGATCCTACAAGTACAATGTACATCTTAATCAAATCATAAGTTGTGAAAAGCTTGAAAACACTATTCATCCCCCCCCCCTCTTCTAGTATTTTTCAAGTACTTCAAGTGGTATTAAAGACAACCTCGATGAGCTAGTTCATAACAGAACTCGAGGCAACGATTCAAGGACTTACGAGTCAAGATCTGAAAGATGTCCAAGGAACATGATGTACAAGAGTAAAGACATGGTATAAAAAATGAGCATTTCTGAAAGGTAGTCTGTTGTCATCAAGAAGTTGGCTCAGCATCTCTGACAAGAAAACCTCTTCACCTTTTATACCAATATAAAAGGAAATGCTCATCAAATAAATCTTTATTTTCAAAAGTAATGAAAACAAGAGTTTTGAATATACAAAGGAATGTATTTTCAATAAGCTCTAAAGCAGTTATTTCTATCAACCACCAATGCTCACCAGTCTGGAAAGATATTACATGAGTCAATGCTTATAAGTATAGGAATCGGCTTTGATTAAGTCCATTAAGAATTTTGAAGGAAGAGCTCATGACTCATGCAAATTTCCAACACTTATCTAAGAAGGATAAGAAGCAACAACCAAAAGAAATCAACAGACACCAAAGAGTATAAGTCAACCATAAAGCTCACAGTAGAGAAGTCAAGATGGGAGCTATCTCTAGAAGTTGAACAAGTCGTTCAAATGTAAGCTATGGAGAAATAGTACGAGTCATTATCCTTCACTCATTATTAAATTATTCTAAATAATGTCATAACTGCCTAAGAACATAGTAATATGTTAAAATGGATATATGGCAAGTTATCATTTTATTAGGATTTATAGAAAATTTAATGCATGAAGGAATATCTCTATAGCTGTTAAATTGGAAAATCATACTGAAACCTTTCAAACAACGTAGGAGCATCTGGTTGACATAAAATCCATAGTAAACCCCTAAGATAGACGTAGTACATAGGATACTAATTCTCTAGATAGAAGATTGTAGGAATTAATTAGGGTTAGGAAATCTCTAAAACGTTAATATTAGGAAACCGTTTAGGAAACCTCTTCCCCATTAGATAATCATTCTTAGGAAATAACGTAGGATAAATCATCTAGTACTGAAAACGCACGTCGACTCAGAAGAAATAGAAAATCCTCACAAGGGCAGAATTGGCATTTAACGTCACCCAATAGACGTCGGTCCACCAAAACCCCAACGTAAATAATTGACCGGTGGCATAAATGTAAATAATTGAGGGTGGAGACGTCCGTTCCGGAGGGGGCCGGACGTTCAAGAGACTGACTGGGGAGTTGAAGAGTTGATTGCTTCAGCCTTTTGAACGTCCGTTCTGGATGGGGCCGGACGTCTACAATATTATAGACGTCCGTCCCCCTCTAGAACGGACGTTCAAAAGGCTGAAGCAATCAACTCTTCAACTCCCCAGTCAGTCTCTTGAACGTCTGTTCTGGAGGGGCCGGACGTCTACATGTAGACATCCGACCCCTCCAGAACGGACGTTCAAAACGCTGAAGCAATCAACTCTTCAACTCCCGAGTCAGTCTCTTGAACGTCCGTTCTGGAGGGGGCGAACGTCTACAATATTATAGACGTCCGGCCCCCTCCACAACGGACGTTTAAAAGACATTTAAAAGAAAGACATGTACACCAAAATGCGAACCCGCAAGGAGTTACGCGCTTCCGTGAGAGTTCCCTCTGCGCCTTGCATTTCCAGGTTGGTTTTTATCTGTTTTGGACCATTTAATCTTACTTTTATTCTGATTAAATTGTTCAGTGATGAAATATCTTTCATTTGGACCGATTAAAAATCGTTTTCGATTTGTTTTGGTGCAGTTTGTTGCGTGTTATTGGGCGGCGTTTTTTAGCCTACGTTTTAGGTCGTGCCCTCCTCCATTTCCCTCCACTTTCATTTTGAATCTGCTCTTCAGGTTAGTTTCTTCGTTAATACTTTTTTCATAGGGTTTTGTGTATGCATGTTTTTGACGTGTTATTATAATTTTCATTGAGTGACCCTTAGACGTCTGGCAGTGCACAAACAGACGTCCAAACCCCGTAACCCTAAATAACCTGTTCAGCCATATAGACGTCCGTTCCAACACAAACAGACGCCTATATAGACGTCTGTTGTGTCGGAACGAACGTCTATATAGACGTCCGACCTGGCACAATAGACGTCTGGTTAACGTTACCCACAAAGACGTCGGGTGCATGTTGGACGTCAAAAGGCCAAAATAACAGACGTCTAAAGCCCTTTCTGCACCTGATTCTATAAATGCGATGCTTGAGCTCACAACGTGTCCACTAAGTACTCGCCACGATAACATTCAAATTGCCACTTAGGAGAAAAAGGCAGCTCACATTCCCACGTTACCCAAAACCTCATTACTCACATTTAATGCATAATGACTTCCTTCCAATTATGACAGTTGAAGTTCGTAGTAAACCGTCGAACTCTTAAAACTCAGAAATTCCAAAGGTCTTTCTTGCTTAGTAAGAAACCCTTTAAACATTCCTCCCTCTCAACGAGTTAATCACTCACATCTAGTCTAACCAATTTTCCATTCCTCTTCACCCTTATCCTCTATCAAAATCTCATTAAAACCACAATGCTCGCTCTTACTATAGTAGAAGTTCTAGAAACCACAGAAAGATTAACTAGTTGCGAGGTCTCAATGAATGAGACTCTCCTGTTAGAGGACATGACCACGCTAGTCAAGCTCCAAGGGATAACATCCAATTTGGCAGGAATAAGGTGACATGAAGCTAAAGGCTTCTTCTAATGGGATGAGCCCATCCTAGTTGAGCTGGTAAGAGAGTTATGGAAAAACTCTCTACTTGAACATGATCGCATCGTGTCCACCATAGCTGGAAGATCATTAGTCATCACTTCTAGCATCATTGCGAATGCAATAGACTACTCTCAGTTCTTCGATTGTTTCACAGATGATTGGGATGAAGAGTATGCCTTCAATTGGAAGTTAGAAAAGGTTCTCTATGGTGAGAACTTTGAAAGGAGATTCATCAGTGATGACATTATTGTCGACCTGTTGACTGAGGAAGCAAGGAATTTGCTTCATCTATGTAGAAGAACTATCCTACACTCAAATACCTCCAAGAAGGTAATGGAGCTTGAAAAGTTTGCCCTCTTCAATCTACTTACCAACAACCCCTTCAACCTTCCTCACCTTCTCCTTCTTAACTTAAACCAAACCCTAGCCAACTACAGCCCAAACACTGCTCTCGTGTCATCTTTAAGATTTTGTCTCACATGAATCCTCAACCACATCTCTGACCCATCCTTTACAAGCCCAAATCTGGAAACCATTATTTTTAATGAAGCTGGAAGAGGAGAAAGACTTTTACTTGCCACACCAAAAGAGAATCCTAGGAAGCAACCACTGACACTAATAGAATCTTCTAGTGAAAGGAAGAAGTTGAAGAGCAAACGGGTTGACAAGCCTACTAAGACAAGTTCTTCAGAAGAATCTTCTGACAGTGATGGAGAGACGATCAATGAGTCCAGCAAAATGAGTTCCAAACTTAAAGAATTGAAAGGCTGCTAAGGGAGCACAAAAAGGCTCTAGAAGATCATCTTACTAATCTTCTGACGTTTGTGCATAACTCTCCAAAACATTAGTTTTGTTGTTTGTTGTTGTTATTCTTGTTTCTTGTTGCTACTGTTTAATGTAATTATCTTTATTGCTTCTATTAATTGTTGTGTTAATCTTCGCTTAATCTAATGGCTTTGATTGATTTTGTATAAAATAGTCAATACTTGTTGAATTTTTTTACATACAAAAAGATTCATCAACAATAAGAAAGGGTAAGGAAACTGAAAACTTAATCCCAATGATATAAGAAAACAAAAATGCAACAAAAGAGGGGAGCTAACTAATTCTCTAAACCTTTTTTATATTTTACAAATAAGGGGGAAGAATTACATACTCCAATGAGACTCTTTCTAATAAGAACAATATGTTTTTCTAGTAAGACCCTTCGTACAATATGTGTATTTGTTAAACACCAAAAAGGGAAAGATTGTCAAGGTACGACAAGTTCGTTACAAGACAAGCTCATCCAATTAGAAAACCAGGAAGAATTGTCAAGGAATCACGAGACAAGCTCATCTAGAAGAAACCTTGATCTTAGTTTTAAAGTTTAACTAAATAATATAAACGAAGAATTCTTTATGTATGGAAATTTAACTCTAACTATAAAAACACTTAGAACAGGAAACCAATCTTTAGAACACTTTGATAGGAAACCATAAAACTAAAGAGCCAACCTTAGGATAGAAAACATTAGGCTAGAAAAACCCCAAATTAAGATAGCACAGAACAACTGAAAACATCTCAACAACCTTAGTTCAACGTCAGGAGAAAGCAGCCAGAAATACCTCAACCCAAAAGAGAAAAGCAACCCTCTAGTACTAGGACAGAAACACTCTAGAATAAAAGAAAATCACTCTAAAGAAACTTGAAGACCTAGGTAGGATAAGAAAAACAAAACATGTCAGGAAGAAAGATTAGAACAACAAAGAAATTAGGTTAAGAAACTTAGGAAAAAACACAAGTAGAAAACATATATGATAAACACCAAAAACATCCAACCAAAACTCCAAACAAACGAAAACTAGAACCTGAAACCAAACAGAAATCTTAGGAAAATAGTTAGGTCTTAGGAAATAGAAAAACACTTAGGCTAGAACAACCAAACGTATGACTAGACAATGTCTTGTCTAAAGGCGTCCAAGAAAGAATTGAGCTAAACACTCAATGCTTAAAATACCTCAAGTAGGTATGTGTCTTCTCTCGAAAACAAAAACAGGTCGACACAATATCTTCGACTAAAACATTAAAAGACATAATTGTTAAAACATAAAATAAAGACTAAACACGCTAAACATTATCGATCTACAAATAGACAAAATCCAAAGAAGCGTTTACTTGAATCAAAACCATACCATGAGCTAATTAAAGACCTCATCTATGTTGAAGTGTTAAATATGCGTTTGATATCTCTAATTAAAATGCTTAAATGAAAATTGCTACATAAAGGTAGAAAATCAAAAAACACTTTGTTGTTTTGAAAAAGCATGGAATGATATTAAATACTCAATGTTCAAAAACAACAAAAGTGTTATCTAATCAACTGATTGCACAAAAGTCCAATCAGAAATAGGTAAAGGGAAAATACTCACTGAATGTTTTCTCTTAGGAAATAAAAATATAAAAATATGTCTAAGCGAAATACTAAAGAAGCAAAATATTGAAATACTCTCAAAACATAAAACTCTTAATATAAGATAAATAGAACTTACATACATGCTTTTACCTTATGCAAGACAATCACAATGGAAGTTCATTTTATAGTTATCAAAATGAACGTTGGAGAAAAAGGCAAAAATAAGCGCTGATCAGACTATTAATAGTTGTGCCAAAGGACAAGTCAAAATCACTTTTGATAAAAACTCTGAAAAATACATCTACTATGATAAAATCACCATCCTATGCCTAACACCTACACAAATAGCCAGAAAGAAACAAATCTCAAAACAAGCTTTTGTCAACTGATCTAGGGTAACTCGAGGTTATTTGTTGACCAGGGATACCAGGAGTGGTCAAGAATATTGCAAACTAGGAGTGGGTGAAACTAGTAAAGAATACTACGCAACCAAGAGTGGGTGAAACTCAAGGAAACCTCAACAGAAAGCTGAGTACCAAGAATGGTGTGTATACTCAACTAATCAAGGGTAACTAGACGTTATTCGTTGATCAGGGATACTAGGAGTGGTAAAGAATATTGTACAACCAGAAGTGGATGAAACTCAAGGAAATCTTGGCAAGAAGCTGAGTACTAGGAGTGGTGCGAATACTCAACACATATAGGGTAACTAGAGGTTATTCAGTGATCAGGGATACCAGGAGTGGTAAATAATACTACACAACCAGAAATGAGGGAAATTAAACTAAATGAGTCCTAAAGGGATTGAGAGTGTAAGGGATACCAAGAGTGGTGAATAATACTACGCAATCAGGAATGAGTTAAACTCAATTGTACTTTATTGAATATCTAATAGAACCCTCTAAGTTAATTTAGAGAAGAACTGGATGTAGCCCAAGCATGTGAGCTAGTATAAAATATCTTGTGTGTTTTCTACTATAGTTGTTAAGTTCTCTAAAGCCCAGTCTCGCTTAACGTTCTTTACACTTTTCTACTATCTACTCTTCAACTTGGATGCGTGAAGTTAGTTAAGTAAACGATTTGATGAAGACAATGTTTGTTAACTAAATGAAAGTATCGTACAAGTACAAGTACATCATGATAAGATCATAAGTTGTGAAAAGCTTGAAAACACTATTCAATGCCCCTACCCTTCTAGTGTTTTTAGGTACTTTAGAATAAGCACAAGTTGTGTGGCAATAACGTGAAGGAGAATAACTAAGATGTTCATGTTGGGCCTATGAGTCTGTTGTATTGGTCTAGTATTGACAAGCCCTAACATAGATGAAGTTGAGGCTTGGGCTCTGCGATTATTATAGGGGTGCAGATGGGATGGTAGGTTATGGATAGGATGACAACGGATCGGGTCTGACACGGATAGTGCGTACCTGTTACCCCATCTGCAACAAAAAAATCCACCCACCCGCTACCCACATGTATAACTGTTTAAAAAATATCTATGGATATTTCAAAACTTGTGGGTACCCGCAAATATTTCAAAAAAAATTATTTAATAAAATTTTAAAATAAAATTACAAAAGAAAAATATAAAATATAATATAAATTAAATTAAATTAAATATAAATTAAAATTTAATTTTAATTAAATATAACCTGAAAAAGTATAAATTAATTTTGATTTAATTTAATTTAACTTAATAAAATATAAATTAAATTTTTATTTTTATTTTTTGTGAAAAAAGAATACTTGTGGATATAGGTAGTAATATAAATTATAACTTTTACTTTATCCATATATACTCGCATATAAATGTATTTTTGACAATCCTAATTGTGGGAGGGGTCGCATATAAATGTATTTTTGACAACTCTAATTGTGGGAAAAGAGAAAGGTTTGGAAGAGCTAAGAAAGAAGAGGAGGTTTGAGAACAATGTCGATAGTGAGAAAGGAGGAGAAGGATAGGTGATGGTGGGTAGTAAGATTGTGTTTTTGAAAAAAAAATGATTAAAGAGAAATAAGGATTGAACCGGCATACCTTTTAACATGGTTAACATTAATTTAACATACATTAACTCTATTTAAAAAAAAAATTACTAATTAAATAAAAAAGAATAAAAACAAAAATATAAATTTGAAATTACTAATTAAATTTATTCTTTTATGTAATTTAACAAAGTATATAAATTATTGTTATAGTAAAGCTCTTACATGTGTTTTTACATATAAAAAAGAAATTGTGGAGGAGTGTTGTGGGATGATTTGTTTGAGTGGTTGGCATTCTAGGGTACAATTATTGGGCATGGGATGATGGATTTGCTTAGGTTAAGTGTGTCGGTGTTTCACCAATTTGCCTCTACTTACTTAGACAAGCGTGGGAGAGGATGAGCTTAACTTGATTAACTGTTATAGAAAAGCAAATATTGAGTGATCCAAGACGTCTCTCTCATGGGTACAAGTTGGGTAGGAGAAGAGTCATTTTCCTGCAGTCTTATCCGAAGTCCCAGTTCTTTCTTCCTTTCATGGGGCCATTTGTAGGGAAACCAAAATTAAAAGGATGCTGTGCGCGTTGCTGTTGAATGCACCCAGTTGACGAAATAAACTAAAAAACAATGCTAAATTTTCATATTTGGAGGGAGATTTTTGTAATTTAAAGAAAATTAAAATAACCTTCAATTTATTTTCTTAATTTAGTAAGTTGTTTTACTTTTTAAATGATTGTTTGGGAAAACAAAATTCAAATTTATTGAATTTAATTATTGACCAAATTTTCAATCAAAGTTAACTGAAATTTTTCCTTGATTGTTAAGTATAAACCCCTGTTAGTCAAACATAGTCCAAAATTTTCCCTTTGGAGTAAAAAACTAAACTTTTTATAAAAATCAGCATGTTGATGTCTATTCAGAAAACAACCCTAAAACACAAAAATAACAAAAGTAGCTGTGATAGATGTCCACTGAAAAAAAAAACTTAGCCGGTATAAACCATAAAATAATTTCATTGACATTAGTTAAAAGAAACTTTATATATTAATATTAACTTAGAAATATTTATGGCTCATATCAGTTCAATAATAATCTAAAAAAGATCAAATCAAGAATCAATTTTATGGCATTGACTAAAAAAACCTTAATCTAAAAATGAGTCAAAACATAATTTTACTAACGTAAATAAGAAAAACTTTGTTTGATATCAAAAAAGAAACAAAAAAAAACTCTATCAGAATTGGCTAATAAAACTATCACCAAATCAGTTGGTAAACAATCATAATCTATATATTAATAAAAAATAACTTTGAATCCAGTTCTGACTGACATTAAACAGCCTCAATTAATGTTAGTAAAAAAAAATATATTTAATATCAATTAAAAAAACACCGTTAATATTGACCAAAAAAAACTCTAATTAATATCAGTTAAAAAATAAAACTAACAATAGATAAAACAATTTGATTGACTTTCACCTAAAATAATACCCTACTTATTACAAAAAAAAATTATGTCGAGATAATGATGTTTTAAGTGAAGTTGTCCTTCCAATATTTCGATTGATACTAAGTGAATTACACTCCAATATCTATAACAAATGTTAAAAGTACAAAAATTTTAAAATATTAAAGGACCAGTCTAGTAAACAAAACTATGACTGGAAAAATTACGAAAGTAGCTTTTGTAAACTACCAATATATATATATATATATATATATATATATATATATATATATCTCCTCAAGGCAACAAATTGTGGAACTTCTCATGTATCAGAAAAGTTCACGTTTTCTAGGATAATTTACAAACACAATGAAATATTATTGTCCATTTAAAAAAAGTTGTAAGAAAAAATCGACAAATATTTATATGTATTCTAAGATGTCCATATCTCTTTTAGTTTCTATTTTCTTTTGTTTGCTTTGCCTGTTTGCATTCAACACATAAGTCAACGTCTAACAAATTCAACTTTTAATACAAGACTATTAATTCTTTCTTTAAAGTTATAATTTTTTAAAAAACCAATGTTCACGTCTTAAAGAAATCTTGTTAAAAGGTGGATTTAAGCTAACTCAACTCTATAAATCCGGCTTGTAAGGTGAGATTTGTAACTCACTTATATATTATAATTTGATCTTATCTCTGGTCGATGTGAGACTTTTAACAAATCTTCGTTGCAAAAGTTATACTCAGTAAAAAAAATTCGAGATCCGAGTTTTATAAAATATTTTTATTGGAATATAACATCATGACACAAAATTTAAGACTTTAGATATTGAATAAGATTCTATGCTATAACAATAGGAAACACATCTTTATATTTTGAAAATATATATTTCTATCAAAAATCAAATAAAATATTAATGAGAGCATGAGAAATTTAAAAATAAAACTTAAAATAAAGGAAAAGTTGCAAAGAAATCTTAAAAACAACGTGATACAGTGAAACTTATAAAAAATAAATTAAGATCTCTACTATCGCAACCGATATCTGTCATTAATTTTACATTTTGTACCACATAAACTCTTCTGTCTTATTTTTCGGTAGGAACTAACATAATCAAATTACATTATCAAAGAGCTATAAACAATTATATTTGACTCTTTTTATGAGAGGCCGACATTATTATTTTACAAATGAATAAGAAAAACCAAATTTGTCTAAAGTAAAAATATAAGTCAAATTCATCTAAAAGATGATTTAATAAAAGTCTCATATAAACCCAAATAAAATTCAACTTTCAACTCTAAATTAAAAATTCCAATATCCTCCGTTGCAACAAGTAAAATTTGTATCTTTTTCTTGTCTCTTTTGCTTTAATCCTTAGTCTTTTTCTTGTTCTTATTCTAAGAGAAGAGATTGGAGTTAAGTGAATACTTTCAATTCTACATCTCGACAACCTCCTTTTCTTGTTCTCATTGAAGGACCATTTGTCCTTTAAGTGCTATAATTCACTTTGAATTGTCCAAGGTGTGAAGGAAGTGTTACCAAAACCAAGTACACAAGCAAATCCTCCCCAAGCACTAACTTAAGTTGAGCTTCAATCAAAAGATTTAATATCTTCATAATATTATGTTCTTTTATGTTCATTTTACCCTTTCATCCAAAATCAGACTCGTCTCTTTTTTATTTCTTAACAAAGTGTTTCACAATTTACTTAACAAAATTGCACTTTGACCTAAAAAATAGAGTCTGGAAAAGCTTCTATAACAGACCACTTTATAACCATGAGACGTATTCAGTTGTATGAATTTCACTTCTCTTTTTATGTAGTTAAAGGTTTCGTAGATGAAAGTGGTTTCTTCCATCTTGAATCAAGTTCAATTCAAATGACCAAAGGTAATCTTATATGAATTTCTTTTAAACTTGAAATTTTTTTGATTTAACATTGAGATATAATTCACTTATACAATAAAATTTGTAGCCGTACCAATATTATCCTAAATAGAAAACAAAAACTAATTAAATATGCCCAAATAACTTAACAAGTTATACATAATATAACAAAATATTCAAATACTTTTAATAGTAGAAATCTCACAACATAAGAAACAATAGCCCAGAATAACGATTGAGATATTAAGTAATATTAATTTAGATGTCAAATTCAGTATAACCTAAATTTAATTTTGAAAGTTATATCTAACTATTTGATTATTGGGTTAATAAAATTATTCGGATTATAGGTTCATTGATGGTTATTCAAATTTATATTGGGTCATGCATAATGAATAAAAAGGACAATGCAACATGCATAATGAAGGAGATAGAAAAAGGGAATATTTGAGTGTGCAAACAAGATATTTCTCTCTTTCCACACGTGTGATGGTGTTATATACACTTAAGCAAAGTTGAAGAAATTGATAGCAACATGGAAGGCTTGATTGAAAAGGTGAAAAAACTCACCCAACAACATGTTTTGCTCCATGAAAGGTATGGTTACTAAGCATATCCTTGAGAAAATAATATTGAGAGTGATGAAGAGAGAAACACCACACATTGCCTTCAACTATAAAATCATATGACTAACAAAATTTATAGTGAACAATTGTGGACTTAGATGTAAGAGTTAGACGATTGAGTTTAACCAAAGGGAGTAGAAGGCGTTGCTTTGCAATAAGTGTCACATGACCAAGTTAAGGTTTCACAAACTTTTACAATATAAATATTAACTATTACTCGGGTTGGGATTAGATTCACAAAGATGTAATTCTCTCTTTGTATTTGACCGTTATCCATTTTATATACTTAATTTTACTCACCAACATTGATGGAAACACTAGTCCAAAAAAGGACTTTAACGTCACCCTTTAGACGTTTGACACTCGAATATCCAACGTAAAAAATGACCGGTGACATTTGCGTAAATAAAATAACTATTTAGACGACGGCTATGGGGGATAAACGTCTAAATACTCATATACGTCGGCTCCCCCGAACGGACGCCAAAACTAAACGAAAAAGTAAAAAAAAAAATTATTCTATTTAGACGTCGGCTATGTGGGCCACACCTCTAAATACTCATATACGTCGGTTCCCCCGAATGGACGCCAAAAATAAATGAAGAAGTAAAAAATAATAATTTTTTATTCTATTTAGACGTTGGCTATGGGGGGCCAGACGTCTAAATACTCATATACGACGTCGACTCCCCCGAATGGACGCCAAAACTAAACAAAAAAGTAAAAAAAAATTAATTTTTTAATCTATTTAGACGTCGGCTATGGGGCCAGACGTCTAAATACTCATATATGTTGGCTCCCCCGAATAGATGCCAAAACTAAACGAAAAAGTAAAAAAAAAAATTTTTTATTTTATTTAGACGTCGGCTATGGGGGGCCAAACATCTAAATACTCAGCCCATAATCTAAAAAGTCACTTTTTTACTCCATTTAGATGTCTGATCCCGCCACTCTGACGTTTATAGTCATTTAAACGTTGGCCATCCCCATCCCGAACATCTAAAGTGTGCGCCAAAATAAATATTTAAATGCTTTAAACGTCAGCTAGGCAGGGGAGCCGATGTCTAATGGTGTACTATTACAAAACCCGCGTGCGAGGCAGTAGTTACACGCACGCACTATTCATCATCTTCCTCGCATTTTCTCTTTGCGGGCTACGATTTTAAGGTTCGTTTTTTCACTTTTGCATTGTTTACAATTAATTTTACTCCGATTACATTACTCTTTGATGAATTATCTTTCATTTGAACCGATTAAAATGCGTTTTCGTTGCGTTTTGGTGAAATTTTGCTCGTGTGCTTGGTCTTCGTGACTACTTTGCCCTACACAAAAACAACAATCAATCCATGAGTCAGAACGTATTGAGGAAGATGGATCTTCAGTGGGAGGAAAGGCTCAACCAATGCATGAGATCAATGGAGCAACGATTCATGGAACAGCTACAAGAACAAAAGGAAATACAAAGATCGCTTGAATAGAAGCTACATTCCATGATGCAGGTTGCCCACTAAAGCTCCCACAACAAACGTCTGACCTGTGTAGTCCGACGTCTATATAGACGTTTGATTGTGGGGTCCGACGTCCCATTAACGTCTTCCATAAAGACGGGTCGGGATCAGACGTAAAAAGCCCAAAATAACAGATGTTAAAAGTCTTTTCTACACTAGTGAGATGCTTCTTTAACCTTGTTGATGAAGCTCCATGGAGATGAGATAATGGAAGCAATGTAGAAGAGATGAAGAATGCTTGAAGGTTGCGTTTTGGTGAGGTTTCCTTGAAGGAGGTTGGGTCAACCTTAAAGGAAAAGGTAGAAGAAGTCTAGAGTAGAAGACGACTCTAATGAAAACCAAGAAGAGAAGCTTGAAATTTTGGAAAAGTTTCTCTAATATCATTCAAGTTCTAAATTCTTTACAAAAGGGTGTCTTTTCTTTTATAGGTGAAGGAGAAGGCTAGAGTACATTGAATCCTAAAAAAGTTATAAGCTTCCCTTTGGCAAAGGGGGAGAGTGAGAGCCTCCCTTGTAACTAACTGGTCAAAGACTTTAAATGGGAGCCTCCTTTGATGTTGATCGGCCAAGGCTCCTTCTCTATGTGCAAAGACTCTTCCAAGCCCAAAAAGAAGCTCATTTGGGCGTTAATCCCTTATTAAGGCCTTAATTGATGCACTAAAATACTCTTAAGAGCACCAAGCCTTCTAAACAAAGTTCTTAGCCAAATACAAGGCCTAGAATTATACTATATTACATATTTACAAAAGTGTTCAAGAGAAAAGAAGAAGATTGATAATTGATCATCTTCCACAAATGTAGAGCCCTTGAAGCTCCATCTTTCTCTTCCATCCTCTACCATGGCTCTTGTTAGTAGTCCAATATGTCCTCCAAATATTCCTCCATCAAATATTATCCACTCACTCAATTTAGACCGATTGAGAATGCAACATTTTTTTTTACTCACACCTAAGCAAGACAACATCAACTTTTAGTCTTTTAAAAGAGTTATTTATAATTAGTAATTTTAATGTAATAACTAAATATTAACAATTGATTATAATAAAAATAATATTTTTTTAAATCAAGTTAAGAGTGACCAAACGAGTTATTTTTTTTTTTAAACTTTTTAAGATAGGATGAACTCATTCACTATAGTAAATTAAGTTAAAAAGGATGGATTTAAAGAAGGATAATTGAGTGGATTTGAAAGAATATAAAGTTAAAGTTTATGTTGTTTATTATAAGAGATTTAAAGATGAAAATGGAGAGATTTGAAAGTACGGTTTTAAAAACAAATTTGAAAGATTTAATAGATATGATAGAATAAAAAAATATTTTAATAGATTAAATATAAGATTACTATTTTACCCCTATAATTAAAATTAATATATTATTATTTATTATTATTATTATTGATATTATATTAATTAGGGAGAAGAAATTGATTGGACTATTGAAAATGCATAACAAATAAATAGAAGTTACATACATAAAAGCATAAACAATATCTTCAAATTCCATTCCTCAAGCCATAATAACTAATATTTCTTTATAAATCTACGCTATTCGGTAAAAGTAAACACAACAAATCTGCTCAGATCCTCGTTCTCCATCTCTACTAAAAATCATCAAATATGAACACAGAGGACCGATAAGTTGATTAATGTTTGATATTTAGGGATGTTCATGAACACATATGCTTGAGAGTACCTTAATTTGGTTGAGAGTCTTACTTATATTCTATATTTTATGATTATGTTGACATTTGCAGCGTTTAAATTTCCTGTAAAAGGTAAGTTGATGTTTATTATTTTATTTTGTGCCTGTGTTGCACAATATTTACATTTTATTTTGACTAATCCGATAAAAAATTAGTGTTTGGAGACCAATTAGAAATAGCTATACTAAAGATTATACTGTTTATACTTTTCATGTCAAATGATTATTGTGGTCTTGCGACCCTAGATTTTTATTAAAGTTGCACGAGTTCTTATTGTTAAAAGTGATTAACCAAGGTCTAAAAATAAATAACATATTGTTGTGCGGCTAGGGAATTTTATGGCATAACTTTAAGGTCTTATGAATGAAAAACAAGTGATTTGTCTAGAACTTATAATCCTTAATTAATATGTGAGTCATAGATTATATTAAACAAATTTATATTAGTTATTTATATATAAATGAGTTGATTATGAGTGATCTATTTTAATAAGTCTATTTATATTATTATGAGAAAACAGCATGAATGTTTTTAATTTATTAAAATATGTTACTCTCCCACATATTTAAGTTTAATATAATAAGATTCTAAAGTGGTTAAGTCTTTATACATTCACAATAGATAGAGCAGCATCATATATTTATCCGAAAAAGTGCGAAAGTAAAGATGAGATGCGAGATGCTTGTTGTTTCATTGGGCCAGTGCATTTCCCTTTGAGTTCCCCATTACCCAGCTTTTGGGGTTCCACAACTCACCTCACATCACTTTCTTCTGTTAATCAATGGGACGTCTTTTGTCTGTCACTGTAGATGATGATCGTGATGCACTGTCATTGAAAAAAGAATGGCACACAACAATTCCTAGTAAGACCCTCCAAGAGAAAAGGAAAATATATGCGTAATTCATGTTCAATTACTAACTAACTCTGCTATGATTCACAAATCAATGGTTATAAGTTTTTTTCTTTCAATGTGATATCATTTTGGAATATTTTTAACCTATAAAATAAAATTAGAAGGGTCGTATCTAAAATATAATTTAAAATTTGAAATAGCGCGTAAGTTGAAATTGATAGAGGTTAATATAAGGTAATATATTATAATCCATTATATTTATATAACAATTTATAACATAAGTTCAATTCAAATTTTTTAAGACACATGTTGGATTGAACACATTAGTTTATGTCCAATCAATGTGCACAAAGCATTTTATTAACAAATTTGACACTTTAACATAGTTGACAAGTTAGAATATATTAGTTCAGTAAAATTTTACATTAATATAAAATTTTGTTTAGATTATTAGTATTCAATTATATATTTATTGAACAATTTACAATTGCAAAAGGAATCTATTTCTCACTATTTGTCTAAGATGATAGATTATACACAAATGGAAAGTTACATAAAAAAAACTTACTTTTAACAATGGTTACAACCAAAATCGTCATTGTATCTTTGTTTTAACTACAATTCTAGTCAAAATTGTTGTTTTGTGTGTGTCGTTCCACCTTTTTAATTTTGGTATTGTGACAATTATTTTTAATCGCAACTAACTTTTTAGACATATAAGGATGATTATTATCTAAATCATCATGAATTTTTATACATATAAGGGCTATTTGAATCATTGTTGATTTTTTTTTTTCACTTACCAAAATAGTTGATGACAATTGTTAAAAGTTTATTTTAACCATTAAAAGTCTTGCACATAGTAGTGTTTGTGTCCAAAACAGAATTTAAAAATAAGATGTCTAACTTTATTATAAAAGATTAACCCTAAAGTATAACTCTGACACCTTCTTCATTAAATTAAAATTTTATCCATTTGTTTAGTATTGACATCCTTCTCATATGTAATATTCCGAACAAATAAGTATTGTTGGCAAGGCTAGAAAATAGAGGGGTTTGTGTATTTTGTTAAAAAAAAAAAGTTTACGTGTAATACTTTTATAGAATATACGTGACTATTAAAAGTTTAATAAAAAATTTAAAAATGACGGCACAAAAACTTAATGAGAGGTAGGGGAGGAGTTTTACTCAATGATCCAAAAAAATTGGAAATATATGCGTAGTTAGGAAAAACCATAGAATGTGTTGATGTAATTTAGTCAAATAAATACTATTCTCGTTTTAAATAAATGAAAGAATCTATTTTATAATTACATAATAAAAAATATATATATGTTGGATAAATAATTAGTTCAATACATCAAGTAGTGATATATCTAGTTTTTAGTACGATAAAAGAAATTAAATTCTTAATACAAAAAATTTAAGTTTGTCAATGATTGAAATAATTAAATGTGTGTTTAGTTTTTAATAATTTTTAAGTATATTTATTAAAGAAAAAAAATTGATGTTAATATGATATTAAAACAAACTTTTTATCTTTGTTTTTGGTTTTATAAATTTAAAAGTTTTACTACTTTTTAAAATAGAGAGAACTTGTTAAAAGATGGAGTTGATTTTCTTAAAATACAGGTGAATTGGGAGACAGTTCACATAACATATAGGTTAAGTAAGTTGAATATGTTTTGATCTATAATCAGAAAAAACTGTTATTTTTCAACCACAACCTGACTTAAATGAGTGATGAATCATATTGGCTGACGAAGTAATTTAAAGATAAAAGATGAAACGCATATTCAATAGTATTAATTATTAATAAGTTTTAGATAAAATTAACAAATTTAAACCTATTACATTAAGAGCGTAACTTGTTTTATTACACTAAAAACAATATATATTAAGACTTATTGTATTGAATCTATTATTTATATTATTTTTGGATTAAAAGAAAGCATTTGATGCAGTGGCACTTTTGAGTCTTGAAAGCAATATTGGCCTCTACTTTATGTTGGAATTGGAACTGTAGTGTTTGATATATAAGTCCTTGAATTGATGAATATATGGAGAAAAAACAAAGAGAGATGTGTGTGCTTCACACAACGAAACATCTCTTATTGTCTTGTTCCTTGAATTGTTGTTAAAGACATGTTCTTGAGATGGTTTGGTAAAAGGGTTTTTCATATCCAATATCTTTGACATACAGCTAAACAATTCCCCTTTCTTATCATCATGCAACTTACTTTTAGTTATACCAAAACACTGATATATGGGACACTTCCTACACCTTCCAACTCCAACCATGAATTGAATCTTCACCTAACTATTACTGTCAAAAAACTGTTCATACTTCACCAAGCATCTTATCTTAGCTACAAGAATAAAGAGAAATAAAGTTATCTTTAATGTCACACTATGATTTAACTACTTCAATTTGATACCACACCTAATCTTATCATTACAAGATGGAGACATCTTCATAACAGCAATTGTAAATGTGGAAGATGCTTCCCAGAATAAATTAAAGTAATCATACACTAAGCCTGTGTTTCAATAGTTGTTCGTACAATTCTTAGTAAATCCACATCCGCTTTCAATCACCATTATATGAGTTAGATTGTCTATCTTGAATATTTAAATTATCCATGCTTCAGATATAGAAAAGAAATCACTCAAGATATGCAACCTTATATAAAAATCTACAAAGAACACCAACTACCTATTACACGACACGTCAAACCTAGGTGTACAAACAATCTCTTAGAATTCAAAAAGAATGTGAAAAAATATGACCTTGTGTGATTATTGTTAGTTTTAAGGGGTTGAGTTCAAGGAAGGGGGTGAATTGACTTTGTTGATTTCAATATTTGGTTGTTTCAGTTTTAAGCACAAACACCAAATCAAATAATGTGAAGAGTTGATTTATGTATAGTTCACAATATAGTGCTTAGCATGAATTTTATTAAATAGGATCCTAAAAGAGAATATTATCCTAAGATAATTGTTAATTTAAGCACACACTTCTAAATTGTTATGAACATAAACAATGTTTTTCCTCACAAAAGAAAAGATTTGAGATAATTTAGAAAGATAATTATTAAAGTTCTTTACACTAAAATTACTTGTTTGGATAAAAAAATTAGGAAAGATTTGAAATTTAATAAATTTTGAAAGGTATTTCAAATGAATAAAATATAATAATTTTAAATGCATTTAAAAATATATGAAATTTGAAATTTCACTCCTTTACATTCTACTCACGAAAGTCGAGTTAAATTAACTTAAGCTAAAAGTCATCAAGTTGGCTTGGACTAAAGACCCGTATAAGATATTCGATGAAAAGTTAAATGTGTGTTTCTCTTTATACCACTTCTTTAATAAATCACATGAATTATCCGTTTAGATAAATAGAGTTTTTACTTTGAGTAATGAATATCATTTGACATAATTTGTTAACTTTGACGAATTTCTGTGCTTTAAGAAAATTGTTTGTATGGAACAACTTTAAACATGTTTTTTTTTATATATCTTTACATTTCATTGCACGATTCTTTTTAAGAAATGAAAGGAAATGTATACGATAAAGAGTTTATGGCTTATTGTCTATCAAATGAAATATACTTAACGTGTATCCATACATTAGCTATTAGACAAAGCACGCCAACTTGATTTGTCTAAGAAAAAAACTTATAAAAAATAATAAACACATTTTCATTTCTCCAAGAAAAACTTATAAGACAAAGTTATATCAAACAACTTGCTTGGATCTGTTCGATCAAATGAGGCATCTGTTTCAAACAAAACCCGATGTTTACAAAAGTATGCTCTACAATTTATTGTTAAGCATGTAATAAAAAACTAAATTAAAAGTTTTGTGGAACTTTAATCTAACAATTTATTATATTTTAATATAATCAATCATTAAAATACCTTTTAAAAAACTTTCAGAAAAAAATATTTAATTTTTTTTCCAAAGGCATAAAATGATAATGTGATGCATAAACCAAAACAAACTTAAAACTAAAGCATGACACGGAAGCATTCACACATGAAAATATAAATAACAGAATTATTTAATACTATTTAATATTGTTAGAGATATACGTATGCATGACCGTCTGTTATGCAGTTTGTTACGTCTGCATGGTTTCTATTAACTCATGCATGCCTATATATGTTTTATCTGTATCTAACTTATCATAATACAAAGTCTGTCTTTCGTGCTTTCAACCTCCTTGTCTCTTAAACCTTATCAAGAGCTTATTTTTTTCTCTCTACCATGACTTCTTCTGATTCTGCGATGCTGAAGCAAGCACCAGTATATGAATCCTTTCATCTTCATCATCATCAACAAGATCGTCTCATCGGGGCTTGCCTTCTGCCCTCTATGTCCACCACAATTCTTACCAAAATGGTCAACTTAAACACATCCCATCAAATCTAGCAAAAACTCAACGTTTACTACGCTAGCCAACCGCGCGCGGGTCAAGAAGTTAAAGACTCAACTCAAAAGTACCAAGAAAGATACATCTCTCTATGCTTATGTTCTTGAAATCAAGAAGATTGTGGATGCTCTTGCAGCTGTTGGTTCGCGTCTTACTCAATATGATCATATCGAATAAATTCTTCATGGTCTCCCCGAAGACCGTGATTGTTGAAAGTGGCAAAAACACAAATAATATGCTTTGTTAACTCAATGTGAAAATTTTCATTATAACCTTTAAATAGGTGAAAAAAAAATCTCAAACCAAATACAAATAATAAAAGCTGAAAATAAAATATTAACTCACTCAAAATAAAATTACATAATTTATTTCTATCTATATATCAACAATAAAATAACATTGCACTTAAATAATCAAAGCTATCAATCTCTGTCTTATATCTATCAAATTAATATTATTATATCCAAACTAATAAAATAAAACTTAAACAAAATTACAAATAAATTCCTTATATTTAAGTTTATTTAACAAAACTCTCTCATAAACTTAAATCTTTTTATCATTCATCCCTGCATTCCAGCTTTTTATGTGCATCATCCCGCACCAGGCTTGCTTCTTTCAATCAGATTCAAATTCTTCATTTTCTTTTACGACTTCTCCATTGTTTCCACTGACTTCCTAATTTTTCCGACTTCATTTTCACTATGATCGACCTCTTCTTGACCATACCAACTTGTTTTTAACATTTGTTGATTAGCTCTTTGCTCTGTTTGTCTTCCCAATAGCCTTGTTGCCATCACAATCTACCGCAACCTCAATATCACTGTTTCTGAAATTCGATTTCTCAACGGCTACTTCAGTATGATGA
Source organism: Vigna angularis (assembly GCF_016808095.1). Taxonomy (NCBI): domain Eukaryota; kingdom Viridiplantae; phylum Streptophyta; class Magnoliopsida; order Fabales; family Fabaceae; genus Vigna; species Vigna angularis. Next base: position 30,034,288 of record NC_068971.1, on the reverse strand, counting down.
TGGCGCTACATCTCGACCTCCAACATTTTTCTGTGCTTTGACGTCACTATTTCCATCTCCAGGTTCACCACCCTCATTATCATGACCTCCAACATCTTTGTCGAGCTCTGCATCATCTCATCCATCTCTGTCAAGCTCTACATTATCGTGGCCGTACTGTCCTTACACTTTGTCAAACTATTCAAGTTCTCCAACAACTTTGTTGGGCTCTGCACATACAATAAAAAGCTTGATTACCGACAGACTATTACTTACAACCTTGAATTCGTCAGTAATTGTTGATTACCAACGGATTTACCGGCAGACACCACTGATTATTTTACCAACAGATATATCCGTCGGTAATGTGTTACCAAAATTCGATCATGGCCAACTCGGTCAAATTAAGTAAAATTTTTGTCATGACCAAGTCGGCCAAATTCAAACAAATTCTTGTTGGGGTCGACTAGGCCAAATTTGAAAAAATTTCAGCTGGGGCTGTCTCCCACGAAATCAACCAAATTTCTACGAGATCAACTTTACTGAATTTGACCACATTTTGGTAATTATAGACTTAATCGAATTTAAGCAAATTTTGACTTAGGCCAACTCGAATGAATTTAGCCAAATTTCAACTAGGGACGATTGGGTCAAATTTGGATGTATTTCGGCTTGGACCGACTCGATCAAATTCTCAAGAATTTTAATCGTGCAAGACTTGGCCGAATTTGGCCAAATTTCAATAAGAGTAGAGTTGGTCAAATTTTTGTCAGGTTCGATTGGGTCAAACTTTTGTTGGGGCTAACTCGGTCAAACTTGACCAAATTGTGGCCAAGGCTAACTCAACCAAAATTTTGGAATGGTCGACTTGATCGAATTCGACGAAATTCCAATAGTGGATGACTTTTTCGAATTCAACCAAATTTCTCCCGAGCCAACCCGACCAAAGTGGGCCAAATTTCATCCAAGGTTGACTTGACAAAATTTTGCCAAATTTCAACTATGGTCAGTTCATATGAATTTCAAGACCTTTAGCCTATCTCAACCTTCGTCCTGAATCGATTCATCTTGACATTTGGCCCGACTCTTGATGGAAAATCCCTTAGTCATGGTCAAGCACTTTCAAGAGAGTTAAAGTCATCCTTGAAGATGATGTCAACTCTACCTTGTGGACCACCTTTGGAGCCATCATGGAGCATGGATTGAAGAGTAGTGTAGGAATTTAGGCCATTGTATTTGGCCATGTAGTGTAGGTTTGTATAAGGCTTGTATTAAGGCCTAAGTAGCATAGGATTTTCCTTAAAAGTTAGACATCCAAAACCAAGTGGAAAGTGTGTGCCATGTGTCATGCTTCCATTGGAGAGGATTTACTTTTTAAAAGGTAGTCACATGGCACCTTAGGAGTGGAGAGTTTTTGCTTTTAGTAGTGGCCACATGGCACTCTAGGAATGGAGAGGATTGTGTTTTGTGAGTGGCCACATGTCCTCCCATCATTGGAGAGGATTTGTGGACACTTGTCCACTCCTTATAAGGCCTCATTTTTTGCCAATGAGAGCAAAAGTGGGAGATCATGCTTTTAGGGTTACAAGGAGACACCCTTGACCTATAAATAGAGGTGTCTCCACCCTTGTATTTCATCTTTGATGTTGAGTAATGTTATGCTGCCCATTTTTGGCCATACTACTCATCTTAGATCAAGACTAGAGCAACCCATGAGGCCCCTCTAGTCACTTTCCTCCTTGAGTTGGCTTAACCTCTCTTGGAGCCACCAAACACTACACCACCACCACCATATCTCCTAGAGGCTTTGAGCTTGTACACCATTCATACATTAGCTCATCATCCTTGGACCATTTACCACCACATTTTCGCACCATTCATCCAAGGAACACCCCTCCATGCACATCTCCTAGTTTTGGCCCAACCTAGCCAAGGAGGTTGCCATCAACTCTTCTAGGAATTCGGCCCGTCTCAACCTTCATCCCAATTTGGTGCATCTTGACCTTTGACCCAACTTGGCTTGACCATTCGCTCAGACCGTCTCGACCTTCAACCTAGCCTGACTCATTTCGACCTTTGGCCTAACCCCACTTGTCTTGACCTTCTACCCAAGCCGCCCGTCTCACCTTCAGTCTAGCCCAACCCATCTAGATCTTCGATTTGGGCCAATCCATCTCTTCCTTCGACGAATGTCTTCTCGAACTTTAGTTTGGATTGATCTGTTTGCTCCAAATTTTTGTTCGAAATGGTCATTTCGACCTTCAACAAGACCTTTCCATCTTAGTCTTTAGTCTAAATTTAACTTAGACTCAAAGTATTTTTTTTAAATTAATTAAAGTTTTTTAGGAGGACCAAGTTCATCTCAACCTTAATCATAATTTATTTTGGATGGAGCTTTCGGAACTGAGACTTTGTTTTACTTCTTCATTTGAGGATCTAAAAAGAAGACTTACTTATTCAATAATAAACTAAGACTAAGCCATTGACAATTAACTATTGCCGAAATAGACACATCTAGCTTATACGGTTGAGTGTATCTAGCTTATCATAATTCATAGTTTACCTTTCATGTTTTCATCTCTTTCTCTTAAACCTTGCACATATACATCGACTCTATTATGCTAAAGAGAGTCTTCAAGAATCTGGATAAACATGTAAAAATATTTCATTAATACCATTAAGACTAGGATACTAATACCTTTTATTTATGTCAATTACATTTTGTTTGGAAACTTTTTAACTCCATTATCGCACTCATGACTGTTACAACCTGTATTCATCTAATTTAAACCCTTAACTATGTAATTGGATACGCAAATATTCTTTTATGACCTTTAAAGAAAAATGTTTCTTCATATATATCGTGCTATTTGGATTGATATATTGAAGTCACGTTTCTTTTCCTAAATTTGACAAAATTTCTAAAATATGAAATAAAAGTAGAAGATCAAAACCATAACCCATTAAAATATGCACTCAACAAACAGAACTTTTATTAAATTTAACGAGACTTAAGCCCTTAAATTAATATAACAAAAATTAATCTTCATAAAAGACAATTCACGATTTAATAAAAAAATATACTTAATTAATTATTTACTTAAATATTATTTTGATTTTTATATTTTGTTTTTGTGATCTTTTGTCATCTTATTTCTTTATTAAATTAACTCCTATTTTGTATTAAATTGATTCAATTTAGATTTTTATGTTAAATTTGTATAAACAAAGTTAACGTCATTTTTGTAAACATCATGTGTTAGTTTATATTATTTTTATTTCTTTATTTATTTTTATTTTTATTTTTAAATTTAATTTAATGTGTGAGATTCATATATTGCCACATTACAATGTCATAATAGTGTTACATGGAAGTTTCAATACCACAAGTTTCAATATCACATATTAATATCAGTATAAGATGCGAGAAAATAAGATTTTGAAAAAAAAGTAATTTTAAATTTTTAAATTTTTTTTAGAAATTAGTGTTTTTATGTATATTTTTTATTAAAACATAATTATTATGTTATTTTTTTATATTTTTATAAAAGGATCATTTATTTTTATTTAATTGATGTAGAAATTAATTAAAGGATGAATTTGGTATTTAGAATCTTTAAAAACTCTAAATCAAATAGATAAAAAAGTGAAATTGATTTATTTAAGCATATTAACAAATACTTTGTAGGTTTTCTATTGAGATAAACTTAAACCTAATAATTACATAATATATGTAGTATGGAAGAAGGTAATGTGTATCTCGAAAGAAGATATCGTATGATCACTGTTTATGATGGACGTGTTTATTTAGGATAGGGGAGAGAATAGAAAAGGGGAGTACGGAAATTGGGTGTGGAATTGACTAGGCAATTTTAATTACATGTATTTTCTTTTTTTTCATCATTACTATGCAGATTTTTTTTTGGACTTCTTTAATATTAAATTCCCTTCAGCGTATGCTATAGCTATAGTGGTTCGATTTGCCTTTCAATTATAGTGTAAGGCATTTGTTCCATTGCTCTGGCTGTAGATGTATAGTATGGGTATAGGTTGGTTTTGGTAAGCAGTATTTTTTTGTTATCACGTTGGTATAAGAAAAGAGTTATGAATTAGATGATACAGATATATTATAAAGTATAAGGAATATTATATATTATTTAATAATATTTATATTAAATACATATTTTAATTTTTGGGTTTAGAAAATTGGGTGGGCTGTTTTTTTTATTAGTATACATATTATATAACTTATAAATATAATATTTATAGAATTTTGAAAGTTTTGATTGTTTAATATAAGGAATGATAATATATATATATATATATATATATATATATATATATATATATATATATATATATTATAGTATAGTATGGATATAAAAAAGGTATTATTATATAGGTGATTTAAAGTATTTTTATATGTTTTTGTAGGCTTTTATAGAAATTCGTAGTATTTTTATAAGATATTGTGATGTTGTATATAAAGTCGTAGTATTTTTATATGGTGTCATGGTACTTTATAGGAAGCTGTAATATTTTTATATGAGGTCACAATATTATATGATGATGTGTTGTTTTATAAGAGGACGTGGTGTTTCTCTATGAAGAAGTGATGTTCTATTTATTGTCATGTTATTTTATATGATGTCATGTGGTATGGGTTTGGTGGTGAATTGACATGTTTGTAGTTGGTTGCCAAGTTATGTATGAACTTGGTAAGTTGTTATAAATATTTTTCGTGGTGTTTGATGTGATTGTCATGTTGTTGTGATTAAGTGTTGAATTGTTCTAGTATTTGCAGTGTTAATTAGATTATATTTTAAAGTTTATCATGAGGTAAATATTGTCTTCAAGGTTGTGCATGGGGATAGTTTTAGACACCAGACGTTATGCATATGTTGAGTGTATTGAATGAACTTTTAGGTTTGGTCATATTTATTTTATAAGGATTAGGGTGTTTTAATGCCATGCAGCCCTTGGAGTGGAACAACGAATTGATGGTGAATAAGTTATGATGTTTATGTGATGAACCATAACATAGTATTGTTGGTTGCATGTGATTGTTAAAAAAATTTATTTCTTATGTACTCATGGTGGCATGCTCAAGGAAGTCTTACTTTGGTAAGTAAACTCTATTTTGGAAAACAGGATCAAGGAAGTCCTATTTTGGTAAATGGACTCAGTTTTGGTAAAAGGGAGAGTCCTACTTTTATAAGTATGTCCTGTTTTGATGAAAAGGATCGTGAAAGTTCTAATTGGTAAGTGGGCCCTGATTTGGTAAATCAATCAAGTGGCTGAAGTTCGAAAGAAAACATAGTGGGTGGTGGTGATAACATGGTTTGTTTGGATTGGAAATATTTTATTGTGTGACAAATTTGATTTTAGTAGGGGTATTATAAGGTTAGATAATAATTGATAATCATATTATTATATGTTATTTTGATGTTTATTCGATTAGCTCATCTTTATATTAATGATTTTCATATGTGATTATTGTATTTATACGAAAACAAATGATATTACAATGAAGATTACTAATAATATTACAATTAAAGTTTCAGTATCTTATTTCAAATTATAATTAGATTAATTATTATTCATATTATTTCACGATAACAAAATAAAGTTTTAAATTTTCGTATATAGTGTGATACTGGTGTTTTTCTAAATAATGAAAGTTCTTTACTTATACATCACATCTTGAATTAGAATGTTACAAAACACACCCTGATGTTAATAAAATACTAAAAGAAAATTAAATAAAAATATTCACTAATTATACTCATCTCTCATTCTCACTTTTTTTTTAAAAAAAAATTATATACAAATTTATTATTTATGTTCTCATTACTCATTTGTTCTATTATGTTCTTAAAATGTAATTCTCTTGTTTTGCTTCACAGTGAAATATTAGTTTTTTAGAAAACTATATATATTGATGAGTCTTTTGTATAATAATTTTTTATGAACATAAAAACAAAATTTATTTACTATATGCTTTTTTTTTTTCATAATCGACGTTGTAGCTCAATTATCATATATTTTTCTTTTACTAATTACGTCTTTCGATTTTTTATAAGATTTTGATAAATTATATTTTAGTCTTAAATTTTGTTTTTAAAAAATAAGTATATTGATGATGAATAAAAACATAGATGATTTTTTTAAATTAATATAAGGGAAGCTATCCCTAAATATAAAAACAACACATTTAACTTTTTTTACATATTTAAAACATCATACTAATTATCCAATTATTTAATTAAAGTAGTTTTTTTTATTATTTGAGTAATTATAAATGAAAAGTTTCATATATAATTTTTTATATTAATGATAATAATTAAGATATAAATTGAGTGTATTATTTTAGTTTTTTCAAAATTATCAAGTCAAAATCCGCCTATGTATATATAATTAAACATAAGAACACAAAATTAAAACCAACTATTAAATGATTAGAAAATTTGCGTCCGATTTACTTTATTTCATCCAAACCTTTTTTTCTAATTAATTTTTCGTTAGCTCTTGTAGTTTTGTTTGTTTTATTAAATTTTATAATCTTATTCTCTCACACATTACAAATTTATTTAGTCCTTTAAAACATTTTTAATTTTCACTATATATACTACAAAATCTTTATCACAAATGTATTTCTTTTTTCACTCATCTTCTATTCTCTTTTATTTTTTTTCTTTTTTAATTTATTATTAAATAATGGTACGAGGACATATTCATTGACATGTACTATAAAATTAAAATAGTAAAAAAAATTGAATTTTTATATTTATAAAATAAAAGAAAGAGAAAAAGATAATGAAAATAGTATCGAATTAACTTAAAAAAATGTGTGTGTGAAAGTATTATTAAACTTCATTATTTTCTAAGTCTTCATTTTTCCAAAGAAGGTGTTTACTAAGGAAAGAATGAAAAGAGAGAACATAAGCACTGTTTGAAGTTCTCCAAATTAGTGCATATAAAACATTAAATAGCTTCAGTGGCTGCTTTCTGCATTGTTTAGCATTGGGTACAACTGAACCAACTCTTGCAATATTCGAAAATAGAGCTACATGAATCACTACTAATACATTGCGAATTTTGTCCGTAATAACTTTGTATAAAATATGAAATTTTACGTTTATATATTCAACCAATCCTTAAATTAGAACTCCATTATCTAATTCTATTTTACACTATTTTTAATCATCATTACACCCCCAAAATGTTGTTTTTTTAACATTTTTTAACTAAAACTAATCATTCAATTGAAGGTTTAAACCCTTGGGTGGTTCTCAATTTTGTATGGTAATCTCAGTTGGATCCTCATTTTTGTAACTGTCTCAATTGGATCATATTTTTTGTAAAAATGAGTCAAGTTTATCCTAACCGTTAAGTGCTCTAAGACAGTGTTAAATTTAGTTGATGTGTTTATGCTGATGTGCATTGTTTGATTAAATGAAATTTTTATTTAAATTAAAAAATTATGACATGGCAAAATTGAATTGGTTTATGTTAAAATACTATGTTAGGGATTGAAAATGGTCAGAAAATGAAAGAGTGAACTGAAAAGGGAATAAGGGATCTGGACATTAACCACCGAACGTTCCTCATCAAGTCAGGCCATGGGCCTCCCTGCTGGCCGCCGGTCACGGTCAGAGCTTCGCCGGCGACAATCTCTCTGTCTCTCTCTTTCTCTCTCCGAAGTTCAGATTCTCTATTATCAACAACACAAAAATGCTAAAAAAAATGTAACTTAACAGTATCAAACTCAATATTGAGTTTCTTAGAAAATTATCACAAACATAAAACGCTTCATCCTTTTTAATCGTCTACCGCCAAACCATCAATAATAAGAACAATGTTTACTCCCAAAAGCTCCAAAGAGGAGCCACGCGGAATCAGGACGACGGAGCCACCGCGCCAGCTGCGTGTCCCATGTAACTTTCCACGATGCCTCTCCCTTCAGGTAATGGTTGGTCCGAATTGAAATCGCAATCACCTGCGAAACACCACAAAATCCAGTTTTCATCAGCGCCTTCATCAACCATCTCCTTCAACATCATCGTGCCTCATCTTTGAGGCAACCACGAAACAATCACGGTCGTTCTGCACCTTTCGAGCAAGTCGCGAGCCTTAATCGCAGATAATCCCAAATTAGAAACAAAAAGCCTCAAATCTGAGTTCGAATCAGACCATCGCGGGAGACCAATCACCTTCATCGTTGGTGACGTTGCGCGGTGACCGGCGGCGAGCTTGGCGGCGACCGGTGGCGCTGGTGGGACCCTGGCTCACGGCTTGCGGCGGCCGAGCTCGTAAAAGAGGCGATTGACGGAGGAACGAGAGAGCTTCTCTCTCACGCGCGAAGAGAAGAAGGAGAAGGGAGGACCTGACGCCATGGTCGGCGATGCCTCCGATGGTGAACAGCGGTGCTGGCGACGCCTTGGACCACGACTCGCGACGGCCGATTGGGTGGAGGCTGAGGTAGACACGCATGAGCGAAGGAGATGAACGCTTCTGTGGTTCCTCTGGTCCCTTTTTGGTTTCAAGTGGAGATGCAGATTCCAATTGGTCTAGTGAGAGAGGCGAAAAAACCCTAATGGGTTTCGGATTGGTAGAATGCAGTTGATTGTCTTCGTCTTCTCTAGGATTCCAATTCCTCTTCTCCCACTGACCAAATCCCTAATTCTCTTTCTCTAGTCTTATTTCAGTAAAAATGTTTTCATCTGAAGAATTTTACCCTCGGTTGAGGGAGAAAGGGTGTGTGTGTGGAGAGTGAGGGTTTGAGGGTGGAAGTTGGAAGGAAGCAGTTTAGGTGGAGGAGCGGAAGAGGTGAAAGGTGATCAGTGGTTGGAGGGAAGAAGAAGCACCATCGCCACGTGGATTTGATGATTATAAAACACATCACTCGTTCAATTTAATGCACTGCCACGCCATCAAAACATAAAATACAGCTTAGCTAAATTTAACACAGTCTGAGAGCACTTAACGATTAGGGTAAAATTGGCTCATTTTTACAAAAAATATGACCCAATTGAAACAGTTGCAAAAATAAAGACCCAACTGAGATTACCATACAAAATTGAGGACCAACCGAGGTTTAAACCTTCAATTGAACGAAATATATATTACATTCTAAAATGTGGTTTTATGACATTTTTTTTAAGTAAAACTAATTATTCAATTGCACCAAATACCTTTTTTTATTAATAAAAAATTAAAATATAAATAAATACTTGAAGTACTTTAACCCCTTTTGGAAATTGTATGCACATAAGTGAATTCTCAAACAACAATTACACCAAATATCAATCAATTCAATATTTTGTTACACATTTTACATTAATTAAAAGTAAAATAAATATATATTATATAAGTAAAACCAAGTCTTACTTTAAACTTCCATAATGTGAAAATGAGATAAACATACATTCATTATTAATGATACTCAAGTTGTAACGTTACATAATATCACTTACAATGAATGTAAAAAATAATTTAAATTTTTTTTCTTAATTTTTAATATACTTCTTATCTTTAAAATTATGATAAAATTACAAACTCCAAAATAAAAAATACTTTAAAGGTTTTAACCTTAAAATGTTATCTCAATAAATATACAATAAAAAAAACACATATCTTATGACAATGTTAAATTTATATAGTCCTACTTATTAAATCTCCACCAATATTTAATCTCTTCAATAGAATAATATATATGTTCATAAATATTTTATAACAGAAAATACAAAATTATTTTAATAATTTAGAAACACGCAGCAAATATATTATAGAATATATATTGTCATAATTTTACATGTCAGCATTGAATTAAGTTGATTTTAGGTGATGTGAGAAATCCATCTAACCTAGTTGCGCAACTTTTAACCACAAAATCGGTTCACATGCTTGGAATTAATCATTCCACAAGCTATGTACGTGTATTTTTACTCATATTGATGAATACTGAATCTCCTCAAATTCCCTCCAAATACCAGACAATTTATTTGATTTCCGTCTGAATATAGGATGAAAATTAGTAATTGAAAGTATTTTAGTAAACCCAATCATTGGTGATTGATTTCAATGTAAAACAGCCCTGCAAACACTTAAAAACAAAACAGAGATGCAAATAGAAGCTTAGGATTTATTAGCCTAAGAAATAAACTAGTCTAGCTAGGTAGTTCTAACTTTTATTTGTAGCAAATTAAAGAATTGAATAGTTGAGACAGAAACAGCATAAATGTCCACACTCTGAAATCTTGTTGTTGTTTCCCGAACGTTGTTGTTCTTCACTGTGTCTGTGGAAACATCTGTTGTGGGAAGTAATTGGACTCCGGTTGGATCTCCTTCATGTCTTCCACTGCATGATGCTGAATATGCCAATCTCTGTCTGATACAAATTGTCTCGCCATTATGGCTGCACGGTTTTCTGCTATCAATTCACGCAATGCTGCACTGCATCTTGTTGACAGATCAGAAGGAGAAAGCCAAGAATCACTTCTAGATGACAGAAGAGAGAGAGCACACCCTCCTATATATTCAAAACCTTCCGACCATTACCAACCCATTTCATATCATCAAACAAATTTACACAACATCATCAACATTTCCTACAACACTATACTAAATTTCGTTTGCTTCCTGAACAACTATTTACCATAATTTGTTGCTGTCTGATATACTAATTCAAGAAACCCTAATTTTGTTCCATCTTACTCCCCAATACCCACTACCCCTATTTAATAAGATGGATATTTAGTGATTCTATACTTATAAATATATACCTATACACCGTCATTAGAAAACGTTGAATATTTTTAGCTTAAGCTAGCTTATATTTAGTTTTCAGTTTTAGCAGGAACAAGAAAATATAATAAAAATAATATGGTATTTTTTTTCATAAAATTTGTACTTTAACTCAACTCTAGATTCTAAGAAACTGAAGATCATTTTTATCAAAATCTTTTTTGATCAAAGCCCCCATGGACGTAAATACAATGTGGTAATGAAATTCTCCAAAAGAATGTATGGTTGTTACCTTTAAACAATTTATTGAATTTGGGATTCCGTATGGATGCAGCAGTGTAAATTTAAGTATACAAAATGACTTAGATGTGAAGTTGAACTAGATTAAATAGTTACAGAAACTATATTAGTTGAGCTAATTAATTAAGAACAATCAAGCATTACAGTACATGTCAAATGAAGGCTATCTTAAATTAATTTATTTATTGGAATCAGCACCCATCACTATAAAACTTTTAAACTTGGTCAATAACCTAATTTGGTTGACACTTGACATTACTACAGAAAAAATATAAAGAAAAATAATATTACTAGTGAACAAATATAGAGCCTAAAAACTGGTTAATATAAGCTTTATGTTTGATATACGCATAATAATAGTGCAAGTGTTTCAGAAATTACACATTTAATAACTGCTAGCATTTTAATATTATATGTAACCTAATACGAAATTCTGGAAGTTTATGTGTGAACTACGAGAAAAAGTAAGCAGAACTTATCTAAGATATTGTTTTCGCATATTGATCAATAAAGAGAGAAAGTATTGAATGATCTCAATATTCTGACATGCACTTAAGTAAAACCTTCAAAAACTATGAGAAGTAAAATAAGCACTTAAATACTCTACCAAACAACTGGTACTACTCAAATAATACCCAAGTCCCAACAATATTCAGAAAATACACTTTAAAAAACTAATATTATTTGAAGTTTAAAAAAGAATCTCAGAAATGTAATTGATAACAAAAGGTGAAGATTTCTTTTCACCCAGTTATGCCATTAATGGTGGAGCTAAAGAAAATAGAACATCAGCATGCTGGGTAGCAGAATGTATTAATGAGGAAGAATTAACAGAAAATTTAGACAAGAATAAGAGTTACATAGCTGATTATAATGCCTTAATTAATCCCATCTAAGTTTTGTTAAATTAAAAATCTGACACTTAAGTCAATGTTCTAATTATAATCAGTATTTTAGTTTCTCTTCTTTGTGCTATATCCACCAGCATACTCATCCAAATGATGTTGTAAACTCACTTAACTAAATCATACAAAATAATTATTAATTTTTCTTCTTACTTTCTCTTCATAATTTCACAATTTTAGCTGATGACTTGTTAATATGCATTTCCATGGCTCAATCAAAAGCACCTCACTGAATATTTGAAATGAAAGAATTACTTTTCTTTATGAGAAAATTTTTATCCAAATTGTTTGAAAGTACTGTAGCTTATAAATTAATCACAAATCATTTTATGCACAATGTCTCACAATGCTGTAAGTATTATAAGTGAACTTTATATTATTATTTTACAAATTTAAGTTCAAAACATTATAAGTGAATCAAGGTCATTTACATCTCCTTCAAAAAATAATATAAAGAATTAATTCTTGAAAATTTGTTCTATCCAAATTTCTCATATAACAAAATTTAGTTGCATTAACTACAACAACTTAGTAGTTTAAATAAGTGTATAAAATTCATTTTTCTTTTGCATTAATTTCTACATATTTGACTCGAGGCCGATTGATATATAACTGCATACTTGTTTCAGAGAATGATAAAAATAACTACAGAATAAGTCAAAACAATTAAAAAAATTAGTTTACTAACCAGATTTTATAAATCAGGATGATTAGATAAGTTAACCTCAACAACAGCTATAAGATCAATACATAACATTTATCATGATTTAAGGAACAAACAAAAGGTTAAATTGCAATTTAATTTTTGATTCGTGATTCACTATTATACCGTATCAACTTCACACACTTCTTTTTATATTGGTCAAATTTAACTTCAAACCTAACATATTTAAAATACCAATAATTAATAATGTAAATTAATTATATTGTAAGAAAATAAATAAAGGTATCCAAAATTTAGAGTTTAAAAATCCGGAGACTCTAGTAGTAAAATTTAAAACAGATTAAAAATGATCGTCCACAACCAACTAAGGACATAAATTTAAAAAAGTCAAATGAAAAAAATAAAAATTATTCAAATTGGTAAATATATATGATTTGTTTAGGTTGATAAAATATGTTTGTAAAAGTTTATATAGAAAATCATGAAACTAAATTTTTATTATTCATATTTTATTCTCCATTCTCACTTATCTTAAACAAACACCAAATAAGAAAAGTAAATCAGAAATCCTTTTCTTAAATGAAATGGCTAAAAATGTGATGGAAGAAAGAAAGAAAGTGTTGTAAAAACTTAGAAAAAGGTGATAAAGCAAGAGTGTACCTTGTGAAGAATTCCTTGCAACAGAATCGTGGGAGCTCTTTCTTCTTCTCTCATTGTGACCTGCTAGTCTCCTCCTGCAACTTCTCTTTGAATCATCAAACTCTGACACCACGTGAAACCTACAAGTCCAATTACAATATTTTCTATATAATTAACAAGATCATAATTTTAACTTAAAAAAAAGTAATTTCCAGCGAAAGATTAAGCTCAATGAAATTAATGATTTTTCCTAACTTTATTATTCCGGAGTTAACACAAAATAATGAGCAAAAATATGCGAGATTTGTAAAGTATGCACAGGAATAATAGATTATTCTTTGATAAGCTACAGCAAAATAATAAAATCATGACAACAAAATGATATTCGTAACCTTTACACAACACAATATTCTTGAATTTTAAGCTAAAGAGAAAGTTACTGAAAGACTGAACCCAAACAAGGGTGAGTAAAAGCTTTTGTGAGATTAAAGAATATCACGCCTTCATTCTTCAGAGATCCACAACACAGACAGCCAAAAACAACAAAAACCATACGAGAAAGCAAGAAAATAACTTTACGTTCGTACATAATTCACCTCACCACAAAAAAGAAATGCTCTTTCACTTTTTTTCTAAGAGCAAACTTTCGTAAAAAAAAAAAATCAAAACGAATTTCGGACATTTTTCTTAATTCGAACATCTCTCAGAATAAATCTCTCGTATGTCGGAATATGTTTAAGATGTTTTTGTCCATAGAAAATTTAACAATCGACAAAATCACCGGATCCTCTCCAATATCACAGTAAAAAAAGTTAAGACAACTTTGGTTTCTTCATGTGCAACCACACATACTAAAAATAAAAGGTTATGTATTTTCTATCTATATATACTACATCCTTTTCACTCTTTGTAGCTTTAAAGTTTGAGATTGTATCAATTTGTCTAAATTCTTCGCATTATGGGAAATCTGAGACAAATGTCATTGATTTGGCTGCAGCTACGATCACGATACAGTTAGAGAAAAGACAAAAATCTTTTTATTATTATTATTATTATTATTTGAGAAAATGATAGAGGTGGTGACCTGCTACACTGCTGACAGAACCTCTGCTCCAACCCTAAGACCACAACTTTGGGAGCCTTGGAGTGCATCTCACACACCTTGTGCCTCCGGTGGTAGTCCTTGGCGTTCACCAGCGCCACCTGGCACCCTTCCACCTGACACCTAGGCACCGTCGCCGTAGTCAACCCGACAGCTTTCACCGCCGCCCCGCCACCGGAATACCCTCCTTTCCCACGCTTATCGCCCAACACCAACCCCCCGCCGAAAGTAGCAGCAGCAGCAGCAGCAGCAGCAGAAGAGACGGTTCCAGTTCCACTAGCGTCCTCAAAGTAATGCCTCTTCCCAAGCTTCAAGCACATGAGGTGGGGGTCGGGGTGCACGTGGGACCCATCACCTCCGTACGGATGTTGCTGCTGCTGCTGCTGCTGCTGGCGGTGTCGCAAAACGCCGCCGTTTTGAGGGAGGAACATGAGAGCGCTGGCGAGCCCGGCGGCCTCGGAGCGGTTGGCGGCGGAGCCCTCCGGAGCGGTGAGGGCAGTGACGGGGGCGTTGAAAGCGTTGAGGAACCTGGAAGTGGTGTTGTTATTATTAGAAGTGGTTGTTTGCCATGAATCCCAGGCGAAAGCGTTGGCGTTAGTATTCCCATTTTGGTCTCTGTTGGAGAGGCAGAAGATGTTCCCTCCGAACTCCATTTGTGTGTGTGTTTGAGAAAAAAGGAAAAAAAGAAGAAAAGGGAAGAGCGTGTGAAATAGGGAAGCTATGAGAATAGGGGTAGGGTGGGGATGATGGGGTTGGAACAGAAGTGGAAGGGACGAAGGAGCATTTCTGAGTGAGATCCTTTGTTGTTGGTGTGAAAAGAGGAAAGAGAGAGAGATAGAAAGAGAGAAAGAGAGAGCTTAGAGGTTGTGTTGGTGTGTTTTGGTACAATGGAGAGGGTTTAAAGTACCCTCATGAGGAAAGCTGCAAGGGCTAGTGATTCCTAGAGAGAGAGTGAGTTAATGGGTGGAGTGCTCCGAAGACCACACGTAAGAACAAACCGAGTCATGATAGTAAACGGATCCAAGTTAAAGCATGAGAGATGAGAGAGATGAGAGAGATGAGAGAGATGAGAGAGATGAGAGAGATGAGAGAGATGAGAGATGAGAGAGAGAGTGTGTGTTTTTGTGTGTGAAAGAGTGATAAGACACAAGCGGGTCAGAAAGCCCTCCCCACAGATATTATGGAACTGGGTTTCGCGGCTCAATAATGCTCCTCTCTTTCAAAACCACAATAAAATATTATTTATTTTTAGTTTAACACTTATATATATATATATATATATATATATATATATATATATATATATATATATATATATTATCTTTTTTATAATAAACCAACAAAATGTTTCTTCCTTTATATTAGTTTCTAGCTGATCATTATTTAAATATCCACTTTAAGTGTTGTTAATGTCTCGCCTGTTTTATCACGAAATTTTCTTGAATTAAATAAGATTAATACATATATGAAGTCAACAATGAAATATTTGAATTTTTCCTCAGCTTCTTTCTCCTTTTTCTCTTACACCTTCGTCCTTTTCTTGTCTATCTTCATTTTATAATACCCTCAATTTATTGTCTTTCTCATACCATTTGTTCTTCTTATTTAATTAACAAAAATAAAAGAATTCCCGATATAGCATTTTGCAGCACCCAGATTTATATATCTGGTAACTTTTACTGTAGCAGTTCGTGTTCCGGTTGGATTGGGACAACCGAATGGACGCTGTCCTTTTGTAGTTTTTTCTTTATTCAATTCTTTCGAAATAAGTTGTATAATTTTCAATGGATATGTATTGTTAATTTTGCTAATTATTTAATTAGTATATATTTTATGATTAAAAAATACTTTATAACTTAATCACAATTACTTAATTAATAAATATTGTTAAGTTATTAAATTTAATAAAATTACTATTTTTATTGCCTATTTGACTAATGAATATTATAATAAATTTATTGTAATTAAAGTTGTAAATACTAAATAAATTATAATAATAGATAATACTCATTATATAATTAATATCTGCATAGTAAAAATAAAGTAAAAATAATTTAGATTAATAAATAAATAATTACTACTTTAACATAATTGATTAGATGAATAATTCGATTATTATAAATTTTATTTACAGTGATTGCTCAAGATCATGGACTTTTCTTGTTAGGTGTTACGTAAGGTGGTACAAAAATTCCTTCTTATTAAAGACATCTAGGTTGTAAGATAAAAATAAAAGAAATACAGATGAATACTAGTGAAGTTGTATAAGGATGATGTACTGAGATAAAATATCAATATTTTATTATTTAAGTATAATATTTATGATCACTCAAATTTCATTGAAAAAAATAACATCTTTCTAAAAATATTTTCTCATTTAACTTCTTTTTCTAAATATCGTGATAAATAATAAAGTAAGCCTCTCCGATCAAAATTTCTTTTAGAGTAAATTTCTCTTTACTATTTTTCTTGAGTTAGTTTTTGAAAGTTTTTTTTTATACATAGGGCAAAAAGTTTTGCATGTGGTCCCTTCTAAGACAAAGAAAAATCTCTATTAATTTAGGATTACTATATATATATATATATATATATATATATATATATATATATATATATATATATATATATATATATATATATATATCATTGATCATGTTCTTTTATATATAGGTTTATCTACGAGAGTAGCAGAGTTGAAAAGCTTAAACTTGACTTTAAACAAACAAGACTAAATAAATAATGGAAACTCTTACGTTTTTACAGTATATGTAGAAAATTTGAAAATAATTTTTGAACTTATGTATCTTTTAGATGGTTTGAGATATGAAATTGTAACGGTTTGATATTTAATATTGATTTTGATGTTGTAAATTGTTTGTAGATTAAATTGTTATTAGAGGTTTGATTAAGTTTGAATTTCAGTTTCAAACTCTTATAGACAATGTTGATTTATGATTTCAATAAAAAATGTAGATTGTATTTGAGTAATTTAGAACTCTGTTGATATTTAGTTGTTTAACGTTGTAAATTTTCTTTATGATATTTTCATTTAATTGAAAATTGTTTTCTCAAGTTAAAATAGAACAAATTTTTAAGATTGATTTTGATTTTTTTTTTTGCCTAAGCAATAATTTTTTTTCTTAAGCGAACATAGTATTAAAATTCAGTCTTGTCTTTGTCCTAATTTTACTCAAGTGAAAAGAATAATGTGTAACTCAGTATTGTCTTTGTCATATTTTTAATATTTTTTCAATTAAAGAATATTTTTTTCAATTGTGTTAGAAAAAGAAGTAGGCTTTGTTAAACCAATAGAGCAAGTGAATTAACTTTTCTCATATTTTATAAACCCAAAATATACTTTTCTTGAAACAAATTGATACAAGAATTAGAAAAGAAATCAAATATGATAAAGATAGAGAAAAAATATAGATAAATATATATTGGTTCAGATTGCACTAGTTCTACATTCGCTCTCAATTTTTCCTCCAAAAAAAAAATCAATTCACACTAGTACAGATCAAAAATTAAAATGTGGACATTAGAAACAACGAAAATAATCACAAAATATTATTTCCTTGAAATAAAGTCTAAAAAGATCGTATAACCTACTTTAAACAAAGAACTAAAAAAGCATTTTTGTTCTAACAAAGTTAACTTACACAATGACTACTGCGAAAAGTAGAAAGAGAAATCTGAGTATCAAGGATACAAACTATAAATTCAGTCTAACAGACAAATATTCATGAAGCTTATAAATAGAAGATCTTTCAAGAAGAAAATCAAGAGGATAGCTCAAGAGCAAAAGAAAAGCTTACAACAACATATGCAACCTAAAGAGAAAAAAAGAGAAAGAGCTCAAAAAGAAGAAGAATATATCTAAGCTGAAGAGAAGAGAAGAGAAGAGAAAAAGAGAAAAAGATACTCTCGAGCTTAAGCATCAAATTTCTTACTAATGTAAGAGAGAAGAGAGAAACACCTGTTAGTGCTTAGTCTACATTGTATTGTAATCAAATCCTCTCGTAGAGAGATTTAGTCTGAATTATTTGTAAGCAATCGTTGATTGCAATTCTGAAGAGAATTAAAACACTTGCAATTGAACTTTGTTTGAGTTGAAGAATCTAGGCGCGGTAGTCTAGTACCAAGAGTGGTTCGTGTTGGGATAAACTTAAATTTTAGGGTTTTATTAATAATTTTGTTTAAATCTTATTTTATTAGTTTTTGGGTATAGTAATATTTAGTTTGATTTGACAGAGATAAAATAGGGACACGTAGTTATGATTTTCGGTTTATCTAAGTACAATATTATTTTATGATAGATTAAGCAGATTTTATTTTTAAGATAATTGATATTTTATTTTTATTCCTCGTAATATTATAAGTGTTATGGCTATTTAAAACCCTTCAATTATAATGAATAACAAGACTTAATTTCAGGAAATTATTTGAGTGTGTGTATCGTGAGATTTTCCCAACAGTGGTATCAAAGCTTTATGCTCTGAGTACCGAGAGAGAGGAAAGAGTCAAACATCGTGAGAGAAAAAGTGAGTGCTTGATTTTTTTAGAGATGGCAAAGGTTGTCAATGGTATGAGTGTGCCATAATTGACGAGAAAAAATCAATTATGATAATTGGTTCCTATAGATGAAGGCGTTATTGAGATCCCAAGACATTTGGGATATGGTGGAAGACGGGTACGTTGAACCTGATGTGGACGAACATCAGACGGTGGCACAGATGACAACATTGAAGAAAACTCGTGCAAGAGATGGGTCAGCATTATATTTCATCTACAATGCAGTAGATGAGTCGGGATTTGAAAAGATAACGAATGCCAAATCAGCAAAGGAAGCCTGGGAGATATTGGAGGTTGCATATAAAGGTGACAACCGCGTTAGACAAGTCCGAATACAAGCTCTTAGAGGAGAGTTTGAACAGTTGAAGATGGAACCCAAAGAGCATATAACCGAGTACATAACTCGGGTGGAGAAGGTGGCCAACCAACTCGGTAGGAATGGAGAACAAATGCCATCTAGCCGGGTTGTGGGAAAAATTTTGAGATCTCTTACAAAAGATTCCGAAAGTATCGTGTGCGCCATCAAAGAATCGAAGGACTTGTCGGTTCTCACAGTGGATGAACTTGCTGGGTCATTAGAAGTCCACGAACAAAGGAGAAGGAGTTGGGATGATCAAGTTGAACCCGACGACCAAGCACTACAGGTACAGTTTGACTCGAATAAAAATCGGATTACTCAGAGTCGAGGTCCTGGTGGCAGAGGACGAGGTGGACGTGGCTGAGGTAATGATAATGAAGATCAAACCGGTCAGCAAAATTGGCATGACCGAGGACAAGTAAAAAGTCGAGGAGATCAGTCAAGAGTGGAGTGTTTTAAGTGTGGCAAGTACGGCCACTTTGCAAACGAGTGTAGGTCAACAAAGTGCTACAACTGCGGTAAGTTTGGTCATATTGCAAAGTATTGCAAGACCGAGACAAAGGGGGAGACGAATCTCGTTACTGAAGATGCAGAAGAAGATGTAGAAGAGCTATTGCTGGCAAAGAGCTCGGATATAGTGGACATGGAAAATTCCGTCTCAATATTGGATGAAGTGATCTCGGTAAAAGGTGCGACAAATGTGGAAAAGGAATCCAAACAAAAAGATGAAGAGATTCAGTGGATGGGGAGGCTTCTGGATGAAGCTAATGAAATTATGAATAAACAGAGGGTTGAGCTTGAGGAGTTGAAGAAGACGACTCCAGAAAAGGAAGAGAAAGTATCTAGCGTTATTGAACTAGATAAAAATAGGGAAGAAGATGAAGAAGAGATGAAGGAGGATGAGATTTCTACCAACTTGGTATGGTATCTAGATACTGAAGCAAGCAATCATATGTGTGGGAATGAGAACTTTTTTATGAACTTACCAAGGTGGAGGCCAAATTTGTGTCTTTTGGAGATGACTCCAAGGTGGCCGTGAAAGGACGTGGAACAATTCGGCATATTCAGATTAATGGACGAGTTGGAGAGATTAGGGATGTTTATTACGTTCCGGAGTTGAAGAGCAATATTTTAAGCATGGGTCAGATAATTGAAAAAGGTAATTCAAATTTTATGAAAAATCAGGTATTGTATTTAAAGGATAAGCATGATCGTCTAACAACCCAGGTAAAAGCAAAGAAGAACCGGTTGTATGAATTGGAGCTGAAAATCTTGGAGAGAAGATGCAAACCCGGAGTAGGATGATGCACATGGAAAATCGAACGAAGGAAGGAAGAATTTAAGTTTATGGGGGAGTTTGTTGGGATAAACTTCAATTTTAGGGTTTTATTAATAATTTTGTTTAAATCTTATTTTATTAGTTTTTGGGTATAGTAATATTTAGTTTGATTTGATAGAGATAAAATAGGGACACGTAGTTATGATTTTCGGTTTATCTAGGTACAATATTATTTTATGATAGATTAAGGAGATTTTATTTTTAAGATAGTTGATATTTTATTTTTATTCCTCGTAATATTGTAAGTGTTATGGCTATTTAAAGCCCTTCAATTATAATGAATAACAAGACTCAATTTCAGGAAATTATTTGAGTGTGTGTATCGTGAGATTTTCCCAACAGTTCGAATACTCAAAGGAAATCTCGGCTAAGGTTGCTGAGTACCAGGAATGATGATAATACTCATTTGCAATCGTGTGAAGATTATAATGGAACCCTCTACGGAGGAGACTAGACATAGCTTAGGTGGAGCGAACCAGTATGGAATCTCTTGTGTTATTTTCTCTTCTCTTAACTAAACGATCCTCTTGAAAAACCTGCAGTTGAGCTTCATATTTCAACATACAAGAACTTCCAAGCTAAACAATCATTTCTTTTTAAGGAAGTTCTTACAAAACTTTGCAGTAGAAATATTCTGAATAGCACAACAATCTTATCAACACATACATATATTTCAAGTCGAGAATCTAATCTTTCAAAAGAACATTTCAAACACTCGATAACGTGCTATATCAGAAGGGTTGCAAAAAATGTTTTCCATTAACATTATTCAAATCCCTCCCCCTTTTAGTGTTTTTCAGGTACTTCATTTAAGGTACATAGAAAATTTGACATAATTTCAAAACTTGCAAACAACAATTATTCTTCTTATCTTTTCTTTAAGGAGTGTCTTTAAATTGATGCTTCAAAAACAGTCATTGTAATTCCTTTTTTGGCCATTGAGTAGTGTTGAACTCATTTTGAATGTCTTCTTTTTTCTTCTATCATATATTAGGCTTGATTGTTGAGAATAACTCAATGTGCTTAATGAAACATTAATTTTTTTTTTCTTCACACATCATCTTTGATAGCTGGTAGTACCTGTCTCCTTAGGTTGCATTGTTTTTTACTTCAAAGAGTTATAAAAGACACATTGTACAAAGAATACAACTTGGCTAGAGTTTAAATATGCTTATTTCAGCATAGTTTTCCAACAATGCAACTTTAGCTCAACTCCTCAAGAGATATTATAATGAAACATTCATTGGTGAAGAAATTTTCTGCATCAGATAATTAAAGTTCAGGAATATACTTTAGGTTTGCATCAACTTGATGTTTGTTTACACTTATCTTATAGTCATCATCAATAACTTATCAAATAAAGTGGAAAGTTCTACATAGTTCTTTATCAAGCAAAATATTAAGATTCGACGATCCAACATTTTTAAGATTAGATGATCTAATACACTCCATCAGATAATCTAATTCCTATCAGACCACTTGATTTTTTTTATAGTTATACATATAATCTCTTTGATTTATGTGTTGATGTAGTTGAACGTCTCTTAAACAAATTTGTTTTTGTCTTAGATTAAACGACCATAGGACCTAATCTAACACATTATCAAAAAAACATTTGATACTTTAAAATAAAATTTTAAATTTCGTTCTTGTGAATTTAATGAAGATGTAATGATCAAAATAATTTTAGATAATAATTGAAGGATTTCATAAACAACTAATGTAACTTTGATTTGAAGTGCTTTAAATGATCAAAAGTCTTTTTGTATTTAAATATGGAACACACAGTCTATAATTAAATAATCTTATGAACATTTGATTTTGCATAATGAAGGAGAGATTGCTTTGATTAATGCATTGCAGATCTTATCACAACTTTTCTTTTCGAGAGTCTACTATAAAGAAAATGTAGATACGAGTTTTAATGTTGATACATAAATGAACAAAATTAAGAGATATCCAATCTAGAGCTTAAGTAATCATATTTCAAAAGCTAAATAAAGAGAATGAAAATAGAAGAAAAACAACAAGTTACAAAAAAAAAATAAGAATATAAGAGTATTCAATAGTGATTGAGTGAAAGCCTTTGTAATATTCTTCATGTGGTGAAGTTTTTTCCTATGAGCTTAAAATGTGCTTTTTGTTAAGAGTTTTTCTTTTTATTCTTAAGATTTCTTAATCTCTTGGGAAGTTAAGAAAGTGTAAGATGAAGAGGTGTGAATACTTGTTGTAACGTTGAAATGTTTATGTACTTGTTGTAAGCTAGAGAGGTTGGTGTACTCATTGTAATCATTTGTTGATTAGTGGAACCTTTTAAGTTGGGTTCTTAGAGGGAAGTAGACATAGCCCATGAGTTTGGATCAACCGGTATAAAATCTTATGCGTACTTGATCTCTGTGACCTAAATGATCTAGTCTAGTGATGTGAGAGAAAACATTTACAAGCTCTATTTAACTCCTTGTCCAAAGCCATGTAGTTCTATCATAAAGCACTTGGAATCATGATCAACATAGTGTTTATCATACATATATGCTTTATGTTTTAAGCTTTGTTGTATTTAAGTGCTTAATCCAAGTCATAAGATGTTGAACTTGTACTTTAACATTTAGGATGCTCCTTTATGATCAATTGTCCTTCCATGCCTACCATACTAGTTGGAATTTTACCTCCAAACATTGTTCAACACTCAACTCTAAACCTTGATTTCAACAATGAATATAGTTTAAAAGCACAAGGAATGGTTGAATTGTGTATTAAAATTCTTTATAGTTTTTTTAAAGTTGTGTTTGATGATTTAAAGAGAAAGGCAAGTTTTAACTTGATAGATGATTTATAAGAATCTTTTCCAAAGACTCTTGTTAAAAGTTATCTGTCTTATGTTACTTTAGATTTAATATTATGCAATAAAACTAAGATTATGAAAAAAAAAATTCGTTTACTTTGTATTTCTTTCTATATTAGTTTGTCTATAAAATCATTTATGTCCAATTATTGATCTATTAACCAAGTTTCAAGATGCAAAAATACAAGAAAGTACTCTTTAAAAGACAATAATCGTTAGCTAAACATATTAAGTATTATTTAAACATTTAATCACTCCAAACTAATAATTCAACATATCTTTTAATAAAATCATGCAAGTATTGTTTGAAACAACGTCACTTCTGACTAAGAACTTGGAATGTAACCATTCTTTAATAAAATTGTTTTATAATATCTTATTGATAAACATGAAGATGAAATTATTCTCAAAAATATAAAAATATTTAAACATTTTTGTGAAGTATAATATTAGCTTAAGAATGTATGTCGTTTGGTTATGATTTCATTTATCAAATAAAGTAAGAAACATCTATATCTTACAAACGTGTGTTTGTCCCTTTTTTTTTTTGTCAAACAACACTTAATCAAAAACATTAATGATTTGTTGAATTTTATTCTATCACTAAAAATCATCTACTAAAATATTCGTCAGTAACGTAAAAATTACCCATAACAACGTATATGTCAATAAATATTGATAAGTAATAAGTTACACACAATAATTTATTTGTCAATAGATTATATTTTTGACAAATTATATTTTATTAATATAAATTAGTCAATAATTTCATTTTATCTAATAGTGAAGAAAACCTTTTCTTCCATAAAAAAAACATATAACCTTCTGTTAAACTTTTATGATGTATTGAAGATGATAACTTATTTGCTCCATTTTCAAGACATTTACATATATTTAAACATCTATATATAAATCATAATTCCTTATTGGTTTTCCTGTGGTGGTAGAGAGGGTTTCTTAATTGATTCTGTTGGTTGTTGGCGAGCATTCTAGTTTGGAAGACACTCATGAGAACCCATCGTAGTAAGATCAATAATTATATCTGCAGGAAAATCGTACATTGAACAAAAACTTATTAAGTACAAGATCTCACCATTTTGTAATATAAAATAAAAGGGACTTGGTGGTTCGAAGCTTCCTCCTAATATTGAAGTCATGAATGGAATTATAGAAGTTAGCTAAATAGAGTACTTTTCCATAAGGTAGCACTTTTCCATGATACCTAAAAATCCAATCAATACCTACAAACCCTAACCCTAATTCTGGACCACTTTCTACTCTTCAATACATAGAAGCTTCTCATACCATTCTAATTTCCTTCATTTTTAGTGGGTCTACTCATTTTTAATGCAACGTGGATTTTCAGAAACTTCAGTAAGGTTTTTCTTTCCTTAACATACAATTTTTTAAAATCTTAAATCTATTGTTTTCGTAAAACACAAATACAACTTTTGCTTTAGATCTCTAATAAACATTTTACTACTTTTTGTTCTCTAAATTTTCTTACTTTATATTTGGTCTACCAATTATATTATACCATGATAAAAAAAAATCAAGAATCACTTAAGAAATGCAACATAATAGTGGGAATGAAATATAAATAAACATTTTCAGAGACCAAATGTAAATATTTTAAGAACTAATTGTCAAGAAATTTTAAAAGCTTATAAATTATCAGGGGCTGAAAATATTTTATTTTAAGGAAGTAAAATAAAATTTACAATTTCTTTACAATTCTTAAAAAAGTTGGGAATATTGTTGATATGAAAAGAACGATGATTCTTATATATAAAAAAACTTATTACTTTTCTCTCTCTCTCTCTCTCTCTCTATATATATATATATATATATATATATATATATATATATATAACTTATTCTTATATGTTTAAGAAGTTCCATATACAATTTTTGTTAGATATACTGTCGGAGGTTTTATTACATCTAGTAACGAGATTGAGCAAGATATATTTTTTTCCTTTTATTTGCAAAATATATAAATGGGGTATTGGAGATTTCTGCCAAGTTATGTCGAGAAGGAAGAAAAAATATAGACAATTTTTATTTTTAGCGGCTCGTATTATTCATAATTGTTTTGGACAATAAGATCATAATAATAACGTGTGATAAGATTTGTCAAGTAAATATCGGTATACTGCAACATATTTATATCGGTCACACGAATGTATCAAATTAAGAATTTAATAATAAAATAAAATATCACCTCAACATACATAAAAACGTGAGACCATCACTAATAAAAATAGAGTACGATGAACAAATAAAAAATTAAGAATTATATAAAATGATTAATCATATAACTAATTTATTATAGTAATTTAGATACTAATTTATAAACTAAAAATTGTTAGTATATAAAATAATTTCTATGAATGAAATAATATAATTAGGTTTTGAATTTGTCACTAAATGAGTTTCTAATATTAGTTAGTATAATTTTGCCTAGTGTCTAAATTGGTCACTAACTAATTAGAGACAAATTTAAACATTAATTTTTTTGGTAACAAAAAATATTGGTAGTTAATATTAGAAACCAATATAGTGACCAATCCATAAATTAATTATAATTTTTTATTCAAAATAGAAACTATATTAGATATCAATAATTTTTTAGTTTATAAGTTTATATCTAAATTGGTCATGATATATATTTTTTGTTTTTAAAATTTGTTGCTATTTAGACATTTTCTTGTAGTAATAAAAACAAAAGTTATACTTAAGCAAATCATAGAAACATATATATATTATAATTAATAAAATGTATACAAAAAAATTTATGATAAATACATATGTAATTGTTTCTTGGGAATTTAGGTTAATCGATTTCCAATGTGATTTTGACAATTAAATCTCTTTTATGTGAGTTCTTTTTACCAGGACTAACAAATACTTGGTTATTAGGTGTTGTTCATGTCTCGTTGTCGATGCACAACACCAATTTGAGAAGCAAATTATCGAATTGATGCATTAGGTTCATCCACATCCTTAAGAAATTTGATTGTTTACTCACGTGAACTTCCACAAGGATCTCAAACATAACAATTCTTTTTGTTCATGTTTTGGATTTTTTTTTGCGAGATTATATGAAGCATGACAATAAATCGACGAAATGTAAAGTAAATGTAGTTGAATTCAAACAGGAACACAATGGTCGGTGGAAATACGAAAGTAAACCAAAGTAAATTATTTGAAAAGGTAAATTATTAGGGAAAATAAAGAAACCTGAAACATAAATAAATAAAAGCAGTGACCCAAATTGGAACAATCAACATTGGTGTAGCAGTTTTTCATTTTTACAGTGTTTCAAAATTTATGATTTGTCCCACAATTTGTTACTCTTGTAAAATACAAAATAAACCTATTTATACTTTCTGATCCTTCCTCAAACGGCTACTATATTTGCATTTAAATTCTTAATTAACCCCAAATAATTACTCTGGAACTGTTCTCGATGGTTTTAATGTCCACACTATCTAAGTAGTATCAACTACCAACCTTTAGGTCGATTGTTGTTTTGTTCTCTTTGACTTGCTTCTTTTCATTCATGTAGATTGGTATCTTCAACCTTCCCAAGAAACACATGTCCATCCTATGGCATCAATCTCATAAAGAAACATTTGATTGAGCACCTTTATAGAATACAATTCTCTCTAGTTTAGACTAGTGAGACTTAAGAGATGTTAGGCAATGACCGATCATCTTTGGAAAGCAACGTTGTTCTACGTTAAAACCATTGTTGTGCTTATATGCGCCATGAGCTCCCGATCCTCGATTTTCATAATATTTAATATTTGGTCAATCAATCATTCTAAAGCTTGACCATCAATTGTCCAAGAGTAATTTACCTTATTAACCATTGGTTTCAAAATGACTCTCAATCTCTTAAACAATTTCGCCCATTTTTTGATACCCATAACATATTCCCCCTAAGAGAATACTTGTTCATATCTTGAATGGATAAGTACTCTTTGTTAAGAAAAGATCGTCTAAAGAGACTAGATTGTCTAGCAACTCATACCACCTAAACAACCATCACCACCACATGACCCAACTCCCTCCAAGATCAATCTTAATCTCCACTCCCACTGCTCCTTATAACATCAATCAACACCCTCCAAACCCATTTCATGGCCATTACTTGAACTATTATCCAACTCTGCTTCCCTAACACTAAATCCTTTTAATCTCCACCCCTCACTTCCTACATTCCCACTAGCTCACCACTATCTTGAGACATATACTTGAACCACCACCAATTACAATCCTAATTTTAGTTTTCTTTCATATCAGGCCTTTCTTGACTTACCATATGATGTCATTGTTGCTCCCCCACCACCATATGATATCTTAATATGGTAAAGATGCCTAAGTACATGTAACTAGTTGACTCCATGATTGTTGTTCAACCCAATGATGAATACAAGCTTTTGAATGACCCAACTCCTGCTTCATTCTCGACGCTATAAGACGATATTGATACATTCTTAGATGAGGTAAACACTGCTCTACAAAAGTCTCTAGAGGATGCCAAATGTTTACCAATTGTTAGTTTTTTTCAACCCGGTCATGTTTCCTTTTATCCATCTGTGTCCAAGATGCTCCATGTACCTATAGATCACCCTAATCTCACTCTACCACTTGATTTCAACAAAAATCTATATATGATGCTTCTCCACCATATTCACTATGATTCTCACCAAATGCTTAATTGTTTCATTGTGCCCGATCGTATTGCCCAACGTCTTCCTCCAAAACGTTTACGGCCAATGAAGAGAATGATGATTAAAAGATTAAAAGTGACTCATCATGCTCTCACACATCCCACACTGGCCAGTCAGATAAAAGAATGGACAGACGAATTCCAATCGCCCTACTCTAAGTCCGATGCATTTTTGTTTTTGGTAAGAGTGCATTTTTAAAAACCCTAATGTGCCAATTCCAACATGTACTCTCTTGACGAGTTTGGTCATCGAGAACTGCCACCCAACTCAAGAATTTTGGAAAATTGTCACATTCATCATTTTGACGATTCCCTTATCACATTCCTCAAACGACCTAGCTCTTGTCAACACGCCTGAACCAGATATTTCTACGCTCATGATTTCTTATCCTACTTCGCTACTCATAGTGCCCCTACCTGTTAAACCTTTTGCTTTATCCACCACCACATCCACCTCTTAATTCATACTCAACTAGGTTACTTCTCTTATCGCTGAAAACAATGCACGTCAATAATACAAGCTTGTTGCAATGTTAGATGCAAATGAGAGAAGATAGGAAGAGAATGTGGTTGCAATCATGAACAATCTTCATGATTTAGAAAGTTAGATCCTCGCTCCAAAACTTGATGCCTTACCAATGTCATCACCGTCGATTACTCCACTACTCCACCCGCACTTGGCCCATGATGTCCTTTCGAATCCTTATTAATGTTTATCAAATAAAGGGGAGGAATTGATGTTCAACACTCTTCTTACAATAATCCTAAACAATTATTGTGTTTAAATTTTTTTTCTTACTTTGATAATTTATCTGCTCTTAACAATATGTACCTTGCATCTTTATTAACTATTGCTCTTAACAATGTTTTGTTACTCATGGGAAGTCATTTATCATACGCACACACTTATATTAATTATCTGTTATATGCTTATATATATATATTTTCCTGATATTCTAAATGCATAAACGACTACCATGATAAAAATTCTCTAATCAAATTTATTCAACCCTATTTGACCTTATATTTTGCACAGTATTTGTTAAACATAAAAGGTTTAAACCCTCATATCATCCTCATATTTGTTGGGGAATCTCAAGTGGGTCCTCGTTTTTTCAACTGTCAAAATTAGGTTCATATTCTTGTAAAATGTCTCAATTGGATCCAAATATTTGAAAAATTGAATCAATTTAGCCAT
The DNA here is from genome assembly GCF_016808095.1 of Vigna angularis. Lineage (NCBI taxonomy): Eukaryota > Viridiplantae > Streptophyta > Magnoliopsida > Fabales > Fabaceae > Vigna > Vigna angularis. The sequence goes on along the minus strand of NC_068971.1, from coordinate 30,004,903 downwards.
GTCCGTTAAGTTGTCACAAACGACGTTAATTAATGTTGAACTATAATTTTAAAAAGAAAACGTTTCATTATGTATTAAATTTAATGGATGATGTGTTTTATAATCATATTTCCACGTGTTCCCTCCAACCAATCATCACCTTTCATCAAAGCCCTAACAAGAGTCGACGATGGCGAGGATCTAGTTGGAGCCTTTGAGGAGCGGCTCAACTCTTTGCGTGAGAATGTTGCAAAGGCAGCAACGGGTTGGTGGCTGTCAAGTCGCGGTCGAAGGCCGCTTGTCTTTAGGGTTCGTCGGCGGCGTCTTTATGGTTTAGCCCATGCGGGGAAGAGAGGGCGAGAGGTTTGATCTACCATGAAAGGCGTTGACCCTTCAATTATAGGCATCGGCGGTGATGAGGATGGAGTCGCGATTCTCTCACATGCAAAAGGCGCTCTTGATGGTGCCATTGACGGCGGGGTGAATGTCGATCGGAGACTCTTCAACAGCGGTGAAGTCACTGGATTCCTTGAGGATGCAGCGGAGTAGGTGAGAGTAGCCTCTACCTGGTTGGGCCGCGGTGCTTCGATGGTAGTGGTGGAAATCCAGCCGCAAGAGCGGCGCGTTGCAGGATGAAAAAGGAGGCTGCTTCCTTTGCTTGGGGTTTGAAACCATTGGGTTTTGCAGAAGCTCTGCCATCACCCATTCCATTGTGCTTGTTGTCGTGTCTGCTCCTACAGCGAACATTTCAAAGATAATAACGTTAAAAATTCTTGAGGAAAAAGTATAGAGCTGAGTGGTAGAATCCCCTTTCCATCCTTTCTTTGATGAAGAACCCTGCAAACTAAACTGTTTGTGAAATTGCCCCCGTGAAAATCTAATTCCCATTGTTATTGGACTAAAACAGGGCTACTGTACATTGTAAATTGCAACGATTAGGACAAGGGATGCCGTGAAATTAAATTGGAGGTTTTGATCTGGCGCGTTCTCCGAACCGTGCAGGAAGACACAGACGGGCGATTGAAGGCAAGGACGCTGGTGATGGAGCGGTAGTTTCAGAGGCGATGCTCGCCACCAAGGATGCTGAAATCGGTCACACGGTCTTTATGGAATTTGATTCCCCTTAGGAGCAATCACCTTAGCAGGTATGTCCCTTTAACCATTCAATTCCAATTCTAATTCCAATTCCAATTTAATTGGGTTTAGTTGTTTCGATATCAATAGGTAGATTGTTCACGAGGGGAAAATCCATACCGAAAGTCTTTTCAAATAACATTCTTCACGATTGATCATGACTAGTTATGACTGATGAGGTTAATGGAGGATGAGATGTTGTGTGGCTGACGAGGAATGAAGCTTCTAGGGTTTTTATGGAAACATTTTCAGAATAGAAACGCTGCTTCCATAATCTTTCTATTTTTTTTTCTTTTTTTTACTTTACTAATTTCCATGTCATAATTTAATTATTTCCACGTAATAAAATATCCACCTCAGCATATTTAGTGTCATCACATTTTAACGTCGTTTGTGACAACTTAACGGACAGGGCTAAATTGGTTCAATTTTTCAAATATTTGGACCCAATTGACACATTATACAAGAATATGGACCTAATTTTGACAGTTGAAAAAACAATGACCCACTTGAGATTCCCCAACAAATATGAGGACGATGCGAGGGTTTAAACCAACATAAAAATAAGAGAGATTGTTAAGACAAGATCATTTAAGAACACTATATTTTAAAGTTTAACAAAATGTTTTATCAAAATAGTGTTCATTAAAAAGATCTTCTAGGATAACTCGCTAAACACTATAGTAAATGGTCTATTGTTTAGATCCAATGTGCCTAATCATTAGATGAATAGTTCCTTACTGTTGTTTTCTTGATCATCAGTACAACAACATAATATTTCTCTACAAAGGCATAGTAGTGTCTAACAGTATACAAAAGACTACATCAACTCTATCAAAATTCAATGGCTTAAGTGTAACAAATCTCTCTCTCTCTCTCTCTCTCTCTCTCGTTGTGCATCGTCTACCATTGGTAGTACATCTTTGTAACAAGTTTCTCAAATCTGTATTATTTTTGTCATATCCTCTCTAAGAGATTTATTCTTTTGTACTTGCTTTAAACATACATTTGTTTTTAGATAATTAAGAGTGATTTAATAAACTCTGTTTGTTTAGCTCATGGGGAGTTAAGCGATATTTACCCAGTTGGGTTGTTCTAAACCAGGATTGGTGAAACTTGTTTGTAACTTGTTGAAGTTAGTAGAACCCTGTAATAATTCTCAAAGGAGAATTGGATGTACCTTAGTTTTAGTGAACCAATATAAAATGAGTTTTTATCTCTAGCCTTTTTTTATTGTGTTCCCAAATGCTTTTTAAAAACCTCAATTGTTCAACACTATCTGTAGACTGTCTAACCCCTACAAACAATGTCTAGCACTTTTTACGAAAAGTTTTCAAACTGTATTCAAACCCCCTTACACTCCCTTTCTAGAGCTTACCTGTTGTTTCACTTCCTTCCTCATATGGATCTTTTTTATATGGCTTGAAGAAGAAAAATTCATTGCAAATTCTTTGGAGTCATTGTGAGAGTCTCCTTATGTTATTGCTTTTTCTTGCATCTTGCTTAAAGTTTTGAGATGCATTAAATGTTTGTTACTTTAGCATTAAATGTGTGACTTCTTTGGCAACACCTATGAAACATGGTAGAGCTTCACATAGCCCAATATAGCTAACTAACTCTAAAACACTAACATCTTATCCTTTTCGGAAAGGGTTAAATATGTTTTTAGTCCCTTAACTATCAAGCATTTTTGGATTTCGTCCCTCTTTCAAACTTTGCTACACTTTCATCCTTCTCCTTAATGAAACTGTAATTTTAGTCCTCGAAAACCAACGGCGTTAACTTTTCAGCGAGCTGGCTAACGGTATGTGAATGTTTCATGCCACGTTGGAAATTGAAAATCTGAAATTCAAGTAAAAATGCTTTCGTCACTTTCTCTTTCTCCTTATCATGGATCTTTCTCCCTTCCTGCAAATCTCTGGTTCTGAAACTTCACTCTCCAACCAAACCCCCTCCACTCTCCGGGGTGCATCCCTCCACCACCTCTTGCTTCTGCAAAATCTGCATCAACACCTTCCCCACCCATACGGCCCTCCTCCATTTCTCCGCCTTGGCCTTAACCCCGACACCGCCACCTCTGCCTTGACCTTCCACCTCGACCCCACTACCCTCCGTCGCTTCCCCGAAAAGCCTCTTATCCTCGTTCTCTCCATCTATAACAATCCAATGAGTCGTTCCTATTGAGTGCGCGACGCCAACAGCCGGGTTCATCTCATTGTTAACCTCTCACCTATCCTCTCTTTTGCTACCATAAAAAACAAACTGAAAGGCATATCTAATTGAATTTGGCTAATTATACAATTATAATTTTGTTAAGAAAACCTTTAATAGAGTCTAGTTAAACCAAATTCACAAGACAATAATTTTATAAAGTAGAGAACCACAATTTAGATTACAAACTAAAATAAATACTGGGACAATCTTAAAGTAATAATTATTTCAAAACTTTGCAAACACGTCTGCACCAACATACAGATGTATTAGTGTTTGAAATAATCCTGGGAAGTAAAAGTAAAAATAAAAATAAAGCTTACGCATCATTAACGGAAGCATTACAAAGTTTTGCTTTGATGGACGATATAATGGGATAAAACTTTCGCTTGGGTCGTGGCAAGCCTCAATTAAGACTAGCACCCTGATAGAAGTGCAGTCAAATTTAGTTAACAAAACAAAAGTACACATGCATGTTGAGATAGGATAAAAAGATGATACCTGAAGGTGTTTTTTCTTGCCAAGAGAAATGATGTTGAGGAAATCCTTATCCATCGTAGGTGGAAGGTCGGGACGTAGGTGGTGGTGTCGTGGGTGGAGGCCGAGGCAGAGAGAGGGAGGATGGCTATATGGGTGGGGAACGTGTTGGTGTGGATTTTGCAAAAGCAAGGGGTGGTGGAGGGATGCAACCCGGAGAGTTGAGGGGTTTGGTTGGAGAGTGAAGTTTTAGAGCTAGAGATTTTCAATTGACAACGTGGCATGAAACATTGACACACCATTAGCCAGCTCACTGAAAAGTTAACGCCGTTGGTTTTCGAGGACTAAAATTACAGTTTCATTAAGGAGAAGGATGAAAGTGTAGCAAAGTTTGAAAGAGGGACGAAATCCAAAAACGCTTGATAGTTAAGGGACTAAAAGCATATTTAACCCTTTCGGAAAATTTGTTTATGGAGAACCCACAGTACCAGAAATCTCACGGGTACAAAAAAACCCTTTATTAAAAAAGCACGCAAGACCAAAAAAATCCATAGGCCCAAAATTTACTTTATTAAAAAAATCCACAAGACCAAATATCCATAAAGCCTTGTGAGCTAGGAGCAGCCCGCGAGCCTTCATTTAATATGGTAACTATTTTATTTCTAATAAAATATTTTTAATAAAATATTCTTAATAATATTCAAAAGTTTTCGGATTAAGTTAACATATTAGTCTAATTGATGTTGTAACTTAATCATATCTAGTAGTTATGCATTCTTTAATCAAATTATGCAATTGTATTAACATCTAGTTTATTTTTTAATTTTATAAAATTGTGTGTATTTTTATTCAATTTTCATATATGAAAATGTTTATGTTATATTAGCATTGTTTTATAAAAATAATAGTTTATTTCATTTTTTGTCTCGATGATTCCTTTGAGAAAAAATATTATTTCTTTTTAGATTGAAACACGCTTATTATATTTTAAATGTCAAAACTAAAACTAAGTTAAAAGCTTATTTATATCTAATATTTTTTAAATAGTTTATCAAAATAAATTCATAAAAACTCTCAAAAGATGACAAAATTAAAAAAAAATGTATTTTTACAATTGTATCCAAATATATGTACTGAACTTATGAAAAATGATTTATTTTGAACATGTTTTTCTTTTAAAATGACCTTACTTCTAAGCTTAAACAAACTCAACCTATATTATATTTTCAACTTTTGAAAATAATGAAAATATGTATTTAAAACATGATTACAATTAAAACATTATTTTGATTAAGTTTTTTAAAATCAATATTTATTTTTCTTTAGGAATAATATATTAGAAGTAAATATAAATTAACTTTTATTTTTTAAAATCAATACAAAATAATTATTACACTAATTTCAATCAAAACTACCTATTTTTTAGGCTTAAATGCTTACTTCGTCCCCATGTTAAGAGGTGAATTTCTGTTTAGTACCCAGTTTTAAAAATTTAGACATTTCGTTCCTATGTTTTCAAATTTGTATCAATCCAGTCCTATCCGTTAACTTGGTAGAAACGACGTTAACTTCACGCTTACGTGGCTACACTTTTTTTCTCTCTCCCCTCTGCTCTTCTGTCACATTTTTCTCTCTCTTTTCTATTTCTCTCACCATTAACTACCTGCCACATTTATCTCTCTCTTCCACCATTAACTTCTGCTCTTCCTGCCACCATTAAGTACCATAAAATTATATAGACTGAGATTTAATCTAGGAATGTCACTATTTCATATCTATTCTTACTGCCACCAACGTATAGAACCGGTTTCACTATTTCATATATATTCTTACTAAAAAAAGTAAGGTATTGTTGTAAACTAGAAATCTCATCTTGGTCATTTCCTGTAACAATCATGTCATCCACATATATAATCAAAGCTGTGATTTTTCATTTTCGTCTCTTAAAAAATAAGGTGTGATCAGAGTTACTTGCTCTATAGCCAAAAGTCTTCATAGACTTGGTAAACCTTTCAAACCATGCTCTGGGGGATTTTTTTAATCCATATAGAGCCTTCTTTAATTTTCAAACCTTCATTACAATTGAATCTGTCATGCCTGGTGGAGAATCCATATAAATTTCTTCTGAAATTTCTACGTGTAGAAAAACATTTTTCAAATCAAATTGTAGAAGAGGCCAATCTTTGTTTGCAGCTAGCGATAGAAGTACTTTCAAAGTGTTGAGCTTGGCTACCGGTGCGAACGTTGTTGGGACAAACGGTATTGATTTTGCACAGCGGAAATATTAAAACAGAGTACGATACAAATTGTTAAAAGCAAAGAGCTTGTTCGTTTAATTTAAAAAATGGTTCCTTTAATTTTCTTATAAACTTTTTATAAAACAGTTGATGAGCAGAAAATATAAGAGTGTAGGGAGTAGAAAAATCACACAAATGATTTTTATCCTGGTTCGAATTAAAAGATTCTACGTCCAGTCGTTAATCACTATGAATAATGATTAACTATTTCACTAAAACAATTTCACAATTACAATGAAATTGAATAGTAAATAACAATAACAAAAACATCTTCCTTTGACAAACGAACCGAAAGAATGCAGCAATAACCTTCCTTCGACAAACGAACCGAAAGAGCTTTCTTCGATAAACGAACGAGAAGCAACAGCTATGCCAAGTTGAAGAGAACCGCTCCGACCTTTGACACAAAGCGCGAGCTTCTCCTATTCACCTTCTGCCGCTCGGTTTGATTCGTCACAGCCTCCTTCCGTTTGGCTTGTCTCCTTACAACTTTTTAGTGTTCGGTGCTAACTGCTCGGTCTCGATCATGCTCTCCACCACTCGGCTCAATATTTGTAAACTTTCCAATTCTTAACATTTTCTTCAACAGCGTTAGTTGGACACAATATCGTTCGGCTTGTGTTTGACACCATTCGGTCCTCAACTTGTGTTCGACCAATGTTAGTGACCGTTCGGTCCTGAGCGTCCGTTCGGTCTTGAACAATGTTCGGCTATGAACGACTATATACCATCCAGCCTTCAACTATTACATATTGTTTGATCTTTGACTGATAGTGACCGTTCTGAGTGTCCGTTCGGTCTTTGAACGATGTTCGGCTATGAATGGCTATACACCGTCCAGCCTTCAAGTACGACATATCATTCGGTCTTTGACTGATAGTTATCGTTCGGTCTCAGTCATGCCACTGCTCGGGTGCCAAGTTCAATTCTACCACCACTTCACCTTCCAACCGCTCGGTCTCGTTCATGCCTTCTACCGTTCGGTCTTAACTGCACGGTCCTGGTGTCTTCTCTTATACATAAATGCTTTTTAACTCATACAACAGAAGTCTTCTTATTCTTCACTTTGTAACATCATCAAAATCATTATCTTTGGGATACCAATGCTCTTCATTGGTAACAAACGCCTCTTGGTAATCTATACCATAAGATTGAGTGTAACCTTTAGCCACAAGTCTTCCTTTGTACCTCTCAATAGTTCCATCAGCTTTATGCTTAATTGTAAACACTCATTTGCAGCCCATAATTTTCTTCCCTCTTGGTAAGGACACAAGATCCTAAGTGTTGTTTTTTTCTAAAGCTGTCATCTCCTCAACCATTTCTTTGGTCCATCTAGGATCTGCCAAAGTTTCCTGTATATTACTAGGAATAGAATTTGAAGATAATTGAGATACAAATGATACATATGACTGAGATAACCTGTAAGATGACACATATTTACTAATGAGATATTTAACTTTGGCTTGGAGGTCTGGTTCATATTTAGCTAGAGGTTGACCACGGTTAGAATGAGGTGGAGGAATATATTGAACAATAGTAGACTCAGTGTTTGGTGTGTTGGTGGTCTCACGCAGACATGAATCAATTCCATGATCAATTTCATCTAAATTAGTGTTATAAGAGATAGGATCAGAAGGTACCTCTGAAGAATCAAGTTGAACCTGTGGAGAAGATTGAGCCAATTGGTTATGATCAGAAGACACTGTACTATCCAAAAGAGAAGTGTCCATATTTAGGATTGGCTCATTTCCTGCAGAATGATCCTCACACGATAATTTATCTTCACAATATAATTTGATATCTGAGATATCAAACATACTAACATCATGATTATGCACTTCACTTTCATTGCCTCCCTGAAGTGGAGAATCAACATAAAAAAATTCATGTTCATTAAACGTCACATCCATAGAAATATAAAATTTCTTTGATGGTGGATGGTAAGCACGATAACCTTTTTGAGTTGATCCAAACCCAACAAAAATACATTTGATCGCTCGTTCTTCAAGCTTTGCACGTTGATGTGGGTGTAAGTGAACATATATAACACATCAAAAAATATGAGGTGGTAAATAAACTATGGGAGGAAGGATACAATGATCAGACAACACATCAAAAGGCCTTCAAAAGTTAAGCACACTAGAAGGGGTTCGATTAATTAAATAAACGACAGAGCTCACAACCTCACCCCATAAATGAGATGGGACATTACCATCTATCAATAGTGATCTTGTCACCTCTAATATATGTCTATTTTTCCCTTCAGCCACTACATTTTATTGTGGTGAATAAAAACATGTAGTTTGATGCAAGATGCCTTTAGAGTTCATGAACTCTATTAATTCAATCTTAAAATATTTCCTTCCATTGTCTGATCGAATAACCTTAATAGATGTGTTAAATTGTGTAACGATCAGATGATAGAAGGAACAAACCACATCACACACATCACTTTTATGTTTAAGCAAATATACCCAGGTTACTCGAGTACAATCATCAACAAAACTAATAAACCATTTTTTTTTATTGCATAAAGGAAACACAACACGATGATTTTTTGCCATAACACATGTTTCACAAAAAAAATCAGAAATATTGCATTTATGAAATAGTGATGGAAATATTTTTTTTAAATAACCAAAAGAGGGATGTCCCAACCGTTTATGCCATAACCAAATTTCCTTTTTGTTTTTATCTTGTATGTGATCATTCGCAAGACAAGCCAACCCTCTTTTATGGGTTTGTTGTGAGACATTTTCAAAATAATACAGTCCTTCACTCTCTCTACCATTGGAAATCTTCTCCTTGGAATGAATATTCTGAAAAAGACAATGGGTTGGGTAAAACAAGGCAACACAAGAATGTGATTTGGTTAACTTGCTGACATAGATAAGATTACAGTTTAATGTAGGAACAAATAAAACATCAGGAATCGATAAGGAGTGTGAAAGGGATACAGTACTTATACCTTCAAGGAGATGAAACTTTATTGGCATTAATAATAACAGTTTTAGAACAATTAGAGGAAAAATTAGTAAATATATGAGGATCACAAGTCATATGATCAATAGCACCTGAATCAATTATCCAATTACTACCCTTAGTAACAACAGAAAGATTAAGGGTAGAGTTAGATATACCTGACTTGGTCCAAAATGCTGCCAGTAGTAGAAATATAACTCTTGGAAGCCGCAGAAGTTCCAGAATCATGTTTCTCCTATTGATTTTTATCGGAAGAAGCCATAAAAAATATTCAATGAAAAAAAGAAGAAGCACTAATTTCTATATTGTAGAGAATATCAGTGTTTGGCTCTTGATACCATAATAAAAGGTTTAAAAAATAATTCTGATGTATTGTTTCAAAGAGTAGAGTATCATATATATACATACAATGATCCTATAATTCTTCATCTATTAAAAGAAAGATAGATGCACAAATCTGCACAAATTATAATAATTCTAAATTATAACTAACACAATATTTAATTACATAATATCCTTAATAGAATATTTAACCTATGTTAACCATTTATTCAAGACTAATATAACTTTAATATAAGAAAAACATTATTTAAAAGAACATAAGGATTATATTATAACTAAATGTAAAATGTTTCGTTTGTCATGTAAAAATTATTTTACATATCATTTATTAAAAAGATATTTTACGTCATTTCTATAAAATAAAAAAACAAAATAAACATATAAGAAAAACATAATGTAATTTTAAAATTAATTTAGAGTTTAAAAAACATTTAATTTTTAACTCATACCATATAATTTATTAATTTAACAATTTTTTATGACTTTGAATTGATAATAATAAAAGAATATACTTTCAGCCAGAAAAGGGTGTGATTCAGTCTCTAATTAGCAGGGGTAGAGCCACACAGATGTCATAAATGGGGTCCACCTAAGGGATGAGTAGTGAATGTGATGTGCACCTTCATCCAATATTTTCTGTGACCGTCAGAACTATAACGTCAAACTCTGCCCTTCCCTGAAAACCAGAGTGACCAAAATCAAAGCTTTCTCAAACAATTACATAAAAAAATAAAAAATGCTTCTCTTGGTGTTTACCGTTAACCCTTATACTAGACACGTACATATTTCTACAGCTACTTAATTTTCTTACGGGCAGAAAAAGTGAAGTTCTTCAATATAATTTTATTATTGTCTAATTTTTAGATAAAAAAGTTAAGTTGGTAGGGTTTAGAATGTAGTGTATTATCTAATAGTGTGTTGGTATATCTTTATATAATTTTTCTAATATACTCTTTACAACTTTTAATTAGATAACATTTTATTTTGCACAATTTGCATTGTTTGGTGTGCATTTGCGTTTATTTTTTTTAGCATAAGATGTTTTATATGAACATTGAGGCGTAATTTGTAACAACTCAATTAATCAGATTAAATCTTCTCAATCACGTTAACCCATATTAGTATAAAACATACCCAAAATGTTATCTATATATAGAATAGAGTAAGGATAAGAAAAGCTTTTAAAATAAGAATACTATTCATTTCTTAAAAAAATAAATTATATATATAAATCATATTATTATTACAATTCAACCTAAACTAACTATCAAAGATTCAAAAAACATACATTTCTTATACAAGGTAAAACTAAACTCAATTATCGGACACATACATTGATATCAGATTCACTTAAGACATGTACTTGTAGTGACCTCTTATGTTATGAAGAATTATTGCTAATGAGTTATATCTTATCACTCACAAAGTTAGTCCACTTTAATATTATACCATTATCTTGCCTTTAGGTTATGACATCCTATTAGTCTTACCACATAACTCATTTTACTCTATATGAATGTGAATGCTTATTAGAGTGTCATGATATATCCTTGCTTGAACCTATACATAAATGCATACACTAAAGAGACATACATAAATGCAATTTCTTCCATGAAATCCCCCTACATTCTCATAAGTTCATACATCATCATTGTACATATTTTACACTTCATATCACACGTTCTCAAGTATAATGCGCAAATTTAACAACACTTATACAAACTGTTTAGGATTTAAAAAAAAAACCTTCAGCTTCAATAAAAACTCATAAAATCATGTTCTTATATTCATATTAAATATACTAGGACGCAATTCAAAAAGAGTCAATCTAATTGGATAACTACGAAAAAAGTTATGTACAAAACAAGCAACAAAAGTCAAAGTTATCAACAACCTAAGCTAATGGAATTTTAAGTGAACAACTGCTCTAATTACAAACCTTCAATCAAATATTTGATCGATTGAAGTAAAGTAAAGCACAATATGTCTAAGATCAGTTCTAAAAATTTCAGCTTGATTTGATAGATAACAGAATGGTAATCTTATTTTTTTCGAGATGATTCAGAATAGGAAAATCCAATTCCCCCAATAAGATATAGGACTCACCCAAAGAATTATTGCTCGTCCAATGAGATTTTCTCTCTTCCAAAGTCATTTTTTGGCACTCACTACTCACCCATCAAGACATAGGGCTCACCCAACTAGTATGTATAAAGCAAAAACTCAAATTCTATAATTTCACAATGCCAAATGAACCAAAAACTCATTTTAAGCTTCATAGAAGTCAAAAACATTTCCAACTCCACATTATAACCTCAATTTCATTAATTTTATCTTAAATCACATGCATTAAAAAAACCCTATTTTTTCTAATCTCATGCACACCCAAACATAAAATCAAGGATTTCTCATCTCACATCCACACAGAACAAAATCAACAAATCAATTTGAGATAAGAAAACACAAAATCAACACTCAACAAGACATTAAAACAAAATCACCATGCAAGAAGTAAAGTTTAGCTTCCTTCACCTGGATTGAAGTTCGCCCACTAATATAGTTCCACAACTTCTACCTGTGAAACCCTTAAAGACACATGCACTAAACATCAAAATATGATTTGAGTACAGAGTTGGACACAAACATGTAAGAAGTCCCTTAGAATCAAAATGGATCACTAAAAGGAAGAAAAAGAATAAGGGAGGAGCTGACACAAAAACCAAATAAAGATATTTATCTATTGATGAAAAAAATTGTTTAGTAATTACTAAAGGATATTTATCGATAGATATCTACTGAAAACTTTTTTTCATCAATAATTACTAACAAAAAATTATCGACATACTTTTTATTAACGGTAATTACTGATTAATTTTCTTATTCGTCAATAAATTTTATCGACAAGTATTTTATCAATGATTTTTTTTATAGTCGATAGATCGTTAGTAATTTTTACTTACTGATAAATTTTACGTACTATCGATAGATTTTGATTATCAGTAATATCAATATTTTTTTGTACTTTCTAAATTCATCATCTCACATCAATATTCAACAATCATCCCATCTTAAAGTGTATAAAATAAAGTTTAGTAACCAGTATATTTATTCAACTAATAGAAATAGTAAAAAATGGGTTAGCTTCCCTTAAACCAAGCTTTTACTCAATTAAAATCCAAAAGTCTAGCTATAACATGATATTATAATTGCACATAAAAAAATCAAACTAATGATCTGAATATGTCCTAATTATCATAAAATAGCAAAGATTTATCTTAAATCCTTTTAAGTAACATGCAATAGCTTTACCTCACATGTATACAAAACTTCTAAAACTCGATTCAAAAGAATAAATAGATATGAACTTATTCAAAATAAGATTTTATCGGGTAAGATTATTCTATTTTATGTTAAGATCTCTGTGATCATATGTGATATTCAAAATGATAATTGAGGTGATTAAAATTGTAGAAAAAGAAATCTGAAAAAAACAATATAATAGATGTCAGAAGTATTATATTTTTTATAAAATGAAACTCGAGTAAATAAATTTTTTAATTATAAATTTTATATTTTAATAATAAAATATTAAATTTTCTCTAGATGATTTTTATTCTTGGTCCTTAAAATATAGATAACAATAATAAAAATTACGTAATTTTAAAAAAGTACAAAAGAATATGTTAAGAATGGTAAAAAACTTTGTTCCAATAGATAAAATCCATGATGAATATTAAATGAATATCTTTAACGTATACTCCCGAGTGATAGTAGATATGTATATTTTTTATATATTTTTTCTTAAAGAATAATTATTAATAAATTTTATATTTGGAATTAATTCTAAATAAAATAATCAAAATAAAGCTACTAGTGAAAAAATTATTAAAAAATTATTTAAAATTTAATTTCATATGGCCTTGAAGTAATTTTCAAAAGAATTAATTTTGAAATTTATATTTAATACAACTCATTCAAATTTGCTTAATATTTTAGTAAATAATTGATTTGAGTTGTATTTTAAAAGTAACATTTTATTTAATTTTATATTTTAAAGATTATGTTTGTTAAATAAATTTATTTAAAATTAATATATATATATATATATATATATATATATATATATATATATATATATATTTACGGATATTCAGGTGAATATTATTCATGAATATTCTGCAAGTAATAAAATTAGAATTGAAAAAAATTCTTTTTACGGATACTATAGTATCCGACTTACACTACCATGCCTACTCTTCTGTATCAAAATTAAAGTATACCAAAACCTAATTAGTATGAAATTTAACATTGCACTATCGTTTTAGGGGAAAATGTTGAGATGTTAAAGCTGTATTTTTTTAATTTGAAAAAGTAGATAATTTATTTGAAATTTTGATAATTAAGCTGGATTACTGACAAATTAATTACATGTTAAAATGATAATAATTAAACAAAAATTCTGGCATTGATTTTACCTCTGACGGTTCCACGGTATGGTGCAAGGAAGAGTTGTTAAAAGTTGTGAAAATAGCAGAATGAAGGTGCATGGGTTTAGCTTTAGCAGGGTTTCCCATGCTGCACAGTTGGTTACGCCAGCGCCACAACTTGCTCTTCCAAATCTGCATAATCTCAGACACACAACGCCAAATATCAACAACAACCATACAAGAACCTTCACTTTATATTATTACCTAACCACCCATATAATTAACCTGACATCTATGCTCAGATCTGTACCACATTTTTCTTCAAAATAATTTTAACTTAATTATTAAGTCAGCTATATCTTGGAGTTTTATGCTCATAAAAAGTAAGTAAGAATATCATCTATAACAAATAAAAAATAAACCATAAATTTATTGTTGTATACAATTGGAGATGTATGATTTTTCATATAATTCTATTTATAGCTGATTTATACTAAAGAATTTTTAAATCGAAATTTTTGGAAGAAACATTTAAAATAAGTGTTCCATTATAAGTAAGAATCATTTCTAAGCTGCTCCCATTTAAACAAAACATTCCGCTCATAACATTGTGGTGCAACTAATTGGTTTGTATAAATTTAATATAATAATCAAATTTTAGAGAGACACAATATTAAATAAGATCTGAGAACAATCACGTAAGGAATTTGATATCGTTTTCTATTCAAAACCTTAAAATACCATTATTAGGTCTATCAAATAGAAGATTCACTAGGAAAATACAAACATAAATAAGATATGAGACCAATCATATAAAAAATTGATATCACTCTTTGTCCAAAACTTTAAGACAATAAGTTAACGGGTTTTTCATTCTTATATAATGTTTTATTTTCTTAGTTCTATCCAATTTGAAACTTGGAATCATATTTAGATTTTCAACAAATGCTTTATCTTATGTTATTAGTTTATTTTTTTCAAAATAGTTATCAAGTTTTCAATTTTTGTTTCGTTTAACTTATTTAGAGATAGTTTGCTTTTGTATAGATTTTGATTTGGTCTTTAGTACCTCTGTTTTTGTTTTATTTTTATATTTATTACTTTTATGTGAAGACATATATAATTAATGAAATTTGTTGAGATAATGTTAACTTTTATATTGATTAACATAATTTTTAAAAAGATATTTAGTTTAATGTCTTTTTAATCTGCTAGCTAGTTTTTGTCTTGAGGGAAAGTTATTTAATTTGGTAGATTTTGAGTCATAGAAAATCGGGTGGAGTTTCATTCTGGCACAACTCATGAATAGACAAAAGATATCCTATCATCGATGCAAATATTACTTCTTTACATTACAACAATCTAGGATGAGATTTTGTTGAACTAGGCCCTGCTTTCCACATCAAAATTGGTGGCTGAGCATGCACTGCCATTCTTTTCCAACGTGTTAAACTTTAGATTGAAAAGACTTTGTTAAAGAAATAAAGTCTCTTCCAATAATCTCTATGTCTTTATGCTTCAAAAGAAATTATACTATCTCACTATTAGGTCAAATATATTCATGATGTACCAAAGAGAAAAGTACATATAATATGCATTTATAGATGAGTGTGGAAATATAGTTAATGAGTTATCACTCACTCTACTATTTTAGTAAAAAAACAATATGAAAATACTAGCGCATAAATTGCTTTCCAAACTGTTTTATTTATTTCATTTTCAACAAAAACAAACTCTTTAAAAATATGATGGTATTGTTGAAATTATGAATAACTTTATGTCTCAGTCATAAAATCACTGAAGTTATAATTTTGACGATTGAATATACAACTTTGATTCTTTGAAATAACCGAAATCATATATTCAAATGTTAGGACTACGACTTCAGTTGTCTTAAAAATGAAGATAAAAATCTTTTGATATAGTTAATTTTTTAGAAATTTTATATCCCGTCAAAAACAAATATTTCATTAGACCGTTGTGAACTCCTTTATTTTTTTCTACAACAAAGAAACCGGAAGCCGCACAAATGACATTCTCATCATCTTCTCACCGTTGTTGCATTGTCACTATATGCATAGGTGAAAAAAAAACACTTATATACATATATATATATATATATATATATATATATATATATATATATATATATATATATATATATATAATTGAACATCTACATTTAAAAACTCAAAAACATAAATAATATTTATTGTGATATGTTAGACCCCATTAAAATACACCCAAAAACTCCAAGTAGTAGGATCCATGTGTCAAGAAGGGAGTGAGCGTCTCAGTTAGTGGAAAACAGGTGGCTGCAGGAGAGTGGCCGTTCGTTTTGGGTGACGGCAGTATTTAAGGACAAATTTCAAATGTTGTGCCACTTCTCTGCATGCCTTCCTTTTTCTCCAAACTACTGAAACCATTTCCTCCTCCTTCTCTCTAAAATCTCCACCTTCTTTCTAAGAAAATCTCACCTTTTCTTCTTCCGATCACCTCTCAAGCACCGTTTGAACACTCCCGGTGTCAAGAGCTTTCATTTAGACCGATCGGTTTGTGATTATGAGCCGGTGAGTTTCTTTCTCTCTAGTACGTTCATTTAGTCTCGCATGCAACCCTCTATTTCTGGTCGCCTGAGTGGATAGTATAATTCTGAGTGTTTCTGGTTTCTGTTTGGTTCAGTACTCCTAAAATGGGATTGTCGAACGTTAGGTCTTTGGTAGTGGGGAGTTCTATTCTGCCTCGTTGAACGTTCGGTTACGCATAGAGGTAAGGGAAGCTTATATAATTTGATTAAATTCTTGTTTGAACGTTGGTATGTTTGCATGATACATTGTTTGATTATTTGATGAGTATGAGATATGCGTGTACTGCTTGTTTGGACGTGTGGATGGATGAATGATACATGTGGTGAATTGAGTTGAGATAGGGCTTGATCTTCAAACTGTAGTATTCTAAGTAAAGGTGATAGTTTGGTCGAGCATCATTAGCGAGCGTTCAGTACTTCTTGGGAGTGCATGGTCTTACTTGATTTCTCATGCTGTAGGGGTAGTGTCTAAGAGTCTTTTTGTACTGCTATATAGGATTAGATAAACTGTGACCGAGAGTTCGTATTCAGCGTTCATTTTTCCTTTGAGGGTCTGTCTATATTAAGTTCTTCTACAAGGAATTTTGTTAATGAAGACCGTGTTATAATATTAGATATGTATAAATAAGTGTGGCGCAGTTGTGTATATATATATATATATATATTCATTCGTTTTATGTAAGTTCATTAGTGCTCGGTTCTGGACCAAGCGTTCGATTTCACTAGCGCTCGTTCCTGATAAATACTTGGTCTTAGACCAACGCTCATTCAATAGTGTTCGGTTCTACATGGCTCGGTGTTGAGACCTCGGCAAGCGTACCGAATCGTACAAGTAATAAACCGGTAAGTCTGGAAATCGTTTTCCCAAGAGATTTGTTTCGATTCACAGATTGTTAAAGTTTACTAATTTAGCGATTAATAAACGTATTTTTATAACACAATTAAGATTCACATACAGATGAAATTAAAGTGGTAAAAACAGATGAATTAAAGTTCACTGGGGTTGAAATTCAAGTTCATCACTCCGGTAATTTTCTACTAACACAATTCCTCAAAATTAAGCATCGACATCCTAGGCGCATGCAGCCTCTGATCCCTCAGATGACAGTTCAGAATCACTCAAACTAAATTACTAATCCCTTAGCTAATTCAGTTATCAGATTTGCCTTAAACACAATGTCACAGATGACTAAAAATTCCCTCCTATGTCTAGGACTCGAAATCCTTTAGCAGTTCTATCCTAGGTCCGCGGTCTCATACATTTCCCAATGATTTAACCGTTCAAATAGCTCAGATTCCCATCATAGGCATGAATAATAAAGATAGAACACATAATTCAAACAAGTTCATGCATTAATAGAAAAATTACATATAAGTTCAGAAATTTACTCTCAACCCCAGTGAAATGGAGTTCTAGCTATACATATACATCATAGAAGCCATAAACGATGGATTGGATGGTAGAAAGTGGTGATTTTCCACCTTGGAAGCACCCAAAACGAGCTGGACGTGAACTGCAGAGTCCCCTCTGGACTTTTCCCCTCCAAGACTGACTCTCTCTGCCTTTGGATCGCGTTTTTAAAGAGAAGGTTGTAAGTGATTTTTCGCTGGGCGAACGTCCTAGCTCGCTGGGCGAGCGTCCAACTGTTGAGTCACGAGCGTCCACTCGCTGGGCGAGCGTCCACTTCTCGCTGGGCGAGCGTCTCGCTGGACGAGCGTCCACAGCTTGTTGGGCGAGCGTCCACTGTTGAGTCACGGGCGTCCACTCGCTGGACGAGCATCCGCGCTGGACTTCTTGGCTGGACGAGCGTCGCTGGGCGACGAACGTTCGTTTGCTGGGCGACGAGCGTCCACTCGCTGGACGAGCGTCCACTCGCTGGACGAGCGTCCGTTCGCTGGGCGAACGTCCGTTCTCGCTGGCTTGGTTATTTCATCCTTCTGACAGGCAAATGACGCACTCCAAGTCTTTGATAGTATCCAATCCTTATTCTACTTTGAAAATAACAAACAAAAGCATCAAAACACATTTAAACAGTCGAAATTATACTTATATCAACAATTATATACTTTTCATGAGAATTAACACTAAAACTTATTCAAAAGCACAACAATTTAAGGAACAAAAACAAGTAAAGTTTACACCTATCACTCGGTCTTACCCCAAGCGCTGGGTTTTGTTTTTTGTAATATGTTATTACCGTTCTTAGAATAAGAGTCTTCATTCAAACTCGATAGTGTTCGTTACTTCATAGTTTCTCATCAGTATTAGTATTTAGTGTCAAACAGTGTTGGTCTTTAAAAGGTGTTCGGCCTAGAGTCTTAGTACTCGGCCTAGGCTTCGTGGCATCCGGTTTGAACTCTTAGGGATCTTTTTAATTGAAGTGGACGAGTAGCGTTCAATCATGTTAGTTTCTAAGAAGCGTTATTCCAGTCGTACTTGGGCTATGATAAGGGCGTATGATCTTATTTCATTTGAATATATGGATAATAAAGTATGAGAGAATTTGAAATGTGATGTGGATGAAATAGTTTAATTATGAACGAGTATTCCAGGGAGGAATATCTCAGAAAGTGGTTATTGATTGGTAAAGTATGAATGTGGACAAAGCTTAGCGGGCGTTCATCCTGATATTCCATGATTATTCGTTCTCAAGTAGAGAGGAGTAAGTCACGTGTGGGAATGGCAGGAGATCCTAGTCCATAAGGTTAACTTGGACAGAACGGATCAACCTCGGGTAGCAGCTATTGAGGGTATCCCAGTTACTACATTACCCGGGTGCACGAACGTCGTAGCTACACAGAATTCATACAGTCCGGACAGTCATAGTCAAGTGGTCGTTAATTGCATGCCTTAATGTATGAATGATTATTTGAGTGTTGTTGGTTTAAGTATGATTGTTGTATGTTGTTATTGAATAAATTAAATTACATAAGCTTACCTTGTTTATCATTTTTTGTCTGTGTTGTACGTCCTGTCGTTGTCCTGTTGATATGATCATCCGTGTGGATGTGAGCAGAAGGTGAAGAGCTGCTGGGAGAAGTATTGGAAGATGCATCAGAAGTGAAGGCCGAACCTTAGGAACGTTCGGTCTATTGTTAGCTTTAATTTTTGAAAGACCGTGCGGTAATAGTGTATTTTGTACACCGTTCGGTCTAGTGGTATCTAGCGTTCGGTTTTAAATTTCCTGATGTTAAGTAAGGCCATTTGGTCGTAATTGTATCTCGCTTAGAATTAAACTGATCTATAGTATTGTTAATATGTGATTACTCTCGTATATGGTTTTATAATGTATTTTTGGGATGTTACATGATAAACATATGCTCACTCCTAGGATACTTATTGTATAATGTTAATACGCTAAATACGTACATTAAGGATATATTATAAGAAAAAAAATCAAAAAACCTTTTTATATATTTTCTTGGAGAAAATACCAACAAATCTAATTATATTATGTGTAATTTTAATTAAATATTTTTATAATATAGATTTTAATATATATATATATATATATATATATATATATATATATATATATATATATATAAAGAGCATTTTTAATATTATATTTTGATAAACATAATTTGTTTATCTAATGATAATATAAATCTTATATTTTTTTGATAAATTCATGCTTAAAAATAAGATCTTACTTTAGATATTTCATAATACATTTGTAACTTATAATACCTATTATATACTATGTACAGAATATTCATTCGTTTGATCATTAAGGAGATTACACAAGAAACATCACATTACAAGATATCTTAAACAATTTTTTAAAGATTTTTTTACACCATTAACTTCTCACAAAGAGATTTTTTATATTATATCTTGATAAGCATAACTGTTTTATCTAATGATAATATAAATCTTATCTTCGTCTAATAAATTAATTTTTAAAAACATGATAAGATCTTACTTTCGATATTTCATAATACATTTGTAACTTATAATGTCTATTATATACTATTTAGAGAATATTCATTCGTTTGACTATTAAGAGGATTACACAAGAAACATCACATAAGATATCTTAGACAATCTTTTAAAGATTTTTTTTGCACCATTAACTTCTTATAAAGAACAACCCTTCACCATAGTTCATTGGTCTTGTATAATTGTTACTTCTTCTCAAGAAGAGTCAAAAGATATTTGACCAATGCTTGATAAGTTATGTTAAGTATTATAATGTTTCTACAAGTCAAAGTTTGCATTATGTAATGCAAATACTCAATGTCTACAAGGACAAACATAGCTAGAGAATGAAGAATGTAGAACGATTATCTTCTTGAACTCCCTATATATAAGAGTAATATTTGAATAAAGAGGAATTTGTTTGTAGAAAACTATTTGACATATGAATAATCCTATTAACATTTAAGAAAAATATTGTAAATGTAGATAAAATATTGTCTTGTTCTTTAGGAATTTAAAATAAAGAACAATACCTTGGATTCCTATTAAGATGTTACATCTATTTTAGTTAGAAAAGCTACCATTCATTGATCACACTTCTTATAAAACAATTGTTTTGGGCAAGAATGGTTATTGTTCTAAAGAATACTCATATTCTTAGCTAGAAGATGTTGTGTTTCCAGACTATATTTGACTGTTTAGTCAAGAGTGATTGAGGTTGAAACAATATTTAGGGTTAGAAAAGGTCAATTAGGCCTTATTTGATTTTAGTGAAGTGTTTTACAATAAAGTCTAAAATATGATTTTATAAGTATCAATATTAACATATGTTGGTGTTCCATGTGGTCAAATAGACACTTAGAGTCTTGTATATATATCTTCATTTGATAAGTTCTCACTTCAACAAATTATTAGTACACATATTCTAAAACATTTCATAAAATATTTAGAACACTTATAATTGTTTAGTCTATGTGGGTAGAGAATATTCGTCTTTTCTTTTAATATAAAAGGATATCACAAAGACATGTCAACACGAAATATCTTTTGAAAAATGTGTAGTTGCTCCATGCAAACAATGTTTTTTACAAGGTAAAGTGTCAATTTTTTGAAGAACGTCATCCATGTTAGGTTCTGCGATTTACTTTAAGTTAAAAAAAACATATAAAAGCAAAGAAAATATAGTAAAATTAAAACAAATCAATGTAAATAAAACAAAATCAAAATAGATAAAATAAAATTATAACAAATCAAAGCAAATAAAATTAAATAAAAAACTATTCTGAATCCTAAAAACCAAACATCAACACTATAACATCCCAAAAATATACTATTAAACTATGGAGGAATCATCACATAATTAATAAGAAAGATTAGTTAATAGAATGAATATAACGTCAATTTACAGTCATTTAACATAACCATAAACAAATTTTATATACATGATACTAAGACCAAAACTATATAAATAACTACTCTAGAATAAACTAAACATATGTTATCCTTCCATCCAATGCTTGCTAAAAAGAAACTTCATCGCTCTTTGTTAACACCCACTAGATGATCATAGCTAATGCACGAACAAACCATTCAATACATGTAACGTCCCAATTATATAGTATTTAATATTATAAAAGGAACCATCACATGATTAATGAAATAGATAAGTTAACAGACACACATAAAGTTATTTTTATAGTAATCTAATTTAACCATAAAACCAACTTTATACATAATGTACAAGTCTTAACACTATGTACATGAGAGGTATCTTTAAACTACCAAAGGAAAAGATAATTATGATACTAGTAAGCATCTAGGTTGTCTCCACCTCACCCTCTACTCACACTCACCAGATGATCATCGCTAAGAAAATCAACACATAAAACAAACAACCAAGAAACACATACAAGAAGGGTAAGCTAATGATAAAAATATATCAATATTGGAAAGTATTCCATCTTATATCACGCATCACACAAAGAAGAACATCCACCCTGATTGTATCCTTTAATTAGACTTGGCCATTTACAAATAGTTTAAATGTCAAGCCGTAGAAGGTTCTGCACTTGTGTGGTGAAACAATTGACCCACTCAAAGCTATCACACAAGGTTAGTTCGTTAAAACGTCCTTTGCAAACTGAAGAAAGGTCCCCAAGCTAGGACCTTCTACTATTCTCACGACATGAGTCATCACTCTCTATTTGAGCGTGGATTATCATTAGAATATCACGATAACCCCCATATCAGCTTCTTACATTTTAAACTAACCACAGTTGACAACCACCCATAAGAATTTCCTCCCTGGAATTCCTTTCCCACACTTTTCCTCCACATACATGTCTTTCATCTAAACATAGTAAACAAAGCACATAAAGTTTACCAAACACCTATCAATATACCATAAACAACCCATAAAAGATCCCAAAGACAACCTAAAACAAACCTTATAATTTATCCAGTTCACACAAAATCATACAAGGAATTAAGCTAAATTTATTCATTATTTTCAATACAATTAGCACCAAAACAAGCATTTCATACAAATTCAACCACATATACAACAATATACATATTCACAATCCAAATATAATACATTATAATTCAATTTAAATACAAACACTAGCTTACCTTGCCTCTAAGAGAGCTATCACAGATTCACATTGGTCCCAAACCTTGCTTAGAGCTCAAGAAACTCTTGAAACGCTTATAAATCACATAAATGATATCAGAGAGAGTCCTTAAAACCTCTTATCAACAAGAAACTAAGAAAAGAAACCAAAACTTACATGCAATGAGAATTCATCATGCATGACCTCAACCTATAATGAAAAGGAAAAATGAGTTAAAACTTACTTGCTCAAAACTAGAAACTGATCGGGTAGAAATGTAGATCTCATTATTGTGGTAATTTAGACACCTGATCGTCAAAGAGATGTATCAGGAGTTAGAAAAGTTAGAGAGATGGTAAAGAACTCAAGAGAAAGATTTTAGAGAGAAGACGAGTGTTTTAGATAATGAGACGAGTTTAAGAAATTCAATTTATATTATCAAATCATTTTTTCATAATACTCGATCTTATTATTTTAAAACATCTATCAACTCTAATATTTTCTATTTTGGTTTAATACCCAATTTTGTCCCCACTTTGGTTTGGAAATCTCAAGTTAGTCCCTTTATAGAAATGTGAGTGCAATGGATCCTTACTTGTAATTATTTGAGTCTAATGAGTCCCTTCCGTTAAATAGAAGGAAACGGAGTTAGTGGGCTGATGATGTGGCAGTTGTCTTTGGTGAGGTGTCAATTTGCGTGCTTACGTGGTGTTAGGGTTCCCCATTTTCAAATTGGGTTTTATTAAAAATTGGGGATAAAAGGATTTGGGGGTGATTTGTTGGAGAAATCTTGAGGGAAGTTCTGGAGATAACTCACCCCAGTTGGACCGGGTTCCGTCTTCGTCGTTGATGGACCGGATTAGGTCTTTTAGTTTTCGTAGAACAGAAAGTGAAAGATCCGAGCCGGTCCAAAATTCTGAGTCTGGAATGAAACAGCGCTATTTAAGGTTTTTTAGGGGTCAATTTGGAATGAATCCCCCTTCTATGAATAAGAATTGACACCGTTGTTTCTTAGTCTTGTAACACTCTGTTATCCATAGTTTTTTTTATTATCGTCTCTTAGATAATCTGGTTAACCGTGATCTTTTCGGTCTTCGTTCTGTCTTTTATTTAATCTCTCTGAAACATTTCTTTCATCTCCATGTCTTGTGCTCTCTTCTAATTGGTTACCATAGTGGCTATCTTGCTACCCTCTATTCTGCTATATAGTGTTTAAGAGGACAATTCCTCTGCACTGGTATTTGGGATTGACAACTACGATCAACACCTAGTACTGTTGGTTCATATATGGATATAATGTCTTACACTTTTGTGGATTGATTGATGTTAGGGACCAACCGAGAAAGAACAAATTGATGTTCAAGGGGATATAGCTTATGACATCGTGGAATTCATTACAGATACATGGCCTGATGTAAGTAATTTTGGTTGTTGGTTGTTTGGCATTGTAATTGTGTAATCTAATTTAAACGTATGTATTGTTGACAGTGATTAAAAGAAACAATTAGAAAGGAAAATTAGAGTTATCAAGTTTCAGTAACATAATTTCCATTATAATCTTCTCTTGTGGGAGACCGATGCATATTTTAATTTGGTTATTAAACTGAGCAAGGAAATTTGTTGTTCAGATCGGCAATCTATCTTTGACACCATCTTATATGATATATGGGACATGTCCTTCATCTATGATACTGCAGCTGAATGTAGCCAACATATTTCATGCATGATATGGTTAATATTTTGTTTTCAGTACTGATGGATGAATTTGGTCATGAAAATGTTTGTAAACATTAGCTGTAAAGATGCATCTGTTTTTATATGAATGTCATCGGCTAAGATAGGCCTGCTGCTTATTGAAAGATATGTTGTTAGTGAGACTATATCTATTTTTGTTGACATCTATTACTGACTCCATTTGTTTGACATCTTTAATCGATGAGTCTAAACAAAAATGTAAGTAATCTCTAGTTAGCTCAAAGAATCCTTTGAAAAGCGTTTCATATGTTTTCTTTGTTATGATTAATTTCAAGATAGTAGGAGACCTGGAGTTAAATGGTTTAAAATCTCGTGTGATCGAAAATCTACCTTCCTTTTGCAGGTTCCAGAAACAACAATTTTCTTTATAGAAGATGGGAGAAAGGTTCCAGCTGCTTGATTTTGATATCCTGGCATTAAAACTTCGTACTGGTTGCTAGACTCTTCAATATTACTGTAATCCCCCAATGCCCCCTTTTTCTTACCATATCCCCCAAAAAAAGAACATAGTTTGGTCTCGATGGACATCAGCATGTGTACTTTTAGTTTAACGACAATTTAATTAGTGATGTGTGTAAAGAGGCAAGAGGAAAAAAAGGTTCCTTTTCATCAATTTTGTATTTTCATTGAGGTTTTAAGCCATATATATAAGTTGTGGGGATAAGGCTCTGCTTGCATGAAATTGCCAGTCGCAGAATCCTTTTACATAAATTTATAATAATGCAGGCTATGGATTCTGAACATAAAACGGGAATTTAGATAAATTAATCTGTGTCATTTATCATTTCGTTCTGTTCGGACTTCGGTTCGAAGGAAGGGGATAAGGGGGCGTGTGTCCCATTCAAAGTTGAACGCGTCCTTGTTAGTAAAAGTTTGATTTGTTTGTACACAATAAAAGTAGAAGCTGATATGGGTTTATTTATTTATTCTCTCTTAAACGTCATTATGAATTCGTTTCTTTAAACACGGTGGTATTACATTATATTTTTCTTTTATGTTTGACAATGATGATGGCTTTTCTTTTGAGTTTAATAGCCATGACTTTTACATTTGAAGTGTGATTCTTTTAATGAGTTTTCATAAAGTTATGAATCCCAGCATTCTGCATTTACTCCCCTGTGTTCAATGTCTTGTCCTACGCCAGCAGGCGTTATTAATATTTTTAGTTTAATTAACAAAATTTGCCAACAGAAGGCTATTGAGTTTTTTTAAATACGCTTATTTACAATGCTTGAGTTGCCTAACAATTTATGAATGGGGAAATGACGTAAGGCTGTTTATATGTGTTAGATATATATATTCAACAATATGAATACAATTGTTAGTAAAATAAATGCTGCTAGAAGTCTTATAATACAAGCAAATAATATTTGAGCTATGTGATTAAAATGAAATGTTTTATTTTATCGTGGCTGTTTAAAGCCCTCCCTCCTTAAACATGTGATTGTGCATATGCAGAATTTAATAATCCAAATGTCAGTACTCAGTGTAAACACTTTTTGACCAACATTCAGCCGATAAACTTGATAATGGAAAAGTAAGTCTAAGTGACTATGGAGCCCCGCCAAAGGTTGAAGAAGACTCCCAAGAGACCTATGCCAAAAATATATATTAGGGGAATTCTATTATAGAAACGAGCTAAGGAATTCCTGTAATAAAATATTTATGTTGCTTTTCCATAATTTTGTTTCCTTTTAAAGTTTCAATTAATTAGGTCGTCTTGGTGAAGGTATGTAAATCAGTACAAGTGATGAGACTAACATCCAGACAAATAAATAACCTACAAAATAAAATAAAAACTCAGACTTCATCTTTAAAAATTGTCTACATTCAAAAGATTATCGCTAGCTGCTTGCTATACATATCGATTAATTATTTTTTTTTCGAATAACAATACCAAAACAGCAACGGTTTACAAATACAGATTACAGACAACAAACCAGGTAGCCAAATTCTCGTGTTCAAGCAAGAAACATTCGAAAAAAGGTGATCTTCTCCTTCAAATAATATTAAATTCAAGTGTTATTATGAGTTTCGTGTGAGCATATCCCTGCATCGTAGAATAGAGTCAAGCCTCTGCAACCTGAGTTGCTGCCTAAACCTGTTTATGAAATCATCAGCCTTAGCGTCCACCCCTTCCTCTTCTTCCCTTTCCTCCACGAACTCCCCACCATCCCTCACCTCAGCTTCGGACTCCGATCTGTCAAAGGTCAAGGACTTAAGCCGCTGCAGGAAGGAAGGAGCACGGCTTAATTGCTGCTCAACCAAGTCACAACTTTCCTTCTGCACTTTACCTAAATCCAGACTAAAACGCCTAACGTGCTCCAACAAAGATGGAGTTCGTACCAGATTCATTCCAGACTCAGAATTTTGGACCGACTCGGATCTTTCACTTTCTGTTCTACGAAAACTAAAAGACCTAATCCGGTCCATCAACGACGAAGACGGAACCCGGTCCAACTGGGGTGAGTTATCTCCAGAACTTCCCTCAAGATTTCTCCAACAAATCACCCCCAAATCCTTTTATCCCCAATTTTTAATAAAACCCAATTTGAAAATGGGGAACCCTAACACCACGTAAGCACGCAAATTGACACCTCACCAAAGACAACTGCCACATCATCAGCCCACTAACTCCGTTTCCTTCTATTTAACGGAAGGGACTCATTAGACTCAAATAATTACAAGTAAGGATCCATTGCACTCACATTTCTATAAAGGGACTAACTTGAGATTTCCGAACCAAAGTGGGGACAAAATTGGGTATTAAACCTTCTATTTTCTAGGTTCTCACAATATAAGCACAAAGAAAAGAAGTGTGGTAAGCTAGTGTAAATAGAGTTACTCTAGAACAATGAATACATCAACACAAACCACAATTCCAATCTAAGTAAATCACACTTGCTACACATTTAATAAATCTAGACTTGACTCATCCGGATATAGTATGAATGTCGAACTATGGTAGTTTATACACTTGTAATGGTAATATTATTGGCCTAGCCCAAGCTACCACACAAGGTTAGTTCTTTACAAATGTCTTTAGTCAAGGAAAGCCCCTAAACAAGAATCTCCTACTACTCTCACCACATGCCTCATCTCTACTTGATAATAGATGATCGTTAGAGTGTCAGGATAAACTCCAATACTTAGTTCCATACATTCATACACTCAACACTTGATAAAAAAAACATTAAGAAATTCCTCCTTGAAACTTTTTTCCACAACCTTTCATTCACATAAGTGACTTCATAAACCCAATAGACAATCATTAACATTCATTAAAGTATAAAAAAAATGCAACAAAACTCACAAACCAATATAAAACACCTTAAGTTAAAGACCTGAAAAAGACGTTCTACTTCAAAAAGGGGCGCCAAGGCGCTAAAGTCCACTAGAAAGGGGCACCTAGGGGGCGCTCAACGACAAATTTCTCGGTAGAAGGGGCGCTTAGGCGGTGTTCAATGCCAAACCTTGCACAAAAAAGGCACCCAGGAGACGCTCAAGGGATTCTCAACATCACGCCAAAATTTGAAATGCTTCAAAATTGATATTTTCCACCCTTTATACATCTTTAACCAACTCCTAAGACCTTCTAGGCATTGAGAAACGTCTGAAAACACATTCCTAATTCAAAGTGCTTACCTCAAACCCAATTTGAATACTCTAAACTTAAACAAACTCAATTTTATACCTTCCAACACCAAATTTTGTGAAATAACAACATGAACAAGTCATAGTAGACCCAAAAACACATCCCAAGACTTCAGTTTCCTCATGCTCTCTACATTCAATTTTCATGTGTCATAACCCATAATTTGAACCTAAAACCTTCTAAAACCACCACAGTGACTCATACCTCTTTCCTTACCAAATTTTTATCGACTCAAGGTGCTAAGAAGTATCAAATAACATATAATTGGACTTACAACATCAGATTTTGCAATCCAAACTCTATCTCACCAACTTGCCCCCTAAAACCTCATTTTTGACCCCAAAAATCTATGTATTTGACAATTCAACATTCCTTAAACCTTGCTACCAATTTCAAGCATCAAAACAACCTTATACATACAATTGATGACAACAATAACATTATAATTTAATCATCAAATAACCAATTACACACATTTAAATAAACTAACACTAGCATAATTATTGAAAGTGTAACTCAATCAGTTTAACATACATACAAGTACCAAACTTGTACCACAAACATAATTTAAAGTTAGACATCTAGCTTTTCTTACCTTACACCAAAGCTATAGAGCTTTAAAAACGCATACCCTTTGCTTTTCGCTCAAGAAACTCTAGAAACACCTAAAAATCACCAAATTGTGATATAAAAGAGTTATTAGAGTCTCATATTAACAAAGATATAGGAAAAGAGGTTTATATGCGACAAGAGATCATCATATGTGATCTCAAACTAAAAACGAAAAAGAAAAATGAGTTGAAATTTATTTGTTCTAAAACCGTATATTAAATAAAATAAATTAACTAGTATTTATTTTAATTAAAAGTTCATTATTATTAATTTAATTAATTAATATAATATTAATCGATCTGGGCAAAACCGTATACCACCTAATCTTTTTATGTCAACACTATTTACAAAAGGATTTTATAGTCATTAAAATAGTTTTTGAGGAGTAGAGTTACTTCTCACCTTCTACTTTATGTTACAACTATTAATTCTAATAAAAGTGTTGAAATAATAGTATGAAGATATGTTTACAACACTTCCACAAAATTAATAATAGTACCACATCATATATTTATATTATGAAGACTTTTTTTATTATTTTAATTATTGAAAATATTTTTTATCGTTTTCTGTTACCAGTACAAATGACTGTCTTCATATAGTTAAAATATCTGATTCTTGGAAATAGAAGGACACAAACTGACCCATAAATTACAGCAACAGAAGGACAACAGTTCCAAAGCTTTTTCTTTTATTTCTTGGTACAACTGTTTTTTTAATGGAGTTTTGATATCTTTGTAGTATGACAAAATTAGTTTCAATCAGTTAAATAGATAATATAAATGGAAAATACTTAATTAACCCTTTAACATCAATGGTACAAAGTCTCATCATCTGCACACATATCATCGATCATTATAACAAAATTCTTAAGTAATAATTAATTTTAAAGACAAAAATAGTGAATCACTAAATAATTAATTTAAATATAAATTTGTAACCTAAAAATTATTGGTTTTTAAATTAGTTACTGATAGTAGATATCAAGATTTTGACTATAAAATTTAGTCTCTAAACTAATTTTTAAATTAATCTTTAAACAATTTTATTATTAAATTGATCATTAGTGAACTTTATTTATTTTTAATTCTTTATAATAGTTGTAAAAATGTATTCCTTTTCGCATAGACAAGATTTACATAATTCTACAATCGATATAAAATTCTAAAACAAAATTATGTTAAATGATATGTTTCCAGTGCTTATATATATCAAGCTTCACCAAATTTTTTATTATATATAAAAAGGACTCATAAAGTTTCAACATTATTTTTGTGGTGTAATTGAGTCTTCTATGCAAATTTATTCATAAATAATTTTAAAAAATAAAAATTATAAAATGAAAGTAAGTTATGCATACATTAAATTAATTTTAATATTAAAAAACCTCTGCAAATGATCTCATATGTAAACTGATTTCTATATAAAGCTTCTTTTGTTTTTATTTTATTCTTCTTTAACCAAAGAAGTGAATCTAAAAGTACTCTTTTTATTAAATTTAGTCTACAAGGAATAATTTTCTCTTCTCTCTCTATATTCAAAGAAAACCTAATTTATTTTATTAGAGTCGATTTTAGTTCTGCCCGAGTAAAAAGGGTAAAATATATTAAAATGTATTATTTAAGATGCCATAAACATTAAAATGTTATGAAGAAAAAAAAAACTGTACACAGCTAGGTAAACTAGGGCGTGAGATGGGACCCAATTCATTGATTAAAAGTTGATTCAGTGTGATACAGCCACGTGTACGGTGAGTATGTGAGGATGGTGCAGAGGCAGACAGAGTAGCAGAGCGGTACCTCTGGCTTTGCGGGAACATGTTGAGTCACCTTTTCATTGATTGTTTTTTAACTTTTTCTTCACACACAGAATTAAAATTTCAATAATTTTTCTCACTACCAAACATGAGTTGCAACAATTGTTGCAGGTAGAAAACTCCAACTATGCTGGGTCTCTGACACGTGTACTCCATCCACACTGCTACTTCCTATCATCAAACAAGTGGGAAATAGAGAGACATGGAAGAGTTTGTTTCTTTTAATGAGACACATTGATTTTTCAAAATAAATAAATAAATAATAATAACGATAAATTGCTGAGAGAACATTTGATGGTGAATGGAGAGAGATTAAGGGGACCATTCTCCTTTTATAATCTTATGTGTGAATTAAAGGGGGACCATTTTTTTTTTTTGACTTTGAAGAGCCAATTTGGGTTTATGATAGCAGTTTTAGATAAACTTGGAATCTCAGATTCCTAGGATTTACACATACCAAAGTACTCTAGAAAGGATAATCATTAACATTTTCTTTCATCATCTAATTAATCATGAGCTTTTTCTTTATGATCATAATGTTCAGTCTCATCTTTAGTGTAGAAGAAGACTTTTAAAACATTATTATGTAGAATTGAAAATAATTAATCTGATTTTTTTTCATTATTAATCTTTCCTAATTTTCAGACATTGATCTTTATTGTTTTTAATAACTTTTAAAGATAGTTTTCTTTTCTACTAATTAATAAAATATAGATACTTTTACAAAGTTTGATAAGATGGATGAAATGAATATATATATATATATATATATATATATATATATATATATATATATATATATATATATATATATATATATATATATAATTGTGTAAAAATTATAATATTTATCGTTAAAAAGAAGTTACAATTTCTTTTTCTAAATGTATCCTATGAAAAAGATAGGTTATATATTGAAGAGAGTGTAAGAGAGAAAATCTATTTGGTTTAGAAGATAAAATGGATTAATAAATGGGAAAGGGAGGATAAGTGATGCTGATTTCAATAATTGTCATACGAAGAAGTTTCTACACTAAAATGATTTAAAATACAAACCGATCAAATTATGTTGTCATATATGTTACTTTAAATGTTTGTTTCTATAAAACCCATATAATAATGAAAATAAATAATTCAAAAATACCATTAAAATAATAAATAAACTTATTTTTCTTTTGCTTTATTTCTTTCTAATCAAATAATCTCTTTTTTGATTTTTTTTATTAGATATTTTTCTCGTCTTTAAATTTCTCTTAATTGTTTCTCAATTTTGATCATCTTTATTAGAAAGAACATTAATGTAAGCGTTTATTGAAAATTTATTATATTTTTTAATTTGTATAATTAATAATATTTTTAGAAAACTTTTGTACCATTAATTAGTTAAAAATATTTTTTAAAAAATAATTTTTTAAAACAACCTTTTTTATAACGACAAATAAATTTTTTCCTTCAAATACTAGGGTTGTACAAATCCTCTTACAGTTTTTATCATTACATTTTGTAATATATATATATATATATATATATATATATATATATATATATATATATATATATATATATATATATATATATATCGTGTAATTATGAAAATATGCAATTTTTCCTCTTAAAAAGCTAATTACATATGTTTTCTATAATTGTTTTCAAATGTGAGATTGAAACTATTTCATGATTCAATACAATAAGAACTTGAAAATAAATTTTTGTAATTCAAAGAAGTTAAGAACACAAAGATCATGACTTAAAACATAATTATAGAAAAAATTTTAAACAATTAAAGAGTTTATAGTTTATTTTAATTTTATAATTAAAGCATCTCCAACTCTGGTTCTTATCAATGATGAAAATATTTATGGTGAATCTTCATTGATTTATCAATCTGTTAGATTCTGGCATTTCCATCTCTGTATTATTCTACGTTCTTCTATGATTTCTTTTTATTTGTGTCTCTTGATGATTCAAATTCAGAAGCGATCGTACTATTTTCTAGATATTTGGCACCAGAAAGTATAATATGATACCTAGATTGTATCATGTATCTATAGTAAGATTATAGTTTGAATATCCTTTGTTATCTTAGTTTTCTGTTATATTGAAAAACCCAACAAAATTCGAATGTTGGTGTTCTATGCTTGTTTTGAAAAAATTTAGAACTTTGTAAGTAGTAAAACCCTTAGGTTTTATCTAATTTTGTTGAGTTTTTAATTATTTGTATTTTTTGTTTAAATTGTGCATTTATTCATGAAAATTGTTTGTTTTTGTTGTTTTTTATTAGTTGTAGTCCCAATTAATTGTTTCCTTAGATTTTGCATGAGTTTTGGTTTTTGAAGAAAAATCTATTTA
The DNA here is from genome assembly GCF_016808095.1 of Vigna angularis. NCBI lineage: Eukaryota > Viridiplantae > Streptophyta > Magnoliopsida > Fabales > Fabaceae > Vigna > Vigna angularis. The sequence goes on along the minus strand of NC_068971.1, from coordinate 29,971,746 downwards.
CTTCTTTTTTTGTTTTTGGTTGAAATGAAAATAAAGAATAATGAATCCAAGTCAAAAAGAAACAAGTATATGTTGAAAGAAAAAAAACTAAGGATCCAAGAGAAAAAAAATAAAGAACGCAACACAAATTTTTGTTGTAATTTTTATTTTTAGTTTATTGATCTATTGAATTGCAATCAGGCTTTTTCTTAGAGTCTCTGTCTTGTCTCATTTAATTATTTTTGGTAGTTTAATTATTTTCTAATTTTATTATTTTTTGTCTTTTAAAATTTCTTGAAGTTTTGTCTAGAGTTTTGTATTTTCTTTGACCTCTTGAGTCGAGATTTAGTTCTCGCAACATTTTTTACATTGTTTGTTCACTCTTTGCTTAAGCTACTAGAGTTCTTTGTCAAGCGATAAATGAAATTTAAGTGGAAAAGGACAAGAGAGTACTTTAAAAAAAACCTTCAATGTGATATATAAGTAGATTTTTCAATGAAACACTTAGAAGAGTGATGAGGTTTGTACTATTATTTAGTTTACTAACTTTTCTTGCAGGATCTAGAAATATTGAGCAATGCAACAAGTTTCAACAGAGGAATTCTTCTAGGAGTGGTTTTACATATGGTTTAACGTATCATACTCTTCCCTAGGATCATTTGATTAGGGGTACCAAATACATTTTTAGACACCTTAGATGGTCAATTATATGAAAATTGGTTTTTCATTGAGAGAAAATTCTCTTTATTCTTGAATTAAAACTTTGGTTCCTATCAAATATTGAATTCTTTATGATGAATCTTTCTTGACTTATCAATTTATTAGATTTTAGTGTCTCTAACTCTGGTTCTTATCAAACATGGAAATATTTGTGGCGAATATTCATTGACTTATCAATATGTTAGATTGTGGCGTTTTCATCTCTATCTTATTTTGTATTCTTCTTTGATTTATTTTTGTTTATACCTCTTGAGGATTCAATTTCATAAGTGATCATACTCTTTCCTGGATAGGATTATATCATCTAGCACCATAGCATATCATCTAGTATCCAAATTATATTATGAAGGAAGCTAAGTTTAATGCTTTTAAAATGTTGTCTAGTTGTTTAAATTTTTGAATTGTGAATTGTTCTTGTTATGACTCGATTGACATGTTTGATAGTATGTAGATGTTGAAATTAGATGTTTTAACTCAATTGTATGTTCATGAATGCTTTGAAACAAGAAGATACCTATGATTAAATCGGTATATGTGATATTTTTTGGGCTGGACAAAGTTGTTAAACATTAATTTGATGTGTTTGTAACTTGTATGAAGCATGAATTTGATTTTTGGAATGGTTGAAAATGTCAAATTGCAAGAATTTTCTTCTCTACATTACGCAAACTCACTAGGCAAGCAAACAACTCATTGAGCGAATGTCAAAATCAATTTTGGCAGAGATGTTTTCTTGCTAGGCAAGTTGAGTTTTCCTATTCTAAGTCATCTCAAGAAAATTGTGATTCATGTATCGTTAATTGTTGGATTGAGACAAAATTTTTAAAGCAAGTCCTATACATATTGGTATTTTCATTTGACCGTTTGAATATTTGAATGGAGGTTTGTAGTTAGAGCAATATTTCGTGTAAGATTCTTGTAGCTTAGATTTTTGACAACTTTGACCTTTGTTTCTTGTTTGGTGCATAACTTTTTCAACAATTATCCAATTGAGATTATTCTTTTTACAATGCATTCTTGAATCAATTATCTTTAATTTAAATGTAAGAATATAACTTTTAGAATTTTTTGGAAGTTGTAATTTTATTTTTAAACTCCCAAACATTTTATATATGTGTTGTTAATCTAGTGTGCAATATACTTGAAAAAAGGTGATATGTAGTGTAAAATATGTATGTTGAGGATATAAACTGATGATAATACAGGGGATTCCTTGGAGGAAATGCTTTTGGTGTATGATTCTTTTGTGTATGCATTATCATGACACTCTAATGACCATTAACACTTAGATAAAGTAAAATGAGTTATATAGTGAGAATAGCAAGAGGTCATATTTTAGGGGTTTTTACTTGGCCTAAGAGGCAAAAACTTGAAAGTGATAGAGTAAAACTTATTGATAATGATTTTATATAGTAGTATGGGCAACCATAAAGAGCACATCTCTAGTGAATCTGATATCAATGCACGTGTTTAAATAATTGAATTTAGAAGAGTCTCTAATTGTATGTTTTATTTCTCTGTATGACTATTCAAGTGTATTGTATGGTGATAAAATTTGTCTACTTATTATATGATTATCTCTTTTTTAAATTAGCTTATTCTCTTGTTTTGTTGTGTTTTCTTGTGATTGTTTTTTTATTTTACAATGATTAATGATTATCTTTATTAGTGTAAGTATATACAAAAGCAAAAGTTGATATATTTTAAGAGAGATATATTAATGTTGTTACAGTATCGTTGTTAGGCTTTCTTTCCTTATTCCAGGAATCTTTAGGACAGGCTATAAGTTTCCTTGTTTTTTCTATAAGTTTCCTTGTTTTATCATAGTTTCCTTGAAATTATATATTTATATATCTCTTGTTGTTATAATTATATATTGTAATAACTGTAATAACAATGTTTTAGTAAATTTTCAGTTTTGATTATTGATTCAGACTATTTTAATAGTTTTATTTTATTAAGCTGGGATATTACTCACTACAAAATATATTAGTAATTTTTGTAAAAGTAGATATGTTATTTGGATTAAAATTACTTAATTCTAAAAAAATTTATAATTAAATTTTCTATTAATGTTTACCGAAAATAATAATGCACATTAATAAAACTATGAAATAGAAAACAGGTTTAAGACAAGAATATATAAAGCTAGAATTATTCTTCTCCAAATTATATTTTATGGTTGGCAAGTGGTGATGGGACATTTGACCATATTCAATTTTTTTTGTCACGTTTTTATATGACTTTAAATATACTTTATATTAAATTGAGTAATAAATATGTCATCTTTAAAAGTAATGGTAACTCTTAATATTTCTATTTTATTTATGAATTGAGGTGGTTCGTTGTGAATAAATTAAGTACGACTATTAAACTTCATTTAATTAACCATAAATGAGTGAAAGTGAAGTGGATACATTAACTATGGTAACTTACTACTAGTCATCTCTCAAACTGTAATATTCCATTAAAAGGACAAGTATAATTTCTGACTGCCCAAAAAAAAATTATAATTGTGACTCAACTATTCAATAATTCTTGTTTGAGGTGGAAATCTAGTTACAAATAATTGTAAAGAGAGATTAATTAATTTATACATGACCTAATCAAAATAATATAACTTCTACGAATAAAACATTTCAAGTAAATTAATACTTCATATTTTAATAATCATTGATGAAAATATTATTGAAAAGGTAAAAAAAAATACTAATAAATATATTTAACATATTATTTTCACTCGTTTATTCACATAAAATAGTTTAGAAGTAGTAATGGTTTTATAGATGTAATTCCATTATTTTATTAATAAAATATCAAAACTATAATTATTTTTCATTAATTAATTGTTATTTTATAAAAGCAAAAGTTGTTACTCTATATCCTTTCTATGTATCCTTCCTAGATATTCTACTCATCTTTTGAAAATCAAAGTTTACCTTAAGACTTCTAATGTAGAGAGTAACACAATCAATAATGACTCATTGCTTTAAGAAATGATGCAGGGAGTCTCGAAAGAAAGTGATTAGCAAAAGCAATTTGAGAAGATGTGTTCGGTAGAATGGGGTGTAATGGTGCTCTCTAGAAATGTTAGGCCAATTCTAAAGAAAGGGAGCTAGAGAAAGATATAAGAGAAGCTCTAGTCTAGTGACTCTTAAAGAACAAAGGTTTCTGAAATAATCTCGACAAGAATTTCTTACAATATTTAAGAGTGAATTACATTAGGATGGGTACCTCAATTTATAGGATTAGAGGTCTCCAAATTCAAGACAGAAAAGGAAGGGAAAATTCAAATAAATTTCTCCATGCGCTTCTAAAGAAGTGCCATACATTGTGGAATAAGTGCCAAGTGGCACTCACACTTTACATGCTTTTGCAACATGTGCAAAATATGTATAATATGGTTTTGATTGGGCCACTTAAAGCCCAACTGAAACCTTAGGTGATCTCCTGTGATCCCAACCCAAACACAAGCCCAAATCCTACAAAGAAAGAAAAAAATACATGGTCCAAATGAAATCATACTCTACTAGGCCAAAAGAAATCTAATCTATGCACTTTATTAATCACTAGAATTGGACCTCTTTAGAGATGATCTTGGGCCTAATAAGGTTGTTGGAGACTTAATGTAGCCCAAACCTCTTCTAAGCTCTTGACTCAGGCTCTAGCTCTTTTGTATCATCTATTTTATGGATGACATGGTTGGTGCTAAGTCATTATCCTCTCCCTCTTGACAAAGATTTGTCCCCATATCTACATAATTCTTTATGACCATGGTCCTTTTATTGATCATGTTGTTACTTACTCCTCTAGGATCAAAGACTATTCTTAAAAAAAAACACTAAAAAACAAAGTAAATGTTATATTTACTTAATATTCACTCAAGATTATAATTAAGTAAGATATGGCTCGTAATGTTCATTCATCTTATATAAAATGAATGTTAAAGGTATTTGTAGTTAGGAACATTACTATTTGTATGTCTACCTTATGTTGTTTCAATATGATCTTGAGTGGACTTTCTTTAAACCCATAAGGTTTATTGACAATAAAAAAAAAGTTAACTATGTATAGAATTTCATCTCAGAAAACTCAACCCTTATTTTTCTTCTTGCTTCTAAATTTTCTTCTAGTTCTTCTTGTCTATGCTCTATCATCCTAAGCTCTTGTCTTAGAACAAGAAAACTTTCTCTCTCCATCTTTTCCTTTTCTTCTTCAATTTTTAATTGGGTTTGTTCTTAGTTCTTTACCACTTGTGAATGTGATAGAGAACTAAGTACAAAATTGTCAGTGCAACCATCAAAGTTGACCTTATCTTAGTTTTAGACAAGTATTTTCCCTTTAAAATTATGATTTGTTTGTTGGAATACTCAGAAGACTTGTGACTTCTACCTAGGCACTTAGAATATTTTATATTTTTGGTGTAAAGGTAAGTAGAAGTTTCTTTCCTTTCCTTAATTTTCTCTTCATCTTTCCTCTTGAGTCTCGTTTGTATTTGATCCTCTATCACTTGAGTGGGTGTAAAAGGATAAAGTACAAACTTTCTCTCTTTGTGAGTGAGGTTAATCTCATTAGAAAGACCATTATGTATAGATTTTAACAAAACATGACAGACTTCCATTGGAACTATGTCACATAAAACTTCATCCTCAAAATTCAAAATTGAAAACTACACCTTCACTTGTTGAATAATTGTGATATCCCCCTCTTCATTTAGCCAATGAAGTTTTTAAGGTTTTGGATGAGGTATTACAACCAAATTCAACCTTTTAACTAATGTAGTACTTCAACAGTTACATCTAGACCTACTATCCACAATGAGAGAACATGTGTTTTACATCTAATATTAAATATGTTCTCTTTTTGTGTAATGTGCTGAGTACTTGGCTGGTTGTTAAGAAGTTTTCTAATCATAAGAAGTTCTCCTCCACAAGGGTATGCATCCTCATAGTTTATACTAGACTTATGCTCTTGCTCACTCTCACTAGATGACTCATCTTGATTAATATATAGGTCAATACTCCTCATGATTATGGTTCTCTTAGTGGGGCATTGAGATGCTACATGTCCATGGCATAAACACTTAAAACACTTGATCTCACTAGTGCGAATGTGTGAAGATGTTTCACCCTTTTCTTTATCTTTTTCCTTGGTTAGATTTTTTAGTGGCTCTTCTTTCTTGTTTTCCTTTCTAAAATGTTCTTTAGCATAAGAACTAGAGTGAGCTTGATCTCTTTTTGAAGATGATTTTCTTAAACATTTTTATTCTACCTTTATATGCATTTGAACTAGATCATTCAAATATATATAAGGTAGAAGCTCAACTTTATCCCTAATCTCAAGGTTTTTGCCACTGAAGAACCTAGTTAGGGTAATACCCTCTTCCTCAATAATCCTACTCCACATGATGTACAACTCCATTTTTTGCTTAGCACTTTTCCTCCAAATACTACTTTCATTTCTAACTTTAGAAATTTAGATTATTTATATAATTATTTGTTACACAACAAAATTTATACCAATTAAAGTTATTTTATTATTTGTAGGTTTAATCTTTAATTAGTGAGTATTAATATATTCAAGGATGATGTTGACTCAACATAAAGATTTCTCGAACTTGGTTAGACATATCATATGCTTTAATTTTAATTTTATAGTTGTTAACTCATGTTAAAAATGTAAATTTTTTTATTAATATGATCGGTTAGTTATGTTATTAATTTTTTTACCATATTATTAAAAATATAATTATATGTTAATTTCATGTTTTAGAAGATCATAAGAATACAAACTTCTATACTTATAATTTTAGTGTCCGATATTATTTAAATTGATATTATTCCGAGCATATCAAGAGACCTTATGTCCAGTTGCTAATCTCCAACCAAGAGATCAACGATTCTCCATCACAAAACCTATAAAATGTATAATCACATAGATACAAGTTTAAAGGTTTAGAAAACACTTCTCTTGAAGCCACAAGAGAGGAGACTCACTTCCCCTGAACACACAAGTGATGAACACTTCCTCTGAGTCTTCATGAAAGATGAACATTTTCTTTAAATCTTCACAAAGGATGACAAACTTTAGTCAACAACAACAATAACACTCCATCACACTCCTAGTAAAAGTTATCGCTCAGCCTACACCAAGTTTCCAAAGCCTCTATAGAAAGTTTCACAAGATCTCTAGCTCTCACTTCAATTATATTCTAATTGAGTGTTGTGTTTTTGAATGAGAGCCTAAACCCTATATTTATAGACTTCACTCATGGACACCTCTAAAACTTTGTCTTCAACCTTTACTCTCTGGAATAATCGATTATCTATAGTGTTAATCGATTATCCACTAAAAACAAGCATAATGGATAGTTCAACGGCTCAAAATGGCTAATAACGGCTAGTGATAATTAGATTATCAACATCTGATAATCAATTATTAATAATCAATTATGAATAGTGATAATCGATTATGAATAGTGTTTTTGCTATATTGTTTTGCTATAGTGATATGCTACAGTGATTTTGCTATAGTGATTTTTAAAACACATCTTATTCTTTGTAATAATCGATTACCTCAGCTGCAAATCGATTATTTGGAGACTTTTTGACACCTTTGAGTTTTTCTTGACTTTTTTATACAAGGTATCAAAAGACATTCTTAAGTTAAGTCCTATACATTAAATATAGACTTATTACAAAAGCTTTACATAGAAAATTACAAGTCTTTCACTATCTTTTTCATGTTGAATTCTTGGACTTGTTTTCATCATCATCCTTGTTTTTATCATCATCTAAACACCTCCTGTTTTGCTAACAACTAAACTCTCAATCGATTTATGTGTATTGAGTAAACATTAGTTTCTTGTTTGAGATTTGTATTTTCCCTCCATCCAAGATTTAAAATAATATAAAATCAATATAAGTATTTTCCTAATATCCTGCAACATGTACATATTATTTTCGAAATAAATAAAAATATAGTACATCAAAAAAATTTACACCATATTACACCATAGTTAATAAAATATTGATCATAATATGCCCCAAATCTCATTAAATTTGATAATTGATATACAAATATACCAATAATAAATTAAATTGAGTATAATTTGTCAATCAATGATATTACTAAGTCAAAATCTCTCAATCAATGATATTATGAAGTAATTATCTTAATGATCCATACCTTTCTATAAATACAACACATTCTCTAGTTTTATTCTGAAATACAACATATTACTATGTCAACGTATCTTAATGACACCTACCGTGAGGCTTGTGAAATTCTTCCCACACCCCTCTAAAGTATCAAATAAAAGATCAGCTACCATGGTTGAGACACACACTCGTGTGTGTGCGCACACACATACATTAAATGTGTTTACTAAAGACTAAAAAGCAGTAAGATAATATTAAGTTTATGACTATGGGTGTAAATGTCAAGAAACGTTTTTGACAAATACCACAAGCAATTTCCAAATTTGACGAGGGATCAAATTAGAATTATTAAAGTTTGGAATATAATTGATGGGATCAAACTAGAGTTATTAAATTTTGGAATATAATTCACAAAGTCACCAAATGAATTATGGCCTCCATTTGTAGGAAACGAAATATTACATATTTTGTGTGTTCTATTTTGTGCTTTTTATCTATAAGTTTCTATCAAGGTATATGTTTAAATCCTTAAGGCATTTTACATTTGGAAGATCACATACATGTTGTTAATACGACAATTTATATAATTTTCAATGGAAAATTCAAGTTTGCTTCCACATTCTATCTCATATTGAATTGAAGTATGTGTTCATTAAGGATTAATATAAAGTTTGGATTCATTTGTTAGTACTAACCAAAAACATTTCATATGCATGTTTCATGGTGTGTATGTAACAAGAATAACCTTTCTTACCCCTTTTATCACTAATGTGTTAAGACTAATTCTCTAAAATGATTAACTTTTTTTATGCTTGAACCTTAACCAATAATAAAATTATATCCAACACTCTTCCTTATACCCCAAGATATAAATTATTAATGGTTATTTCCTAATAAAGCCTAATCATAACAACTCTTTTCATGTCAATAGAAGATTTAATTCACAAGCTATTACTTTTTGTGAGATGTGTATACCTTATTCATGTTATTAAAAATACGATAAAACAATAAAAGTTTCTTCTCTAAGAATCGGGCCTTTTAAGCATATTAGTAGGTCACTAATAAATACAACTCGTTATGGTAGCATAAATACAATCCCAACTAGTATTACACTGAACTATCCACCTAGGTAGCATAATATAGTAATGTATTACCCATTGAGGTAGTAAAAATATAACCCTAATAGGTATAACAACGTACTACTCGTCGAGGTAGCAAAAGTACAATCCCAATAGGTCTAACAATTCACTACCCATCGTGGTAGTAGAAATACAATCCCAACGGATACAACAATGCACTACCTGCAGATGTAGCATAAATACAGCCCAAAAAGGTATAACCATGCACTACTTGTCAAGGTAGCACAAAATTTACACCTACTAAGTATAATTAGTGCATTATCCATTGAGATACCACAATATATGATGCACTACCTACTAAGGTAGTATGATAACTAGTGCACTACCCATCAAGGTAGCACAATAAATGGTACACTACCATCAAGGTAGCATAATTACAACCCTAAAGTATATAACAATACACTACCCACCAAGGTAGCACAATAATTGGGGCACTACCAACCACAATAGCACTATAACTAGTGTATTACCTGCTAAGGTAGCACAATAAATGGTGCACTACCCATTGAGGTATAACTTGTGCACCACCTGTCAAAGTATCAATTTGTTTACATCCATCGAGGTATAACTAGTGCAATATTCATCGAGGTAGTACAATATTTACACCCACTAAGGTATAACTTGTGCACTACCCACTAAGGTAGAATAATACTTATACCTATCGAGGTATAACTTATGTACTACTAACTGATGTACCACTTTATTTATACAAATTGAGGTATAACTTGTGCACTATCATTTGGTGTACCACTTTATTTATACTCGTTGAGATATAAATTATGCACTACCAATCGATGTAACACTTTCTTTATACCCATCGAGGTATAACTTATACACTACCAGCTGATGTAGTACTTTATTGTCACCCACTAAGGTATAACTTACGTACTACCTACCTAGGTAGCAAAATATTTCCACCTACTAAAGTGATAATTAAGTACTACCTACCTAGGTAGCAAAATATTTTCACCTACCAAGGTGAGAATTAAGTATTACTCGCCTAGGTAGCAAAGTATCCCTACCCACCGAGGTAGAAAAAGCGTATTATCCACTTAGACATAAAATTTATCACTACCTACCAAGGTAGAAAAATACTATTCAACAAGATAAAAAGCTATCAAACTACTCGCTAAAGTAGCAAAATCATGTCTACCCGCCAAGGTAGAAAGATATTAAGTGGCCACTGAGGTAGAAAACTAAACTTACAAATATATACACACGCTCTAACTCGACTTTACCAAACCACACTTACAGGTTCATTTTCTCACCTTGTAGAGCTTTGAGCTTATGAGGCATATGTATTTCCCCTCCATCAAAGCTGGAAATAACATTAAATTAATATAATTATTCTCATAATATATTGTAATATGTACATATTATTCTCTTAATAAATACAATTATAGAATATCATAAAAATATTACACCATACTAAATACAATTATTAGCATAACATGCCATAAATATCATTAAATTTGATATTTGATATACATATATAGCAATAATTAATTAAGTTGAGTATAATTTATTAATCCATGGTATTATTAAAACAATCTATTAATTAATGATATTACTAAGGCAAAATTTATCAAACAATGGTATTATCAGTTAATTATCTTAACAATCCACATTTGACTATAAATACGATGCATTCTTACATGAAGTACACACTCAATCACATATACTCTTCTATACTCATATTTTCTTATGTTCTTACTAATTTATGCGTCAGAGAATCACTAGTAAGAAAACGTCTTTTTAACGCGCTATATACGCCTCAGTTTTACTAAAACCAAAGCGTATAAAAGCACGGTGGCATTTTTGTAGTTTTAGGGAAGTTATATGCCTCGGTTTAAAAGAAACTGAAGCGCAAGATGTCTACTATCTCGGTTAAGCCAGAAACTGAAGCATAAAGTTTTGTCATTGTACCCTCTGCTCCTCTGCAGATCAGTTGACAAACTGAGAAACTTTTTGAAAAACACATACTGCCTCGGTTACAATCAGAACCGAGGCATATAGGTTCAATAGGTTACAATCAGAACCGAGGCGAGGTGCGGCGAGGTCGCATCTGATAGCGGCGAGGTGCGGCGAGGTCGCATCTGATAGCGGCAGCACTTCCGTGAAGGTTCCAACTCCGACTTCTTCGATGGAGACGACTGCGCGAGGACGTTGGCCATTCTGATTCGCGACGCAAGTTTCCTTCTCCTCCTTCTCCCTCTGTTTTCGTTTGAGTTTTAGGGGTTTCCTGTTTCGTATAAGAACGCGTGTTGGGTGCAAATGGGGATGCGATGACGGACGAAGGCGGGCGGTGGCGCGTTGCGAGGAAGGCGGCAACTGAGTGAATCATTTTTCGATTTGGCATTTTAGGGTTTTTGATATTGAGAATTGGAGAATTAGGTTTTTCATTTTCAGATTTGGGGTTTCTGTTCTTGTTTTTGCGACTTAGGGTTTCAGCTATTCATCTAATTTTAGAGTTCCAATTTTATTATCTGAGTTTGTGAAACAACATGGTTATGTCCTGAAACAAAATTCCTGGCTTGGGAAAATCAGGTATAACTCGGATTGTAGAGGAGATTCTCTCCAAGCGCGGGTCTTGTTCTTCTTTAATGTTTTTCATAGCCATTCTGGTCACTCGTCTAGCGGAAGAAGTGGAACGGCAGAGGACGGTGGACGGAGGGTTAAAAGAAGGGCGTGGGAAAGGGAGGAGCGTAGGGAATCTAGAAGAAGGGCGTGAGACAGGGATTTCATTTCAAATTCATTTTTGGGCTTCTTTCTTTGCAATCTCGATTTTTTTTCAATTTGGGGGTTTGAAATTAGAATCTGGAACCGAGGCAGTAGAGGGAGACAAAGTAACTCGTTTCGGAACCGAGACAAAGAGTCTACCACTTTTTGCCTCGCCTGAATATGCCTCGGTTCAGTAACCACTGCCTATGAGCAAAAATAATCGATGTCATTTCCTCTGACTGCACTAGTGAATCTTCTACAAATAGATATTTCTTCGATTTTATTCTGAGATCAACGATCTAGTCTCTGTCACCTCAGATAAACCTCACTATTTTTTAATAAGAACAAGATTTAATACAAAGATTTATGATATATATATATATATATATATATATATATATTACAAATACTTTTAAAACATTTTCTTATATCAATCGTAGTTTTAGAGTTATGAAGTAATGCAGGTATAAGATAAAACCTATGAATAGAGTATTCTATCTGCTTTAATAATCTTAAATGAAAAAAAAATTACATATAAGTATTTGAAACAAAACTTTTTTCCAAAACGTTCTATTTTGAAAAAAAAAATCTCAAAACTAAATCAATGTCAACTTATTTACCAAATGTAACATGTTTTTCTTTCAATCTAGAATTAGGTATTTAAGAACCATATACAACAAAATAAATTAGGCAACCGACTTTTCATATATTTTTTTAAAAAATTTAGATTCTATTTATAACATAGTACAAAGATAATATAAGCACATACATGGTGCCATTATATGTAACAAAAGAAAAATCAAACTCTACAAGAAAAAATAAGTTTGAAAAAGGCTCTTTTATTAAACCATTTTAATAGAACTTAAATGAACTATTCTTTCAAAACATTAGTTGAATTCGATCCTTAAAAATCAAATTTGGATTGATTTTCCTACTATGGATTCATAGCAAAACTTAAAAATCAAAATTTCCATTCTTAAACTGAAAAGGAAAAACAAAGGTCGTGTTTGATAAATAATTTGACATTGTATTGGTTTGGATTTGAGAAACTAAAAAGAAATAAAATAAATTTAAAAAGTCATTATCATATTAAAGACAGCTTTAATAAACAGTACAAAATATTGTTGAATGATTTAAGTGAGAAATCTTTATAACGATAACAATGGATCCTACGCACACACCCATATGCATGTTCCACTGTATTCTGCATCGACTTTACCTTTTTGAGTAATTCAATGATTTATTGGGTACATCTCAATGATTTTTCTTTACGTGCCTAATGAGAAGAGAAAACAAAAATGTTAACTTAGAATCCCATTTAGTTAATAATATTAAGATATTTTTAAATTTAAATTTAAATTAAAAATGTTTTTATTAAAATTTTAATATATTTTAATCTTTAACTTAAAAAGTAAATAAATATAAATTTTTTAATCTAAAAATATTAACTGTTTAAGTTAAATTGATATTAATATTGAAATTAAAATTGTGTCATATAAATAACTTAAATATAAATTTAAAATAATATTTAATTAAATTTAAAAAAATCATTAATTTTTAAATTTTAGAAAAAATATTATAATATGGACAAATCTAATTTCATTATAAAATTTAAAAACTATAAAATAATATTTAATCTAATATATAATTATATTGCATGGAAAATTAACATTAAATGAGGGAATTAATAGTGGGATAGATAAATTGAAAAGAAGAATTAAAGGAGACTGGTAATGGTAGGCTTGGTACCAATAGCATAAGTACTTCTGTGAATTAAATTAAAAATATAATTAATACATACCAGATCGGTTGCAGTTCTGTTTCTCACGCCTTTCATGGGGTAAAGCTTTAAATGGTTAAGTCAGTTTCTTTTAATAATTTATATATATGAGGACAAGTGTTATAAAGAGATAGGTGAAAAGATATATTGTAAATGGGTTAGTAGAATGAGGTAAAGATAGATTAATATGATTATGGTGGAAGTTGTAGAGAGATGCTTTGAATGAAAAGATGTGAAAAAGGAAAAGATAGAGAAAGCATAAAAATGAGGGATAGAAGAAGAAGCAGGAGATAGGGGGAAACTGGAGTTGAGATCAGCCACAAATATCCCACCAATCTTTTCAATGGGGAAACAGAAGAGAGAGAGAGAGAGAGAGAGAGGAATAAGTGTAGAAAGCATATAAAAAGAAAGAAAGAAGAGACAAAGCATAAGATGTTCCATCAAGCTGAGTGAAGATGGGGTAGTTGGAAAAGGAGTTAGAGTGGTCTCCCTAATTGTCTAACCAAAGCTGTGAAAGCAATAAGTGAGGGAGGGTCTGAAAGCAATCTGAACTTAGTTCATTAATATTTTTTAATGTAGTGCTGGATTGATCTGACTCTTATATACATATGCCTTCCTTTTCAGAACCCTATCAACTTCTCCTTTCTCTTCTTTGGATGCACCCTACACCCACACCACTTTACTCATTTCTACCTTAACATTCCCATCACCATTTATCTCCATCTACCACTCCACCATCATATTCCTAATTCATACCACAAAGCTCCTTGCATTTTCTTACTTTCATTTCTTAACTCACCATTCCAATAGGAAATTAAAAGTTTCTATCATATATAAATTTATCTTTTCTTTTCTAACAAATGTTTTTATATTGATTATAAAAGTAGACTCTTTATACTAATTTTATGTATCTTTACTTTTATTCATGTTTAACAACTTGTATAAAAAATTTATTTTTAACCCGTATAAAAATATTTTTTTTATATACTAATAATGTTCTTTAATAATCATGCAAATCATTCATCCAAATCTTCCATGGATCTTAAGATGATTTAAAACTACATGTACCGTATGGACCGGACAGTCACACGAACATACAGGTGTCAAGTTAGACCGGACGACCTCAGAAAACAGGAACACACAATCGACCGGACAGTCACCTCTCTAGAACTCATTCTCTTTGTTTTCTCTCACTTCTCTCTACAATTTCTCACTCTTGGATCATCTGTTCGATGATCAGGAGGTGTCTGGGCGATCCTTAAGTCCAGGACTACCTATCTGACCGATCAATTGGTTGAATTGAGCAAGTAAGTGTTGAACCCCTTTTTCCTTAGTGTTTAGGGTTCTTGATCATGTAAAGTGGTTCTGTTTTGCATGGATCAAGAATCCCTCTTCATTAATTCTTCGTCCATTTGTGGTTCTAAGGTTGATCTTCAATCATCAATCGATGATTTGTAGGTTTTCTATAAGTTCCTTGTGCCGCAAGAATATGTGGAGCGTTTAGAGGTTTTGGAGCTATTGAATCGAGGTAAGGGAAGCTAGAATCTTTACTTTAAATTGTGATTATGTTGAAAGAAGTGATAATGTATATGTGTGTGGGTATGAAGAGGTTGAGAAAATGAGAATTTATTTGTGCTTTCGTGATAATGAGTTAATTGATAAATTTTGTGATGATGAATGGTTTAGAACATGTAAAATCTGCTTGTATGTGTTATTGATGTTGAATTGTGTATTGATGAAGTAAATTGTGTTGATTAAATTGTGGAAGAAAGGATTACTCTTGGTTGTATGTTATTTTGGTCTAAAAAGGAGGTCTTAAGTATTGAAACTGTGAAAGAAGTGTTGAACTGATTTGAGATATTTAGAGTCTGTTATAAGTTGCTTTGTGAGTTGTTTAAGTCCTTGAAAAGAAGGAACATCTGATATATGAGTATGTGATGGTGGTTAGATAATGTCTAGCTTGTTTAGGACCAGTTTTTGAGGAAGTGGGATAATGAAAACTTGAGTTAGGGGTTCTGTGTGAAAATGGTCAGTTTGGGGAGTCTTGATAAGTCCTATGGGACTTGTTGAAGTTCCTAAGTTGCTTGAAATTGTCCTACAAACAGTAGAATTCAATTTGAGTCTCTAAGTTAAACTTTTATAAGCTTTTGGTTGAAATCTTGTAGTCACTTGTTTAAAATGAGTTTGGTATGAGTTGGACACAATTGGTTAAGTATAATTGAGTGTATAACACAATCTAGGAGGGTTAGAAGTTGGGAAAATTATATCAAATTGGTCAAGGGCAGTTTGGGATGATAATTTTGCAGTTTTCGTGGTGCAGAATTATGCAGACTTACTGAGAGAGTGGAGTCGCTTAGCGAGGGGTTAGATGCCTAGACCATTGTTTGTCCTTTCGCCTAGCGAGTTGGGTCGTTGAGCGAGTGGTTGAGGGGTCTGAACCACTGACTATTTATTCGCATAGTGAGTTGGGTCGCTGAGCGAGAGGTTGGGGTCTGGGAACAATGTCTTTATGGTCGGTCAGCGAGTGTGGTCGGTCAGCGAGTGTG
The DNA here is from genome assembly GCF_016808095.1 of Vigna angularis. NCBI lineage: Eukaryota > Viridiplantae > Streptophyta > Magnoliopsida > Fabales > Fabaceae > Vigna > Vigna angularis. The sequence continues at coordinate 29,955,701 of NC_068971.1, read as the reverse complement.
GTCGGGCAGCGAGTGTGGTCGGTCAGCGAGTGTGGTAGCTCAGCGAGTGTGGTCGGTCAGCGAGTGTGGTCGCTCAGCGAGTGTGGTCGCTCAGCGAGTGTGGTCGCTCAGCGAGTGTGGTCGCTCAGCGAGTGTGGTCGCTCAGCGAGTGTGGTCGCTCAGCGAGTGTGGTCGCTCAACGACTGGTCCAAGTTTTGTTTTATTATTTTCATTCTTGTATCTTGATAAGTTTGAGTTATGTTTTGATTAGAGTTGTCAAAATGGGTAACCCGGCCCGACCCGACCCGACCCAATCCACCACGGGTTGATCACTTAGTGTGTCAACCCAACCCGGCTCATTTATTAGCGAGCCAAAAAAATTCGAACCCGACCCGACCCACCACGAGTTGGTGGGTTAAACGGGTTGGCTCATTAGCTCACTTAATTAACTTTTTTTTAACCTTTTTCTTCTCAGATTCTTATAACATGTTACTTTGATCGATCAAATTGAAACAGTAATAATTGAACCAATTGATATAAAAGAAAATGAAACAAAAGAAATATATTGTTATATATATTCTAAGCTATCAAGCGTAAAATTTTGCTAATTTAATTTAGTGAGACATACAAGAAACTACATATAGACGTTAACAAAAATATATAGCACAAGATAAAATTGTCATGCTTGTAGATAGGTCTAAAAACAAGATAAAACAAATGATATATTCCCGAATAATCCAATCTATATTATTATCCATCTATTAAATTGGAGTCCTGAATGGATAAATCCACAGTATTATGCTCTCTTGAAACATCTTCTTCTTTATTTCCATCTATAATATTATCCAATCTATAATCTTAGGGTTTTATTTGCGAAGGAGAACTTTTGGAAAGACAGCAACGCAAAATGCTCTATTGCTAACTAAAGGTTGTGCATTTTGAATAATTAATTTAATTAATTTGATTTCAATAAAAAAATAGGATTTGAATAATTAATTTAATTAATTTAATTTAATTAAAAAAATAGGTGGGTTGGTAAGCCAACTCGACCCACCACGGGTTCAACCCGTGTGAGCCGGGTTCTTAGTGAGCCGGGTCAAAATTGGCTCGCATAAAAAAATTTGCATTTTTTTCCAACCCAACCCGGCTCAAACCCGTGGTGAGCCGGGTTGGATCACGGGTTTCAACCCATTTTGACGGCACTAGTTTTGATTCTTGGTGGATGATGTATAAGTATGCAATGTGGTATGGAAATAATGTTAAGAAGGTGATTATGGATGTGATGTGATGATGATGTTCAAGCAATGTGTGAGGTGTGGATTTCAAGTATCATGTGAGAAAGGAATTCCAAGGAGGAATATCTATAATTTGTTATGTTGTGTTATGTATTGAAGTAGGGGCTCCTGAATTGGGGAATTATCCTGACACTCTCAATAACCCCATTTCATGTAGAAATGGGTGATTATGTCGTGGAGAGTAGCATGAGGTACTAGTCTATGGTCACTGGTTAAGGCCATAAATGTTTGATGGATTAACCTTGGTGTATGGTATTACTAGTGGTGGTTGAGGATGTGGTTATTATTTCTGAGCTAGGTTGCTCCACCATACACGGGTGCAGGTTCCCCATGAGTCCGATGTTAATGCATCTATCTGGATAGTAAAAAGGGTTTCGAGTGGAATGGACTAATTGTGGTGTTGTTTGATTCATAACATGCATGTATAGTGTCATTGTTTTAAATAGTATGTAAAATCTTTTGATACTCTAGCTTACCCTTGTTTTTCTGTGGTATGTCTTTATATGTTGTTTTTCTTTTGCGATGATCACCTGAATGGTGTGAGCTTATGGATACATCCTTTTCAATTGATTCAGCAAGAGGCTGGAAGTGAAGCTTGCAGTATAGGTAGTTACTTTTGTTCTCCAAGTGAAGAATTTTTATTCATCACAAAATTGTAGTTCTTGTTCTATTATTATATATGTAATGTTCATTTTAGTAGTTTTATATTACTAAATTGGGATGTTACACTTGAAAATATAATTATTTATATTTTGTTTATGTTAACTATGAAATAGTTTTAGTTTACTTTTTAAAACTCTTTTTATTAGGATCAATATGTTTGTAATTATATAGTAATATATATTATTAGTGTAGATAACATTAGGGATTTGATGTATATATAATTCAATAGTATTTTAGATAAGGTCACAAACATTTTAACTTAATTCAAGTAATATAGACTGAAATAAAAATGTTAGTTATATGATATAAATAATGTTGAAAGAAAATATTAGGTACTTAAAATAAAATAAATAAACTTTATTGAAGTTGTAAAAGTTATTGATCATTTAGGAATTTAGAAAATGATTTAAGAACAATAGTTATTTTAATAGTGATGCTAGATTATTTTTTTCATAAATATTTCGATTATAAATAGATTTTTTATTAGTAGAATTTCATTTCATAAGAACCGCTCTTTGTCTAACCTTTTTTTCTAAATTATTTCTTTGTCTTCTCTCTAGATCTTAGACTTCATCTTTCATCTGTTTAAAAATCAGAGTACATCATAGGAGTTTTGGCGTCAAGGTCTACAACCCTACCTGATAATAATCTTGAACATAGTAAGTTAATTTTTTACACTTCTTTTTGGTCCTTTAAGAAATATGTTACATATGGGGAATTTTTGACTTACATGTGGCGTTTAAGGACTTAAGATGAATCTTTGTTTGGTTAGAATTGTTAGGATGTGTTCTGATAATTGACTAAAACTTTCTATGTCCAAGTAGAGCAACCTATGTGAGGTAGAGTGTGTGGAAAACACCTAAGTCTAGGAGTGTCTATCTAAGTAAGAGAAACTAGTACTAATTTTATACTTGCTCATATTTGTGTTAACTTGTGTATTGGTTTCAATTGAAATGATGTGATTGTGTAATTTTGATTTTGTTTGATTGGGAACTAATATGTGATGACCAATGTGAAGTGTTTGTAAATTCCATGGTATCAATTGATCTGTCATATGTTGAATTTTATTGATAAATTGTTTGAGCATAATGATGAGATTGAATTGTGAGTTTATCTACTTGGACCATTGTTGTTCTAGTCTTATTGTTTGTGGGATTGAATTGATTTGGCTAGGATTGTTCAATTTTATCCATCTTATGACTATTTTTAAACTAAAATAAGGTATTTAAAAAAAAGGAATTGCATAAATGGTTAAGTTACACTATAACACACTAATTTTTCATTTACTACAATCTATAATTAACATAAATTAAATACTTAAAATAAAATCTCATTCCTTTTTTATTGAAAATCTTGATAAAAAATTGGTTTACAAACACAAAGTTTAAAGTTTATTAAAAAGGGAAAAATCTAAGACTAAAAGATCACCCTAAACGTCTTATGATATTAACCATCCTCCTAGCACTATGTGTCTTCCTCAATACATGTACTATCATTTGTTTCCATATAAAACGATCATTGTAGATGGAAAATAACCAAATAAAAATGGGTGAGCTTAATGTAAACCAAAACTTTTTTTAAAAAATAAAACTTTTCCAATAATCTTTTCCTTTAATAAACTAATAAAAAAATATATAATAAGTAAATAAATAAATTCTTTTCATGCAGATGCACACACAACACCTTCAAAGGACTGCCTCCCTGACCAAAAGTAAAACAACCGCCTAATGGGTAGCCTCCCGGTTTTTTATGGTACAAAACACCATCAAAGGGTAGCCTCCCCGCTCACAAGTGCAACACATTGCCCTCACATGTCCCTAGCTATGGCGGAACAAAACACTCTTATGAGAAATCTTCCCGTCTAATGGAACTCAAAGCTCTTCTGAGAAGTCTCCCGTACTATGATGAAACACATAGAAACTTTTCAAAATATATGTCTTAAGAAAACCCATCCTTTTAACCCATTTATCCCAAATATACTCATGCAATTTCACAAACTCTCATCCTCATAGCTTTAAACAACGAATTGAAAGTACTCATCAAATCTTGCTCTTCAAAACATATGCATACAAGAAAGCAAGAACACAAAAATGTAAGCTCCCCTATATGTTTTTGTTCACTTCTTCCTTCTTCCTCTTCGAAACTCAACCTTTAACTTTCTTTCCATGTTTGAATCGTACTCTTACTTTTCCTTCAAATATACTCAATCACATTTTTTCTCGTCCAAGTGTAACACTTACTCACTTGTTTAGTACATATATTTATGGACTTCAGTCTCTCCCTTAAAACCCTAGATACTCTAAAGAGATTTTAGGTGATCCTTCTAATAACAAAAAAATATTAAATATATCTTTCATACTTTTTTATTTCTATTTCATAGAAAATCTCTTTAAATCTCTTGTATATAAAAAAATCACACACATAGTAAATCTAATATATTTTTAATAAGTTTGTTTAAATTATAACCCTCACATATAACTTGTTTATATTATAATAACCATTTTTATATCTTTTTAAATAAAATAAAAACAATAAACCACTTTGAATATATATTTCCTAACTATTATAATTTTTAGGATCTTACATGGAAAGCCTAATTAAGTCAATTTGGGAGCTAAAACTCTTATACAATATCGAGTGGTATCACAAAACCATTGGACGCCATTTGGGGAAACCTGGAAATGAGCATCAGAGTCAAAGCATTGACACCACCCTAGAATTGTTGGGCACTACGAAGTAAGTGGTTCCAGAGTTCAAAGCATTGACACCACCCTAGAATTGTTGGGCACTACGAAGTAAATGGTTCCAGAGTTCATGACATGGGACACCACTTTGGGACCATTAGACGCTCACTTTATAGTGAGCATTAGGGGATCTAGCATTGGGCATTGGATGCACCCTATTTTGGGTTATGGGAAGTCTTCAAAAAATTGGGATTCCCACTCCGTTAACTATTAGATCTAGCTGAAAGTTTGATAGTTGATTCTAGACATATGAAACTTATTTGAACCATTGAGATCTTTGATTAGAGTTATGAGGTTAGAAAAATGCTATTCACCATTTTGATGTACTTAATGTAAATAGTGTATGTGAAAATTAGGCTAATGTAATAGAAAATCAATGATGTATTGTTAATATTCCAATTGAATTAAATAATGTGATGAGTTTGGATGGAAGTAGAAAACAAATTATGACATGGTGTGATTGAAGATTTCATGAGGATGTGATGGATGAACGAGGTATGAATGTTGTATGTATTTGTAAGTAGTTGTATTTTTACTTTGGTTTGAAATGTATGATTTGAGATGAGAATGTAGTAGTTCTAAAGGTGGAAGCTCTAGTGTTGATTTGTTGTGTGAGGTGTATTGATGTGAGAATTATAGTGAGACTATCCTAACTCTGTTAAGTATTGGATTCACATAGAGGAAGATACTTAGGTTGAGAGTTGAAAGAGGTCATTATCTCTAGATTTAACATTCATTGTGAAATCTATAGATGAGTGATTCACCCTATTACACTTTGTGGAATGAGATGTGGCCATAGGATGACGAGAACCCTGGAAAGATGTGGGTGAGTATAACATGTGCATAGTCTCAAATTCTAATCAATACACAAAGTCTTTCAATAGTAGCGTCTAATGTTTGATGAGTGTGATAAGTAAGAAAGACTATGAAGGTATAATGTGAGATTATGTGATTGTTAAAGATATTACTTATTTTATGAAATTATGTAAGAATACAATTATATGATAAGTCTTTTATTATAGTCATGTGTAAATCTATAAAAATATATGTATAATCTTTTATTATGACTTTAATATAAAACTGTTAGTAAAAATTTAATAACTTACCATTGTCTTTTTTGTCTGTTGTGGTTTTATCTATCTGCGATGATCGTATGTTATATGTGAACAGAGAATGATGCATGTAAGAGACACTAGTGCAGTAAAGGAAAATGAATTCGGTTATTTTCGTCTATACGCAGCGGATCCTGAACCAAGACATATACAGGCGAGACAAAAAGGGGTAGGATTATGTCTCGATTCATAGGTAACTGAAGCAGTAGAGTTTTTCCCTTTTTTATTTTTTTTTTCGACATACCTTTCGCCTCGGTTCCTACTGAACCGAGGCAGTATGTGAGCTATTGCCTCGGTTGGGACCTAAACCGAGGCAGTAGATTATTTTTTAATTTTTTTTTCTTTTTCGCTAGGCTTTTTGCCTCGGTTGTGACCACAACCGAAACATATTATTCTATTTTTTCTTAAAACATATTTATTTCTGCTTTTTTAACTATATTAGTATTATGTTTTGAAAACGTTACTATATAAATTATTGAGGAATAATGCAATACAAGCAAAGTTTTCTAATGCTAAATATTAATTATATTAATGTTTTAATAAGCATAATAATTGAACTAATTTAGAGTGTTTCAAAGTTTATATTTATTTAAAAAATTATATTTTATTGGTAGAGGAATCAAATAACACGTTTAGTATATTTCATTCCCAACATCTCTAACATTTACCAAATCATGACTTTTAGATTTCATTATGAAATATTTATTTTCAATTTTAAATCATTTTTATGACATAAAATTATTTTATTATTACATTTTTCCTTTACTGTTTTTCATTCACGAGGGTATGTTAAATATTCAATCAATAAAAAAATTATTTAAAGAGAAATTTGATAAAAGAAAACCATGAACAGGTATAATAAGTCAGTTTCAAATCTGTAACCATACTCAATTGTAACGACTTTCTTTTTCAATTAAACATATTTTCATCTTTGTTTATGGCCAATAAAAATATTCAAATATGCTTTCAATTCTTAAAAAAATGTTCAATTTGAATTGATTCTTAAATGTGCATTTTGTTTTATAGTTTTAATCTTTATAAACATTTTCAAATGTTAAACAATTATTCTTTCTATAGTTTGCAGCATTATACCATTAGTTTTATTTAAAACTGGTATAGATATTTAATTTTGTCACGTTTAATAATTATTAAGAAATGACATTTTTTTCGTTGAAGATTAGAAGTGACGTGTTTTTACACATCAACATCAATATTTAGCTATACGTCACCTCATTAGTAAATGTAATGACACTATATAAATTTTCTTTTATAAAGTGACATATATTTAATAAAATTTGTTGTTAAGAAATGACATGTTTGAACACATATCTACCTCCAAATTAAGATATATGTCACTTCATTAAATGATTGTAGAAATTGTTTTTAAAAGCTTTCAAATTTTGAGAATTAAATATAATTACTTTTTAAAGGATTTACCAAGTTTAAATATATAATAAATATTAAAATACATTTTATTATATATATATATATATATATATATATATATATATATATATATATATATATATATAATTTAGGTGGAGAGGTACAATCTGATCTACAGTACGAAAAATCTCTCAACGCAAAAGTACTTATAACAAAAATTACACTTATTTTAGTTAAAAATACATAACCTCAATTAAAACTTCATAGTTTAAATAATAACTAATTTGGGATACATCGGAAGCAAGTTGTATTGAAGTTAAATTTCACTGTTTTCTAAAATTTCAAGAAATTTGTGATTAAAATAATTTTCAAAACATTTTTTAATTTTAGATAAAATAATTCGAGTATGTGATTCGTGAAACGATTCAATAATTATCTATCATATTCATAGTAAATTATTTACATTTTCAAGTTGAATGGAGAAAAAATTGTGTATAAACAAAGTGAAAACACAATAAAGAAACGAATACTGAAGATTCCTTTCGATCTTTCGGGTATCAAATATATTGGCTTCACCTTCACTCTACGCTTTTAGCATTAAGAACCTCTTTTTACGACAAAAACTCTAAATTAGGTTTCTAAGATTGAACCAATTTAGCCTTTTAGTGTTTTACTTAAAGAAATTATTTATGTTATCAATTACTTACTTCATAAAATATTATTTATTTTATCCATTTTTACATTAAAGTAGAAATCCAAAGAAATATTGACGCTTAATTATGAATGTGGTCTGGTCTTTACATTTTACAAGATCTGTAATTTTGTTTTCTAAGTTTTTCCTTTTCTTTTTAACAATTTAGTTTCTAAAATTATAGTTATTCCTAATTTTGGTCCTACGTTTCATGTAATTTTGATATCTTAACTTTAGTTATTCATAACTTTATTCCATTTTCAATTTTTTAAAAATATATTTAGTATCAAACTAAATTTAGTAATAACTCGTCCATGTATCTATTACTCTTTTCAATCATGTAAAAAAAATCATAAATATAATTTGTTTTTTCCTAATCTAAATATGTAATATTCCAAAAAAAAAAAACTTCGATAAATGAACTAAAATATTTAATAAAATTATATAACATTAAAAATGAATGGATCGAATCACATAAAAACAATTAACCATCAAAGTTTTGAATTATTAAAAGAAGAGAGACTAAAACTTTGAGATGAATAGAAACCAAAATTATAATTAAGCTAAAAGTTAATAGTAGATTTTCAAAATTTTAGAGACTAAAATAGATAAAGATTAGCATTTATTTGAACCCTGGCACGCACCAACATAACTTCCGAACCAACGGGCCTCTTAATGCCTTTTTTGGACAATTCCTAATATGGATTTAACATTTACCAAAAGGGCTCACGCTATTCACACTTAGGATTTCATTCTCTACACCTCCTACTTTTCCTTACATTCTCACAAGATTCCTTTTTTTCTCTCTTACCTTTGCACCTACTTTTTCGCAGATTTTACATAAATTAGTTTCTTAAATTTAATCTCGTTTCAATATATATTTCGGTATAATAAATAATATTACAAAAATAGGAAATAATTTCTATATTTTATTGATAATGAATTATATTGCATGAAACTAGTATAAGTGAACGATATTTTTACGAATCAACTACAGACAAAAACAAGCAAACAGTACAAAAAGTAAAAGTTCCGGTGCTAATAGCATAACCTTGCAAAATCTGTTAAAGCCTTGTGGATTTTTGGGCCAGATTTATGTCTAAGAGCAAAGGAATGTTGTATAGAGTTCAGAACTTCGAGTACATATTTTACTTTTATACAACTTTGGAATACATATTTTACCTATAGATTACTTGCTCTGGAATGTCAAATATGTAATAAATATTGAAGATAAAAGTTGTGATAGTGTCAAATTACATTATAACATATTACATAATCTTAAATCTTATATTGCTCGATGGAAACAAGAGCCAAGGAAAGAAGTTGTCATAGGAAATAAGATAAGAGGAGCTATCCTTGTTTCTTTTTGTTGCCTCTATATGATTGTAAATACTTGGAACAACTTGGTGGTGATCTTTCCTGTTTTTTTTATGTGATCATGTTGCAAAAGGTTAAATATTTTTTTGTTATTATTGGGTTTAGGGATTACGTTTGCATGTTACAGGGGAGTCTTGTTTGCATGTGAAGGAATTTCGAAAGGTTTGTAAATTTTTTTGGAATTATTCCTGATAATCACTTTTGATTTTGACTAGTTATTGGTAAATATTTAGGTAATTGATGATTTAGAATAATTTATTTCATTATTGGATTACAAGATATACATATTAAATTACTATGCATAATCTTGTTGGTCAGGATTTTGTTATTCAAAACATGATTATTTATGGTTATACTGATATATGGTGAAGGATATAAACGGAAAGTGTATAATTGTTGGTTAAACAAGAAATAAAAGGGTTTTGTGTTGTTTATAGTATGAACCGAGCTGTTGAGTTTTTGGACGTGTTGTTTCAAGCTTAAAACATGTTTTTTTATGTTGATCCATGCGATATAGATTTTTTATCCGTGTTGTTTATGGTTGAAACCAAGCTATTTAGTATTGTGGATGTGTTGTTGTAAGTGTAATTTGTGTTGTTTAAGTTTGACGTGTAATGTTTATATTTTGAACCGAGCATGTTAAAGGTTGTACCAATTTGTTGAAAGCTTGAAACCGTGTTGTTGAGATTGTATACCAAGTTGTTTGTTGTTTGTATCGGGTTGTCTGAAGTTGAACAGTAATATTTTAAGTTATAACTGTCATAATGTTTTTATGTTGAATTTGTGGTGTTATTTAAAGATGAATCCAATATGTTTTTGAGTGGAAACCGAGTTGTGTAGGTTTAAATTGAGTGGTTAAGTTGAAATCTTATTGTGTTGTTTTTTGATCGAGCTATGTTAGCTTGTTTCTGGATTGGTTTAGGCTTTATCGAATTGTGTTGGTCTTGTTAGGCTGGGTTAGTCTTTGTCAAGCTAGGTTGGTCTTTTTTGGGCTAGGTTGGTCTTTTTTGGGCTAGGTTGGTCTTTTTTGGGCTATGTTGTCTTTTGGTGAGTTAAGTTAACTTTGTCATGTTGTGTTGTTTTGCGTTGTGTTGGTTTAATTTTGATTGAGGCAGGTTGGTTTTGATTGAGTTGTTTTAGAACTTGGTACATAGGTTTTTACAACTCGGTATAGAGGTTTTAAAGGTCAGCCACAAGGTTTTTGACATGGGTCGAGTTGTTTTTGTGGTTTGTTAAGCTATTGTTGAATGTGGTCGAGTTGTTTTATTTTTGGTCGAGCTGTTCTTATTGTTTTCCTAGTTGTTTTTGAAAGTGGTTGTGTGGTATGTCTTATTGGTTCAGTTAGTGCTAGCAGAAATGATTGTGGGTTACACCTCGTCAATTCAATTGTGCTGAAAGACGTGGTTGTGTATTTTATCTTGTCGGTTCAGTTAGTGTTGGGTGACGAAATTTTTTTGTTATGTCATTTTACTCGTAACAATAAAGCTAGGTTTGGTTCCTTTTCTCTAGATGGATTTGTGATAATGTCTACCATCATTTTAGTCTTGAATTATGAACAAAATAAATTCTTCCTTAGCTTTTTACCTTCTTGATTCGTCATTTTATCCTATTTTATTAAGTAATTACATCTTGAGCTATATTGAGTCAATTTTTATCACTAATCTTCAATTTTGAGTGTATCGAGATCAAGTACACGAAGGTTATGTGCCAATCAAAGATTGGAAGATCATAGAAGAAGGAAGAAGTGCAAAAATAGAAGATCAAACAAGATACTTTGTGCTGAGCGACACCTTCTTGTTGTTGAGCGTCAAAGCTCTCGGCTTTCTATTGTTGAGGCTTCGCTGGACTATTGTTGAGCGCCATTTGGTTTGCATTTTTGGCACTAGGCTACTGTTGAGCTGCCGTTAAGTGCCACTTTCGTTGTTGTGGCAAATTCAACCTATTTAGATCTAAAACACGAAGAGATCTAGATCTCTTAGCAGTTGGACGCGAGAATTCTCTTCTATAGCACTTGAAGGCTAGCTAGGGGTTGTGGGAACATCCTTTTCTTCTTCCTTGGGTCTCTTCCTTCTTTCATTTGTAAGCTTGAGCTCTCCATGACGATGAGAGCCAATTTTGTTCTTGTTGAGGATAGATGTAACCACAACTCTTATGCAATTTGTAATTATTTTGAATGTTTATCTGTCTCTTTCATTGAATGTTAGTATTTCGTTCCTTTACTTAATGCTTGTTATGATTTGACCACTCATAGCTTGATAATTGTTTTGTTTGATATTGGAAAATATCTTGTGGATCTAGATCTAGAACAAAATACCTAAAGGAAATTGTATCTAGGGATAGAACTTGGACCTTTGGTTGTCTTAGATCTCAATTCTTAAAGCAGAATTACTTGTTAGGATTGTTAAGGGGTTGAATTCCAATAAGGAAGTCTAGGCTCTTTCTACTAAGGGATTAGAGTTTGAGTAAATTAATAGATTGGCCTTAACTTATTAATGAAGAGGACGTAATTTTATAAGCATAAGAGTGAAGAGAATGAAATCTTACGCCAACAATACCAATTCATATAATTTTTACTCTAATTCTATTTCCAAGTGTTTTAGCTACCAAAGTTCATTTTACTATTTATGCATCATATTTACTTTAATTGCACCCAAAACTTAATTAATGGAATCATTCTTTAGTCTATATTAGTTACAAATTATACGATTGTTTGGTGTTACATGATGTTAAAAAAGAAAGGCTTAAATTCTCACACCAAGAAGGGGGTGAATTAGTGAAGCGTAAAAATATAAGCTTTCAAAATCTTTTTCACAAAATAGGATGTTTTTACGCTTTTTTTGAATGGCAAGTTAAATGATATGTAATGTAGCAGTTCACTTAATCGAATATAGAAATAGATTAATCGACTGTAATGAAAAGTGTAGGGATCAGAAAATTCAAACACTGGTTTTTCTACTGGTTCGGCCAAGTCTACATCCAGTGTCCTTCCAACCACAGGAAGCAAATGTAGTATAGAGATCAAGGTTTTTACAGCGACCTCACGTCAAAAATGTAAAACACCTCTCTAACCCTCTAATCTAATATAGGCAATAGAACAAACAAGACACGCAACAAGAACACCATTTTCTCCTGTCGAACCCTTTGAGCTACCCTCAAAGTCAAGAACACATTTCTTCTTCCTGCAAACACCATAGGGAAACCAACCAATCTTCATGATTGCAAAAGTTCCTGATCGAGCAATATACACCTTGTTATGTAGAGTGATCAAGCGTTCAAATCCAATAAACCTTGCAGCTCAAGAATCCATCAAGATCACCATGGTGGTTCTTGGTTCTTGGAGCTTTTTCCTCTTCTATAAGATATTTCACAATATTCTGAAAGATATGAAAGTGTTAGAATCAATTGTTCTTCTTAAAAAAATCAAGTCATGAGTCAATATATTGTTTTTTACCAAACATACGCGTTTTAATCGATTTAACTATTAATGTAATTGAATACATTTATCAGTTATATAAAAATAATAGCAGTCAAATGCATTAATTGAAAGTGCATTTAATGTAATCGATTTATAATAAATGCTTGGTCAACATATTCAAAAATATGACCGTTATGACAGTTATGTCAAGCATTTAATCAGTTTTCAAAACAACAACTAACTTAGTCGAATACAAGTTGCATGCATTCGATTAAGTAAAAGCACTTGGAAAATATTTGTGCAAACACACTTGAAAAATATTTGTGCAAACACACGAGTTTTAATCGATTTCACAAATAATGTAATCGACTTAAAACTATTGTTTTTCCACACTTTAAAGTTCAATTTAAGTGTTTGTGGTTTTTCATTTCCGAAACCTTATGTTATGCATACACAGAGAAAATCACATATCAATCAAAGTGTTATGCATTGATCAACATAATATGTTTACATACATGCTTTAACAAATACAACACAATAAGCATATAAGCATGTAACATGTAACATAGTACAACCACATGAGTTTTTATTAACTATGTGTTGTCATCATCAAAACCATAGATATCACTGAGATTATGGGTTCAACTAAAACTGTGTTCCCCCTATCAACAATCTCAACACATGAGTCCCTTGGTAAAAGATATTCGATTTTACTTATTTATTACTTGAATGATTTGGTATGTTTGCCAAATAGCTAACATGTTTTTGACACCGTTGTCGGGGACCTTTATTAAAACTAAACTTTTGTGTGATTCTTAACAAATTTAGAATTTATTCTTTTGTTCATAAATTTTTAATTTCTTGTAATTATTTTCCAAATTATTTTGGGCTAACTTTTAGCTCTAGTTTAGTTGTTCACTAGTGTATGCAGGGTAACATCAATACAAGGAGTATTATGTCACCATAACTGCTCCTTGTTGACCCTAAGATTGAGAAAACAACTCGAAGAAACAATAGCAACACAAGGAGACGAAGAGTTCGAGCTCAAGAATCTGCCATTGATTCTCCATCTTGTATCAACACTCGAACTGTTGAACAACTTGATACTTCTTCTGTAAATCAGATGGTTGGTGCAAGACCACCTCCAAGGAGAACCATAGTGGACTCAATCACCTATACGATCCCGAGAAACTTCTCAAGTATTGTGAGGCCCACTATGAGTGAAAAGCTCGTAGAAATGAAACTTGTTCTACTCCAGCTCATCAAGTCTAATAAATTCTCTGTAGTGGACAATGAAGACCCGCATGCTCATCCGATCACTTTTTATGAATTGTGTGACTTTGTGGGTATAATGAGGGAGGATGAAGAAGCGTTATACATTCCCATTTTCACTGAATGGAAAAGTAAAGGTTTGGCTTCAGGCATAACTTATTCAAAGTTTGACCAACTGGGAGGATGTTGAATATAAGTTCTTAGCTCGTTTCTTCCTATACCATCTAAGAGCATAGAGATAAAGGTTGTAGTTGCTACTTTCGTTCAAGGAGTGGACAAACCATTATGTGAAGCTTGGGAAAGATTCAAAGTTGTACTAAGAAAGTGTCTTAGTCATGGATTCAACATAGAAATGAAAGCGCAAACCTTCTATAATGAGTTGCAATCTTAGACTAAGATGACATCAGATGCATCTTTAGGTGGCTAGGTACTCTTCAAAACTGATGAAGAAGCCATCATTATTATTGAGATCGTGACTTCCATTGACTTGAGAAGCTAACATGGGAGAATACCAGCATAAAAGAGAGGAGTTTTTAAACTTAGTGCTCATGATGCACTTTGCACAGAACGAACTTCTTTCTCAACTAATGGAAATCTTAACTTAACATATGGCTAAGTTGCCTCAGCAATTGTAAGCAATGTATATTAACGCCAACCGCACCAGCAAGAGATAAGGTGCGATTTTTATGGAGATGACCATCCTAATGGTCATGTCAATGTAAGGTCCGGGAAAATAGGGGTCTTAAAAATAATATTATTGAAAGAAAATAGGAAATATAATTTTTTGTGGGTTTAGATATTTAAAAGAGATATTATTATTATTAGATATTGTAGATAATTTAAATGGTATATTGAGATATTATTATATATAATTAAATATTATGGATAGATAATAATAATATGTACTATTGATAGACTAATTATAATAAATAAGAATAAAATGTATTATTATAAGTGAGAAAATATTAGAGATAGAGTTAGGTTGATTTATAAATATTAAGATATAGAGAAAGAGATGATTTTGTGTTCAGAAACCCTAGAAACTCTAAATCAAAGAGAGAAAACAAAGGAATAGAGGAGATTGACGTTTTGGGAGAAGAAGAGAGAGAGAGCGACGGGAAATTTTTAGTACAAAAGAAGATTGGTGGTGTTTTAGGATTGTAGATAAAGCCTTAAGATTGGCTAAGGTATGTGGAAGCTTACCTTTGTTTGCTTGTTGTTGTATGCCATGAATTATTGATTATCTTGATTGGTTAATTCTAGTTTTAATCCATGTGTGCATAATTATGATTATGATTATGTGTGGTTATTGTTGGGTAAGAGTTAGTGTATGCATGGGCATAGGGTTTATATAATATTTGTGATGAGTTTCCCTATGAAAGTACTATGTATGTTTTGTTGGGTTATCCCAATAGATGGTTTGATGTTAAGAGAGAACAAAGTTATAATGCTTGGGGGTTTTCATGCAAATATATGTTGTAAGTGTTGGGTTATTGGGATCCCTTCCTATGTGGAGCATAGGCCAAATAATGTGAACCATTAGGTCTCACTTTGTTTTAATGGAGATGGGTCATATTAGTAGGGCACATTAGAGTCATTTGAAAATAGGAAAAAGCCAAGTGAGAGAGAGGAAGAGAAGAAGTCATTCTTGCATAACATAAAACCTACACTAGTGTTTTGGAGAATTTTCATCAATCAAATGTCTAGTTTGGGAGAAAATAGTCTCACATCAACAACTCTGTTTTGGAGAATTTTCATCTTCTTTGTTCTCATTTGTAAGCATTATGCTTAGTTAGTTCGGTTGATTGAAAACCCTATTTGGTGTTTTTATCGGAGACTCTTTTGCACCCTATTATTGGGGGTATAACATGTCAATGATTGGATGTGGATGATTCAAGTGATGTATTATATGTGTTTGAGTATGTTTACATGGGTATGTTTACATGGGTATGTTTACATGGGTATGTGATGTTTGTATGTTTGAATGCTTGAATCATGTCTAAGATGTGTTTCGATTCGGCAATAATTAATTATCATTAGTTATAATCGATTATCTACGCATTGGTTTTGAGTGTGGTTTTGGGAATAATTGATTATCTAGGATGATAATCGATTATCCCGCGTGATGTTTCTGAGAAAAATTTCACTGAGGTAATCAATTATCTTAAGTGATAACCGATTATCACAGTGCATTTTGGTGAAAATGGCAAATTTGATGAAGAATATATGTGAACCAAGCTTGAGGAGCTGTAGAACATGATGATAATCAGAGATTGAGGTTTGTGGTTAGACAAATATGACAGTAGTTCATAATATGCATTTCTTACTAAGTGTAGATCAGAAAAATATACCTTGTCATCATATTCGTTTGATGTACTCTCAGTACTTCCTTCGACCAAGCATACTTTGGCATCTTCGTCCTCGTTAGATGTGTCCAGGTCTTCCCAAGTGCTCATCAACATTTTTTTCTTTTCATATCTAGGCCCGACTGACTTTTTCTTCATCTTTTCAAGCTCGGTACATTCTCATATGAAATGTCTAGGTTTGTTGCACTCGCAACAGACAATTGTATCTTCTGGTCGTCTATCTCTTGTAATGTTCTTGGAACCAGATATGAGACGTCTGGTCTTGAAAATTGTGCCTTTTCTTTTCCTCCATAATGTTTGGAGCTTTCTCGTGATGAATGAAATATCATTTTCTTCGTTCTCTTCCGTGGAGTCATGTTCATCGTTTGACTTCTCAGAGGATTCATCTGTTCTAAGAGCCTTGGTGGGTGTCTTCTTGAGAGCTTTGAGAGTGATGCTTTTCTCCTTCTTGATGGAGCCATCTTGAAGAAGCTTGAGCTCATGAACTTTTAGTATCCCTACTAGCTCCCTTTGACTCATTTCGTCTAGATTCTTTGACGTACATAGAGTTGTGACCTAAGGTCTCCATTGCTCAGGAAGACTTCGCAAGATTTTTTCAATCATATTGAAGTTCTCATATGACTTTCCCAAGGACTTCAACTTGTTTAGGATTGATTGGAATCTACTGAACATGCTTTGAATGTTTTCATTTTTAAGCATAGAAAACAGTTTGTATTGTCTTGTCAGCAAGCTCAGCTTATTCCTTTTGTCTTCATTTGATCCCACGTATGTGATGACCAAGGTGTCTCACATTTCTTTTTCTCCTTGGTAAGCATGACCTTCTTGTATTCTTCTAAGAGAGCACACATCAGTGAGTTGCGAGCTTTAGTGTTTAGTAAGTAATGTTGTTTCTGTTTGTCAGTCCACTTGCTTTTTAAGAGTGGTTCTCCTTCTTCATCTACAGAAATGTAGTTGTCATTTTCCACACGTCCCACATGTCAATGTGACATGATTCAAAGAATGCAATCATTATTTGCTTCCAACAGTCGAACTTGTCTCCTTTGAACAGAGAAAGATGATTGATGGCATATCCTTCGTTTTCTATTCTTTAGGATCGTTTCCTCCAGTCCTGCTAAGTAGTAACCTCGTGAGGTTAGCTTTGATACCAACTGAAGTACGTGAAAAACACTAAAAGGGGAGTTGAATAATGCTTTTGGAAAATGTTTTCCGCAACCCTTATGATATAGCATGTTGTCAAGCGTATGAAATATTCTTTTGAAATCTTAGATGCTCGACTTGAAATATATGCATTGATAGGATTGACATATTATTCAGAATATTTCTACTACAGGGTTTTTAAGAACTCCCCATGAAAATAAAGGATCGTTTAGCTTGGAAGTTCTTATATTTTCAAATATAAAGCTCAACTAGAGGTTTTCTAAAATGATCGTTTAGTAAAAAGAAGAGAGAATAACATAAGAGATTTTATACTGGTTCGCTCCAACTGAGTTACGTTCAGTCTCCTTCGCAGAGGGTTCCACTATTATCTTCACACAATTACAAATGAATATTAGCACCAGTCTTGGTACTCAGCTACCTCGCCGAGATTTCCTCTAAGTATTAGCACTACTCCTGGTACTCATAACCCTCCCGATATTTCCTTGAGTATTTGCACCACTCTTGGTACTCAACACCCTTTCGAGATTTTCTTGAGTATTCGAACTAATCCTAGTACTAGACTACCACGCCTAAATTCCTCAACTCAAAAGAGTTTAGTTGTAAGTGTTTTAATTCTCTACAGAATTACAATCAATGATTTCTTACAAGTAGTTTAGACTAAATCTCTCTACGAGAGGATTTGATTACAATACAATCAGTCTAAACACTCGTAGGTGTTTCTCTCTATGATCTTACAACAATAAGAGATTTGACACTTAAGCTTGAGAGTATCTCTTTCTCCTTTTCTCTTCTCTTCTTTTTTCCAACTCAGATGTATTTTTTTTCTTTGAGCTCTTTTCTCTTTAGGATGGATATCTCGTTGTAAGCATTGTGCTCCTTGGCTATCCTCTATTCAATCCTCTTGATTTTCTTCTTGAGAGATCTTCTATATATAGGGTTCATTAATATTTGTCTGTTAGACTATGTTTGTAGTTCGTAGCTTCGATGCTTGTGTTTTCTCTTTCTTCTTTTCACGACAGTCGTTGTGTAAGTCAACTTGGTCAAAGTAGACATGCTTTTTCAATCCTTTGCTTGAAGTAGGTTATACGATCTTTTCAGACTTTGCTTCAAGAGAGGAACATTCCATGATTTTCTCTTTTGTCACTAACATCCACATTTAATATTTGAATTGTAGCATTGTGGATGTGTGTAAAATAGCTTATCTACAAAATTAAAGTAAACTATTCATGTAACAGACTTGACTTTTCTTATCACTTTTGTTGGTTTTGAATGTTGAACATTTAATGTCATTGAATCATTGCAACAACAAAGTACTTTTTGATTTTCTACTATTAGGTAGCATTTTTCATTTAAGCTTTTTAATCAAAGATACCAAGGAAAAATAATTCAAGGCAAAATAAATAAAATATATTTTCAAAAAGACATTTATCCATGGAAATTAATACTTCCCTCTACAAATACATCTTTCAAGAACATGTTGTGTTAAGCCTACCTTTCTGTTCATTTGCATTATAAAAGATAAATTACTAATATACTGATTGAGGTTATTAAACAACTCCATAAAGTGTTTTAATTGATCTCAATTTAATGTTGTGGACCACATCTAAGGTGGGTAGAAGTTATTTAATCAATTTTTTAAAGTAAAGATATTTATGCAGAAAATGGGAAGTAGGGATGTGATTTCAGAATGATTATAATTTATTCTTTGATATATATTTTGGTACATATTTTATCATTGATTAAAATTTATTGAAAGCTACATAATTATAAGGAAAACACTCATTAAACCAAAACTAAGATCAACCAAAATTTATTAAAGTATTTCATAGTTATTTTTTGTTTAGCTTTATTCATGACCTAGGTTTAGGAATTAATTATGCAATTCGTTCAGATGACAAAACTGTTAGAAGAGCTATTGATGGTTGAGAGTAAAATTGGAAGAGTAGAAATCCCAATAAACTAAAAAATAGTTCAAATAAACTAAACTGAACTACTTTTTAGTTCAATTATACTATAATGCAATTCAGTAAATTGTTTTTTAATACACAGCTCAGTCTATGAGCTGCACGTAGCAGAGGATGTTGCTGCTTCATCATCACCCGTAATAGGGTACACACAAAAATATCAATCCCTTGCCGAGAGCTAACCTTGGAAGAATTGTGTCTCCTTTCAGGAAGCAAAGAACTGAGAAGTCACACTACAAGAGATCAGTGACTTCTCCTTCCAAAGCGCCTTCGGTTGGAAAAATCAACAAAATGATAACACAAGTGAAGCTATCTAATGAGCCCATAAAAGTGATTATTCATTAGTGCTTGAAAGCATTGATTCCTTTCAACCTGGTGACCTTTTCTTTTCTCGTGAATGTAATGCCTTGCAAGGGAGGAATTCTTCATTGCCGAAACACATCCAAAAGAGTGAGTATTTCAGTCCAATGCCAACAGTGAGCTCCGCGAGAACACCATCTAAAGCAATTAGGGTAAAATTCTTAATTAGGAAAAAATCTGTGGTTCACAGTTAACTGAATTGAAATTGTGTAAAGTTCATTTTTTTTAATTGAACTATAGAATAGTTTAATTAGTTTTTAGTCAAAACCAATTTAGTTTTTTTAAGTATAATATAGTATGATTAACTGTAGTTTTAGTATAGTTTGTTGAATTATGCTCAACCCTATGAATAACTAAAGACGAAGATGAAAGTAATGGATAACCTTTATCAGAGAGAGGAAATATGCACAACTATCATGATAGAAAACCTTCACGCACAAGCACCCACTAAAAGTAGCATCTACAAAAGAACTACGAAAAAGAAAGAAAACCTTCAAACAAATGAAATGTTTTAAACAAGGGAGTTTACGAATTTAACCTCCAATGTCAAATAATCACACTGCATTATTTTAAAATTTAATGACATGGCAGCAATACTCTTTGGCAAAAGAGAAGACGTTTCCCAACTGGCGGCAAAAGAACGTTTAGGTACTCCAAGTGTTTCGTCCTCTCTAAGTTTGAAACTCTTTAAGGAGAGGTTGTCACGTGTCACTAATAGTGGGTGAAGAGACATTTTTGAGGTAAAACCCTAGAGAGTAATCATGAGTCTTAAAAACCTTCATTAATGAAGAAAGAATTAAAAGCTATAAAGGATCGATCAAGTATCTAAGGGAATATTAAAGTCGATCTTGCGGCCAATGATGCACGATGCTTTAGGCTGATCTTGTGCTTGGATTATTGAAATATAAGATGAGTGTTGCTCCCTCCACCACCAGATGCTTCATGTACCACCCCATACCTAATTTGCCCTTGCTATAAAACGGATGTCAACATCCGTTTCGCCTTCAACGGATGTTGACATCCGTTTACATATTTTATATTCGCATCCGTTTAATAAATTTTTTAAAAATATTTTAATTATTATTTAAATAATAATACATAAATTAAATTAATAATAATAATTTTATTAAATAAAATAAAATTAATTTATAAATAATTAAGTAATAATTTTAAAAAAATTAAATAATATTTATATATTAATTTAAAATACAATAAATTAAAAAACTAAAAACTAAAAAAAAAACACGGATGTGGCACATCCGTTTTAATAAATTTTTAAAAAATATTTTAATTATTATTTAAATAATAATACATAAATTAAATTAATAATAATTATTTTATTAAATAAAATAAAATTAATTTTTAAATAATTAAATAATAATTTTCAAAAAATTAAATAATATTTATATATTAATTTAAAATACAATAAATTAAAAAACTGAAAACTAAAAAAAAAAAACTTCAACGGATGTCGCCACCGTTAACAGATGTGGTACATCCGTTTTAATAGATTTATAAAAAAAATTATTTATTATTTAAATGATAATACATAAATTAAATTAATAATATTTATTTTATTAAATAAAATAAAATTAATTTATAAATAATTAAGTAATAATTTTAAAAAAATTAAATAATATTTATATATTAATTTAAAATATAATAAATTAAGGAACTAAAAACTAAAAAAAAAACTCAACGAATGTGGTACTGAAGAATTTTTTCTTCAACGAATGTCGACATCCGTTTAAGAAAAAAGGTGGGGTGTATGATATTTTAAAATATAAAAGATAGTTTTATAATTTAAAAAAAATGTGGTAGTACAGGAAGCAATGTGGGGTGGTTTAGGGAGTAACCCTGATATAAGATTGGGTCAATTTTGTGTCCATTGTGCCACATATTAGGTTCTTTTAAACCATTCAAGGAAGGAAAGTGATTGGTTTTTGAGTTTAGAGAAACTATCAACTCATTCATTTAATAACTTAAATATTGGATGATTTTCTGTTTGTTGTGTTAATTATTAGATTATTTTAAATGATTACGAAAGAAGGAAAATGATGAAACATAATTCGATCTTCAACCAAAAGTAACATATAAACTTATTCCTTTAATAACTTAAATTATATTAGATTGATATTGTATTAAAGAAAGTGACCAAACACAGATCGACCTTGAACCGAGAATATTCTATAAACTCATTTATTTAATAACTTAATTTACTTATTATAAAATTATTAACTTTTAAATTTGGAAACCTAGATACTCCGCCTCTCCATATTATGTTATTATTCTCAGGTCTAAATTAATCAAATAAGAATAAGATTCGATTATGAGACCTGTCCTTGATATTAACCTCTTTTAAATAAGAAAGAATAATATTTAAATAAAAAGTTTGTATTATATGATATAATCATAACCTATTTATTATAACTGAATCCATTAAGAACAAGTAACAAAACTTATTTATTTGTTACTTATAGGAATAAAAGGGATATTAATACATATTATTAGAGAGAGTATAATTATGTCATAATCACTATTTACTCAAATACTTATTAAAAATATTTTTTATTGACTTGTCGAAATTCTTAAGTAGATTTCCACGTTGATTTGGAGCTCGGACTCATGTTGACAATATGTCCAGTCCATCAGAGAAAGAGGCCGACCAAATTCAATAGGATCAACATCAGAAATCATTTTAAAAATAAAATAATATTAATTAAGATTTTTTGTATTTGTTGATCTACTAGTGAGCGTGGAAGTGTACGCTTAATCTACTCACAAAATTGAGAATTGGAAAATCTCACATCATTAGTATCCACGTGCCTTCCACGTGGCTCCCACAATATCTTCCCTGTGTGAAATTTGGGTTCTCGACCGCCAAGTCTTTCAAGTTCACTCCCTCCACAGGCCCATGGAAGTCAATCATCGCAACCACCCATGTCCATGGCCACCCTCCTTATTCCCAACTCCTTCACCACTAAACTCCCTGGCCCGCGCTACTGTCACCGGAGGTTCACTTGCTCCTCCGCCACGACCCAATCCCGATCCGCCAAGGAGCACCTTCTCGCCCTCATAGCGGACCAGGACCGCGGCCTCCGGACGCAGAGCGACCCCTTGAAGCGAGCTGCGATAGTTGAAGCCATCGACGCGATGGCCGCCGTAGGCTCTGGCTCCATCACAACCGGCGACTCTCTGTCGGCGACGTGGCGGCTGCTGTGGACGACAGAGAAGGAGCAGCTCTTCATCATCGAGAAGGCTCCCTTATTTGGAACCCGAGCCGGCGACGTGTTGCAGGTCATAGATGTTCGGAATGGGACGCTCAACAACGTCATCACGTTTCCCCCTGATGGCGTTTTCTTTGTTCGATCCAGTATTGAGGTTGCGTCGCCGCAGAGAGTGAATTTCAGGTGAATAATTGGACTTAATAATGATAATAACAATCATGAATAATGCTATTTTTGTGCATTTGCAGTAATTGAGTTGAGTTTCGAGTTTGATTTTGGTGTCATACACCCTTGCATGTGGATAAGGCTAGAGTATGCTTATTGTTAGTTATGTCTTGGAAAATCGGGTGGACTCTGTCACTTTTTCTCCTGTAATTATCAATCTGGAGTAGGGGAATTTTGATGTAGGCTCCTGTTATATTTTTGAAAATATTGTGTGATGTTAGTTAAGAAAGCTAAGTAAAGATTCCACGGGACATTTAGTGAAGGTTCACTTCAAGAAGCTCTAGAAGGAAGGAAAGTTCATTTAGACAAAAACAACAAAAGATGGTATTCTTCAAAACATATAAAAAATGACAGTAAATGGAAAAAAAGATGGAAAAGAGATGACAGTGGAAAATGGGAGAGGGGATGGCACGTCACTTGAAGGGGCCTTAAGGCAAACCAACCGTTAAGATGAGTGGTAGAGGGGATGGCACGCCAGTTGAAGGGGCCTTAAGGCAAACCAACCCTTAAGATGAGTGGTCACTTGAGCTTGCTCAAGATAAAGCTAGGAGAACTTCACTCCAAAGGAGAAACCTCACACCCACAATTGAACAAAACGTCTGTATTTCTTTAAATTGATCAACCCTTTATAAGTCAAGTAGAGCCCCTTAAATAGGTGAGATGAGGAGTCTCTAAGCAAGGAAAATATGACCTAAGGGTGTCTATACGAAAAATAAAAGTTATCTTCTAGAAACTAGGTTAAACATTAGGTTTAAAGACAACTTTGGCGTGGAAGAATGGTGGCTCCATGCTGATTCAATTCCAGTACGTGGTGGCTGCCAAAGGTAGCATGATTGTACAGTTGCTTTATGCTTTATGATTTTCTCTCTCCTCCACCTCATATGCAGCTGACCTTCCTTGTAGAAACACCATAAATCACCCCCTTAGTGTCCGTCTTCACCATAAATGCAGCTTTTAGGATGCTGATTGTTGGGTTGTCAAGCTATCATGATATGTGGCCGGGGCTGCTATGCATGTCCGTGAGTTAGCACCAAGGTGCCTGGCTGGCCACCACCAACCCAACAACGTGTGGCAACATAGCCTAGTCGTCCATGACAGAAGCTAGTCAACTTCCACCAAGCTTGGCCGGCCTCCATCGGGCCAGGCAGGTAAGAGCTTGGCCGACAATGTGTTTGTAGAGATTTTTTAAAAATAACATACAACCTTTTGTTGAATATAGTGAAAATTATGTATAAGATTAATCTCTCTTGTGTTGAATATACACATAGAGTTCTCTATTTATAATAAAAGAATAAAAGAAATATGGGTGTACTGGATACCTATACGGGCAAGTGAGAGACCGCCCGACCAGAGAACAAGACCGCCGAGTGGTCCAAATCCTATGCAACCTTAAGCACAACCTCTAATCAAGTTTACTAGTAAGTCTTACTTATTAGGTATTGGGCTGTGATTACAACTCTATTAATCATAATCCCATCTTGAAACCTATAAATACAACTCTGAGGTAAGGACATAGATGATTGCATTTATGACGAATTTAAGATTTTATTATGATACCCGATTGGTTAGATTACTGACTTGAGCGTCGGAGTGCCTTTGATAGGTACCCGTCCATACGGTTTGGAGTTCAGGCATCAAGGACATAGAAGAATTGACTAGGTATACTCAAGATAACATAAGTTGACTAGGAGAAAAGTGTGAAGGAGTGTTTGGTAGCGATTCTCGACCCCACACCCGAAACAATGGGCTAAGCTCAAAATACAAATAAGAAGTAGTAACAAACTAACTAAAGATAAAAGATAAATATTAAATAAGGATAATATATCTAACATCTTTGAAACAAAAAAAAAAAGCCTACAAAATAAACAAAAAAGAACAAGTTAACATGTCTAAGTGGTTGAAGTAAAATATAGAAAACCCAACCTTGCAAACTTAGGGAACTTAACATAAAACTAAATCAAAAGAAGGTGAAAAAGAAAACTCTCCTTTTATTCTCCCTATGCTTGTGTAATGTACCTCCATCCTTGGAAGGGGTTAGGGACTCATCAAATTCTATGAACAGGAAGTCAAGCAGCGTTGGTATATTTTCTACCTCTGTCTTCTACTATTGAAACACGACAGTTACATGACAAGTCTAGAGTCGAGAGAGAATGTTCTCATTATTCTCTTCCCTAAGGACGTATGACCAATTATAATGCACCAATACTTCAATTTGGGTTACTTAGGTCATGTGTCCGTGTCCGGATACTTTATCGATATTTATCAATGAATCTTATCTATAAAACAATAGTACTTTTATGATAATAATAATTTATAACTTTTTATGTTAACAACTTCAATACATATGATTTTAATTTGGATTCACACAATAACAATCATATATTTAAGAGTTATTGTATACTTTCAATATGCATATATTATGTATCGTATCTTATTTTTTTCAAAATAAACTATCAAAGTATTGGATACATGTCGCAACCGATACTTATCATATTTGTGCATCATAGCTGACTAATTAACCTCATCTTGTTCGAAAGAGAGAGAGAAGGGGAAGAAAGACATACTTTGGCCCTAAGTTCATAGGTGAGGGGAAGACAAATATACAGTTATATCCATATAACCAATAATGGAGAAGATGACAAACAAAATAAATCTTGCAATATTTTGTCTGCATACAATAAATCACCCCGCTTTCCTTTGAATCCCTCCAAACATTAGCGGGGAGATTTTGGTCCCTATTTTCCCCTTCCCTTCTCGCCTAATTTCTAAATGAAAGAAGTCTAATTAAAATATCCCCTCCTCTTCTCCCTTCATTTACCGTAGTTGAATATAGTAAAATTTATATATAGGATTAATCTCCCTTGTATATACACATAGGTCCTCTATTTATAATAGAAGAAACATGGGCTAAGCCAAATTTCAAATAAGAAATATAAACAAACTAACTAAAGATAAAAGATAAATATAAACTAAAGATAATATATTTAACACTCCCTCTCAAGCTAGAGCATACAGATTGTATGAACCAAGCTTGGAATAAATAAACTCAATTTGAAATATATGATCTGTCTTCAAGAGTTGCGACAAACAGATGTGCAATCACATGTCGACGAACAACTAACAACAACTTATGGATTGGACAATGGTCACTACTGCGAAACTTCAACTAGCACCATGAAACTTCAAGTGGGATGACTTTGACAAAGGAGGACAATGACAAACTGTAGGGACTGGATTGCCATCAAGAATGGGGCTTGTAGTGGCTGAAAGCGACAAAACTGCAGGGACTGCCATCTTTGACTAATTGGGGCCTGCAGTGGCTGAAAGCAGGGACTGCCATCTCTGACTAGTGGGGCCTCTGACTAGTGTCTGACTAGTGGGGCCTCTGACTAGTGTCTGACTAGTGGCTGGAAACATACTTCCCCTCACTGCAGGGATAAACTGCAGTGACTAAATTGTCATCACTGACTGATGGGAGGTGTAGGGACTAAATTGCCATCAAGTAAGGATGGGGCTTGTAGTGGACAAATTGTAGGGATTTCCATCTCTGACTGGTGGGACCTACAGTGGCTGGAACAACATACTCCCCTCCCAACGAACGACAGCGAAAATGACGACGCACCGATGACAAATCGTGAAAGTGAAAGATCATAATGGTCTCCTTTATTCATCAGAGGACCCAAAAACAGATCTGACAAAGGGTTGGTAAAATTGTTGACTAAGATTTTGAATCTCGTTAGAAATAGACTCCCGAGCAACCTTCAACCCATGACTTTGGTGTTGAAATTCCTTGGTGTTAACCGACTGTCCTTGGAGACTTGTAAGTAAATGACACGCGACAGCATCACAGTTGCTTACAAAACATAAGGATGACAGATTGCATCAAAAAGCTAAAGACAAATTGGAGGTCTAAAGTTTTTCTGCTGGACTACTCCCAAATGGTGATACTTAGCACTGTATCACAAGAAGTATGGGCTAAACCCGAGCCCAAGAAGAAAGTCAGCAATAACGATCAAAGGAAGAGGTCATACAGTCCGTCAAGAGCGGTCGTTTGTTGTCTTCAAGATTCTGAATAGAATGATGGTGGAGACACATCAGTGGTGCACAAGGAAAGAAAGAAACCCATTGGTGGAGGCAGAAAAAGAGACAAAAAGGTGTTGGTCATGAGTGAAAATTGAAGGCCAAGGCTCCCTACAGATTTAGAATTGAAGGCCTTCTTCACAATTTTTCAGCAAATCAATTTCCAGGTGTAACAGAGTGGCACCTTTCAGAATGGAGAAGAAGATAGCAGAAGTAGTAGAGGTAGGACTAGGTGCCCATGCATCGGTGGCACAAGCGACAAAGACGACGGCAAGAAGAACCACCATTGAAGTGATGGCTAGGACTTGAGAAGAAGCCAAGGGGCCAAAAGAAGCTTAGGAGAGTGAGGTGAACAGAACGCCAGTGGCACGGTGATCTTCCGGCCAAGGAAGGGCGGCGCGTGAACAATACGCGCCCGAGATCTGACGGAGAGAGGAGACGCGTGATGACGTGTGCGTACGAGACAAAGACAAAGACCACCAGGGTTAGGTCGCGCTCGAGGAGGCGCACAAAACCCCTAACTTCGCCTAAGAAAATGAGGCGGCGGCGATAGCGGCAATGGCGATGACGGCCAACGGTGGAAAGCAGCGATCGATGTTGCTGGTGAAGCCTTGGGCCGCGGCTCGCAATGACTGGTGTAGTGGAGGTAGTGGCCTATTCACGTATAGGAGGAGGCGAGTGCCTATCTAGGGTTCCCTGTTAGAAGAAGAGACTTTAGGTCTTTTTTCTTTTTTAATTCTGGGTGCAGATGAATTGAAGGCAGTAAGAATGTCAAATAAGAGTGCCAAAATGATTGGCATCAATTGATCTAAAGCACCAGTTTTAGGTACTGGTCCGAAAGTGCATGGGTTTGAATCCCATTCTAATTGTATTGAGACAAACTCTGGAAGTTCAGCTTATAGCTGTTATCAGAAAAAGTTGGAAACACTGGAGAAGGGTCAGGCTAGGTACAAATCTGATCTTGAGGCTGAGAAAGACAGGATTACTCGTTGAGGTATTTCAAAAAAGACGAGAGTAGGAAGAGACTCAAACAACCTGCTCTGATACCAAGTTGAATATAGTAAAAATTATATATAGGATTAATCTCCCTTGTATATACACATAGGTCCTTTATCTATGATAAAAGAAATATGGACTAAGCCCAAAATACAAATAAGAAATATAAACAAACTAACTAAAGATAAAAGATAAATATAAACTAAAGATAATATCTTTAACAACCGTATAGCAAAACAAAACACAAAAGGCCTACTGGCCTATTTTGATGGATTGATTTTTTTTTTCCAATGAGTTTTTATTGTTATTAATTTGTCTAGCATTACTTAAGTTTTATATTGTTAACACTTAATATGAAATTTTATTTGCCTTTGAGTTGGTTTTTGACATTTTACTGTAGTACCATCTTCGTTTACCTATTGAATTAATTCTCGGCTACGAAGTTCCTAAAATTTGGATCTAATCTTGTTGTAAATAGCAAATTATTATGATAAAAATATCTTCAATATCTCCATATAGATTAGGAAAAAATATATGTAGAATTTTCTTATTCGTTTTAGTATATTTATATTTTCCTATTTTAAATTGATTATTATAAATAAAAATGCTGAGAATGCAATAGTTGCCACATTAACTGCTGCTACTGCTGCTGTTGGCCATTGTTGTTGAGGTCATTGGTTGGCTAGGAAGGAGTTCCCCATTCTAGTGATCACAATATTGGTAGTTGTGGTTTGAAGTATCACATACAAATAAGGTCAAGTTAGAGTATATAAGTGGTTGCAAATCTCATCTTAAAAGTCGATTTTGTGGGGTTGAGTTAAGCTTAAAATCCACTTCTTAAAAGTTGCATTGGTAACAAACTTTCCACACATGATAACACATCACCACTAGGATTGACGCAAGTAGCAGTCCAAACACCTTACTCTGGCAAATCTTACATGCTATCACCGTTATAAACACTGTCCTTAGGACCTTTATTGCTCATTCCAAATGCTGGGTGCTGTGAAATACAAGAATTGCTATGAAAAGCAACATTACATGAAAGAGCTTGAGTTTTTGTACTAAAATCAAATTATTAGACAATTTAAGGATCTGAAGGACACTTTTTAAGATTATGGATGGACTTCCATCTGTTGTGAAAATTTTCTTGTTGCTAGGACACAGAATATATGGAGAAGAAGTATTGGGGTAGAGAACACGTACCTGTTAGAAGAAGGTGTATTGTAAGCATTAAGGTAAAAAGAAAATGGAAACTTATCGAAAAATGTTAGAGAACGCATACCTGTGGCCTGAACATTCTGTAATTCTCTAGCAATTTGAGATCTGTCCCCAATTTCCATTCTAGAATTCATGATCTCAGCCTATAGGTGGATTATGCAGCAATAAAGGTTGCAATACGATCAGAGTGGTGCAACAATGAAGGCTGCAATATGTTCGAGGGGTGCAGCAATAAAGGTTGTGTTTTAGGGTTGATATTTACAGTTAGATACACCCAAAGATCAAGAGCTCCAATAACATTTCAAATTTAGAACGAATAATAGTCCGTTTTTCAATAATGAGGCCATTGGTCCTAAATAATAAAGAATAAAGTTACATCAAGGATAAAATAAAAAAACTTCCTAAAATACCTAATGAGCAGCACGGTCTTGACACAAACCAACCTTATATCCCTTATTCATCATATCAATGTAATATTTTATCGTTTAAAGTCTCTTATATTCATTTTCCTGTCAAAATTGTTGATAGTATTTTTAGGTGTTTGAGAGCACATAACTGAAAGTTTAAGCTTGATGCCACTGCTTAATGAGTTTAAATTTCTTACATAAGAAATATTCTAATACGTTTGATGGCTGACATTGGTTGTTTAGATTTACAAGTGCAGTATTACGTGGAAAGAATTGGGAAATACCATTGCCACCATTTGGACAGGGTTGGTAAGTACTTTTTAGTTCGATTATATAAGAATATGTTTGATAAGCTCTCATGTATCTTTACACGATAACCAATGATTTCAAAGTTTATTCTTCCACAGTTTCCTATCTTCAAATTTAATGGTTTTGCTTAGAAGAGAAGAATGAAGCTAACTTGAAGAGTTGAAAATGTCGACAAAAGTTATTGTTAGCATACCTGGTTAGAGGTTGGCTAGGAATAACTTTCAATGTTGACACTTAAATGTTTGTAGCTTAGGTGTAACGAAAGCTTTTTTATTAAATTTGAGTTGAAAGTGAAATATCCATTATAATTTTAATATTCATATACATTTTATTAATTCTTCATATATTTTATTTATTAATATATCACTTGTGGACATTATAGAAACCAAGAGTGTAGTGTATTTTTTATTTATCGTCCAACTTGAGAAGGAGTGTTAAAATGTAATTAGTCATTAGCTGTTACAGATTTGTTAATCATTAGTTGGTACGTGTTCTAGGATATGAAATCATGAATTACTGATTGTTAGGTGAAAACTTATTGTTTTTTGTTATGTAAATTAATATAAATACATATCATGTTTTTTTCTTTTGACCCATAACACTCAGATAACTTTCTCTTTTTATAGTCATGAAACATGATTTTAAGGAAACTTGAAGTCTGGCACAAAAGTAGGGGTGTCACAGTGAATCAACCGACTCATACGGGTTGTCTTACCATGGTTGAACTAAAAATGAGATAGCTCAAGTCGACTCACTTTTTGGTGATTCAGAAATTATGTAACCTAGCTTGGTCCACCATTGGTTGGTAGGTTAAATAGACGAACTCATTTAGGATGTTTTGTTCTTCCAACTTATTTTACGTTGCAGCACAATCACAGTTGATTAACTCGACTTATTTTCTTATAATAGTACAATCAAAATATTTACCTATTTCACCAAACATTATTTTATGTTGCAACACGAGTATTGTTTCAGCTCCTAGACACCTTTGGTTGACCTGTTCGAGTATTGCTTCAACACATAGCCATTCCTGACTAACTCATCAAGAATTATTTAAACACACAGCCACTTTTGACTAAAAGCCCAAGTATTGTTTTTAGAACACAGTCGCTCCTTGCTTACCCACCAATTATAACAACTACTCCTGTCTAAGACAATGTTTGTTTAAGATGTGATTTGAAAGATCACAGGTTTCTCAAAAGAGAAGGCAGTGTCTTTTGACGTGTACGAGTTTTAAGCTCTCTCTACTAGTTTGTTAACCAACACAATAGTGTTCTTACAAAGCTTTTAGGGCACAAAAACATTTTAGCAACATTTTAACACTTTTGCAAATTGAACTCGTTGCTCTTCTTCTTGAAGGATAACTTTATATAGGCATTGCAGAAAAGAGTTATTCCAAATCCTTTTCTAGCTGTTGAGCAACTTCAACTCATAAGGATGCCTCCCTTGCATTTGAGCAACTTGAATGCAGAGGGTGCATTAAATGTTGTACCCCTCTTGAAGCAACATCCTGATAACGGGTAGAACTTATCAAGCCTTGATCAGATTGCGTTTACTTAAGAATGTGTAAATCATTGAATTGTGCAAGCCAAATAGTCTTTTCCAGAGTTGACAAAGCACGTGTCATGGAGTTGTTTGGAACAAATTAGCTTTAGCTCATCTATCTACAGATTTTTGATGTAACAAGCTTTTATGAATCTTCTTGGTAGACGAACGAAACACACATACAAAATAGTGCACAAAAATATTTTTGTGAAATACGATGTTAGCTTAATCCTACGTACATACCCTCTAGAAGAAACATCCTAATAGCTAGTAGAACTTATCAGGCCATAATCAGGTTGCTTTTACTCCAGAGTGTGTAAGAAACTAAATTGTACAACTCAAATAGTTTTTTCAAAGTTGACAAAGCACACGTTAAGGAGTTGTTTGAAGCACTACAACTTTAGCTCATCTACCAAGAGATTGTTGATGTGGCATAAGGTTTTATGAATCTTCTTGGTAGACAAAGGAAAGAAACATTATCTATAATATAAAAATAAGCATAAAGATATTTTTGTGAAATACAATGTTAGCTTAATACTATGTACATATCGTTTGAGCACAACAATACTCATTAGACGTAAAAAGATACTACTCAATGTTGTATCATTTATCAGACGAAACACTTGAATTTTCATGATTTATTGTGAACAAAAACCTTGTCTTATAGATTAAGAATGATCATGTTTTACACTTTGTCGTTTGTCAACACTTAATCAAAATGTGGGCTGTTGAACTTTTCTCTAGCAATATTATATTAGACTTACCTATCTCTGCACAATTTGAGACTACTTATTTGGACATAAAAAATCTCTCATTAAGTTTGAGTCAATTCCACATTAGTACACTCTTACTTAAGCAGAAACGTTCTTAATCACAAGTACTTCAATAATGACCGACCTTGTATTGTCATTTACGACAATGGGACACTTTCTTGAAATTCATATAGGAAAACTTTTGATAAAAGGAACCTAAAACCTAGAATTCATTATCCATCCTTATAGTACTTGGTTTGAGCTAGTTACCAAGATGAATCATCAATTCTAATACTACTTGTTGGGCAATTCAAAGGGAGAAAATATTGGACATATTCTCACCAAGAAGTCACAAGCCAACCATGTGAGCAAGCATAACATTATCGTCAATCTAAAACCTTAATACAATAGATTTGTGAGTCTCTCACTTATATATTAGTTAACTTATTCATTTCTACACAGTGTGAGAATTTAACTCAATCAAAACATCAACACAGGGGACATAACCTTACAATGAATTAATAAATAAGGGTTATTTAAAGTCCGTACGTATTGGTAGACTATATTAAATTTATATAAGTTGTAATACATAAATTATTGTATGGCTACTAACTTTTTTTCTCATTTTTATGTGGTTTTGTACCTTTTCACCTTCATAAAGAAAGTGTCATTGTAACATATACAAATAGTTTAACCCTTACAATATTTTTTTTTCTTCAATTTTTAACATCTCTTCTCTCTTGTTTTAAAGTTGGCTGATGAGTTTTGATGATTTTCAAGCAGACACTATAATGTATATTGGTTCATCATTATTGAATATAGTAAAACTAGGTTAGGATTAATCTCCCTTGTGTACATAGACTACTATATTTATAATAAAGAAACTATAGGCTAAGTCCAAAATACAAATAATGATAGAAAAGAAATAATAATATAGAAACATAAGATAAAAGATATCCAAGATATCTAACAACTCCCCTTCAAGCTTGTGCATATAAATCATATGTATCAAGCTTGTTACAGATATAATCAATTATCGGTCTCAGTAACGACTTACTGAAAATATCTGCTAACTAGTCACTTGAGCTAACAAACTCAGTCTTGATGTCTTCAGATTCAATCTTCTCTTGAATAAAATGACATTTACTCTCAATGTGTTTGGTACTCTCCTGAAAGACAGGATTATACCTAATATGAAGAGCAACCTGATTGTCGCATATAAGTGTCATTTGAGTGACATCTTCAAATTGTAACTCTCTAATCAATTGCTTAAGTCAAACAAGTTCATAAGTGGTTGAGACCATTGCTTTATATTTTGCTTCTACACTAGATCTTGTCACAACACTATTTCTTGCTCTTCCAAAGGATCAAGTTGCCAACAATGGAGACACAATATCCAAAAGTAGATCTTCTATCAGAGGAGATCCTACCCAATCAGCATCTGAATAACCAACAACTTTTCCATGGTTATTGGAGCCATATAACAAACATTTTCCAAGATATCCTTTAATGTACTTTAATATATGGATGACTACATTCCAATGATCTTCACATGGGGAATTGAGAAATTGACTCACCACATTGATTGCAAAGGAAATGTCAGGACAAGTAATGGTAAGATAATTCAATTTCCCAACTAATCTTCTATACTGCTTAGAATCTAAAATAAGCTTTCCTTGATTTGGTAGGAGTTTGGTATTATGATCCATGGATGTGTCAACAAATTTTAAATTCATCAACCCAGTTTCCTCCAAAATATCCAATTCATACTTCCTTTGAGATATAACAATATCATCATTGGATTGTACCATATTAATACCTAAGAAATTTATGGGTTCTCTAAGATCTTTGGTTTGAAAATAAGGGCAAAAACATTGTTTCATTTGTGAGATGTCATGGTGGCCACTGCTTGTGAGAACAATGTCATCAACAAATACTACCAAATAGACACATCTAACATTTGAGTGACAGAATAAGATTGAATGATCCGCCTCACTTCGAGGTATACCAAAGTGTTGAACAATGCTGCTAAATTTTCCAAACTAGGTCCTGGAAAACTATTTTAGACCATACAAAGATTTTCGAAGATGCCGTACCAATTCAGAAAACTCCCCTTGAACAAAAAATTCTGGAAGTTCTCTTACAAAGTGTTGAACAATGCTTCTTGATTTGTGACTTAATATGTCATTATAGCCAAGTTCCTATGACAGTAATCTGTAAAAGAAAAACGAACAGTTCTCTTACA
The DNA here is from genome assembly GCF_016808095.1 of Vigna angularis. Classification (NCBI taxonomy): domain Eukaryota; kingdom Viridiplantae; phylum Streptophyta; class Magnoliopsida; order Fabales; family Fabaceae; genus Vigna; species Vigna angularis. The sequence continues at coordinate 29,920,915 of NC_068971.1, read as the reverse complement.
GTCTGTTGTTAGGAGTCTTGAGAAGTTTTATTGTAGTAATGTGCTTGTGTCCTGTTTCTGCAGGTTTGATACTGTGTACCTCGATGATGACCTTCGAGTTGTAAAGGATATCCGGGGCGACTATTTAGTTGTTGACCGAGCTTCCTATAACTGGAAGGAATGAATGGAATCTTCATTTCCTTGTTAACTCCTTTTCATGAATGAAAACTTTCGAAGCAACTGCTCTTACGGTTTTAGTGTAGTTATGTGCTTTGTTAAGGTCTTTTATCCCTTTTAGTTAAGGTAATTTATATGCTTATTTTGGCTGTTGAAATATGTAATTAATGTCGTATAGGAATATGAAATAAAGTGCATTGTTTTCTGTTTACTTAATGTACATATGCCGAAGGTGTTGAATTGCTTGTACTTTGAATCATTTTGTTCATGGCACCATTCTCTCTTCTTTTTATTTTTTTAAAACACGGCCAAACCAGGATAAGCTCACTAACATAGAGCATTGTAAATTTTGAATTCAAAGATAGGACAAGTTGCATGAGTATTTTGGTAGGATTGTACATGCTGCATGTGAGTCTGAAGAAATATGGAATATATGATCAGTTTTCCATTAGAACTTGGGAAATGGGATAGAATACCGAGTCGTAAACAACTATGCATAGTTTCCTGTTTCCAATGCTTAGTTCAATATTGATTTTGAGATTATCAAGGAAAATTTATCGTGAACAGTTACTTCCAGTGACGAGGGAAACATTTTTACTTTATGATGTTCTTCTGAATCTCCAACTAAATAATATTAAAGGGACATGCTTGCATCATCTATAAATACTAATATTCTTAACGTCTTTAAGTTGGATAAACTTTCTGGAACAATTGTTTTGGAAGTTTTGAAACAAGATTTTCGAAATAATTTTTAGAATGCATGAAATGCATTTTAGAATAATTTTTTTAGAATGGAATTTTAGGAACAAACATTTTTTAATGCTTATAATGCCTTTTGGAGTTATTTCAAATTTTCTTATATGAATTGTGTTCGGGAAATAACTTTCCAAAATACATTAAATATATTTCGGAAAAAAAATTCTAGAATGAGTTTTTTTTTTTCTGCATTTTCTCTGGTTCTCTACAGTATTTTTCCTCTTCAGCAGCGATGTGGTATACTAATGAAGGGTGTTTAAGTCTTTTTCCAAATAGTGGGGTGCAGGTAGTAATTGTGGAGGTTTAGTATACACTAGCTTAGAATTGAATGCAAGGCAAAGTAAATGTTTTCTCTTTATTCTCATGGTTAAATCCTGTATACTTATTTTGGCATGGGAGAAGTTTAATTGTCCATGCATTTGGAAATATACCTTAAATGAATTTTTTTTATTACACAACATGAATGTAATTATAAATGCTTCATCCAAGTATACTTTTTTATTTAAATAATAAATATAAGTGATAATATTAATAAATAATCTCATTATTTTTTATTTTATTTCTCTTTAATCAAATAGTTTCTACTTTTTTTTAATTTTCTTTTTAGTCGAACGATTTTTACTTGTATTTCAATCGCTCACATTTTGTCTCTTTCTTTTTTCTTTCAACGTAGTGTAAGTCCAACACTTTAAGAAAAGCACATTTGTTAAGGGAGATTTCTGATGAAGGTTTTTCTCCTTTTTTTTTTTATATTTCGAATACGTTATTTAGGCTGTATCTTCTTGCACCCTATTAATTTTTTTCATACACCCATCATTCTGATTTTATTTTTCAGAACGCATTAAATCAATTTTGAAAATATTTTTCCGAAAAAGTCGACTTTAAGTCAACCTTATAATAATGATTTATAAAGTGAGGTTTGTATCCACTTATATATTATAGATTTGTCGTGCGAACAATCGTTGTCGTTGTTATCATAAAGAGTATTTTTCACCACTACAGATATGGGTTTTGAGAACGCAAAGAGGAAACAACAATTCGCTTGAAGTGGCTCCATCATGGTAGAGAATGAAGAAAAAGGAGACAGCAGTCCGAAATTTTAAAATTGGGGATTTCCCAATTTAGGGTTTCAAATTGGGGTTTTTTTATTGGCTGAATTCCATAAATATAATTGGGTTCTTAATTTAGGGAAAAAAACATATAAGCAATCAATTAAAACCAAAACCCCTAATTCCACAAATAAACGAGACAGGGGTTCATGCCAATTACTCATAAATTAACATGGTTTGATACCAATTGTTAGATTTATGAATCACAGATGAATAAAGAATGATCAATAAACCCTTACAAAGTAGAGAAGTTACCAATTCCTTTTAAATCAGAAAACGGAAACCTACTTGAAGGATTGATTATTGGAAATAATTAGTAATCAATCGTTTGTGACCTTTCCTACATAAATCATCTTAGGTCTTCTCTATATTTTCTCTTCTAATGGGATAAAAAATAGAAATAGGAATAATAAGCGTGTTCATAAATAAAGACCATGACCCATTTATATAATCTATGTCAATTACTTTTCTTAAATTTTAATCATTTTAATTTGATTCCTTCAACAAATTAAAATTATTACTGGTCTCTATATAATATACTTTTCATAACATATATATCCTTAGTCATATTTATTTAATTAAATCATTTTATAAAGTTAACTAATAAAATATAACAGTCCTAACATATTTATTGATTTATTATATATATATATATATATATATATATATATATATATATATATATATATATATATATATATATATATATATGATCGAAATTGCTAATAGGATCAACAGCGGCAGCAGTGTAGTGAAGAGTGGAGAAGAAGAGAAAATTTAGGGTAAAAAGTATATATTCATTAAGTATACTTTAATCTTTTAACCACGTTGACATAGAAATTATGGAGGGTGCAGAAAGAAATGACCTTTTTTAAAATTTGAACCCATCTTGATGATGGACCCCATGAAAGCAAAACCACGTGAATGGATCTATCAGTGGGTAATTGAAAAGTGTTTTCTTTTCCACACCTTCAGTTTTTGTAATTGGTAAGAATGTAAGAGATGCAACAGTTTAGAACAACTGAGTAAGACTTGCAAATGTTCAATTTTAACATTTTTTATAAATTAAAACTTTCATGATTATAGAACAAAATATTCAATTTTGTAGTGCCTAACATAAAAACCCGTATTAGTTCAAAATGATAAAATACTATAAGTAGTGGTAGAGCTAAATCTTTTGCGTAGATTCAAATCCCGTTGAGAATTTATTACGCTGCAATGTATTTTCTATACTAATTTTAATATACTAAAAATATTTTTAATGTATTTTAAGATATCAAAATCAATAAATTTGTTTTTTTCTGTATAGTATTTCAATCTTTGTTCTAATCATATGTAATGCTACTTAGAGTGGAATAATACAAAAGAGTTGACCTATACGATTAAGTACATTCTAAATTGACATAATGGTTAAATACATATGCTAACATTCTGTGAAAATATCTATGTAATAGATAATATGTTTTTAATTACGATTGTCTATAAAAAGCTTGTTAGGTCAACTACAATTAAATTATGATAAACAAAATTAGCCTTTAACTTAACGGATGGAAAGAAATTTATACTATTGTATAATTATGATGTGTGAACGATTAATGAAATACACAACTCAAAATTCAATAAAAATGAGGTAATTTCTGAAAAATCAAATTTTAAGGCAAAAAGTTATCAATATTTTGCAAATTGAAGATATAAATTATAAATTCTAAAAGTTCGAAATAATTCAAAATAAATAAACACTTAAATCGGTTAAAGATTAATGCAGTGAGATTTTTTTTTTACTAAATTTATACTTACATATATAAGTCATTCCACATCAAATACAAAGCCTATCAACTATACATAAAAAAAGTTTATAAAAAATCAAATGGACATCTCAATATCTCATTTACTTGAAAATCTTAATAAAATATTATTAGTGGTCACACTCCTTTATAAATAACAATTTCACTATTTATTCAACTTTTGAAAAAAACATGTTAATGTTAGAATGGTAAACAGAAACATTTTTGTAGTCAACATCGTGTGAAGTTGGATATTCTCGCTTACGCAATTTATCAAAAGACAGTTTTTTTTTTATGTTTTAGTTTTTGATCTTTATATAATGATACTTTTCTTTATATGTTAGTATAAATGGCATATGGGGTTTGTTTTTGCTGTATTTTTAATGTTTGATTTGATGTGAGTGGTTGTTGATTATGGACATTTGTGATAGTTGACTAAATGGATTTTGGGTGAATGTGACGTTTGGAGTCCCAGTGGGTCCCACACTAGGAAGATAAAGGGACATAATAGTGCATCACTGGGAAAAAAGTGATGCAGAAGATGAGAACACAAAATAGATTTTGGATTGTGCTGTGATTATGCACTTATGCTTTCTTTGAATGAGTGAAGGATTAGAAAAAGAAAAGAATGTACGAATGGAGAAAGTGAAGAAAGATAAGGGAAAACATTTTTTTACTCATTAGATTGTTGTAATATTAGATAATATATTATGTTATTAAAATATTTTTAGTTAAAATTGAATGAGAATGCACATGAGTAAAAATTAAAATATGATCACTTAAGAATCAGAAAATAAAATAAAAAACTATTTTAAAATTAAAATGTAATGTAAATAATGTATACATTTTTCACATACTAATTTTTAAGAAATTTAAAAATATAATGAAACTAATTTACAAGTTAAATTATTGCATTTAAAATTTTCATAAAATTAGTTATTGAGTATCAATAATTTTATATGTTTCTTATTTAATCAATTATATTTCTTGTTTATACATAAATATTAATAAATATCATGATTTGCAAACGATACCATGAAGTTACATATACAATTTTACTTTGTATTTCTTGATGTAATGTTTTGATTTTTAAATTTTTTATCTATTTTTTTCTGTTTGTCTTTAACTTAATTACTTATGAAAAAACACTAGTTTTGGTATTTTAATTTGTCTAATATCTTTTCAATTTTGTTTCAATTTTGAAGAAACTGAATGCGGTGATATTTTTTAAATTTTTTCATATTTATAATTTTTGATTACAAAATAATAGAAGTCATATGTTCCTTTTTAACAGAGAATCAAAGTCTAAATGTGTGACAAAATTTATAAATTTTTTCAACAAATATTTTATATTATTTTATAACAAAGTATATTTTTCACAAGAAAAATAATAATGTTTTATTTTACATTTGTTTAAGGTGTGATCATTTTTCATGCAACAATTTAAGGATTTTTATATTTAATTCATCATTATCAAAGGACTTACCAAACCCAATGAGATAATTCACAATATGAGCGTTTTTAGACATCTATGATAGTTTATCCTTGCTTCATTCAGAACATCTCATACTCTTGGATTAGAGTATTCCTTTTAGCCCTTCTAACATCATTCATTCCTTCGTGAGTGACCCTCAACTTCTCCCATATCTCTTGAGCATTGTTTTAAGTAGAGACCCCTGTAAAACTCAATAATAGTTAAAGTGGATGATATTATATTACGAGCCCTTACATCTTGTTGGGATCTCTTTCTATCGTCAACATTCCATTAGTCGCAAGGTTTAGGTTCCTGTAAATTGTTAATAAAAATAGTAGGAACAAAATGACCATTTGTGACAGCTTCCCAAATCTCACTATTAACAGATTCTATAAAAAATTGCATTCTAACTTTTCAAAAAACATAGTTTTCTCTAGTAAACAATGGAGGTCTGCTAATAGATGCACCATCAACAAAGGTTTGATGTTGCCCCGTCATTTTGAATTACTATCAAAGTAATCTCTAATATCAATTGTCATAGAAGAGTGTAACAAAATAGTTAGTGTGCACAATAAACCAAGAGGGGGTGAATTGGTTTCTTATCGCAAATCGTGCCTTTAAATATTTTCTCTTGTAATTTAAATTCCTTAATGATAATTTAAAACAAATAAGAGAGTAAGGAAGAGAGAAAATTGCACATGTGATTTTATACTTGTTCAGATCACAAAGATCCTATGTCAAGTTGTTAATCTCAAATGAGAATTAACGATCCACTATCATAAATCAACAATTTTTTACAATCACAAAGAAAAAGTTTAAGGTTAGAACACTTCTTTTGTTACCCCGAGAGATGGAACTCACTTCCCTTGAAATCCACAATGGATGAACACCTCCATCGAATGTTTCACGAAGGATGAACACTTCCTTTGAATCTTCACAAAAGATGACATGCTTTTAAATCAACAACAACACTCAATCATAACTCTTGTGAAAGTTCTCACTCTATGTTGTCAGATCCGAGAAAATAAGGGTTTTAAAAATAAAGTAATTGAAAGAAAATAAGAAATATAATTTTGGTGGGTTTAGATATTAAAAAAAATATTATTATTATTAGTTATTGTAGATATTTTAAATGACATATTTAGATATTATTATATATAATTAGATATTATGGCTAGATAATAATAATATATATTATTGATATACTCATAATAAATTAGAATAAAATGTATTATTATAAGTGAGAAAATATTAGAGATAGAGTTGAGTGGATTCATAAATATTAAGATATAGAGAAATGGGTGGTTTTGTGTTTAGAAACTCTAGAAACTCTAAATCAAAGAGAGAAAGCAAAGGAAGAAATGAGATGAGCGTTTTGGGGGAAGAAGAGATGGAGAGAGCGACTAGAAACTCTTAGTGTAAAGAAACATTGATGGTGTTTTAAGGTTGAAGATAAAGCCTTATGATTGACCAAGGTATTGGGAAGCTTACCTTTGTTTGTTTATGGTTATATGTTATATGCGTTTTTTGGCATATGTAATATTTGTGTTGGGTTTTTCCTATGAATGTATGTATGGTTTGTTAGGTTTTCCCTATACTTAGTTAATCTAGGGTTGTACCTTTCCTCTTTCGAGGAGGTAGAAAGGTAGTCACTTTTCCTCTTGTGAGGGGGTAGAAAGGTAGTGACCTTTCCTCTTGTGAGGGGGTAGAAAGGTAGTGACCTTTCCTCTTTCAAGGGGTAGAAAGGTGGATCTCTTCGTCTTTGAAAGGCAGTGGAAGAGATGAGTTTCTTCGTCCATGAGGGCTATGGAAGAGATGGGTCTCTTCGTCCATGATGGACGGTGGAAGGGACATGGATTTGAGTGCTGCTCTTTCCTCTTTCGAGGGGGTAGAAAGGTAGTCACCTTTCCTCTTGCGGGAGGGTAGAAAAGTGAATCTCTTCGTTTGTAAGTAGTGGTGGAAGAGATGAGTCTCTTCATCCTAGAGGGGAGATGGAAGGGACTGGATTTGAGTGCTGCTTTTTCCTCTTTCAAAGGGGTAGAAAGGGATGGAGGTCTCGCCCAAAGGGTTCCGACTCGTGTTAAGTTTTGTGCTAGGGTGAACAGTGGGGAATGGGGGAGACAGGTCCCAAGCTGCGGTGGAGAACTACCAGAATCATCTTGTTTTGATAAACGGGAATGATACGGTGAAGTATGAAAGTTGACATACATTTATAATGATGGTTGGATAGGCACAAGTTACCTTAAATTGGTAGATGGTTCGTAGCTAATGGCTTGAACATGATTTCATTTAAGGGATTGTAGGTGTGGCTATCGCATTGCTTGTTATAGTCTTATTATGAATTGATGGTTTTTGGTGTGATGAAATTCTAAGAAGGACTTAACTACTATGATATAAAGGTTATATTGGTGATTTGGTGTTTATTTTGGTATTATTCTGAATGCATTGATCAATTTATGACAATGTTGTTTGTAAGGAGAGCTAAATCTCTATGGTTGTGATTGTAGATGTTGTGTATTTTTGGATCACATTATTTGGTTTAAACGGTGGTTTAACTCATGCATGAGGGGCATAGTTCTCTACCAGTGTAGGTGTGGTTCTTGGGGTGTGTTGTTTTGATTTTACTGATGGGTGGTTTGGGTAGTAACGAATCAATTACCTTAAGTGATAATCGATTATCATAGTGCATTTTTTGTGAAAAATAGAAAATTTGATGAAGAATGGACGTGAACTAAGCTTGAGGAGCTGTGAAACATGATAATAATCATAGATTCAGGTTAGTGGTTATGTTTAGGTTCAATTTGACTTGTGACTGAGAGTGAAGTATGAGTGAGTGTTGGGATGTACTTGAGTATGTGATTGATGAGCATGAGAGAAGAGGATAAGTCTACTTGTTGTACCTCGTAAATTCGGGTTCTATCTCTGGATAGGTGCTTCCTTTTACCTTATGTGCATTAGAAGGAGATGATCTGTAGGGAAGGCTACATATATCCTGTATGAGAGTCTACAAGTATACTATAGGAGCGACTACAGTTGGTGACGTAGGGTACAAGAGTGAGATGTACTCCTTGCATTATGGTATTGTGGTTTGGGTGATGTTCATAGTGTTGTTCATGACTGCGATAGTCATGATGGTGGTGTATCTATGATGATGATCATGATACTTAAGATGCTCCAAGTTATGTTATGTTGATAGTGGTGTTACTATAATGTTTATAGTAAGTAGTTAGCATGTGTGCTAATGGATGGATAGACCAAGGGTCTATGTGCGAGATGTTAGTGATGACATCAAGAGTTAGAGATCAAGGATCGATGATCGAAGTTTAAGGATCGAGGATTGAGTAATTCAGTATGATTGAATTGTTTCTTTTAGAGGATTAGGAATCCTATTGTTATCACTACTATGTATGATGTGTTTGATTATGGTTGATATAATCAGAAGGTATGTATCTTGTTGTGTGTTTGATTATGGTTGGTATAATCATAAGGTATGTATCTTTGTTGTGTGTTTGATTATGGTTGATATAATCAATATGTATGTTTCTTGTTGTTACGATTGTTTATTCGGTAGCTTACATCATACATGTTTGTGTTTCTATGTTTGTGAATGAAATTATTGGCAATGATCGTATAATGCGTTATACGTGAGCAAATAATGTTACAAATGTTCCAAAGGCGTGATTGACTCGAGAGAAGATGGAGAATAACCTTGGGATTCATTCGAAGCTAATTTGTTTTACAAGTAAAGACAATATAATTGGAGTATTTCCTTCGTTATTTTATTACTCAAAATAATGTGATTGGATAAGAAAATCTTTAAGTACGTTTCTACGCTATGATAAATTTTGAATTTTACCGATTTTTAATAACACGTGACATTCCAGAAATTGGGGTGTTACATATGCCAACACCAAGTTCTAAAAGCCACATGCACAAATGTTACATTAACCCTAGAACACACTTATCACAACACACAACAAAACAGATAAGCTTTTCAAAATTTATGTATTTCGTATTTTAGAATCAGAGTCCCAAACCAATTTATAGAGACATCACTCAAGGATACCTCCAAAAATCTGTTGTCAGCTATTTAGCACTTGATAATCGATTATCCACTTATGATAATCAATTATGCATTTAATGAATGCACAATGGTAAAAAAATTGCTTGAAAATGCTCATAATTGCTCATGATAATCAATTATGGAAAATCATAATCGATTACTGATAATCAATTATTATTAGTTGGTAATTAATTATTCTGAGTCAAAAAGAGGTTTTCTAATTCCAAAACGAATTTTAAAGCAGAATAAAAGCAAACCAATACATGGAATCAACATCCTATACATAAAACTACTAAATTACAAAAGCTTTAACAAAAGAAAAGTCTTCATGAAGATCTTCTCGCAACATGAGAACTTGAAACTTGACTTTGAGACGTCATCAAAACTTCTAGGCTTCATTTATATTCTAACAATCTCCCCATTTTTTATGATGATCAAAACTCCTTTGATATTTAAAGCTTTTTGTAACCTGTACTAATTTGTAAAGCATACATAACTTAAAGAAAAGGTATTAGTAGACAAGAGATAAAAAAATTAAGTTCTCTTTAAATATATATCTCCCCCTTTTTGAGCATTATAAAAAAAAAAACAAGAGCTATGTATGATAAACTTGGGATTTTTATTTAAAGTTATTGCGGTTGAACTTTACGATAATGTAATTGGAGTTATTTTTTTTCCTTCGTTATTTTCATTGGACAAGTGTTTTAGAACTATTATGTTTTAAATAAATTATGCACATTTAAATGTTAAGATTTTGAAAATAAGTTACCGCATTATGATAAAGTTTTAAAATTTACCTATTTTTGAATAACCTATGACACCCTAGAAATTGAGACGTTACAAGTATGGTTATGATATATGTATGATGTGTCTTTTGATTAGCTTACGCTTATACTTGTTTGTGTTCGTGCGATGATCATATAACTCGTGTCGTTATACGGGAGCAGATGATATTACAAATGAAGTTAAACATGCATAAAGTGGAGAGGCGTGTTGGGATAATCCTTGGAATTTTGTTTTGTAAATTGTATTTGGAAAAAAAAATTTTAAATTTTGTAATTTTTATATTTCAAATAGTACTTATGTTGCTTTGAAATTATACTCCTCTGATGATATAAGAGATTATATCTATTGAAAGTAAATTGATATTTCATTAATCACAAGTTATGCCCTAAAAGGGGTGTTACACACACCATGTCAAACTTATGTAATTTACCTCAATCCAAACTTATCTAATAACCTAATCCATCTTACCAATGAGGAGCATTGGTGACTTGAAGATAATGATTTTGATGATGTTACAAAGTGAAGAATATGAAGACCTTTGTTGTATTAAGTTTAAAAGCATTCCTGTATGTTGGTTCGCGAGGAAAATCGAACGACGTGCAACAACTAAAAGGACGAACGCTCTCTAACGGATGAAGGCCAAACACATTTAAAGACCGAATGACGTCAAACACAAGCCGAACGATATTGTGTCCAACTAACACTATAGAAGAAAAAGTTAAGAGTTGGAAGGTATACGAGAATTGAGCTGAGCGGTGGAAAGTTGTGAGAGAGGAGAAAGAGGACCGAGCGGTGGAGAGCATGACCGAGACCGAGAAGTTCGGAAGGAGCGGTGGAGAGCATGACCGAGACCGAGCAGTTCAGACCGAGCGGTGGAGGGCATGACCGAGACCAAGTGAGGTATGACCGAGACCAAGCAGTAAGCACCGAACACTGGAAAGATGTGAGGAACCAAGCCGAACGACAGAAGGTGATAAGGGGTCGAGCTGAATGATGGAAGGCAGTGAGGAATAAAGCCGAACGATAGAAGGCTGTGAGGGCTCAAAACCAAACAGTGGAAGGAGGTGAAGAACTGGAGCCGACCGGTTGAAGAGTTAATATTCTAACTGTTCGAAAGTCTCGCAGATAATCGATTATCACTTACAATAATCGATTATCACTAGCAGTTGGGAGATGTCTATTCAGTTTCTGACTCTGCACGAACCTGGGCTTATAAATAGTATTTTCCACAGCTCTTAGAAAAAAACATTTCATTTGAGAGTATTAGAGCTTTGTGCCTAAGGAAACTCTCTATGAGTGAAAAGGAGACTATGCCATTTGAGAATACATTGTGTCTGAGGAACTTCTCAAGTGATAGCTCTTGCTCTTGTCAAGTCTTGTGAAAAGGAGAAGCTCGCGCTTTGTGCATCAAAGGTCGGAGCGGTTCTCTTCAAGTTGGCAGAGTTGTTGCTTCCGGTTCGTTTGTCGAAGGAAGTTTCTTCCGGTTCGTTCATCGACGGAAGATTTTGTTGTTCTAAATTTCCATTCACTCTATTATAACTGTGAAACTATTTTTAGTGAAAAAGGCTAATCACTATTTATAGTGATTAACGACTGAACGTAGAATCTTTTGATTTGAACCAGGATAAAAATCATTTGTGTGATTTTTCTAGTCCCTATACTCTTTACATTTTCTGCACATCAACTGTTTGTTAAAAAGTTTATAAGAAAATTAAAGGAACCATTTTTTAAATTGACCAAACACGTTTTACGCTATTTTATTCCGCTGCGCGACTCGACGATACCGATTGCTAGTACCAACAATTGGTATCAAAGCTTGCTTTGATATTCTTTCAAATTTTTTGAAAATGGCCGGTCATCAAAATCAAGTATATGCCCAGGGTGCTTCTATTAACAGACCACCACTCTTTACTAGTGATAACTATGCATTTTGGAAAGTGAGAATGGAAATTTTCATGGGGTCTGTTGATAGAGGCATCTAGGAAGCTGTAAAAAATGGTCCTTATATTCCTAAAAGTATTGTTGATGGTGTGGAAGTAGAAAAATCATATTTTAACTGGACCTTGAATGAAAATAGAATGGCACAATATGAAGTTAAGGCCAGAAATATAATTTATCTGCACTAACCCTTGATGAATTTATCAAAGTTTCTGTTTATGAAAGTGCTCAGGAAATGTGGGAATTTTTAAGAGTCACCCATGATAAAGTCATAGATGTGGATAAGTTGACCTTTTTTTATTCATGCTCTACATCAAACTCCTCAAGCTCAAGCGATTCTAATGAGCAAGAAAATTTATTCTTAATGATCAACGATGAATCATCTGGAAGCCAATTCTTGAAGAAAAAGAAGGACAATCAAGGCTCCTCATCAAGCTATAAATGTTATGGATGTGGTGAAAGAGGCCATGTAAAGGCCGTTTGTCCAATTATCAAGAAAATTCACAAATAGAAGAAGGTCCACATTGCTTGGGTTATAATGACTCAAGTAGCTCAAGTGATTCTGATGAAGAAGCAAACTTGTGTTTTACGATAAATACTGATGATACTGTAAGCCAAGTAAGTTGTTCTAATTCTAAAACTAGTGAATTTGATTTGCAAAAAGCTTTACTTGAATTACTTGATGAATCTTAAAAATTGAATGCTGCTCATAAAAATTTGGAAAGGAATTTAAAGAATTGCGAATTAAATATGAGAAGGCATTAGATGAGGAAGTTATTTTAAGAAATAAAATCTGCAATTTAGAAATGAAAGAGTCTACAAATGTTGAACATCCTGTTGAATGTCTGTCTTGCAAAAATCATATGTTTGATATTGACATCTTGGAAAATTTACTTATGAAAGCTACACATTTTTCATCTTGTGTGAAATATGATATTAAGAAGGACTTTTTCAAAACAAAAATATGTATTTTAAGAAAAATCAAAATAGGAGAACACGTAGAGCTTGGGTTGAAAAGGGAACAACTGTAAAAATCAAACTGCTTGGTGTTTGTTGCTTTTATTGTATGAAAAAGGGACATTCTTCAAACAAATGTAGAATAAAACATTATGGAATTCCAAATGGGAGATATGTTTGGATTCCTGTTATAAAGTAATTTGTCTCTAACCTCAAAAGGACCCAAATGAGATTATGGGGACCAAAACTCTATTGTTTGGTTTTGCAGGTTATGTTTTCAAAAGGAGAAGAGAGCTCCATGGTATTCTGCTTTTGGAATTGAAGCTCTAGGCCAGGGAACGAATCCATCAAGAGGTATCCAAAGCCTTGGTTCGAGCACCAAATTATTGAGCTAAGTGTTGTTTAAACTGTGTTGTTGCATTTTGTTCTGCTTGTCTTTTTGATCTTCCATTATTTGATTACTATTATATTCATTTCTAAATGGTCAAATGATATGTCCATCACTATTTCATTCATCCTGTGGTGTGTTCTTGTCTTTTTACACATTTTAATCAGTGAAATTCATCTATTTGAGACATTCATGTGCTGAATTTCATTTTTTTTTGTTTAGTCATGTGCATTGTTATTTCAGCGCTTTGTTTTTCAATTGTAAATTGAATCTGTGTTTAAGTGGTTTACTATTCAATTTCATGAGTACTTTGAAGTTAGCCTTGGTGTAATCTCTGTCAAGCATTAAAAGCTATGAAAGATTCATTTGAATGAGCTGGCTGATAGATTTCCATTGGCATTTTTGGATGATTAAGTCATTTGATGATTGAATTGGCATTTATGTTTCAAAGTTGTTTCTGTGGAGATCTGTTTATATGTTCAAAATGAATACCATATGAGCTATGATAATTCACATTGAGATCTTGGATGTAGTGAATGAACAGATCCATTTTGCTTAATTATGCTGTAAGTTATTTGGTTTAAAAACTATTGGAAGTTAAAATCTGAATCAGTTTTGTGTTAAAATTTTGGTGTGAAATGCACACGTGATTAGTAACAATGTCCAAACCATACAAGCAATGATATGCTCCGCAAAAGCTTGGTTGACAATGTGAAAATCACAACAAAACAATCTTTGAAAGCAGTTAGCTGAAACTACATTTCCTTGTTTGAGTCAATTTTCCAGTTTTAAATTTTATTTTACCACTAGTCCATTGTTGAACATCTTGCAATCATTTCATAGTGTCTTATTCAAGTTTTTTAAACTGTCTTTGAGACCAATTAAGTGTCCTGAAGTTATTGACTCATTATATCTAAAATAGGTTGGTGGAGTTGTTTAAATTGACACATAATTGGATCTGGGTAAGTGAATCTTAGAAACACTATTGTTTAGCATTAATCAGCTGCGATCACAAGTTCATTTCACTGATTTAAACATGTTCATGGCAAAGAATCTTGAGTTTTAACTGCCTTGTGTGTTTTCACTCTCCAAACCACCATTTTTAGATCTTTTGTTGATAACAAGTTGCTGGTTTAATTGCTTATTTCTGATGTTTGTATGGTGCATCTACATTTATTCAAACTTGCGTCAAAAGCTTGGTACATGTATGATATCTAAAATAAACAATTCAAAAGCAATTTTTAAATTATTTTAAAAAGCTGAAAGACCAGTGCAAGCTCAAATCTGAAAACTAATGCACCCTAATTTGACTTTTTCTTAAACATCTTAGCAGCTTCTTGTTTGTCAATTTGCGGTTGTCCTATTTTATCTCTAGTGTATGATTGCTTAGCTTAGCCAATCTTGTTTGAGAATTCGTTTTTGTTTGAGATTGCCTAAATTGTAAGACTGTTCGACCTTTGAATGGTAGGACCGTTCGGTAGTTAGGAGAGACGGGTAGTTGTGTGTAAAATAGAGTCTGGTACTGTGTAGAGGAGGGTTGAGTATTCTTTTGTAAAGTCTGGACTTTGACCAATAGAGGGAAATTGCACAAAGATGTTTTCACAAAAGCATTGCCCAAAGATAGGTTCTATGATCTTAGAAGAGAGTTAGGAATTATAGATATGTCTTAGAATTAAGATTTCTGTCGTTTTCAAGTTTTTCGTACTTCCAGCGTCTTTAATCGATTATCATAAGGATATAATCGATTATTCTAAGCTTTTAGAAAAAGTCTTAGGTTTGCAAATAATCGATTATTACGTGGAATAATCGATTATCTTGGCTTCCAATCAAAACTGATTTTGTTAAGATATAAGAGGATATGATAGATGAGGTCTGGGATAGTAATCGTACGACAACAGGAGCAACCAAATGGTATCAACAGGAGAAGCCGAGCGGTAACAGAGGCATGCCGAACGAGATTAATAGGGGAATATGCCATTTAGGGAATTTTTTTTGATTGACATCTTATGATCTTTTGATAACTAGTACCTTTTTTAGGGGGAGATATATAAGTCAGTTTGATATCTTGTTATATTTATTTCTGCTCTAGATTATTTACTCTTTTCCTCATATAATATTTGAAATGCGTCAACTCTTTTATTGAGAGGGAGAACAATTTAAGGGGGAGTACTTCTACTTGCTTTTTGCTTATGATAAAAAATGGGGAGAAGAACAAACTGAACAAAATTTTAGGGCAGTTACTACTACCCTGTTTGTAAGTTTGTATTCTATGCAAATACACAAAGATGCTTTTAAACAAGGGATTTTTGATCATCATCAAAAAGGGGGAGATTGTTATCAATGAGGAACATTGGTGACTTGAAGATAATGATTTTGATGATGTTACAAAGTGAAGAATATGAAGACCCTTGCTGTATTAAGTTTAAAAGCATTCCTGTATGTTGGTCCGCGAGGAAAATCGAACGACGTGCAACAACTAAAAGGACGAATGCTCTCTAACGAATGAAGGCCGAACACAGTTAAAGACCAAACGACGTCAAAACAAGCCGAACGATATTGTGTCCAACTAACACTGTAGAAGAAGAAGTTAAGAGTTGGAAGGTATATCAAAATTGAGCTGAGCGGTAGAAAGCTGTGAGAGAGAAGAAAGAGGACCGAGCGGTGGAGAACATGACCGAGATCGAGCGGTGGAGGGCATGACCGAGACCAAGCAAGGTATGACCGAGACCAAGTGAGGTATGTGATGACAAATTTATGAATACCGAAAAACGGCGCCACAAACTTGTTTAACAATCGACAAGTGTGACCGAATCGTATCAAGTAATAAAACTAGGTAAGACCAAGTATCGTTTTGCTAAAGGACTCACGACCTAGTTAGTTATCTGATTTGTTGATTATTTAAGACTTGTGAACGATTGATTGTAGGTTTTTAATGCAAAAGAAAGTAATTAAACATGTATGCATGAATGTGATCAATGGCAAAAAGAGTAAAACAAACACGTAATGAATGATATGGATGAGTATGTTGTTGGGGTTATCAATTTCATGTTATCCACTCTCATATACTTTAGGAATTCATCAATCTTTTCATCAATGTTAATGCCACTCTCTAAATTACCTTGTCAAGAAGGCCTATCTTTAATTACGAGTTCATACAATTCCTAGTAATTAATTCTGAAGTGCAGGAGCTTAAAGACAACCAATATGCTATTGGGAGAAATTCCCCGGATCTAGAGCTCCCCGTACGTTTCCATATCGACAAAATCAATAATCATAGCAATGAATGAGTTAAACAAAGCAAGCATTAAGCAAAGAGGAAAAACCCTAACTAATGATGAAAGAAAGCATGTATCTTAAAATAAGATGTTAAAACATTAATTCCATATATGAGAGTTTCACAAGACTACATTGATTTCCCAACAACAATACAAGGTTTAGTTCACCATATTCATGGTGAAACTAGATGAACAATAATGAAAGAATGGAAGATAAAACCCTAGAAAGGTGAAGAGGTAGCCTGAGCATCCAAGATCTTCCTTCAAGGGGTGGAAAAGAGAGTGTTTGCTTCGTCCCAGCCAAAGATACAAACCCTAGGAACACCTAAAGCTTATATACTATTCGTAAAATTACAGAAAATTAGGCCCAAGCCCAAAATAGTGCCGCTCAGCGGTAAGTGCGTGAGTTGATTCTTCCCCCTCAGCGGCATTTTCACCCCTCAGCGGAGCCTACGTGAGTTTCTGAGTGCCGCTCAGCGGTAAACTGCCGCTGAGCGGTAGTTGCGGCTTCTCCTTTTGCAGTTTTTGATGTCTTTTCTGATTCCATCTCTCTCCTTCTTCACTTCTTTCACCAAATTCACCTTAAAACCTGCATAAAACACTGAAATCAAGAATAAACCTGTCCAGCTCTCTTATTTCTAATAATATGACCAAAAGCATGATTTCAAGCTAGTTTCTAAGTGTTAAAGGTTGCTTTTAGTATCAAATTTAAGCATGAAAATAACAGTTTTTCAACTGTTATCAGTATCCCAAACTTAGAACTTTGCTTGTCCTCAAGCAAACAAAATGTAACTCAATCTTCTACCAATCTGTACAATGGTTCACTCATTCAAAAATCCTCTTTTCAAGATAAGTAAAAACTTCAGTTAAACTCATGACAAAGATTTCAATCAAGACGTGCACATGCTTTGGTTGTTCACAAAATCACTTAATATCCAACAAATGCTATTTTTCATGAATGATCAATCAACTAAGCATGGATGTTCATGTGCTCATGGAATCTTTCCTCACTAGGTAAAGTGTTTCACTCAAACACAAGTGTATAAGAGGTAATCACTCATCCATTCTACTATCACAGTGTCACATGAATTGACTTTGCCTTTCATTTAACCATAATCAAATAAATTCACACGCATGCATCATCACAAGGACTTTCAATGGCTTATAATGTGGCTGGGCTAACAAGAAAATTGGTTTTTCTAGATCACAAAACCCTTGAGTTAAGAGAATCACAATCATTCTTACTTTTCCCAACTTTCCTTTGCATTGAGCTTTGCTTTTTATTTTCTTTTCTTTCTCTTTTTTTTTTCTTTCTTTTTTTTCTTTCTCTTTTCACATACTTAATTCTTAGCTCAATGCTTTCAAATTCCTTTTCTATTTTCCAACAACCCCAAACTTGAACATTTGTCAATACCACACAATATTTTCTACTTAACTCAAGGTAAAGCTTTCAACAAGGGTTTTAATTTTATGTTCAAGGCTAAGGGTTCAAAGGATAGAACACATAGTGTTCTCTTTTAGTGGCTTATTTCATGCAATTTGGCTAATATAAGGGCTACCAACAAACGGCCTTGATCATATAATGCAAACAAGCAATTGATTCAATCATAGAAAACCTGGGCAAAGTCATTCATGTTGGAACAATCAGTACCGTTATAGAGTCGCGCAGCGGAATAAAGTAAGATAACGGAAAGCGTGTAACGATCACAACACAAGTTAAAATAGTCGGTTTTAAAAATTGATTTTCTTAGCGAACTTTTATCGAACAGTTGATGTGCTAAGAGTTTAGGGATCAAGAAAATCAACACAGAATTTTTATCCTGGTTCGAATCAAAAGATTCTACGTCCAGTCGTTAATCACTATAAATAGTGATTAACCTTTTTCACTAAAAATATAGTTGTACAGATTACAAGATAAATGAAATGAGCAAAGAATAGAAAACACCTTCCTTCGACAAACGAACCGGAAGAGCTTCCTTCGACGCACGAACCGGAAGCAACAACTTTGTCAACTTGAAGAGGACTGCTCCGACCTTTGACACACAAAGCGCGAGCTTCTCCTATTCACAAGACCAGACAAGAGCACTCTATCACTTTGAGAACTTCCTCAGACAAACTGTATTCTCAAAATTGCATAGATCCTTTTCACTCACAGAGAGCTTCCCTTAGGCACAAAGCTCTAATACTCTCAATTGAAAAGTTCTTTCTAAGAGCTGTGAAGACCTCTATTTATAAGCCTAGTTTCGTGCAGGGTCAAAAACTGAAAAGACATCTCCCAACTGCCACTGATAATCGATTATGAAAAGTGATAATCGATTATTTGTGTCCGTTATGGGGTTTTCAAAAAAGTGATAATCGATTATATGATGTGATAATCGATTATTCCTGTATGACTCTGTGATAATCGATTATTGCCATTCCATAATCGATTATTGCAGTTAAAAATGCAAGTTTACAAAGTTTACAAGAATTTCCTACTACATTTAATCTCTACAAATTGCTTTTAACTAATTCTAATATCTTCTTCAACTAAAACTTCTTGCAGCATCATCAAAACAAATTTCTTCAAGATTTACCAATACTCCTTATTGGTAACAATTCATGCTTTCAAAGTAATAGCACTCAATCACAAAAACTCTGGAGCTCAAAACCTCACATATAAGCTCATTCCCATTTTACATGCACATCCTGCTTAATATTACAATCACAATCACAATAACTTGGATTTGTTCACAAAGCTTGTGAACCACCTGTATAAGCATGTAATGTACACATCTCAAAATCAATCCATATCAAAGCATCATCAGGCATTACTTATCACACCATCACAATCATAAGAAAACCATCATAACAGACAAAATTCCAATTGAGTACATCAAACCCTATTCTAAAAACACAAATGAATGATAAAACAAATCCTGCTCTAGTGCTTTGAAAAACTCATCCCCATCAATGATGCTCTCTCCCAACCCCAAACTTAGATGGAAAACTAGTGAGAAAGTGAGTGGAAGGGAGATTTTCTAAAGAGGAATGAAAGGAAAAATGTAGAGAACCTTTGGAAAAGTGTTTAGGAGTGTGTGTGCAGAGAAGAATCTGAAAACAGAGGCCAAGACGTGACTTAGGGTATAAAAATACCCTAATAGGCTCGGGTTCCGCTAAGGGGCAACCTAAGCCCCGTCTGTGACACTACCGCTCAGCGGCACTTACGGGAAGTGCTCTCCTTCTCCTTAGCTTAACCTAAATGCGTCCTAAACATACCCCTAACTGGCTCCCTACAATTAAGGTCTCAGATCACTCAAACATTCAATCCCTATCATGCAACTAAAGCAGAATTAAAACAAACAATACAGATAAAATTAATCAACTGGGTTGCCTCCCAGGTAGCGCTTGTTTAACGTCACGAGCCTGACCCAAAATCCTCCAACACCCATTAGTAGGTGCAAATCTTTCTTACCAACACCCATCAGTAGGTGTATACAAACATTGTATCCTTCAGTAGATACTGTTCCGCCTAACATCCATCAGTAGATGTAAAACCTGTAACAAACTTATAACAAAAACAAAAATACCCAAAAGTTCAAAATTACATCACCAAATCAAAAATTAAAAGTTCTTAAATCACTGGGTTGCCTCCCCGCAAGCGCTCTTTTAACGTCACTAGCTTGACCCAATAAAGCTCATGTTCTTTCTTCTTTTTCTTCTTTCTACTGAATTTCTTCAGGAATTTGATAAAACCAGGAACCTGTTGCGGTGTCTCAATCAGAGGAACTTTGATCTCCAATTTCTTGAAGATTTCCATAAAGCACTTAAATTTCTTTTCCTTCCTATGATTCTTCTTTAGATGAGGATGGGATTTTTCATATGATTTCTTCTTCTTTCCTCTCATCTTCTTTTTCTTCCTTTTTCTCTCACTAAATTTTCTCTTTTTCTTTTCTCCTATTTTTTTTTCTTTTCTTTTTCTTTTCAACTTCTTTATTTTCACACAAATTTTCTTTCTCTCTTCTCTCTCAACCACTTCTTTTTCTTTTTCTTCATCTTTATCTTTCTCACTCAACTCTTCTTTTTCTTTTCTCTCTATCTTTTCCTCATCTCCCCCTATTTTTTTCTCATCAAGAATCTTGTCACTTTCAGTGACAATGGCTTGTCCTTCCTCCTTAGGGTTAACTTCAGTATTAACCTTAACATTCAATCTCTGACTAATGTAACGAAGGTGCATCTCCATCCTTTTACATGATTCTTCAATGCTTTTCTGAATAGAGTCGGAATTTTTCAAAAATCGTTGAAGGGTGTCATCCAAACTATCCAAACTTTCTGATAGAAAGGGTTGTTGCTGCCATTGTTGTGGTGGCGGCCATCGTTGTGGTGGCGGCCATCGTTGTGGTGGCGGCCATTGTGGTGGTGATGGCCTATCAAACTCTTCGACAGCTTGAGTACTTTTGTGATGACAATTAGGTATCTGTATGTACTGTTGAACTACCTCCTCCAACGTTATCCTTCTTCCCGATAGAGAGGGTCGATGCTGCCATTGTTGTGGTGATTGATTCTTAAGTTGTTCGCAAGCTTGCAAAAATTCCATGCTTGAGTGAGGTTCCCACTGGTGGTTAAAATTACCTTAGTGGAATTTGAGTACCCATATAGTTAAATTCTTGTCCGAATTGCATCCTGCAAACATTAGGCACAAAACTCTAGAAAATATTTGTTAGAAAAAAGATATAGAAGAAGATATAAGATCAGACATAAGAAGATAAAATAAAAACAGAAAACAGAAAAAAAATAATAACCGAAAAAAATAAAAACAGAAAATAAAATAAAATAAAATAAAATAAAATAAAATAAAATAAAAACAGAAATTCAAATTTCAAAATTCAAGTCAAAGATAATCAATAATCAAACAAATAAACTAGTTAAACCACGAGTCCCCGGCAACGGCGCCAAAAACTTGATGACAAATTTATGAATACCGAAAAACGGCGCCACAAACTTGTTTAACAATCGGCAAGTGTGACCGAATCGTATCAAGTAATAAAACTAGGTAAGACCAAGTATCGTTTTCCCAAAGGACTCACGGCCTAGTTAGTTATCTGATTTGTTGATTATTTAAGACTTGTGAACGATTGATTGTAGGTTTTTAATGCAAAAAACAGTAATTAAACATGTATGCATGAATGTGATCAATGGCAAAAAAAGTAAAACAAACACGTAATGAATGATATGGATGAGTATGTTGTTGGGGTTATCAATTTCATCTTATCCACTCTCATATACTTTAGGAATTCATCAATCTTTTCATCAATGTTAATGCCACTCTCTAAATTACCTTGTCAAGAAGGCCTATCTTTAATTACGAGTTCATACAATTCCTAGTAATTAATTCTGAAGTGCAGGAGCTTAAAGGCAACCAATATGCTATTGGGAGAAATTCCCCGGATCTAGATCTCCCCGTACGTTCCCATATCGACAAAATCAATAATCATAGCAATGAATGAGTTAAACAGAGCAAGCATTAAGCAAAGAGGAAAAACCCTAACTAATGATGAAAGAAAGCATGTATCTTAAAATAAGATGTTAAAACATTAATTCCATATATGAGAGTTTCACAAGACTACATTGATTCCCCAACAACAATACAAGGTTTAGTTCACCATATTCATGGTGAAACTAGATGAACAATAATGAAAGAATGGAAGATAAAACCCTAGAAAGGTGAAGAGGTAGCCTGAGCATCCAAGATCTTCCTTCAAGGGGTGGAAAAGAGAGTGTTTGCTTCGTCCCAGCCAAAGATACAAACCCTAGGAACACCTAAAGCTTATATACTATTCGTAAAATTACAGAAAATTAGGCCCAAGCCCAAAATAGTGCCGCTCAGCGGTAAGTGCGTGAGTTGATTCTTCCCCCTCAGCGGCATTTTCACCCCTCAGCGGAGCCAACGTGAGTTTCTGAGTGCCGCTCAGCGGTAAACTGCCGCTGAGCGGTAGTTGCGGCTTCTCCTTTTGCACTTTTTGATGTCTTTTCTGATTCCATCTCTCTCCTTCTTCACTTCTTTCACCAAATTCACCTTAAAACCTGCATAAAACACTGAAATCAAGCATAAACCTGTCCAGCTCTCTTATTTCTAATAATATGACCAAAAGGATGATTTCAAGCTAGTTTCTAAGTGTTAAAGGTTGCTTTTAGTATCAAATTTAAGCATGAAAATAACAGTTTTTCAACTGTTATCAGTATCCCAAACTTAGAACTTTGCTTGTCCTCAAGCAAACAAAATCCAACTCAATCTTCTACCAATCTGTACAATGGTTCACTCATTCAAAAATCCTCTTTTCAAGATAAGTAAAAACTTCAGTTAAACTCATGACTAAGATTTCAGTTAAAATCCTCTTTTCAAGATAAGTAAAAACTCCAGGATAAAAATCATTTGTATGATTTTTCTACTCTCTATACTCTTTACTTTTTCTGCACATCAATTGTTTTTTAAAAAGTTTATAAGAAAATTAAAGGAACTATTTTTTAAATTGACCGAACACGCTTTTCGCTATTTTATTCCGCTGCGCGACTCAACGATACAGGTTGTTTTAACCAACAATTCACCTACTTTTTATTTCAAATTACATGTTAATAATTTATCCTTCATTTCTATTACATTAGCATAACATTCAATTACCATGTTTTTATTAAATACATCAAAACTGCAAGATGCATTACTTTAACCACAAATCTCTAATCAAAGATCCCAACAATAAAAAATGGAGAATCGTGTGTCTAGGACCAGTTGTCAAAATTTCAACTCAATCTAATGGATAATGAAGTGATAATCCTAATTTTCTCAAGATGACTTAGAATAAAAAAATAGAGTGACGCCTAGCATTGAAACACAAAGAAGACTTAAATCAATGATATGATTATATTCTAATAATTTTAATTGAACAAAGATTCACCTAGAACTTGGAAATGACACATGGAAACCCAAACTTCACACGTAATACAAAAACTAAAAAAATTCTTAAAAGAACTAAAAATGAACTTACTTTGTTCAACAAATACAAAAACTAAAAAGACTCTTAAATGTTTTTTTAAAAAATAATTATTATTATAAAATAAAACTAGATTAAATAAAAATTTCTTTTATAAATTAACTTTTAATATTAAAATAATAGAACATCATATTTTAATATGATTACTATTCTTAACTTTTTCTACGTCCTTATAAATAATATTAATACAAAAGTTAAATATTATTTTCAGTTTTATAAATTAATTAAATTTCAATTTTAACTTATATTTTTTATTAAAATAAAAAATAATTTAAATTTTCTTATATTATTTATTTAATTCATTTTTTTCTATCATATTAATAAAGTTTATTATAAAATTTTCTCAATTAAAACTACCTAAGTTTTTCTTTAGTCCTAGTCAAATCCAATTAATAAGCGTGCAAATATTAGACCCAATGGTTGGGACCATCACGTGTGGCATTCTATTGTATGATGAGATTTCTTGTCCTTTACTATTCATACTTTCTCACGCCCTTTATCACTTTCCTAGCATTCATGTGATCACTTTCTCACATTTTTGTTAGACTTCAAGCTTTAAAATCTTTATTTTTTTTCACTCAAATTTCACTTCTATATTTTTTTTATCGAGATAGCATATTATTCAAATATTTATATAACTAATAATTTTCTAGATTAGTTTTCGGATAATTCAATTTCAAATTTTGTCATTTTTTATTATTAATTCATTTTAAGTCTTTTCTTCCTTTAATTTTAAATGAAAAAAAAATCATTTCAGAATTCGTTTTTCTGAAATTAAATTCTGACCTTTTTTAAATTAGTTTTTTATTTTCTGAATAATATTTTAGAATTTGTATTCGACAACCAATTCTGATTTAAAAAAAAAAAGTACTGTTTATATTAATATTTATCTGTAAAAATATTTGACAAAATATATTATCTAGATTGATTTTTGGGTTCATATATGTTATTTGGATGAAAAAGTAACCTCATATTTAATGTAATTGATTCCAATTACTTTTAAGAGATTTTCATTAATATTTACATGACTCTTGCTTAAAAGTATCAAAATACTTATGAGCATTTATTTCTCGGCTTGTAAATGACACATGTCAATTATTTAGGGTTTTTTATTTTTTTAATTTGGTCTTTTCTCTGTTGTACACTTTTTACTTGCTAGGGTCTAGTGGATTTTAATGTGATAAATATTTGGTATTTCGATTTCAATAATTGAAATTGAAAAGCAACTTTATTATGTCTTTTGGGCTGACGAAAAATTTGAGGCAGATTTTACTTTTTCTCTAGAAATTATCAAAAATATTAACACAGTATTTAACAAAACCTAGAAGTTAATTTACATGATCGAAATCCAAACATATTCATAGTTTCGTTGAAAACTCTTTTCAAACAAATATGATTAAATATCCATTCTTGTACCTTCAGCAGTACGTGAATAATGGAATAAATAAAAGTGCGAACGGATAAACCAAAACAAAGTGGATTGAATATCAAACATGAATCTTTAACCAACATCATGACATTTCTTCTTTAGCTAGGCAAAAGGTACACAAACTCTAATTAATATTAATATATATAATCGAATTAAACTATTAAGTCTATATGTATTCATTCTATTTTTATTCGGTTAATTTAATATCACACAAAATAATTAATCATTTTAGTCTATAATTAACTATAATTAACTATAATAAATTAGAAACCAACAAATATTTAGGTTAGTGATCCAGATCCATCTAGGTAAAAATTCATAAATAATAAATATAAATAACATATTTTACGAGTCTCTATCCTAGAAGTACTAAGGAGATGGACGCTTTAATGGAGAAAAATACAAGACTAAAAAGGAGGGTACATGTTGAAGTAATGACTAGCAAAGAAAAGGGGAAGGAAATCCATGATAACATGTAATTATTGTAAAGAATCCTACCTTGTACCGATCTTGTCCATGGAAATGAGAAAGAAAGTGAGTACAACCTTACCCTCAAGACATATAACTCCTCGACAATAGGATGGAGCCATGGACATCTCTCATAGATGACATCACTGATATCTCCCTTCCTAAGTAGTGGAAGGCTCTTACCTTGGATTGGTATGATAGTGGCACCAATCCAAATAAGCACGTTGTCGTACATCACCCAAGTTAGTTTGTACTAGACTGGTGACTCCATCATGTGGAAAACTTTTGCCACCACTCTGAAGGGGGTAGCCTTGGAATGGTTTACTTGCCTTCCTATATTCTATCGAAGGTTTCATTCCTCTAACATCTTCCCTCGCACTTCTTAGTATTCGACAAGAAAAGGGAGAACATTTGTGAACTTTTATTAAAAGGTTCAATAAAGTTGCTCTAAAGATTAAAAAATTGAACCTCGAGGTGGTCCTTCACTATATGATCACGACACTGAGGTCGCATGCTTTTGCAAACAACTTGTGCATGATGCTGCCTACGAGTATGGATGAGCTGAGGCAACGGTCGCTAAATTCATATGGTCGAAAGATGTGAAAGAATATCAAAACAAGATAAGAGCTAAGACCATGCCAGCTGACAATAAAGATGTTGAACAAGACTCACATAAGAAGGATAGTTCTCATTAAAGAGAACATATGCCTTCCCGATTCTCGCTTTACACACCCTTTATGCTCCCAAGTCCCGTGTGTTAGAGAAAGCATTGTAGGAAGATCTCATACCACCGCCCAAGAAATCTGAAAAGCCATAAAACGGTTACATGAACAAATACTGCAAGTACTATCGTAACAATGGCCTCATAAAAATGAGTGCACCGCGCTTAAAGATAAAGTTTAAGAATTGAACCGGGTCGAACACCTAAAGCAGTTTGTAAGGCATAGTGATAAAGAAAGCTTGCGTTTTGGATACTGAAGGTCTGACAATCAAAGAACATGCATTTTGATGCTAAAGCCCCCTTGAGGGGTACAATAAACACCAGATTTAGAGGGTTCAAGAGAGGTAGATCCTCATCCTCGGCTAGAAAAAAGGTCTAAGGGTAATAAGTTAGTGATGCGGTATCCCAAAACTATTAACAAAAGATGATGTCGCCTATCACATTCACAGGCGTAGACTTTTAGGGAGTAGATCCAAATCAAGATGAGCCTATGGTTATAACAGTAGAAGTAGAGAAATTTACTATCAAGAAGGTTTTAGTAGACTAGGGTAGTTTAGTAGATATACTTTACTGAAAAAGTTACAAGAAGTTGGAGTTACCAAAGGAAGTAATAACACCTTATAATGAACTTGTATATGGCTTTTCCAGAGAAAGGTTGTCTACAAGAGGTTACATTGAATTGTATACCGCTTTTGGCGAAGGAAGTTTAACTAAGACCATAGAAATCCAATATTTGGTCATAGATGCTAACACATCCTATAACGTCTTGTTGGGTTGGCACTCGCTAAACCTACTAGGTATCGTGGTGTCTACTTCCCACCTTGCTATGAAGTTCCCGTCTTAGTCTAAGGATAGTTTCATGGTCCACTATGACCAGAAGATGACCCAAGAGTGCTACATTAAAGGTTTTCAACTCTTTTCTCCCTTGCTCAGTGCTAATAATGTTGAATGAGAAAGAACAACAACTGCAATCATATAAGGAGACAACCTCAAATTAAGAATAGGCAATGATGCAAGGATATGGCCTGTAGGGGAAACGAAAAATTTTGTTTGACAAGAAGACCGAAGTCTGAAGATAAGGGTAGATATGGAAGAAGAAGGAGAAAACGTAATAGACAAATTCCTATATGATGATGCTGACATATTCACATGGACAGTTGCCAACCTTGTAAGGGTTGACCCAAGGATAGCCTCCCACATGTTATCCATCTTCGGCGAAGCCAAGCTATTTTCGTAGAAGAAACGAATTTTAGGTGAAGAGAGAAGGCAGGTGATGAATCACTATTTTGTACTATTCACTTAGCTTTCTGCACCGAATTCAATTAGTGAATTGTGTTTAATTCTTCATTATTGTCTTATTTTCACTATTTGGGTTTAATTTAACTACTAATTCTTATTTTCATTAATTTGAATTAGTTAGTCTTAATTATTCCAATTATTATTTGTAGGACAATTTGGAATCATGTTTTGGGATAACAAGAGTGTTGTCACGTCATTTTCCATTTTCCACGTCATTATTTATTTTTATTTTCAATTGTACTTTCGTTTTAATGTAATTTAGGACCAGATTTTAGCCTTTGGGCCTTATGGGTCAGATTTGGGAAATTAGGCCCATTTTTGCAGAGCATTTTCGTCCTAAGGGTTATTAAAATCCTTGAATCAGATTTCAAACCTCCTCTTCTCCATTTTGACGTTTTCCAGCCCCTCTCCCCCTTTTGGGGGTTATAGGTTTCATTTTCTTTCTTTTTCTTCTATGTATTGAATCTCATTTTTACTAGTGAATTTAGTTTTAGTTTTTGTTCTAATCTGCACTTCATTCCTTGTTTCAATTCTATTTCCTCCACTTTGTTTTCACATTGCATTTGAATTCTGTTTTCTCCATTTCCTTTACCCCTTTGCTTAATATTTTCGCTTTCTAATTTCATGCAATTTAATTCTGTTACGTTATGTGCTATAATGCTTCAATTTCATCTTCATTTTGCTGCTGTAATTTCGTTCTAATGATAGCTTAAGTGTGTTTGGTTGGTCATTAGTGAAATGGTATCGTTTCCATGAGATTTTTGAGCTGAAAGTGTGTTTTTGCTGCTCTAACTTGGCTGATATTAAATTTGTTTGTGCACTTGCAATTGGGTACACACTTAGTGTCCTAATTGGTGTTTAATCTTTGCTTAGTTGATTAAGCTATTTGGTGCAAAATTGATTGAATATGAGCATTGTGTTTGCTTAATTCACTTTTATGAAAACATGATTAGTCTTTGCTTAGTTGGTTAACTTATGTTGGATTAGGGGTTAGAGTAGTTTTTAAGTGTTGATTAATCTGTGATTGGAAACATGTAATTGAGTTAGTGACCAATCATTTTCAATTAGTGTTTGATTTCGTGTTTTAGTTGTTTAATTTCACTACACAAAACTGTACAAAAAAATTCCCCCACCAAGTGTTCGACCTATTGCCTGAACCAAAGTTTGGTCTTTGAGAGACGACCTAGGAGTCACTTCCTAGTCTATACTGTACTTAATTACATACTAATTTGATTCGGGTACGACTTCGATCAAATTTTGGCGCTATTGCCGGGGACTAACGGTTCAGTCTTAGGTTAGTGTGTTGTGTTATGTCTTGTGTGTTTGAGTGTGTTCATTTTGTCTTTTAGTTTGTTTTAAGTCAATATTTGGAGAATTGGATACTATTTGTCATGTTTATGCAGAAAACACGATACTCGCGATGAGCGCGACAATGAATAGTGCATGAATAATGTCATGAATAATATCCAATTTTCCTATTTTAATTGATGATTTTTGTTTTGGTAGCTAGGAGTGTTATTTTTCTTTGAATTTTTTTTTTTTTGCACTTCTTATGGTCCATATTTTGATAGAAAAATCATAGAAGCAGTTGTGGTAGTCCTGGTTTAGAGTTACAATTTTTTTTGAAAACAAGAACTGTTAAAACTTAAAATTGCGATAAATTTTGATGATTTTACTAGAATTGGACAAATTTTTTTGGATTTCGCATAGAAAAAAAATTTGGATCCATTTTAGATTGCTATGCCGTCTGGCGAAATTCAGATTTTCAAAAAGAGGCCTTTTTCTATTTATATTTTATTTTTCAAGTTTAATTTTCCCATCCTTCCAAACTTTCTTAAATTCGTAAAAATAGTTATCCTTGGAATTTTGCTTTGCCAATTTTTGTGCTATCATTTCATGATTGTAGGGCATTGCTAACAAAATTTCATCCCATTTGGATAAGGCTTGCATATACTTGCAATTCTACCCCATATGTTTGCTTGTGTTGACTTTTGCTGATAGAGTTGACTCAATGTATGACTAGGGGCAATCCTGGGCATTTTCCACCCTTTGATCCTGAAATTGATAAAACTTTTCATAGATTAGCCAGAAATTCTAGGAATTGTTAGTTTGTGCATTTAGATAACATTAGTTCAGTAGTTGCATAATTTTGAGCATTCCCCTTCTTCCTTCCCCTTCCTTCTACATGTCTACCTATTTTGGTTATGTGCATATTGCTTATTTTGTTAGTGCTTCTAATTATGATTCTTCTTTTGAATCTAACTCTGATTATGATTCTCATGTATATTCTGTTAATTCTATGCTGAGAACAATATGGCTCATCCTCCAACTCGTGAGAGTGCTTCTTGGGAGTTGGTTGCACATGATGAGGATGTTTCATACGTTCTAAACACTGGATTGATACATTTGCTGCCTAAGTTTCATGGTTTTGCAGGTGAATGCCCACATCAACATTTGGATGAATTCATTATAATATGCTCCACCAACAAACCTCCACATGTCCCGGATAACCACACTTTCTTAAGGGCATTTCCGCATTCACTAGAGGGAGTAACAAAAGATTGGTTGTATTGTCTTCCTCAAGGGTCCATCAATGCTTGGGAAGATCTTAAGCAATTGTTTTTGGAAGAAATATTCCCTACTCAACGTCATTTTGATTTGTATGGTTACAACAACAATCCAAGATGGACGAATGACCTTGATATGAGATGGTATGATGCTCCACATCAACAACATCAATATCAAGAACCATCATTTCAGAATTCTTGTATTCCACCAGTTTGGCAATATCAGACACAACAACTGCATCAAGATATACTTGCCCACAC
Source organism: Vigna angularis (assembly GCF_016808095.1). Lineage (NCBI taxonomy): Eukaryota > Viridiplantae > Streptophyta > Magnoliopsida > Fabales > Fabaceae > Vigna > Vigna angularis. The sequence goes on along the minus strand of NC_068971.1, from coordinate 29,890,456 downwards.
AGCTCCTCAACCTTCTACTTCTGAGCTTACATTGGAGGAGTTATTGAGGCAGATGACCATGCACAACATTCAGTTCCAACAATAGACCAGAGTGTCAATTCAAAGCTTGACTAATCAGATGGGACAAATGGCCATTCAACTTAATCAAGAACAATCTCAAATTTTAGAGGAGTTACCTCTTAAACTGTTCAGATTCTGGGAGATGTCAGTGCCATCAACATAGGAGATGGGAAGAAGATTCATATACCCACTGAGCCACCTACTTTTCCACCTTCATATGTCCCTACTCTTGCACCTGAGGGAGTTGATAAGGATTTTGATCTTCATTTTAAGCTTCATACTTCTAAGACAAAGCTTCCTAAGCATGAGGACCAGGAAGTAATGAGCAGAAATTTTGAGTCAGGTGGACCGCCTTCGTCTTCCACCATTAATTATGATTTGCTGCAATCTCCTATTCAAAGGAAGAAGATGGAAGAACCAGATAAGGAGACTCTAGCAACCTTCAGGGAAGTGGAGATAAATATACTTCAATTTGATTATGTTGTTGATGACCGTGTTTCTAATTTTCACTCTCTGCATGATGAGAACCACTTTTTGCTATCACATCTGAATGTTTATTTTCCATGCACTGAACATGAATATGAGTTTGTTGTTGATATTGCTCTTAAATCTGAACCTAATTCATGATCCGAGAGTATATTTGATGTTCAGTCTGATACATTGAGATTGAGTGTTGTACCTCTGCATATAAACTCTTTGTAGCATAATGTACTAACCCTATTGTAGGAGGTACGCATAAATTTAACCAACATACACCCACAGTTGAAAACAAAGGTGCATGCATACACAAAAGTTTGAAGATTAATAGGCACTAGCTGAACCTGTTTGTCAACAATCCTTCCTTCTTAGATCCAAAGGTGGAAGGCATTTCTCTTCTTGATCAATACTGGCAGATGAAGCAGTTCCTCAAAACTTCCTTTCTTGATCCAGTTGTGGAGGACATTTCTCTGCTAGCTCAAATTTGGCGTCTTCCACCTTGACTTAGGGGAGTTATCTTTTCCCTTCTCCTCCCTTCCCCACTTTTATTGCACTTGTCCATGATCTTTTGATTGTACTAATTGCTTTGATCTTGTTTGTGACACATTAGGGACACTGTGTAGTTTAAGTGTGGTATATTGGGGAAGATTTTTCTTTGTTTAACTTTTAACTTTTTCTTTGTTTAATTTTTCTATTGTTTAGGCTTTACTAGTTCTAGGTATTTTTTGTTATGTTTTAAGCTTGTGTCTGTGTATAGTTTTTCCCGTTTCTCTTGATTTCTGGACTTTGTTTAGGTTGTGGACTTATCCTCCATTTGATTGATACTGATTGGTTTGAAATCCTTGCTTTTCTATGCTTGGAAAGATGATTATGATATTTGAGAGGTTAATTTGATTGTGACAGAAATACCTTGTGTGAGGATTTGAGCCACTTCATGTTTTTTCTTCTGTGTGATAAATCTCTTGATTTCTAGCACATGTGCCTTGTCTTGACTCTTGTTGATAATTCTTGATTGATATGCATGTTCGGAAGTGATAAAGGGAATTTTGTTCTTGAGCCTCTCTAGCCAAATAAGCCTACCTGTCTTTAATCCTTTGATAAACCCTTTAGCCTATGCTTTCCCCTTTTCTTTGGTTTGAAGCTTATTAACTAGCCTGAAGTGAAAAACCATGATTACCTTAACCTTAGGGAATTTTGGAGCTTTAGAATTGTTTTGGGAATAAGTGTGGTCTTCATGGGATTCTTATGAATTGGCTAGTCAGTTTCCTTGGCTCCTCTAGTCCTTGTTGTGTAAATATGTTGTGCACTTTGTCTCTTACAATTGTGTTCTAAAAAAAAAAGAAAAGAAAAGAGACAAGACAGGAAAAGAAAGAAAACAAATACAAAAAGTGAGCATGCTTATGTATTGAATCTCATCTTTAATTCCCCTACCCTCTTGGGGGGTTTCAAGTTCTTTCTTTCCTTTCCCTTTTTATGTATTTAATCTCGTCTTTAATTCCAATTTCATTTTCGTTTTATACTCTTGCTTTAATTTACGTTTTCTACTCTTGTAATTTCATTTCTCTGCACTTTTATTTTCCCAATTTTGTTTAGTTCTTTGATTCTGCTATTGTTTCGTTTAGTTAATTCTGCTGTTGTTTCGTTTTAATCAATTATGCTGTTGTTTTGTTTTAATTAATTCTGCTGCTGTTTTGTTTTAATGGAATTAATTGAGTTGGGTTGGTAATTGGGGATTTTGTAGTGCTTACTTGAGATTGTTGAGTTGTGATTTATTCTGCTATCTTACCTTGCATTGTATTTAAATTGTTTTGTGCTTGCAATTTGGTAAACGCTTAGTTGCCTAATTGGTGATTAATCTTCGCTTAGTTGATTAATATGTGTGGTACATAATCAATTGAATAGGTGTGTTGTGTTCGCTTATTTCGCAATTTTGACGACCAGATTATCCTTCGCTTACTTAGGTAATTCATGTTGGATTAAGGGTAAGAAGAACGTTTATTTGTTGTTAATCCAGGATAGGAAACATTACAATTGATCTAATTGCCAACTTGTTGTTAATTCTATGTTGTGTTAATCAGTTCATTTCATTTCGTAAATTTGCTCATATAAAACCCCCCACCACGTGTTTGACCTATTGCCTTAACAACATTTAGTCTTGAGAGACAACCTATGAGTCACTTCTTAGTCTATACTTAACTTTAATTACATATTAATTTGATTCGGGTATAACCTTGATCACTCATCCAGGTAAAAGCCCACAAACAGTAAATATAAATAACACATTTTACGAGATATGTTAATTACATTTTTATTAATTATGCATTTATTATTTACTTATGTGATAGTCTAACTTGAGTGTCATATTTTCTTTTGCAAGCTCAATCCCTTCCCATTTTAAGGAAAACGAGCATTCAATAGGAGGACAAATGGTTAGGAGATTGAAGATTAATTATGTTTTCATTTATTACACGTTTATTAGATGGTGACGTGAAATGCTAACTTGAATGTGAAAGTGTTTTTTGTAAGCATAACCCATTTCATTCGTAAAGAGAACAAACATTCACAAAAAAGACAAATACTTTAAAGATTAAAGGTTGAAAGTGTTTGAAAAGTCCTTAACTTCTTTATATGATACATTTTCAGCTCTATATATATTAATTTATTAACATATATAATTTATTATATACTTATAATAATAGTTTTATATTATTTAGGAGTAAATATTAAAATTAATTTTGATATATTTTCTTTCTTTTTTGAAAGTGGATTTTAAAGATAAAACTAAAAAAAGTTTAAGATCAAATATATATATATATATATATATATATATATATATATATATATATATATATATATATATATATAATGGTGATTAATCTTAACTTGAATTATAAGTAAAACCTTTAGCACTCTTAGACTTTAATTTTTTAAATACATAGTCATCCTTATTTTTTTTAAAACAAAATCATAATAAATGTTCATATATTTTTTTTCACATGTTTTTATCTTTTCATTATATAAATTTGTGTAGTATCTCATAATTTTATAAGAATATAATTTATATGATTAGAGATAGTGAATGAATTTTGGATGCAAGTCTAGTTGAGATATAAAACTTTATAGGGTAAATTATATTTATAACAGTAGACTTTGTTCATGTTTTAAATTTTTATATAATCTACTTTAAATTTTAGAATAAATAAATATAGTTTTTCAAATTGAATTACTTTAATTTTGTTTTATTAAATGACATTTGATATTGATATTTATACTTTTTATACTATTTAACTAACTCAAATATGCTTAAAAAAATATGATTATATTTGTACATCACCTTTGCCCATTTGATAATAGAATCCGAGTTATAGATATTTGTACAATGCATCAATAACCAAAATCACTGCAGTAGCCTGAGTTGTCTCGTCAATAATAGGCAGAGCTTTCTTTACGGTCATTATTGGTGTTCCTCCATTGTTGTTTAAACACTGCACATTCACAGCGATTCAGTGGATTATTGTTTGTTCAGCACTATAGTTTATGGGGAAGAACTTCTAACACAACACCATATTACAATATTGTTGTACGTTGTGAAATCTGGGTCAGATTGATTCGACCCCATCTTCCACTTTCTTCAACATCTTCCCCAAAATCCTCTGGGCCCCACCCTCTGCCACTGCCTGAGTTTCACATGATGTGGGCCCCACCTTCTTAATCCAACCCACATATGGTTCCCAGCTTCGTTAACACAGCTTGATATGAAAATCAGCATGCTGAACAAAGTATTCAACAAAATTATGTGAACTGAGAAATCAATTTCTGATACGAAAATTAATGGTGTAAGAGACAATAACTTTTATTGTTTTCCATACCATTTTTTATGTTTATATTAAGAAGTTGAACAATTACCATATATGATTAAACATTTCAACTTCTAATCACTTGTTCAGTTTCACACTTTATTTTGATGTTAAAATTGGTATTGTATACTATAATATGTGTTATGACTGAGTTATGTCTTAACCATATACAAATAATCATTGATATGAATTTTATAAAAATTGGCCTAAATATTGTGGTATTGTGGTTTAATATTTATGAAAGCTTATAAAATGGACTATTCATAAATTCATGGATAAATAATTTTTCCCATGGACCAACGTGCCGTTTTATTTAGCAACAGACTTATTTTATTTAAACTACCTCTCATATATATATATATATATATATATATATATATATATATATATATATATATATATATATATATATATATATATGGAAACGAAAATTAATTTTGAAATTTATGATTGGATACATAAACTTTGATCCATATTTATTTCAATAAAACAATATATATTTTTAAAAAAATTTTAAGTTATACTTTATTTGTAAAACCCAAAGTTATGATAGTTTAAAAAAAATAATAAGATTCGGTTATTTTAATATTAAATAGTTTAGTAATAAATAATTTTGTAATAAACAAGTTTCGTGATTTTAAAATGTACTATCTTTCTAGAAATCACTTTTCTATAATTCTCTATCTTCTTTCTAAGAGTTCTGACTACTAAGTCATCTGTTTGACGATCAAGAGGTGTTTAAACGATTATGGTATCAAGGTCTACAAATCTAACCGATCAGTTTCTGTCTTAGAGTAAGTAATTTTTTATTCATTTTTACTTTTTAGCTTCGGTCCATGATCATGCATTGAAACTATTTTACATGTATTATTTGATCTTCCTTTCTTGTTCTTGGTTGATCTAGAGTTCTAAGGACTTTATCCGTTTCCAATTTGGTGTCTCGTAGGTTCGTCTAGAGATTCCTTGCGTTTCAAGCAATCGGCGAAATGTTTCTTTGAGTTAGAGGTCTGTTACTATACCTATTAGGACTTGTCTAGGTAAAATCAATAAAATCTGTTATGGAAGTTATTTGGCTTCATGAGTTCTTTAGTCATTTTAAAGGTTTTAAGTGATGGAAATGGAAAGTAGGATAACTAGGATGAAACTGAGGTGTTAGAGGGTGCTAACAAGTGTAATTAGAATTGATTATGCAGTTGATAAACTGATATAGAGATTAGAAAATGTTGTTTTGAGTTTAGGTACTTTTGGAGCTGCCAAATTGACTTAATGCACCTAATTTTGGGTCTAATGATCAAATGGGTACTTTGTTTTAATTCTAAATATGTTTTTTTGCATCAATTCTAGTGTGTATGAAATTCATTTGATCATTAGAACAAGTCTCAAGTGCATTAAAGTCCATGAAAACAATGTGTTGTCAACTGATATGGCGTTGAAGGGTAGTTTTTGGCGTTGAGCGTCACCATTCCAGGGACACACCAGCGTTGAGCCCCAGCTTTTTGGTGTTAAGCACCACCATTCCAGTGGCTCTAGCGCTTAGGAGTAGCTTCTAGGCACTGAACGCTACCACACCAGTTTTGGTTTCTTTTTTAGGTTTTGGAAATACCAAATTCGGGGTTCTGGATATTAGTTTTGGACGTTCTTTAAGTCATTTTTGGGTGTTTTGGACCCTTCCAAAACTGTTGGTGAGAGTTTCAAAGCTGTTTTCCTTGCCTAGTGTGAGTGTCAAGTTGCTATGAAGAAAATTGTGTTATTGTGTAATATTAATGAATGGTTTGGGTGTTTATGATCTTTTAAAGTATGATTAATGTTTCTATATGATGTTATACTATGTGAAAGTGCAGGAATGTATGTATATGGTTTCAAATGGTTTCAAGGTTGGAAAGTTGGTTCCAAGGAAGAACTTCTTGGTGTGGTTCAAGTGTGTTAGAATGAATGCATGTAGCTCAATCTTGGGGTTTTTTCTAAGAATCTAATGATCATACATTCTCACATAAAGAGGTTTGACGCATCTGGTGAGAGTAGTAGGAGGTCTTAGTCTAGGTGATTCTAGTATGACCTATGATGCAGTACAGACTAACCTTGTGATGTGTGGTAGGGTGAAACTCAATTGCCAAGGGCTTTGCAAAGTAGTAGTGGTCACCACAAGTGCACAACCCGCCATAGCTCGACATTCATTCTAAGTCCGGACAGTGGTTTAGGTCTTTGCATATTAAGATGTTTAGATTGGTGAATGTTACATATTTGATTAAAAGATGGTAGGTTATAAATGATATATGACTTGTTTTGTATTTTAGCTTACCCTTGCTTTTGTGTTGTCTGTCTTTGTGTATATTTTCTCTTTTGTGATGATCACCTTAATAGTGTGAGCTTAGGGAAACATTCTTTACCGTTGCTTCAACGAGAGGTAAAGGTGATAAATCTTATTTTTTATAAGTTTGTTTTCTTATAATAATTCCATTATCATATATGTAATATTCATTTTAATAGTATTTTACTATTAAAAATAGATGTTACATTATTATTTTAAAAACGAAAGAACCCATTAGTCTATCAAATTATTAGTTCAACTTAGGTTATTTAAAGTGCATGCCAAAACAAAAATACATTCATATTATAACCTAAAAGAATAATACTTTATTTTATTTTTAGCTTACAATTTTAATATATATATATATATATATATATTATTAAATAAGGTTATCAAGTGGACATATACTTTTCTTTAAGGAATATTAATATGTAGAAACAAGTATGATTGTTCCTAATATTAATACGTAATAAGATTTATGAAAAAGAAAAAAGTGTAGAAAGAAGGGTCCCACCAGAGGAAGAATTTGCAATGGTGGTAGTTGTACGGCATCCAATACCCTTTATAAGGTGAAAGGAGATGATTTCGTAGGCTGCTGGGGTTGTGGACACAGTGCGAAGGAAAGTTGTGTAGGAGGGGATGAGGCCAGAATGGAAAGGTACCCTTCTGTAGGAACTTTCATGGGCCATGCAACCCTTTGAATGATTTATCCTGTGGTTCCATTCCTTCACCACCTTTCATTCATGGCCCCATTTTTAAAGGGCTAAGCAATTTTTCAAGGTAACAGAAAGTGATGTCCTTGCTTTCCACCTTCACCAGACAAAGGGTGGGGCTCTCTCTGCTTTGGCTCTTTGCTTTCACCATGTCGCCTACTTTGGATCAGGACAAGGTTGTTGCTGCTACTTTAGGAGATAACTTCTATCTAACTTTCAATGCTTCCCATTCATTTTTTTTTCCTTAATCTTTTCACACTGTTGCACTTAGTACCACCCACACACTCACATTTATAGAATCTTATTAAATTCTTTTGACCAGTAAAACTTACTCACTCCTCCATTCATTAATCAATCACTGTTTCAACACTCTGTTTACACACACTTTCTCAGATAAATACAACTATGTCTGTAGTTTATGTTTCCGGAAACTATAACACTGCTTAAAGATATTACAATAAACCTCTCATTCATCTTAATTATATCATGTTTTAATAATATTGAAGTTACACTAAATGATTGTTGTAATTAACAGTAAAACATGAATTTTAAGTCTATAAAATCTCATAAACTTTTATAATTGGTTCAATATAAAGTTAATATTGTTAAATTAATTACTATGACGTATTATATATCTATTTTAGAATTTGGTTTTCCATTATAATTTTATAATTAAAAGATAACTTAAAATTTTGAAAAACGAAAATGTATTTTAATCTTGACTTTTAACCAATGATATTATTAGAGGTACTGAAACTATCATATTAACTATTAAATTATATAATTAATAAGTTCAAAATAACAGGAGTTTAAGAAAAATATGATTAAATAATTAAGGTTTGTGACCCAAATTAATGATTTTAACAAATCATAATACATTTTATTTTTTCAGTTAGAAACTTTATTGTGAGGTGTACCGATAGTACTCTGATAGTACAATGGAAATTATATGCATGGAGGAGAGAAAGAAACAAAAAGGTGAATAAGACCATCACTATATATTGTCTAGTCACTGAAGCCAAAAGATCATCCTGCAAGGGCGTTTGAATCACATAGCAAAATTTGAAACACGTGCTTCAAAGATTATAAACCAACGCAATCTGCGTAAGTTACTTCAACCACAACTTTATGCGATAAGATTGGAGTATTAAATTTGGTTCTAAAACGGAGTTTGTTCAGTTGGTCTATTGTAATGAATTAGGAACTTTTAGGGCGTAAAAATTTTCAATCTGCGCAACTTCACCTACTATAGGGTTTAAGGAAGATCAATTTTTACAAGTAATTATCGGTTTAAAAATGTTTTTCTGTGCTTCAATTTTCTTTTTATCTCACCTTTAAAACATAATTTTAACTTGATTTTGAGTAAAGGAAAATTTAACTCAATTTTAACCATGTAGTTTTAACCAAAACTTAATTAGATTAATTGATATAATTCTGAAGAAAATTCACCAAAAACATAGAGATAGGAATAAATTAAAATAAAAAACACTAAATTAGTGCCTTGATTTTTTTTAGTTTTATTTTTTTTGGAGATTGACTTTTTTTTTCTTTCTTTGTTTCTTCTCCAAATTCACCTCATCTCTAACCCACTGTATTCTTCCTGATCTCCCGTCACATCTTTCATACCTAACACGATGAACTTATCATTTGTTTGCAAAATCAAATTTTATTCTATCACTATTAAAAAAATCACTCTTTTACTAACAATTATTTATCGATGGGCTAAGATTAGTTGGTAAGTTAGAATTTGTTGTTTCATTTATTAGTGAATCTTATTGCGATCCCGTTGTTAGGTTACATCAAAACTAAGAGATGTGCATAGATGAGTGTTTCCTTGGAGTTATGTAGAAATGGTGTGGGGTAAGGTCCAAGGTTGACGAGCTATGGTTGTGAAAGGGGTAGAAGCTCACGATTTTTGGTGTGTATGGTGATGGTGGGGTGATTTGTGATGGATCCAAGAGAGGCGAGACCAACTCAAGGAGGAAGGTGAATAAAGGGGCCTCTAAGGTTGCTTTAGTCTTGATCTAGGAAGTGTATGACCTAAATTTGGCAACATAACATTACATTAATCCAAGATGAAATACAAGGGTGGAGACACCTTTATTTATAGGCCAAGGGTGTCTCCTTTTAACCTTAAAATCATCTTTTGAAAACCAAAAAGTAAACCTAACGACCATGCAAGGGTGGTGGCCGAATATTGCTCATCATTCGGTGGGAGCAATGTGTCATAAATCATCTTTAGTGGTGGAGGGACATGTGGCCACTACCAAAAAGAAATCCTCTCCAGTCCTAAGGTGTCTTGTGGCCACTTTTAAAAAGAAAATCTTCTTCAATGGAAGCATGACACATGACACACACTTTCCACTTGGTTTGATATCTAACTTATGGAAAATCCTATGCTACTTAGGCCTTAATACAAGTGATGGAAGATGCTTGGAGGAGAAGACTTCTTAAAGCCACGGAAGGGAGATTCAGACCTCCTCGAAGCTTCCTCCAAAGATGAACACAATGGAAAATGATTGGAATACAAGATCGAGAGAGAATCTATGAAAACAGAAGTGCGATAACCTTCGCAAAAACCTTAGGCACAACGGAAGAGGGAAATCGAAAGAGAATGAACCAAATTTGAGAAGGAACTCAGAGAACCATGATCTAGACCGAAGGAACCCTAGAAAAGGGGGAAAACTCAAATTGGACCGATTAAACGGTGGAAAAGGTGAAATGGAACCGATTAATTGATTCAAAACAAAGATTAAACGGTGGATAATGAAGATCAAAAGGATTAAAGGTGTTTAGTCAGCTAAAATGGAAGAACAATCGGTGAAAAGTACCTACATAATGAAGAAACCCTAGGTTGGTGAAAGTAATTGGTGGTAAAAGGTTAAACAATGAGAAATCAGGCGCGGATATGGAAGGAGAATGTAAAATTGTGAAGAAAATGAAACTTACGAATGATGAAGAAGTGGATCTGTGATGAAGAATGGGTGGAGACGATGAGAGCTCTTGAGAGAGATGAATGCTCTCGCAGGTAAATGATGCGAATGTTGCATCGAGAGTAAGAAAATGAAGACGTGGCGTGGAAGGCGTTGACGCATCAAGGAGCGAGATGTGGCAACTGATGAGTGTGCCACGTAGAAGCAGTGGATGAGTGGATCTGTGTGAAGGAGAGACGTCGTGAAGGAGAGAGAAAAGCATAAAGGTGAAATGGAGAAATGGAAGAATGAGGGTGTGTGCGTGGAAGGTGGCTATAGGAAGTCTTTGGACTCTCTAGCCTGACTTTCAAGGAGAGTTTTATCTAAAGTGACAATATAATGGTGGAGATGGGTATTTTTAAGACTCATGCTCTTTATAAGCCAAAAATACAATACACTGAAAAATCTAAAAAATACATAAAGATGAAGGGTTCTCAGGCAGTATTCGATCATTCCCTCCCTCTTAAGAAAAAGATTTGTCCTCAAATCTGGCAATCGCCTTATGAAGAAGCTCCACATAGTCTTGGGAGCAAGGCCATCTTGGAGTGGCCTTATTCCTTTATTCTTTTAGAACCAATTGACTTCCTCTTGGATCAAACACGAATCTGCAATACACATCAAATATATTTACGATTAATATCGATCCAAGAAAGAAATTTTCTATAAAAACAAGAGAATAAGGACTTCTTATATTTTATTTTATTGGCTTGGAAAAATTTAGAAGTCCATATTCACAAATTATTTGACTTTTATCTTGAGTTACTTGTTTCCACAAGGGTAACATTAACTCAAGATTCGAATTGCCATATTTTGAAAAGGGTTGCACAAAATATGGAATGACAATTGATTTGATAGAAAAATTAATAGTTGAAGAGTGCACAATGATTGGAAAAGAAGTAAAGAATGAGAAACTTTCCTTTTAGGTTCCATGGTTATTGTAAGAGTAGCAGTTGCCTTCAGTAGCAATTGCTCCTTCTCTCTATTTTCCTCTTCTTTCTTCTTTTCTTCTTCTCTTCTCTTTCCCTCTTCTCTTCTCTCTCTTTCTCATCTCTCTTCTTCATTTCTCTCTTCTTCTTCTCTCCCTCTCTTTTCTTTCTTTCTTCTCTCTTCTTCTTTTCTTTCTTCTTCTGTTCTTCGCTCTTCTTCTCTTCTCTCTCTTTCTTCTCTCTCTCTCTTCTCTTCTTCTTTTCTTTCTTCCTCTACTTTTCTCTCAATCTCTCTTTCTATTTTCGTAACCTTTCTTTCTTTTTTCTTAACCTTCAACTCCTTAAGTTTGACTTTAAATTCTAGTTCTCTAAGAAGGAAACCATGGTCATTTAAACTTTCAAGAAATGTTTTTCCATCTTCAATGTAATCTCTCATTAATTGTAGGTTTCTCTTAATAGTTGAAGGCACAACTCTTTTCTCATGCAAGATTTTAATTCATACCAATCACGAATGAAGGACTTTCTACCTATCCTAACATGATATTGTCTTTCATCCTACCACTCTCTTGCATGCTCTTCAAATCTAGAAGTATAGAGACTAAGGACATAAGATTCACTCTCTTTCTAGAATGGAAATAGGATTCATATTTACTTTTTCTAGCAATGAATGGTGGATGTCATCAATTTCCCTTTCCAATTCTAGGTATGTTAATGCACCAATATCCTCACAAAAGAATGGAATATTTTCCCTAGCTTGATGGTATAAAGCAACCTCAATCCTATTGATAACAGTTGAAAATACCGTTATCTGTGATGTAATTTTAATACTAAATGCACCCTTTTCTGCTTAGAAACTTTCTTGGAATCATGTTTTTCTGTTAAGTTGTATGAATAAGAGAGTTGAGGTTGAATTTGATGATTTTATGACTAATTCCCTTTGTTTTGATAGAAAATAAGTTAATATGGAAAACAGGGATAAAATGCTAAGGAGATAGAGCTCAAAAAGGTCCAGAAAAAGCACCAGAAAGAAGGAAGCTCGAGGCTTGGGCACCCTTTTTGGAGGCTTGAGCGTAGCAAACCACTGCTCGCCGCCCGGGCGCCTCTTTTTGGGTGCTTGAGCGCCAACTGCACGAAGCTTGAGCGTCCTCTGGAAGGCTTAAGCGCAGGAAGTGTCGCTCACCGCCCAATCGCCCCTTTTGGGGGCGCTTGAGCGCCGAATGTAGAAGGCTTGGGCGTCCTCTGGAAGGCTTAAGCGCAGGAAGTGCCGCTCACCGCCCGGGTGCCCCTTTTGGGGGAGCTTGAGCGCCGGATGTAGAAGGCTGGGGCGACCTCTACGAGACTTGAGTGTGGAAGATCACCGCTCGCCGCCCGGGAACCCTAAGTGGGGCGCTTGAGCGCCGGCGACTCGGGCCTGGGCTTTGTTTCTGCCGCTTCTGTTCTATTTAAAGGACCCAGGCTTCGTAGGTTTGGTATCTCTGGCTGTAGCAACACAACAACACACTCTTCTACTCAGATTCTTGTTGAATTCTCCCAAGAGTAATATTTCTCAAGGATGAGGGTATGAGTCTTGGTCGTCTTAAGCTCTTGATCTTCACATTTAATTACTGGGGATGCTAGGAATTGCATGAACTGGTGATTAAGGACAAGCTTATTCGCCGAGGGATCGGGTTTAGGTAATTTAGTGAGTGACATTAACATTAATGTACAAAGAAGAATTCTTACATACATGAGAGGGAACTTGGTGAAATCTAACCCCAACAACATACTCAACTCATATTAAACAACATCCGCTCATCTTTGTGTTACTCTATTATTGATCAATTTGCATTCATATTTAATTTTCTGTTCTTGCATCTTAAACCAATGATTTCATTTTATTTAAGTCTTAATTAATCAAGTCATCACACAACTGTTTAGTGTTGAGAGTGTTATGGGATACGATACTTGGTCTTACCATTTTATATTACATGTGCGATTTGGTACACTTGCCAATTCATCAACACCTATCAAATTCATGAAATGGACAAGTCCTTTGTCTAGCTTTTTCAAGATTTCTTTCAATGTCTATAAAACTAATTGGCTTATCAAAACTAGAAATCCTAGATGACCTATATGAACTAGACGACCTATATGAACTATAACAAGACATCTTTATTTCTAAAAGTTTTTCTAGTCTAAAAGGTATACAAGATTCATACTTAGACAAGTCCTAGGTAAAAGAGGTGAGTCAAGAAGACTGCTTAAGTACCAAGTCTTACCTTGCCAGAGATATCTTAGGTTACTAACAAGTTACCACTTAAACTAAAATTACCTTTAAAATCAAAAGACACGACTCAAATAAACAAACAATCAAAACTAGACTCCTAATTTTCGGACTCTAATGTGACAAGGCTTAGAGTTTAATCCCTTTTAGCCTAAATCACCCCTAAACATAGACATAAATCAAATGCAATCAATCAAACATCAAATTCTACTCCTATGGTGAGGCTTGTAGCTTTGGCTAACAAGTCACACTCACCAGACTAGCCATGCCAAAAAAAGAAAGCAAGTAAATTTGCCAAGAGTTGGAAAGAGCACCATGGACTCTTCCAATCCACTTGGACTTTTTATGGCCTTTTACAATGAGGAATAAACCAAACTAAAAAACACAAGGCTAACACAAGCCTATTACAGACCAATTTGAACAAATCAAATACAAAAGAAAATAAAAATGTTGCTAGCCACTATATTGGTCCACTTCTGTAGAATCTTCTCATGACAAATGTTGCTTTCAGCTCCCAATCTAATTAGGAAGCTGGTTGGTTCACTCCTACAAACACATTTGATATCTTGGATTAGTGTTCAGTCAAACAGATTGCAGTAGAAAACAATATGAATTATAAAAGAAGCTTCCCTTTTTTGGTTGTGTGCAAATGATGCAGTTAAAAGGTTGATTTTGCTCTCCAAGGACAAACTGCATTGAAATAGTCACATGCAATTCAGCAGAGCAAGCATCAATGAAAGCTAAGACAAAAACAATAATTCAAAACAAGGGTAAGTTAGACAACTCCCTTCAGTTTAGAGATTCCACATGATCTGCTTAGGCTGTTTTCTCAGTAAAATTTCTGCTCAAGCTAAGGATTCCAACAATTCAGCTCTACACCCATAACTCAAACCCAAATCTAGTAAATACAAATGGGATTGGACATTAACCAGATGCAAATGGTTTAAATCAAATCTAAACCAAACTGATTTTAAGAAATACCTCAATCTAATCAAAATCTAATCAATCCAATGCAATGCAAAAACAGTTCTAATTCAGGATTCAAATTGGCTAATCCTAGTCTATAAAAACTATCATATGAGATTCAATACTTTAAATAATGTTAATCAATGGCAAGCTATAACAGGAATAGTTCAACTTAAACAAAAACAATTTTAAGGTAAAAGACTCCCTTTAGTTCAACACTCCCAGGTGAAGTGTTTCTTCCTCTGTTTGCTCAAGCTAGACTTTATTGAAGCTCTACAATTATATCAGTAAAGGTTCTCGTATGAACTCCCAGAGCCCATTCAGTTCAAGTTTCATGAGACTCCTTGCTCAACTTCTTCACTACTGTAGGTGTTTGTAACTCACTTTTTACACAACATCACCTGTAAATGGCAGTGAAAACAAAAACTGCACAAATATAATTGGTTAGCACAATTCATATTCAGAACTTAAGTAAGAACACACTCTCAATAAGCATATTTGGCTTTAGATGCAGCCATACAAAGTTCACACAATCAGGTTTCTATCTAGAAGTTTAAAGCACTCAAAATGGAAAAGGTTTGGAAGGGATATTCCCCTTGGCAGTACAAGGCTAGAGAATCTTTCAGACCACCACCACCTAAGATTCTACCAAGCACACAAACCTTTCTTTCAAATTCCAAGAACCAGAGTGATCGACTTCTCACTCAAGAAATGGCAAGGCTAAGGCAAAGTGAGGGACAAACAGATAGAGCAGAACAGGACAACTACAAGCAATGTAATTGACATTAGAGCAGAGCAGACAAACTCTAGACCAAATTATGAAAGCAAACAAAAGCCTCAATTAGGATCAACTGAACATAACTCACATGCATGGAGACAAAACCAAGAAAATCAATCAAGACAAGCAAGAAAAAGGCAATTTTGAACAGTTGGCACACAAATAGAATCCTAAGAACAAAACTAGATCAGATATTAAAAGCAACAAGAGAAAAACAAGAAGCTGCTGAGATGTTTAAGAAAAAGTCAGTTTAGGGTGCATGTTAACACTTCGGCAAGTGTACAGAATCGTATCAAGTAATAATAAATGGTAAGACCAAGTATCGTTTCCCAAGAGACTCACGGCTTAAATAGTTATGTGATTTCTTGATTAAATAAGACTTGTAAACGAAATCATTGTGCTTATATTATAGAAAATAAACAAGAATGCAAGTGTTGATCAATTGAGTTGAAAGATGCAAAAGTGATTGATGTAAAATATGGAATAATTATGTTGTTGGGGTTTCCGACTTATCCTATCCACTCTCATGTATTTATGAATTCATCTTCTTCATTAATGTTAATGCCAGTTTCTAATTTACCTTAAACCCAATGTCTCGGTGAAGAAAGCCTAATCCTAATTACTAGTTCACAATGTCTTGTCTCCCTAGCAATTAATCATGCATTACATTCGCACAGAAGCTTAAAGGCAACCAACCCTCCTATCCCTATGTCTAGGTAATATTGCTTTTGGGAGAATTTCCCCAGTTCTAGATTTACCTATATGTGCCCATATCGATAACATCAATGATCATGCAATTGAATGAGTTAAACAAAGCATGCATAGAGCGTAGAGTAAAAACCCTTACTATTGAAGTAAAGCATATATAATCAAGAATCAATTCAATACATCAGAGTTTCGAAGGATTACATCATTTCCCCAACAACAATGGAGGTTTAGTTCACGATAGACATGGTGAAACTAGATGAAAATAATGAAAAGAATGAAAGATAGAACCCTAAAAGTTGAAGATCAGAGCTTTCGCATCAAAAATCCGCCTCCGAGGGGTGAAAGGAGTGTATTTTCGCCACTTTATATCCAAAGATATAAACCCTAGGTCGACTAAACCCTTATATAGTTTATAAAAATAGCAAAAAACTGGCCCAGGCCTAAGTCGACAGCGCTCAGCACTGGAAATTGCTTTCATTTGCTTAATATTTAGCTCAATGCTTTTTATTTTCCCTTTTCAGACTTTCCAACAACCCCAAACTTGAACCTTTATCAATACCACACAACTATTCTTAACTTAACTTAAGGTAAAGATTTTAAGAAAGGGTTTTCATATCATGTTCAAGGTTAAAGGTTCAAAGGATAGAACACATTGCGCTCTCTTTTATTGAGCTAAAATCATGCATTGGCTAAAAAGGGATAACAACAGATGACCTTGATCATATGACACATGCAAGCAAGTGATTCAATCATAGAAACCTGAGAAAAGTCATTCATGCTTTCAAAGTAGTAACAATGATTCACAAAATCTATGGAGTTCAAAAGCTCAAATATAAGCTCATTCAACATTCCATATATTCCAGATACACATCCTCCTTAACATCATAATCACAATCACCATCATGCATCTGTTCACATAACTTGTGAACAACCACCTGTATATCAGCATATGGTGTACAATCTCAACATCAATCAATATCTAAGTATCATCAAGCAATACTCATCATGCATAAGTCAATATCAAACCATCACATCAGATAAAGTTTCAAACTAACTACATCACAACCTATTCTAAAAACAGAAGCAAATAAGGAATAGAAAGACGAGTTTAAAACACTGGGGTGCCTCCCAGTAAGCGCTCTTTTAACGTCATTAGCTTGATCCAATAAAGCTCAAGTTCTATCTTTAGTGTTGGTGTTCCTCTTGCTTTCATCAAACCAACTCATCAATTGCTTCCGGTCCACCTTCTTGACTCGTCTTGAATATGAAGCTTCAATTTCTATCACTTCATTCTCTTTGAAGTCTTTCACAACCCACAACTTGTTCTTGAATCTTACCGGTGTGCCAAGTTTGAATTGTGCATCCATCAAGTCATCATGAACCATCCTTCCTTTGTCATCTTTTTTTTCTTCCCTAACCTGTGACAAGAAACAATTTTTACCTTTGATGACCGGCTTTGTAGCTTTAGGACTAGTCATGGGTGCATCCTTACATGCAGCTTTATGAGTAGCCTCCTTCTCTTGAATCCGCTGCTCAACTTTGAAAACATTAAAGATCACCTTTTCTTCTTGGTCTTGAAGGATCATCCCCTCATCCACATTGATGATTACCTTTGCCGTTTTCATAAATGGCCTTCCAAGAATAATTGGGATTTTCTCATCTTCCTCCATCTCCATCACCACAAAGTCCACCAGGAATCTAAGTTTCTCTATACAAACCACAACATCTTCCGCTACACTATAAGGTTTCTTGGAAGATTCATCCGCCATGAGCAAAGTCACCTTTGTTGGCTTGACTTCAAGATCACCAATCCTTTCGAGCATAGATAAGGGCATCAAATTAATGCTTGACCCTAAATCAATTAAGGCTTTCCTTATATTCTCCTTCCCAATGATGCAAGGAATAGTAAAGCTTCCTAGATCTTTCACTTTTGGAGGAAGTGGTTTCTTCACAATAACACTGCAATCTCCCTTTTCATCCATAGCCTCCTCATCTAAATATCTCTTTTTCGTGAGGAATTGAGTCATGTGCTTTGCATAAGCATGAAAATACTACAGTGCTTTGGTCAAAGGTATAGTAATCTCCAATTACCTGAAGATATCTTTAAAACGCTCATATTGTCTCTCTTTCTCTATTTTATCACACTCCTTAGGATAAGGAAGAACTTTTTCAATTTTCTCAAAATTTTTCTCTCCCTTGTTCTTTTCTTTCTTTTTTCTTTCAACCTCACCTATTCTCTCTTCTCTTTTTTCTCTCTTTTCTAAATCAACTCTTTCTTTTCTATCTTCTTTTTCTTCTCTCTTTTCTAACTCAACTCTCTTTTTTTTCTCGTCCACCTTCTCATCATGTATACTCACAATTGCTTTACACTCTTCCTTAGGGTTAACCTCAGTATTAGCCCCAAAACTCCGTTCAGGCATATCCTCCAACTTCTTTAGCCAATTGGCCAACCTGTATCTCCAAATTTCTAATTGTAGATTCAGTACTCTTATGGTTGGAGATAGTCAACCTGCATAAATTGTTGAAGAGTGTCTTGTAGCTTTGTTGATCTATCATTTAGTGCAGATACTTGTTGCCATAGTGATGGTTGCTACTGTGGTCTATTAACTTGTCCTTCTTGTCCAGCTTGTCCATTTTGACCTTGACCCATGCTTGAGTGAGGTTTCCACCCTTGGTTGAAATTCCCCTGGCGATATTGGAATTGATTGCCCATAAAATTGACATCTTATAGGGCCTCCACTGGAAAAGCACATTGACCATTGATATGGTTACCACCACACAATTCACAGAGTTGTATTTTGTTGTTGATACTACACTATATGTTCATAGTTCATGCTTTATAAAATACCAAAACCTGAAATTTATTATTTTTCTTCTTTTCAGGTCCCGTAGAGTTGTAAAAAAGGATCACAATTAATTAAAAAAACAAAAAAAATTAATGAACATCGTATATTGAAAAAATTCGATGTTAATTTAAAGTTGAATTTTTTAAATTCAATGTCAATTTAATGTCTCCTGATATGACGTCGTTTGCGAATTCGTCGTTAAAAGCCCAAAATATTTGACGTTGTACGATGTTTTTGCACTAGTGACATGTGAACAAATTTCACTGAATAAGATGCACGAAACTCAAAATGATTCAACAATTAAAAGACTCAAACAACTTAAGACATTAAAGGAAATGTATGGAACAACACGAAATTGGAGAAATTCAATAAAAAGATACGCAAAACTCGAATAAGATGAAGACAACACAAGACAACACATGAATCAAGATAGACGCGAAAAAAAATTGAAACAATAGAGAAGAGAGATACTTATTATGTCTTGTAGCGTGGATGAATCAACCTCTGGAGCCAACTAATGGAAGACGCCTAGAGGAGAAGACTTCTTAAAGACATGCAAGGAAGATTCAGACCTCCTCGAAGCTTCCTCTAGAGATGAACGTAGCGAAAAATGATTGAAAAATAAGATCGAGAGAGCATATATGAAAATAGAAGTACCATAACCTTCGCAGAAACCCTAGGCACAACGTAAGAGAGAAATCGAAAGAGAACGAACCAAATTTGAGAAAGAACTCCCAGAACAATGATCTAGACCGAAGGAACCCTAGAAAAGAGGGAAAACGTAAATTGGACCAATTAAACGGTTGAAAAGGTGAAATAAACCGATTAATCGGTTCAAAACAAAGATTGAAGGATGGATAATGAAGATCAAAAGGATTAAAGGTGTTTAGTCGACTGAAATGGAAGAACAATCTGTGAAAAGTACCTAGATGATGAAGAAACCTTAGGCTGGTGAAAGTAGTCGGTGGAAAAAGGTTAAATGATGAGAAATTCTGGAATTTCTTGTCATGGTTACTTTTAATTGATTTAATCCTGAGTTCCTTTTCATTCTGAATGACAGTAGCAAAATTCTTGAACACTTTGAATGTATCACTGTTGGCAGAGATGAAGAAAGTCCAAGTGAAGCGAGAGTAGTCATCATCAATTACCAGGCCATATAAATTTCCTCCTAGACTTTTTACTCTTGAAGGACCAAATAAATCCATGTTTAAGAGTTGCAGAGGTCTGGTGGTTGACATTTCTCTTTTATTCTTGAATGAGTGTCTTGTTTGTTTTCCCTTTTGACATGCATCACATAGTCTCTCAGAGGCATAACGAATGTTAGGAAGTCTAATGACAAGATCCTTAGGCACTAGCTTGTTCAGTTGACCCATGTTAATTTGAGTTAGTCTCTTGTGCCAAAGTCATGCATCATCTTCTCTAGTCATCAGGCAAACAACAAATTTGAAAGAGGTTTTTCTAAAGTCAGTTATGTAGATGTTGTTATATCTCTTCCCTATTAGTAATAACTCATCAGTTGAACCATTGCTAATCAAACAGTACTTAGGTTCAAACATTATCTTTAGTCCTCTGTCACACAACTGACAAATGCTAAGCATATTGTGTTTTAATCCTTCAACAAGAAGCACATTCTCAATTTCGTAAGTAGAGGGAGTTTGGATTTTACCAATACCGATGATCTTTCCCTTGTTCACCGTATGTGAGATGGCCAGTAGTCTTGTAAGAGATGCTTGTGAATTTTGTTGGATCTCCTGTCATGTGTCTTGAACATCCACTATCCAAATACAACATGGAGCGTTTTGCTCTTTGTTTCAAACACTCTTTTGCCGTCTCAGATTTTTCCATCATGATGGGATCACTTTCAGACACATTCTTTTTTTTATCACTTTGATGCCCATGACTTTTCTTCTTATTGAGAAATTTCATAAATCTTTCAGCATGCAGATTGACTCTTTCTGATCTAGATTTCGATTTATCAGCACAGATTTTTTTCTTTTGCAAGAACCTGTTAACCCTCAGCAAGTGTAACCGAATCGTATCAAGTAATAATAAAATGGTAAGACCAAGTATCGTTTCCCAAAGGACTCACGGCCTAAACAGTTGTGATTTGATGATTAAATTAGACTTGTGAACAAATTCTTGTAGGTTTAAATGCAAATACTGAAAATTAAATATGAATGCATGTATTGATCAATTGGATCAAAAGAAGCAAAAAGTGATTGAAATATATGGAATGATGATGTTGTTGGGGTTTTCAATTCATCCTATCCACTCTCATGTATTCAAGAATTCATCTTCTTCATTAATGTTAATGCCACTTTCTAATTTACCTTAAACCCGATGTCTCGGTGAAGAAAGCCTACTCTTAATCACTAGTTTACAATGTCTTGTCTCCCTAGCAATTATTCATGCATTACATTCGCACAGAAGCTTAAAGGCAACCAATCCTCCTATCCCTATGTCTAGGCAATATTACTATTGGGAGAATTTCTTCATGTCTAGATTTATCTATATGTGTCCATACAAATAAAATCAATGATCATGAAATTGAATGAGTTAAACAAAGCATGCATAGAGTATAGAAGAAAAACCCTAACAATTAATGAAAGAAAGCATATGCATTAAAGAACCAATTCAATACATGAGAGTTTCAAAGGATTACATTGATTCCCCAACAACAATGAACGTTTAGTTCACCATAATCATGGTGAAACTAGATGAAAAATAATAAAAGATAGAAAGATAGAACCCTAGAATTTGAAGAGTGGAGCTTGAGCATCCAAAATCCTCCTCCAAGGGGTGAAGAAAGTGTGATTTTGCTTCGTTCTGCCAAAAGATACTAACCCTAGGTCGACTAAAACCTTATATAGACTCCTAAAGATTACAGAAAAATTGCCCAAGGCCCATTAAAATGGCGCTCAGTGGTAATTACCGCTCAGCGGTAAGTGCGGTTTTTCTATTTGATGCTCAGTTGTAGTTTTGCCCCTCAACGGTGACTACGGGACTTCAGAGTGCCGCTCAGCGGTAATTTTAGCTGAGCGGTACTTGCGGCTCTTCTTTTAGGCACTTTTTCATCCTTTTCTAACTCCAACTTATGGCTACTTCACTTCTTCCATTCAATTCATCTTAAAACCTGCAAAAACAAGGAAAACCAAGCATAAAACCCATCCAACTCTCTTATTTCCAAAACATAAGCAAAAACATGATTACAAGCTAGTTTCTAAGTCATAAAGGTCGTTTTTTATGTCAAAATTAAGTATAAAAATAACAGTTTTTCAACTGTTATCAGAACCCTGTTTCAAATGATTCATAGAAGCCGTTAGTAATAGAATTTTGCTTGGTATTGCAAGTAACAAATACACATTCAAAAGTAGATTCACTTGTCCTTCCTGTTTGAGAAAAAGAAGCCATTTTCCAGGACAGTCGATTAACCAAAAATAGTAATCGACTAGTTTTTCAAATATTTTATGAAAACCAACTTTGATGCCAATTGTTAAAATAGAATGACTCAATTTCTCACACCAAGAGGCGGGGGGAAGGGGGGGGGGGGGTGAATTGATGAAATGTAAAAAAACAGTCTTTTAAAATCTTTTTCGCAAAAGGTGATGCCTTTAAAGCTTTCTTGAAATGCAAGGTAAAAGACTTTCTAATCGAATAAGTACATAGTAAAGTAGATTAACAATAAAAGAGTAGGGATTAGAAAATTTAATCACTGCTTTTTATACTGGTTCGGCCAACCTGCCTACATCCAGTGTCCTGCCAACCATAGGAAGCAAATGAATTATAATGATCAAGATTTTTACAACAAGACTTTTATAGAGACCTTAGTCAAAAATATAAAACACCTCTCTAACCCTCTAATCAAATATAGGCAGTACAACAACTAGACTAGTAGCAAGAATCCACTCTCCTATTGTCTAAACCTTTTGAGACACCTCTCAAAGTCAAGAGCGCTGCACGTTCTTCTTCTTGTAGTCAAAACAGGGAACCTCAATCCAATCTTCACAAAATTGTAAACTCTGAACTCACAGTTACACCTAAGTGTGCATAATTGATCAGCCCTTTGAATACACAACAAACTTGCTCTTTCAAGAAATCACAAGGAGATGATCACCACGGTCACTTCTTGATTCTTGGAGCTCTTTTGCTCTTTCTGCAAGATAGAACTTTCTGAAAGAATATCACAAACTGTTAGATTCACAAAAGTTCTTACAAAAATCAAATTCGCGTCAATTTATAGGATAACACATCTCTGACGCATTTTTATCGACTAAGCTAAAAATGTAGTCGAATATAACAATTTTGTTATAGCAGTTAAAGCAATTAATTGAATTCGCAATTAATGCAGTCGAATTTCACTTAATTCTTGGTTAACATATTTAAAAATAAGACCGTTAGACAGTTATGTCAAGCATTAACAGAATTTCAAAACAGTAACATACTTAGTCGAATGCAACACACATATAATCGACTATGTAATAGTGTAAATCAAGTTTTGAAAAAATTTCTCTTTGAAAAATCTCACATCACACTTTGAAAAAGGTTTGTGCAAAGACACGAGTTTTAATCGACTCACCCCATAATGAAATTGACTTAAAACTATTGTTTTGCCACACAATTAAAATTGAACATTAGTGCTTGTGGTTTTTCTCAACCAGAAACATGTGTCATGCATTCATGTATAAAATTACATATATAACACAGTGAAATGCAATGAACAACACAACAACAACACAATCATGTTCTCATATACGCATATAACATGTAAGCATAGAACATGTAACACTTAATACACATGTGTTATTAATTATGTGTTGTCATCATAAAAAACATAGATATTATACTGAGATTGTGGGTTCAGCTAAATCAGTGCGCCCCTATCAACAATCTCAACAAAGTTTCTCATGGTCACTATGAATGAAAAATTCTTTAGAGACTTGATAGTGCTCCCAAGTTTTGCATACAATTCCTTATCATAGGTGGGATACATAAGAGTGACACCATAAGTTTTTCCCTAACATATGCAATAGGGTGCCCCTCTTGCAACAAAACTTCATATATCCCTACACCACTTGCAACACACTCTATCTTAAAAGATTTAGAAAATTTTGGAAGAGATAGGATTGGTGCATTGGTGAGCTTCTGTTTGAGTTTCTTGAAAGCCAACTCTTGTCTTTCTCCCCATTCAAACTTAACATCATTTTTCATTAACTCATTGTATGGTGATGCTATGCTAGAGAAGTTAGCAACAAATCTTCTATAGAATGAGGCTAACCCATGAAAACTTCTAACTTTCCCTACAATTTGGGGAGTTGGCCACTCTTGGATGGCCTTAACAAATCTTCTATAGAATGAGGCTAACCCCTTGTTTATTGACTATGAACCCTAGGAAGATCACGTTATCCTCACAAAATATGCATTTCTCCTTGTTGGAAAACAAGTGGTTGTTTCTTAAAGTGGTGAACACTACATGTAAATGTCCTAGATGGTCATGAAGACCTTTGCTATAGACTAGGATATCATTAAAATACACAACCACAAACTTGCTAATACAATCCCTTAAGACATGGTTCATAAACCTTGTGTAGGTGCTAGACGCATTGGTTAAGCCAGAAACCATCACCAACCACTCATATAATCCAAATTTGGTCTTAAATGTGGTTTTCCACTCATCATCTTCTCTTATCCTTATTTGGTGATAACCACTCTTAAGATCAGTCTTAGAAAACATGGTGGACCTATGCAACTCATCTAACATGTCATATAGTCTTGGAATTGGGTGCCTATACTTAATAATGATGTTGTTAATGGCCCTACGGTCCTATGGTCCTTAAAAAGGGCAACCAGGCGCCCTATGGTCCTTCTTTAGCCTTCTTTCATCCTTCTTTCCCAATGCTTATGCTGTCCTGATAACATTTGAAAAATTGTTATTTTTATACTTAAAATTGATATAAAAAACAACCTTTATGACTAGAAACTAGCTTGGAATCATGCTTTTGCTTATGTTTTTGGAAATAAGAGAGTTGGACAGGTTTTATCCTTGATTTCCTTAGTTTTGCAGGTTTTTAGATGACTTTGATGAAAGAAGTGAAGTGGGACAGAGATGGAATCAGAAAAGGACACAAAAAGTGCAAAAGAAGAGAAGCCGCAAGTACCGCTCAACGTCAATTACCGTTGAGCGGCACTTTCAAGGACCCGTTGGCACTGCTGAGGGGTAAAAATGCAGTGAGAGGCAGAATAGAAGACGCGATATTGCCGTTGAGCGGTATTTAGTGCAGAGCGCCACTTTTATGGGCTTAGGCCTACTTTTCTGTAATTTTTAGAATAATATATAAGGTTTTAGTTAACCTAGGTCAGTCATCTTTGGCTGGGACGAAGCAAAAACACACTCTTTCACCCCTTGGAGGAGGATTTTGGATGCTAAGGCTCCTTTCTCAATTTCTAGGGTTTTATCTTTCACTATTTCATTGTATTTCATCTAGTTTCACCATGAATATGGTGAACTAAACATTTATTGTTGTTGGGGAATCAATGTAATCCTTTTGAAACTCTCATGTATGGAATTTGTTCTTCAAAATCTTCTTTAAGATACATGCTTTCTTTCATTAATTGTTAGGGTTTTTCCTCTTTTCTCAAAGCATGCATTGTTTAACTCATTCGATATCATGATCATTGATTTTGTCGATATGGACACATACGAGGAAATCTAGATATGAGGAATCTCTCCCAATAGTAGTATAAACCTAGACATAGGAGTATGATGGTTGGTTGCCTTTAGGATTTTGTTCATATAATGCATGATTAATTGCTAGGGAGACAAGGCATTATAAACTAGTGATTATGATTAAGCTTTCTTCGCCAAGACATCGGGTTTAAGGTAATTTAGAAAGTGGCATTAACAATTAATGAAGAAAGATGAATTCCCGAATACATGAGAGTAAATAAGGATGAAATTGATAAACCCCAACAACATAATCATCCATATATTTCAATTCACGTGTTTTGTCTCTTCTTACCATTGATCAATCCATGCATACATATTTACTTTTGAGTATTTGCATTTAAATCTTAATCAATCGGTTTTACAAGTCTTAGCTAATCAACAAACCACACGAGTGTCTAGGCTATGAGTCCTTTGGGAGAACGATACTTGGTCTTACCAGGTTTATTACTTGACACGATTTGGTTACACTTGCCGAGGGTTTAACAAGTTCTTGACTCCATTTTCAGGGATTAAAGATTTGTTCATCATGTTCCTAGGTTCCAACTCCTTGACACTTTTGCTCTTCTTTCAATCATACCAATAATCTACAAAATTGATGGAATTAGTGATAAAATTCTTAAAGTATAACCTCTCTTCACTTATTTACCAAATTCAACTAAAACAAGAGTTTAAGCAAGCTCCAAAGTCAAAAAGGGTTATTTTAGTATCAAAATAGCATCACAAATAACGGTAAATTCGACTATTATCACCCACCAACTACAAATAATGCTTAAATAATAACTGTCCAATGTTCTTGTTAGGACAATCCCCTAACAAGCCAAATATTACAAACCAAAGAGAAAGCAAAGACAATTTTACAATGCAAAGAAAATACAATGAAATTTGTCTTCCTCACTAAGTGTATACTCTCTTGTCTTCTTGTTTTCAACCAGGACTTTAAGCTCTCAACAAAGCCTTCTTCACCTAAGATCTTACCTCCAAGATGTTGGACACCTCTAGGATGAAAAACCTACACCAAAAGAGATAAACACTACCAAAAATCGAAAAAAGAGCCAAGAAGAAAAGCAAGAAAAGGTCAAAATAAATAAGACAATCTCAAATAGAATTTTTATGTTACAAAACAAAGATTAGCAAGGAGACAAGCAAGCAAATAAATGGTTAAGAATAAAGTTCAACACTCAAAAGAAATTCCTAAGGAAAAGCTTTAGAAAATATTACAAAAACTCAAAAATTACTAGAATAGAAAATGTGCTTTTTGTCCTTTAGCCAATTTTTGAGCACATGTGGCACTAGACCAACTATGTAGCATCAACTAACATGGACCAGTTGGTGGGACATAGGTTTGGGATGTGAATTTGAGGTGCAAAACAGCCGCCAAATCATCACACAAATGCACACCTAAAAATAGTAGGGTAGTGTGAAATGTACCTTGCTTTTTTTTTTTACTTTTGCTTTTTTTACCTTCTTTGTTACTTTTTCTTTTTACTATTTTGTCTCTTTTTTTCTTGTAACTTTTCAAAACATAAATCACACAAACAAACACCTTATATCTGATTTTAAAGATGACTTTAATGATGTATAAGGTCACAAACACAAAAGAGTAAAGAAATCCTACTATAATCAAAATTTTGACAAGAAACTCAAAATGACATTAATGAAACGTAACTCTATGAATTTGTGGATGAACTAACAACAAATATGAACTCAAATATGCAAAGAAAAAGCTCTCAGAGACTCCTCTTCCTCCTCTCCTTTTATTTCTCTTTTTCTCTTCTTTTCATCCATCTTTTCTTAATATACAAAAAATGTCATCATATTTACTCAAAATTTATTGCTCATTATTTTCATAAATTTATTGATGAAAATCCATCGCTAATAAAAATTATGTTATTGACGAAATTGACCATAAAATACATTACATATATTATTAACAAAAACATCTCCACGTGTAATTTAAATTTTAAAATTTATTATAATAAGATCTATTTATATTTTGAATTTATTGATGAATTTATTTTCATCAGTAAATATATTGATAATTACAAATTCTTTTAGCGTATAGATATAATTAAAACAAAAGATGATAATTAAGTTGTAAGACGCTCATATACTCTTTTTCTAAAGAGGTCTCCCGTTGAGTCTTAATGCTATAAACAAATGATGAGGGTGCAACCAAGCTAAAGAATGTAAAAAGTAGGGAACTATAAACTTTACAAAAACTGTGTTAGGGAAGCCCCTTTTGCTTCTTACAACTTTTCTCAAGGAGGTCGGTGAAGACGTCATAGGAATATGTATTCTCGGTAAGGAATATGATGAATATCAGTGACCTGACAGAAATGAACTCTTATAATTAAATTGTATGACACAAATGATAAATGAAGTACAAAATTTTAATAATGACTCTTGAGTTCATATATATACTTTTTTATTCAACGTAAACAAGTTGTAGATATTTAATTAAATAATTATATACATTAGTGCGGTAATTACGTGGTAATTACACATGTAAGATCCCTACAATTAAACACTGACTTTAATAGATTTATTAGTAGCATAGTTCTTTTCATAAAATACTTAAATTTATGTGATATTAAAAAAAAGATGAATAGGTAACATTGTTGATATTCCAGACATTTTTCATTTTATTTGCTTTTATTTCCAGAACTATATACTTGAATTGTAATTACACACTTAGGTAATTTCTATTTTGTTCCACCGTCGGTGGTCTAAATGATTTCTGTGTATATAAATGATTTATATAAATTGCAGTTAACAGAACAAAAGTCTAACAAGAAAACAATCAAACAATAAATGTATATAAGAAAGCAAACTCTTAAAGATAAGTGATTAATGTGATGAATTAACTTCAACTTATTCAGAACCTTAAAAAATTAATACATTATAAAATATGTCCATAAAATAAATGAACGTGAAAGAAACAAAGAAAGAGAATGATTTTAAATGATTCAAAAAAGCATTGTATAGTATATTTATTGCGAATGAGTTGTATTCCTTTCAACACTTTTGAGTACTTGGTGTACAAGTTTTTCCAAATGGTACTTGTGCCCCAAGTTCAACTCCGTGCCAAATCAAATATATAATATGAAAATGAATTCATCATCTTTCATAATTTGCTTAGCCCACACCTGCACGAATAAAGATGAAGAGAGAGGGTCGTCAACATGGAATGGTGAGGTCCTATCCGATCCTACCAAGTCCACTTAACCCGAGACCCGATACCCGAATAATCACCCGGTTTGATACTCCTCCCACTGCTGGATTATTCGTTAAGGTGTCATCTAAGCCAACCAATCACTCCAAATTCACCGGAAAGTGTGGCACATCACGTTGCACCGGGTGCCACCTTCACCCAGCTTGCAAGTCCAAAGGTAAAACCAAAGGTTCTCAAAAGCACAAAAATCGGCGGGTCATAGGACAACCCGATTCAGATTTCTTTGGTTTGTCGGCAACGCTGAAACTTGACCATATTTCTAATGATTACGCGGAAGATGAAGGCAGCGAAGATGATTGTGATTGGAAGAAGAAGGATGATAACAAATGCACTTCTTCTGAAAAGGGGGTTTCATTTTGGAAGGATCAAGTTCAAGAAGAAGAAAAAGATGAAGATTGGCTTTTGGTGGAACCTTGTTTTTGATTGATGATGTTGTTTATGTTGACGTTGTTCTTTAGTTTATTTACAGTTACTTGAATGAAAGAATCATTGACGGGGGTAATTGAGTTTCAATTGAATGATTGAATAAAGATCCAATTTATTGAACACTTACAATTTATGTTTATGAGTGGCATTTATGGACAAGTGTTTAATATCTCAAGGATCCAAGTTCTACTTTTAAGTAAGTTCTTGGCTGTGTCTCGATGCGAACGAGTCTGTTATTAGAAAATAATAGATCAAAGTTTAGTAATGATAGAAGATTTAGAGAAGTTGGACATGAATTAGATTTGTAAACATTCAATCTTAATTCAACTGATTTAAATTAATATATACTAAAACAAATTGATTTGTCTTTTATCGAGTTTAGCTGAATAGTCTTTGGACGACTAGGCTATCTAACATTTAACTGAGTTATGAATAAATGAGAGAGGAAAGTCTATTTATAAAGACTTTTTATTGTTTAAACTATAATAAAAGATTTTTATTAAGTATTTTTGAGAAAAGGTAACAATGAGATGGATTGTACTTAGGGATACATATTTATAACCTTTATAAAGCTATGGAAATGATGTATATATAAATATCATTAATGAGTTTTTGTTTACATGATTGATGAGTGCATATTTATGTCCTCATTTAACTTTTAATATTGAATTTTTAATTGATTTTTGTACTTTAATAGAATATTTGAATTAGAATTTGTTATAATTGGGTTTATTTAGCATAAGATACAAAAATATGTTAAAAATAACTTTTGAGTTGCATAAATATTTTTTGGATATTTTGACATATGTTAGTACAACTTTAACTAAGTTGAGCTTATTGAGGTGTGAAAATAAAGTTTCATGACACCTTAAAGATAAATCCAAGAATAGCAAATAATCAAGACCACAAGATGTTAATCCAATCATACATGAAAAAGCGAAGAAATTTGGTTAACCTAAGAGGAGGGAACCGACAACAAAACTTGGATCTTGCGGTTTTCTCTATTTTTTCTACCAAAAGATCTTTGATAATTGATAAATGTTTATGATTAAAGATGATTTGAGAAAAAAACATATCATAAAGATATTTTATTTTATATGGTTAAATAATTACCTTATTTAACTATATCAATAAATATCAAAACATAATATTTGTCAAATGGTTTTTGGTCTAGCAAATATCTTCTCAAATATTTTTAGATCTTCACAACAATCAAATATATTTTGAAGATATTGAATTATTTAGAAGATAATGGGAGGAGATTACATTATCATAAAAAAGATTATGTAGAAAAGGATTGACCTTGTTTTCCAACCAAGAGGGGGGTGAATTTGTTGTGTATTATCAAAATTGATCTTTTAAAAACCTTTTTGAAAATCTTTGAGCCTTTCTTCAAATGCAAGAAAATAAAGAATGTAATGAAATGAAAGAGATAAAGGATAGAAAGAACCACACTAAGGTTTATACTGGTTCGACCTCAATGCTTACATCCAGTCGCTTTCAATCAACATGAGATTGAAAGCAAATGCACTATATAGATCGAGTTTTACAACAAGAAATACATAGACACCCTCTCAATGTATCCTCCTATCTAACTCCAAATCTACTACAGTCAAACACACAAAAAGAACACTCCTCTTTTTGCAAAACCCCCTTTGAGACCCCTCCCAAAGTAACCAAAACTCCAGCGTTCTCTTCCTGGCCAGCGGCAACAAGGCAACACCAATGACAGATGATTGTAGACAAAACTCATCTTCTAGTAGAACACCTTAGTGTAGATTGATCAGACTATGAAAGCACAATAATTTCTTCAAGAATTCTTGCTTTGATTTCTTCCAAATGAAATGCTTCTTAGTTCTTGGAGAATGAATGCTCCTGCAATTTAAGACTCAATAAACTTTGTTAGATTTGAAAGATAATATCCAAAAGTTCTGTTATGCAGAGAGTTATGCGTTAATTTAAAGAAATAAAACCTCTGATGCAAATTAATCGATTACGTTATTAATGTAATTGTTTAAGAAATTAACACTGGTGTAACAGAATTACATTTAACGCATTTAATAGATTAAGCACAACATGTAATCGATTAAGCAATTAATGCAAGTCATAACATTCAAAAATATGACCGTTAAGGTAATTA
Source organism: Vigna angularis (assembly GCF_016808095.1). Lineage (NCBI taxonomy): Eukaryota > Viridiplantae > Streptophyta > Magnoliopsida > Fabales > Fabaceae > Vigna > Vigna angularis. The sequence goes on along the minus strand of NC_068971.1, from coordinate 29,859,060 downwards.
TGACTCATCAAGAAAATCGTTTTCAATCAATGAACATTTTAACTGATTAAGAAAAGAGTGTAATCGAATAAGTACAACACTTAAACAAATTTGAAAACTTTTTCAAACCAAAATAAAATCTAATTCACGAGTTTTAATCGATTATTCACATAATGTAATCGGTTAAAACTTGCAGTTTGCCATTGTTAAACAAATGTTGATATCTGATGAATCTAATAGATTACATACTCACTGTAATCGATTAATTCATACAAATATGCAATGTGCATAGAGTTTTATCAATCTAACCAATGAATATGCATATCATAGATATAATCACATATCATAGATATACACACAATGAATACACATAACATATAGTTCAAGAACAAACAGATATATAAAACATCAGCTTTTCTTAATGTGTGCAAGAAACTATTAAAACATTTCTTTGTTGTCATCATCAAAAACACATATGGGATATGTGGGTTTAGCTTTAAGATAGTTCCCCCTATCAACAGATTACAACAACAAAAAAGCCTAAAACAAAGCCCAATCCAATTTCTATATAAAGAGATCTTGGAAACACTTTAGGGAGCTTAGTGATAACGGCTGAATTTACTGTTATCTGTGATGCAATTTTGATACTAAATCAACCCTTTTTGACTTAGAAACTTGCTTAATCTCTTATTTTTAGTTTATTTTTATGAATAAGAGAGTTGAGGTTATACTTGATGATTTTATCACTAAATTCCCTTGATTTTGTAGGTTATTGGAATGATTTGAAAGAGGAGTTAAAGTATCAAGGAGTTGGAATGCAGAAAAAGAGAAAAAGATGCATTGTAGAAAATTCAGGCTGAGGGACCCCTTAAGGGCCCTGAGCGTCAGTCAAGGTTGAGAGCCCCTTAAGGGCCTTAAGCGCTAGTTTCATGTATCGCACACCGCCCGTGTGCCCTTCCAAGGGCGTTGAGCACCAATTCTCTCGTAGTTTCGCCTACTTGCCCCCACTTAGGGCGCTGAGCGCCAGTGCTACTGGGCTTCGATTTTATTTTTGCTCTATTTAAGAACTTGCACTCCTTAGGGTTGGTATCTTGATGGCTTGAGCATAGAAACACACGTTTCGCACCTTTGGAGGCGGATTTGGTGATGTAGGAGCTCTCCTCTTCAGTTTTTAGGGTTTTTCTATCTCTTTCATTCCATTGTACACCTAGTTTCTTCATGACGATGGAGAACTAATCTTATTTGTTGTTGGAGAAGATGTAACCTCTAAACTCTCATGTATTTGAATTTGTTCTAAATTATTATATGCTTCTTTCATTAATTGTTAGGGAGTTTCTCCTTTGCTGTATGCTTATTATATTTGGCTTTCTATGTTATTGGGAAATACCTAGAAACCAGGATCTAGAGAATTTCTCCCAAAAGCAATATTGCCTAGGGATGAGGATAGGAGGTTTGGTTGTCTTAAGATTCTATTCATAATGCAGAATTAATTATTAGGGATGCAAGGGATTGTGGTCTAATAATTAAGGATAGGCTTTCTTCGCCGAGGGATCGGGTTTTAAGTAATTTAGATAGTGACGTTAACAATTGAATGAAGAAGATGAATTCTTATATGCATGAAAGTAAGGACGGTGAAATCTAAACCCAACAACATTATCATCTCATATTATCAACATCATCCATTCACTCTTGTGTTTTAGCCTCAATTGATCAAATTGCATTCATATTTACTTTTTTTGCATATTTGCATTCTAAACCAATGAAATTGTTCTTAAGTCTTAATTAGTTAAGGTATTACATGACAGTCTAGTGATGTGAGTCTTTTGGGATACGATACTTGGTATTACCATTTTATATTACTTGATACGATTCGGTACACTTGCCGATATGTTAACACTTAGGAACCCTTTGGGGGGTTCAAATTTCGTCCATCCTATCTTCTCTCATGTTCTTCACCCTCTCTTCTTATATTTTTATGTTATTTGAACATTTTATGGAGTGTTAAGCCTCTAGGGTTGATTCTACTGTAATTTCTTAATTGGATTATGATGTTAGATGAATACATTTGTTTGTTCTTTTGATTCTTGTTGTGATTTATTTTTATCTATGTCTTTTCCTTCTTAATTAAGTAAAAGTAATGATTTTTACATTATAGCAATTTAGCATGGTGTCAAATCTACATAACATATCAATCACATGAGTCCAAGGGTTTTTTTATTTTAATTGAGAATCTACTTTGATTAAAGTTAGAAACTTTTATATGATTGAATGAGTCTTTGCCAATAATTGAGAATGTACTTTGATTAGTTGTAAAAACTTTAAGAAGAATTAATCAAGAATTTTATTTGGTTAATTAGGTTTTTACTTGATATAAGAGGTAAAAGAATAGGCATGATAGTAATATTTAATTGAGAATGTACTTTGGTTAAATTTACTATGATTAATCTACAAATTTATTGCTTTTAATTGAGATGTATTTTGGTTAAGAGTGAAAACGCCAACAAATTAATTGAACAATAATATTTAGATAGCCAATAATGAATCATATTTTGGAAAAGCAGTGAAATCAACCTATTTTCTTTATCATTGTTTTTATCCTTTTAAATCTCTTTATAAATTTCTTTCTTTATATCTTTTGTTACTTTGTATTTTAGTCTTTTCTTAATCTTTATCTTCTTTGTATAGTTTTTATAAGAACTAATTTGTTAAGAATCAATTTTGTGTTCGTTGGAAGACGACTTATGGTTTAATTTACCCTTTCTATTTTGTTGGCTACTATCTTAGCAATACTTAAGTTGTTATAGTTTAGTAGTATTAATTTGATCGCGTCAACGCAAGCGTTATCAAATTTGGTCTCATTGCCGGGAAACACGATTAGAATTTTTATCATTTTTGGTTCTTATTTTATTTTATTTTTTTTTATCACTAACATTTTATTTTTCTCAATTTTTTTTCTCTATTATCTATTTTACTTTATTTTATTTAGTTATTTTAGTTTAGTGATTTTTTTTGTTTTTTTTATCATAATTTTTGTTTGAGGAGTTTTGTTGGGAAATTTGTAAAACTACTTGGGGAACACTTTGACTGAGGAAGTCTACTCAACAAGATTTCAAGTTATTTCTTTTCAGAAAACCTCTTTAAAAAATGCAAAAAAAAAATCATATAAAAATAATCAACAATGTGATTTTCAAATGAATTATGATTACTATCCAAAACAACCACATGATTCATATGGTTATTAGCAACAAATTGTCAAATCTACTACTTCATCTATATAAGTAAGTTGATTCTACGTCAACTAAATGATCCTGAGTTTCAAATTCTTTTGAAGATATAGGTTGAGAATATTGAATTCATGAAAATGATTAAGGAATTGAATCAGAGGTTGGACCGAGTGGAAGCTACTTTTGCTAAAAGATCAAAATAACAACCAGTTATAGAATCACATCATGCTGATATGTCTACCGTTGGACATACAAATTTTACTAAAGGTGTTGTTGAATTTGTTAATGCTGAAGCAGTAGAGTCAACTACTTCAGGTGTAGCCTTTTGCTTACAATATGAGATTATAAGGATTTTAGGATTTGATTTAGTAACTAGAATTATCATAGTCTTGAAATAGTGGTCATGTTTTATGTTGAATAAATTGTTGAATTGATTAGAAGCTAGCCTTATTGTTTCATAATTATAAATTATTAATTAAGTTAATTTGAGAATTACTTGGTTGAATTTTTTGTGAAAGATTTTTTAGCCTTGTGAGTTTTGAGCCTAATTATGATGGATGAACCACCATGTGTCATTCCTACTTTTCTTGAGTGACTTGCTCATGTTTTGTTTATACTATAATATTTAGCTTGATTCTTTTGTTTTGTAACTTAGGTATATATGCATTATTTGATATGATTGAGGCATTTCTTGTTTTTAGTTACTTGGCAAAATAAGTCCACCCTAATATTAATCCATTGATAGTCCCTTTGAGCCTTTAACTTCTTTTTCTTAAAACCCAATTGCAAACCTTTAAAATAAAAAAGATCATACTATCCCTTATCTTAGGATGAAAGAAGGAGCTAATGAATTGTGTTAGGAATAAGTGATGAATAAAGTGTCTGGGTGAGTACCTCACCCACAAAATAATAAAAATGGAAAAAGGAAGAAAAAATTTCATGGAAAAAAAAGGGTGAAATGAAAAAAAAACATAAGAAAAAGTAAAAGTGGGAAACAAAATGTGGAAAAAGAAGGATAATTGTTTTCTCAAAAAGTGAACAAAGAAAATAATATATTTGTTTTCCAAAATCATTGCTCCTTAATTCTTTCTATCCAAACTTTTTAACTTTTTATTTCCTAAATTTTTCTTACCTTTGTGTTGGCCACATTACAACCTTTGAAAGGTCCTCATGATCTTTAAATCCATATTTTCCAAAAGTATGTGAATATTCACTAGAACAAAAATAGCGTACAACGTCGGTGGTTTTGGGCTTTTAACAGTGTACTCGAGGCCGACATCATATTAGGAGACGTTATATTAACGTCGAATTACACAGGCCGACGTTAATAGGTCACCGAAAACATCGAACAATACAAGGATTAAACATCTAAATGCACAATGATCAGATGAATGTAGAGGAGGATTTGACGTCCACTGAATGGGGGCATGATCGAGGTCGTACTTGAGTCAAATTAATATGCAATAAAGTGCAGTATAATACTAGGAAGTGACTTCTAGGTCGTCTCTCAAGAACCAAATGTGGTTCAGGAATTAGATCGAACACTTGGTGGGGGGTTGTGGACAGTTTTGTAGTATGAAATGCACTAAATTAAAACTCGAATTCAACAAAGATTGAAAACGATTGGTCACTAACTCAATTACAATGATTCCAATCACAGATTAGCAACAAATAAACAATAATCTAACTCCTAATCCAACACAAGTTAACCAACTAAGCAAAGACTAACCATGTTTTCATAATTGCAAACTAAGCGAATGTAATGCATAAGTTCAATCAATTCTGCACCATACAGTCCAATCAACTAAGCGAAGATTAAACACCAATTAGGCAACTAAGCATATACCCTACAAAACATATTGGATATTGAGCCAAATTAGAGCAGCAAAATCACAATTCCAACTCAAAAATCTCATGGAAACAATGCAATTTCGTTAATGACCAACAAAGCACACTTAAGCTACCATTAAAACGAAACCCAAATAGAAGAACGAAATGGAATTATAGCACATAAAATGTAACAGCAAACGAAAATGAAACTTACATGCAAAGCTTGAAACGAAATTGAAAACGCAATTGGAAGAAAGGAACAAAAATAGAAATGCAATTGGAATTAAACACATAAACGAGATTCAATACAAGAAAGCAAACCTAACCCCCCCCCCTCCCACCCGCACAAATGGGGGATGGAAGAAAACGCCCAAATGCTCCAAACCGTAAAGGAGAAAACGAAAATGAAGGAGAGAGAGCTTCTAAAATCTGATTTTGGGTCTTTATAACCCCAAAAGACGAAAATGCCCTTAGTATGTGGTTGTCCTAAAATTGAGTCCCAAAGGTGAAAATTTGTCCAAACTAGAATAATTAAAATCACAAAACGAAATTAGATACAATTATTGATGTGGTCACACTCTTGTTGTCCCCAAATAGTGATTCATCACTTAGGTATCAATCCAGGGACTCAACTAAAATTAAGCTTAAAGTGTAGGGTTAAGTCTTTTATTTTATTTACTACCTAATTACTAATGCAAGGTGGGGAAATAATAAAACTAGAAATAACAAAATAAAAAAAACATGAAAGAATTTGTATTAAACTGAAGAAAATAAAACTCTAATATGAAACCTAAACTAGACTAAGAAATTAATGCAAAAGAAAGGACCTAACTACTGAACATTGTTATTGCCTAATAAGAGAACCTAAAAACTATAAATGTAAAATCTACATCATGCAACTAAACCTAAATGAACATCATACATATACTACACTACACTATGAATCTTAAATACATTGAACTAATTATCCAAATTGACAGAAATAAACCTATACTATATACATGCAACAAAAATGAAGAATCAATTTACCTAAACTAAATGTAATCAACTAAACATAACTAATCAAATACTTCAAATCCTAAGTAAAACAAAACCATACAGTTCAGAGAAAGAAATAGAACAATGTGAATTTGACAAAATAAGACAATGAGAATTAAAGCACGAACAAAAGAATAAAAAAAAAATCAGTTTCAGAATGTAATGAGCAGTGAAGATAAATGCTAAGAAAAACATAAAAGATACTAGAACTCAGAATAACTAGCAAGAAATGTAAATTGCACAATTTTACAAGAATGAAAATACAACACTGAAATTGAACTTAGTTTGACAATTATGAAGCTTAACATCTCTCAAGAAGACCCCTTGAAAATCTAGGCCCACCTCGGGGTCCTATTACATCCAAAACAGATGTAGAAATTTAGATGTTTTCCTTCAAAATGCTCAAACACAGTCCAATTACAACATTGAAATCACACATACCAGAATTAATAGAAATAAAAGAGGAGAAACATAAATTTGATGAATCTTTATGCATTGGACTCATCTCTGACACGAGAAGACATCTCGAAAATGAATGCTCACTGTAGAGTCATTTAATTCCCAAAGGAATCATTGAAATGCAGAGTTACAGAGTCTAAATCAATTTCTTCGAACAAAACAAGAAATCAAAAGCAAAGAAAAATCTCAACTCAAACAAGAAAAGAAAAAGGGCACGAAATTAAACTTTTATTAACACGAAAAAGAAATTTACATGCTACTAGACTCACCAAACCACTCGCGACTGTCACTCCCGCAAGCTTCAAGGTGAAATCCGGTAGCCAAGAACCCTACTTCTACAAAAGCGTAAAAAACCCTAATCTAAAGAGTGTAAACTATAAAACTGAAAGTGTGTCTAAAGGTGTTTATGCTCTCTATTTACATGGCAGAAACCCCTTTATATAGGGTTGAAAAAGAAAAAATGAAAGAGGGAAAAGGGAAAAAGAAACTTGCTCGTGACGCTTCCTCATCGGACGACTTTCGTTCGCTTTCTTTTCACACCCTCCGATCGTGTTCTCCATTTTCACCGGCCAGCCTCTAACACGTATGCTTTGCTGCCTCGATCATCTAGGTAAGTGGCACTTGGGCACGACTTTGTCTTCTCGCTTCGCCCTTTCTCCTTGCGAACCCTAGCTTTGGGTTTCTTCTCTCATTTTTAACTATGCTCGAGAGAGTGCTTTCTCCTCCAAATGAAGTCTCAAGAGATAGACCCCTAAAAGTGGCAGATATTTCCCAGCAACAAAACGCACCGTATGACTAAGTCAGAGTTGTGCATTTTAACTTGGGCTTTTCTGCAATCCACTTAAGTCTCCAGCCCACTCACCACTGATGAGTCACCATTTTTCACTATACACTTAGCTTTTCGCACCATACTTTGTTAGTGAATTGTGCTTAATTCTAAATTATTATTCCATTTTCACTATTTGGGCTTAATTTCAAGACTAATTCTTATTTTCATTAATTTGAATTATTTGGACTTAATTATTTCAATTACTATTTGCAGGACAATCACTGTTTGAAAGGTTGACAAAAGGTTTGAACGTACTACACAGAGCCATACGGTCTGACACTGTTAGGACCGAACGGTTAGAGACTATTTGATTGAGCAGTCTGACAAATGTCTTGACCGAGCGGTCTGACGAAGTCCTGACCGAACGGTTTTCCAAATTCACAACCGAACGGTCTTGGAAGCTTTGACCGAACAGCCTGTTGTAAGCCTGCACTGAAGGCTGGGCCGAACGGTCTGAGTAGTGTTGCACCGAATGGTTAGAAAAACATGCAGAGCTTACTGACGGAACGGTTTGATGTAGTGATGAACCGAATGGCATACAACTTGTCTAAGCCCTTCATGACCGAACGGTCAGAGTATGTGACCAGAGAAACTAAGCAGCAGTGTTGGAAGCACATTCTTGGACTTCAATAGGGTGGCCACGTCAATGGTGTAGTTTAATTTCATTTTAGAAGGTGATTTGGTCAAACCTTAGGAATTTCGGCCCAATTGTAGGTTACTTTGTAGGACAGGCCCATTAAGAGGGTATTTTTGGTCTTTAGGGTTATATAAAAACCCTAAAAGCATATTTCTCTACAAGTCTCCCAACAGCCACTTACATTCTTGGGAGCGTCTTCTTCTTCCTCCCCTTGGGGGAGTTTAGGTTTTGGCTTTCTTTTATTTTCATGTATTGAACTCATTCACTTTACAATTTCATAGTTTAATCTGTTTCTACCCTCAAGCTTCATCTTCATTTTATGTTTTTACTGTTCATTTGTTGCTGCCAATCGGTTTTCTACTGTTCATTTCGTCATTTCTTCTTTGCATTTGGTCTTTTACTGTGCATTGTTGCGTTCTACTATTCATTTCGTCCTCTTTACTGTTATAGTTTGTCATTTTACTGTTCATTGACGTTTTCTGTTTCTGGTGCATTTTCCATTTGCAAATTCACGTTCAGCTGTATAAGTTTTGTTTTGCTATACTACTGTGTTTTCTACTTTCATTTTTGTTGTGTTTTGAATTTTGCACGTTTACTATTTCTGCATTTACCGAATTACCGTTCGGTTTTTCATTGCTACCGTTCGGTCTGTCATGACCAAACGGGTCCTTCATCATTGCTTATGTTTACCGTTCGGTCCATCCTTATGATCGTTCGGCTTTAATCTGCATTTCCATTTTACTGTTTTAATATTGATCGGTGTCCTCTCCAAGACCATTCGGTCTATAAACAAAACCATTCGGTCTCCAACACGCTTGTTGTTAGAGTCGATCGCCCTGGTTAGTAGAACCGTTCGACCTTGTGAAGAATCGTTCGGTCTTCATGTTTTCCATATTTCATTCAATGCTTTCGGTTCTGTTTAGTTATGTTTAACTTCCAGTTTTAATTTAGTTTAATTTTCCTTGCAAAAACACTTTCAAACCCCCCCCCCCCCTCCCACTACGTGTTTGACCTAATTCCTGAACCACATTTGGTCCTTGAGAGACGACCTAGGAGTCACTTCCTAGTCTATACTGCATTCTTATTGCACATCAAATTTGGTGCGGGTGTGACACCCATCAACCACATTCTGAACAATTCAACCCAGGAGCCATTTCAAAGAAGAATAAGCCAACCAAAAAGAGTTTCTACTGGCCAAAATGATCCAATGTTGCAGCCAAAAACGTTGGCCTAAATTGCTTCCAATCAACAACATATCCCAAGTGTGTATTAAGCGTCGGCAAGTGTACCGAATCGTATCAAGTAATATAAAATGGTAAGACCAAGTATCGTATCCCCGAGGTCTTACGTCACTAAACAGTTGTGTAACTGCTTAACTAATTAAGACTTAAGAACAATTTTTGGGGTTTTGAATGCAAATGCAATAAAAATAAACATCAATGCAATTTGATCAATTGAGGTTAAACACTAGAATGAATGGATGAAGTTGATAATATGAGATGATAATGTTGTTCGGGTTTAGATTTCACCTAATCACTCTCATGCATATATGAATTCTTCTTCTTCATTAAATTGTTAACGTCACTTTCTAAATTACTCAAAACTCGAGCCCTCGACAAAGAAAGTCTATCCTTAATTACTAGACCACAATCCCTTGCATCCCTAATAATTAATTCTGCATTACGATTAGGAGCTTAAGTCAACCAAAACTCATATCCCCATCCTTGAGCAATACTGCTTTTGGGAGAAATTCTCCAGATCGTGATTCGTAAGATATCTCTTGATACTCAAACGAATCATAAAATCATGCTATGAATGATCAAAACATAACAAGCATAGGGTAAAGGAGAAAATCCCTAACAATTAATGAATGAAGCATATTATAACTCAAAACAAATTCAAATACATGAGAGTTTAGAGGTTACATCTTCCCCAACAACAAAAGAGTTTAGTTCCCCATCGTCATGGAGAAACTAGGTGTACAATGGAATGGAAGAGATAGATAAACCCTAGAAACTGAAGAGGAGAGCTCCTGCATCCCCAAATCTGCCTCCAAAGGAGCAAAACATGTGTTTTTGTGCTCAAGCCATCAAGAGATACCAACCCTAGGTCATGCAAGTCCTTAAATAGATCAAAATTGGATCATGGGCCAACGTTGTTGGCGCTCAGCGCCTTAAGTGGGGCGCTTAGGCGCCTAACAGCACAAAAACTAGCGCTCAGCCCCCCTTTTCTAGCGCTCAGGGCCCCTTTTTGGCACTCAGCTTCAGCTTGCCTTTTATGCACTACGTCTTTTTCTCTTTTTGTGCATTCCAACTCCTTGGTACTTTAACTCCTCTTTTAAATCATTCCAATAACCTACAAAATCAAGGGAATTTAGTGATAAAATCATCAAGTATACCTTCTACTCACTTATTCACAAAACTATACTAAAAACATGAGTTCAAGCAAGCTTCTAAGTCAAAAAGGGTTGTTTTAATATCAAAATTGAATCACAAATAATGGTATTTTCAACCGTTATCAGTGTGGCAACAGCAGATCAGCCCCTTTTGTTCAAGTCCAGGCCCAATATCCATGCTAACAACTTTCTGCTTCAAACAGCCTAAAAAGGTCAAGGCCCAATCTAAGTGCAACAGCCCATTCTATTTCATATCTGCATCAAGGAAAAAAAATCAATACCAAATTAAAGAAAAGAAAAGGAAATCTAACAATTAAAAAGAAATATTTTCTAAAATAAATATAAAATCTCTAATTTTTAACAACAACTAAAAAATTCCTCCTAAAAACCTATTTTTAACAAGAAATATACAAACCTATAGAATTTAAAGCAAAACCTAAAACTATCTTAATTCTAGACAATTAAGAACAAAGAGAAGCTAAGAAGGACTCCTAAACACATAAAAATACGTAAATTTGAAGAGTTATCAAATCACATCTCCCACTCACAATCAAATATAGAAAGAAAACACTTGCACGCGCAAAACCACATGTTTTTGTTGCAAAACCCCTTTGAGAAACACCTCTCAAAGTCCAAGAGCTCCTCACTCTTGTTCCTCTCACGAACGAACCGGGAAACAGCACAATCAACATTGTAGAATAATTTTCTGATCAATGCAGATACACCTCAATAATGCAGACAAGATCAGTCAGTCACATCCACAAAGTTCCTCTCAAGAATCCTTCAAGTTTCTTCAAATTCTTCAAGTCTTGATTCTTGGAGCGTTTAAGCAATCTAAAAAAATTTCTCAGATCAAAGATATCAGATATGAAAATATACAAATGATCAATTCTTTTTGAATTGCAACTAATGCGTCAATTTATTGTTTTCACCATGACAGACGCAATATAATCGATTACGTTAGTAATGTAATCAGTTACATTAAAATCATATGTACATCATTATAACTAACACAACTCTTAATTGAATACATAATTAATGTAATCGATTTGCATTTAATGTTAGTCAAACATATTAAAAAATATAACCGTTATAGCTATTATGACTTAGCTGAAAACAGTTTTCGAAAGATAACATACTTAATTTATTATACATAACATGTGTAATCGATTAAGCTAAGCACTTAACCAGATTTTGAAAACTTTTTCTCTTCAAAAACTCATCACAACACATTTGAAACTGATATATGCAAAGACACGAGTTTTAATCAATTTAACACTTAATATTATCGATTCAAAACTAGTTCTTTTTCCACAGTTTAAACTTAAGCTGTTTGATGAACTTAATTGATTACCACAATACTGTAATCGATTATGTCATGAAGATTTGCTTTTATGCTTGTGGTTTTCATCACACAGAATCATACAGTATGCATACAAAGATATAAACACATCATGATTAGTAGTATGCAGAACCAACAGTATGTCAACATATGCATTAATAGAAATAAGCCTTTACATATCCACATGTGTATCAAACACAAAAAACACATTTCTGTTGTGTCATGACAACATCTATGTGTTGTTACTGTCACTGTGTAGTCATCATAAAAAACAAACACATCAGGAATTTTGGTTCAAGACTCATATTACTCCCCCTATCAACACTTATGAATTGGCTAGCCAGTTTTATTGGCTTGTCTACTTCTTGTTGTGTAAATATGTTGTGTAGCTTTTCTCTTACAATTGTGTTCTTAAAAAAAAGAGAAAAGAAAAGAGACAAGACAAGAAAAGATAGAAAAAAAACCACAAAAATCCGAAAAAAAATTGAATAGTGGAGTCAAGAAGAGGATTGAATTAGAGGTTTTGGGTGTGCTTTTATTGAACTTTCGCTTGTTCCCCATTTCTCCTCTATTCTTTTTGGTTTGTAGCTCTTCATCCATATTTTATTCTCCCTTGTCCTTGGCCCCATTACAACCATGAAGGACCTTTTGATTTGAACATGCATATGTTTTGAGTGTTAATATTATAGACTTGCCAACTCTGTTTATTGCTTGCTTTCTTGAGTGCATTGAGTTGAAATTGTTTACCCTAGACACTTGAGAGATACAACGATAGTTCATATATGAGGTTCTGTTGCTTTTGATTCACCTCTTAAGCTGATTGATTATTCTACCCTATTTTGACTTGCCTAGATGATTTCCATGATCATCTGCTTTCTCTCAAATCTGTGTGTTGGATGTTGTCTATTCATTTTCTTTTTCCAGATTCCTAGAGGATTGTGTAAATTTGTTTTTTAGATGTATATCTTTTTGTTTTTGTTTCCAAATGTTGTGTCACTCTCTTGCTGTCTTTTGAATTGTTCCTTGTTATGCATCCTGATTTTGCCCAGGAGTGCAAAAGACTAAGTGTGGTCTATTTTGATGAATCTTTATTTGGTACTATTCACTTATCTTTCCATACCGAATCTTATTAGTGAATTGTATTTAACTCTCCATTATTGTCTCATTTTAACTATTTGGGCTTAATTTGATCAGTAATTCATATTCTAAATTAATTTGGATTATATAAGTCTAATTATTTTCATTATTAATTGCAGGACAATTTTGGAAATATAATTAGGACTTTAAGAGGGCTTCCACATCATTTAATTTCATTTGTAGTTTTTATTATCTCAATTTTGGACCAGATTTGACTTTTGGGCCTATTTTTGATCAATTTTAATAGAAGCCCATATGAAGGGCAAAACGGTAAATGTGGCTTTTAAAACCCGTAAATCAGATTTTAGGAACTCTTTTCTTCTCTCCACTTTTCGTTTTTCTTAGGTTTTCCTAGCATTGGGACAATTTCCAACCCCCCACACCCCCTTGGGGGCTTTTAGGTTTGCTTTTTTTTTCCTTTCTTTGTAATGAATCAATTTCGTTTTCAATTACAATTGCAATGGTAGAACTCCCTTTTTGTTGCAATTGAGTCCTTTCAGTGTGCATCTCATTATCATTCGTAGCCATATTTTCAATCAAATCATAGGCTTCCTCTGGAGTCTTTCACAGTGTTGCATATTTCATTCAATGTGGTCAGATGCTCATATGGATTTTCATGTGGCAATCCATTAAATTGGTTGCTCTTCACCAATTGAATCAACGCAAGCTTCATCTCCATATTTTCAGCATTAACCCTCAGCCTAGCAATGCTATTAAAATGATGAGGTTCAATGACTATTGCAAAATCTGTCAGGATACGTCTACCATTCTGCTCTTCAGCCATATTTTCAGTTTCCTGGTCAGATCTTTGAGGTGAAGGCTGTAACAGAGTCTCAAGAGAAGGGGAAAGTTCTTTGGACGTCTTGTTTCTCCTTTTTCTTCTACTGTTATCAAGACATTCAAGAAGAGGTTCAGAAACTTTTGTGCTCCTAGTCCGAATTGCACCCTGCATACACTAGAGAACAAAACACTAGAACACCCAATTAGCACAAACAGATAAAAAGATAAAAAGAAAAAAAGAAAAAAAAAGATAAAAAGATAAAAATAAAAGATAAAGTCTAATCGGTTAAAAATAACACAAAAGTATATTTTAAACCACGAGTCCCCGGCAACGGCGCCAAAAACTTGTTAAGATATCGGCAAGTGTACCACCAAAGGACTCACGGCACTAAACAATTATGTGATTACCCAACTAATTAAGACTTTTGAAGAACAATTTAGTGGTTTTGAATGCAAATGCTATAAAGATAAACATGAATGCAATTTTGACCAATTGAAAGAAAAACACAAAAGTGAATGGATGATGTTGAAAATATGAGATGAATATGTTGTTGGGGTTTAGATTTCACCAATTTTCCTCTCATGCATGTACGAATTCATCTTCTTCATTAATGTTAAAAACCAATGTATGAGATGAATATGTTTCTAAATTGCTCAAAACCCGATGTCTCGGCGAAGAAAGCCTATCCTTAATTACTAGTTTCCAATGTCTTGTCTCCCTACCAATTAATTACACATTACATACGCACAGAAGCTTAAGATAACCAAAACTCATATCCCTATGTCTAGGCAATACTGCTTTTGGGAGCAATTCTCCAGATCTAGGTTTCCCCATATGTGTCCATATCACGAAAACCAATAACCATGCCATGAAGGAGTTAAACATAACAAGCATTGAGCAAAGGAGAATAACCCTAACAATTAATGAACGAAGCATAAATAAATAAGAATCAATTCAAATACATGAGAGTTCACAAGGTTACATCATCCCCCAAGAACAAAGAATGTTTAGTTCCCCATCGTCATGGAGAAACTAGATGAGCAATGGAATGAAAAAGATAGAAAAACCCTAAAAACTGAAAAGGAGAGCTTTCGCATCCACTTTGCCTTCAGAGAGTTTGAGAAAATCTAAATTTGTGTCAATTCTGTCAAGAGATAACCTCTCTAGGTTGAGTTAATCCTTAAATAGGGCTGAATTGGGCCATGGGCCAACGTTGCCACCGCTCAGCGCCCTTACTTAGTGCGCTCAGACGTGCTTGCAAGAAGAATGGTGCTCAGCGTCCAATGAAGGTCGCTCACACGTGAAACGTGGCAGGAAAGATGGCGCTCAACGCCCCAAAAAGGGAGCCCAGGCTTGAATGGGAGGCTCCAGCGCTGAGGGTCGTGAAAGGGGCGCCTAAGCGTGAGTGTGACCTTCTGCAACCTTCACTTCTGGTGCTCTTTCTGTCCTTTATGACTTCCAACTTCTTAACAATTTAACTCCTCTTCCAATTCATCCTAATTTCCTACAAAAACAAGGGGATTTAGTGATAAAATCTTCAAGTGTAACCTCAACTCTATTATTTCCCAAAATAAACTAAAATCAAGAGAACAAACAAGTTTCTAAGTCAAAAAAGGATCATTTGATATCAAAATTTACTCTCAAATAACAGTGAAATCAATCGTTATCAACTATTGTGTTCATGAAGTAACTATATATGTGTATGCATAATATATATATATATATATATAGTGATATAAAAACCATAAGCACAAAAGCATATTTTCACGACTTAATCGATTACAGTGTGTGGTAATCAATTAAAGCCATCAAACAGCTTGAGTTTTAAACTGTGGCAAAATAACTAATTTTGAATCGATTACATTTGTTGATGAATCAATTAAAACTCGTGTCTTTGCACATATCTTTTTCAAATGTGATGTGATGAGTTTTTAGAAAGAAATGTTTTCAAAAATCTTCTGAGTGTTAAAACTTAACCGATTACATAGTTTATGTATTCAATTAAGTCTATTAAGATTTGAAACTGACTTATGCTTGTCATAACTACTATAACGGTCATATTTTTAAATGTGTTTGACTAAGCATTTAATGAAAATTGATTACATTAATTGAACATTCAATTATTTGCTTTGACTGTTGTAACTCTGTTACATGTGTTTAATGTAACTGATTATGTTATTGTTGTAATCGATTGATTTGCGTTAGAATTGACAAAAACTATATATTGACGAATTGTCCGATTTTTTGTAGAACAATTGAGAATTACACTTTCATATCTAATTGATCAAAGGCTCCAAGAATCAAGAACGAGAAGTGGTTTATAGATCTTGAAGCATTCTTGAGAAGCATTCTGTTTGATCAGGAGAAGAAGACTTGCAATCTTTGATTTATTGTTCCCTATACGTGTGGTTTTAGGAAGAAGAGTGGTGTACTCTTGACTTTGAGAGGGGATATCTCAAAGGGGTAGCTACGACAGGAACGAGGTAGTTCTGTGTTGGTAGGTTTTGTTGTTCTATATTTAATTGAGCTTTTGTGAGGTGTTTACATTTGTGAGTTGCTCTGTAAAGTCGTAGTTGTAATACTCTAATCATTATAGTGAATTTCTCTCCAATCTAAGGTTGATTGGGAGGGTGACTGGATGTACGCATTGAGGTCGAACCAGTATAAAAACTAAGTTTGATTTTCTTCTCCCTATCTCTTTACATTTGTTCATTCATTCTTTTAGAGTCTTTACACGCATACTGATTTCATTGCACACATTGCTTATGGCACAAGAAAGTTTTTCAAGAACCATTTTGCGAAAAAGATAGAAAAGTGCGAGTTTTTATAAAACACCAATTCACCCACTAACCCCCCCCCCCCCCCCCCCCCCCCCCCCCCCCTTGGTGTTGAGAAACAAAGTCCAATAATTATAATAATAGCTTGGAATTTCTAGCTTTGCAATTTCATTCCAGTTCAGTTGCATTTTCATTTTGTTTGCGTTTTGATTTTGTTACGTTTTTCCTTGCTGTAATGCTTTTAATTTCCACTTTGTTTCGCTCTTTGAATTTTGTTTCAATGATAGCTTAAGTATTCTTGGTTTGTCATTAGTTAAATTGCATCGTTTCCTTAAGATTTCTGGACCGTTTTGATGGTGCTATTGCCTTGCATGAACTTAGTTCGGTTTTGTGCTTGCAATTAGGTATACGCTTAGTTGCTTAATTGGTACTTGATTTTTGCTTAGTTAATTGGATTGTAGGTGCAAAATTGATTAGACTTGTGCAATGTGTTTGCTTAATTCACGTTTTTAAAGACCGGATTAACCTTCGTTTAGTTGTTTAATTAGTGTTGAATTAGGAGTGAGAGTAATGTTTAATTGTTGTTAATCTGTGATTGGAAACGTTGTAATTAAGCTAGTGACGAATCGTTTTGAATTAGTAGTTTAATTCAGGTTTTAGTTGTTTCATTTCCATTCACAAAATTGTTCAAAAACCACCCTCCACCACATGTTCGACCAATTTCCTGAACCAAAGTTTGGTCTTTGAAAGACGACCTAGGAGTCATTTTCTAGTTTATACTGCACTTTATTGCATATTAAATTGATTCGGGTACGACCTCAATCAGGTGTATTTTAAAGGTTTGACGTCGAATATTGGCTGCATCCGATGCAAAGACCATGCATATCCCTTTGGTTGATTCATTTTTCTACGCTCTCCTTGAGACTTTACTTTGATTAAAGGTAATCAATTTAATTAAAATTAGTCAAGATTTTACTTTGACTAATTAACTTTTTACTTGGTGAGGACGCAAAGAAATAAACATGATTAGGCATAGTAAAATTTGATTAAGACTATACTTTGATTGAATTTACGGTAGATAATTTAAATATTCTTACTTTTAATTGAGATTGATATTTGGTTAAAAGTGATAACGTCAACAATTCAATTGAGACTTTACATTATTTAGTTGCAATTCTACAACAATAATTAGTTTAAAAATAATCTTTAAATAACCGATGATTAATCTATTTGTAAAGAGGAATGAAATTGACCTGTTTCAATATTATTGTTTTAATTCTCTTATATTAATGTGTTGTTTTTATCAAATTTATATTTTATTATTGTTTGAATTGTGTTTTACTAACTTTTTTTTATATAGGTTTTGATAAATTTAATTTATTAAGAATTAATTCCATATTTATTGAAAAAAAAATTAAAATTGAATTTTTTTTTCTATCTAATTTTTTAACTACTAACTTTACGTTATTGAATTTTTTAAACTAATTAGTATTTTTTTTATATAGATCGATGATAACTTATCACATATCTCAAAATAGGATAATGATGTGAATCTTAAAGGACAAGGTTCAAATGTTCTTCCTCACTGAAGTAGAAAAAATGTACTATCAATAAACTGGGTTTTCCGCTAAAGAAGAAAAAAAATATACTTGAATACCTTGTTTGAAGTCCCTAACTTTGACAAAAACAATACCAAACACAAAGTCTACGAAATACGAAACACAGTCTAAACGATACGTAGAATTTTATCAAAGTTTTATCCATTATGAAAATAGTTTGTGTTTGCAAATTATCCTTCTCACGAGGAGCTGGAGCTACTGACTCGGATTGAATTTGCCTTCCAAGGATTCGCAGGTAATTGTCAGTTGTTGGGGATATGCGGATTTGATTGTCCCCATTCACATCCAAGTAGTTGGAGAGAACCTTTTTTTTTCTATCTCTGTCACTGATTACAAGACACATAAAATCCCTTTTATTTTGTTCAATCATAATTATATATATATATATATATATATATATATATATATATATATATATATATATAATTGTTCATGCGAAATATTATTAAATCCACACCAGATTACACGTCTCATGTTTTGGTTGATTAGTTTTAGCTTATGGACTATAATTAATCGATTGAACCAAAGACGTATACCAGAATTGAGTATATTGGAAGGTAATAAAATGAAATACACAGTCAAGTAAATTTAAAAAATATATTTTTAAAACCATAATAGTTAGTATTTCCATATCATGAAATTTTCTTTTTGGTTGCTAAGGAAGTCTACCCAATGTTGGAGCGAAGAAGAAACGTTAAAGTAAAGATAAACTGCCATAATGAGTTTGGGGAAACATTGAGATGTAACATACGAGCAAAAACAACGAGTTAAGCATCATATCAATGTATTCAATTTTTTTTACTTGTAAAACATGCATAGTATGTTGTTAAAAGGAAGAAAAAAGGGCAAAACAAAAATATCTTTTTACTAGACTCGATCTTTTTAAATCACAAAAAATGGATCTCTTCATAAGAACAATAATTCAAGCATTACCTATTGAATAAACGTTTAGGGATATTTGAATATTAAGATGATCTTAAACACTAAACAAAATACTAAACGAATTTAATAAAAAAAAGTATACAATATACTACATTAATTTTCGCAAATCATTTCTACAAGCAATTTTATCTGATTAACCAATGATTTCGTTCTGCAACCTAAGACCACCTCTTATAAACTTTAGTTATCATGGGCTCATCATTTCACAATTATTTATCTATATATTTTAAAATTCATAAAATATCAATAATTTTTTCAATACTGCAAGCTCTTCTTTTCTTCTTCTACCTTATTTTCAGTCTCTTTGTTTTAACATCATTAAAAAAGTACCCGCGTTAAAAAATTATTGCCCTCGATTTCTTAAGTTTATTTTCAACTCCGACGTAAGCTACTTTATTTTAAATTACTAATGACAACTATAATTTTAAATGATTTTTATATATATATGTATTTTCTAAATTTTAATTATTCCTAAGTTAAATATACCCATGGTACGTAGAATATTTGTCATTTTATAATACTAATAAAAAAAATTAAATAATAATAATAATTATTGATTGAGCCTAGTAATTGTACTATTGATATAGAATGACATGCTTTTGCGATATTATATATAATCTCGAAGATGAACTATTTTTAATAAAATATCTCCTTTTGATGACAACGTTGTATCTCACTAAAATAAAAAGCCGTGTTTAAGAGATTAATAACAAAGATAATGACGTGTTTTTTTTGTTGAACATGTTAAATAGAAAAGTGTGAGTAAAATATAATTGCGCAGAATGAAGTATACGTGTTAACTCTAGCGTGGTATGATTATTACTAATAATAGGGTTGTTTTGGCTTGCGTTGTTAGTTATCTAAATGGTGATTTGTGCAGGAGTGAAATGGTCATGACATGGCTACAGTCTCTGACGACTAACTTACAAATTTTATAAGGCAATTCCAAAATCCACAAACCGGACAAAAGCTGATGAAAAAGGGAAAGAGATAAATACACATAAAAGATAGGTAAGAAATGATAATCAAACAACCTCAGCCATGGGTGATAACTGTCTTTTCCCTCACTTTCTCTCTCTCTTTCCCTGCCTGCCCTAACTGAAAATGACTGCGAGCAACCTGTGGTCTACCTGTGAATGAATATATATGTGGCTATTTTATTGAATTTTTTCTTTATCAATATTTTTCTGCACTTTTTATCTTATTTTATTTCTTTCTGTTTCTCTCTTTAGGTTATAATAATTATAAAATTTATGCTTCAATTTATTATTAGTATCATCCAAATTCGAATCTTATGGCAATTGATTAAGAAATTGAAATCGATATCACTTGTGCGAGAATAAATATAATTTTTTAATTAATTAAATAAATGAAAAATGGCTTATACATCAGTTTCACACACCGACTCAACATGCGCACCGGTAATCTTTCTCTATATAAATTGTAAACTCTTCATATCCCTAATTCTCTCTCTACCCTCTTCTTCTTCTTCAACTTGGAGTTTCTCTCTCCTCGTAGTGATCATATTCTCTCTTTTTCTCTGTGTTCGTGTGCTCTTTGGCTTTCTGGGTGCGTTTTTTCTCTCCTTTCTCCCCTCTAAATTCTCTTTTTCTCTTCTTTCAATCTTCGGGCACGCCGAAAACAATGGTGGATCTTCCAACGGTTTGCTGCATGTGCGGCGACGTGGGTTTCCCTGACAAGCTTTTTCGCTGCAACAAATGCCGTAATCGCTTCCAGCACTCGTATGCTCCTTTTCTTCTTCTAAATCATCTCATTCCCTTCCTCTTCTTCTTCTTCTTCTTCTTCAGCACGTGCTCACTAAATCACACACATCATCTACTCATAATCATCTTTAATTCAGAACCTCTTTTATCTTCACAACCATCATACACGAACCACGATCGTGGTCCTACTCTTGCCAGCTTTTATCTTCATCGTTATTTTCATATGGAATATGTTTGGTATTTGATTTTTATTTTATCTTTGTGCTTTTCACTTTTACGGATTGAAGTTTAATCAGTCTAGTCTTTCAGGTATTGTAGCAACTACTACGGCGAATTACCTGAGATAGAACTGTGCGATTGGTGCCAGAGCGAAGAGAAGAACTTGAGACATATTGGGTCAAATTCGAAGAAACCGGTGACTGGAAACGAGGCCGGAGCCACCCACCGTTCGGAATATTCCGGCGAGAAAATGATCAAACAGCATGATCATCGTGAAGAGAGTGGTTCTGAGAAGGGGAAGAGTCCCACACCGTCGCCACGACCCGGCACACGCAGGTACAAGCTTCTCAAGGATGTAATGTGTTAAGAGAGGGAAAGGAAACAAAGCTAGAGTCACATCCAAACCAAGAGGAAGAAGAAAAAACAAGACAATATATAATAGGTGACTTTTGTGTCTTTTAAAGATGTTTTTGTGTTAATAGCGTGTAGTAGCTTTGCAAAGAGTGTGTTTCTTGAGTGTTTTTCTCTACTATGATCCTTTCGTCTTGATGAGTGGCTTTTGAAGCAAGTTGTGAATAAAACAATGCTACTTTAGTATCTAGTATATAGTCCCGTAATCTATGGCATAATTAATTAGTTTACGGCTCTTCTCTCCACTTCTTATCTATTATAATCTTGGTGTTTTAAACTGTTTATATTATGTAATTAAGCATAAAGTATATTCACGAATAGCATCAGCAAAAATAATCATGCTGATTTTTCTTACGTTTCTTTTTCTAAAAAGACTACCGAGGATAATGCATGGTACACATGAAGTAGGTTTCGTGCATGAGATTGGTTACTGAAGTGATTCAAAAATAATATTTTAATGGAATCCAACTTCGAGACGCAAAGGTTAATTCAATAGACGCATATATAAATATATATAAAAGCTAAAGCTATAAAACACTATTGTATGACTAGAAATTCATGTTTTAGTCCATAAGAAATATTACTCAAGTGAAATTCAGCTTTTAACTGAGTTCTTTCTTTTCATGGTTTGCTTGGTTAACTTAAGGCTCTTGAGATGAATTGAATGCATTGGTTTCCTTTTGGGCGAAGATTTCATAGTACCAGAAAGCCTGCCATAACTTTTTCAGATTCATTGATAGCCTTTAATTGCTAGGCCCTCTCTATTATTGTCCATGTCAAAGAAAATGAAGGTTCTTGATGTAAAAGAAGTGAAGGATTTTCACCACGTAAGTTAGATAGTATGGGTACCCAATACCAATTTTTTCTCCTTTTTCTCTATTTATTTTCTTTCATAAAACACGCCCTCAGCTTTCTGCAATCTTAATGGCCATGTTTACCAGAGATCAAAGTCTACGCAAGAGTTTTCCTTGGAGGTCTTTTCTTGTGTTGTTATTTTTCTAGTATTAAGTTGTTGGTGGAAAAAGAGAGTGTTCACAGTGATTAGACGAAGTAGAGTTTCCAGTTGTGGTGGTTGTTTGTAGACCATACATTTATGTCTTGAAAATGTGTTGATATTTTTGTAGCAAAAGTTTGTACAGTGTTGACCCGTAGTTTGTGAAATATCTCTAAAGTACACAAGCTGATAAGGCCTCTCTCCCTGTGCCTGTTCTGCCCATTTATTAGAAACCAACAAATACTTTCTTGTTGGGCCTTTGAAGAGACAATAAATTCATCGTTACTCTGCACCAAATTCCTCTTTTTCCCTTCCCTTCTCTAAAGTTTCACCTACAAAATTCACTCTCTCTCTCTCTCTCTTCCATATCTTTGTCTGACCCTCATGTTAGTCCAATTCCTATACGGTTGGGACCTTGTGAAGTGACAACAAAGAGATGAACTTTATGTGTGCCACTGTGCCAGTAACAAAGAGCAACTCTTTCTACAGTGCCTACTCAAAGATAGTGATTAGTGAATTTGAGATACTGTATATTTTCATAAGCATGATGATCTTGTTTTGTTCCTTCATGTTCTTGTCATGTGTTTAAGTTTGATATGTGAGGCTCGGTAGAATAAACACATGATGACCCCAGTAGCGGTCTCCTTCATCTGTTCACACTTTCCTTTCTCTCTAATCCATCATCAATATGAGTCACGTGCTTGCTTGGTTCCCCTCCATCCCCTCTACCTTTCCTTGTCCAACTTACAAGCAACTTTCCAAATGTAGGATCTAACACATATTTATACATGCAATAATGCTCATTCCACATGCAATTTCTCAGTCAATTCCCGTTCTTCAATGCAATCATTTAAATCAATACCAACCGCACATTTCCATTGCAAACTATTCAAGCTACCTTGCTGCTACCCACATAATATTTTTATCCCATCTCTTCAACCAAAACATACAATGCAAGAAGCCAGGTAGAGCGTACAATCTTTAATTAACTAAACTAGATCATTTCAAGGTTCTCTTTTTATTTTATTTTACTGTTTTTGCTGCTGGTGTGATTCAACATAAATACTGATATATGTTGCTCTGAGATTAGATCGTATAGGATCCATGCTTTAGCCTTACCCCTATAGTGATACTTAGTGCAAAGAATGTGACTTTTAAGTTGCACGACATAAAACTCGGTTGGACAAAAAACTTAAATGTGGCTTTTAAGTGATAACTAATATTGTTAGTGGGAATATTAGGTACTTTTTCATCAATTAGAGGAGCCTAAGCAATTGGTTGAAATATGATAAAATGATGGATTTAGAAAATAAAAGGACATATTTAGGAGGAGAAAAGAGCCCTTCGTAACTTGCTGGTTTTCCACAATTGGATGCACTTAGAAAATGAAATCCACCAGCATACGAGTCAATACAAGTTCTGTACTTAAAAAATAGCTTAGTTTAAATATATCAATCCCTTGTATGGATCTTAATATTAGTAACGACTAGTTTTTTAACTCCTAATTTCTTGCGGGGTTCCAAAGAAAACACCATTTATTGATAACAAAAATTTATCATGTTTATTAAAAAGGTTAATATAGACTTAGAAAGAATAAAAAAATATAGGAATAAAAAAAGTATATATTAAGTATATATAAAATCAAGATATACATGGATCATTATTCTTAGTAATAATGCACAAGAGAGGGTGGAAAGGAGATATTAACTTTTTTATAACAATTCATAAATATCAGGGTCAATATTTATTGCTTCCATCTAGGGATGACAACGGGTCGGGTCAGACACGGATAGTGTGATATCTGAACCCGACCTGCATATAAAAAATGTATCCGTTATCCGCCCCGCTACCCGCTGGATACCCGGATAAAAAAAAACTCGCGGATTTTTTCTTACCCACGGATACCCGTTTTTTTTGTGTATTTATTATACAAGCTCAGGTGCCAAAAGCAAAAATAGAAAAAAATAATAATAAGCAGCGGCTGACCCATTTACTATTTTTTAGATTAGAAACCACTAGGGTTTCTTCTTCTCAAACAACTAGGAGCAGCCTCCTTCTTCTTCTTCCTGCCCCTGGGTCACACGTTCCCTAGTATCTCAGATCTGCACCACATCATCTCAGATTTGCACCACATCATCTCAGATCTGCACCAAAGCATCTCAGATTTGCACTAAAGCATCTTAGATCTGCTTCTTGTCGCAGTCTCCTCACGTCGTCGACCACTTCATCCGTCACCTCTGCCGCCTCACCGCAGACTAAGTCGTCACTGTCGCGCGCGCCTCCCTTGAGCTCCAGACCGCACTCAAAGCCTCTAACCCGAAGCTCGTGCCCGTCTTTGTCTCCTCCTCCACTCGCGGCAGTCGACTGCTCTCCGCCCACCTAAGATGAGTTTGTTTCTGTTGCGGTTGTAGAGGTCAAAATCATCATAGAACTCTTCAGCTCCACCGTCGGTGAAGTCGGAGCGGTAGAAGGCGGCCAACTCGATTAGGAATGGGACATTCTGATTTGAAGAAGAAATCCTAAAGATGGATGTTATTATGATTTGGCAAAAACCCTAAAATGGGATTTGGGCTTGGTCCAATTTTACAGCAGATTATAAGAAAGTCTAATTGAAAACTTAGAAAAAAAAAATAAAAGATAAAATTGTAATTTCATTTTTCTAATGGGTAAGGGATACCCACGGATACGGATAGTGTGATATCCGAACCCGACCCGTTAACAAGCGAGTATTAAAATACCCGCGGGTATCTTCTATCCGCAGGTACTAAATACCCGTAACGGATTTTATCCATGATACCCGCGGGTACGAGTTTTTTTGTCATTCCTACTTCCACCCCTTTCATATAAACACCCATTTTACTTGACTCTTTATCACACCATGAAAAAAAAAAGGGGAATTTCAATCATGCAATCATGTAAAAACTATTAGAAACATTTAATCACATAATTAATAAGCCACATACAAGGGCTCTTGCATTTTGTGTCTATCTGTGTATTATTAAGCTATGTAATTACGAAGAAGAAAACAAAACTTTGTATTTTTACTCCTTACATTTTTCCATCAACTGTGCTCAACAAACTTTTCACGAAGAATGAATGCTTTAAGAATATAGAATATCACCCTTGCTTTCAAGTAGATCTGAAAGAGAAATTCAACTTTATACTTTTCCTATTTCCAAATGGAGGATCTTGATGAACTTATAAATCTCAGTTAAACGCAAAAGGCATATTTTTCTCCACAATATTTTATGGGAAATATTCAAGAAGACGCCAATAAGAAACACACCAGTTAGAGGGTACTAATTTTATAATTTCAAATTAATGAAAAAACACGTGGATAATCTTACATTTTAACACATGGACAGCATTACGATAGAAAATGTCAACTCTTACCACTTGAAATCTAAGGAATTAATTTAGTCCATGATGGAGGTTGATATGATGGTACGAAACGACCACGAGACATATATTTTACTAGTATCAGTTCATTCCTCGGATTTCTAAAAGATGATCTCGAAGCATAGTAATTATTATATATTACTGGGACAATGTTGGTCATTCTTTATATTTAAACCTTGTACTGTGTATAATTGTGCTTAGGGTTGTTGTGGGTAGAGACATAGATGTTGATTATGAATAACATTGGCACTAAATTTACTACATTTGGTGGTCAATGTCTCGGTTTTATCATTTCCATTTTATATATATGTAAATGTGTTTTCATGTCCCTATGTGTACTGTGCACGCAAATAGGCAGTGAGTAGAAAGTGAGAGAAAGGCAAGGGGCAATCGAGGACATAGTCCGATTAAGGTTTTTCAACATTTTGAAAGGAGCATGAATTATATTTTCTATTTTTGGATCTAGCTAGTAGTACTAAGTAATAGAGAGGTGAGTGAACCAATTATTTCGCGATATAGTATATAATACTTTTACACCTTTTCCAATGGCTTCAATAACGAGAGAGACAATGAATTAGCTTCTAAAAAATTACTTAAATAGGATTTTATTGTTGGAGTCACATAATCCGATGTTAGAGTAATATAAAAAATTAAAATTAAAATTATTTTAAAAGTTTATGTTCTATTATGTAAGATTTTTGGATAGGGCTAATTAACACTAAGTTGAAAAAAACAGTATAAATGGAATTTATTAGAGTTAATTAAATTGATTTTATGACAATGTAAAATATTTTAAATTTTTTTATCAATTGACAGGGTAAAATTATTTAAAACTTTAATATATATTTTACGTCGGTCCACTCAAGACTGAGTTTTAAGAAAAAAATCTTATATCAATTTTGTCTAATTTAATAAATTATTTTTTATTAAATAAATATTGGTGAGAACAGTTTTATCTATTATTTTAACTTTTTAAATGAAGTATATGTAATTTATTTTATATAAATTCTGAAAACTATGATGATCTATCTTTCTCAAATATTAAGTGACATTTTCTCTTTTTTTTTTCTAACTTTCTTTTCTTCTCAAATTCCCAGTGAAATTTCTCATTCTCAATAGTTATACAAGATCTTAAATCCTCATTTAGTTGAATTTCTAATCGTTTACTCGATTCACTAAATTCTAAGTGAAGTTTATTCTCTATTATCCTAAATCGTGTGCATGAACCTTAGATTCTGTGTTGAGCCAATATCAAATCGTAAAACTACTCATATCTGTTAAGATATGTCAAATATTTTATTAGTTACAATTTAGACATTATTATAATTTGTACCAATGTCATTCTTTTAATAGATGAGGAATCATAGAACCTTTGTATGTATATATATGATACACTAATCTCTGAAAAAATACATCAAAATTATTCTTGAAAAACATTTTTATATGGTATCAGAGTTAAACACCATATTCTCTACAATATAAAAATCAATGCTTCTTTTTTTCATTGATGATTTATGATGACTCCTTCCGATAAAAATCAATCAAAGAAACATGATTTTGGAACTTTTGTGGCTTCCAAGAGCCATATTTCTACTGTTGTCAGATTTGTGACCAAGTCAGGTATATCTAACTCTGTCTTTAATCTTTTTATTGTTACTAAGGGTAGTGATTGGATAATTCATTCAGGTGTTATTGATCATATGACTTGTAACCTTCATAAATTTACTAATTTTTCCCTAATTGTTCTAAAATTGTTATTATTAATGTCAATGAGGTCTCATCTCCTATTGAAGGTGTAGGTATATATCCCTTTAACCCTCCTTATTGATTCCTGATGTTTTATTTCTCCCTACGTTGAACTCTAATCTTATCTCCGTTAGCAAGTTAACCAAATCACATTCTTGTGTTGTTTTGTTTTACCCAACCCATTGTTTTTTTTCAAACCATCCATTCCAAGGAGAAGATTGCTAGTGGTAGAGAGAGTTAAGGATTGTACTATCTTAAAAATGTTTTTCAACAAACTCATAAAGGAGCATTGTCTTGTCTTGTGAATGATTACATATAAGATTAAAACAAAAAGGAAATTTGGTTACGACATAGACAGTTGGGACATCCCTCATTTGGTTATTTAAAAAAATTATTTCCATCATTATTTCATAAATGCAATATTTCTGATTTTCTTTATGAAACTTGTGTTATGACAAAAACTCATCGTGTTGTGTTTCCTTTAAGCAATAAAAAACACTGATTTTTCTTTTTCGTTAATTTACACACATGTTTGAGGTCCTACTCCACAACCTACACATAATGGAAAAAAAAATGGTTTATTAGCTTTGTTGATGATTGTACTAGGGTAACTTGGGTGTTTTTGCCTAAACATAAAAGTGACGTGTGTGATGTGGTTCCTTCCTTCCATGATATGATCGTTACACAATTTAACACATCTATTAAGGTAATTCGATCAGACAATTGAGGAGAATATTTTAAAACTGAATTAATAGAGTTCATGAACTCTAACTGGATCTTGCATCAAACTACATGTCTTTATACATCACAACAAAATAGAGTGGTTGGTGTAGAAACTGGTATCGCGCAGCGAAAAGCTTATACTTGTGTTCAAACACAAACTAAGAGGAGAGGGGTGAATTAGTTCTACTAAAAACTTCGTTTTCCCTTTAAAAAGTTTCTTCAAAGAGAATAAAATAAAGTAGAGAAAGGATGAGAAGATTCACACAGACAATTTTTATATTGGTTTGAATCAAAAGATTCTATGTCCAGTTGTTAATCACTCTAAAAGAAGTGATTAACTTTTCATTAAAGATAGTTCAATAATACAAGACAAGTGAAAAAAATATCAAGTAGAAAACACCTCTCTTAACTGATAAGAGATTATAGCAGCACCTTCCTTCGACACATGATGATATGTAAATAGCTTGAATCAGCTTGGTAGAGAATCGCTTCCACCTTAGACATACTAAGATTAACTTCTCCATCTTCAAGCACTTGATATTAAACACTTAGAGCTTCTTTGGAACAAATTTTGTACTTTGTAATAGTTTAGGTATTTTTCTTAGAGTTGTTGAGAACTCTATTTATAGCCCAAGGTTCGAGCATGGTCAAAAACTGAAAAGACATTTCTCAACTGCCAATAATAATCGATTACCAAAAGTGATAATCAATTATTTTTTACCGTTATAAGGTTTTCAAAGTAATGATAATCGACTATCACTATTGATAATCTATTATTGGCGAACCCTAGTCAATTATAACATTTGGTGATAATCGATTATCTTGAGAAATAATTGATTATCCTGAATTGAAGTGTTTTCTCATTCTACACATGATAATCAATTATCCCCCAGGGTAATCGATTATTGCCGCAAGTAAGTTATACTAAAGAGCAAGTTACAAGACTCTTAATGGTTTACAAGTGAAAATAAAAGTCTAGTACAAAGTTCTTTACAAAAGTGCTTTAATAATGTATGTAAATAATTCTTCAAGGCTTCAAGTGCATCATCATCAAAATCTCTTCAAAGCATCAATGATTCTCATTGGTAACAACTGAGAGGAAAATAGACATATATTAGAGGTGATAAGATCACTTTTGATATATGGTAATGTCTCATTGGATTTATAGGATGAGGTTGTGAGCTCTACATTTTATTTAATTAATCGAACCCCTTCTAGTGTGCTTAACTTTTGAAGGCCTTTAAATGTTTTGTTCGATCATTGTATCCTTCCTTCTATAGTTTATTTACCCCCTCATGTTTTTGGATGTGTTATATATGTTCACTTACACCAAAATCAACATACAAAGCTTGAAGAATGAGTTATCAAATGTGTTTTTGTTGGGTATGAATCAACTCAAAAAGGTTATCGTGCTTACAATCCACTATCAAAGAAATTTTATATCTCTATGGATGTGACATTTAATGAGCATAAATTTGTTTATGTTGATTCTACACTTTAGGAAGACAATGAAAGTGAAGTGCATAATCATGATCTTAGTATGTTTGATATCTCAGATATAAAATTATATCGTGAAGATAAATTATCATGTGAGGATCATTCTGAAGGAAGTGAACCAATCCTAATTATGTACACTTCTTTTTTGGATAATATAGTGTCTTCTAATCATAACTAAGTGGCTCAATATTCTCCTCAGGTTCGGCTTGACTCTTTAGAGGTACCTTCTGATCTTATCTTTGATAATACTAACACTAGTAAACAAAGAGGGTTTTAACTCGCACATTACGCTTCGGTTTCAGAAAAATCAAAGCATATCAAAACGCAGTGGCAATTCTGTAGTTTTTTTGAAACTATATGCCTTAGTTCTTCTTGAACCAATGCCTAAAGGATATACTGCCTCAGTTGTCTCACCAATCGAGGCATAAAATACTGTAGAAAACACCTAAGTCAGACCTTTCACCAGACACCTTTTCGATAAGGGGGATATTGCCTCGGTTTCAAAGGAGAACCGAGGCATATAACCTTGCAAAAAGCAATTAACTCAGACCTATTAGCTAACGCCTTTCTCGGAAGGGGGATATTGCATCGGTTTCCAGGGGGAACCGAGTCATATAACCCAGCTAGCCCTACCAAATCCCTCTGCTACCACTGATATTTACTGATTGGGTTCTAAAGAAGACATATTGCCTCGGTTCTTCGCAAAACTAAGGCAGTATGTCCTACCAGAAAACTGCAACTTTAGAACTGAATGTTCCAATTTCATGTAATGTCAACCGATGTCATAGGGTGTTTCTGCTTCGGGTTAATTGCGAACCGATTCGTATAGTTTGGAATTATTTTGAAAATTGCCATTTTCTGAAACATTTAGCCATCGGTTGCAATGACAACCAAGGTAGTAGCGTTGTATTGCCTTAGTTAAGTAAAGGAAAAGAGGTAATATCCTTTTATAGGACTACATTTCCAGAAACGCAAACAGTTTTCTTCACGCGAACTTTTTTTCTTCCTCCCTCGACTAACATTTTTCCTACCATAATGAAACACCTCCCTCGCTGCGCCACTACCGTTGCACTCGTCGCGTCTCCTCTGTGACACACGGGCACTAACGAGGGCGGGGAGTGATCGCCGGTGCAAGAGGCATGAGGTGCAAGGGGCACAAACAAGGAGCTGCTCCTGGCAGGCTTCGAGTGGAAGGCACACATGGATAAATCAAACATACACCGGAATGAGAGGGATCTAGAGACTGTATATGTATGAGACTATACAGTTGAAGGATATCTTAAAGGGATTGATTTGGCTACTTATATCACCAAATGCATTTGCTTTTCGGTAGCCTAACTCATAAGAACTTCATGGTTAAGCGTGCTTAGCCTAGAGTAATTTAGGGATGGGTGACCTTCTGGGAAGTTTTTCCAGAAAGTGTGCGAGTGAGGACAAAACTCATTGGAAAGCCTCGTGGTGATGTGTGGGGGCAGTCAATATTCTCTTAAGTTGCTGGGGCGTTACAAGTGGTATCAGACATTAACCCCCGGATAGCACATCCGCCCGGGTATTATCTTCACGGGGGATGTGTTGAATGTCGACTCATCAATTGTTCCTCTTTCACTTGGAAATTGTCGTTCATCTGGCCTACGACCAATTGGGAATCTGTCCGGCCACTTATCGATCTCCCGAAAGCTCCATCGACGTACAGGCTCCACTCATCTTGGATTGTGTGGGGTAACTCCGCCGCAAAATCAGCCAAGTGTTGACCCTTGATCAATCCCCTGGGTTCGTAGCGTAGGCCAAACTCCGTTAGTTCCACCGCCCAAGCCACCATGCGCCCCGCCAGATCTGGTTTCCTAAGGATTTTAGAAATTGGGATTTTCTGAAGATCACCTAGTGACTTTGGAAGTACGGTCGGAGCCTTCTGGATGCGTTTAACAAAGGCAATGCCACCTTTTCCACTTGTTGATAGTGAGTTTTGGCGTCCATAAGGGTGCGGCTGATGAAGTATACGAGCCTTGGCTCGGGCCGCTCTTGCGTTAGCACGGCGTTGATGGCCGACTTCGATACGCCCAAAAAGATTTGCAGATCTTCTCCCGGCGTGGGACGGTTCATCACTAGTGGATTCAGCAGGATGGTCTTGACGTCTTGAAATGCCTGCTCACATTCAGTATCCCATACGGCGCCAGATCCCTTTCTCATCTTCCGCAAGACAGGTCTGACCCTTTCGACCAGCCTCGGGATGAATCGTGATAAGGTCGTGAGCCGGCCGACAAGTCTTTGAATCTCCTTAAGAGTGGCTGGGCTTTGCATTTGCAATACGGCTTCGCATTTGTCAAGGTTAGCTTCAATCCCCCGGGATGTAAGCATGAAACCTAGGAATTTTCCAACAACCACTCCGAATGTGCATTTGGCCGGGTTTAGCCGCATCCCGAACTTCCTGACTTGGTGAAACACCTCCTCCAAGTCCTTTACGTGACCCACGCCGTCCGTCAAGCGAACAACCATGTCGTCTACGTAGGCGTCCATGCTACGGTCGATCTGTTCCCTGAAAATCTTATCCATCAAGCGTTGATAGGTGGCTCCGGCGTTCTTCAAGCCGAAAGGCATTACTTCATAATAGAAGTTCGCCCTCTCAGTGATGAAGGTCGTCTTCTCCTGGTCTGACCCGTACATAAGTATTTGGTTGTACCCCGAGTAAGCGTCTAGGAAGCTCAACATCCGATGACCGGAGGCGCCGTCTACCAAAGCGTCTATGCTTGGTAAGGGGTATGAGTCCTTTGGGCAGGCCTTATTCAGGTCGGTGTAGTCAGTGCACATGCGCCACTTTCCGCTGGTCTTTTTTACCATTACCACATTGGCTAGACAAGTGGTGTAGGTAACCTGCCTGACGAAACTGGCTTCTCTTAGTTTACCCACCTCTTCTTCCACAGCTTTCCTTTTCTCTTCGCCCATTCGGCGTTTTTTCTGTGCCACCGGGCGGGCTCCTTTAAACAATTCCAATTTTTGGGACATGACCGAGGGGTGAATCCCCGGCATGTCGGCCGCTGTCCACGCGAACAAGTCTCGGTTCTTCCATAGGAGCGACCTAATTTCCTTTTCTAATTCGGGCTCCAAGCCCCGCGCCATGGTGGTGATTTGGGAAGGGTCCTTCCCTATTAGGACGAACTGTGTTTCTCCTATAGGTTCCTTCGTGTTTGTCCTTGGATCAAGGTCAACCATGGCTACTTCGGAATCGGTCGTTCTTCTCTTCACTTGTCGTGTGTAAAGATTAAGGCCTACGGCGTAGCACTCCATGGCTGTCTTCTGATCCGCTCGGACAGTGCATATGGTCCCTTTTTCCGAGGGGTATTTCATAGTGAAGTGGGGAGTGGAAACAATCGCTCCAAAAGCATTGAGGCACGGTTGGCCAAGCAACACATTGTACGAGGTGTTAGCTTCTACCAGCAAATACCGGACCCTCTTCTCCTCGCTAGACCGCCCAGCTCCCAACCTAGTGCGCAGTTCCACATATCCCCGGGTGTCTACCCTTTCACCCAAGAAACCTACTATTTGCCCGTTATAAGGGATGATGAGGTCCTCCGATATATCCATCTGTTGGAAGGTTTTTCAGTAGAGGATGTTAGTCGAACTTCCCTGATCCACCAGGACTTTACTTACACCGTACCGGGCGATCTCCGCTGTTATCACCATCGGGTCGTCTTGGTCGGGATCAGGGGCATGGAAGTCGTCGTCCGAAAACGTGATAGGTGGCATCGTACGCTGGAGCTTGTCCACTGAGTAAACGGATTGCAGAGCCCGCACATGGCGTTTTCGGGCGGACGAGGATGACCCTTTCCCGGCGAAACCTCCTGATATGGTGTTGATGTGTCCCCGCAAAGGAAGATCACGACTTCTATTGCGGCTTTTGCTTCGTCGCTGCTCCGAGCATGGACGATCAGTCCGATTGTTTCTAGATTTGTCGTGCCTATAGGCCTGCCGCGGGCTAGGTCGCTCTCCGGGTACCGGAGGACGGTCAACTCGAACGTATTTTTTCAGTTGTCCCGTCCGGATTAGCTCTACAACTTTGTCCTTTAGGGTCACGTACTCTTCCGTAGTATGACCCATGTTCTTGTGGTATACACAGTGTTTGCTTCCGTCCGCGCCTGACGGAGTAGGTCGCTTCATGGGTTTAGGGAGCAATTCCGCACTTAGCACTTCTCGGAGGATCTTCTCCCTAGGGGCGTTCAAGGGGGTGTATTGTTGGAAACGGGGTCCTCGACGTGGTTCTCTCTGTTTGAGACCGCCCGGTTTTCCTGCCGAAGCGCTCGATTTCCCCCCGTCCATCTTTTCCCCCCTGTGCTCCTAACTCTCTTTTTTGTACGACAGCTTCATTTCTTCCACCCTGATTTCGTCCGCCGCCCTCTTCCTCAACTCTTTCATAGTTTTGGGGGCCCATCGATAGACGCTGTCCTTAAACGGTCCTGGCTTGAGGGCGGGGAGGATGTAATGTAGGGTAAGTTCTAGGCTCAATCCCTTCACTCGCCGCACGGTCTTCTGATAATGATCCATAAACGCTCTCAGCATTTCTTCCTTGCCCTGCTTCAGGGTGACCAGCTCGAAAATGGTCAGGTCCTGAGTACTGTTAGCGGCAAACTGCCGGTTGAATAGGCGTTGTAAGCCGGTGAAATTCTCTATAGAATTGGGGGGAAGAGAATTGAACAATTCGAGCTCTTCTCCTTCTAATGACAATGAAAATGCCCGACACCAGATAGCATCATTGCTTGTCCTGAACGCCATCGCGTTCGAGAAAGTTTTGATGTGGGCCTCGAGATCCGTGGTCCCGTCATACGTCTTAAATTGTGGCGGAACGAACTGTTCAGATATCTGGACATCCATGATTGCTTGGACAAAGGGGAGTAATAATGTGGACGAAGGCTCAGGCTTCACCACCATCCGTCTATCCTCCGCGGCGCTTTCCGCGTGTATCGATTTGGCTTTACTCCCTTCGGCCTCGAACTCCGTCGGCTTCCAAGTCTTATCGTGTCTGCTATTATGCTCGGCCTGATCCTCTGCGGCGGCTTTTCCCTTTTCCTTCGCCCATTCTTCCTCGCCTTCCCTTCCAACGACCTCTCGGGCTATCCGTGCCTCACACTCGGCCTTGACGGTCACAAGTTCGTCCTCATGGTGTTGCTGCATCTCGTCCATCTTCTGCTGTAACATTCTAATCATCTCCACTGGATCGTCCATGCTCATGTTTCTCGTGGTCACCATTGAGTTTGAAAAGCAACTCGGCCCCACGGTGGGCGCCAAATGTTTCGGTTGTAGGGGCTGAGTCGTCTAATACCTCCACGTTTCTCTCTTCCAGTCTCTCGGTCGTCCGGTCTCGCTTCCTACTCTTCGTTTCACTCCTCTACGTGCGGGTGGGGAGACCTGCCAAAGATTCTTCGATGCCAAAGTCAGTTTGAGAGCAATGGCGTTTTCAATAGAACAATAATAAATGTGCAGTAAATGCCCCTTCCTACCACTCACCTTTGACCTGTATTTATAGTTTTTGTTATGGGCTTGGAATTAGTAAAAAGTTAATCACAGCCCAACTTTGGCCCAATAGCTTTTAGCAGCTACTTACCTTAATCTTAATCCTAATCTGGTCAACTGGCAGTAGGGTCAGTCGGCCTCCTGATATTTGGTCTTACAGTCGGCCGGCTCATATATATGAGTTGTTGTTCATCCGGATTACGAGCGACAAAGTTGCGTGATTGGGTAATCACTGGCCATACAGACGTTCGGTCTATACGCTGCTCGGCCCCTCCGGATGACGAGTGACAAAATCGCGTAATTAGGTAGTCATTGGCCATACAGACGTCCGGTCTATACGCTGTCCGGTCCCTACGGATACAATAACTATATTTGTGAATATTATATTAATTTAAGGTTATACACTTGTCATCTAAGCAAACACTTTGCTTGTCAAAGGTAAAAAGGACTACACAATTTTGCATCGCCTAATAGATATGACATTTGCATCGCCTAATAGATAACATTTGCATCTTACATGATTTGATATGAAAGAAAACATGGTCTAAAAAATTATAGTTTAATCGCATCTTGTACTTTATTGTTTGTATAGCACTTAATCAAAACAAACTATTAAACTTTTCTCCAAAAACATCCAAACGTGAACTCACTGAGGAGGGCACAATGAAGATTAATGGAGGTTGAAAGTTATAAAATAAAAAGGATAAAATAGACATTTAAAAAAATAGAGGTGCATGAGGAAATTATTGGGGTGCATTTCCGTCCATTTCATCATCATCAATTTGAAAACACTGAATAGATTGGAAAGGAATAATACCGTCCTTGCAGAATAAAACAAGTCAGTTGTACATGCTTGTAACATTGTTCTATGATGTCTATTAAAACAAACAATTAAGAATGAGATTCTGTTATCAAACGGGAAAAAACGAAATGAAAAGTTAGAAGAAAGAAAGATAAAATAAATAAAAATTAACTAGGATTCAAGAAATCAAACTAAGTTAGAAAAGAGAGTATGGTTTCCTTTTAAAGCTCAAATTTACCTTTACATTTCGATGAGAAATTTAAAAAGTAATTTATTTTGGGAAATTAAAAATGTAGAGGTATATTGCTGGAATGAGAAGTTTATGAAAATAACTAATTTTTAAACTTCTGAAATCGTTTTATTTATTTAAAATTTTAAAAGAAAACCTTGATAAATAAAACATAATTTAAAAATTTTACGTTCATTGTGACATGTCTTCTAATTTTTTTCCTCAACCCATTCTACTCTCTCATTCTTATGTCTCGTCTCTCTCCTCTCTCTCCTCTCTCTCTCTCTCATTCTTATGTCCCGTCTCTCTCCTCTCTCTCTCAATCTTAAATTATAAACTTTTTTAATATTCAAGTTATTTTTCAATTATTAAATATTTAAAAATTACATAATATTTATTAATAGTAAAATTTAATCTTAAAACTTTAAATTATTTAAACAAACATTATTTTTTTGCACAAGACAAATTGAGTTGGCTAAAACATTTAGAAAAAGAAAATTATTAAATTAAAACAAATAACAAATAACCCAATCCATTAGACTGATTTCCCAACTCAAGGCGAGGTTCAACAATTCTAAACAAGCAATGCTCAAGGATTTGTAACTTGTAACAACTCCAAAATGTCAAATGAAGTTTTGAACTGAGTCATGCTCATATTGATTTGTAACAAATTCAATATGAACATTCCCAATATGTATGTAAAATGAGTCATACTGATGCATTGTACTACAATGTCACCGTAGCCTACTGAACTTTATAAATCGTGAAAACAGAGACCGCACAAAATTTCATTTCTGTGAAGTTACGCCACTTTATGCGTTTTAATTAACATTCTCTTTACTCTGGGCATGAAACCTCCCTCTCAGGCAAACTTCACGAACCGAAGGGATTTACAATATTATATATTATAATATAACAACAGAATTTTGTTAGTCCTGAAAAGATCACCAGACGATGCTCTTGATCAGAAGACTCAGATGGACTTAAATTAGAAAATGCTGAAGCAGAGTCTCTCAAACCGAGATGCCATAGTTGCTAATTTTGGAGATCTCCTTGGTCAAGGTACTTTTTTCTTTCTTTGCCTCAGAAGCAAGTTGGGAAACCTGTCAACCAGACAATACAAAATTTAAATCACTAAAAGCAAAGTCTGTTGATACTCTATTCCTTAATAGCTGCTATTAGTCGCAACACTCCGTATAAGAAATGTGTTATATTAACATCAACTACAAGTGATGGCTCAGTATGACAGCAAAGGAGTAGTTCATTTTTCAACCGAAGTTATTATTCCAAATTTTCAGCCTAAACCCAGCAGACGCTCAAACACTTGTCTGTCAAGAATTTTTTAATGGACCAAACAAGAAGCAGAAAGCTAGGAAGGTTAACGACAACCATGAGACCAAGTAAAGTTCAAGGAAATCATCCTTTTCAATTACAAAACATTATCCAGAAATATAACATCCATTATGAAGCAGATATAAATTAATACCAAAGGTGGAGGGACAATAGAAGACAAGAAACATGCAATACCTCCAAAAGAAAAAGTGTGATTCCACCATATAAGTGCAGAAGCGATTATCACACCAACTTGCATTTCTCAAACCGTGGAAATTTAGAGTCCATGGATACTTGATTTGGGTGCTTCTCATCATATTTTCGGTATAATTCCCTCATTCTTCCATTTCGTCTCCAAGAGTTCCTCATTTTCTTACTTTAGCCAATGGTCCAAAATTGCTTTCCAGAGAATTGGTCAAGCTTCCATTTCTTCCTTGGATGTAAAAGTGTGTTCTTTTTGTCCCGACTTTTCCTTTTAACCTTATTTCTCTAAGTCAGTTAACTAAGTCATTAAATTATCCAATAAGTTTTTGTGGCAATTTTATTGTTATGAGGGAGTGTGGTATGGGTCAACAAATTAGTAAAAGACATCTCCCAAACTTTTGTATTTTCACTTGGGTCATCCACACTTATCAATATTGAAGAAAATGTTTCCTATCCTAAGCAAACTTCAACTCCTATAGTATGGGGCATGTTTGGAAAGAAAATTTGTGAGACTTTAGTAAACTCGGATCGTAAATATTAAAATATTTATAAATATTATAATAATTTATTGTTATATGATATTATAAATAATTTTTATATTTTTTTATTGAAGTATTATTATTATTATTAGTTAATGATATTATATATTTCTAAATATTTTTTTATATTTCCAAACCATTATTTTTATAATAATTTTAATTAATTATATATAACATATTTAATATAATAAAAAGGTGTCTAAACTTTGGCATCCAAAAACCATCTTTGAGGCCCATATGGTCAACAGAAACTCTAAACTCAAAAATCATCTTCCAAGGCCCTCTGCCTTACCAGCCACCGCAACAGTAAAGCAGCATAGGAAGATCCATAAAACAAACCACCAATGTGATGGCGACCAATGGCGATGATGGGTAACGGTAACCTTGGGCAACCTTGAGCGACAGCAACGCATGGCCAAACAGCACAGATAGTGAGCAACAGTGACACAATGTGACAATGAGATGGATTCGCAAGAGACCAAGGAAGCAAAAAACCAGGACAAAAGAGACCAAGTCTAAAACCCTAATCTGGAAAATGAGCCTTAAAATGATTTTCTTTTGCGAAAAAAAAAAATTGCTCGTCAAACTTACCAAATCAAGAGCAAACTCACGAGTTCGATCAATTCCACTAATTCCACCTCTGATCAAATCAAGAGCAAACTCACGAGTTCGATCGATTCCACTAATTCCACCTCTGATCCCACGATTCTATTGCAAAACCGAGTTTGCTTCCGAATTAACTCGAAAGCAGTGAGTGAACATGTAAACTTGTCCGATTTAATGATATAAAAGAGTGTTTCATTCACACTTTTAGGAATAGTAATAAAAGACAAAAAATGGTATAAAAGAGACATCTTGTGATAGCTAAGACAAACTTGATGAAGACGATTCACCTGGGAGGAGCATTGGACTAGTCATTTTGGGTCTTACATTGGTAGGTAATAAGAGGAGGTGATGATGATTCAAGAGGATTTTGAATGGGGATAGGATTGTTGGGAGCATGAGGAACACCAAACTCAACTAATGGTATACAAAGAACCTACTTGATGGAATAAACATCTTGGACATACGAGGAGAAGAAAAGAGTTTGTACAAAAAATGTATTAGCATACATATTGTACTTATTGGTTTTTGAAGAGTAAAAACAATACCCGTTTTGAAGTCGAGAATAGTCCAAGAATACACATTTAACCACATTGGCAAAGAGTTTATCCAACCATAGAGATAAATAATAACCAGAACCTACACAACAAAAAACGTGGGGGAAACATGAAGGAGATGATCATTTGGGAAGAAAAAATGGGATAAGGAACTTTATTGTTGAAGAAAAGGACATTCTATTAATAAGAATACAAACTTTTTAAGATATCATCACCATAATGATGAACCGATATATTGGCACCAAGCAATTAGGTATGAGCAATCTGAACTAAGTGTCAGCTTTTTCTCTCTACAATACCATTTTATTGAGGTGTGTAAAAACAAGTAAACTGGTATAAAATGTCATGTGAACTTAAAACTGCTGAGAAATTAGAGAAGTACTCTTTGGCATTGTCACTCCTTAAAATTATAATTACTTGGCCAAATTGACTTTTGTTTTCATTCAAAAAAAGAATGTAATGATAGCCGGTAGTTTAGAATGATCTTTCATAAGATATATCCAAGTATATCTGGAATATATATCAATGAAAGTAACAAAATATGTAAAACTAGAAGATTAGACACAACTTGGTCCCCAACTATCTAAACGAGTGACTAAAAACATAATTACATCTTGATTAAGACTTTTTAGGGAAAGAAG
The DNA here is from genome assembly GCF_016808095.1 of Vigna angularis. Lineage (NCBI taxonomy): Eukaryota > Viridiplantae > Streptophyta > Magnoliopsida > Fabales > Fabaceae > Vigna > Vigna angularis. The sequence goes on along the minus strand of NC_068971.1, from coordinate 29,818,949 downwards.
ATCTAGCATGTTTTCCTAGCTAACATCACATTCTAAAATTTGAAGACTATGAAGTTCAATGATCATTTTTTAATTTTGACAAGTGAAGATGTCTCAAACGATCATGTAAAAGTTTAGCAATTGCAAATGAAAAACAAGACATGTGTGGCTATGAGAATTTCAAGGGATGTCGAGGAGGCCTAGGGCTGGACAAAGGTTGGGGATTGGAGCGTGACAAAGAACCCATCGTCTTTGGAACGAACGAACGGTGAGGAGACACGGCCCGGGGCAAATCGCTATAACCCAAGCCGATCGAGAGTCGCCGAGCGGTCCGGAGCCAATCACTATCACCTAGGCTGATCGAGAGACGCCGAGAGTGTGGGGTCAGTACGGAAGGAGGGTAGTGATAATAATGGGAGAAACACCAGGAATATGCCTTATTCAGAATCCCTAAAACGGAGAGAGGAGAGAAGGTGTATCAGGTGTGGGGGACCGTTCGGTCCTGGTCACCACTGCTCGGACAAGAGTTTGAGAGTTGTGATATTGGCGGAGGACGAGGAGGTATTGCCACCACCCAAACCCCCAAACTTGAATTGAAGAGGAGCCATGAGATCAAGCTCCCCCGGTTCCAACCTTGAGGACAAGGTTGTTCTGCAGCGGAGTGTAATGATAGGATACTAGGTGATAGGATAGAAGGCAGGGGAGTTGAACAGTAGGAGGTAGGGGAGCCGAACGGTAGGAGGCGAGGGGAAGCAAGCCGAACGGTGGAAGGCGGTGAAGAGCTGAAGCCGATCGGTTGAAGAGTGACCATCCTAACTGGGACAGCGGTTAGGATAGGCGGGAAATATTTAGAAATAATTATACTAAATAAGGCCATATCCTAGGGAAATATTCACTATAAGTTAATTATAGTAAATAAGGCTATATCCTAGGGAAATATTCAGTATAAGTTAATTATAGTAAATGGAATTATATCCTAGGGAAATATTCAGTATAAGTTAATTATAGTAAATAGAATTATATTCTATGGAAATATTTAATATAAATAAAGCTAGATGCTATTGTTTAGGGCATGCTTTTGATTATTGAGTTTGTTGACAAGCGGCCTGTGAGGAAGGTTATGCTCCCAAGTAATTGAAGGAGGTTATGCTCCCAATTATTGTTTATTATTGTTTATTCAGATATTACCATCAATAAAAAAAGATTCATTCATCCATTATCATTCATTCATTGTCTTTTCTACTTATTGTGATCATGTTTAATTACGTCTCCTACTCGGATACGTAACACTCACCCTTCAAAATTCTCCAATATTAGGGGTGAGAAAAAATTTCCCTTCCCCTTCCTTGCAAATAACCAAACCAAATAAGGTAAAATTTAGAAAAAAAAAAACAATTATTGGGTATTTTCATATATGCTAACAAGGAGAAGCCAAACAACCCTAGTTTAGAAGCTATGTAAGACAGAAAAAAAACACAGATGGATTCAAGTGAGGACAGCATGATCAACATATATATGCTTAGGTAAATAGATTGGAACAAACGAGGAGGTCAATGACAGTTACAAGGGCAGCATCTGGGAACACATGCTGAAGAAGTTGTTAATGCAAAAACATGAGGTCTCATTACTAAATGAAGACTGACAAAGCACAATGGGTTAGTCAACTGGAAGATCCTTGGTTGTCCAAGACAACTATCATCTATGCTAAACTGGCACCAATAACAACAGCTGGACAGTTAGACTGTCGGCTAGAGGGAGCTTTGAGTTTTTGAAATGCCAAGCCACCATGAAATGAGCTTTGATATCAACTTAAGAATCAAAATATGTTAGGTTCCTAGATAGAGGAAACCTGGAAAAACCCACTGCAACCACCTATACTCACTGCGTAGAACTATTATTATTGATTCTGAGCACAACTACAGTATGAGAGCAGCCAAGGGACAATGTTCCCTTCACACAGGATGCCAAAGATCCTGTTAACCCTTCTCCAAACTATCAAAAATTGTCCCCTGCACACAAAGACCCCCCAACTATATGTAGGAAGCCTCACTCACCCTAACAACCTACTAACAACTACTTTTTATTATTTTTCCTCCTAACATATACATTACATATCCTATCAAAATATGATAGAGAAAAATGTTTCAAGATTCTCTCAACTTGGATTTATATCACAAATCTATATAAGTAATCCCATGATTTTGGGATTAGGTTAGGTATTTACAGCATGCTTTTTAATCTGAATAAGTACTCGTTTTCAATTTTAAAAAGGAAATATGTTAGGTTTCTTGAAACCAGAAATCTGAAAACACACACAGAAACACTGCAATAGCCTTGTTGTATTTTTCTTGAAAGAAAAGAATACAAGAATAGGAGAGCCCTCTCTCCTCCAAGGGTTTCCCCTTCACAAAGAGCCTAAGCTCAATCTACAAAACTCTCCAAAAAGTCCCCTCCCTAGACAACCCTTTCCCTATTTTAAGACTCCTCCTAATCTGAACATAACACCCCACCAGGACAGTTATCCTACCCCTGCTTCCTAACTGTCCTAGCAGACCCCCAAACCCCTCTCAACTATATTTTGTTATTGTCTTCCCTTCCTTCTAATGTCCACATTCATATCCTGTCAAAATAACAGATGGAAAAAGCTCAACTGATGGGTTTCTGGAAAAGAGACCTATCCAGCCCACTCACACACACCAGCAAACAAGAACTCAGATGGAAAAAAAGATAGTGTTTCTGTATTGCCAAACAAACAATGTACAAGTATAGTGATATCTACGGGAGCCTAATCCCCGTCCACAGGTCAAAGTCCTGTCTTTACAAAAAGAATACTAACTACCCTCAAACAAAAATACAAGAGCTCTATTTATAGCAGCTCATTCCCACCTCTTCCTAACTGTTATTACAGTTAGGCTTCTAAACAACTCCCCCCCTTACCTTTCTAACTTTCTCTACTCTTCCTTCTCCTCTCATAAACCTTCCATACTCTATCATCAACAGATCTAAATAATCACAAGTTGAGTTATGCCCAATCCTATAATTAAGCTAATGCCTGATTGGGTCTTGTAAGTATGTATTGAATTCTTATATATTATAGCTACAATTATTTCACGTTAAGAATGTCTAAAAAGAAGTTAAAATTTTTTTTACATATTTCATGATGCTATTTCATGGGTTGAGCTCTTGAAAACTTTCATCTAAACCTAAGCAATGACATTGGACTCTGCTAATAGAATAATTACCTGTGATCGGAAAAGGGATGCTTCTCTTTTAGGGAGTTCTCCAAGGATATCTTTCAAACCTAGCATACCAAGACCAAGCCAAAACATCAAAACCAAAAGTGAAAGGTCCCTCTACTAACTTATTAGGTTGGGTATCCTTATAAAGAAATTACAATATTTTGCTTACCATGTGCTCGTCTTTCAACTTTATGTGCTGAGTGAATCACATTCCGGATCTGCTTTCCGGCTTGTCTGTTATTATAAATTAGAAATATTTAAAAATTATTGTTATCAATGCATAAATACAAAACCATTCGGCTCCTCTTCCAAAAGTTGCAAACCTGAGTTTCGTCCTTCCATGTAAGAATTGCTCCTCTGCATGTAATGCACTCTTCTGAAAACAACAAGTATACCATTAATATTTGAACAGAAATACCAGTCAAAGTGAGGAGATGATTTAATTCCTTTCTTTAAACCAAAGAATCAAGTCTTTCCAAGAACCAAAGAGAGAAAAATTTGGAAAGAAAGAATGATTTACTGCACTAAAGAACAGAAAGACAAATACACAAGTGTATACCCAAAGGAGCACTCTCCTTCCACACTGGGTTTCCAGTCTATTACACAAAACAGAGAGATAACCCTCCCAGATGGACCAAGAGGGTTTACTTTTACCTGTAGGTTAATCAAACCCCATAACTAACCAAGACCCACAAATCCCTCCTCTTATTCTTTTTTCTAACATATACTTTAAAGTCTGTTTGGGTAGTTCACTCTCTTGCCAAATAGATTATCTCGAATTCATAGGTCAATCCCATGATATTGAAGGGATAGTGTAAAGTCATACTCCCCATAAGAATCTTTAAGAGTGTCGCCTTTGTTATGTAGAATGCCAACATTTATCTCAGTCAAATTACTAGGTCAATGAGTCACTACTAAGTCCCTAGCCACATTGCATCAAATTAGCAGGGTACCCTATCTCCTAATCATAATTGTTTTGAGAAGTTAGTGTTGAAATTTCATCAATTGGATATATGGATAAAATACAGTCCCCAAAGAGCTAGGGCAATTCTTACCTCACTAAGCAATTTTGTGGAACTAATTTTGGCCGTAAAATCGAATTCTATCTTGGATCTAGTATAGTAACACTAGCATTGCCATGATTCAGACATCAATGAGACAGCCTCTAGCACCATCATTAGAGTGTAATGCACTGTTTAGCCCTGTATTGATTAGAAATATGACCTATATAATATTTATAAAATTTGGAGTATTTTAGGAGAGGATTTTAATGGAAGTGATGAGAAGATGCTTCGGAAAATTGAGGGTTCCACCCATTTGAAAAGGAGGTTATCCATTTCCACCTAGTAATTTTATATGGATGTCAATATCCAAATCTCTTAGCTAAGGCTTTGGTGGATTTTTTCCGTTGATTGTTGATATTATACAAAATGTAAATAGAGTTCAATATTGTATATTTACATTCTAAGGTAATTTGGGTGATAGTAAATCCCTGTATTCGTGTCTTTCTCTTACAAAATACTTTTAAGTCTAACTCAACTCAACCATATAAAACTAACTTAATAGGTGAGGATTGACTCCACTTATATATCATATTTTAACACTATTTCTAGTTGATGTGGGACTTGGGTGTTTCCCAATGCACCCTCACGTGCAACATTATTGGATTTGGTACATGTATAATATAATGAGTGACTCTTGATAGAATCAAGATAAGAAGCTCTAATACCATCTTATAAAGTTGGTTTACTGCAGTTGAGTTTGTGAAAATTTCAGTATATAAATCTCCCTCTCCCTCTCCCTCTCCCTCCCCCTCTCCCTCTCCCTCCCCCTCTCCCTCTCCCTCCCCCTCTCCCTCTCCCTCTCCCTCCCCCCCTCCTCTCCCTCTCCCTCTCCCTCTCCCTCTCCCTCTCTCTCATTTCTCTTTTGCTATGATCGCAATTATTGCATGAGTAGATGAGGCTGCAAGTGACGATGAAGCTAGACCTTAAGAGAGTTGGTTGAAGTGGAAGACAAGAGTACTAGATATATGATATAGTATATATATCGTGTAGTGATACTCTCTCTTTTTGCAGTAATATTCAGAGGCTAGTTTCTTTTGAAAAACATAGGACCTTAATTACACTTTATATATATATATATACACACACACACACACGCTATGTACTTTGGTGTGACCACATTTGCTTAATGCCAGTAAATGCAGTAATCTTAAAGATAGTTTTCTACTATTTTTAGGATGTTATAGGTTGCCCTTATTAAATAATTTGAATGTTTTGGTACATTATTAACATTGTTTTGAAAATTCAACAAAAGAAACTAAATAAATTACTTTTATTGGTCTGTGTTTTTATGTAAGAAGATTTTTATATTAAAGACTAGACGGAGTATCTTGTAATAACAACTACAGTTTTTTATTTTTAAAACGCACCCAATAGTGTCTGTTGTTAAAGGAGCTTGTCTCTTCCCAACAATGAGCTAGGACATGTCATTCTTGGATTCAATAATGAGCTAGGACTTGTGATTCCTAGATTTTATCTTTGAAAAGACAATGATATTATTCTACAGAGACCAAACTTCTTTTTGATAGAACAATTGATGTAAATGCATCTTGACCTTCTGAAAATATGCTTGAGTGATAGTTCCACCAGACAGAATGGATTTATAATATAAGAGAATTACAAGGATAATTAATGGCAAATCAATATACAAGAGAACAATAAGATACCACTATAATCTAAGATGCATGGAATCTATATCACAGAAACTGTTAATGCATGAAATATTGAAAATTAAATATTACAAGCTCTGTAAGACTATACTCCCATATCAAATGAGATATAGTTTTACCTCCAACTTTTCACCTTCAGCCTTTAAAAGTTGAATTGATTGTCGCAACTCTTTAACTTCAGCATGGGCTCTAGAAATCATAGACTGCATCCAAAAACAAATGCCAATGGTATAATCGAGGTTACTGTGCAGATTTGCATGGTCTTCAACACATGCATATCATTGGATTTCTAGTGAACAAAATGCGAGCATTTTTCACAACCAAGTGAAAATAAAATAATGAGTTTTATAACATTCGTTTGTATTACAAATCACAACTCACATTGATGTCCACTTCAATTGATACTAATATTTATAGTAATAAGATAAGGAACTGAGTATTATGAGATGCCTAAGTCCCACACTGAGTAGTATGGATGCTTAGTTCCTCCCATTTTAGCCAGCTTTTGTGGGTTCCCTAGGTACTTGGGTGTTTCACAATTGATATCAAAATTCTTTGTCAGTGTCTCAAGAAGGAATGTTAGGATATTTATCTTATTTATCATCACTATATTATGTCAAGGATTATCCTATTTATCATTATTATATTGTGTCTAGGATTACCCTATTTATCATGTACTCTTATATCAATTTATTTTTATAAATAAAAGATTATGAGAGGATCAATCAAGCCCCTAAAATTATTTTATAGTTTAATTCTCAAGTTGGTATCAGAGCGAGTCGATCCCGCTCTGGTTTCTGTCTCGTAGCAAATGGATCTAAAACTTCCTCCAAAGGAGTCAGTCATGTTTCTTTGTCTCCCTCCCTCAATCTCAACTCTGTCCTTTTTGTTCCTAATTGTCCTTTTAATTTAATTTCCTTAAGTCAGTTGACCAAAATGTTAAATTGTTCAATAACCTTTGATCATAAATCTTTTGTTATAAGGGAGCGTGGTTCGGGGAGACAGATTGGAGAAGGATATGAAGTTGGTGGATTATACCATTTTGGATCTCGTCCAAGGGTGTCCTGTGTTGCTGCTCTTAATCCTAAATTGCTACATGATCGACTTGGCCATCCTTATTTGTCCAAATTAAAAAAGATGTGTCTTGAACTTAGTGGTTTCCAAACCTTAGAATGTGAGTCATGTCAATTAGGAAAACATGTTAGATTTTCCTTTCCTAAAAGGTCTCAATCAATATGTAATTCTAGTTTTCATCATCCATTCTAATATATGGGGAGCTAGTCGTATCGCCTCCTTTGGTTTTAGATATTTTGTTACCTTTATTGATGAATATTCAAGATGTACTTGGGTTTATCTTATGAAAAATCATTCTGAATTGTTAGCTATCTTTACATCCTTTTTTAATGAAATCAAGAATCAATTTGGTCAAGTAATCAAAATATTAAGAAGTGATAATGCAAAAGAGTATTTCTCATCCTCCTTTTTTGCCATCTTGAGTTCCCATGGTATCTTACATTAGTCTACTTTTCCTCATACACCGCAGCAAAATGGTACAGTGGAACGAAAAAATAAACACTTGGTTGAAACTGCCCGTACCCTTTTGCTTGGTGCCCATATTCCTGTTTATCACTGAGGGATGTCATCTTAACAGTATGTTATCTTATTAATAGGATGCCCTCCTCCTCTCTTGATAATAAAGTCCCTTTCTCCATTTTGTTTCCTAATGATCCTCTCTTTCATACATCTCCCCGAGTGTTTGGCTGTGTATGTTTTGTTCATAACATGTCTCCAGGTCGACAAACTCTCCGCTCGCGCTCTCAAATGTGTCTTCTTAGGCTATTCTCAACTTCAAAAAGGATATCGGTGTTACTCTCCTGAAACTAAGAAGTATTACATGTCTGCCAATGTCACATTCTTTGAACAGACTCCTTACTTCTCTCCATTTGTTTAAGATGTTTCTATCCTCCAGCAAGTCCTTCCTATTCCAATGGCTGAGTCAAGTAGTTCCACTGTCTCTGTCATTCCAAGTCTTGATCACAATCCTCCTACACTCGTTTCTCCACATACTCAAATCATCCTATACAAGGCCCCAATGGATAGTCCACCTCCCCAAGACAATGGTGAATCTCCTACTTCAGATTCTTCTCACTCGTCACCTCCTCTCACGCCTCCTGGTGAAAATGATTCAGCATGGCCTATTGCCCTCAGAAAAGGTACTCGCTCCATTCGAAACTCTTATCTCATATATAATTTTCTTAGCTATCATCGATTGTCACCCTCCTATTTTTCTCTTTTATCCTCAGTGTCCTCTGTTGTTATACCCAAGAATGTGAAAGAAGCACTTGATCATCCGGGATGGCGACAAGCTATGATTGCAGAAATGCAGGCTCTTGACCACAGTAATCTTGGGAGCTGGTGTCCCTTCCCCCGGGCAAAAAGGCGGTTAGTTGTCGATGGGTGTATGCAGTTAGAGTCGGCCCTGATGGTGAAATTGATCGGCTCAAAGCTCGGCTTGTTGCAAAAGGTTACACTCAGGTTTATGATCTTGATTATTGTGACACTTTCTCTCCTATAGCCAAGGTGACTACTATTCGCCTCTTCTTTGCCATGGCAGCCATTCGTCACCGACCACTTCATCAATTGGATATCAAGAATGCCTTCCTACATAGTGATCTTGAGGAAGAAGTTTATATGGAGCAACCTCCTGGGTTTGTTGCTCAGGGGAGTCTAGTATGGTATGCAAACTGCATCGATCTCTATATGGCCTCAAGCAATCCCCACATGCTTGGTTCGGAAAGTTTAGCTCCATTGTTCAAAAATTTGGGCTAAAACGCATTGAAGCAGACCATTCGGTTTTTTACTGTCATTCTTCTCTCGGGAAATGTGTTTACTTAATAGTATATGTTGATGATATTGTCATTACAGGAAATGATGTTGTTGGAATATCACAACTAAAAGAGTACTTGTGTGAACATTTTCATACCAAGGATCTTGGAAGTCTCAAATACTTCTTAGGCATTGAAGTAGCGCAATCTAAAGATGGAGTTGTAATCTCCCAAAAGAAGTATGCTCTTGATATATTACAAGAAACAGGCATGATTGATTGCAGACTGGTAGACAGTCCCATGGACCCAAACCAGAAATTAAGGACAGAAGAAAGTGAATTATTCTCCGATCCAGAGAGGTATAGGAGGCTGATTGGAAAACTGATTTATCTCACCATTACAAGGTCAGATCAATCCTTTGCAATTGGAGTGGTTAGTCAATTCATGCAGGCTCCATGTGTTGACCATTGGAATGCTCTCATTCGCATTCTAAGGTATGTAAAGAAGGCTCTCGGGCAAGGATTGTTATATGAAGATAAAGGAAGCATTCAGGTCTCTGGGTATTGTGATGCAGATTGGGCAGGTTCACCTATTGATAGACGGTCTACTACAGGATATTGTGTTTTTCTGGGAGGAAACGTTATTTCATGAAAAAGTAAGAAACAGAATGTAGTAGCTCAATCAACCGCGGAAGCCGAGTATAGGGCAATGGCATCACTAACATGTGAACTTATATGGGTGAAACAATTCCTTCAAGAGGTTAAATTTTGTGATATCCATACTATGAAGATGTATTGCGACAATCAAGCTGCTCTCCACATTGCATCAAATCTAGTGTTTCACGAGAGAACTAAACATATAGAAATTGATTGTCATTTTGTTCATGAAAAGTTGTTGACTAAAAAAATATGTACTAAGTTTATTGGGTCAAACGATCAACTTGCAAATGTATTGACCAAGTCATTAAGGGGTCCTCGGATTGAGTTTATTTGTTCCAAGCTTGGTACATACAATTTGTATGCTCCAGCTTGAGGGGGAGTGTTAGGATATTTATCCTATTTTATCATCATTATATTGTGTCAAGGGTTACCATATTTATCATGATTATATTGTGTTAAGGGTTACCCTATTTATCATGATTATATTGTGTCTAGGATTACCCTATTTATCATGATTATATTGTGTCTAGGGTTATCCTATTTATCATGTACTTTTGTATCAATTTATTCTTATAAATAGAAGATTGTGAGAGGGATCAATCAAGCCCTCTAAAATTATTTTACAGTTTAATTCTCAAGTAGTCCCATGGACCCAAACCAGAAATTAAGAACAGAAGAAAGTGAATTATTCTCCGATCCAGAGAGGTATAGGAGGCTGATTGGAAAACTGATTAATCTTACTATTACAAGGCCAGATCTATCCTTTGCAATTGGAGTAGTTAGTCAGTTCGTGCAGGCTCCATGGGTTGACCATTGAAATGTTCTCATTCGCATTCTAAGATATCTAAAGAAGGCTCCCGGGCAAGGATTGTTATATGAAGATAAAGGAAGCATTCAGGTCTCTGGGTATTGTGATGCAGATTGGGCAGGTTCACCTATTGATAGACGGTCTACTACAGTATATTGTGTTTTTCTAGGAGGAAATATTATTTCTTGGAAAAGTAAGAAACATAAGGTAGTAGCTCGATCAACCATATAGGGCAATGGTGTCACTAACATGTGAACTTATATGGGTGAAACAATTCCTTCAAGAGCTTAAATTCTGTGACATCCATGCTATGAAGATGTATTGCGACAATCAAGCTGCTCTCCACATTGCATCAAATCTAGTGTTTCACGAGAGGACTAAACATATAGAAATTGATTGTCATTTTGTTCGTGAAAAGTTGTTGACTAAAGAAATATATACTGAGTTTATTGGGTCAAACGATCAACTCGCAGATGTATTGACCAAGTCATTAAGGGGTCCTCGGATTGAGTTTATTTGTTCCAAGCTTGGTACATACAATTTGTATGCTCCAGCTTGAGTGGGAGTGTTAGGATATTTATCCTATTTATCATCATTATATTGTGTCAAGGATTATCCTATTTATCATGATTATATTGTGTCTAGGGTTACCCTATTTATCATGTACTCTTATATCAATTTATTTTTATAAATAGAAGATTATGAGAGGGATCAATCAAGCCCTCTAGAATTATTTTACAGTTTAATTCTCAAGTAGGAATACCTATACAGGGTCCTCACTAGTGAAAGGTTCTAACTAATGAATAAGAACAAGGATATTACAAGGTGCCTAAGTACCAAATTTGAAAGGTGGGTTTCCCAAAGTGCTAGGATGCATCAATTAGTATGGGAGTTGGTTGTTAGTATATCAGAAAGGACTGCCTATGGAGGATTCTGACCACTGAAGTATTATGACCAACAAAGAAGTTGAGTAAAATGTCAACGAGTAAACTGTTGTAGTGTGAAAACCTCCTAGACTTGGTATTATCGGGTGCCTAAGTACCATATCAAGTAGTCTGGCATGTTTGGTGAAGTATTTAACTGCTTGATTCCCCCACTTAAAAGCTAGCTTTGGAGTGTGAGTTCCCCTGTCCAAATGCTTGGATGTTTATCATAACATTATGCCAGTTTGTACATTAGTGAGTAAAAGTTCTAAGCTCTACTATTTTTGCATATGGACTACAATTAGTAAAAGGTTTAATTACTATTTTGGTTCCTATATTTTGGTCTTTGATTTGTTTTGGTCCAAACATTTTTTTTTTATTCAATCAAGTCTCATTATGTGTTAAACCGATTCAAAGTGATTCCTTCCACTAAATTGACATTAATGTTGTTTGGAAGGTGACCATGTGCCAGTCTAATAAAAGGTTTAGTTATTAATTTGGTTCCTATAGTCCATATATTCTTTTTTGGAGTCAATTGAGTCCCTATTGTTAGAATAAATGATCTTTAATAAGATTTATTCTTAGGTGCGGCTTTGTGCTAAACCTAGTCTTTTAGGAATTCTCTTATGTTCTTGTATCTGACGTATCTCAAGATATTACAAATATGAAACTCTTGAGAGGGGTTTTAAACACACTCTCTCATATTCACTCTAAATCTTTTGTACTTTAATCCCAGGTCCTATATTACCTAAACAGAGACAATGTGATCCCTTTCATGAAATCAACATTATGACCAGGTGAGTCCAAACCCTCTTCTCGCACTATAAACCCTTCTTCTCCGGCAACACCATCCCACCAAAATCACCTCTTTTAGATACAAGATCAACTCCTTTATTCCAATACAAAAAAGGACACATGAACCAGTTGTGACTTTTGGATTTGTTTCCAAAATCCGTGGGGAACAATGCTGATGAAAAAGGGACCATATTATTTCCATGTAAAAAATATAGGGACTCAACTAATTTAAAAGAAAACTATAAGGATCAATTTACTAATTAAGTCTTTTATTCAACTGACACGTGCACCTTCCAAACAACGTTAATACTAATTAATGAAAAGGCCACATTGTATTAATTTAATACATAATGGAACTTGATTGAACCAAAAAAAAATATTGGGACCAAAACAAATCAAAATACAAAAATATAGGGATCAAAATAGTAATTAAACCATTAATAAAAAGTAAAAAGTAACAAAGGAAAAGTACAAATAAAGCATGTTCATTAATAAAGCTTGTTCCTTCTACCCTTTTTACATTCTTGTTTCAAGGATTGACTGACTTTTTTCCCCGCCTCCATTTAAGTCCAACACAAGTTACACAACAAATTTGAAATTTATATTCACTAGCATTCAAGAGATGGTGCTTATAACAGCATAGTAATGGAATGTGTTCCACCATCTTTGATAAACATACAAGTCGTGATTAATTAAACTAAAATCCGGCATCTTTCTCCCTGAAAAGTCAAGAGATATAATGAGGTCATTACTCACCTCTTCATTGACCAAAAGGCGCAAAGTGTTATAGTACAAGACCTGCCGAGGCCCTACAGGATAGCCAAATTTGAAGAAAAATAAATAATTTGCTAATAGAATAACATAAGGAACAAATAGAAAAAGGTCAATAACATTGTTTCTGTTAACATAACGTATAGTCAGAAATGATACCATCAGCTTTAAAATCAAGAGTATACGCTCAAACTATGGAATTACCACGTCCAAACATTGTTGTAGCTAAACTAATGACAGATATTATTCCTCCAATGATTTTTTGCACCAAATTACTCCCTCAAATACATAATCGTCACCCAATTTATACATTACGAAGATTAAAGAGTTACAGGACAAATTGGGACAGTACAATTTGGGGAATTAATGAAAACAGTTAAAGGAGAAATTTACAGATACCCTAAGCAAGAACTAAATTCATAGTTCACTAGTAAAAGGCACAGGATCTCACTCTTAAGTACCACAAGACCCAGGGCAGCAGCAGCTCCACATGTAATCAACGGATGCGAAGCGGCAATAAGTACACCCTCTGCAATGAAACATCAACCACAAAACCCTAAACATAAGAAAGTTCATAAGTAGAAAACAGAAGAAACCTAACGCCAGAAAAACAAAAACCACAAAAATGCAAACCTTTGATCTTTCCAAACAAAAGATCTTCATAAGCATTGTACTGAGACTTGAGGTCATCCAAAGAATCCTAAACAGATATAAAAATCATGCAAATGAGATGACGAAAATTTTTGAGAGAATAACCAAACCAAAGGAATGAGTTATGTCATCCAATTATACATTGGCGAATCAAATTTATACATAGGTCATTTTCCTTGTGAATTTTTCCGCGGGAGAGAGAGAAAGAGATTTTACCAAGGTCTGGTTAAAATGAGCGTAAGAGGTAGAGCGGATTTGGGCGAAACGGGATTTTGCAGCATCAATTGTTGAATCAACCCTGTCGTTGAAGACCCGGTGGTAAAGCTGGGCTTGCGCAGCAGCGTAATCAATAAACGGCGTCGTTTGATTAAAGATTTGAGGATTGTTGGTTTTGGGGTAGTCGTCGGATGCTGGGTGTGTCTCAGATTCCGGTGATTCTGCCACCGACGCCATTGTCAATGGTACTCTTTCTTTTCTTCCGTGCTATTCTCCTCCTCTAACTAGTTTCTGTTATTCTCCTCCTCTTACTGGTTTATGTACTCAAGGGACTTTTTTTGGGATTTTAATAAAACAAAACATTTATTACTTTATTTTAATTTGATCATGTTGTAACCTTGTACAATATATATACATTTTGAATTGTATAATGTAAAATATAATTTTAAATTATTCATATTTAAAAATATATTTTACATTATACGATAAAAATATATCATTGAAGATGTTTTAGATTTTACAAAATAAAAATATATTTATTAGAAATTATAATAAATTTTTACTATTATAAAATGTGAAATACATTTAATTATTGGATTAAATATGTTTTTAGTTCCTCAACTATTATGCAATTTTAGATTTAGTGTGTTTTTCAAACTTTAGTACACTTTGATCCTTGTCCTTAAGAAAATTATAATTTCTCCTCCTCCAAAATCAACGCCGTTAAAATTAGGCTGAACTGGCTAACGGTGTGCCACATCATTTTTTTTCTTTTTCTGAGACTTAGTCAGCTCTCTCTACTTTTTTTACACGGAAGGTTTGACATCTTCTACTTTGCCTTCTTCACCAACACCTTCATCATCTTCCACTCCCTACCCCTCTCCTCGTGATGGCACAGTCAAGAAAAATTATATAGCAGAGTAAAGAATATAAAAAAAACCATTTTATTCCACATTTTTTAGGGTACCCAAATGAAATGGAAATACCTCAACTTGGCATATGAATTAGAAACTCCATAACAGTTTCCAAATGCATCTAACAACCATTTCTAGTGTCCATTTATACCCAAGTTTCGAGAGTGAAAATTTTAATTACTCATGACATCCATTTTTGGCATCTATGTTGTTCGTCGGATGATGAATCCATCAACTAGAATTCTATAGTACACTATTTACGATCTTGGCATCTAGGTTCGTTTCGGATTTCGATTTGTTGGGTTTCCTTTGGTTTCTCTTTCTTGAAATGGGGTTGGCTTAAGTTTGGGTTTTTGAGCTCTTTTCTGAAATGGTGGTGATTGCGTTCTGTGCATGAAAAGGGGTTTCTTTTTATCATACATACTTTTGAAAATAGAGACAAAGTAAAAAAAAGATATTTTAGTCATTAGAAACGAAAAAAGAAACATTTTTTCGACTAGTTTTCCGAAAGTGATGATTCATTTATTATGAATATTGTTGGTTGGAGGTTTGACGACTTTTGAGTGGGTTTTAGAAACTAAAATTGGTTAATGTTGATATTAATACCAAAACAATAGAGGCAACATTGCAACCCTCAATATTCCAACACTCCAACTCTATAGTAACAGATGCATTCAACGGATAGAAATACCTAGATTCGAGAATAAAAGAGAAAGTAAAGTATGCTTTCTTGTTGTTCTTTCTCAGGAAACAGAGGTTTTCTATAGCAGTTGCATCATATTTACATCACTGTAGTTAGTTCTTGAATGACAACAACTATAGCAAGTATACTGAATGAATTTCACACTACATACACCCTCTAAACATCATATACAAGTTTTACATGTTCCCTTTTAGGAATTTGTTCCATATATTTCAATCCATTTTTTAAGGGTTAAATATGCTTTTAGTCCATCAACTATCAAGCGATTTTATTTTTCGTCCCTCTTTCAAACTTTGGTACACTTTGATCCTTCTCCTTAAGGAAACTATAATTTTTCGTCCTCCAAAACCAATGGCGTTAAAAATCAGCTGAGGTAGCTAACGCCTGGCCACGTGTGATGACATCTTTCCTTTCTAACATTTGCCACGTGTGATTACATGTTTGATGACATGTGTTCAGTGATTAAATCATATGAAGGAAAATAGGGTTCTTATACTTAGTAAATATTGGGATTTTTTTACGCAAATGAAAATTGGAGTTGGTAATTGTCTTTTAACTTGAAGCTAAATCGCGATTAGGGTTCATGTTCCATCAATTTGCTTTCGCGATTATTGTGGCTCCAATGTTTGTTGTGCATTTTGTGTCAAAGAAAGGCGATTCGAAGAACGTAATTTTTAACTTTTGGTTTACTATGGCTCCATTGCTTGTTGTGCATTGTGTGTGTAAATTTTTAATTTTACAATGTAGGATTAGCAATGGTTTTTGACGTTTCTCTGCATCACATGGGGAAGTTCATGAACAATAAGGGAGTAGAATATGTGGGAGGAGAAATACATGTTATAAAAGGAATTGATCCCAACAGGTGGTCTTACTTTGATGCAGTGGGATTTGTTAGAGAATTCAAGTATGATGCAGAGTTCAAGCTATGGTGGAAGGGGTCGAAACAAAAGGCGATGAACAACCTAAGAATACTCAGTGATGATAGGGAAGCAATGTTGTTGGCTAAATATGCAGAGGCAAATAACGATGAGGTTGAAATCTATGTCCAACCTAGTGAGCCAGTTGAAGTTAAGTTTCTTAGTTGTGCTAAAGAGGCAGATCAAGTAGACATACAGGAGATAGAGGAATAGGTAAATATGGGTGACGAAGAAGAGGTTATTTTGGATGAACAACATGCTTATGTTGTTGAAGAATATGCTAATGTGGATGAAGAAGATGGTTATGTTGGTGAAGAAGATGGTTATCTAGATGAAGAAGATGACGCAGTGGATGAAGAAGATGCTTATGTTGGTGGGGTGGAGGGGAATGTGGAAAGTATAAGATGTCCTAATGGATTACCAAGAGGGAGAGAGGAATGTTGGGGGCGAAGATGTAGAGAGGGGTGAGGAACAACCTTATGTTGATGAGGATGGGGAAGAGGAAGAGGGCAATGTGGTTGAGGGCGAAGTGGTGGAAAATGTGGATGACAGTGAAGAGGAAAGAATGACAAATGATGATGATGATGATGGGTTTGGGATGGAGAATGAGAGGGTGAAGGAAGAAAGAAGAAATATTAATCATGTTTTGGAGAGGTGGAGTAGAATGAAAAAGAAAAAGAAAATTGTGAGGAAAACTATCAAGAGAAGAAACAATGGTGGTGAGGGGTCATTTATGGTTAACGAAGAAGTTGGAGAGCATGAGATAAATGAAGATTACAATACAGATGAGTTGTCTTCAAATGTAGATAGTGATGAGGTTGTGAGTGAGAATAGGAGGAAGTTTCTAAAGTATAGAGCAGATGATATGACCAAGAGCTACAAATTTAAATTGGATATGGAGTTTAAGTCATTGAAAGATTTTAAAAGTGCACTACAAGAGCATAGCGTTTTAAATGGAAAAGAAGTGAAGTTTGTTAAGAATGATTTGAAGAGAATGAGGGCAGTTTGTAAAAAGGGATGTGGTTTTGTAATTATGGCAAGCAAGGTAGGAGGTAGCCAAACTTTTAGAGTGAAAACTCTAGTTGGGCGTCACAAGTTTGGAAGGGTTTTTGGTAACAAAAGTGCAAGTGTACAATGAATTGCACAAGTATTAGTAGACAAATTTGTAAATGTGGGAGGCATGACAGTGAACCAAAGATGAAATCAAAAAGTCATTTAGTGTTGGAATAACTCCCTTGAAAGTTGGAAGAGCAAAACAAATTGCAATGGATTCTTTAGTGGGTGATGGAGAAAGACAATATGGTCGTCTTTATGATTATGTGGCCTAATTGTTAAGAGTGAAGGCTGGAACCTTCAAGATTAAGGTCAATCAACCCCAACCCACTTTGCCACTAAGGTTTGGGTCATTTTACATGTGTTTAGACGGTTGTAAAGAGGGGTTCTTAGGTAGTTGTAGGTCATTCATTGGGGTAGATGGATGTCATTTGAAGACAACATATGGAGGTCAGTTGTTAGTGGCAGTGGCAAGAGACCATAATGACCAATATTTTCCACTAGCTTTTGATGTGGTTGAAAATGAATGCAAAGACACATGAAGGTGGTTTTTGACACTGTTGTTGGGTGATATTGGTGGCATAGATTGTCAACGTTGGATCTTTATTTCGAATCAACAAAAGGTAGCTTCAAATTAAACTTTATTTTGTAATTTCATTTGATTATGTATTAAAAGATGATGTCATTTGTTTGTAGGGATTTATGACAGTATTTGATGAGATTTTGAATGGGGTGGAGCATGGGTTGTGTTTAAGGCATTTGTACAACAACTATAAGAAGAAATTTGGTGGAGGCCTGCTCATTAGAAACCTTATGATAGGGGATGCCAAGGCAACATACTTTCATGAGTGGGAAAAAAAATGGGTGAGTTGAAGAATGTGAATATTGATGCTTATAATTGGTTGATGACAATTCCAACTAAATCTTGGTGTAAACATGCATTTAGTACTTATCCTAGATGTGATGTGTTGACCAATAATTTGTCTGAGTCATTTAATGGTACACTTTTACTGGCAAGAGATAAACCTATAATTACTATGATGGAATGGATTAGGTCATACATTATGAGTAGGTTTGCAACACTTAGAGAAAAAGTAAACACAGTTATGCCTAAACCAAGAAAAAGGCAGGATAAGAAAGTTGAAAAGAGTGAGAATTGGCTTCTAGTTTGGGCAGGGGGTGCAAAATTTGAAGTCACTCATGGCTTTACAATGGACAAGTTTGTAGTTGATCTAAGTAATCATAGTTATACTTCTTACTTTTGGATTTGGTAGGAATACCTTGTAGACATGTTGTTGCTTCCATACATTACAAATTAGAAAACCCAGAAGATTATGTTCATCAGTATTACAAGAAACATGCTTATCAAACTTGTTATGCACCTCAAATAATTCCAATAAATGGACAACAAATTTGGTCTACATCTGACTCTACACCACTACTACCACCCACTTATAAAACACCTCTTGGGAGGCCAAAAAAGTTAAGAAGAAGAGAAGTTGATGAATATGTCAATCATTAAAAGTTGTTCAAGAAAAATATTAGTATGAAGTGTAGCAGTTGTAATGCATATGGACACAATGTAAGAAGTTGTAAAAAGGAGCAGAAAACCAAGGTAATTCTTCCTGGTCATGTTATTTACAAGTTGATTTATTTACAAGTATGTCAATTCTAACTACCTTACTCCTTTCACAGAATACAAGGGGAGCATTTGGAAGAACATCTGCATCAATTGGAAGATCATCTAGAAGAACATCAACAAGACAAACTTCAATTGCTGGACCATCTGCATCAACCTCACAAGGTCCAATAACATTAGGAAGGGGAGTTGCCACACATGCAGGGGTTGCTTCAAGCTCACAAGGACCAAGAACATCAAGAAGGGGAGCTGGCATAGATGCATGGGCTGCATCGACATCACAACCTGGAGGGGCTGCAAGTATGCGTGAAGGGGGAAGAAGAACATCCACAAGACTGGGTGGACAAATTCTAGGGTCTCAAGCTAGTAGCAATTGAATTTCTAGTGTAGGCATGTGACTTTTTGTAATGCTTTAATGTACTGAATGTGACCCACTTAACGAGACCATTAGTAGTCGACACAGTATTTGTAGACCACTTTTTTGTCCTATAGTAGCACATGCAATGTTATTTAAAGTGGTCAGGGACCACTTCTTATTGTTCAATCAATCTTTGTGTTAATTAAAGTGCTCTGGGACCACTTTTTATAGTTTAATGCAATGTTAGTTAAAGTGCTCAGGGACCACTTCAATGACTTTTTATTGTTCAAGTCCATTTCAGTCATTGCGCTTTAAATTGGTTTGTTGGAGTTGTTATTTCGAACGCATTAGGGGGGTTCGTATCTCATACTAGACAGAGTTGTTATTTTTGTTGTATCTTTTGAATTCTGTCAATTTCTTCCAGTGCCATTATTTGCTAACAAGAGCACAATTCATTGATTTGTTTCTAGACAGGAAAATAGTCTACATTCTAAATTTCTATTTGAAAAGAAAACAGTCTACATTCCCCAAATGTGTAGTATAATTTATGGTATCAAATAAGTTGAACCATCTTCAATTTGACATAAACTTATTATTTTTTACTTCATATTGTCAGCCAAGTCCAACTGGTGCTTTTTGGTATCAGATTTTATATCAAATAAACTTACAACCACTATGCATGCACATAATGACAACACCCAGTTATATGTTCAAACTCTTTGATTTAAAATGACAGCAATAATGTTGATACATTTGCACATAAGACAAACATCAGCGTAGAATTGAACTGAACTTCCATATTTTATTCAATTTAACACTTCAAAGTTCTGCTACAACACAACATTACCAATCTAATTACAATTTATCTTCAACACAAACATAATGGAAAACATGATTGTTAATGCCCAAGACAATACAAAGAAGACCAATATCATTTTGAAATTTTTTTTCTCTTGCTCTAATTTCCTCTTCAACTTGTCCTTCTTCTTCCTTAGATCCAATACAACTTTTTCAATACAAACTTGAACTTCTTCACTCTTCCTTTGTAAGCTTCCTCCAATTTCAGAATCTCCTTCATCAGCCCATTCAAAGTAGTTACAACTTCAATTACTCTGCAAAAGAAATTACAAATCAGGAATACAAACTTCATCAAAATAAGTAAAATATTTTTTCTCACTTACTGCCCAATTTCTACACTTATAAAATAGTCTCCCTTTGTTCTTCAATGTAGTTGCCTTCAACAACAACAATAATCTTTCCCCACAACCACAAATTTTTGAAGCTAAGTGAGACGAGGATCCAAATGTTTGGGACATTCCTGAACCAATGCTCCTTCGCGTGTAACCAATTCCTCCACTATCAGCTTTCATTTCCCTTAAACAGTGATTTCGAAAGTAAATCAAGTTGGATCCCTTTAGTCCCAACAAAACCGTATATCCCAAATCCATCCATCTATTCACACGAAAGAGAAAAATGAACTTACGTGACCAACTACACCAATGCTCAAGAAGATGAAATCCAACCTTTTGCTCTTGTCCTTGACCCTTCTTTCCAGCTTAAATGATGATCTCATTTTTGCTCTTCACCCTTCAGACCACACTCTCAAGCAAACTTTACCAATGAAGCTAATAAAACAATGTTCTCACTTTGAATTGAAAAAGATCCAACGTGGCAAACGTTAGAAAGGAAAGATGTCATCACACGTGGCCAAACGTTAGCCACCTCAGCTGATTTTTAACACCGTTGGTTTTGGAGGACGAAAAATTATAGTTTCCTTAAGGAGAATGATCAAAGTGTACCAAAGTTTGAAAGAGGGATGGAAAATAAAATCACTTAATAGTTGAGGGACTAAAAACATATTTAACTCTTTTTTTTAAATATGGATGAAAAGGAATAACTTTTCACCACACAGATATAAATACGTCAACTCTACTCTCTTCAAGTCATAACCAGTAAGTGTTGAACCATAATTCCATAAACAACTTCTTAGTACCATACTAACAAAGGACAAGATTACATTCTTAGATTCCAAGCAAAAAAACAATTGAACAATTAAAACTGTTGCATTCAGTAATTTGTCTTCTACCAAATTCATAAAATAAAAGCGAACCACAAATGTTTAATCAGAAGTAGTGATAGTATTAACATATAAAATGTACAAACTGCTACATCTCGGATACCTAGATGAAGAATTCCACAATCTTCACTAGTATTGAATCGGCACCGTGAGGCGGAACTCAATGGAATTGTCCTTCAGGCTCATCAGAATTTCTGCCCAATCCAAGATCCGGTTTCGCATGCTTTTCGTGCGCGTCACCAAATCCCTAATCCGAAGACGATGCAGCCGATGGAGACAGAGCGGGAGATGTTGACGTTGGCCTGGTCAGTGTAGAGGGAAACAATTTGCCACAGAGACGGAGGAAGAGAAGACGACCCGACGATCGGAGACAGAGATTGAGAGGAGGAAGAAACGTGGCACAAGGTTACTATGAAAGCTAGCATCATACGTGGCACACTGTTAGCCAGCTCAGCCTAATTTTAACATAATTGGTTTTGGAAGACGAGAAATTATAATTTTCTTAAAGACAATGATCAAAGTGTATCAAAGTTTGAAAGAAGAACTAAATCTAAAATCGCATAATAGTTGAGGACTAAACACATATTTAACCCTTAATTCTTAAAGAGTGACTTTCCTTGTCCGAGTCTAAGTGCATGAATCTGATTTCCAAACCTTATATTTTTTTTATTATTGCCTAATAATGTCTTTAGTGAATTATGCTTAATAACCAAAATAGTTCTCAATAAAAATTTAATGTGATTTGCTGAAAAATGTGATTAGATGAGTTACAAGATGATAAGAGGGCTTCAGGGAACTACCTCTGTATGCCAAAATTTCCTCTTCCACTTTCAATTTTTCTTTTGAAATACTCATTTTGCCCCCTGTGAAGTGGTGGTAGATGTAATTATGACATTAAAGATGACAGATTCTTTTTGTAATTTCAAATTATTACAAACTTGTTGCCATAACAACCATAGTAGCTCTTCCCAATAAACTTCTAAGATTTAACAATATGACAGTATCTTTTTAAAATTATTAATTTTTAAAATTTTATTTCGAAAATCTGATTCCAGAAATTTAAAAAATCCAGTTCCAAAAGTTTCCACAACATATATTCCAAAAGTCACTTTATTAAAAGATAAAATATCATTTTAAAAATTTATGGGTGCGCAAAGAAATTGAAAAGCTGCAGGAAATAAAAACGATTGCAACTCAGCACACAGGGATTTTGCTCAGAAATTCGTTCAATGAGTAAAGTTTAAGGAATGTATCACACTCTTTTTAGCAACTCAGCTTTCCACTTAGAGAAAGGAAAATACACTTTTAAACCCAAGATATGACTCTATTTCGTTTTGGCCCGTGGTTTCTATAGAACAGCACTGTCTTCGTATTTCACTTGGGCTAGACTGCTCTTCTATAAATTCTCTGGAAGTGCAACGATGCTTCTTACTAACTGCAAAGCTTCCGGGACCTGAGTCCTCTAACAACCGCTTTTTCTCCTTGACCATCGAAAAACTAACTGTTAGGATATAAATGGAAGTTATGAAAGAAAAGTGCTTTGAAATACTATAAATATTTAGTTCTCCATCCATACCACAGAATCTTTCATTTCTTTTTACATTTACAGGTACCAACCTGGATACTGGATGCACATACTTCAGCAGCAGTTTTCACATATGAAGTAAGCATATTCTCGTTGTCAATGTCCAAGGAATTTGTCTCTCTTGCCACACCAAAAGCAGCGCTCAAGGAACTGAGATTATTCTTTGAGAATAACTCTGTTTTATGGATTATTGATTCCAAATAGTCAATCTTATTAATCCGTGCAAACTCATTGGATTTTCTCCGTATATGGTCAAAAACAGTTTCTTCAGTTGGTTTCTCCGTATATAGAAAGAAACAATGATAACATGATATGCAAAGCGACAAAACTACTTGCTGAATCACATGATACCTGTATCAACTATATTTGAACTTCCAGCTATATGATGATCGTTTAAAGTCAGATAAGGTCGGATACCATCCTGTTCTGCGTTTTTGAGCTCAACCGGCAAATTGACACCATTTGGTTGAGGAACTTCAAGTCCGTCTTCATCATCCAGCACAACTATCTCATGATGATGATTACGCCTCTTCAAACGGGCATTATCTTTTGAAAGAAAGACCTCCAGTGATGGACAGCGAATGTTATCAAATGCAGATAGGAGAGAAAAGCATTTAGCTTTCTGACGAATGTGGTCAAAAACTGTTTTCTCTGTGATCATTTTGCATTTCTCCTCTTCCACCTCAAGAGAATGCCCATCTTCCACTACAAGAAAAATGCTCATTACGATTGCCAAAACCCACTGTAGAGCAGAAGAAAGATGAAAAAATGTTTTCCAAACTCATAAAGGTCAATATCATCTGGAGTTGTACCTTCATCTAAACTTTCATCCAAGAGGTCGAAACTTGGACTGCAATAGAACATAAAAAAACTTTAGGTCTGAAGATTATATTAACAAGGAGAACATAAACAACTATATCATGCATTTCAAGGGAAAACGACTAACATGGAATCCTTGTCCACGCTCAGGGTGCACAGTTCTTTCGTTGGTAAATGAGGTACATTTATGTTGTCATCTTCTATAACATATATCTCTTCTGTTGGAGGACAAGAAGCCTGCTTCCTGTTTCTTTTCAAAAGCACAATTGAATTGCTCTCTCTCATTAAGGAAAGCTTTTGGTGGACATCAATGCCAACTGAATAGACCAAACTGAACTATTGAGTGACAACCGCACAATTTAGACAAATTATGCTGGAGAAGATATAATTTAGACTTCTATTGACCAAATCTTACTGTATTCCTCAAATATAAAATCAGCTTTGATAGTTTGCTTCTCTTGTGGAATGGGCACAAGAATTGTTGCACAGTATGGGCTGCAAAATGAAAAAAGAAATTTATCACAGCCTAAAATTTGTGTGACAGTAAGATTTATGTAACTCATTCATTTGCATAAGCAACTCGAACTGCATTTCTAATTATTTAAAGCTTAACAGTTTACATTATCCAGTTTCATGCAACAAAACTTTGAAGCCGCCTTTTCACATTTACAATGTCCAATATGTTAATCTGTTTTATGCAGTGATGTTTTGTTTAAACATTGTTCTCAAAATCCTCCAAATTAAAAATATTTGCACCGTTGTAGTCTTGAATGCTCTACAATATTTTTTTAAGGTTTTACTAAAATATAAAGGCTAGGTTTTAATCATGTACCTGGGGAACTGGTCAACCCTGTGGTAACGATTTGGGGAACATTAAACCTTGATCAGATGAGAAAGAACAATTTGTACACTTAGTTTGTCATAATACCAACGAGTCAATACCATCAATAATATTTTTTAGGAATTGTAAATTCTTGTACAATATGAAGTCGAAAAACTGAATTAGTAAGTCATCACCTTATCTTTTCATGAAACAGAATAGTATTGTCCTCTGAACCAATGATCTGTGAGAAAGAAATTTGTGCAACTTATTTTAATTGTCATATGCAAGAAATTCTCCTTAGAAGACATTCAAATAACACACCATATCAGCATAATGTCCTTTAACTGACTGGCCTGACTCTGCTTTCCTAGTCAACGTCACTACTATCTTGGACTTTCCTTCTATATGGTTTTCAATTTCTGCAAGCTTCACATCAACTTTCGGAGGCAGAGATAGTAGAGAATCTTTAATATGGTTACCAAATGGGTATTTTCGACCAGTCACTAGCTCTATTCTCCTAGGATCAGCTTCAGCAAGTGCCTCAAACGATTTGACTCCCATTGAATGCAGTGCCTAGAAAGAATATCAAAATAAGAACATTACCCAACTGGTTGCTTGTGCATATTTATTAACTATTATGCGTTAATAACATCAACGCATCAATAAATATTACCTTTGCTGTGACCATCCCAATTCCAGGTAACTGTTTCAGAAGGTATGGACTGTCATCCCAAAGTTTCTGGTCGAGTGATTTGGCTAGAAGTGCTGAATTCACAGCTCCTTTGTAATTCCGTTTGTAAACAAAGTACTCTTTCATGCATTTTGCTATTCTAAATCCATTTGAGCATATAGAATTCATGTCCTGTGGCATCAAGTTTACCCAATCACTAAAGATTTTAGAATGTTGATCAACAAAACAAACTGATGTTACAATGCAACACCTGAATCAAAGATAGGTCATGAACTGATGGATCACCAGTTAAGCAGTCATTTGCTAAAATAAATATCTTTTCTTCTCTTGTTTGAATGCGCTTTTTCTTTCTCCCTTTATCTCCAAGAATGTGAAAGCGAAGCCGTCCATCTTTATCAGCATTGATATCATTTAAGAGCTTCTTCTCATTGCGTCTAAGCTGTATCCCTTCATTTTTTTACAGTGCAGAATTGTCAAGTTTTAATGTCAATGCATTGGTTATTAATTTCTTTATACAAATATAACCGCACATGCAATTTCTTCTGCACTGCACA
Source organism: Vigna angularis (assembly GCF_016808095.1). Lineage (NCBI taxonomy): Eukaryota > Viridiplantae > Streptophyta > Magnoliopsida > Fabales > Fabaceae > Vigna > Vigna angularis. The sequence continues at coordinate 29,793,219 of NC_068971.1, read as the reverse complement.
CAACATGAAGTGCATCTTCCAAACTGCAACTTTCAGGAGTCCGCATTATCTGTTTCATAGTGTCAAATCTCAAATAGTACTTTGTCATTAACCTTCCAGGATCTAAGGCAGGAAAAAGAAGACATCAGCAATCAATGTGGATTGTAATCTCTTACCAATACATCAGGAATATTCATTATACTTAAAATATATTAATACCTAATGGTCGCAAGAGGAAACCGTCTTCATCAACCCAGACCATTTGACATTGGGATAACTCTTTAACTTTATGCACGCATATATCTGAGAGAAAATAGCTTCAATGATTTATCGAGGGAAACAAATGGAGGGGGAAATGATGACAATTGTACCTTGTACATGTTTCTCTAAACTATCACCAGAAATGCCTTTCTTAATTGCATAGTTCATAGGATTCTGCTTGTGCATAAGAATTGTCAGATGGGACAGGAAACTAATGAACAAAATTATAGGCATCCGGAGTTACTTACCGTTTTCATTCTAACATACAAGTAGGAGAATTTAAGCCATTCAATTGCTTTTGTAATATCAGATACTGTCAGTTGAACTATTTCCGCAAGTAAATGCTCCGTCAAACACGAGAGCAATCTATAGTAAGCAAACACTAATTATCCGAATGTGGTAAATATGCAACGTTAGCAGGCCATGAGGAATAGTCAAAGCCATAATATCTATACAGCAATTTAGGGGGTGACAGTCTTACTGTGATTCTACCACTTCGCACCCATTTAAGAGATTCTCGTACAAATGAACCTGTCGTATGACATTATGTAAGAGCAGATAAGAACACGTGATGTGAAACAGTAGAGCTCGTGGTCAAAATTAAAGAACATTGTGAGTACAGGAACAAATAAGAGAGCGAAATGAGTAGGAAATATATATATGCAAGTAGCAGAGTTCACCGTTTCTCTCCTTGTCATGATTATAACCATGCCCGTATCATCAAATGGGGGTCGGCCTGCCCTTCCACACATCTGAACCATAAATACTTTTTCCTCAAATGATATACACAACATGAAACAATTAAACGCTATTTTTTTATTAGTTAAATTCCTGATTTATTACATCTTTATCGATTTCCCTGTAATTTCTCCACAATGCATACTTGAAAAAAATTGCATACTTGCTGTTTTACTTCATTAGTTGACAAACTTTAATAACTCTAAATTAGTCACATATTAAGCAAAATATCATTGTACAGATATAGGTAAAGTTTCCTTTTATAACTTTAAAAGATTCCTATTAGATGGGGTTCTCTCAATGATGAGAACCATTCAGTCAAATCTAATATGGTACCAGAGCTTCAACTCTTAAACATAAATCTCTTGTATAGCTACACACAATATTTTTCTTGAATAATGTTAAGGATTCTTATTAAATGGGGATCTCCAACCAATGAGAGGCATTTAGTCAATGGATATGGTATCATAGCTTTATCTCTACAACCTAAATCTCTTGCTATGTTCTAGAAGCTTTCCCTTTTGCTCTTTTCAACCCAAATTTGTGTTGGGTTCTTACTTAGTTTTCAGATTCTTGAAATTTTGTTTGGTGGGAATTTGTTCCTCTCAATCATGTTTGAAGAAAATTCTATTCTATGATTCAAAGGGAAAGAATTATTTTAGTTACGAAATTCAATACAAAATGTTTTCAAATGGCAAGAAATCATAAGGGCATTACATTCTTCACTTTTGGGGCTTCAAATTGAACATATGATCCTTACCTATACCATCCCATACCACCAAGGAAAATGTTGTCTGAAACCTATTAGGAAAACTTTTGATACAAGGAATCAACAACCCTACTGCTAGATATATTGCGTTTTATGTTAATTAGGGAAACCTAGACTTTTACTATTGTTTGACATTGGTAGATATTGTTGATATTGTTTTTAACAATATCTTCTATTTACCACATTTATCTTTGGTTGCCATATATACTTATATCATTCTTCATTATAAATATATTATCCTAGGTGTGTTTTAGATACAAGGGAGATTAATCGTATACCTAGTTTTACTATATTCAATATGGTATCTAAAGCTTAAAGCTTTTGATAGTCAATATATGAATTTTGAATTTATCGAGAGAGGATTCTCTTGCTTCTTGTCATAAGACACATGTTATCAAAGATTGAGATTTTAGTGACGAATCTTCATTGACCCATCAATCTACTAGATTGTGGCATCTCCATCTTTGTCTTATTTTCATATTGTTCACCGATTTTCTTTGTTTATACTACAAGAGGAATCAAATTCAGAAATGCGTGTATTCTTTTCTGGATAGGATCGTATCATTTAGACAACAATATCAACTGCATTGAATTTGCCTCCTTCTCCTCTTTCAAAATCTGTGTTTAATGCCTTGATTAGAGAACCTTGATTTTTTAGGATTTTTCTCTCTCCATGGCTTTTTTCGCTGCTTCTTCTGATAGAAGAGACCAATTTGCTCTATTCAATGAATTTCTCAAGTGGTATGAGATCATCAAAACTATAGTTCCATTGCTTTTATTGCATGCATAGGTATATTTTTTGTTGGCCTAACTCAACCTTCTTATCTTGGACCGTGAGTTCTTGATTCAAAATCTTTGTTTTGTTCTTTATCCTATATGGATATAGGGTCTTATCTCATAGTGTTGGTTCTCTTAATCTTTTTCCATCTTTAACCATTAGTAATGTTATTTGTGTACTTGGGTCCTTTTTTAACTTATTATCCATTAATCGTCTAAATTGTTCTCTTGATTATGTTATTTCTTTAACCAAAAATTTTGTTTGTTTACCGGACCAGAATCAGGACAAATAATTGGCACTGGATATGAGTCTCATGGCCTTTATCATCTCTGTCTTTCTACACATGTTGGCATAGTTATAGTCTTCATCTCGTCTTCATACTCAATTAGGTCATCTCAATCTTGCCAAATTGCAACAACTTGTTTTCAATTTGTCAAATTTATCTAATTTATTATGAGTCATGTCAATTAGGAAAACATAGTCATAGTTATTTTCCTTGTAATGTCTCACAACATGCTATGTCACCTTTTGCAATGACTACCATGGGCCGAATATTGGTATAACACAACTTATCATGACTCCACACAGCTGCAACCCCTTTGAAGCCGACTATGGCCACAAGCCCCCATTATAGTGAAATGTGTTCAAGGTGAAGTTAGAGGTTGTTCAAGGCCAGGACAAAATTAGCATTTAGGTATAAATTGTTACAGTGGAAATAAGCACCAGCTCAACCAGAAAGCAACCACAAAGGAAACCATACACCAGGAAACACATGAAACAATGATATTTTGGTACACAAAGCATAATCATGAATCACACTATCAGAAGCTATGCATCCATTAATAAAAACACCAGGGGAGCATATAAAAAGAGTATGTACATCTTATTACGAAATACTATAATTTCAACATTCACAAACAAATAAAATAAAAGAACTGCATATCTTTTCCTAGATTAGAGTCGTGATGCTAAATCACAGCTTCAGCTTCAGTTTGGAAAAACAACAAGTATATTGTGTATCTAAAATGGATATAGACCAGAAGGACACTTCTGTAAATTGACATAAAGATATTGCCAAATTTAAGAAAATTCAATAAAGACATGTCTAAAGGTTCACTAAGAAACATCTCTTTGCCATTCAGCACATATAGTAATTAGACCTTTAGGAAAGTAATTTTGGCTTGAAATACTTCCCCTCATATATTACTTATCTGTAACTGAAACAAATAATTACATCCTTTAAAATAAAGAAACGATGAGATATTTGTTATCTTTGTGTATGGTTTGCAACGTAAGAGATATTTTGAGGGTGGCGTGGTCTTATCCGTGTTATATATATGGGAAGAAGGCTTTGGAGGAAAGTTGAAAGAAGGAAGCATGTTTTGCGTGTGCAGTGTATCCAAACCCACAGTGGGGAGTGGGAACATTCCCCAAATCTCCGATTCAGATTCAAATTCTCTTCCAACGAAACGTTTTTCCAGCAGAAACAGGGTTCCGAGCGAGCCTCCGAAACCCTCTGTTATGCAGATGCAACGCATTGTCGGCGCCGGAAGCTTCAGAGACACCGAACCCCTTCCTCTACCGTGCGTTCCTCTCTTCTCTCAATCTTCGTCGAATAGTTTCGCTTGTTCCTGAAAACGTAGTTGATTCTGATGAACAGGGGCTCCGACATGCGAAAGACGGTGATGGACTTGTTCCTGGGTCAAGCCATGGAAGGGAGAGTGCAGAAGAAGATGAGAGAGACCGGAGAGTGGCTCGACGCTAATGCCGAGTCCAAAATCACTTCTTCCAGTACCTTCTCCTTTCACAGCTCCATTCTCATTTCTAATTAATGGTGATTTTAACGTCCTTCTTCTCTTCCCTCTCCCTTCTGTTGTTGCAGGAAAGGGAATCTTACTGTTTATGGTTCAATGGATGCTACCGATTTGGACAATCTTATTCCTAATAGCTTTTGGAGCCATCGAATTACCATTCGGCAACCCCTTCCTCGATGATCTACTCATGTGACCATACGTCAAATATATGTATGATTTTCACAACCTCTTTTTTCTTCCTTTTTGGCTCCATTAGTTATCTTCCATTGTTTTTTTTGTGATATCAGTGTATACATGTTTTATTGCTCTAGATGGAAAATATTTGAAACTTATTTCTTTTATTATTATTATTATTTCAGTTTAAGTATAAATTTTAATATAAATTTCTGACTTTTTTATATTAATAAATAATGTGTTCCAAGAATTATTTTTACAGTAAGCTAACTTTATTAAGTTTTGAGTAACTTGTTCTGATCAATATTATCTGCACATAAAGATTAAAATAATGTTATAATTTAATTTTCAGGTCTAATTTTTTCTCACTCCTAATTTTAGATTTTTTTTTCTCTTTTTGAATAATCTGATTACTGTTGCAGGTAATCAATTTTTTCAATACCTTCTAAATTTTCTTAATATGAAAAATTCTTTGTTTACTTAATTCTGAAAATTTGTAGATTACACACAATTAAAAATAAAAAATATATGTTTTTTCAATGTTTTGGATTGATGATCATGGAATATTTTTTGAATTATCAAATTCAAAACAGTATTCAAATTATATATACTATTATTTGGACATCTCTAAACATTTGTGAGATCTTCAACAATTATCATAATGAATCTTAAGAAGCTAACCTGCAATATAGTGGAGCGATCATATTCCATATAGAGACATTTTTCCTTGTTGCTGTCCATAATATTTCAATAAACCAACTTGTAAAAACATATTTTTCAACGTGCAACAGTGAAATGCATAAAAAAAGATGACATACAAGTGCTGTGTTGATTTAATAACCACGGTATGTGCTGGGAGATTGATTCCATGGGCTAGCGTATTTGTTGTGCAAAGTACTTGAATATCTCCCTTGAGAAAAAGGCCTTCTACAATATTGCGATCTTTGAGGCAAAGCCCACCGTTGTGATAACCAACTGTAGGAAAACCATTTTCTAAAAGTCACAATCAACCAATTGGAAGTCCTATCACGTGCATGGGACTGTAGTCAATTTCAAATAACATTCATAGTTTATCCAATGCCCAGAACAATAAATAGATTCCTTTCATACCACCGTAAAGAATGTATGACTGCATGTGCTTGTCACTGCATGACAGAGAAGCCTCCCTCAGCCGATCTTGTTGCTCTCTGTTCTTAATGAATGGATTTGATTGACCAAAAGTCATTACTATTTGAGATAGTCGCTGAGCAGCTTCTTGTGCTCCTTTTCTTGTTGAACAAAATACAAGAGCAGATTTCCCTCTCGAGTATTGCATGAGAATATCTGAAATCATTTGTACATATAAACTGGAAATAGTTCTCATTGTATAGAAATTTCAATAGCAGTGAAAAACTAAAAGCTATGGATTGGCAGGGTGACTTATCTTTACTAACCGAAAATATAATTTTGAAGGCGCTGCATGGTAGTAGAGATGTATAACGCATAAATAAAAATAAGTTTGATTAGTAAAATGGGTTATTTAAATATAGCAGCTCCTAGAGCAAAATCAAGATTGATAATCTCTAAACTTTGTCAACTTCAAACAAACCTTCTCAAAGAGGAAGTCATTCTTGGCACGGGCATAGCCTATACAAATATGGTAAAGAAGGGTATTAAAACATTTATATATTACTAATATTCAATAAAATTCACAGATTCAAATTCATTATCTTTGTTGCTTTCATCCCTATTTTTTCTGACAAAAAAGCTGATTCAACTTGGACGAATAGATTTTGTAGTGGGATGCAAGAGATGGAATGATAATTGATCAGAAACTAAATTAACGATAGTTGAGTTCTATTATATTTGCGTACCAAAAACCTTGGTTGTCAGCTTTACGGGCCTCATTTCTTCTCCAAACCTGGGAACATTCAAAAAAGCAAAGCAGAATTGGTCTCAATATCGACTTTCAGTATTATAGGATAGAGTCCTAGATAGATGTTTAGGTGGAAAACTACCTTTTGATCCCTTGGTCAGGAACCTCAAGCCACTTTGCTGCAATAGTGCATGTATTACATAAAATTCTTGCCACGGTTGTTGGCATGTTATTTGAATTTCACAGTAACAACATCAATTAATAAAAATTACCTAGATCCTCAATATTTGGAATTGTGGCAGACACAGCTAGGAAGCGGACCTGAGCCAGAGGATTTGATTTCAATTTTGGATTGCCAGAAACGATTTTTATTCTACTAACAATTGCTTCAAGGGCAGCTCCACGTGGATCATTCAATAGATGAACTTCGTCGATTAGTAAAAGTGCAATGTCACTGAAAAAGCTCAAGCCACCACTTTCTATACCGTAACGTGACACTGCATCAAATTTCTATTCATTGGAAAAAAGAAATCAAGTTCAGCTATCTCCCAGAGTGTCAATAAATCAGTCAGCCTATTTCTTTTGTTTGTGTACACGGAATGCTGATTTATCACACATAAATCTCTAAGTGTAGTTTAATTTCTTATTGAAAAATATATGCTTCTGGAGGTTAAGGGTATCGGGGAAGATATGCATGCATAAACTTAATAATTCATTGTAAAATTAAAATACATCCATTTTTCGGGTGAATGTAAAATATATCCATTTAATATTTTAAATAAGAAAAAATTATAACAAATGGTCTTGATCTGCTTATGTTCTTCCATTTGCATACTGACCTCAGGAGTTGTGAGAATAATATCAGCTTCTAGTATATTCCTTGGAGTGTAAGATTCACTGTCACCTGTCAGCTCCAGGCAATTTATTCCTAATGGCCCAAACTTTTTATTCCAATCACGGAGCTTCTCCTGTACTAAAGCCTTGGATGGGGCTATATAGATCTTAACACGAAGAGTGAAGATGATTGATAGTTACTATACATAACAGAAATATTCATCAAAATGTGCTTCATACGATTCATTATTATTGGGCTAATAACATTAACACGAATTAAAAAATAACTTGACCATAGGCTTTTTCTTTCAGGAAAGGACTTACTGTTTTAAGAGATCCCTTTTCATGTATGAATATTCCCCCGGCAGATATGAACCTGGAAAGTAGCCTCAAAATACAAAGCTCAAAGAGTACAGTTTTACCGCTCCCAGTTGGTGCAGAGATGACCATGTTTACATCAGAGTGAAAACAGATAGGAAAGCATTCACTCTGAAGTGAATTAAAATATCTGCATGCCATATAGTGAAAGTCATGTGAGACAAAGCCAGGAAATCAGTATTTTCTGAACCTGATCAGTCAAAGGGTTGGAAGGAAAAACACTGAATTTTGTTTTATGTTTTAAAGACAAGTGATAGATGACTTTCATCTCTTATTTAAGACCTTGGGAAGTGTGACACGAACTAAAGCGTTATGCCTGTTTGCATCAAGGGAGAGAGGAAGAGAGGGTGAGGAAAATGAAAGAGCGAGCTTGTTTGGGTTCCTTGATGTGCACAGAAAATCCAGTTATCAAGAAAGAAAGATGTCATCTCACTTTTACTGTTGTGAAACAAGAAAAATGTGTGGAACAAGGTAGACGAAATTGATTATATTATTTTGCCAAACAAGCTCTTATGATATCTTTCACATAAAACAATTATATATACAGTACCTGAAACTAAAACATGAACGAAAAGGCGGAGGCAAATCGAACGCAGACTTCAAAGAATATGAATCCATAGTCAGGATGCTGAATTAACGAAACAAAAAGAAGTTAAAAACAGAACTTCAGTTCTAACTTACAGAAATGAACGTAATAAAGCTAACATGATCAAGAATATCGTTAATAAGTATTGAGATATAAAACTAAAACTACATAGAACCACTACTTATTCCGACTAATTTTCAGACAATAGTGATACTAAAAAAAAATTTAACTAAAGAATGACAGTAACTGACATTAAAAAAATTATGAAAAGAGATCCGTCAAATTCTGTAAACAAATATCTGCAAACCAAAGCTTCTAAATATCAGTTAAACGTAATTCAACCTATCTCTCTAACTCAACAAAACGAATTAAAATATTTTCAATAAATCGACAACTAAAATCCTTGACTATTGAAACCATGAAAAAACTCAGCCGGATAAATTCAGAAATCCTCATCGTTCTCCCCAAAATCAAATAATTTCTCAGCGGAAAAAATCTCCATGCTATACTCGAATGTAATGAACGATTAATCGATTCGAAATATCTAGATTGTACGGAGTAGAATTGCAACACAGACCGATACAAACTCAAACACATAAATGTAATCTGAGAAAGACGATTCTTGACTGCTTCAATATAGAATTCAAGTACATCGGAAACAAAGATGAAAACAATTTTCCTATTGTATCCTAAAATTCAGAGACAAATCAAGTTTCTCAAGTGTGCTTTCACGAGTAGAGAGAGAGAAAGAGAGAGAGAGACCTGGGAGAAGAAGTGAAAGAAGAGTTCCTAAATTATTCAGAGTGGGGTTTGAAGTTGAGAGAAGGGTTAGATAGAAAGGCGAGAGGAAAATGATTCAGGATTTAAGGGAGGGTACTTTTGAATGGAGTGTGCAGGAGGGAGACGAAAGTTGAACAGGTATTATTTATAGTTGGACGCTCTTTGGCGGGGGAATACGGCGAGGCTTTTCGTCCAAATAATTCGCTTAGAAAATGTTAATCTATATCAGTATCTATGTCCTTTTTATTCAAAATTAGAAACTTTTATTCTTTTAATAAATTATTATTTCATATATACAAATATTTTATCGTAACATCTAACTAACAAAGTAGAAACAAAAATTCTCTAATACGTTATATATAAATTCCTTTCTTATGTTATCTTCAATATTAATAATATTTTTAAGTGATAATACAAAATTCATAATAAAGGGCGAAAACTAAAATAGTAAAAATGATAAATTAATAATACACTGGAAAGTAACTCTTACTTAACACTAATAAGAGTTTCAGGTTTTGTGTGTAATCAAAATGTAAGTGTTTAAAATGTTTGATTTTATATAATTGAATTGTTTTTATTATAATATAATATGTAATACATAATATATTTAATTATTTTAATTTAATATAATAAATAAAATCACATAAAAAAAATTGTTATTTATAAAAAATTATAAGATAACAATATAATAAAAAATGTAAAGAAATAGGAGCGTCAAGGGATGTTTCTTTACTAATTATTTATAATAATACTTGACTCATTTAGTATATACAAATTGTTTTCCTACTTTTATTTCTAATAATATACAAAATTTACAATGAAAGATACTGACGTAAAAAAATGTTAACCATAGTAGAGTAAAAAGGATATATAAATTCTATATACACATTAAATTTCTAATGTGTATTTAGTGATAGCTAAAGTGCATTGGATCATTCAGTGAAAACTTGCAATATTAGATAAACTAATAATAGTTATATTCATGCTTAATCGTATCTCATAATCAAAAGTCATAACAACATGTTTTTGAAAAATTAATTGAAAATATCTTCAGAAATAATAAACACTTATATACCTTGTAATAACCTAAATATTGGAGAGAGTTTTTATACATATAAATCATATATTGTTACAAGCATTCATATTAGAACACCAAAAGTGATTTGAAAGAAATATAATGTTCTTTAAACCTCATTTAAATCTTATTGATATATTTGTTATGCTTTTTATGAATTGTTTCCTTTTAAAGAGAAGTTAAAAAGCTCATTCGAAATAAGACTTTTCATATCAAGCTTCCAATTGGAGCAAATTAATGTATACAAGGCCAAATCAATGTAGTTGATAATGTTTTTCAAAGAAGAACAAGTTATAACAAGATTGTTGAAGCCACCATGATCTTCAAATGCCTATAAGACAACATTAAGATAAAGAACAAGACACAACAAAAAATTCAAATACAAATCTTATACTTTGAATTATGATTGAGCTCTAAATGTTTTTTTATGGGTGAGTGAAACCTTTATATAACTGTTCACTTTGTGAAGTTACCCTCTATAAGCTTAAATTGTCATTTCTTTAAGAATGATTTCTTTTAATGTTTTTAATGTTTGTGAAATCTTAAACTAAGAAAGAAATTAAGATGTGATAACCAAAAGTAATTTGAGTAGTCAGTATAACCATGAATTGTTTGTATATTTATCCTCATAAATATATTACCCTTTAAAAATCACATTTAGTTATCTTCAAACTAAAACTTATTCTTAAATAACTTCACATAAAGTTGTCTATCCTTAAGAACATCCAACACAAGTATGAGATGTTCCGTTTCTTCTCTTGAATTCTATAATGTTATCATAAAAAACAACTCCAAAACTATTTGGATAAAAGTAAAAAAATTTATTAGTATAATTTATAAAATAAAAATTAAAGATCTTATTGATCATGTAGTACATAAAAATCATCTTATTAATGTAGTTTTCCAATTTCTAATAGTGGTGAGCTAATTTATATATATATATATATATATATATATATATATATATATATATATATATATATATATATATATATATAAACTTAAGCTACATAATTGTATAAAAGGGTCACTACTAAAACCATCTCCTTTACATCACTAAAATTTGGTATACTAACAACTTTTTTCAGGGTATAGCCTAAGGAGGTAAGCTAGAAGGACTACTGCTTTTTTTTTAAATGTAGCAACAATGTAAATTCTAATTTTTTTAGGGTTTAATTATAGATGGAAGAAAAAAATATCTCACTTTTATAATATGAATATTATAAATCACAACCATGTGAGTTTTAATTTTGTTAGAATAACTATGGTTTTAGTTCTTCCAAAAAATTTCTATGTATGACTTTAGATTTTTAAGAGTATAATTTGGCTTTAGTTTTGTCGTCTTTACAATTTAAAAAAATATATTATTTTTTACTCTCTTTTTTTCATTTATAAGAATTAAACAAATATAAACAAAAATTATAACACCTAGAACATTATGTCCAACGAACTAACCTAGTTTAGTTTCTCTCTGCATTTTAGTGATTTAAATAACAGCTTAAAAACACCAGAAACTAGTTTAAATTCATTCGATAATGCTTAAACTGGTGTATTTCAAATTTAGAGAGACCACAAATTTTAAAACTCAAAAATCGAGCATTAAAAGTTTTAGGACAAAATCTTCATTTGATTCTGGCTTTTGAAATTTGTGTAAGAGAAGAATCAAGGATACAGAACCATTAATAAAATTTGTGGAAACAATAAGAGGCTCTCCGCCCTGTACTTTAGACTCAAATACGTTTTTACCACTAATCAAACACTTCAGTTGTAACCGACATACCTTTTAATAAATATTTTAGAAATATTAAAATCTTTATATAAATATATAAAATATTTAGAATTTCAAATATATAAAATATATTAAAATTTTAAAAAAATAATTTAGATCATATATTAATTTATATAAATACAAAATGAATTGGAAGGTTAAGACCTCCCATTAATAAGAAGATCCGCCTCTGACTGTCGTTATTGTTTTCATCATCGTAGTTGCAGAGAAAGAGAGAACTGTGCAAAGAGAGAGAAAAAAAAATAGGAAAAAAATCAATTTTGAAAAACTTTTCTCAAAGCATATTTCATGTGTTCCGATGATTAGAAAAACTCATTCAAGAAGACATTATAAACAATCTAAAATTTTTATTTCAGAAGTTTTATTCTGAAAAACTTGTTTCAATTCCAAAAACTGTATTCTAAAAATCTTATTCCAAATTTCTTGTTTTGAAAAATTCTATTTGGGAAAATCTCATTTCCAAAATTTTGTTTCAATAGTTCTGAAAAACTAGACATTATAAACCGTAGAAAAACTTTTTCCAAATAATAGATGTTTGGGAAAACCTATTTCAGAAGACATTAGAAACATTCTGAAAAATTTATTTCAGAAATTTCATTTTGAAAAACTTGTTTCAAAATATATTTCATGAATATAAAAAATCTTGTTCCGAAAATTGTATTCTAAAAATCTTATTCCAAAAATTTTGTTTTGAAAATTCTATTTGGGAAATCACATTCTGAAAATCTTGTTTTGCAAATTCTGTTTGAAAAATCTCATTTCCAAAAATTTGTTTCAAAAATTCTGAAAAACTAATCCTAAAAAGTTTTTAAATTTTACAAAGGGTAAAACAGTCATTTTCAAAACTTTAGAGAGTGCACGAATAAATTGTGGGGGTGTGGGAAGTAAAACAAATGTCTATGTCACATCTACGGTTAATGTTTTAATGACCTGTCGTTGAACTTAGATTACTTGCTACCCTTTCAAAAGACGACCTTCTTTTCCTTTCTATCTTTACATTTTTCGGTTCTATAAATTGTCTCCCCAACTCCTAACTATAACATTTAACTCTTTCTAGTAAACAAAAAATTGGACATGACCACCCAAAACCAAATAACATATTCGAAATGCCAATGTTTTCTGAATTATGGTTGTTGTCATCTTGTAGAGGCCTTAAAAAATATCATGATCTTGCCGTAGATTGTGAGTAAATGTGAGTCAGGCAACAGCTATTGCAGCCACAAAAGCCTTCAAAACTGTGATATGGTGATTGCAGTAGGAAATCAAACTTGAACAATTGATTCTTCACTTCTTGATGGCCCATCTGAGTTGCGTGAACAAGAGGACTCTGAGTAGCTGTAGGATGATGCTCCAATCTTCTTCAAGGCATTGGATATGAAGCTGTTAGTGCTATAAGACTTAATGGAGCTATCTGAGTCCAGCATTCCAGTGTTCAAAAATGGGGGCTGATTCGGTGTAGGAACGTCTTCATTTGAATTAATCAGCATGTAAACAACTTGAGACATGGATGGTCTTAGGGAGGCAGAAGCTTGTGTGCAAAGCAACCCAATTTGAAATACCCTTGATGCTCCAGTTGCAGGATAATCATCTCCCAAGCAAGGATCAACAGCTTCAGTTAATGTGTTTGATCGGTAAAGTTTCCAAACCTGGTGTCAAAAATGATAATTTAGAGTAATTCCAAATAGAAAGTGTTGAAACCAGTAGCCCAGAAAATGAAAAAGGTTGTTTCAATTTTTGTGCAAGTTAGGCATACAAATCTTACAGTTTGTAGTAGCGAGCCAGAGTCCTCTCGGAAGACATTGTTTCTCCTCCCAGTTACAACCTCAAGAACAAGTACTCCAAAACTATACACATCAGCTTTATCTGTGAGTTGTCCTCTAATTAGGTACTCAGGAGCCATGTAACCTCTAATCCAAAAATAAAAATTCAGGTACGAATTAAGATTATGGGATGTAATTGGCCAATGATATTATTTCCATTTGACCCTCTTACAAGATCTATTGTGATTGTTATGGGAAAAAGTTGTTTTACTTTTATATCTAATGTTAGGAATTTCTGTTTATGTGAAATTGACTAACCGAAATTGAAATACGGAGCTGATGTTACCCAAATAATGGAAAATACAACGAAGCTCTAAATGTTGTATGGAACATGCTCAATATCACATGCTAAATCCAAGCACTTACAGTGTTCCAGCAATTCCAGTGCTCAAATGTGACTTATCTGCTCCAAAACACCGGGCAAGGCCGAAATCTGCAATCTTGGGAGTGAGATTCTCGTCCAGAAGAACATTGCTGCTTTTGATATCTCGATGAATGATTCTTATTTTGGTACCTTGATGAAGATATGCAAGCCCCTCTGCCGTTCCAAGAATGATATTAAACCTCTGCTTCCAGTTTAGAATCTGAGTTCTGTTTTTTTCTACAAAGCAGATTAGTACGTCACCTTCATGAAATTATAGATAAGAATTTGAAATTAAAACAAAAAATGACTTCACAATATAATAAAATAATAGGAACATACCAAAGATAAATTGGTCTAAACTCTTTTTGGGCAAGTACTCATACACAAGGAGGCTCTCAGGGCCCTCAATGCTACATCCCAATAGTTTGACAAGGTTCTTGTGTTCAATACCGCTAATCAAGTTCACTTCGTTGAAGAACTCATCCACCCATTGCCTGTTATTGAAGATCAATCTTTTAACTGCAACAACTTTCCCATTTGGGAGAATACCTTTGAAAACTGAGCCAGCTCCACCTTGGCCTATTTTTCTTGAAGAGTTAAAATAATCCGTGGCCTTCTCAAGAGTTTCGTACTTGTAATTCAAGCTAGATTTGGTTATGGAAGAGGGAATCTGACCAACATTATTGTTTTCTGGTGACGCAGGAGAAAAGAAACACAGCATAAGAAAGTGAAGACCTAACAATTCACAAATTTGACTTTATAGTGTGTAGTAAGTAGTAATGATAAACCCTTTTTTAGAATGTTCACCTTTTTTAATCCTAGTTAATTTTGTGAAGGCTATATAGGAGGCAGAGAGACTAAGCACTAAAATTGCAGCTGCTGCTAACACTTCTGCTACTATTACTCCTCCTCTTCTTAAGAATCCTGAAAAATTAAAAATCAGGCAATGAGATCAATACTTCAAAATAACACTAGTTGTTTGGTTGTTGAAAAAGAAAATTACTGTAACGAAACAAATTTTCCCCCACTCAGAGCGCCGTCTATGAATTAAGATCTGGGTTCTATATAGGCCAGTGTAGAAACATTGAAAAGCATTCGAGTCATAATTATAATGACTTAAGTGTGACAGAATTTTTGTTGACAACAAAAAGTGTACTTAAAATTGCGTACTAAAATCAAAGTAGATGAAAGTATATGAAAGTTCTAAGATAAGCTTCAATTCCCATTTGACAAACAAAAGGGAAAAACTTGAAACCAAGGCTGTAGAAAACAACTAGTGACTCAACAATAATTGTGGCCACATTCATCTGCAATTTCTCATAAAAGATCGTGAGAAAACCGTGCCTGCAACTGCAATTTAAAAGCTTGATTGAAACTAAAAGATCACTACGTTCATCCACAATTTCCCTTCAAAGATCGCGAGGAAATCGTGACAATGATTGCAATTGAAAACCTTGTTTGAAATAAAATGACACATACTCACCATTTTTCCCATCGGCATCGCCATCTTCATTGTAGAACTTGTTTGTCGAATACCTCAAATAACAGCCAGCATTCAAGGCCCTCCCATCCCTCTTAGGCAAGCACCCTCTCACCTCCTTCCCAGCTTTCCTCAAACACTCTCTGCACCCATCACTCCCAATGGTATTCCAGCACTGTGCCAATGCGTAAACCCCCTCAACCTCTCCCACACCAAAGCCACCACCATTTGCCAGAGCCCTGTTGGTCACAGTCTCAACCACCCTTCCAACGCTTTCCTCAAGTTCCAACCTTTCAGTTTTATCAACAACCGTTCCATGCTGTGAGGTGCAGTTCACTGTATCCCTCAAAGGGTCACTGACCTCCGCATAGAAGCTGTAGTTGTCATAGCGCAAGAAGCAGCCATCAAGGTAGATGCGCGCAGAGACAGAAGGTAAACAACGTGGAATCTTGGTACGGCTTGCTGCGTAGCAGAGAAGACAATCGGTGTTGGACAGGTCCTTGAAGCATTGTGCAAAGCCATAAATGGGAATCGACGAGCCTGAAGTGTTCACAAAGTGAGTGCCCCAGTTTTGGTTGGTCACCAACTGCGAGAGGCTCTCCATTTCCTTGGTGAAACTTGGGATGTAGTTGGCTTTCAGAGGGGCCTTGGCGGTTCCACAGTAGAGCCCTGCTTCGGTGATTCTTGGATCGGAGAGTGAGAAGGACAAAGACGAGAGGAAAAGTGTGGCGAAGAGAACCCATGATGACGGGTTGTTGTGGTGGTGGCTTAGATTTGAGGTGATGCTTTTGGTGTTCATTTCTGGGTCTGATATCATGGCTAACTACTTTTTTTATTGCCAACCATGTATGGGTGGGAGTTATTATAACGTGTTATTTTCTTTCTTGCTGCGTGTAAGAATGAGTGTTGAAAGAAGAGGCATGACAGAGAGAAAGCATGGGAAAAATTAGAATAGTTACAATTGGCAACTTTAAAATTTATTGATGCTTTATTGCTGTTTTCCCGTATTTGTGGAATGGCCTACTAGAAGAGTGATTGTTCCTAGATCTTCTGTGTGAACAACATAGCCGATAATCGCTTCTTACAACGGATTTCCATTCTTTTGCCATCCAAAAGAAAATTGTTGATGGGTTTTAAAAAGTAATGTGAACATGAATGCAGTCAATTATCCTACCAATATATTAGATCAATGACCAGAGAATATATATATATATAGAGAGAGAGAGAGAGAATGCAATTTAATAAATTAAACGTAAATTAAATTTTTTTATCATTATTAATATATAAAAAAAAGAACAAAATTGAAGACAATATAATTTTATAGTTTAGATTTCAATATATATGGCTGATAATAAAATAATTGATATTCAAAATAAAATCCTTAATAATCAAATAAATCTATAGATTAAAAAAAGGTAAAAAACACAATTTCTTTCAATAGTTTAAAAGATATATATAATAAAAATGAAAAGATAATTCCAAACTAAGGTTAATAATTTGTTGAATTAATTCAATAACATTAATATGGAGTGTAACTATAGTAGCTAAGTTAAGTTTTTATAGTTGGAAAATAAAGTGGTTAAAACTTTATGACATTTTAAAAATAAAGCTAATTAAGTTAATGAAAGCATAAAAATAAATCATTTAAAGTTTAATGATACCTTAAACATAAAATCAATAATATTAAATTATCAAAATCATAAAAAGTCAAGTCAAACATAAAACATAAAAAATAAAAAGGTGAAAAGGTTTGGCTGAGTGGATCTTAATTTGGCTAAGTTAGGAATTGAAAATAGGAAACAAAAATTGGACCTTATGATTCTCTCTAACTTTTTATGAAAGAGGAAGTTGATAATTGATAAATCTTTATGATAAAAGATAATTTGAGCCAAATACATCTTAGATATTTTATTTGATATTTTTAAATAATTGTCTTATTTAACTATATCACTAAATATCAAAAGATAATATTTGTCAAATCTTTTTAATATCGTAATATCTTCTTAAATCTTTTTAGATTTCCATAATAATCAAATATATCTCGAAGATATTGGATTATTTAGAAGATAATCAAAGAATATTATAATAACAGAAAAGGCTCAACCCATTCGCTTAGCTTTCACGCCTCCCATCATCATGTCTTCATCATCGTTCACCATGGATATAAGCAAACTTGGAGGAAGCTCATTATTTGGTATCTAGAGCCATGATTGTTATCAGTTTCTTCAAGAGATAAGTCTATCCTCCATTTTTGGTTAACTTTGTTAAGACAAAATTATCTATGCGCCTAAACGTTCTCATATTTTGAAGTTTAATCAAATAACATTAAAACGGGAAAATAATTGGAAAGTAACTTAGGGTGAAAACAAAAAAATTAGAACCTGAATCCCCAACATAGAAAACCTACAAAAAAACTTAGAGCTTGAATCCTCAACATAGAAAAGCTTAGGAAAACACTTAGGTTCTTAAGAAATAGGAAAACATCTAGGTCAGACGTAGGACTAAAGGCTATTATGCCTAAAACATCTAAGATAGTTGGAGTTAAACGCTTTATGCTTATCATACTTGAAAAAGGTATTTAACTTAGCTCTCGAAATCAAAACAAGTCAAGACGATGTCTTTGACAAAACAATCTAAAATATTTAAAGATTAAAATACAAAAGAAAGCTTGAAACAAGCTAAACGTTATCTGTCTAAGAAGAGACAAATACGAAAGAAGCGTTTACTTGACTAAACGATACCATGAGCTTAAACAATACTTTGTCCAATGATGAAGTCTTTAACAACACTTGGTATGTTTAGAAAAGAGCTTAATTGTTAGAAGCTACCTAATGGTAGAAAATAAAAAAAACACTTTGTTGTTATGAGCAAACATTAAGTGACATTAAATGCTCAATGTTTAAAAACAACAAAGATGATAAGAAAAGACGTATTTGTTGCATGCACAATTTACTCTATTGTTTGCAGATAAGTTATTCTACACACATCCACAGAACTACAGATCAAATATCAAAAGTGGACGTTTGTGGCAAAGGAAATATTCACATAATGTTTTTCACTTGAAGTCATGCCTAAAAAGAACGTACAACCTACTTCAAGCAAAGTACTAAAAAAGCATGTCTGCTTTGAAAAATGGACTTACCCAACGGCTAATATACGAAGAAAGAGAAAACACAAATATCAAGGCTAAAAGCTCAAGTCTAACAGACATATATCCATGAAGCCTTTAAATAGAAGATTTTTCAAAAGAAAATCAAGTGGATAGCTTAAGAGGATAGTCGAGTGAAAAACTTATAACGAAATATCCATCCTACAAGCATTCAAAAGAGAAGAAAAGAAAGAGCTCAAAAAATATAATACATCTGAGCTACAAAAGAGAAAAAAAGAAGAGAATAAAAGAGCAAAAAGAAAAACAAATACTCTCGAGCTTCATTGTTATATTATTTACTAATGTAAGAAAGAAAAGAAAATCACATGCGATTGTTTAAACGCCTTTGTATTGTATTTACATCCTCTCTATGAGACTTATAGTCTGAATGACTTGTACGCAATCGTTGGTTGCAATTATGAACAGAATCAAAATACTTAGAACTAAACTCAGTTTGAGTTGAGGAATCTAGGCGTGGTAGTTTAGTATTAGGAGTTGTGTGAATACTCAACCCATTTGTGCATCATTTGTGCATTCATTTGTGCATAATATAACTTTTCCACGTCGACTTCATGCTATCATTTGTGCATAATACTCAATTGCTTCATCTACATTGTGTATCTTACATGAGTATTGGAAAATGCACTTGATATCAAATGCTACATTAAGATGAAATCAATATGATTGCTCTGATACATATCATATACCTCTGATATACTGTTTTGAAGTGTTACACTGAGCTAAGATATACTCTAATACTATTTATATACTGCTCATACACTGTCATAGTGATATATCTCTTTTTAATAGGGGGAGCATCATATTCTTAAATGGTTTGTAAAAAACTTTTGATGTTTCTTTTAGCACATATGAATTTCATGTTACTTGTTCTGCCATTTTTTATTAATGTCCAAAGGGGGAGAGTAACTGGAAAACATGTTTCTTGTTGATCATCATAAAAAAAGAGGAAGATTGTTGATAGGAGAAGCTTGAACCTCCTTATGTATCTTGGTTTTTGATGATGAACAAAACAATGACTTTATAGTTTATTGCGCAATAAATGACATAAAAATTGTTTTTTCTTTATCTTGTTTGTGCTTGATATATGAATTCATTATTGTTAAATGAATCATGCTTTAAAACATATTGAATATCTCATTTCTGGTTGAAATATATGATTAAACATAATATATAATTTGTTAGATTTTACCATATCACTTAGTAAGCTTAATAGAGACAAATTGTTCTATAGTAATCAATTATAAAATGTATATAACCGACTAAAACAGAAAGCAAGCCATAACATGTTTCATAAGTGAGTTAATCTGTTTAGAATGGAAATTGGATAGACAATTTGCTTAAGTATAGGATTAATCAATTACATAAGTTTTCAATCGATTAAAACAATTTACTTTGTCTAATCCTTTGCATTTAAAGTTTGATTTGTTATAACTGTCAATTGAATTAATAACTGGCTTATTTGATTATATAATCGATTAGATGCTCAGGATAATATGTTAAAATAGAAGCAAAAGCTTAACAAATTACATAAAAACCTTAATCGATTATAATGCGTTAGGATTCAAAAAAAATTATATATATGCATCTTGAGACCTATTTCAAAACAAGAATTGCTATCATTTTCAAATACTTACAAGAGCGTTCAAGAAGTGATCTTAGAGAATCAAGGCTTCGTTGGTGTCTTACTCATCAAGATTCTTTCAAGAAAAGTGTGCTAAAGTTGTTCTGATTTGATCTACACTAGAGGCGTGTATCTTAGAGATCAGGTTCTTCATTGACAATCTTTGTATTGTGTTCCTGTGCGAGTTTTCCAGGGGTTAAGGGCTGTGAGTGCTCCTGTATTGTAAGAGATTGATGATTGTTCTTCTCTTGGGTTGCTATATTGATTTTGAGTTATGAGAGGAGTGCATTGAGAAGGGTATTTCTATATTTCTTTAAACTCAATCATTTATAGTGGAATCCCTTCAACTCACGTTGTTGAAGGAGGACTGGATGTAGGCTTGGGATCAGCCGAACCATTATAGATTGTCCGTGTTGATCTTTCTGTATCCCTTCTCTCTTGTTCATTCATCATTTTTGTTTATTTCTTTCAAGAAAGCTAAAGAACTCATAAAGATTTTGCAAAGATCATTTTAAAAGGGCTAATCCAATTCACCCCCCTCTTGGCTTGAGATATGAGGCATTTCTTTTCTTACATTCAAGTTTGACTTGTGGTTGAGAGTGGAGCATGAGTGAGTGTTGGGATGTACCTGAGTATGTGATTGATGAGCATGAGAGTGGAGGATAAGTCTACTTGTTGTACCTCGTAAATCACGATTGTATTTGTGGATAGATACTTCCTTTCGCCTTATGTGCATTGGAAGGGTTATTCGGGTATTGAGTCTTCCTTGTATGGGGGTGAAGGTGTATTCCTTGTCCTTATGTGGCAATACTACATGTTCCTTCGCGAAATTGCGGGACTACTTGAGCATATCTGTAGGGGAGGCTACAGATGATCTATAGGGGAGGCTACAGGTGGGCTATAGGAGCGACTATAGTCGGTGAGGTAGGCACATGAGTGAGACAAACTCTTTCCACTATGATGTTATGGTATGGTGATGCTCATAGTGTTGTTCATGATTGGGATAATCATGATGGTGATGTATCTATGATGATGATCATGGTACTTGAGATGTTCTAGGTGTTTCTATGTTGATAGCGGTGTTACTATAATAGTTATAGTAGGTCGTTAGCATAGACGCTAATGGGTAGATAGACCAAGGGTTTAAGTTTGAGACGTTGGAGATGACATCGATGGATAAAGACCAAGGATCGAGTAATTCATTATGTTTGAATTGTTTATGTTAAAATATTAGGAATCCTATTGTTATTACTACTATGTATGGGGTGGTTGTTTATGGTTGATATAATCAATATGTTTATATCTTGTTATTATGATTACTTTATTGGTAGCTTACCCCATATGTGTTTGTGTTTGTGTTTGTGAATGATATTATCGGCGATGATCGTATAATGTGTTATACATGAGTAGATGATATTGCAGATGTTCCAGAGATGTGCTCGTGCGATGATGGGAAAGATTTGAGTTTCTTTAAAAATTTCTTTTGGTATAGACATTTGAAACAATCTAACTGTAGTTGGTTTATTTCCTTAGTCATTTTAATTACTTTTAGAATAATGTAATTGGACAAGACTTTTGAAACCATTATGCTTTAAATAAGTTATGTATGTTTAAAGGATAAGGTTTTTAAAAAATACATTTAAGCACTATAAGAAAGTTTAAAATTTATCGATTTTTGTAAACCATGGCATCCTAGAATTTAGGACGTTACAACTATCTTTTATTATCATTTACAAGGTCGAGCATTTAAGTATTCATTTTGACAAATCCAAAACGCGATACACATGCTATATTAAAAGGGTTGCGAATTTTTTTCCATTAATACTATTCAACCCCCCTTCTAGTGTTTTTCAGGTACTTTAAATATGTCTCTATGATTTCTTTACCATATGCTCTGATTCTATGAAATAACAATTAGAATAATTTTTTGCTTTGATATACTTGCGTGAAAAATCTTTCTGAAAAAAGACAACAAAACAACTAGTATGATAGAATTGAATTTAGTTATGCATATGCTCTGAAATAAATATATCACGTCTTGTATATCAATTGTTTTTTATATCTTCGGTACTTATTTCATGTTAGCATGTGTATTTGTTAAACATAAAAAAATAGGGAGATTGTCAAGACAAGATTGTCTATGCAAACCTTATTTTGAAGTTTAATATAATGTCTCAAACAAAATAGTGCTTAATCGTCTAGGACAATTATTAAAAGTGCTAAATGCTACTCTCTAAGTGCCTAATCTATACAAGAACATCTAACGTATGTTTAATAAGCATTAAACACTATAAAGTTCATAATAGAACATCTAATCGCGAATGCATCTATCAAAAAGTTAGATAGTCTAGGATACATATAACCAACACTAATGCATGTATATTCTAGTATACTTTTGTCTGTTATGTTGTGCTATATTTTTTCTGTCCAGATTATCAACTTTATCAAAAAGCATGCTCAAAACCAAAACAACGTTAAGTGATAGGAAGATATTCAAGGGATGTCTCATACATGCTTTATGCATGCTCTTTTCATATGTTCAACACAATTGCTCTGTCAAGACGCAACGTAGCTTCTGACTCTACTATAAAGGCAACATCCCTACAAGAAAGTCAAAAGATTTGAGTAACAAATATTTTTCGAAGACATATATGTAAAAAGGGTTGCATGAAGAGAAGAAAAAGAACTTTTTATTGTCAAGATATTTGCAATTCGCTCACTGTTTGTCTTGTAGATTAACATTGTGCTAACTTATTGTCAAAATCTTTACTTTTAGTTGATACATCAAGATTGTGTAGCTAACTTAAAACAATGTAAAAATCTTTACTTTTACTTGATTCAGAGACACAAGACATAAATAAACATAAATCACAACAATAATCAAAAGAACGAACAAATTTATTTCATCTAACTTCATATCAAGTTAAGAAATTACAGTAAAATCAACTTCGATAGGCTTAAGACACCATGAATGATAAAAATATTATAAAAATAGAGGAAAAGAGGGAATGACGTGGAATAAGAGAGAAGGTTGAAATTAGGCCTCCAAAGAGTTCCTAGACTCCCTTTTCTACTTTTCTCAAGTCTCCTCATATAGAATTTGATTGGACTTTGGGTTTGGCTTTTATGTTGATGAAATCTCATTTCTGATAATGTAAATTCTTCAAATATCTTTAAATAATCATAAATGTAATTTATCTGGCTGATGGTTATGAATATCACATGCACAAGAAGTTCTATCTCTTCATATGAACAATACAAACACGATCAGGGTATACCATTATGATCATTGATCAACAAAGACTCATGTAGATAACTAAAATGACGCATGCAAGTGGAAAAAGTCTCACATGCAAAAAAAAATAATAGAAAAAGACTAAAAAAACAACTAAAACTTAACTTACCTAAACGAAGAAACTAATAAATCCAAATTAAAGAACTCGTCGCAGATCAATTCTACGTTTGAATTCTTCACTCAAACAAGTAAAGAGAAATAACTCTTAAAAAGAAGTTTGATAACTTTAAAAAAGTAATTTATAAAAAAATAATATGTTTTAAAATAATAAAACTCGTTTATAATAAAACTATTTATATTTAAAAAATTAATATTAAAATAAAAAGTCTCACTATTTTTAAATTAATGTTGCCTTTTTAAATTGTCAATTTAATTGAAAGTTTTTATTAGGGACTCAAAATTCAATTAAATATTTTTTGATTATTTTTGTTAAAATAATGTATATTTAAATTTTGTATTATTGGACAATAAGAAATTATTTTAAAAATAATTAAAAATGCTAATAAGATTAATTTAGGTCATTCATAATATTTAAAAAGTTCAACTAGATTATTTATATTCAAAACGTGTTGTATTAAAGACGAGGACGGATATTTTATTTGTTCATAAAAAAACAAAAACTAATATTTGAAGTTATTGCTTTAGATTCTTTAGTTGTAGAAGCTCCTAGAGTGTTTGAAACAATGTGCCACGTAAGTGATCCCCAACTTCCAATTTGATAGTGATTAACAATGCGTCGGTGTGCTACAGTGCTGTCTGTAGCCTTTGCTAACCTAACATCTGTCCATGCGTGCAATGCTGCCAACGCAGACATTTGACCAATGAGCATAACAAAGTAGTTTTTCAACATAGTAGGTTAAAAGAATATAACGTTTTCGATTTGTCTCATTTATACTATATAAGTTCTTACAATATTTAATATGAATTGATAAAAGTTTAGTTTATTCTGCATACTTGTTCACCAATCAGACCTTTTATATTGATAAAATAACTATTTGATCTTTTAAGTAAAAATAAATTAATTAAGATGTACTTACTTAAATAAAATGAACTATATTAAATTATAGTATAAACATTAGAATAGCTTAAAGTATATCATATTTTTTTTTCACAACTTATGGAGAAAATGTTTTTTTTTTTCTAAAATATATGAAGTTCAGTTTTAGTTTTTATAAGTAAATTTGTTTCGCTGCCATTCTTATATTAAATTATATTGTTTTTTTAGATTTTTGTATAATTTAGATAGTGTCTTGTAAATTAAGAAACTAGTTTAGATGGCACTTAACAGATTAAAATTATTCTACGGTAAAATTACAAGAACAAAGATTACAGAAACAAAAACACTGAAAATAAGAGACTAAAAGACATCAACTATGTATACTCCTCTCAACTTTGCATTAACTTCTATATTTGTAACCTAACTTGTTAAATAAAAATTGTTTGATTTAGAGTGATTATAACAAATTTAATGTTCTTTTTATGCATATTTATGAAAGTTATATTCATACGAAGGATCTAGAAAATAGTGGTGATTTTTAAATATGACTTCCGATTATTTCATTAATAAAATGTTAAGATATAAATATAATTTCCATTATGTTTTATTTTATAAAAACTATTATCTTTCTAGAATTTCTATCTAAACTTTACTCATATCTTCTTCTAGAATTATGATTTTATTCTTCATGATTTTAAAAATCAAAGATCATAGGAGTGATCTTAGCAAAAGAACTCTACACATCCAACCAATTAAAGCTAAAAGTAGAGTAAATTTATTTTTTATCCGTTTTTTTAGGAAGCTTTATGTGTAACATTAAAAATTTAATTCAGTGAGCTTCAATGGTCTAGGGTGCTACCCAAGGACTACTATGTGTTCACTTAATAGTGAGTTTTAGTGATTTCTAATGTAGGAACACTACTATGTGTAGTGATGTATGAAGTATATTGACATCATAATCAATAATTAGATTATTCTGACTCTATTAATATTAGACTTACATAGAGAAAGATACATAGTTGTAAGAGTTGAAAGAGGTTCATATCTGGAGCTTCACTAAGAGATCAAACTCAGATATAGAATTTATCCTGTCATACTCTATGGATTAGAAAGCGGTCCGAACATGATATAGTTATAACTCTGGAGAGGTAGAAGTGAATGAGTAATGATAAATGCAAAATCTCAGATTTCTACTTAATGTATTAGTCATTCGGAGATTGTGTCAAAATGTATAATTTGTTTACGAAAGAATCATGAGAGTTTTTGTATGTATGATATTCTTTATATTATTAATGATTGAGTGTGATGTGTGACTTGCAAAATTTATATGATTTTCTTTAAGAAAATTGGATTTAAAAATAGTAGTATGATTTAAATTTTCTCTCCTTTGCCTTGTATGTTTTGTTGTGATTTTGGTATCTATTTGTTATGAACATGTATTTTACGAGAGGAGAAAATAATGTAGTAACGTGAGAGAACACTAAGGTTGCAACGGGGATGTCTAGTTAATTTCATAATTTGTATTATAAATATGAATTGAACTTTATTTCTTTTGAAATACTATTTTAATAAATATTCAACTCTACATGATATAATTTCTAACTATTACAAACTATATCGAGATATAATTATGTAATAATCTATTTGATAACACTTATTTGTTAAAAATTGGATTGTTACTCATACTTCTATATATTTAAAGTTTAGAAATTTAGAATTTAAATTTAAATATCAATTAATTGAAGCAATAAATACTTTATTTAAATTTAATACTAATTTTGTATATATAATTGTATGTGTTTTACATTATATCATGATTTTAGAGTCAGTACGATCAAATAATGATCCTTTCAAGTCCATTATAATTTCAAGAGTTTAGTGTAGGACTCAAATTCTCCTTTCAAGGGAACGAAGCGAGATAAATTAGGCAGACAACCTCTACACCCTTTTCCTTATATTGTGAAGGTGATTTTCACTACATGGATGAACATTACACACTACGCCTTCTTAATTTCTCTATACTTTTAGAAGTGTTACGAATAATTTAATTTTTACATTGAATAAAAATAATAAAATTAAATGTCATATAAAATAAAAAATTCATAAACCTATATAATTTTAGATTAAGAGTGACATGGATTTCTTATATAAATTAGATTTAAACGATATTTTATGTAATCTCAATTTAGTAACTCTCAACTCCAAAAGTCCAACAGAAAGTTATGGATGACAACTCTACGACTTAATTCATACTCCAAGTCAAAAGAATAATTTTGGAAGTACATCAACCCGCTGCACTGTTTGAGCATTTCAAAATGATAAAACACCAACAAAGCAACAGAAACCAGAAAGTGCTCCGGAAAAAAATGGGATAGAAACCTTTTCACACTGGAATGAAAATTGGCTAGTATTGTTCAAACAATGAGCTTAATTAGAATACAAACTTACCGGATATAGATTTTAATCATGATTCTGATACTATATTAGAAGTAAATTTATAAAACTAATTTGTAAGATGAGATTTGTATTCATTTATAAATTATGAATTGGTTTTGTGTAAACTTTCAAAATTAACTTTATTGTTACAGTGAATTATCAATCAAATGTCATTTTTATTAAAACTTTCATATATTTTATTGTTTATAAATGAGTTAACCTTAAATTTCTTTTTTATATTTTAAATTTTATTTGTTTCTTGTGGAAAGCTAAATAGTATTTTAAATTTACTGTAATAGAGTTAATAATTCATACGCTATTATTATAAATAGAAAGTTGTAACATCCCAAAATACAGTAACACCATGTAGTAGAATTAATTACATTTAATGATAAACAATTCAGTCTTAAATTAACGAAAGCAAGGGTTTAGGCTGAACGGCCTTACAAGAAGTTAATTACAAAACCACGCTCGACCTAAGCGCCCCCGATCAACCCATTTACAAAGCAAAGATACAAACCGAACGTCTACTGTTCGGACTTCACCTCAACTTCCACCAGATTCGCATCCTCCAAACCTTCTTCTTCTAGTGTTTCCTCAAGTAACGCGTCCCCATCTGCTCACATCCACACGGATGATCATCGCATAGACAGGACGGACATACAATGACGATCGACAACGCAAGGAAAAGAACACAGGGTAAGCTTATTGAATTTAATTCAAGGAAAATCATTCATTTCATAATACATCAAACATATCAAATATTTCACAACATATAATTAAATCAATCCCTTAACTCAAATCAATTCCTGATACTAGACTGACCGTCCGGACTGTATGAATCTGTGTAGCTACAGGCGTCCTTGCACCCGAGTGATGTAGTAACTGTATTACACTCGACAGCTGCCACTCGAGGTTAGTTCGTTTCTTACGTCGCCCATGTTAACTTATGGACTAAGGACCTCCTACCATTCCCACACATGAACTACTCTCCTCTACGTGAAGACGAGTATCACGGAATATCAGGATGGACCAAGCCAGCATTAGCATGCCCACAATCATACTTTACACAATTCCATATTCAACCATGAGTCGTTCCTCCCTGGAACGCTCGTCCAAAATTCACAACCGTTTATTCATCTCATATAATGTTCATCATTTATAATCTTTCACTTTTATTTTCATTTTTGTCTTTCAGTCCAAGTACATAAAATTCACGATCTCTTTATAACGAGAACAATTGTGAGGGACGAGACCGAAGAATTTGCCCTGTTCCAAAATAAAGTAATACCGGCTACAAGATAGATGGACGACCTATATTACAAGGTGGCTCGACACGGTCGGTCGACCCAGATGGACGACCTACATTAAGAAGGGTACTCGACACAGATGGACAACCTGTATTAAGAAGGGTGCTCGACACAATCGGTCTGCATAGATGAATGACCCGTATTAACAATGGTTGCTCAACATGGTCAGTCGACACAGATGGATGATCTGTGTTATCATGGGTGATCAACAGGGTTGGTCGACATAGATGGTCGACCTGTATTAACAATGGTACTCGAAACGGTCGGTCGACCCAGATGGACGACCTGTATTAAGAAGGTTGCTCAACACAGTAGGTCGACACAGATGGATGATCTGTATTATCAAGGGTGCTCGACACTGTCGGTCGACACAGATGGATGATCTGTATTAACAAGGGTGTTCGACACTATTCATCATGAGTTCTAAGTAGAAGACCGACACAACTCATCCTCAACCAGAATTCTTCCCAAATGAAAGAGTTCAACTATTTCAAAGGAGTTACTGAGAATACCGATCGGTCAAAGACCGTTTCGATAACGAACGTTCATTATCATAGAATTTCATATTTAAATTCAACTTACAGTAACACATTTTTCAATATAAACTTTCATACATTAAATTACTCATATCATAGCACAATCCATACTTTTCGTACATTATCTCATCATCAAAATCATATAGTAAAGTCTGATACCATAGATCATACTCAATAAAATTCACAGAACATGCATCCGACACAGTATAACTCACAGAACAGTCATGCATCACAATATAACTCAAGAATTAAATTTAATAAGCTTCCCTTACCTGGATCAGAAGTGAACGTCCTAACTCAAGGTGTTTGGTTCGTCCGCTAACAGTTCTCTACTCTCACAGGATCACTTAATTCTTCCAACCCGATCTAACCATAAAAACCAAGAAATACTAAGAACTTAACCCTTCATGCAACCAGGATTCGGCTTTGCATGAGACAGAAAATGTTCGACGAAGAAGAGAGACTTACCAGTATCAGAACGTTGAGGTGATCGGTTCAAAACGAAGCTCACGACACCAGGAATGGTTCTACGGTTTCTGAAACGTGAACGGAGAAGAGAAAGAAGAAGTTTCAGTAGAGAGAAGGTAGAGGTTTCTAGAGAGAAGGTGAAGAAAATGAAAAGTTAAAATCTGAGGAAGAAGAAGAGTGCATGCAGAGAGTGACGCGAACTTCAGAAAAGTCATTTTTGTTTAAAAACCAACGTCCGTTCTCTTGCTGCCACTTGTCTTCCACTACTGATTTAGGAACATTCCATCACGACACCTAGCAGGAAGGCAGTGAGTCTGGAAGTGCGTTTTTAATGTACGGCAGAAGGGTTTTTAGAGCAATTAAAGAGGATGAGACAGGGGATTAATGGTGCTCGTTTTTTCTAGGGTCTTACATTCTCCCTAACTACAAAAATTTTCGTCCTCGAAAATTAAGACTTACTCGAGAATAAGTGAGGGTACAAACCCTTTATGGCGCTCTCGACTTCCCACGTAGTGTCGCCCGTCTTTTCATTCCACACTACCTTCACCATTCGGACAGCTTTCCGCTTGTAATATTTGGTATCACTCTCAACAATGCGCACCGGCTGCATCTCCAACGTTCGGTCTGGACGAAGTCGAACGTCTTCCAACTCCAGTACGTGAGATGGGTTCGCTATGTATTTCCGAAGTTGGGAAACGTGGAAAACTGGGTGAAGGTTCGACAGTTGAGGAGGCAATGCTAGCTCATACGCTACTGGGCCAATCTTCTTTAGTATTTGATATGGTCCGACGAACTTCGGGGATAATTTCTTTGGTCGCATAGCTCTGCCTACTCCTGTGGTTGGATTCAGTCTAAGGAATACGTGATCGCCAGCTTGGAACTCTAACGGCCTTCTTCTCTTGTCGGCATAGGACTTTTGCCTGCTCCTCGACATTTTCAACCTCTCCTGGATTAACTTCACTTTCTCCGTCGTCTGCTGGATAAGTTCGGGTCCAGTTAGCACGTTCTCTCCTTCCTGGAACCAACAGAGTGGCGTTCGACATCTTCTACCATAGAGAGCTTCAAACGGTGCCATTCCAATGCTAGCCTGAAAGCTATTATTATACGTGAATTCCACCAGTGGCAAGACTTCATCCCAAACGCCTAAGTGATCTAGGACGCACGTCCTCAGTAAGTCTTCAAGCGTCTGGATGGTCCTCTCCGATTGGCCGTCCGTCTGAGGGTGATAAGCTGAACTCATCTGCAACTTGCTTCCCAACTCACCTTGCAAGGATTGCCAAAACCGAGATGTCAACCTCGTGTCTCGGTCAGAAATTATGCTCGACGGCACTCCATGCAGACGAACAATTTCCTGAATGTAGAGCTTGGCCAAATTGGTCATCGACATCTTCAAATTTACTGCCAGGAAATGGGCGCTCTTCGTCAGTCGATCCACGATCACCCAAATTGAGTCATGATTCCTGACCGTACGTGGTAGGTGGGTCACGAAATCCATGGAGATGCTGTCCCATTTCCATTCAGGAATTTCCAGTTGCTGAAGTAATCCGCCAGGTCTTTGATGCTCCGCCTTCGCTCGTTGACAGGTTAGACATGATGCCACAAAACGAGCGACATCATTCTTCATTCCGGGCCACCAGAAAGACTTCCTAAGGTCTTGATACATCTTGGTCATGCCAGGATGCATGCTAAGACGGCTGTGATGACCTTCCTCCAAAATAATTCTCTTCAGCTCTCCATCATTCGGAACGCAAGTCCTATTCATGTAGCGTAGAAGACCATCTGTTCCGGTATTGAAATGCTTAGCTTTATCTGTACCGAGTGCACTCAAGATCGACACCAACTCTTCATCCTCCCTTTGCTTGATCCTGATTCGGTCGAACACGTCACTTGCTATTCTGAAGTTGCAGCATTTGATACTGTTCGACTCCAATTCAAAATGCAATCTCAGATCTCTAAAGCTCTCCACCAGATTGAGTTCTCTCACCATCATAACTGAAATGTGAAATGATTTCCTGCTTAGGGCGTCCGCCACTACATTAGCCTTCCCTGGATGGTAGAGTAACTCGAACTCATAATCCTTTAGAAACTCAAGCCACCTCCTCTGCCTCATGTTTAACTCCTTTTGATCGAAGAGGTACTTGAGACTCTTGTGATCGCTGAAGACCTGAAAGGTGGCTCCGTACAGATGATGTCTCCAAATCTTCAGAGCAAAGACGATCGCCGCCAGTTCCAGGTCGTGTGTCGGATAGTTTCTCTCGTGAATCTTCAATTGTCGAGAAGCGTACGCCACTGCTCGTCTCTCTTGCATCAGCACACAGCCTAAACCTTGATGAGAGGCATCATAGTAGACTTCAAATGGTTTGGCAGTGTCTGGAATCACTAAAACCGGAGTGCTCGTCAACTTCCGCTTAAGCTCTTGAAAACTCTCTTCACACCGATCGGTCCAAGCGAACGGGTGATCCTTGCGCGTAAGCTGCGTTAGTGGTGCGACTATCTTAGAAAAACCTTCAATGAAACGCCTGTAGTAGCCCGCTAGACCAACAAAGCTACGCACCTCAGTGACTGAACGTGGACTCTCCCATTCCAGTACCGCTTGAACTTTAGCTGGATCTACAGAGATGCCTCCAGCCGACACCACATGCCCCAAGAACTGAATTTCCTTCATCCAGAATTCACACTTAGACAACTTGGCATATAACTCCTTCTCCCGCAACACTCCAAGTACAAGTCTAAGATGTTCTTCATGCTCGTCTTCGGTCTTGGAATAGATGAGAATATCATCTATGAAGACGACCACAAACTTATCCAAATAAGGCCTGAAGATGCGATTCATATACTCCATGAACACTGTTGGGGCGTTCGTAACACCGAACGGCATCACCACGTACTCGTAATGCCCATAGCGAGACCTGAACGCTGTCTTCTGGATGTCATCCTCCTTAACCCTGATTTGATGATACCCGGATCTCAAATAAATTTTTGAGAACACTGCAGCCCCATGCAATTGATCCAGCAGGTCATCTATCCTTGGCAACGGGTACTTGTTCTTGATGGTCAGCTTATTCAATTTCCTGTAGTCTATACATAACCGAGAGCTGCCATACTTCTTCCTTACTAACAGCACGGGCGCTCCCAGGGTGATACGCTCGACCTAATAAACTGTTTCTCCATCAACTCTTCAATCTGCTCCTTTAGTTCAGCTAACTCTGCAGGCGACATCCGATAAGGCTGAACCGAGATAGGAGCTGCTGTCGTCACCAAATCAATGGTGAATTCAACTTCACGATGAAGAGGAAGTCTAGGTATTTCTTCCGGAAATACGTCCAGAAATTTGTCCACAACCGATCGTCCTCCACTATTATTGTCCTTGGACGATCGTTCCAAACTTGCATCCTTAACTCCTCCGTCTTCATGTGTCATGATGAGAAAACAGCTGGCGCCCTCCATAATATCTTCTTTCAACTGACCGAGCATCACTAACAATTTCTCCTCTTCTTCACCAGGAAAGATTAATTCCTTCGCTCCACAATCTATAAGAATGCAATTGGTAGCCAACCAATCCATTCCTAAAATCACTTCTAAATCCTTCAAAGGCAAACAGATCAAATTCACCTTATAACTACGCGCCTCAACCACAATAGGACATCTAATGCATACGGTAGATGTCCTAAGCTCTCCAGCCGTTGGGGTCGACACCACCAGGTCGAACTGCATATCTCTCTCAACTATTCCCAATTTCTCAACACACGCCTTCGAGATGAAGGAGTGAGTCGCCCCCGAATCAAACAGCACACGACAAGATATCCCATACAGCAAGCATTCACCGGTTATAAGGTTACCTGAACTTGCTGCTTCCGCTCCAGTTATAGCATATACGCGCCCCACTGCTTGTGCTCTGCCACCTCTCGGTTGATTCCTTCCAGCATTTGGTGGCCTCAACACAGCGCGTCCACCCATGTTGCACTCACTCTCCAAGTGCCCATTTCTTCTACATCGAGTGCAGAATTTACCTCCCACCAGTTGAGGGCAGGACGAACGATAGTGTGGTCCTCCACACTGGAAACAAGTAATGTTTCCTGGCTGCCCAGACTGTCCGGCAGTGATCAGCGCTCGTGATCCACTTGTATTTGATTGACTTGGACGAGTGTAAGGAGTACTTCTCATATTAGCAGTACCCCTGGATACGACCGGTCCTCTAACCACCTGTGGCTGCTTCTTTTGACGTTCCACCTCTGCCATATTCTTCTCTAGTACTTTGGCTCTTTCCACCATGGCAGGAAATGACCGAATGCATAAACTTGATATCAACACCTTCAGGTCGCTCCTTAGCCCATTCTCGAACTTCCTACACTGCCACTCTTCACTAGTGGCCATAGTGTTGAACCTCAACAACTGCTTGAAAGCATTGGTGTACTCCGATACAGACTTTCCCCCTTGCACCAACTGAAGGAACTCCACTTCCTTGGCGTAGCGAACGCTTCATAAAATTTGTTCCTGAAAACTTCCCAAGTGATGGGAGCATGAGCGTCTGTCAGGATAGTCTTCACGCTCGCCCACCAGTGGCTGGCCTCACCAGTCAACAGGTATTCAATAAACGCCAATCTGTTGTCGTCAGGGCACCTCTTCGCATTATAAATCTTCTCCATGTCCCGCAGCCACTGATCTGCCTCATCAGGAAGACATTTTCCATTAAACTTGGAGGGATGATGTTGAAGAAAGCTCTCCAAACTCCATTCAGCATGTTGAGTAGCGTTCGAAGAGGACGCTCCCGGTGTACTTCTGGTAGCGGCAAGGATATCCATCAACTGCCTCTGTGTCGCTTCAGAGTTGGCGCGAGCGGCCTCCAGACTCTGCAGAGCGTTCTGATTTTGCTGCATCAGAGTAGCGTTCTGTTCCATCAGAGTCGTATTCTGTTGTTGCAGTCTCTCAATCACCGTTTCCAACAACCTAGAGTTGTTGGACGCATCAGGGTCAATAGGTTGCGGTGGAGGAGGGAGTCTAGGAGCCATTTGTTTTCTGGAACCGAGAAGAAGAGCGTTAGTCATGTTCAACGAGTTTGAAAAAATAACTCATTAAACACATATTAAGCACACAGCAAAAACACAGTGCACTCATAACCTACAGTGTCCTTTTAATAGAACAAAACTTCTCTGATACCACTAATGTAACATCCCAAAATACAGTAACACCATATAGTAGAATTAATTACATTTAATGATAAACAATTCAGTCTTAAATTAACGAAAGCAAGGGTTTAGGCTGAACGGCCTTACAAGAAGTTAATTACAATACCACGCTCGACCTAAGCGCCCCCGACCAACCCATTTACAAAGCAAAGATACAAACCGAACGTCTACTGTTCGGACTTCACCTCAACTTCCACCAGATTCGCATCCTCCAAACCTTCTTCTTCTAGTGTTTCCTCAAGTAACGCGTCCCCATCTGCTCACATCCACACGGATGATCATCGCATAGACAGGACGGACATACAATGACGATTGACAACGCAAGGAAAAGAACACATGGTAAGCTTATTGAATTTAATTCAAGGAAAATCATTCATTTCATAATACATCAAACATATCAAATATTTCATAACATATAATTAAATCAATCCCTTAACTCAAATCAATTCCTGATACTAGACTGACCGTCCGGACTGTATGAATCTGTGTAGCTACAGGTGTCCTTGCACCCGAGTGATGTAGTAACTGTATTACACTCGACAGCTGCCACTCGAGGTTAGTCCGTTTCTTACGTCGCCCATGTTAACTTATGGACTAAGGACCACCTGCCATTCCCACACATGAACTACTCTCCTCTACGTGAAGACGAGTATCACGGAATATCAGGATGGACCAAGCCAGCATTAGCATGCCCACAGTCATACTTTACACAATTCCATATTCAACCATGAGTCGTTCCTCCCTGGAACGCTCGTCCAAAATTCACAACCGTTTATTCATCTCATATAATGTTCATCATTTATAATCTTTCACTTTTATTTTCATTTTTGTCTTTCAGTCCAAGTACATAAAATTCACGATCTCTTTATAACGAGAACAATTGTGAGGGACGAGACCGAAGAATTTGCCCCGTTCCAAAATAAAGTAATACCGGCTACAAGATAGATGGACGACCTACATTAAGAAGGGTACTCGACACAGATGGACAACCTGTATTAAGAAGGGTGCTCGACACAATCGGTCTGCACAGATGAATGACCCGTATTAACAATGGTTGCTCAACATGGTCAGTCGACACAGATGGATGATCTGTGTTATCATGGGTGATCAACAGGGTTGGTCGACACAGATGGTCGACCTGTATTAACAATAGTACTCGAAACGGTCGGTCGACCCAGATGGACGACCTGTATTAAGAAGGTTGCTCAACACAGTAGGTCGACACAGATGGATGATCTGTATTATCAAGGGTGCTCGACATTGTCGGTCGACACAGATGGATGATCTGTATTAACAAGGGTGTTCGACACTATTCATCATGAGTTCTAAGTAGAAGACCGACACAACTCATCCTCAACCAGAATTCTTCCCAAATGAAAGAGTTCAACTATTTCAAAGGAGTTACTGAGAATACCGATCGGTCAAAGACCGTTTCGATAACGAACGTTCATTATCATAGAATTTCATATTTAAATTCAACTTACAGTAACACATTTTTCAATATAAACTTTCATACATTAAATTACTCATATCATAGCACAATCCATACTTTTCGTACATTATCTCATCATCAAAATCATATAGTAAAGTCTGATACCATAGATCATACTCAATAAAATTCACAGAACATGCATCCGACACAGTATAACTCACAGAACAGTCATGCATCACAGTATAACTCAAGAATTAAATTTAATAAGCTTCCCTTACCTGGATCAGAAGTGAACGTCCTAACTCAAGGTGTTTGGTTCGTCCGCTAACAGTTCTCTACTCTCACAGGATCACTTAATTCTTCCAACCCGATCTAACCATAAAAACCAAGAAATACTAAGAACTTAACCCTTCATGCAACCAGGATTCGGCTTTGCATGAGACAGAAAATGTTCGACGAAGAAGAGAGACTTACCAGTATCAGAACGTTGAGGTGATCGGTTCAAAACGAAGCTCACGACACCAGGAATGGTTCTACGGTTTCTGAAACATGAACGGAGAAGAGAAAGAAGAAGTTTCAGTAGAGAGAAGGTAGAGGTTTCTAGAGAGAAGGTGAAGAAAATGAAAAGTTAAAATCTGAGGAAGAAGAAGAGTGGATGCAGAGAGTGACGCGGACTTCAGAAAAATCATTTTTGTTTAAAAACCAACGTCCGTTCTCTTGCTGCCACTTGTCTTCCACTACTGATTTAGGAACATTCCATCACGACACCTGGTAGGAAGGTAGTGAGTCTGGAAGTGCGTTTTTAATGCACGGCAGAAGGGTTTTTAGAACAATTAAGGAGGATGAGACAGGGGATTAATGGTGCTCGTTTTTTTCTAGGGTCTTACAAAAGTCCATTCAACGCATTTATATTTGCAAATATAACATTTCAATAAAAAAAACTAGTAATTAGTATAATAGTATTTTTTTAATCGTGTATTATATTTTAATTTTTAAAAAATAAATTAAAATAATAGTTTCAATTTATTTATACAAATCTTGTAAAAAAGTTATTATATATATAAAATTTACTCAATATGCATTTATATTTGTAAATATAACACTTGAATAAAAACTAATATAATAATATTTTTATGGTGTATTATATTTTAATTTTAAAAAAATATTATAAAATAATAGTTTGAACTTATTTATAGAAATATTATAGAAAAGTTATTAAATAATTATATATGTATATAAAAAAGCATACTTGGTTCCTCCTGTCACATGTCATCGCACTTCACCAATTGCAAGGATCAGCTCTGGGATGGATGACACTAGACAAAATATCCACAATTGAGTTCTTGGTCCAATGGAAACGTGTCGTATTTCTTGTTTCCAAGACATGCGTAATACATATTTTCAAAGAGATATTACTAAGTGCAACTTTATTTCAAGGATAGCCTTTAAGTAAACAAATATAGATACTTTTAGTTAACTTTTAATGAATATATGGATTAAAGTTAAGTTAAATATAGAAAATTTAGCTGAATGTTCCATTATATGTATAAAATGGTTGAAGATTTGGTGAGATATATCTGGCCCTACCTCAATGGACCTTTTGATAATACTAGAATGAAATAGAAGAATTAGGACAATTTTTTTTTCATTGGGACTGAAATAACAATGAACCTTTGAGAGGTATGAAAATACAATTAATGAAATATAATTTAAGAAGAATAAAAAGAAGCAAAATGAATAAATTTATATCGAACTAACGAAAGTGACACTATAATTAACTAGGAACAAAGAAAATTACTTAAGGAAGAAAAATCTAACTTAGGTTGTTAACGCAAAAACTGCGTATAACGTCACGCGTTTATTTAAATCAATGTGTTACTCTTTTTTTTTTCTTTTAAACGATCAAATAGTACGTCGAATCCTGTAGGGGTTTGATGTAATATTTGTCAGTCAGAAGTCAAAAAATCACCCTTTTTAATTTTTTTTTTCTTTTTTATTGTTTTTTAAACAACAAATAATATCTCGAATTTTGTAAGGGCTTCGACGTATTATTTGTCAGTGAAGCCAAAGAGTCACCCTTTTTAATTCTTTTTTCTTTTAAACCTACGTTGAATTCTGTAAGGGCTTTGATGTATTATTTGTCAGCCAAAAACTAAAAAGTAACCTTCTTTTAATTCTTTTTTTTCTTTTTTCTTTTAAATCACATATAATACGTCGAATTTTGTAGGAGCTTCGACGTATTATTTGTCAGCCAAAAGTTTCCCCTTTTTAATTTGAGCGGGAGATTGAAAATTCATTTACTTTATCTTAGCGCGTGAGACCCTCTTTTCTTCTCAAACTTTTCTCGAACGAAATTTGACGACCATCACATGTAATCTTTCTTTCATTTGATACAAATGCATGTTAATTAACTATTTTATATATAATTTTCGTTTGTTTAGACCGATTATTTTCGTGTTCTTATCCTTCATAGGAGCATTCTGCTTTCTCTCTCACTGGTGGAAACACTTTATTTCGACCAACCCACTTTTTGAAGGTTAGTTTTCGTTTTGAAGAACTTATTTGTTGAACTTGTTTGTTTATTTTTTGTTGAACTTGTTTGTTCTTGTTATTTGGTTGAACTTGTTTGTTGTTGTTGCTTGATTGAACTTGTTTGTTGTTTGTTATTGTTATTTGTTGTTGATATTATAGTACATGTTCATAGTTCATAAAATACCAAAAACTGAAATTGTTTGTTGTTTTGCTTTTCAGGTCTAGTAGAGTTGTAAAAATGGATTACAATTAATTAAAAAAAACAAAAAAATTGTTTAACTTCGAATATAAACAAAATTCGATGTCAATTTGATTAACGTCGAATTTTTTAAATTCGACGTCAATTTAACGTCTTTCGATATGACGTCGACCTCAAATTCAATGTGAAAGGCCAAAAAACAACGACGTTATACGATATTTTTGTACTAGTGGTTTCTTTTCATTGGATAAAATTATACAATGAAAATTGAGGGTATAACATGAAACAAAAAATAAATTGATTTAATATTATATATTTAATTATGGTGTGTGCTAGACGGTTGAATTTTGTCTTCATATATATTTTCTATTAAGTTATTTTTTTCTTAAAATTGATTTGATTTAGTCATTTTTATTAACATCATGTTCGTATATGTCATATATCAATTCGTGATATTTTCATTTTTTTTTTCAAATTTTCTTTTAATTTTTTATTTTTTTTAAGAAAATATAAATTGTCACGTGTTAAGTTATTATTGTGTCACGTAGTAGTGACAATGTTACATATTAGTGATAGTGTCACATGACATGGGTTAGTGTTACTACTACATGATAGTGTCTGGTTTTAATTTAATCCCTATACTTAATATTTTGATTCAATTTAGTTCTATTTTTTTTAAAAATGAAACAATTTGGTCCCTCTCCAATTTAAGATCAAATTAGTCATTAAGTTTATAAGTTATATATTTTACAATTTATACATCTAATCACTTCACTTAAGTATTCAATTTTTTTTACATAATAAAATCCAAAACTAATTTTTAAAAAAATATAAAATATATAAATGTAAAGTGACACTTGTAATTTTCTAATAATGTGACAAATATAAATTTTTAAAAGTTACAAGTGTCATTTTACATTTACATTTTTGATAATTTTAAAAAAATATATAAGTTTAAATAGGAATTTTGTATGTAAAAATATAAAAAATATAATTAATTTGAATATTTAGGTGGAGGATTAGATATATAAATTCTAAAATGGTTATTTTAACACATATATAAGTTGTAGTTAAGCTTAAATACTAATTTGGAAGGAAATTTTGTACATCATCCTTTCACACCTTCTCAAGTGGTAGATGATCAAGTGTAAATGGGAAATAAAAGAGAAAAAGGTAAAGATAGAAAGAAAAATAAGTACACTTCTGCTCATATAAGTGAGATTAAATGTTCAAAGTGTTAAAGTAACAAACACTAGCCCAATGAATGTTATAACAAAAGAGGTCATCTTTCCATCTTTCTCTAGTAGAAGGGAAAGACAAGACCAAATAAAACCTTATGTTGAAAAAGAGAGTCACTCCAAATGAACATTGATTCAACACAAGGCATATAAGAGCTTAAAAGAATATGCTCCTAAACTCCAATGCCTTTATCATTCATATGATCAAATATGTGTGATCCTTGGGAGCTATACGCTTTTGTTAATTTTGATCTAACCCTCATATTGTGTTATATTTATTGTAGGGAGGTATTTATCCGGGAGGAAGGAAACCAAACCTAACCAAAAGTAAGGAGAATGAAGTAGGAGAAGACCCTTTTGATTTGAGGTAAAGTCCTTTTCAAGGAAGAATGAATGATGGAAAACCCCTTAGGCATGGCCAAGCATAATCAAGAAGATTTGAAGTCATTTGTGGAAGGTAAGCCCAAGCTCTTATTCTCTTAAGCCATCAATGAGTTTTTAGTAGAGTAGGTCTTTTGGCCTTTGTATTATGAGCTTAGTAGTATTCAATGTCTTTTAGGCCTTGCATAATGAGCTAATTAGTCTAGAGTTTTCTTTGGGTCTTATATTTGGGCCTTGAGCTTGTAGTGTAGGGTTTTAGGCCTAAAGTAGATGGGCCTTGAGGAGATACATGACTCTAGGGTTTTTACCCTAACTTGGGGCACAAATATTCTAGAAAAAGACTCTCCTTTTATGCACATGAGAGGAAAAAGTTTTAAAAGCTTGTGGGGCCCTTGAGAGGAGTGGACTCCAAGTTTCTTTTTCTTCTTTTTTGTGAGACACATGCTCTTGTCACTTGGCAAGACACCATTGGGACATGTTACACCCTGATTGAAGAAGATTTTTTCTTGGTCCCAATGTTAGCACACTTAGGGCTTTTGCTCTCCATTTACTAAGTAACCTCTAGGGTTTCTTAGGTTATAAATAAAGGTGTTTCTTTGTTAACCCTCGGCAAGTGTAACCGAATCGTATCAAGTAATAATAAATGGTAAGACCAAGTATCGTTTCCCAAAGGACTCATGG
The DNA here is from genome assembly GCF_016808095.1 of Vigna angularis. NCBI lineage: Eukaryota > Viridiplantae > Streptophyta > Magnoliopsida > Fabales > Fabaceae > Vigna > Vigna angularis. The sequence continues at coordinate 29,752,264 of NC_068971.1, read as the reverse complement.
CCTAAACAGTTATGTGATTTGTTGATTGAATTAGACTTGTGAATAAATTCTTGTAGGTTTAAATGCAAATACTGAAAATTAAATATGAATGCATGTATTGATCAATTGGATCAAAAGAAGCAAAAGTGATTGAAATTATAGAATGATGATGTTGTTGGGGGTTTTCAATTCATTCATCCTATCCACTCTCATGTATTCAAGAATTCATCTTCTTCATTAATGTTAATGCCACTTTCTAATTTACCTTAAACCCAATGTCTTGGTGAAGAAAGCCTACTCCTAATCACTAGTTTACAATGTCTTGTCTCCCTAGCAATTATTCATGCATTACATTCACACAAAAGCTTAAAGACAATCAATCCTCCTATCCCTATGTCTAGGCAATATTACTATTGGGAGAATTTCTTCATATCTAGATTTATCTATATGTGTCCATACAAATAAAATCAATGATCATGCAATTGAATGAGTTAAACAAAGCGTGCATAGAGTATAAAAGAAAAACCATAACAATTAATGAAAGAAAACATATGAATTAAAGAACCAATTCAATACATGAGAGTTTCAAAGGATTACATTGATTCCCCAACAACAATGAAGGTTTAGTTCACCATAATCATGGTGAAACTAGATGAAAAATAATGAAAGAATGAAAGATAAAACCCTAGAATTTGAAGAGTGGAGCCTAAGCATCCAAAATCCTCCTCTAAGGGGTGAAGAAAGTGTGATTTTGCTTTGTTCTGCCAAAAGTTACTAACCCTAATTTGACTAAAGCCTTATATAGCTTCCTAAAGATTACAGAAAAGTGGCCCAAGGCCCATAAAAATGGCGCTCAGCGGTAAGCGCAATTCTTCAGTTTGACGCTCAGTTGCAGTTTTGCCCCTCAACGGTGACTACGGGTCTTCAAAGTGCCACTCAGCGGTAAAAGTGGTGTTGAGCGGTACTTGTGGCTCTTCTTTTGTGCACTTTTTCTTCCTTTTCTGAATCTAACTCCTTGCTACTTCACTTCTTTCATTCAATTCATCTTAAAACCTGCAAAAACATGGAAAACCAAGCATAAAACCCATTCAATTCTCTTATTTCAAAAACATAAGCAAAAACATGATTCCAAGCTAGTTTCTAAGTCATAAAGGTTGTTTTTAATGTCAAATTTAAGTATAAAAATAACAATTTTTCAACTGTTATCATTCTCCCATGTTAAAACTACCTTAGAATTGAGTATTATTATGCTGCCAAATTTTTGTTATACTACTTTCTTAGGTCACCAAAATGCTAGAACACCCTTCTAGGTTTACTCTAGCCACGCTTCCTCTTGAATTCACTAGTACAAAATAGGTTTTTTAAATTTTTTATTTTGAGCTTGTTAAATCTGTTTTAGAACAGATTTAGATTCGGGAGACTTAAATTTTAAATCTATTATTAAGAAATATACTTAAATTTTTCACCAAATTTTTCACCCAAAATTGCAAATCTAATCATATATTCCATTGGCAACTCTACAAGAGATTAAGCTGTTACCCCAATCAACCACAACAAAATTCATCTTTTTGTTTCCCAATTCAATTTATCTTCACAACCAAAGAAATACAATAAGAACCCACAAATCAAATCATATCCTTTATAGAACATAATACAAATCAAAAACAGGAGAAGAGAAATTGGAGCCATTAATAATCACTCCCAAAAAATCCTAAAATCCCAAAAATTCTTAACCCTAAAAATTACTATAATAGAGAGATTAAAATCTAAAACCTTAAAAAGAAAGGTAGCAGCGGCAGCGGCGAGAGGTAGTGACGACGCAAGCGGTAGCGGCGACGCGAGAGACAACAATGGCGCGAGAGGCAACAGTGGTGTGAGAGGCAGTGAAGACAACAACAACGCGAGTGGCAACAACGACAACGACAATGCGAAAGGCAGCAGCAACGCGAGAGGCAGTTGTGGCAGCGCAGTGCAAGAGGTAGCAACAACAACACAACACGAGAGGAGGCAGTGGCGGTAACACACCGCGAGAGGCGGCGGCGCGACAACGCGAGAGGCCATGACGACAACGACATGAAAGGGGGTGGCGAGACATGACCTGCGAGGCAACGACTATGACATGCGTGCCCTTGGAGGCAGAGGCAGAGGTAGGGAGATCTGTGAAGAAAGTGGAGAAAGAAGTGTTATGTGATATATGAAGAAAAAAGTTCCCTTTTAGGTTAGACATGGATCTTATATAAAACTAAGTTCTCTTTTCATTAAAAAAACTTAAAATATTAATTTAAGTATGGTAGAAAACTCAACAAATACAAAATTTAAGTTTGTTTGAAATTTAACATACGTAAAATTAAAGTTTAAGTCTGTTATGAGATTAACATATTTAAAATATTGACTTTTATTTACAAAAGTGCCACCGCACATTTATTAAGTCTATTGTTTTGAAAACATACTTAAATTAAGAGACTTAAAAGGTTGTTTTTGTACTAGTGATTGGTCCAACCTCTCTTGAGAACACCCAAACACCACCTTATATAGACCTATCAACGATCACAATCAAGCTTCCACATCATTTGGAGTCTTCCCTTAGCTTGAATCATATAGCTTGGAGGAGAACTCCCATCATTGTGTTTTTTTTAAATTAAAGAAATTAAAAATACCACCAATTGACACGTGACATATACAGGCATGACATTAATGTCAATATAATGGAAATGAACAAATTATATCATATTAAGAAAATAAAGATTTAATTGAAGAAAAAAAAATACGATAACGAAATTGAACTAACTTAACAAATACATGAACCAAATATATAATTAAGCCAAATAAATTTTATTTAGAAAAAATATAATCTTAATTATCATGATATAATGTATATAATGTGAAGACAAAAAAGAAGAAAATAAGAACAAATTTTTACCATTAATCCTTGTACTAGAAGTTATCTTGTCAACAAATAGTAAATAAATAAAAAAATGTTCTTATGTTGTAATAATACCTTGCATTTGGTTAAAAACTAATCCTACACTATAATGTACACATTTAACTTAATTACAAGTGAATTAACAACTAATTTTTGTGATATTATAATTTTTTTCAATTTTAGTATAAATACATTTTATACTCATTTAGTTCATCAATTTGTTATTTAAAACATTTTAAATTCAAAATTTTATAAAATTACTTATTTACACAATATGAGAAGTAAATTAATTTTTGTAAACTATAAAGGAATCAAACATAGTAACATAATAACTAATATTTAATCTGAATAACTTATAGTAAATATAAGGTGTTTCGAATATTTCATTCTTTTAGAAAATTTTCCCTTAAAATTCACTAGGTTTTAAAAAGGTAGAACTACACTTTTCACATTTTTTCTTTAAATTCTCATATAGTATTTTCTTTTTCATTAAGGTTCTAGGTCATCTTGGTTTATCACATAATTATTTGATTTTCTCACCAACAATCATATGTGAGTTTATCTTATAGTTAAACATAATTAAGTTAAATTAAGTAAGATGGATCTCAGATGTATTATGTAAGTTGTGGTATATGAAAAACAAGGTATAAATTTGATAAATTTGGTGGCAAGAAAATTTGGTAAGTAATAAAATCAATATTTTTCAATAATTTGAAAGATCTTACAAACTTGAGTGAAGTTATCAAGACTATAAGGCTCTACCAACTCCAATAGTTAAACATTTTTGTTCGCATAATACTATATGGTATTACTCAAATGTTACTAAAATTATATATGAACTCTAATAAATCTAAAAACTTATCTCACACTTCTTGTTGTTCCATCACTCACGCTAATAACAAATCTTTTAGACTGTGTTCGCATGAACAGATTTAACTGTTCATGCGGTTTTGAGAGCAAAGAAATGCATATTCTTTCATGTTCGCTTGAGAAGAAAAGAGCGGATGGACGACGACGGATTTGCGTGGATACATTTTTGATCACCTGCGATGGGGGAGAGATTAGGAGGGATTTATTGTAAAAATTCATATGTGCCCTCAATGTTTGATTAAATTCCATCTCTGTATATCACTTTAATATATAATCTATGAATGTGCGGGTTTGAGAGTGAAAGAAAACAATGAATAGTTCTTGGAATGAAATTTCACCGAGGCGTATTCGGTTCCAAGAGCGTGGTATTCGGTTCCAGGAGCGTGGTATTCGGTTCCACTCCTGCGAAGTATTTTCAAAAACACTGTATTCGGTTCGCTACATTGGGTATCCAGTTCCAGGCCCTTGAAAAATTGAAGAAGCAAATGTATTTGGTTGAGCATGAGCAAGGTTTGCACCCGGCCATTCAGCCACCACCACCTTCTTGTCCTTGATCTCACTGGACTGAATCCACGTCTTGATTTGGTCTCTTTATCTCTGTAGCTTCGTAATCTCTTTCTTGAGGTCCACTTCAAATTTCTCTTTCTTTGTCCGTGTCGTAAACCTATTCCCAAACAAAACCCATCATTTTGTTCAGAAACAGTGTAATTGGAAAAAAGAATAGCAAAAAGAGTGAGAGACGCGAATGAAGCACCTTGTTCCAGATGCTATCGAAGACTTCAACACCCTCCTGAACCTTCTTGAGAACACGGTCTATCTCTCGCTGGAGCTTTCGACTTGCACCCATTGATCACGCTTCTCACTTCACCCAATGCCAGAGTGATGGTCCAATTGCTCTTTGATTCGGGTTTTAGGGTTTTTTCTGCACTCGCTTGCTTACCTGCTTGCTTGCTCAGAGGATGCGGAGATTCTACCACGACATCACTCTTTGTCGTTTCATATATAAACTCCATTTTATGATTCGTATTAAAGGAGGTTAATTTTTTTATTTTTTCAAACAAAGTTTAGTATAATTAAATAAATATTAATCACTAATTTTTAAATTGTGGATCTAGTTTTTTTTACCATAAAATCTATTAAATATTTTACATTTTTACTCCTTTAATTTTTTTTTAGTGTATCCCATTAACTTTTAAAAGTTTATTTTGATGCTTCAAACTTGTAAATTGGTTTATCTTGGTGTTTTTCGTAATAGATATAATTTTTTTAATTTATATTAATTTACTACTTGATAGTAAATTATATTACAAACAAATACTACATTTAGAAATAAATTCATTTTACTAAATTATAATTTTTTTACTTTTTAAAAATTATTTTTAATGATTATTTTTAATTTTTTATTCTTTATAAACATTTTTACAATTAAATATAACATTAACAAATAACATTTTATATTACTTTAATAACTAGGGGCATTTTGGTAATCTTTAATTTCTACCAATTAAACTAATTTTTTAAATCTGTCATATCAATCAAATCTTACACTAATTCTCACAAACTTTATTTCTAAATTTAGTAGTGGAAGAAAGAAAACTTTTATCTCTTTAAAGTTTCTCAGAAAGAGTAGAAGAATAGAATAAAATTATTGTCGTATATCATCTAAGAGAACAAGAAGACAACAATCAAAGTTATGGTTACATAAAGCAATGAAACTTTATTTATAGAACCTGATCCTTTGATATACTTCATGATACAAAAATGTAAGAATTATAATACAAAATCAAGATAAAATTAATGCATCTACATGACTGAATGTGAGACTTCAATTTAACCTCTTTCAAGTGGTGTAAGATTCCATGCTTCCAAGCTCTTCTACATATGTATTTGGTCAGAAATCGTTGAGATTTTCTATAATCTTAATTGTCTAATTGGAAATCTAAATCTAAACATAATGTGTTCTTAAAAAATCTATAGAAATACAAGGAAAATAATTTCGTTGTATTTTTTTTATTTTTTTCCATGATAAGTCTCATTATTAAAATATACGTGCATAAACTAACTATTAATTCTATGATTACAAAAAAACAAAAATAATTTCGTTAACAGGGGGAGTCAACTTAGTATACCAGAGGATGAGTAAAGCAATAGCTTCATGGCCCATTGAATTTCGCGGGCTTCAATCATCCCGGAGAGCGAGTCGGTTGGTATACGTATGCGCTGACGTAACATTTCTTCTCTGTTTCTCTTTCTTCTTACCTTATATCTATCCAAACAGGGCACCAAAATTATTAGTGTGACATACAGATCAAAGGCCAGAAAAAGTGAGACATCAAGATGGCTCTTGCCAAAGCTAAGGAGATCGTGTCGTCCAATCCCGTCGTCGTTTTCAGGTCTCTCTTGTTTTTCCTTCCATTTCTGTTATGTGAATTTCAACGATGCTGGATCGATATTTTCTTTAACCGTATTTTCTGATTGCGTTTGCAGCAAAACCTATTGCTCTTTCTGCGTCAGAGTGAAGCAACTCTTCGCTAGCCTTGGTGTCACTTACAAGCTCCTCGAGTTGGACGTTGAATGTGAGTGTCTTTCCGTTGCTTTTTCCTTTTCGCTAAATCCCTTTACTTTCTTTTCTGTCGTAAAAATAAATTAATATTCTTATGGCGTGCACTACCGATGTTATTCTTTTTTAAGGAATCGCTGTTCAATAAGGACAAGAGACTCAGCCGGTTTTCGATTTTGAACACTAAGTTTGTCGCTATCTGTATTTTTTTTTTCTGTTTTCTTATGTTTTCGTTATCCTCATTGCTTGGGAGAAAATTTGCTAGATCCAAATTGGCTTTCACCTATTTTTGATTTTCTGTTGTAAAATAGTTGTCGAGGAATGCGGAAAAACGTTTGACATCTGTCAATCCCTTTCACAGTTACAGAATAATGATTGAGCCTTTCTCGATGCAAGCTAGAAGTGCTTTTGAGAATTTTTCTACTGGAAAAAGCTCTGAAGGAATACGAAAGCTTACTTCTGAAAGTCTATTTTCAGTAGAAAAAAAATCTCCAGAGCCCTTCTACGTTGTATCCCAACAGGCCTTTTGTTCGTTTTACAAGATTTCATGTTTTCTTAACCACAGGGGCTCTATAACATTTTCCTTCTAATATAATTGTTTTTGGCTTCAAATTTAGTGTATATGCAGAAGAGTGGAATAGAGAATTTGGTTTAGGTACACCCGGTTATTACTTACGCTACTCCTAGGTTGTTAATGAACTGGGGTTGCAACTGTACTTTTAAAGCGTCACTATTTGAAATTATTAATAATATTAAGCGGTTTAGGTAATTTTAGCATTGTTTGATCCTCTCAATAACAAGGTTTTGGTTGGTTCCGAGTTATTTTTCTTATAATAAATCTCATTGTTTTTGCTGTTGTCGTGTGGAAGCTAATGGCTTTTCACAAAAATGTATGGAATTCTATATTTGAATTTCCTTTTATTTGTGATTTTGTACCCTGGTCTCTCCAACAGCTTCACTGTAAGATAGTAACGGGTTCTGGGTGCATCTTGTGTCTTTCTCGTTACTTGCAATGAGTGAAGAGGATTCATGGATGTGATTTTGTGTGTTAATGAAAGTGGTTGGACATGTTGCAGCTGATGGAGCGGATATCCAAGCAGCATTACTTGAGTGGACTGGTCAGCGAACCGTGCCTAATGTTTTCATTGGTGGAAAACACATTGGTGGCTGTGACAGTAAGATTTAGATACTTTTATCGATCTTCTCAAGTTTCTTAATCTTTAGGTTTCATTTTCATACAGCTAGTTAAACATTTTGTGTTTCTGGGCAGACACAACTGATCTGCACAATCAGGGTAAGCTGGTGCCTCTGCTGACATCAGCTGGAGCTATTACCAAATCAACTGCTTAAAGGAGCTCGATTCCTTGTTTAGGTAGTTAATTAGCATAATAAAAATCCACCCACATGTATGGGTTGGATACTATTGTAGTCCTTGAAGTTATTGTGTTTATTCCTGTGTGATTCTCCTTAAACTACCCTTTCCGAATCTTTGTTGCTATGTGAAAAAAGGAACTTAAGTTGCACCATATAAATAAGTCTACTTATGCAAGGTGCAAGGCTTGGTCTGTAGCAGTGTTTGTGCAGTGTTATTGCATGCGGTTATATGAAAAGGTAAGTTATATCAGTTTATAATTTACAAATGATAGGCACAAATTCACTGCAAAAGAATGGTATGATAAGTTTTCTGATTTCTGACCTATCCTTATCCTTGTGTGCCTTTTATACGTATATATATACATATATATAATATATGTATATGCCAAAAATGAAATATCTTAAAATATAATCTTAAACTATGACAGTTATCACATAATTAATAAAACTAGAATTAGAATAAAACTAGAATTAGAATGACAAGAAATATAAAATGATTTACTATCATCTAACATAACTATAAAACAAATTTTATATACAAGTAACTAAGTAAAATTATATATATCTATAAAGTTTAAGGAGATTATACTTCTGTTGATTGTTGATCCTTTTGCGGGCTTGTTTTATTGATATTTTATCATCTTCTATTCACATTCATCGAATAATCATAATCAAATCGTATACAAACAAAACAAGAATTAAACTATCTGGATTAGTATGAATAATTAGCTATGATAGTTCTTATACTTATAGTGATGAAACAACTGGTCTATTTCAAATTATTATATAAGGTTAGTCAGTTATTAGTTGTCTTGAATCAAAGTAAAATCTTTAAATTAGGATTTTTTTACTATTAGTTGTCTTGAATCAAGTAAAATCTTTAAATTAGGATTTTTTTGCTACTCTAACTGCATGTTTCACTTCTTTTTATTTAAAAATGAATAATCATTAGAGTCTTAAAATAAATTTTAAGATTGAACTTCTTATATTCATACTTACAATATTTAAAATCACCATCAAGAAATTTCTGTGTAAAACTTATTTTCACAACTTTCCATTCAATATATATACATACACTTACAACTTTATGTATTATAATAAAATTCACTTTAAACTATTTTACATACAACAAAAGATTCAAAACAATGCATTAGAAAATACAAGATAAATCAAAATTAAAGAACCCAAAAATTGGCTAAGGCGCTATTTAGGGTGTCTAGACACCAAACTCATTAAAATGAAGCATTTAGAGGGTGTTTCAGGTCGCTCGAGTGAGTTCTTGCAAAAAAGGTGTCCAAGGGCATTTAGGGGATGCTCAAGGCCAAAGCTCACACAAAAAACACGTTTGAGAACGTTTAAGGGATACTCAACGTCATACCAAAACCTAATTCACCTCTGATATGACCTTTGCTACCCTCTATATAAGTTTAACTTGTTACTAAGATCTTTTAGGCAATAAGAAACATTTGAATGCACATCTTAATTTTAATTAGCTACCTCAAATCCAACTTGACTACTTTGAACTTAACTAAATTCAATTTTATCACTTTTAACACAAATTTTAACAAACTATAACTCTAGACAAGTTCCAAACGACTTAAACACAACCTTAAACTCTAAATTTAGTCCCAACTCCTTATATCAAAATTTCACTAATCAAACCTCCATATTTACACTTAAAATCATTCAAAATTGTGGAGAAAAGTCTATCTTCTCTTCCCATATCAAAATTTTAGCATCTCATCACTCTAACAAGTCTCAATTACCACTATACCGGCCCTGAAAATCAAACCTCTTTAGTCCAAATACTATTTCACCATCTTGGACATTAAAACCGTTATTTTAACTATAAAACTCTTATATTTTCAACTTATTACTTCATAAACTTTACAACCAATTCCAAACATCAATATCAATTCCTAACTTACAATTCATGACAACAATATCATCAAAATTTGTATCACACTAGAAATTAATCATACAATAATCAAATACACATAAATAAAATGAACTAACACTGACATAATTATTGAAATCTGATATAATATTTCTTAACAAAAGAAGTCTGTCAAAATCATAGTTAAATCAAATTAACATCCATATAACTACCAAACATACACCACCAACTTAATATAAAGTTAAATAACTAGCTTCCCTTATCTTACACCGAAACGTAGCTTTAAAAACATCGAGTAATAAGACAACTTTAAGAAATTATATTTATTTTATTGAATTATTTTAATTTTAAAACATTTAGTCTCATTATTTTTAAAGCACCTATTAACTTTAATACTCTATTTTCTAGGTTCTTACATTTTTTCCAACAACAAAAGTTTTTGACTTCAAAAATTAGACTTACTAGATAATAGATAAGGATAAGACTCTCTCATGACACCACCTAACTCCAATGTAGAGTCACATGTCCTTCTATCCCAAACAACTTTGACTAAACTGATGATTTTTCCTCTAAATTGTTTCGTTTGACTCTCCACAATCCCAACAGGTTGAACATCCATTGAAAGATCATCTCTGACTTGCACATCCTCCACTTCTAGCACATGAGAGGGGTTTGACACATATTTCCTATGTTTTGAAATGTGAAACACTGCATGACGATTTAAAAGCTGAGGAGACATAACTATCTCATGAGCCACTATTCCTACTTGACAAAAAATCTAATAAGGACCAACGAACCTAGGGGATAACCTCTTAGAACGAATGGCTTTGCCTACACCAGTAGTAGGAGTCACTCTAAAGAAAACATGGTCCCCAACTACAAACTCAAGCAGTATCTGTCTTTGATAAGCATACGACTTCTGCCTGCTCAGAGATGCCCTCATCCTCTCCTGTATCTACTTCACCTTCACGGTGGTCTGCCGAATCAACTCTGGCCCCACCAGTAATGCTTCCATATCCTCATACTAACACTGCGGCGTCCTACATCTTCTGTCATAGAGTGCCTCAAACGGTGTCATTCTGATACTCGGTTGGAAACTGTTATTGTAGGTGAACTCTACCAACAACAACACTTCATCCCAGACTCCCAAGTGATCCAATACACACGTCCTTAACAAATCTTCTAAAGATTGGATTGTTATCTTAGATTGACCATTACGATACGCAAAACTCATATGTAGCCTACTACCCAATTCATCTTGTAAAGACTGCCAAACTTCGATGTAAATCGCGGATCCCTATCTGACACAATGCTCGATAGTACCCCATGCAGCCTCACTATCTTTCTGATGTACAACTATGTAGCTTCACCAAAGACATACTCAGATTTACTGTCAAGAAATGAACACTGTTGGTTAACTTGTCCACTACAACCTAGATAACATCATGACCTCTGACCTTTTTGTGGTAAATGAGTAACGAAGTCTACAACCATGCTATCCCATTTCCACTCAGGCAACTTCAACTGCTACAACAAACCACCAGGTCGCTGATGCTCTACCATAACTCTCTAACAGGTTAAACATTAACAAAAAAACTTTGCTACATCGCTCTTTATTCCAAACCACCAAAACAACTCCTTGAAATCTTGATACATTTTATTCATGCTAGGACGCATGCTAAAACGATTCTGATGCCCTTCCTCAACAATCATCCTCTTCAACTCAACATTCTCCAGGACACAAACTCTATCTCTAAACCTCAAGATAACATCAATCCCCAAAGCAAACTCTTTACCCTGAACTGTACCCAACATCTAACAATTGTTGCTCTCTGATCAAACCCAGTAGATCACTCTATACCACGATAGTACTGCATATGATGAAATCTGATTCCAACTCAACCTGTAGTCTCATATCTTTGAACATCTCAACCAACTCTAACTCTCTAACAATTATAAATAACACATGTACCATCTTTTTGCTCAGAGTGTCTGTCACTACATCTGTCTTACCTAGATGGTATAATAGATCAAACTCATAATTCTTTAAAAATTCCATCGAACTTCTCTATCTCATGTTTCAGTTCCTTCATTTATGCAAATGATATACATAATATATATATATATATATATAGAGAGAGAGATATATATTCAATGAGAGAATGTATGAATGGTAGATGACTTCCCACAAGTCATAAATCATTGTTCAAAGCAAATATAAAGATGCATAATTCATGTATTAGAGTAAGAGAAATATCATAGCAATGAAATAAACATATAAGTATTAAAGGATACAAAAGATATCTAAGTATTAGAGTATATAGAAAATAACTATATAAAAACATCAAATGATCATTAGAGCAATAATTTAAGTATCATAACAAAAACAATTTTTTTTATTCTTTTACCATTTGAATAAGAAAAAAATTGTTAAAATTAAACAAACTAATATGAATTTCATTGAAAGAAAATAATCGAATTATCAACAAATATTTAACAATAATCTCAAAAGCAAATATCAAAATTAGACAAAAAAATGATTTAGACTTCTAAATTGAAGAACAAAACTTGAATACAATCTTAGAACTTCCTATGAATTAACAAGAAAATCATTTTAAAAAGACCTAACTCTCCATGCGAAAATAATAAAAAAATAAAAAAATAGAAAAGTGGTGATAAATGGTATAAAACATGGTGTGATGAGTGTTTAGAGTGATGAATGTGTTGTGCTTGTGACATTCTTTATTTACATGTTTCTCTCCATAATGAATCTATTTCAAAAGTAGAATCTTGAGCTTCAACTAATTTATTTCAAAGTAACAATTCTTTTTACATAAGGTTTAACATGATAAATGGTCCAATGGAACTTTACATAATCAAACGATCTATAGTGTACATATAAGACATTTAGTGGTACACAAATGGGATAGTCTAATGGTACACACATGGGATAGTCTAATGATACACACATCAAATAATGAAACATTAAACGACCTAGTGATCCACACATAAGACAATCTAGTCTACCGAACATGTCATGAATCAACTTAACTTTTTAATCTACAAAACACTTTATTTCCTTATTCGTATGCACTGAAATAATTACCAAATCAAACTGCTAGCATCGTCCATATTAGACCATTAACCATTGTATCAACTATAAATAATGAACTTATTTATACCTCAATTGTACAAAACACATGCTAAACGTTCAAAAAAACATCTATATACATTAAAACATATAAGTCACGTATCATCAAAAGTAAGTTCATAGATGATCCATCATATCATCTTGTGAAGTTCAACAACCTAAATCATCTAACTAAGCTTATCATTCTAGATCATTTAGGGTCAATCAAGACTTCAAAACTTATTTTAATCAATAATTTTAGTTGAAACTTAGTTAACTCCAATTGGACAAATTTTAATTAAAATAACATATTTAAACTCAATTACAATTCAAGAAGTTAAGAAATCAATGTGAACCAAGATTCAACCATTGATGCCATCCAGTGCTCAATCCAGAAAAACCGCAACTACGACGGATGGGCTAACAAGTACAAGGGAATTGGGACAATTGAGAAAGTTATAGAAACTACATTGATGATATGCTAGGATCGAAGAAGATTGAGTACAAGACTGTTTGCTCCAAGGATGAGACTTCACAAGAAATTTGTAATAAGCCTTAAAGACTCCTATCACTCTAACGAGACCATGCTTTAGATGGTTGCTTCAGAGTCATCTATCTCCAGCTTCAATGTCAACCCTCCAAACTTACTTGAACTTCCTTTATATTTTAGTAAAGAAATTTTATGCAAAAAGCTTATGATTAAATTTTGAACCCTTACGTTCCTACTTCATAACATACAAGAACTCAGTCCTGACTCTAGGTTCTAGCTTATCATCATCTGAATAAGAGTATATTGGACCAAATTCCTTTAATATTGAGTAATCATCTAGCTTATCCAATCATATCTTAATAGAAGTTTCGAATTCATTGACCAAAAAACATGTACTAACAACTTCAACCTAATACCTTTCATCAAGCGTGAAGTGAGACAACATATACTGTAATGTCTCACAATGTCTTCATCTTTGTAGAAAATGTCAAACTCTTTTAAATAGAATTCTAACCCATTATTTGTTACTGATATAAAGAATATTTGTAGAAAAATCTTTAGTCGTAGAAACATACTAAATATTACTATGAATGAAACAATATAAAAAAATTGGAATTTTCTCCTCCCTTTGTATAAAGAATATTTGCATGGCAAAAAGTACAAACCAAGCCATTGTGAGTGAATGAACCAACATAAAAGATTTGTACGTACAGTTGTATGTGCGTGAGCATATATATATATATATATATATATATAAATATATATATATATATATATATATAAATATATATATATATATATATATATATATAAATATATATATATATATATATATATATATATATATATATATATATATATATATATATATATATATATATATATATTCATGTGATGAGTTTAGAAAGGCTTAAGTGAACACAGTTTTTATCATGTTATGCATTTAAATATCTATCAATAGACAATCTTAATATGCTACACATAACAATTTTATTTTAAAACGAGCTAATGTATTTTCAGTTCAACTATATCAAATCTCCCAAGTTTGGAAAAAAGAGTAAAACTGCTCGATTAATATCCTATATCCCTATACTTAAGACAGTAGAAACGAAAAAGAATTGAAGAAAGTGTGCATGAGGATTAAATGAGATAAATATGGAGTTTGTAGGGAGTAAAATGATTTTTTTTAATGTGTAGAAATCAGAACCTAAAATAAATATAACTACAAATATTAAAGGAATAATTAAGCCAATAAACAATACAAACGATGTTCTAAAGTTACTTTAGCAAAAATGGGAATATACCATTTCCCGGACTATTGTGATATTGAATACAAATCTACACGTGGGACCATGAGTCGATGAGTGGTACATTGATAATCACATAGTGAACATGATTCCTAGTCCCAACTATTGAGGAATAGAACAATATTGTACCATAAAATTAATGGCTCCTTACTCTATTCGTTCCTACATAAATCCTGCTTCTACTTTGCTCTGGAAAGCAGTTGAATGGTAGCAGAAACTCGGTTTTGGAAGATTCACTTTACTATGTTGGCTAACTATCACTAATTTGTTTGAGCCATAAGCAAGTAACAAACCTCAACCATCCACAGTGCAGCTGGGAGAGCTAAATGTAGTCGGTGCAGGCTAAGCCATTTCTAGCTCTTCAGGGGCCCAAGTCTTAGACCACTCAATCTTTAGAACTGAGTGGAGGAAGGGAACCATTTCGAGAAGAAATAATGTTTGATTTCTACAATCAGCTTAAACATGGCATAACATGGAATATGTAGCAATGCAATCAACAAGTACCTACAGATCATGAAAAACACATTGAATTAGACATTCAAGGAGAAGGAGGAAATAAAATGACCCAGAAATAATCCTGTATGAATGTCATGGTACTGATGCTATGTGTTGCTAATAAGAACCACGAAATTATAACAATATAAGCAGTTCCAATCGTATTGTAGTAATGGAATCTCCTGTCTGAACCGAAGTGATTTAAATCTCGGAATGAGAACTTACAATAAGAACAAATCGGAGAATGCCCAATTCTATTCCAAGCCCGAACTAATTCCTACCTTCTCTCATCTCAACCTTCTACTTACATTCCCCTCTCTCTCCAAAGAACATGTGCACACCCTAATCCTACTGCCAGTAGGAAACTAGTTTGGCATTTCTCTCTCCTAATTCTGATTTTTGGGCATCGCCCTTCTTGCGCCTCCTAACACACACCCCGTCCTCGAGGTGGAAACTAAGAAATTGCTCCTAAATGGTAGCTAGGTCCTCCCACGAATTTTCGAAGTTCGGTAAATCCTTCCACTTAATCATCACTTCTACTTCTCCGGTTTACATTTTTCTGATAGCCAAATACACCTCTAGTTGGACTTGCACTCGAATCCTTGCAACACATTTACGGAGCGGTTGACTCATAATTCTGCAGTCACTAGTTTGTTGAGCAGCTAGACATGGAATACTGGATGCACTTTTGCTCCTTCATGCAATTTCAACCAATAAGCAACAAAACCAGTTTCATCTGATATTTCGTAGTGCATAGTAGCATGGACTCAACTTCTATTGCTGTATCTTCAAGAATACCACATCCCTATAACCTCTTTCAATTTCCCGCATATGCTTATCAACCAATTGCTTCATCCCATTTTGAGCCTTTAGCACTTGGTGTTTCAACTCTTCCAATATGCCATTCGTCTCAACTGTCATTCTAATTACTAATCTTCATAGATTGTTGACTGACATCTCTTTTAACTAGTGTTGTAGGTGACTCACATACAATGCCTCCAAAGAAATCATTTTAGTGGCTGAATGATAATTGGTGTTATACCAGTATGCTACCCAACTCAACCACTTAGGCCACAATTGTTTTGGTTTTGTGCCTGTCAAACATCTGACATTAGTTTTGTGTTCGATTTCCGGGCAATGAACCATGATGTCTTTTATTCTGTTCAGCTTGTTCCCACTTGATAGTCAAGCTTTTGAAAATTACCTAAATATTCCCTTGGCTAGCTGATGGGATTCAACTGATTGAATGGAAGATTTTGGAAGCAAGTGCAAGGCAATGCACCTATACTTTTATCAAATGTCTAGTGGTCAATGTGACCTAGGCACGATGAGGTATTGGAGAGACCACTCCTCCTTACAACTTATGAATCAAATCTTAACTGCAACTACCACCCTTTATCCTCCTATTTATAAGCTATTAAGTAGCAGTTGTGTTTCCCCTCCATTAGCCCTTACATACACTTCATTCTTAACTACTTTTCTCCTATCAAAACTCACCCGTAAAACTTTAACCTTGTCCTGAAGGTACAAATCTAGAAAACGAAGTTGAAGGTCTTCAATTGTTTCCCATGCATTGTCACAATCAGGCGGCTGAACCCACTTCACTAGAACTTCTGCATGCACCTCCCTATTGTAACGCAACTTCAGGATATCTTGCAATTGAGGTTGAATTTCTCAATCTTCAGTAAAACACTAGAATTTGTTGCATACTCAACTAGAATTGCTTTCTTTGACTTGCAAACATGGAACGTTGGATGGATCTTTCATTCAAAAGGTAAAGGGAGTTAATATGTAACTGGACCTACTCTTTCTGACACCTGAAATGGGCCATAAAATTTTGAAATCAATTTCTCATTCCTCCTCTCGGCCAAAGTTTTCCATATATAAGAGACAGCCTTTTTCACTTTTCATCAGCAATAACACAGTTATTATACAAATTTCGTGTAAGGAGCAGCTTTGAGACAAATCTAATCTCTTTGCTCTAGTTACACATCCCTCCTATGCTTATCTACTTGCTTATACATCCTTTGTTACACCACATTCAGTTTCTTTTTTTTTTTTCTTTTTTTTGTTTTGCAGCTGATTAAGGAAAATATCTCTGCTTGCCATCATGGAATTTACTGCTTCAACTGTAGATGGAAAAGTAGGCCCTTAATGATGGGTGAGAGGTTCCTTCTCCTTATAATGCCTTCAGAGGAGTCATCCTTATGGAGACACTAAATTTGGTATTAAACCACAATTTTTCCCAACTCAACCACTTATGCCAAGAACGTGGTTTATCTCATGCAGAACAATGTAGGTATGACTCAAGGCATTTATTGGTCACCTCAGTTTGGCCATCTGTTTGTCTAGGGAAAGCTTAACTATACTTGAATTTGGTACCCGCCATCTTGAACAATTCTATCAAAAATTGAATAAGGAAAACTGTATCTATGTCAGATGAAATTATTTCTGTAATAAATGCTTCAACCACCTCCTATCAGTAAAGGGCAACACGACAAAATGGGCATATTTAGTGAGCCTATCCACTAACACGATGATTGTATCCTTTCCTTATACCCTAGGTGGCCCACTATTAAAATCCATAGAAATTTCAGAGCATAAGTGTAAAGGAATAGGCAAAGGATGTAATAATCTTGCATGGGACAATGTCTCATTTGTTTTGTCGGCAAGTATCATACTTACCCATAAAGTGCTTGACATCAGCTTCCATACCTTCCCAGTTAAAAACAGATGAAATGTGCTTGTGGATTCTACAAAAACACAAATGACCTCCCTGGGGAGATGAATGAAACTCTGATGAAATGGTAGGAAGCTTGGAAAACTACTTGGGCAACACCAATCTATCCTTGTGGATAACCATCCTCTTCAATGGAACTATTAACAACTCAACTTCTCCCTCATAATCAACGATCGTCCTTCTTGTTATAGGACTCAACAGTGGACCCAGACAACCTTCTCTCACCTCAACCATCTCTCTCTCCAAACAACTTGTGCATACCTCACCCCACTTTCCTCAGGTAGGCAGTTAGTCAAGCATTTCTCTCTCCTGATTTTGATTCTGCGCATTGCCCTTTTTGCCTCGTAACATATACCTTATTCTATTAGGGTTCACATCAATTGCCCGCAAAGGCGATGACTACAAAATTCATTGTATCCAAACTGTCCTTTCACAATTCTAAAGTACATTTTACAGAAAAAAAAAACTCAATAATAAAACCTTACATTAAAAGGCAATATGCTGTTCCCACAAATCCACAAGTTTTGCCCGAAAAATTTCAAATAAGTTTTCCACTTTGTCAATTGATTTGAAATTATCTAAATGACTATTGTAGAGAAAAATGGCATACCACAATGGAGAATAGGGTGATGACAAAGTAAGGAACGGGTATGGCCACCTGTAGTAATCATAGTTATCATATTGTTAGTAAAACCAGTGCGTGTGGAAAGTTTGACATCCAAAGCATTGTGTAGCTTACCAAATCCAGGAAAAGGCATGAAAAGTCCACTGGAAAATGACATATAAACTTGTCCATAACACGAAGAAAGACATTCCGGACCAGTGTACTGGCTGAAACATACAATAAATTAATTCAAAATCTCTCCTGCAGTTACCCCAAATAAGAATCTCAAAAAATTATTAAAATATTCACCAGACAATTTAGAGCTGCGTCTCCAAGGAGAAAAAAAACATTTAGTGTATGCATGTTCACTGTCATCTACATAAGATGCAGAACTGATCAGATTATATCATTAGGAGATAAGAGGAGGAAAAAAGAAGTCTTATCGTAATAAATGATATAGCATAATATCTTGCTTTATTAATTTTGTAAAAATCTACTTTGTATGTGGTTATTATCGTGAAAAACATAAGGGAGTGTTGATTGTGTTTTAACATTTTTTGTAGTTTCTCATAAGAAAATTTTCACAAACTGAGCTTTAAAGACTCTGCTTTCTTTAAGTTAGCTTAACATACATAACATAGAATATGATAGATTAAGCGGGGAAGATTACTCACTATTTTTAAACTGGTTGGTTTAATAGCACATACTATGTTCAATTCTTAACCAACCAGTCAAGTTTCACTAAGTAAACAACCTATTGGAAATTTTGCATCAATTAGAGATAAGGCGATTTCATAGTATATAAGTGGTTGCAAACCTCACCTTACAAGCCGGTTTTGTAAGGTTGAATTAGGCTTAATAAAGTTCACTTCTTAACATGATATCAGAGTCATGAGTTAGAGTCTTTCCTAACGAGATTTGTGTTTGTTGGACATATTGTTCCACCTGCTATCGGGCTGCTATCAGACCACCTATTAATGTTTATATTCTCACGCTCAAAATGTATATAGCTAGACGTGAGGAGGGTGTGTTGGAAGTCTCAACTTGACTAGAGATAAGGCCAATTTAAAGTATGTAAGTAGGTGCAAACTTCACCTTAGAAGTCGATTTTGTGGGGTTGAGTTAGCCTTAAAATTCACCTTTTAACATGGTATCAGAGCCATGAGTTAGAGCCTATCCTAGCAAAATTTGTTTTTCGTTAGTCTATTGTTCCACTAGTCCCACACACAAGATGTATATACCTCATGTGAGGGGGATGTGTTGGAAGTCCTACATCGACTAAAGATAAGGCAATTTCATAGTATATAAGTGGGAACAAACCTCACTTTACATGCCAGTTTTGTGGGATTGAGTTAGACTTAATAAAGTCCACTTCTTAATCACAATATTATTTTGGATTGCAGTCACTCTTGACTAATCCCTGTCGAGTGTTCTTTCAACAAGTCACTCTTGGCTTAATCCACATATTTTTTCAATAAGCCACTTCTTGCTTAAGATAAAGAAAATCTCAATTTTCACTCATTTGAAAAAGATAGCCTCTACAAGGTTGAGCTCTCTCTACTAGTTTTCTAAATGAACACAAACAATGTTCTAACAAAACATTAGGGCATAGAGAAAAATTGACAAAGTTTTAGCTCTTGCAAACAATGGCTATTCTTCTTTTTTCTTTTTCTCCAAGAAGTGTCTTTAAATAGGTCCTTGAAGAAAGTATTCGTTGCAATCCTTTTTTTGGAAGTTGAGTAGCTTTGAACTCATTTTAAACATATTCTTCTTCTTTAATAGTTTGTCAAACTTGAAAGTTGAGAAACATTAAATGTGCTTCATGCAACATTAATTGCCCTTCTCTAATTTAGGCAAGATCCTTTATAGGTGGTAGTATTTATCTTCCTATATTGCATAGCTTTTTACTCCAAATCATGAACATCGTACTATGGAAACAATTGGACCAAAGTTGAAATATGCTTGTGTCAGGATAATTGGCAGACAAAACTTGTGCTTAATTCCAAAATGGTATTTGAAAAAAACTTGTATTTGACTCAGTTCTTATTTGCATAGATGGTGAAGACATTCATTGTTATACAAAAGTAAGCTTCAAGAATATAATTTTTGTTTACGTTAACTTAAGGTCTATTTGCACTTTTCATTTAATCATCACAATGATTTATTAGACGAAATGGAGGGGGATATATTGCAGTTTATGTTAATTAGGAAAACATGTCTCTATGTTAATTATGTTATATTTACATATTCATTTGTGTTTGGGCTTAGCCTACATTCTCTTTATTATAGATACATTATCCTATGTGTATTTTCTACATAAAGGAGATTAACCCTATACCTAGTATGAAATAGTAGAGAAGATTAGGAAAAATCTCCCTTATGTGTTTAGCATACACATGGGGTAGTTTATTTATAATGTAAGATAAGGGTTAAATCCTAAATACAGAATGGGCTGAGCCCAATTAACATAAACACACAACTTAACATCTAACACTCCCCTCAAGCTGGAGCATATAAATCATATGTTCCAAGCTTGTTACAAAGATAGTCAATTCTAGGTTCCCGTAAGGACTTGGTGAACATGTCTGCCAACTGGTTGCTTGAGTTAACGAACTCAGTCTTGATATCTCCGGATATGATTTTTTCTCTAATAAAATGACAATCAACTTCAATGTGCTTGGTTCTCTCATGGAAGAGAGGGTTAGAGCTAATATGAAGAGCAGCTTGATTATCACATATAAGTGTCATGTGAGTGACATCTCCAAATTTCAATTCATTAAGTAATTGTTTAAGCCACACAAGCTCGCAAGTAGCAGATGCCATAGCTCTATATTCTGCTTCTGCGCTGGACCTTGCCACAACACTTTGCTTCTTACTTTTCCAAGATATCAGGTTGCCACCAATAGAGACACAATATCCAGAAGTAGACCTCCTATCAGAAGGGGAACCAGCCCAATCAGCATCTGAATAGCAAACGATTTTTGTATCGTTGTTAGGACCATATAGCAAACCTTTTCCAGGTGATCCTTTAATATACTTCAGTATGCGAACAACTGCATCCCAATGGTCTTCACATGGGGAGTTTAGAAATTGACTCACCACACTAACTGCGAAGGAAATGTCAGGACGCGTAACAGTAAGATAGTTTAATTTACCAACTAATCTTCTGTATCGTTCAGGATCTGAGAAAGGCTCCCCCTGATTTGGTAGGAGTTTGATGTTAGGGTCCATAGGTGTCTCAACAGATTTACAGCTCATTAACCCTGTTTCCTCCAAGATGTCTAAAGCATACTTCCTCTGAGATATGACAATACCAGCATTGGATTGTGCTACTTCAATACCCAAAAAGTACCGGAGTTTGCCAAGATCTTTGGTTTAAAAATGATGATAATGGTGTTGTTTCATCTGAGAGATGCCAAGATAGTCGCTTCCTGTGAGAACAATATCATCGACATACACTATTAAGTAGATACATCCAGTACTTGAGTGGTGATAGAACACTGAATGATCCGCTTCACTGCGAGACATACCAAATTGTTGAAAAATACAGCTGAATTTACCAAACCATGCCCGAGGAGACTGTTTTAGGCCATATAAGGATTTGCGAAGACGACATACCAATCCGATGACTCCCCTGAGCAACAAAGCCAAGCGGTTGCTCCATATAAATTTCTTCATGCAAATCACCATTAAGGAAAGCATTTTTGACATCAAGTTGGTAAAGAGGCCATTGTCGAAGAGGCCATGGCAATGAATAGGCGAACAAAGGTCATTTTTGCCACTGGAGAAAAAGTATCACCATAATCCAAACCAAAAATCTGTGTGTAGCCTTTGGCAACCAGTCGAGCTTTCAGACGATCAATTGTGCCATCAGGGCCAACCTTGATAGCATACACCCACCTACAACCAACAACAGACTTTCCAGATGGTAATTGGACAAGCTCCCAAGTTCCACTTTTCTGTAAAGCACTTAATTCATCCAGCATAGCTTGACGCTGATAATGACCAATTTTACTTCATTATCCAACATCAAATTGATGGAATTTGTCAACTCTTCCTTTACTTTTAGTCTTGTTTAACTCAATTTCTTGTATTTGTATGTGATTACATTATAAGTTGTAATTAGCCCATTTGATGGCTAATCCCCATTCAAAGAAGCTGGGAGAAGATACTCACCAAAGAACATTGCCAAAACCCAAGAAAAGAGAGAAGAGTAGCTGAAAAGATGAAGAACCCAGGCTGCTGCAGAGAGTCACGCCGGGCGCCTACTGACCTAGGCGGCGCCGGGCGTGACAATGCTGACCGAGAGCGCGCCTGGCGCCTGTCTGTCGGGCCGCCGGGCGCCACTTTTGCTGATCTGGCAGAAACAGCTTATTTAGTTCTGGAACGCGAAGGGGTTTGCATCTTTGGCATCCCAGACACAAATTCTCTCAATTGGAGCGTCCAGAGGCGAGCTAGGAGCTGTGGGAACAGCCCTTCTTCATCCTTGGGTCCTCCTCCTTCTTCCATTTCCACCTTTGTTGTAAGATCAAGCTCTCCATTCATGGAGAGCTAGTTTCATTATTGTTGGGGATTGATGTAACCACGGATCTCTTATGTAAATTACAGTTGTTTTGAATGATTATATGCCTCTTTGATTAATTGTTAGTGTTTAATTCCTCTACTTAAAGCTTGTATGAGTAATTCAACCATATCTTGATCTTAGGGTTTGCTTGATATTGGGAAATATTGGGTGAATCTAGAACTGGATTAAACACCTAAAGGAAATTGTATCTAGGGATAGAACTAGGACCTTTGGTTGTCTTGAATCTCAATTCTTAAAGCGGATGAACTTGTTAGGTTTTCCAAGGGATTGGAGTTTAAGAAGTAAGTCTAGGCTCTTTCTACCAAGGGATTGGGTTTGAGTAAATTAGAAGATTGACATTGGCTAATTAATGAAGAGGAAGTGATTTTCTATACATAAGAGTGAAGTAGGTGAAATCAACCCCCAACAATATCATTCCATATCATTTCTAATCTTTCCATTTCAAAGTGTTTGCATAATCAAAGATCACTTTTACCCTTTATGTTTTATCTTTAATTTAATTGCATGAAAATCCCAAAAACATGGAATCATTCTTTAGTCTAAATTAGTTAGATATTATACGATTGTCTAGGACACGAGTCTCTTGGGAAACGATATCCGGTCTTACCGGTTTTATTACTTGAACGATTTGGTACACTTGCCAAAGTCTCAACAGACGCCAGCCAGGATGAGTTAAGGCATCACCCACAGACTTGGGAATTGACACAGAAGAAATGGATGAGAGACAAGTGTAAAAAGATGGAGATAATCTGTGGTAACTAAGAACGATATAATGGGGAGAAGGGTTACGGGTAGAGCGTATACCTTTACGGAGGGCAATAGGCAGGTCAGACTCATTTGCTGGAGCCGGAGGAGACACAGGAGGCGGCACTGGAAGTGAGTCATGAGGGAGACAATTGCGGCGACTATAAACCTGAAGGGGTTGTGGTGAAGGACGATCCTGTGGTGAAGGACGATCCTGTGGTGAATGAGAGTCTAAAGAAGGAGGAGACAAAATGGGTGGAGCATCACTAGGAGGATCACAGATAATAGGAATATCAACAGTAGCAGGTAGATGTACAGAACTAGAAGATAGATGTGAAGAGTAAAAAGAAGATTCATCAAAAGTGACATCAGCAGAGATAAAATGACGATTAAGGGAAGGGGAAAAACACTTATAGCCCTTTTGTGACCGTGAAAATCCTAAGAAGACACATTTGTGAGACCTAGGAGATAACTTATCAAGACCAGGACTAAAATCATGAACAAAACATGTAGACCCAAAAACTCTAAGAGGTAATGGATGCAGAGGGTCTTGAGGAAATAAGATAGAATGAGGGATTTTGTTATCAAGGACGAAAGATGGCATGCGGTTGATAAGAAACATGCCGTGAGAACTGCATCACCCCAAAAACGTGAGGGTACTTGACCATGAATTAGAAGTGTACGAGTTGTTTAAATAAGGTGTCTATTCTTGCGCTCAGCCACCCCATTTTTTTAGGGGTATAAGCACATGAGGTTTGGTGAAGAATGCCATGAGAAGCCATAAAATGTTTAAACGGTTGAGAAAGGTATTCACGGCCATTATCACTGTGTAAAGTGCGAATAGAAACCCCAAACTGAGTTTTTATTTCATTGAAAAATGATTGGAAAATAGAAAAAAACTCAGAACGATTCTTCATGAGAAACAACCAAGTACATCTGGAATAGTCATCAATAAAGGTAACAAAATACTGAAATCCTAAAGTGGACTTAACACGACTAGGTCCCTAAATATCAGAATGAACCAATGAAAAGGGGGATGACGCTCTTTGTGAAACACTACGAGGAAAGGAACTACGAGTATGTTTACCTAACTGACAAGACTCACACGACAAACTTGATAATTTCGACAAACTCGGAACAAGTTGCTGCAGTTTGGCAAGACTGAGATGACCTAACTGAGCATGAAGAAGGGATGGTGACTTCATGATTACGCCAGCATGTGGAGAAGGGCGGAGATGATATAGGCCATGAGACTCACATCTTGTGCCAATCATGTGTTTCGAACTCCGGTCTTGCAACCAAACAAAATCTTTGGTAAATGAAATAACACAATTAAGGGAACGAGTTAGACAACTTACGGACAATAAGTTAAAAGGAGACCCAGGGACATAAAGTACATTATCAATGGATATGGACGGAAAAATATGAACAGTACCAATACCATGAGATGAGACTCTAGACCCATCAACCATTGTTACCGAGGGTAAATCATTCGGACATGACAAGGAAGAAAACAAGGACTTGTTACCAATGATATGATCGGTGGCGCCTGAGTCAAGGACCCAACATCCGAGAGAGTGAGTCAGACCAACAAAAGGAGTACCTGTGCGTATAACAGAAGCAGATGTAGTGGAACTAGAGTGCTGACGGTCCTCATACCATCTGAGAAATTCTTGAAAGAGTGCAGGGTTGTTTATGGTATTTGATGAAGTAGGATAGTCTGCAGACGGTGATCGGGGAGGTGGATCAGAATTAGCCATTGCTATAGGTCGAGGAGGACGTCCATGAAGCGCATAACATCTATCAATTTTGTGGCCTAGCTTACCATAGTGGTCACATTTTGGACGTCCTTTACCTGGCTGGCGAGACCGACTCCGATCATCACGTTGGGCAGCCATGGAGAGGGAGAAACCCTAAAAATCCAAAGTGCTCCGATTGACGCAACGACAACAGATCCAGAAAGAGGACGAGGAGGCGATCACGACGGTCCTGGTCGGCGGCGGATCTCCCCGGCGACGCGTCGGCACGTGCAGCGGGAAGCGGCGGATCTGGTGACTGTTGTGGTGGCGCGTGGAGGCACGTGGATGGTCCGTTCGCCGTGATCTTTGCACCACGGTGGTCGCCCGACCGAGAAGATCCGGATGGTATAGTCGTCGGTCGATTCTGGAACTCCGGCGACGGAGACGGCAACGGCGACGACGGGTACCGGAGACTGTGGAACTGGCTGGAACAAAACCTAACCTATAGATACCATATGAAATAGTAGAGAAGATTAGGAGAAATCTCCCTTATGTGTTTAGCATACACATGGGGTAGTTTATTTATAATGTAAGATAAGGGTTAAACCCTAAATACAGAATGGGCTGAGCCCAATTAACATAAACACACAACTTAACATCTAACACCTAGTTTTTCACTATATTCAAAATCACTTATAAGATAAAGCACTTGAAATTTTTTGCAAGGTTTGTTTATAGTGTATCTGGTAGGTTTCTGTTTACGAAACCTATCTAAAGTCACACCAACACGCACCAACAACACACAAATAACAAAAGAATGCTTTTGTATTGATTTCTTCTTTAATCTGTACACGTTCCCAACACCCAAGGGAGCCCAATTCCCCCCTCCACAGGATAACAGAATCCTGTCTATACAAAGAATAAACTGTTCACACTCTACAAAAAATTCAACAGCTCTATTTATATGAGCTTATTCCCGCCTCTTAACTGTTTATTACAATTAAGCTTCTAAACTCTTCTTTCTCCTCTCATAAACCTTCCAGACCCTATCAGTATCAGATGCTTCTTCTTCATGTTCTATACTTTCTTGTATTCACTCAATCAAAATCACATGTTCTTGAGTTTTGTTCAAACAATTATTTACTTGTGTAATTAAGAGTTAAGACCTTCAATTGTTTCAAATTATTTACATTCTCAATGTATTTAGTTTTTTATGGCAAATGTCAATGGTTAGTATGTTAGTATTTTTTTCGTTGTGTAGGGAGGACTCAAACCAACAATCTATCCCGTCACCCCTTTTAATTTTATCAACAAGCCAATTAAAGGTGAACTCTTGGATTAGCAACCATATGAAACCAAAATCTTGTTACATTCCCATTACCCAACCTAAAAACTAAATTAGGAGAAATTTGAGCAAATTGAAGGTGAGCTCTTGGATTAGCAACCATATGATACCAAAATCTTATTACATTCCCATAATCCAACATAAAAATCGAATTATGAGAAACTCCTTCAAGATTTGGTAACTATGATGCACATGTATTGGATACGATGTGTATCTGATAAGACAATATGTTTATTTTGAAAACAAGAGTAAAAATATACAAACATTATTAGGACATAATAAATATATAATTGCAATTGTATGAATCAAAATTAAAATCACATTTCTTAGATATTCTCAAAATAAAAGTTATTTTCATCATAAAAGTACTAGTGTTTCATAGATTTGATATTCTCAAAATCCCTTGAATTATGTTAGAGTTATAAGAGATTTAATTACATTTCATAATTAGGAGAATTGATAGGCTGACCGTATACTGTATATTTATTGTAGAAGATGATTGATTATAAATTGCAGGGATAGATTATATATATCATAAATTAGGATTGTCAGTTATTATATGTGCACGTATTCTATTTAAGAGCAATCGCTCCTTTATGAATAAAATCGTAAACAGTTTTTCTAACATGGTATAAGAGCTCTAAAATTCTTAGGAGTTTTGTAATCTCTTGGTCGGCCCTCATTGATGCAAAACTACACCCCTTTCTTTCTTCCGTCGTATTCACCTGTGAAACCTGCACTACTGGAACACCACAACCCTTTCTTATTCCACTATATTTCTTCTAGGCCTACATTGCCATTGTTCAAACCACAAAAAAGCCTACTTAGAAATTCCCCGACCACAGAGTTCAGTTCAAAGGAGATTCTAAAATTTAGGGGGTTTTTAGACACGTTAACAAAACGGCTCACTGGTGCTATATATCAATCTATTATTGGCAAGTTGGGAATAGATTACTCCACTCACCAACTTGAGGAGGAATGTCAAAATCCCTTGATCTATGCTGCAGCTAATATTTCCTTATAGTGATAATTATGAGGATTAATAGGATGTCAGTATATTTTATATTTATTGTACAAGATCACCGAATTTTAGGGATTGTGATAGACTTCTTTAGTCAAGAAGTCGATCAACCCTCTCCTTCTCTCAAGAACATGCACAAACAGTCTGAATAGTATGTATTTTATTAGATGAATGAAAGAATTCAGTATACAAGAATCACCCTCAAGGAAGCCTATCTCCCTCCCACTCCAACAAGTCCCCAGTCTATCTCAAATGTACAAAAAGGCTAACCTTCCCCCTTACCAACTACCTCCTATATATAGTATTCCCCTCCCTTCAAACTAACTACTAACTGACACTACCCTTTTCCCGCTCTTAGTTCTCCTTACTCTGCCCTCGTCTCTTTTTCTTCCTCTCATATACCTTTAATGCTCTATCAGATTGATATATCTATCATAAATTAGGATTTCCAATTATTATGTCATGTCTATATAAGAGCAATTGCTGGTTTGTGAATAATATTAGAAACAATTTTTCTAACAGATACTTTATGTAAGTATATGTAAAGTATGCAAAAGTATAGGATACGAATAAGTGACACAAATTGATGCAGTAATTTCTTGACGTACGGAAAAAGCATATAAATTAAAAAAAGGATAGAAAAATCAGAGAACGAATGTGCCACAAACTCAAACCTTTATGATATGTGGATGTCACATCAACCTATTAGGTTAGCTAAAGGTAAAGAAAGTTAAGCAGTCAATTTTAACACGAACAAGAAAGCAGAAAGAACTAGGAATATCCAGAAGTTTTCTACTCACAAAGGTAAAATCGTAATCCTTCAGAGTAAGGAATGGAAATATAATGATCCAATAAACACAATCTGTAAGCATCACCGCCCCTGCATTCATCTATTTAAAGGTATTAAAAAGGCATATAAAATCAGGGGAATACTAATGCAACATCGTAGTCAACCAGGATAAAGTTAAATCCTTGACATTGTGCAAGTAAATTGAGTTTGTTTAGATGAACTTCTTCATAAGCACTTATAGAGAAAGAAAATACGAACAAAAAAATGACAACTTTTTCCATAAGCTAAATTTTTTCTTCAAAATCAAATTTTCAGTTTATGGGTAAAATGATTTCATCTTTTCTTCTTATTTTAGTTCTAGGAAGTAATTGTTCAAAAAATTACCCAAACAGACCCATAATATCCAGCTGAAAATCATTAACAACGTGATGCAAAAGTTATCAGAATTTCATGCAATAAGGTCCAAAGCTGCAAGACTTAGACCAAGTTTGGAAACATGTTGCCAAGACTGCCCATATATATGTAACTTGAAAGTAATAAAGCATTCCTTCTCTCAACATACTTGCCAACGGATTTCCAAACATAGGCTGGACTTCATCATTTGGCAACCTAACAAATTATATACAATCTATGGTATAATCATGTATCTGAAGGAAAGAACAAAATATAAAAATTAAAGTGAAGAAAAAAAGAGAAGATGTAAGACTGAAAAGACATAAAAATGTTAAAGAGAGACACAAACACAATAACATAAACAAAAACATAACGAAAGCAAAGAAGTAAGGGTTGAGTTTGATTTTCATTATACAACTAACATGCCTATCCAATTCTCTATAAACCTGTCGATTTCTTCTCCATACCTGGAATAAAATTTGAAAAATATAACTCCATATGGTTGTAATTTGATTCTTGTGTATTTCATCATGGGGATCAGCAAGGTGATCGATTCTAGACCGATTTGTGGTATCCTGGTGCAAGAGAGGCATGTATGGCCCTTGTTCTGCATCTAGTCTAGCAATATCTACATTAAAGGTGGTCCTTGGTCTGTTGTACTGATAACACCCATAAACTGATAGCATAGATGCACACTACAAAAAGAAATTTCATCTTGTGAGTTACAAATATGCCAAGACTTCATAGATAACACTTACTTCATAGATAACACTTTCTGACAAAGCTTCCGCCTAAGTACTATATCTATAGAATATAAAGCATCGTAAACTGACTTAATACGTATGGAAAAGGAATGATTTCATTGAAGGCCTCTAAGAAAAATTACAAGCCTTACCCCAAAATAAATTGTAATCAAAGCGAAGGTCCACCTGCAAGAAATTCAAAATAACCACCATCAGATGTGTTTGGAGCTAATGGGAAGGAAATGGAAAACAATGAAATGAAACTGATAAAACTGAGACAGCTAAAAACCATAAATGGCTTCAAACTCGTTTATAAAGCTTAATGCTGAATTTGCTTTCTAGTATAGCTTTAAGGCGTCACTATACTTGTGCTACAAGACTTACGTCAATAGAAAGGGAATACTTACTGAGTGTAATAAAAAAATATGGAGCCACCATTAACACAAAATTTGGCAACTAGCGATGCCAAAAGAGAAGAGAATGCAATGATACGGAAAACTAGCAAAAAAACAGGGTGAATTTCTTTAAGGCATGGTTTCCATGCTTCATCACCAGACAAAGCTCCCTCTCGCTGATGTTCTCCTTCGCCAGATTTGAATTTCCTCGAACGTATATCCTTCCATATTACAAGAAATGCAAGGATCGTTGGCAGCAACACAGAAAATGCACACAAAAGGAACCTCCAATTTAACCAATAGCTGAGGGTGGTTGTATCAGTGGCATCCTGCTGCCGCATCCTGATAAACAATGATGCTAATAATTAAGTTACATACTTTTGTTTCCAAAATATTCTATTTGCTGCACTTTAATATTAAGTGTTTTTACAGATAAAGTGCAATCTATTGATAAATCGGTAGCAGTGTAAACCAAAACATAATAAGTTTGAGCAAGTACGTACGGCTGACACTAGCAGGGATATAAAACTGTGCTACAGATATTGTGATTTTTGAGGTCAAAATGCAATCATATATTGTTACGATTATATGCGACCACTATTATTTCAATTTAACTACAAATATGTTTTTATCAGCTTAACTACACATATAAAACAATTGTTATTATATGGATCCCATATACTACTGCATCAAGAGATTACAGGGATTATCATGCTTCTACTCTTGCAGTGAATGAATATTATAAAACGATTACAATCCAATCCCCTGATCAAAAATCACTTGTTGATAATATCGTCATAATAGTGCAGGTCAGAATGAAAATTCCCAATTAACTAACTATAGTCCAAAATTTGACTTCAATAACTAGGCCAAGATATGTGACCCCAATAGAAACAATAACACATCGTATAGGTACTTAAATTTGAACCCATCAGTGTCTTTCAAATCTTTTTGCCTACTGATATATGTGAACAGCAATGCTACAATATCGCTGAGCAAATAGTGCAACCATTTCACCAAATGTGGAGCTAATTTCCCGTAATACAGCAATAACACATTACCATTAACAAAGCACTGTAGAAAAACAAAACCAGACAGATTGAAACATGCAAAAAGGAAAAAAAAGTAATAGAAATTTGAATGCATAGAAGTTAATATGTAACAGTTTTCCGAAAAACAAGAAAGAGAACATTATAATAGGCTTGCAAGCAAAGTAAAGGGCCAAAAGAAGGAAAGAAAAGAATAGTGAAAAGAAATTGAAGTTCAGAAACGTACGAGGACATTGTAAGGAGAAGATGGATGTGGCAATGAAGAAAGGTGGGAAGCGGTGAGTTATGGTTTCGTAAAGCCTGGGTGATTTTGTTGGTGATGGAACCATTCACTTTCGAGAAAAAATAAATAAATTAACAGGCTTTATTTAATTCAATTAATGTGTGGATTGCTGTTGATAATTATATTTTTAGGTACATTGTTGGTGTTCACGGACATTTTTTTTTTCACATTTAATAATTTATTCTTTAAATTTAATATGTTTCCATATTTTTATTTTAAAATATTTTAAATAAAGTATAACATATATTATTTTTAATAAATTCACTAATTTCACTTGATGATAAAATATGCTAGTGTAATAGAGAATACATTTTTAGTATTGTTTCCAATATATATTTACACCGTTTGAGTCTTAAAAAGTCGAGTAACAATGTATTTAGGGGCTTTGTTTATTTTAATTTTACGGAAGAGTGTAATTTGTTTTAGATTTAGAGAATATTATTTTTAATCATCACTCAGAATAAAAATAAGTTGGTAAGTAGTTATTTTAACGAAAAAAAGTTATATAAAAAATAAATTCAGTTTTAAAAATTGTTCTATAACGTGGAAAATACTTGAATGAAAAAGAAAAATGGCACGAGTGACTTTTTCCAATAAGCTCGTGATTAATTATCTGATACAATTGCTTCCATGTGATAAAATTAACTACTATTATTATTCTATTTGTAGTTAACTTCCTTTATGGATATTTTATTTATGAAATAGAATAAACTTTCACTTGGTAGATTTGTCCACGTGGTGTTTGGGGTTGGGCATGCAGTGGCACGTGGAATGTGGAAGCACGAGAAGTTTTGCAGCATGAAAGATCGCAAACGCCTTACGGATACGGAAAGTTATGTTCTTGTGAGGTGGCTACCCAAATATGAAGCGGCGCTTTTCAATTTTCTTTACTTACCAACCTCTTTCCATATAGTATATGAATAATGGACAGAGATAATATTTTTATGTATATAATTAGAAAAGTTATACATTAAAATAATTTATGTTACGTTTTTCATAAGTATATTAATGTTTGTGAAAGATTATAATAAAAATTAAACGAAAAAAATATTAATTTGGTTAGTTTCTTTCAAAACCTATTTAAAAAATCAAATGCTTAAAACGTGAAGACATTTGGAGATGGTGGGGATGACACTTGAAGATGGCGGTGACAGGCACAGATATATTAACAACACGAAACGCTTTGACGCCTGTATTTTATTTAAAAATATAACACTTTTAAATATATATATATATATATATATATATATATATATATATATATATATATATATAACTTGACAGTTAAATTAATATTATATAACAATTATTTTATGTATTTTGTATAAAATATTTTATCTTTAGACATTTTAACTATAATTAATTATGTTTTAGATTAAATAGTTTTGAGGTTGTTAGTTTTGGTTACTTGTTTCTTTTAATTTTATTTTTGTCTCAATTGGGTTTGTACTTTTCAAAAAATGGTCGTAATGTTTTTGTTGTTAGTATCGTATTAACACACTTAAAGAGATGTCACGTCTTATTCATGATTTTTTTTTATCTTTTTAAATATTATTTTAATTATTTTTTATTTTTTTAATTTAAAAAAATTGTCACATATCAAATTCACATGGTGTCACGTGACAATAATAGTATAACGCAGTATCACGTATCATTATATTAGTTTTAATTTGGTTCCTCTATTTTCATTTTGTCTCATTTTAATCTTTTTTTTATTTAAATTAAACAATTTTTCCTTTTTCAAATTCAAACAAAATTTAGTTTGTATATAGATCTTATACAAATATTTTTATTAAATTGATATTTTCATTAAATAATTTTAACAAGATTAGGTTTATTTATATTTATATTTAGTTAATTATATAAATGTTAATTATGTTTTATAAATGTACATATAAGAGTTAAAATTTTTAAATGATGTAGTTAAGTGAACAAATTAATGTTCTAGCTAATATCACCAAGCCTAGATTGATATCTCACTGCCTATAATTGGTTGATATTTAGCAAACACATGGTTTTGAATTCAAACCAATACATTCAATCAAAGCAGATCACAGAAGAATTATTAAACAAAATAAAAACTACATCAGAATTTTGGAATGCACTAGACATAACAAAAATTGAATTTAAAGCTGGAAATGGCTCAAACAACAACAATTCACCATTTAAAATACTAGAATGACAAACACAAACACTAGAAACAATAAAACAATGGATTTAAATGGACAAAATTTACTGGAACAAAATTATCTCAATTCAACAATGCAAAATAGAACAATGTTAAAGACAAATTCTTCTATACAACCAAACACTCTCATGTTTTAAAATTTAATCAAATAACATTAAAATAGAGTAATAATCAGAAAATAACTTAGGGTAAAGAACACAAGACTTAGAGCCTAAACCCCAAACAAACACAACCTAGAACCAAAATCCCCAAATATAGAAAAACATAGGAAAACACTTACGTCCTAGGAAATAGAATAACATCTAGGCTAAAACATCCAGACGCATGGCTAAATGATGTTCTGCCTAAAGCGTCTAAGAGAGATTGAGATAAAATCTTAATGCTTATAATACCTAGAATAAGCATTTAGCTTCTCTCGAAAACAAAATAGGTTGAGACAATATATCTGACAAAATACATTAAAAGACTTAAAAATATGTAAGGAAGCTTAAACAAGCTAAACTTCATCTGTTTAAAAAGAGACAAAAGTTAAAGAAGCATTTACTTGACTAAACGATATCACGAGCTCTATAAGTACCTCATCTTTTGATGAAGTGTACATCTACACTTGGTATCTTCAAGGAAAAGAACTTAATTGTAAAATTCTACCTAACGATACAAAATCAAAAGCACTTTGTTGTTCTAAACAAGCATTAAATGACATTAAATGTTGAACGTTCAAAAACAACAAAAGTGATAAGAAAAGTCATATTTGTTGCATGCACAATTTACTCTAATTTATACACGCATCCATAGTGCTACAGTTCAAATATCAAAATGTGGATGTTAGAGACAAAAGAGATATTCATGGAATGTTCCTCACTTGAAACAAAGTCTAAAAAGATCGTACTTCAAGCAAAGAACTGAAAAAATATGTCTTCTTTGACAAAGTTGACTTACACAACGGCTGCTATGAAAAGAAGAAAGAGAAAACACAAGTATCAAGTGTATAAACTACAAACTCAGTCTAACAGACAAATATTCATGAAGCCTATAAATAAAAGATCTCTCAAGAAGAAAATCAACAGGGTAGCTTAAGAGAAAATCTTAAGAAAGAAGAGCTTACAATGACATATACATCCTGAAGAGAAAAAGCTCAAGAAAAAGAATACATCGTGAGCTGAAGAAAAGAGAAGAGAAGAGAAAAAGAGAAAGAGATACTCTCGAGCTTCATTATCAAATTGCTCACTACTGTAAGAGAAAAGAGAGAAACATCTACGAGTGTTTAGACTACATTGTATTGTATTCAAATCCTCTCGTGAGAGATATAGTCTGAACTACTTGTAAGCAATCATTGATTGCAACTCTAAAGAGAATTAAAACACTCACAATTGAACTCTGTTTTAGTTGAGGAATCTAGGCGCGGTAGTCTAGTACCAGGAATGGTTCGAATACTCAAGGAAATCTCGACAAGGTCATGAGTACTAGGAGTGGTGCAAATACTCAAAGGAAATCTCAGCAAGGTGCTGAGTACCAGGAGTGATGCTAATAGTCAAAGAAAATCTCAACGAGGTAGATGAGTACCAAGAGTGGTGCTAATATTCATTTGTAATCGTGTGAAGATTATAGTGGAGCCCTCTACGGAAGAGACTGGACATAACTCAGTTGGAACGAACCAGTATAAAATCTCTTATGCTATTTTCTCTTCTCTTAACTAACGATCCTCTTGAAAAACCTACAGTTGAGCTTTATATTTTAAATGTAGGAACTTCCAACCTAAACGATCCTTTATTTTTAAAGGAAGTTCTTACAAATATTGTAGTAAAAACATTCTGAATAGCACAACAATCTTATCAAAGCATATATATTTCAATTCGAGCATCTAAACCTTTAAAAGAATATTTCATACGTTCGACAACATGCAATATCAAAAGGGTTGCGAAAAATGTTTTCCATAAACACTATTCAACCCCCTTTTCTAGTGTTTTTCAGGTACTTCATTCCAAACCATTGTAGCCCTCTTCCAAAGCTCCTAACTGTCATTGTCATCTCATCCGACCATCGGAACACAAAGCACATGATAACTCAACATCCTTTCCTATTCCTATACTCTTAACTTACCTGTCTTACACACATAGTTCTTCTACCTTACCTACACACCTCCTAACCTAAACCATCCTTACCCAACCACCATTATTTCGTTCCTCCCTTGCCTCATGATCCACCTTCTCTCCTTTATCCCATCATCATATTATTCCATTGTTATAATATGATTTTATGTGAACGATCCCATTCGTCAGGTTGTGATATCCTTTCTCTCCTTCCCTTTTGATGCTTATAAAATAAGGGGAAGGAGCATGTACCCAGGGGGAGTACACCAGAAGTTAGGATAACATAGAATCAGGGGGAGTTTCTCCAGATTCTTAGAGTTTATCTTAGGAGTCCATGTTTACATTCATGTAATTTGTTTTGTGTTTTAATAAAATATTGTTGGTTGTTGTTTATTTGTTTACTTGTTCATTTTATCTATTGTTTAATTTATATTGTTGCTTATCACTTTTATCTTTATACGCAATATTTTTTCTTTGACTATGTCCACTAATCGCATGCAAAAGATAAAAACAATAAAAGATGTAAAACACATAACAAACTAAAACATACAAAACTTAAAACTAAATGTTGAACTAAGGTAGATTATATCGTTTAAATGTGTATTTTTTAAACATAAAAAAAGGGAGATTGCTAAGACAAAATCCTTTATGTGCCTAAATGTTTGCATGTTTTGAAGTTTAATCAAATAACATTAAAACAAGATAAAAATCGGAAAACTGTAACGCCCCATCTTCTAAGATGCCACAGGTTTACTAAAACGGGTAAATTCAAAACTTTATCATAGCGCAGAAACATATTTTTAAAAAGAAATCGTAACCTTTCAACATGCATAATTCATTCAAAATCTAACAGTTCCAAAAGCCTTGTCAAATTACATTCTTACACATGTGAATAAATGACTAAGGAAATAAAACAACTACAATTACTTTGTTTCAAAAGTTTATACCAAAATAACCTTTTAAAGAAACTGAAATCCTTCCCCTGTCATCTCATGAATCTATCATTCCTTTAGAACATCTGCAATATCATTTGCTCACATATAACACATTATACAATCATCGCCGATAATTTCATTCACAAACACACAGACACAAACATGTATGAGGTAAGTTACCGATAAAACAATCATAACAATAAGATACATACATACTGATTATATCAACCATAATCAACACACCACAAGATACATACTTTCTGACTATATCAACCATAATTAAACACCCCATACATAGAAATAATAACAATAGGATTCTTAATCTTCTAACATAAATAATTCAATCAAAATGAATTACTCGATCCTCGATCCCCAATCCTCAAACCTCCATCCTTGATCATTGATTTCTAACCCTTGATGTCACTAACATCTCACACATAGACCCTTGTTTATCCACTCATTAGCATATATGCTAACTACCTACTATAACCATTATACTAACACCACTATCAACATAGCATAACCTGGAGCATCCTCAATACCATGATCATCATCATAGGTACACCATAAACATGATTATCCCAATCATGAGTCACACCATGAGCATCACCAAACCATGAACTTCATCATGACAAGACTCAGTTACACCCCTATACCCTACCTCACTGACTGTAGCCACTCCTACAGCCTCATATGTAGCTTTCCCATACAGATACACTCGAGTCATCCTTCTTCTGGCTTTGGACATGTTCTCCTATCACATAAGGCAGAACATCTAACCCCCTCACTATAGAAGATTCAGCACTCGAACATCATTCTCTTTTCTACAACTATTTTCCAAAGAGAATGCCACTCTCTTTTCAACAACCAATGTCAAAAAGAGTCACCCCCTTTTCAACAACCAATGCCAAAGGGAGTACCTATCTGCAGATAGAACCAAGATTTACTAGGTACAACAAGTAGACTAATCTCCCATGCCTCATGCTCATTAATCAGACACACTCTTATGCATTCCTCTTCCACTCATGCTCCACTCGCAATCACAAGTCAAAACTGACTCTAAACATACTCATTACTCTCATTCCTTGAGTACGAACGCGTTCCACTGCTTCCTAGGCTTGGTCCACGCCATTCTTCATCAAATTCGCCATTTCCCCCAAAAATACACTGTGATAATTGATTATCACTTTTGATAATCGATTATCGTCCCAGATAATCGATTATTCCCCAACCAAACTCAACATTGATGCGTAGATAATCGATTATAACTAATGATAATTGATTATTGTCGCAACGAAACACATTATGGATAAAATTCAAGTATTCAAACATACATACATCAACTATAAATCATGTGAAAACATACTCAACACACCATACGTGCATTCAAGCATCACATATCCATGTAAACATACTCAAATACATACATCACAACACTTGCATCATCCAAACCCAATCATCATACATGTTATACCCCAATAAACCTAAATTTACATCATATGATTATCACAACACTATTATAACATATATTTGCATGGAAACCCTCAAGCATCATAACTTTGTTCTCCCTTAGCATCAAACCCTCCATTGAGATAACCCAACAAAACATACATACATTCATTGGGAAAATCCAACACAAATATTTCGTAAATCCTATGCTCATGCATACACACCCTTGCCCAACAATAGCAATATATAATCATAATCATAATCATACAAACATGTACCAACAAGGATTATCAATTTAAAATAACCAAGAACACTATCATACAACAATAAACAAATAAAGGTAAGTTTCCCCATACCTTGGCCAATCCTAAGGCTTTATCTATAACCTTAAAACACCATCAATCTTCTTTTGCACTAAGAGTTTCCCATTACTCTCTCTCTCTTCTTCTCCAAAAACGTCAATCTCCTCTCTTCCTCTATTTTCTCTCTTTGAGTTTTCTAGGGTTTCTAAACACAAAACCACCCCTTTCTCTATATCTTATTTTTTATGAATCCAACTCTATCTCTAATACTTTCTCACTTAAAATACATTTTATTCTAATTTATTATAATGAGTCTATCAATAATATATATGTTATTATTATTATTATTATTATCTAGCCATAATATCTAATTATATATAATAATATCTCAATATGTCATTTAAAATATCTACAATATCTAATAATAATAATAATAACATCTCTTTTAAATATCTAAACCCACCAAA
The DNA here is from genome assembly GCF_016808095.1 of Vigna angularis. Lineage (NCBI taxonomy): Eukaryota > Viridiplantae > Streptophyta > Magnoliopsida > Fabales > Fabaceae > Vigna > Vigna angularis. The sequence continues at coordinate 29,713,377 of NC_068971.1, read as the reverse complement.
ATTATATCTTCTATTTTATTTCAACTACTTTTTAAAATAACAACAACTAAATCTTCTAAAATATTTACATAATATCTTTTTATTAATTTTCCATATTATTTAATTTGCATGTTTTTCCTTTCTACACCCCTTGTTTTATTTTCTTACACCTAATTAATAAAAGGTAAAAAATCATTTTGCCCCTAGGAAAAAATATAAATAAAATAAAAGAAATAACATAACAATTATGTTCTAACAAAGGTGTACACTCAAGAACACTAATTACCAAACAAAAACACCAGAGTCTCAAGACTACTTTATTTCTAAGACCCTTATTTTTCTGAGTCTTACAAAAACAACTTAAGGTGAAAACACAAGACCTAGAACCATAATCCCCAAAGATAGAAAACCTACACAAAGACTTAAAACTAGAATCCACAACATAGAAAAGCTTAGGAAAGCACTTAGGATTTTTGGTAACAGAAAAACATCTAGGTTAAAACACCCAGACACATGGCTAAACACTATTGTGCCTAAAGCGTCTAAGAGAGTTGAAGTAAAACGCTTGATGCTCATCATGCCTGAAAGAGGTATTCAACATAACTCTCGGAAACAAAATAGTCGAGACGATGTCTTTGACAAAACACGAAAAAAGACTTTAATCTTTAAAATTAAAAAAAAAAGCTTTAATAACCTAAATGCTATCTATTTGGAAAGAGACAAAACCAAAAGAAGTGTTTATTTGACTAAATTATACCATGAACTTAAATAATACTTCGTCCAACGATGAAGACTCTATACAACACTTGGTATCTTTAGAAAAGAGCTTAATTGAAAAAAGTCACCTAACGGTAGGAAATCAAAAACACTTTGTTGTTTTGAGCAAGCATTAAATGACATTAATTGCTCAACATTTAAAATCAACAAAAGTGATAAGAAAAATCATATTTGCTGCATCCACAAAGCTACAAATCAAATATCAAAAGTGGATGTTAGAGACAAAGGAGATATTCACAAAATATGCTTCACTTGAAGCCATACCTAAAGGAAACATACAACATATTTCAAGTAAAGTACTGCAAAATATGTTTGCTCTGACAAGTTGACTTATCTAACGGTTGTTGTACAAAGAAGAAAGAGAAAACACAAGTATCAAGACTAAAAGCTTAGTCTAACGGACAAATACTCATGAATCATTTAAATAGAAGACCTTTCGAAAGAAAAATCAAGCTTAAGAGGATAGGCAAGTGAGAAGCTTACAACAAAACATCCATCCTACAAGCATTCAAGATAGAAGAAAACAAAAAGTTCAAGAAAAAGAATACATCTGAACTGAAGAGGAGAAAAGGAAGAGAAGAGAAAAAGAGAAAAGAAATCCTCTCAAACTTCATTGTTGTATTGCTTACTATTGTAAGAGAAAAGAAGGAATATCTACGAGTGTTTAAATTATTTTGTATTGTAATTATATTTTGTGAAAAATATAATTTAAACTACTTGTAAGCAATCTTCCTTTCCACCTAGATATTTTTTTCTTAATCTTGTTCAGTATTGGTCCCAGAAATATTTCTTGTTTGTATTTCCTCCTACATTCATGCCTAAAAATTTGAATAGTACCCATCAAATCACAATTCAAAATAATAGAGCCTTTTTTAACTCCTCCTCTGTTATCTCAATGCCTCCTAACTTATTCTTATGGAAATTCATTCTTAGACCTAAAGCAAGTTCATAGCACCTCAAGATATCTTTGAGGCCACTATGTTAACTCATATTTTACAAAAGAACAAAATGTCTTATGTAAATTGTAACATATTCACTTTTATCTATTTTGTTCCTACAAATATTCCTTCTAGCATTTGCTTCTTATTAGCTTAACTAACAATTCCATTGAGGCCTTCTGTCATTATTAGAAAAAAAAAGAAGGTAAGCCATATTGTTGGTTTGAATTCTTGAGTTGGACTACCATTGACAAGGACTAAAATTATGGATTAATCCAGACAGGCCTTAATCCGATTTATCCACTTAGTACAAAAACCCAATCTATCCATCATATAAAAGAGAAAGTCCCATTTGACCGAGTCATAAGCCTTTTCAAAATCCAATTTAACTATTACACATAGGTTTGCATTCTGTCTAGTCTCTTCAGTTACTTCATTAGCAACTAAAACACTATCAAGTAGTCTTCTACCCTTAACAAAAGCCTATTGTTTCCGGTGAATAATGATGGATATAATTAACTCTAGTCTGTTAGCTAGTATTTTACCTAGAATCTTGTACATGCATCCCACCACATCACCACATGCATCCCACCAAAGAAATTGGTCTATATTCATGTAAGCCCATAGGGTTTTCATTTTTCTTTTGGTATGAGTGATACGAAGGTAGCATTACACCCCTTTGGGATTAAATAATTTATCTGAAAATCATTTACATCTTCTACCACATCATGTTTCAAGAACCCTCAATTTTTTTCAATGAATCCAAGATTAAAACCAGAACCATAATAAAGAAAAGAAAAACGAAAAAAGTAGAAAAAAATATGAATAAAAGGATAGAAATATGAAGATAGAAAAATATAAGTAAAGAATTTCTCTTTGTTTGAATGAAACAATAAACGAATATTATAAAAAAGAGTTTATAGTTAAAAAAAAAGTGTCGCTTTAAAATCAAATTACTCTATTTGTTAAAAAAAAAATTATTATGAAAAATCAAATAGTTTTTTAACTTAAAAAATATTGAAAAGAAGTGAGATTGTTTCCCTTTTTGTTAAATTTGGGGAAGTAATTTTTGGTGGATTGGAAGAAAATAATTTCCCCTTCAATTACTTTCATCTTGATGGAAGAGGTAGAGACATAAAACAGTAACTGGGGTTGAATATGTTGAACAAGATGAAAATCCAAGAAACACTAAAAAAAATTACTAAACAATATAAACTTATTTTAAAAATCAATTTATAAAAACAAAAAATGAAATTGGTATTAACCCTTATTTACCGTTCTTGATTTCATTTTTATTTTTCCTCATAAAATATGGGTTGAACAGTTGAAATGAACACAAAGAAATGAGCATTACATAAATTATTAAATTAGATACTGGTCATAAATAGGGCAGTCTGAACCAGTTATCCACGCAAACCCAAAACATGCAAGATTTAGTTACAACCGAAACATAAGCAGAACAAATGCCGCATCAAGATCACATTCGAACCGAAAAACACAAGACAAAACAAAGGAACTAAAATATCCACGGCATGCAACCAAACCCAACCGAACATAAAACCCACAGTTTCAATGATGTCTGAAGATAAAGTAAAGAAAAAACAAACAGAAGAAACAAGGAACACGATGTGATGAAAGGGAAAACCACGAGCACTGCACCTTAACCTTTTCTATAGATCATCTCCATGAGATCCATCTCCTTCCTCATCTGGACCTCTGGTACCATCTGCATGGCAACCTCATAATCAATGGCGCTCTCTTCCCCAGCGTTCACCATCACTGGCACATAACCACCATCGCCACCACATGGCACGTGGTGCTGCAGGGTCCAGCCAAGCTCCTCCTCCTCGGAGCTGAAGTCACCTTCGGAGCTCTCGTACCGAACCCGAAAGAGACCCGTTTTGGTGGTGTCATTCAGGTTCATCTTGCTCATGGAGTTCTTCAACTCCTTCTCAGATTCTTCCGCCGCAGTGACTTTCCTTATGTAGCTCTCGAGTAGCGTGGGTGACCCCTTGGAGCTCCTGCGCTTGTTCCTCTGCCTCTTGGCTTTCTGGCGACGCTTGGTGGCGTTCCAGTGGTTCTTGATGGTGTTTTCGGTCCTTCCCGGCATTCTCCTTGCAATCTCTGCCCATTTGTTCCCGAGTTCCTTGTGAGCTTCGATCAGGATTTTGTCCTCCTCTTCGCTCCATGACTCCTTCTGCATTGGTACAAAACAATAATGCGTGGATATGTGAAGTCAGATATGTCCTACATACTGTGCAAGATCTCAACTTCAACTCTGCTTCAAATAATATATACGCATATACATCATGTACTGAACTTGGTAATGCATGAATGCTTTGCCTCTCTTATTATAATCCACGCCCAACAAATTTTAACACTCATTTGATATTATCATTTACTATTATTTATTTTTCTTTATAAATACAAAAATTTACTTTTTGTTATAATCATTTTATCCTCTGATAAATTGTCAAATGTTAATTATAGGTGTAAAATAATCTTTTTCCTATTATAATAAGTCACAATGAAGATGGCGGTGTAGAAAGAAAAGAGAGATAACAACATAAAGGGAAATTCAATAAAGAGTGAAGATATATAAAGACTTCAATTTTCACTCTACATTTACTTAACACCTGTAAAATTATATTTTTATTTTAAAATATAAAATAATTTAAAAAGAATTAAATAAAAAAACTAAAAATATTTTCTTTCTAGGTATTGAATAGGTGTGTTAATGTTTAAAGTTATTCATGTAACATTTTGCTTCAATAAATGCTATAAATTATGTAATGAAAACAAGAGAAAGATATAAACAAAAAAGTAATATATATATATATATATATATATATATATATATATATATATATATATATATATAAAGTTTAGTCTGACATTTTGTTATGATGCAAGAAACAAGAAAAAATAAGTGACATTTCGAAACTCATATAGGACGAACAAGGAGAGGCCAATTTCAAGTGACAGACACATTTATAAAGTTTAATACTAAATTTGTTAACATATTAATTATATTAGTAAATCTTAAAAAAATCAATTAAAATGTATTTAAATAGATTATAAACTTAATATATTTTTTTAAAACTTAAAATAAAATGAAAAAATCTATCATAAGTTTCGCATGTCATAAAAAAATTATGATAAACATTGTTATATATTCATTTCACATTAATTATAATTTTTAGAAAAATATAATACTAATTCTCTTATAAAAAAGATTAATGTTACTGCTACATAAATAACATATGTTGCCAAATTATGTCACTAAAATAAATTAAATTTTAACAAGTACCAAGTGCAATTTGTTATACAATTTATTTCTCCAAAATTTTCATTTCATTTTATTTGAATTAGAGAAATAAAAATGAGTTCTAATATGTGAGTCAACATAATTCACTATAAATTTGATCTGGAATAGATTGAAAAAATTGAACTTTTTAAAATATGAATTAAATTGGATTGGAAACACTTAATTCACACGTAAATGATTCGAGTCAGAAGATAGAAGAATCAACCAATAATAATCAAATTGAGTTAATTTATTTTCTAACTCAATCCATATAATAACTAGGTTAGCTGACTTTGGACACTCCTAATTTAGATAATGCAGATAACTAAAAGGGTTTTATATTTGAAATAAGGTACAGTAAAAAAATACGAGAAAAAGAAAAGGGTTGTTATTGTATTTCAAATCTTATAAATATATATAATTTAGAATCAAATTAATTTTAAAGAAAGAGTAATAAAGTCCTATAAATCAAGTTAGTATAAAAGAAATGGTAACAAAGTTTGTAACTATTTTTAACTTTTAAAATAGAAAAAAAAATATAATAACATTCTCATACTTTATCTGTCAAAGAGAAATTATATAATTTTATTTTTAATAAAGACTATAAAAAGACATACAGTGCCTATTTAAAAATTTATTATTAATTTGAAGAAAAAAAATTACCAAAGTGATAAAAAGTATTAGTCATTAAATATTATTATCTAATTTTAAAATAGAAATATTTATTTTAATGTGTTTAGCTTTGCGATTTAAGATGTTTATTTTACAGCATTTTAAGATACGTTTTTCATAATATAATTTAATAATATTTAATTTAAAAAATCTACTTTAATTTGCAAATTAAAATAACATGTTTAGGGGGAGAAAATTCTGAATGTTATAAAACTTTTAAATGTATTTTCGTAAATTTGAAAGACTTTTACTCCGAAAAAAGTACAACCAAAAGTACAAACAAATGCCCCTAAATGCTCATAGATTTCGGGGAATTAGTTGTAAATGAAAAAGAACGTAGATAGAAGGAATGTTATCTCATAAACTCCTCAACTATACAAAACATGCCTAATAAAACCACTAGTGTCAGTTGAAAATGTCAAATTTTGTAATAAAAATTATATAAATACAATAATTCAATCTGTTTTATGAATTTAATCTAATATATAAAGCATTATAATTTAAGGGAAGTTTAAGATCCTAAAAAATATTTGAGAAATGAACTATCCACATGGAGACACATGATTGGGTAAATGTCTCTTGTGTAACTTTAGCCGGTGATATAACAATTACCACTAATTTTAGAAGAAAAATATTTTTTTTGACACCTAAATTTTTTATATTTATTTGATATTATTATTTTTTTACTTTTTATTTCCTTTTTTCTTTTATTTTTTATTTTCTTTTTTTTAAAATATAACAATTTACACTTTTATAACTATTTTATTGTTATTATTATGCTTTGGTAACATTTTTCATATCAGAATTCATCTCAACTTACTTGGAAAAGTTTATATTCAAAATAGAAAAAAAAATGGGTTGATTAAGTATTTTGTAGATGACACCATTAATTTCTATCAAATATTCAATGACTATTTAGATCAACCATATGATGCATTACGCAAATATATAGGATGAAATATTGCTGGAAAATGATTATATTTAACTATGAATGTGTAAGAGAGAGAGAGAGAGAGAGAGAGAGTAAACAAAGTAACCCTAATGTTTGGCCGGAGATGATTGTGCCACCTCTCTCTGCACTGTTTCCCAACCCTGCCATTCAGCAACCTGGCGATGTGCGACCATTTTTTGATCCCGAAGCGTTTGACCAATTGGACAAGGACGCTACAAAACCACATAAAGCGTTCACCATTTGTCCAAGCAGATGAATAAGGGACAAAAAAACACTAACAAACCTCACTAAAGACAGGACCTAAATCAATGAGGAAAATTTTCATTAAAAGCCTCATATGAAACTGCAAAGAATTTAATAACAGACAGAAAAAGATAATTAAGAGAGAGAGATACAATTTGGTATATACCTGTCCTCTTCAGCACTCCACTGCCCTTTGATGATGTTTGTCATCCTCTGCTGAATTTGGGCATTACTCTTCCTCTGCACCTGCTTCATGTTAAAAGCAACCACAGGTTTGTTAGCATTAACATTTCCAGTTCCAATGACTGATGAAAGCAAATGATGGTGACAGAGAAGTACCCACCTGAGGATCTGAAGTTGCACTTGGGCCAGAGTGAACGGGAGATTTCTGGGAAAAGTCCCAGATGACCTTGTTGGGGTGACCATGCATGGATTGAGCATTGGTGTTGTTTGGTGCATAGGCCATGGGGTAGTAGGGGTTGGCATACCCTCCCTTCAGGGACTCATTGGGGTAAGTGGATTTGTAGGAAGATGGGCCACCTGAAGAATGGGCTGCTGAGGACAAAGAGAATAATGGGGTAATGATGGAGGAAGAACCCTCTGTGAAAAAACTTTCAGGCTGGCCATGGTTTGACTCGTTCAGGTGATGGTGCTGCTGAAAATGGTTGAAATTGTTTTGGTACATGAAGCTGCTGTTCTCTTCTGACACAGGAATCTCTGTTTTGATTTCAGGGAAAATCCCAGAAAGGTAGTGAATTTTCTCAGGGAAGCTTGGACTAAACTCCATGCAAAATTTGAGAGAGGGAATGAGAGAGATTTTGTGATTGTGTGTCGAGAAATATGGTCTCAACTCTCAGTGTTTGTGTCTGTGAAGAAAGGGGTGGAGTCCTAGGTTCTTATTATAAAATCAAGTGTAAACAAAGGAGATTCATGAGACACGTGGCAGTTGTCATAACAGTATCCAAGGGCTCAGATTTGTTGTTTTTGTGCCTGTTCACCTTCCACTCTAAATAACCAACTGAAAAAAAAGAGTTGTTTTTTTATTCATTTTCTGTAGTGTTTATGAACAAGAAAGGAAAATGAAATGATGAGTTTGTTACAGAATTCTGTGCTTGGAGATGGCTTTGGACAAATGTTTAGAAACACATGAATGACATGTAGCTGCGACTCTCAAGATTAGAAATTGCATATTACGTTTCCATTAACTTTAATTTTTTTACCTTTCAATTTCATTGGTTATTTTCTGATTATATTAGTTATCATATTTATTACTAACTTATTCTTATTTATAAATACAATTACTTCAAGAAAATCAGTTAACTATATTAAATTTTACTAATATTTTAATATTTTCTTAAAATGTCCTTTGATAAAAGAGTATAATTAAGATCAGACATTGAGTTAAGATATTTTCGAAAAAAGTGGTCTTTATAATAAAGTAAAAATAATTATAAATTATTTATAAATATGATTTTTATCTATCAAGAGTGTCAAAACAAGTTATCATTTTCATGATAATATTCGTAGTAGTTAAAGACTGGCAGACGTAAAATGCATTACAATTATATATACATCATGAATTATTTTTTTTATGCGTTTGCCTGTAAAATAACCTGGATTTAGTGTGGGACAGCTAAAACAACTTATTAGATCCTCTAAAAGTATCAGAAAAGGGTAAATGAAATCATTTTTTCCTTTTCATTTCATTTAGTGAGTCAAATTGGGTCATTTGTATTACCAGTATAAGCTGGAAAATTAGTTGTATAAACTTATGATGGTTCAGAACCGTCTCATTCTATATCATCATTTTATAACTACTTTTATTAATTTTTGTAATAAATATTTTAATTTAAGATTTTTTATCAAACAGAATAATTAACTCTGAGAGAGTAGTAGCTGTCAACAATCTTTTTCCAATAACTAACCAATAAGAAAAAAATTTACAGTTTTCTTTAAACTGTCTGAATGTATTGGTTGTTTAAATAAATTATATATCTTGAATTTCTCCCATAAATTTAAGAATTCTACACAAAAACCACTTTAGTTCAAGAATTCATAAATTAGATTTTAATATTAAGTTTTCTGTCTTAAAGAGAATTATTTTAAGGGTAGGACCAATTGAGAAATTTTTTTATTTTAATAAAATATATTAAATTAACTTTAAACATGACATATAGGACACTCTTAAATTACGGTTTTTTGAATAAATGCCTTCACCTTTTACTGAAAGTAAGAAGAAATAAATGTAAGAAATCACCAAATAATTTATGTTTTATGCTTAATGATCATTGATTTATTATAAGACAGATAGTTTTGCTAAATACATATGAAAAAATTATCTTAATGAGAGTAATAAAAAACCAGGTTCATGTTCTTAGAAGTGGGGTTCGTATAGTCAATTATCTGTAACGATAGTTTTGTCCTATTGATGATGCTGTTGAAACCATGAAGGCCAGTATTGCAGTCATGACGAGATTAAACGAAGGAAAGAAAGCACTAAATTGCGTGTAACTGACAATTCAACTTTCACCCTTCTCTTAATTTATAGTATAATTAATTATTTAATAAATTTTCACAAGAAAAAAAGCTTGTTATATCATTTTATACAATTAAAATATTCATATTGATTATAAAATAATACTAAAAACAATACCGTAAATATCGTGTATTAAAGAAATTGAAATTTTAACGAGTTATAGTAATGAGTAAATAACATTAGTGCGTTTTTTATTAGCTTTTTACTTAAAATATTCATCTAAATTATTCTTTAAGAAAATTATCAGTTAACATATAAATAGTGTATAAATATTTAATATATAAACATTATATTTAGGATTAAATATGTTTTGAATCATGAACTTTGATACCAACCAAATTAAAATTCATTCATCTTTCAAATTTTAATCTTCAAACTTAAAAATTAAATAAATATAATTTGTTTTATCCAATAATCATTAATTTTTTTTGAATTTGTTAAATAATATTTTTGGCTAACAACAACTCCTTAAAATAATTAATATTATTAAATTAAAAAAATTATATTAATTTATTTTTAAAGTAAAAAATATACAGTAAAGACAAAGATAATATTAAATATTTATTAGTTATGCTAATCTTTCAGTTCTATCATATAACTTACCGTTTCATAAATATTAATTAAATTATCACTTGACTCTATAATAAATTACGTAGTTATATAGTTAATATATACAACTAATTATCTACTTTATATTATTAAAATATACGTACTGAACATAATATATTGCAAAATGAAATACAATTGGACTACGTTATGTACTTTCAAAATTTGAAATTGTTAACGGTAATCTTTATTTTAAGATAATTAATAAAATGAGTTGGAATGTACTAACTCAGATAGGTGCTTCAATTCAATTATAGTTTTTTCTTATTTAGTTGTTATAATGAAGGTTATTAACCAGTCAAAGAGGGCCATCCTTGTTCTTTTATTTTTAAATTAAAAATATATGAACATTTAAGTTCAAAGTTCTTTATTACATATTTTTTAATATTTATTGTTCTTAAAAAAATAAAATATACATTTAATATTATTATTAGTTTATTTTATAAATTAAATTTCTCCATTACTAATAAGAATAATATTATAAATTAAATAAAATCATTAAGATATTTTTACATTCCTTAACTACATTTTATTTTATTTAAATTGACCTATAAAATAAATAATTTGTCTTTTTCTATTGAAATTTGTCCGTAGATCATATATATATATATATATATATATATATACTTGATTCACGATAAAATGAAATATAATAAATGTACTAAATTGAATTAAAGATTTGAAATTGTAATTTATCTTTTGTTTTATAATAACTAATTATAGTTCTTCAACAATATTACTAAAAAGTAGAATCTATTATTATTTATGGATGACAAAACGAATCAAACTAACTCGTTTAAGTCCGACAATAAAAAATGGATTAGGTCATGCTAGTCTACTAATTGAAGTCATGTTGAATTTTATAATCTATTTGTCGGATGGTGGATTGGTTCGCTTGTTTTCTTTTTTGTGATTGAAAGTCTAATATCACATGTAATGATTGAAATTTTCTATTTTTTACATGAAAATGGACTTTCGTCTGAACAGTTTCAAATCTTAACCGAGTTGTATCAGATCTTGATCGAGTTTTATCAGACCTTGATTGAGTTGGGTTAATATGAAGTATTATGGCACGAGTTCAATTTTTTTTATAATGAAGTCGGTCTGCCGTGTTTGGCAGACTAAGTTAATTCGGGCTACTAGATTGAAAATGCTATTTTTGTTCGTCTTTTTTTCACCGAGTGATAAGTTGATCCACCTGACTTCATCTTTGTTATCTTCCTACTATAATCTGATTACAAAATATATCTTAAATAACCACAATATCGCGTTTTTTTCGGAAAATCCTCAAAATAAGGAAATATAATATTAACCAATATAGGAACTATTAAAACAAAGAAGGTTATAAATAATATGTTAAGGTAGAAAAAAGGAATCACAATTCCAAAAAATAAATAGTCTTGGTATTTGTTCACGATCAGTCATTTTTCGATTAGAACAAATTGACTCCCTTAGTGGAAAGGTAATTCGCTCCTACTCAACAAATCATTAGTAACATACGCCAGGCTCCTCTATTGATGATGATGATGACAACTAAGGATGGCAAGGGGTCGGGTCGGGTACGGATAATGCCTACCCACAACCCGACCCGAAAATAAAAACTCTACTCGCAACCCGTCCGGTACCCGTAGATACTCGTAAATATTAAAAAATATATATTTTATACATTTTAAAAATGAAATACAAAAAATATATAAAATTTAATCTAAGAAAATATAAATTAATTTTATTTTAAATTAAATTAAATTAAATAAAATATAAATTAAATTATTATTTTTATTTCATTGCAGTAACTCAGTTGGTTGGTATCCGGGTCTTTATGGCATGAAGTAAAAATACATCTTTAGTAGTTAGACGATCACGTATACCTCTTCCAAGTAGTATTACTCAAGCAAGTACAAAGGCACACATTTTTTCTTCCCTTTTCATTCCACCATGCAGGAACAACTTGTATATCATTTGCCTTCTTGGATTTCTTAGACAATCCTTATAAATCTTTTTGTTGTTGGTCCATTTGTTGACATTAGAATTTCTTTCATGAGACCTGTAACCTTCTACTTTGAGACCAGTAAAAGATAGCCACATTTCATCATCAATTTTAATATCAACACCTTTTACCCGGGAGCATATAACACCATTGATAACCTTCATATTGACATAGAAGACTTCTACCAGATCAGGATAGCAATCACCTGTCATTTTAACGAATTTTGCAAGACCCTATTGTGCAAGCCATTCTTGAAAAAGAAACCCTTCATTTCTGAATGCTTGTAGATTCAAGAACTTGTGAGGGACCTGATGAACAAATCTTCAATCCCCAAAAATGGAGTCAAAGACTTGTTAACCCTCGGCAAGTGTAACCGAATCGTATCAAGTAATAAACTTGGTAAGATCAAGTATCGTTCTCCCAAAGGACTCACGACCTAGATAGTTGTGTGATTTTGTTGATTAATTAAGACTTGTGAACAAATTGTTATAAGTTTCAAATGAAATAGACTGAAAAGTAAATATGTATGCATGTGATGATCAATGGGCAAGAAAAAACAAAACACGTGAATTGAAATATATGGATGAATATGTTGTTGGGGTTTATCAATTTCATCCTATCCACTCTCTTGTATTTAGGAATTCATCAATCTTTTCATTAATGTTAATGCCACTTTCTAAATTACTTAAAACCCGATGTCTCGGCGAAGAAAGCCTAATCATAATCACTAGTTTACAATGTCTTGTCTCCCTAGCAATTAATCATGCATTATAGTGAACATAAGTTTAAAGGCAACCAACTATCATACTCCTATGTCTAGGTTTGTAATATACTGATGGGAGAGATTCCCCAGATCTAGATTTTCCCGTATGTGTCCATATCGACAAAACCAATAATCATGACATCGAATGAGTTAAACAATGCATGCTTTGAGCAAAGAGGAAAAACCCTAAGTATTAATGAAAGAAAGCATGTATCATAAAAATGATCTTGAAGAACAAATTCCATACAAGAGAGTTTCTAAGGATTTACATTGATTCCCCAACAACAAAATAAGTTTAGTTCACCATATTCATGGTGAAACTAGATGAAATACAATGGAAAAGTGAAGGATAGAACCCTAGAAAGTTGAGAAAGGAGCCTTAGCATCCAAAATCCTCCTCTAAGGGGTGAAAGAGTGCGTTTTTGCTTCGTTCCAGCCAAAGATACAAACCCTAGGACGTCCTAAAGCTTATATACTATTCTAAAAGATACAGAAAAGTAGGCCCAAGCCTAGAAAAGTGCCGCTCAGCGGTAGTAGCACGTGTCAATTCTTCCCCTTAGCGCCATTTTTCCCCTCAGCGGTGCCAACGAGTACTGAAAAGTGCCGCTCGGCGATAATTGGCGCTGAGCGGTACTTGCTGATTCTCTTCTTTTGCACTTTTTGTGTCCTTTTCTGTCTCTATCTCTTTCCTACTTCACTTCTTTCATCAAATTCATCTTTAAACCTGCAAAAATAAGGAAATCAAACATAAAAGCTGTCCAACTCTGTTATTTCCAACAATTCAACAAAATCATGAGTTCAAGCTAATTTCTAAGTCATAAAGGTTGTAATTGAAGTCAATTTTAAGTATAAAAATAACAGTTTTTCAACTGTTATCAGGACCACCTCCATGAGTTTTCTAAAAACTGAAAAAAAAAACATTACAACAAAGATATTCTTTTTTTACCTTCCAATTAGTTGATTTTTTTTTCATTTTTCCCAAGAGTTTTCTTTGTGCTTCAGCACCAACACAACCCTAAATAAACTGGCTTAAGTACTTAAATTCTAAAACCCACCACCATCAAATCAAATTCACACACATCCAAATCTAAGCATTAGACAAAACAAGCAAAAAAAAAACGAGTGTCAATGACTATTTCCAAATTCAAAGTTTAGCCAAATAATTCATCACGCTGATGTACAATGAAGTACAATGAAGTTAAGCAAAAACTACCCGTTATAACAGTATTGAGGAAGAAGAAAACAATTCACCTTGCTTGGCTGATGTAACAATTTGATTATTCTAGCCTCTTGAACCTCTCCTATTAGTCCATCCACATCCTAGTAGAGTTGTCAATTTGACCCATGACCCCGAGGTTAGCCCTAACCCACTCTTGAAAAAGCCCCCTCTTAAGAAGCCCCTGAAATTGGGGCCAAAAAAAAGCCCCAGCCCCCAAAGCCCCCTCTCAAGGGGGTTAGGGTCAGGGTTAAGGTGGGTTTAGCCCCACTAAAAAAAATTTGGAAACTAAACTTCAATATTCTCATAGTAACTATTAAAAGTACTAAATTTTATATTCATGTAATTGATTTCTTATTTCAAATTATTAAATAAAACTAATTAATTATAGTATAATAGAATATTTAATATTCAAAATAACCACTTTTTTAAATAATTAAAAACAATTGCAAACCACACACTTAATTTTATACAACTAAATAGTATTACAAATTTTTTTTACTAAAATATTATAAAAATGCTTTATTTTGTTGTCAATTTTAATACAATTATGTCTTATATTGCAGACACCAATTATTAAAAAATTATATATAATTAGTAATATCAAAATAATCCCAAAGAGAAATAATAACATATTAAATTGATTTAATATTTTCACCGCTTTTACAGTTCTTAAAAAGAATCACTGTTTTGTTTTCTCGACTTCTAAAATATCACTCAATCTGTTTTTAATTATTTAAAATTAAAAATAATTCAAAATTTTATTATCTAAAATTTTTGGATCAAAAATAGTATTAATATTTTATGTGTAAATTAAACTTATGTTTTATTTTGTTTTTTTCTCTTTGATAATATTTTCTCAAAATCACCATAAGATATATTATAAAAAGAAAGTTAATTTCTTAAAAATTTATAAAAAAAATGAAAATTTTAAATAGACCTAAAGTACTAAAGAATGACAAATGTTATAGTGTTTCAATTCTTTGACTAACACATTAAATAATTTATTTTTAACTTTCAATTAGAACACAAACATAAATGTATGTTTATGTTTATCTTTATGACATTTAAGATGTAAACATTTTGAGTAAGTAGTACGACGAGATTGAATCCTATGGACGAATACAACTGCAGCCTGCACAAGGTTTATGAGTTTTTTCTTTTTACTTATTATTTATGTTATGAGCATGATTTGTTGGGTATAAAATGAAAAAGAAAATCATTTATATTTAATTTCTTTTTCAATAGCTTTCTAAGAAAATAAAGAAGCCTTATTTTTTTTAAATTAAGAGCTTCAATTAGAGAAAATCTTCTCTTAAATTTTAATTTGGATAATTATAGATAGAAAGTTAATTTCTAATTTATAACCTAAAAAAAATTGAAATTAAATATTTAAATTTCAAATTTATAAAATGATCCTCTAATTATATACTTAGAGAATCTAACTCAATAAATATTGTCATTTTGCTTTTGTTTCTTGATTCTAGAACTCTCGTCCTATAAAAATTTCAATTTAATTTTTATAGTAATTATTTTTGTAAGAGTTAATTATATTTTATCTTGTATTCAAAATGAACATTTTTTCTAAAAAAAAGGCCCATGGGTTGACCCTGACCCACAGGGATTTTGAAGATATTTTGGCCCTGTGGGCTTTTTCTACGAGGGGCTTTTTGGCCCTATGGATTTTTCTGGCCCCAACCCACGTGGGTTAGGGCCAAACCATGTAAAGGGGCCAAATTGACAGGTCTACATCCTAGCAATGAGGGATAATAGATATTATATATCACTAACGCATCTTTAGAGATTTTCCATATTTATATACATTGCAAAATGAAGGATTATACATGATATGAAGATACTATATAAATTACAAGCAAAGAACTACAAATAGAGTATTCAGAAAATAAAAACCTTATATTTTCCTTTTTACAGTTCCAGCCTGAGTATTTTTATGCATTGAATTTTTCACATGAATGAAAGTGTGAAAATTTCTATGTTAAGTTTGTATAGCTGATGAGGAAATAAAGTTCATAAGAATTCTTCCGCATATACAATTTCTATAGGAAATGTTATCTTCAAGATATGGCCATCGTATCCCTATTTTCTATCCTAAAATTGTAGTATTTGGTAATCTTTTGCCTACACCCAAACATATGATTCTCATGTGTACATTGAATATCATTATAGTGTAAAGTAATGCTTCATTAAGAATTCATTAATGAAAAATTATACACATATAATTGTGTAATCAAACAACACTTTAATACCTGTGGTTTAGAAGCTTGGGATGTTTTTTCTTGTTCTTCAAGAGCCTCCCAAATTCTGAGCGCCACTAACCTTGCACTTTCTATTTCGGCACAAGCAAAAGAGTTCTCTTAATTAACTAACTTCTTAGCATCTTCAAAAGCCTACAAAACCAATTTTCTTCTCAAAACATATTTAAATTAAAGAACTAGAAAATCAAAACTATCAATCTTCGTTTAGCACATCCTATCAATCTTTAAGTCAATTGTTCAACAACCTTTTCATTTCAAAGTTTGATTTCTTATTCTTTACCTTCTTATTCTTTACCTTCTTATTTTTATCTTTATTTTATCTCTTTAACTTTTACTATTTACTTTTACTTTATTTAAAACAAAAATATTTAATTTTTCAAAAATAAAAAACAAATTGATATTATGCGAGTCTCTTGGATTTCAATACTTGGACTTAAAAATACACTTAACTACTCCTGGACTTAGTACACTTGCCAAAATCCTTACCACAATACAGTTTGAAATAACTTATTTGCAAACAATACACAAACACATGTCAAACAACGAATTCATTATTGGTTTACAATCTGTAAAAAACATACCCAAATGAATTTTGGAATTTGATCAAATCATTAATAGTGAAAATTCATAAATTGTTCAAGTAAATTAAATTATGAATTAACAGAATGTTTTGGAGGAGATTGTGTAACAAAACATTCAGATATCAAAGAAGACCTGTTTGAGAAAGTTTACTAGCTTCTTCACTTCAAACTTCTCTTGGATCAATTCTCCTTCATTTTGAGTCAACTTAACCGCTAAATCTTCCACCTGTGAGGAATATATTGTTAAGTATGAATGTTTAGCATCATTAACATGAATTGAAGAGCTAAAATAATTTTCCTCATGCATTATGAAGTAGCTTCGAAGAAATATGCGGGGCTCAGAAAAAGGAAATGAAAACACACTTCACAAAAGAGCCTTGATATTATTCATCACGCTGATACGAGATCCAAATATACCCACCAGAACACATTTAGGAAAGACACACCCAGCTATTAAATTAATAAAAAAAACAACGACAAAAAAACAAAAAATGGACATAATCCTTCAGGATATTAATTCCAATGGAAAGCGAGAAATACAGATAAAGAAAGCAAGTTCGTGTCAGAAAAAGGTAAATAGAAGTGGCAAAAAGAAACTAAAATACAAAATGTTTTCCTCAGACCCTCAAGTGAACTTGATGATTTAATCGATGCAAAATCCTAAAGGAACCAAGGAACCTTAGAACCCTAGAATGGACCGATTGATCGGTGGAAAAGGGGATTTAAACGGTGGAAAGGGATTATAATCGGTAGAATGTGATTGTAATCGGTGGAAGATGTAGTTTGAAGGTGAAATGATGTTTAAATGAAGTTTCAATCGGTCAAAGATGAGGAAATGAGGAAATGCGGGAGAAACCCTAACCTGAAAGTGAGCAAGATGCTTTGTGATGGTGAAGGATGAGTTCTCGAGCCACTGAAATCTCGAGGAAGACGATGCACACAATGAAAAATGATCTCTGATGTGCGAGAGAGAAAAAGAAGATGTGAATGCTGCTTCATGAATGAGTGAATGTGAGATAGAAGATGTGAGGAACAACTTCAAACGCAAACAAGAGCTTTACCCAATCACCTCAACACTATCGAACGAAGAATAGTGGTAATAGGAATGAATTTTTGCACAGAAGAAAAGTATGGCGAGGAAAACAAATTAAATACGTAAAATAATCTGTTAAGAGGTATAAAAAAAGGATTTTTATTGTATTTTATTACAATATTTCCATCATACAACTTTTCATACCTGTTTTTATTGTAGTCACTGTAAAAAAGTTTATCATATTTACAAAACTGTCATCGCGCCACTTTCTATACCTACTTAATTTTAACAGGTATAAAATATCGCTATAAAAAGTGTATTTTTAACTGGTGAGTATAACACTTAAGCAATTTTGAAAACATTTTCATTTGAAAACACATCACTGCACTCAGCAATTAGGTGGTAGCAAAGACATGAGTTTTAATCGATTATACATATAATGTAATCAGTTAAAACTTGTAGTATGTCATAGTTAAGCATATGTTGATATCTGATGAATCTAACTGATTACTTAAACACTGTAATCGATTAATTCATATAGATATGCATTGTGCAAAGAGTTTTATCATTCAAAACCATGAATATGCATACTACAAATATAAACTCATGTATAACCACAGTAAGTATGCAAAACAAATAGTTCAAGCACAAACAAACATATAAACGTAACTTTGCATATTAAAACATTTTTGTTGTTGCGCAAGTAACTTATTGAAACATTTCTGTTGTTGTCATCATCAAACACACACAAGGGTTTGGGTTTAGCTTTCACATACCTCCCCCTATACACAAATAGGATGGTAGAAAAGCACAAATAAAGCATTAGAATTAGGCCAACTTAGGAAAATACGTAGCACTTTAGAAAATAAAAAAAGAACTAAGTCAAAACACCCAAACGTTAGGTCAAAGCATCCAAGAGAGTTTAAGCTAAATGTGTAAGCTTACTATACTTAAAGGGTATTCAGTTTAACGCTCGGGAAAATGAAACAATGTTAAAACATTGTTGTTGACATAAACACTCTAAAAGACTAAAACTTAAAACACCAAAGAAAACACAAACAATGCTAAACATTATTGCTCTAAATGAAGTACCTAAAAAACATTAGAAGGGGATGGGAGGTTGAATAGTGTTAATGCAAAACTATTTGCAACCCTTCTGATATAACACGTTATCGAGCTCTTTAAATCTTCTTTTAAATAATCGTAGGCTCGACTAAATAGGATTTTTCAATAATAACTTTTAGCATGTTATTCAGAATATATATACTGCAGTGTTTTGTTTAGAACTTCCTTTATGAAATAAATCGTTTAGCTTGGAAGATTCTTGTGTTTGGAAATAAAGCGCAATTAAGAGTTTTCATAAGAGGATCATTTAGGTAAGAGAAAAGATAATTACACAAGAGATTTTATACTGGTTCGCTCCAACTAAGCTATGTCCAGTCTCCTCCGTAGAAGGTTCTACTATAATCTCAACAGGATTATAAATGAGTATTAGTACCACTCCTGGTGCTAAGCTACCTCGTCGAGATTTCCTTTGAGTATTAGCACCACTCTTGGTAATCAGCAACCCACTTAGATTTCCTTTCAGTATTCGAACCACTCTTGGTACATAACTGTTGATGAATCGACAAGTGTACCAAATCGCACAAGTAATATAAAATGGTAAGACCAAGTATCGTGTCCTAAAAGACTCTCGACACTAGACAATCGTGTGATAACTCGATTAATTAAGACTTAAAGAAAATGAGATCATTGGTTTCAAATGCAAAGACAAAAAATTAAATATGAATGTAGTTTGATCAATAACAAAATAGCACAGTGATGAACGGATGTTGTTTAATATGAGATGAGTATGTTGTTGGGGTTAGATTTCACCAAGTTTCCTCTCATGTATGTAAGAATTCTTGTTTATGCATTAATGTTAACGTCATTCACTAAATCACTTAAACCTGATCCCTCAACGAAATAAGCATGTCCTTAATCACTAGTTCATGCAATTCCTAGCATTCATAGTAATTAAATGTGAAGATCAAGAGCTTTAAGACGATCAAGACTCATACCCTTATCCCTGAGAAGTATTACTCTTGGGAGTAATTCAACAAGAACCTGAATTGTAAGGAACCTCCCGGCACTCATGCAATTCATACATCATGCTATGAATGAGTTAAACAAAGCATGTAATAAGCATAGATGAATTACTTTAACAATTATGAAAAAACATATGTTATTAAGAATCAATTCAAATACATGAGAGTTCACAAGGTTATATCATCCCCCAACAACAAATAGAGTTTAGTTCACCATAGACATGGTGAAACTAGATGAAGAATGGAAAAGCATGAGATAGCAAAACCCTAAAAGTAGAGGATGGAAGCTCCCGCATCCAAATCCGCCTTTAGAGCGTGAAAGAGTGTGTTGCTGGGTTGCTCCAGCCAGAGATATCAAACCTAGGATGTCTGGGTCCTTTAAATAGAGCGAAGATAGAACAGAAACAAAGCCCAAGCCCGTGTCACTGGCGCTCAAGCGCCGCACTTAGGGTGCCCGAGCGGTGAGCGGTGGTTCCCTCGCTCAAGCCTCAGAAAAGACGCCTAAGCTTCGTGCTTGTGGCGCTCAAGCGCCCAAAAAGGGGCGCCCGGGCGGTGAGCTACACTCTTCTACGCTTAAGCCTCACAGATGACGCCCAAGCTTCGCGCTTCTGGCGCTCAAGCGCCCCAAAAGGGGTGCCCGGGCGGTGAGCGACACTCTTCTACACTTAAGCCTCCAAACGGAGCGCCCAAGCTTTGAGCAATCCTCCCTTTTGGTGCCTTTCCAGGCCTTTCTGAGCTCCATCTCCTTGGCACTTCATCTTTGTCTTGCATATTATCTCATTTCCTGCGAAAACAAAGGGAATTAGTCATAAAATCATCAAATTCAACCTCAACTCTCTTTTTCACACAACTTAACAGAAAAACATGATTCCAAGCAAGTTTCTAAGCAGAAAAAGGTGTATTTAGTATCAAAATTACATCACATATAACGGTATTTTCAACTGTTATCGATAGCAACTTTGCTAAGATTTCTCAACTCAACGGAGTTCAGTTGTGAGTGTTTTAATTCTCTTCAAAATTACAATCAACGATTGCTTACAAGTAGTTCAGACTATATCTCCCATTAAGAGGAGTTGAAATACAAAGCAGTCTAAACACTTGCAAGTTTTTCTCTCTTCTCTCTTACAATAGTAAGCAATATGACAATGAAGCTTGAGAGTATTTCTTTCTCTTTTTCTCTTCTCTACACTTTTTTTCAGCTTAGATGTATTATTTTTCTTGAGCTCTTTCTCTTCTTCTTTTTAGATGGATATATCGTTGTAAGCTCTTCTTTCTTAAGATATTCTAAGCTATCCTCTTGATTTTCTTCTTAAGAGATCATCTATTTATAAGCTTCATGGATATTTGTTCGTATTACTAAGTTTGTAGTTTATAGTCTTGATACTTGTGCTTTCTCTTTCTTCTTTTCATAATAGTCATTCGGTAAGTCAACTTTGTCAGAGCATACATGCTTTTTCCATCCTTTGCTTGAAGTAGGTTGTACGATCTTTTTAGACTTTGTTTCAAGTGAGGAACATTATGTGAATATCTCCTTTGTCTCTAATGTTCACTTTTTTATATTTGATTTGTAGTACTATGGATGCGTGTAGAATAGCTTATCTACAAAATTAGAGTAAACTGTATATGCAACAAATACGTCTTTTCTTATAACTTTTGTTATTTTTGAACGTTGATAATTTAATGTCATTTAATGCTTGCTCAGAACAACAAAGTGCTTTTGATTTCCTACCGTTAGGTAGCATTTTATAGTTAAGTTCTTTTCTTTGAAGATACCAAGTGTAGATATATACTTCATCATAAGATGAGGTATTTGTTAAGCTCATGACATCGTTTAGTCAAGTAAATGCTTCTTTAACTTTTGTCTCTTTTTAGTCAGATAACGTTTATCTTGCTTAAGCTTTCTTACACATTTTAATAATTAAGATTTTTAATATATTTTTTCAGAGACATTTCTCGACCTATTTTGTTTTCGAGAGAAGTTGAATACCTATTCCAAAGCATTAAGTGTTTAAGTCAATCTCTTTTGGACGCTTTAGGTAGAACATCGTTTAACCATGCGTCTGGGTGTTTTAACCTAGATGTTTTCTATTTCCTAAGCCGTAAGTGTTTTCCTTTGTTTTTCTATGCTTGGGGATTCTGGTTCTAGGTTGTGTTTGTTTAGGATTTAGGCACTAAGTCTTATGTTTTCACTCTAAGTTATTTTCTGATTTTTAACCCGTTTTAGTGTTATTTGATTAAACTTCAAAGCATGAGAGTTTTTGGGCATATAGATGATTTTACCTTTAACATTAAAAAGGAAAAATCACAAAAAACGTTTACATCAATCTAAACGATACCATGAGCTAAACTATTACTTCGTCCAACAATGAAGTGTTTTCTCCATGCTTGGTATCTTTCGAAGAAAATCTAAATTATAAATGCTACCTCAACGGTAAAAGATTGAAAATCAATTTGTCGTTCTGAGCAAGCATTAAATAACATTAAATTTTAACGTTCAAAAACAAAAAAAGTGATATTTGATGAATGGACTATGGATCAAAACCCTAAATAGATTATTAGTAGGTGTTAATCATAAGAAAGACATTCACAGAATGTTCTTGTCTTAGGAAATCGTGACACAGTACGTACGTCTAAACAGATCATGAAAACAACATGTAAAACACTAACTAAGAATGAGTACCATACAGGCTGAATGATATTGTAAGAAATGTTATGCCTTGTTTCTCAACACCAAGAGGGGGGTGAATTGGTTTGGAATAAAAATGCTTTCTTTTTCTATCTTTTTGAAATCTTTAGAATGATCTTTAACACATAACACAATAATGAAAATAATGCAGTAAAGGAGTTTAAAGGATAGAAAACAAACACAACTTTTTATATTGGTTCAACCTCAATGCCTACATTCGGTCTCTTCCAATCAACCTTAGATTGAAAGACCTTCCACTATAAAGATTTGAGTTTTTACAACAAGGCTTTATAGAGAACAACTCTCAAATGTAATCTCCTTTCTAATTCACCAATCTAATATAGGAAAAACACACCCTACAGAAAGAACAATCCTCTTCTCTATAGTACCCCTTCGAGACCCTTCTCAAATTCACAAGAACAACAAGTTCTTCTTCTTGGCAACACGCATAGAGAAACCATAATCTCTTGATTGCAAACAAAGTTCTGATAAAGAAAGAAAACACCTTAATGTGAAATAGTTGATCAGCCGATAAACGTTCAGAGCTATCCTTCAAGAATCCTTCAAAATATGCAAATCTTTTGTATCTTGATTGTTGGAGAAACCAACACACCTGTAATTCTTTTCTTGACTCACTGATATTAGATTTAAAAGTTCAAATGATCAAAAGTCGTTAATGCAGAGTGTAACGCGTCATTATATAGATTTTCTTATGTTTGACGCTTTTTAATCGATTACAAAAATATTGTAATCGGTTACACTTTTAACAGAATTACACCAGAATTACATTAAAATGGATTTAACTTATTAAGCAATTAATGTAATCGATTGCACATAAAATGTAAGTCAGATTATTATAAAATAGGAGCGTTGTGACAATTAGGACATATCTTGAAAACAATTTTCAAAGTATACCAGACTTAACTGATTATGTAAACAACGTAATCGGTTAAGTATACACTTAGACAATTTTGAAAACTTTTTCTTCGCAAAACTCATCACAGCACATAACAAATAGGTGTTTGTTAAGACTTCGACAAGTGTACCGAATCGTATCAAGTAATAACAAATGGTAAGACCAAGTATCGTTTCCCAAGAGACTCACGACACTAAGCAGTCATGTAATCGCTTAACTTATTAAAGCTTTATAGAACAATTTAGGGTTTTAGATGTAAAAACAAGAAAAGTAAATATGAATGCAATTTTGATCAATGGAAGAGAAACGCAAAAGTGAATGATGATGTTGGTATTATGATATGAAGATGTTGTTGGGGTTTAGATTTCACCTAATCACTCTCATGCATATAAGAATTCTTCTTCTTTATTAATTGTTAATGTCACTTTCTAAAGTACTTAGAACTCGATGTCTCAGCAAAAAAAACCTATCCTTAATTACTAGTTTACAATGTCTTGTCTTCCTAATAATTAATTCTGCATTACGAACGAAAGCTTAAGACAACCAAGCGTTCTATCCCTATGTCTGGGCAATAGTTCCCATGGGAGAAATTCCCCAGTTCTAGGTTTTTGCGTATGTGTCCATATCAAAGAAAACCAATAATCATGTCATGAATGAGTTAAACATAACAAGCATAGAGCAAAGGAGAATAACCCTAATAATAAATGAAAGAAACATAAATAAATTGGAATCAATTCAAATACATGAGAGTTTAGAGGTTACATCTTCCCCAACAATAAATGAATTTAGTTTCCCCTTGTCATGGAGAAACTAAATGAACAATGGAATGAGAATGAAAGATAAACCCTAAAAACCGAAACAGAGAGCTTCCGCATCCAATTCTGCCTTCGGAGAGTTGAAAAAGTTTGAATTTGCGTCCCTTCGTAAAAAAAGATACTCCCTCTAGGATGTACAAGTCTTTATATACAACTGAATTGGAGCATAGGCTAACGTCGCCAACGCTCAGCACCCCCACTTAGGGCGCCCAGGCGAGTTTGCGAGAGAAGTGCACTCAACGCCCCAGGAAGAGCGTCCAGGCGTGACACAATTCTCAAGAACTGGCGCTCAGCGTCCCTGAAAGGATGCTCAGGCATGAATGCGAGACTTCCACGCTGAGGGCCCTAGAAAAGGGCGCCTAAGCGTCCTGCGAGCTTCAACAGCCTTCTCTTCTGGTGCTTTTTTTGTCCTTTCTGAGTTCCAACTCCTTGATATTTTAATCCTCTTCAAATTCATTCCAATTTCCTCCAAAATCAAAGGAATTTAGTGATCAAATCCTCAAGTATAACGTAAACTCTCTTATTCACACAAATAAGCTAAAAACATGAGTTCAAGCAAGCTTCTAAGTAAGAAAGGGTTAATTTAGTATCAAAATTGCATCACAGATAACGGTATATGCAACCGTTATCAGTGTTAGCAAAAACACGAGTTTTAATCGATTATACATATAATGTAATCGATTAAAACTTGTAGTTTTCCACAGTTTAAGCATTAGCTATCTGATGAACTTAATTGATTACATACCCACTATAATCGATTACTTCATACATATCTATTTTGTGCAAGTGGTTTTAACACATGAAAACATGAGTACATACAATAGATGTAAACACATGTGTGACTATAGAAAGTATGCAACCCAAATAGTTTAGGCAATATATGTCTTAAACATAAAGAAACATTTATGTTGTTGTCATGGAAACATATATTGTCATCATAAAAAACCAAACACATAAGGGATTGAGTTTAACATTCACATTGCTCCACCTATCAACAATCTCCCCCTTTTTTGATGATGCACAACCATGATGTACAACACGTCATCATCAAAAACCAAACACATAAGGCATTAAGTTTAGCATTCACATTGCTCCACCTATCAAAAATCTCTCCCTTTTTTGATGATGCACAACCATGATGTACAACACAACCATGATGCACAACACAACCATGATGCACAACTAGAAATTGTTCTACCAGTTATTTTCAGTTTTACTAATTCCTAATTTCTCTAATTTCTCCCCCTTTGGGCATTAGCAACAAAGGTATTATGAATTTGAAACACAATAGCATCCAGAGATACACCAATATGTATTTTTATAGATTAATATCAAAAATTAATGCTTCCCCTATCATTATGCAGTAGCTCTAATTTCTCTAATTTCTCCCCTATCATTTAGTATCAAAGCTAACAGTAATGATGTTTTAGGTATGTAACAGATTAAGAACTATAGAAACAGATTGAAGCATATAGCAGATTTAATGACATGTATCAGAGTAATAAGTAATGCTTGAAGTAAATTGATTTTAGTTTGCAACATTCAGAATACTCAAAATGAATAACAGCGGATATGATAAAATGAGTATAAGAATGCATGAAAGCATATGTCATCAGAATGAATGTGACATAATATATGATTTAGTAGAAAAGAAACTCAAACCACATTCTCGAGGATTAATCGATTTCACTGCTTTTGTAGTTGATTAACATCTGCAAAGCAACTTGTAGTCCATTTCAGATCATTACAACTTCATATAAGCATATTATGTTCAATAACAAACCTGCAAATCAAATTCTTCTCAACTTTGTTGAGTGTTAGTACAGAGATGAAGTACAAATGTGACATGATAGAATCATCAATTAAGTATGAGTGTGTAAAGAAATATATGACAGTGAATTTCTAATTTGCACTCACACAACTCATTCAGCAGATATAATCAATCCGATTCAATCAATTGATTTAACACATGATGTAATTCAAAATAGATCCATTTCATTCATAATATCAAAATAATAAAGGTTCAAACATATATTCAAATCATAGTAGAGTTTATATTATCAAGGCCTTATGTCCATTTTACATTCATTTAAGATACTTCAAACATTAAAACAAAACCAAAAATTAGATCATATTCCTAAGCATTATATCATCATCACTTTCATCTGCTGCACTTTCTTCTTCATTCTCATCATTCTCCTCATTCTCCCCATTGCCATATTATTATGCATGCAATATGAGGTGTCTTCAGATGATGTGTCTTAAACCATACGATTGATTATAACATCTCTAGTTGATCTTTCTTATGATGTTTTGTACTAGATGGTATATATGAGCACTAAACACATTGAAATAGAACATTCCTTCAACAAAGTTCACGCTTAACAAATTTTTCAAATATTCAAATCTTTTTTCAACTAAGGGTTTTATGAAAATATCAACAAGTTGATCTTTAGTATTTACATGCTATAAATCAATAATTTCTTTTTAGACATAATCATGAATGAAGTGATGTTTTATTTCAATATGTTTAGCTCTTGAATGTAGAATAAATTTTTTAGATAAGCAGATAACAACATTATTATCACAAAAGATAAGAATGTTATGCTTGTAGATGTTGTAGTCTTCAAGTTGATTCTTGATCCATAGAAGTTGTGAGCAACAACTGACTACTGATATGTATTCTACTTCGACTATGGAAAAAGCAATTGTTCCTTGCTTCTTGCTTGTCTGAAGTGACAACCTCCACTTGTACTTTTTCTCTCAATCTTATATCCAGCATAATCTACATCACAATATCCTTGCAATCTATACATTTCTTTTCCTTTGAAGCAAAGACCAAGGTTAGTTGTTCCAATGAGACAACGAAAGATGCGTTTAAGAACAATTAAATGAGTTTCTCTAGGGTCTGATTGAAATCTAGCACACAAGCAAACGTTGAACATAATATCAGGCCTAAACGTTATAAGATATAGAGGTGAACCTATCATTGTTGATAGACGATGTTGTCCACTTTTGCAGAATTCTTGTTTAACCCTAAGCTAGTTGTAAGATGTATTGAAGTCTTTATCTCCTTTGTTTCTTCCAGCTTTGAATTTCTTAAGCATATCTTTAACATACTATACAACATCTACTTCGTTTTTTATATTGCATGTTAAAACTATTGAAGTAACTTAAAAAGAAGGAATTATTAAAAAGGAAGGAAGTGTCTTTCTATCATTGCTTTTAGATCAAGGTTTTGCTTCCTTCTTTGAATCCAATGAGGTATGCTCCATCTCCTTTGAAAACTAGATCTCTGTTTCCTTTCCAACAAGTCAGAATCTATGTCTTTCCTTCTTTATTTTTCATTTATAAGGAATTAGGTTTCAGATAACATTTTTTTCTCGTTGTTTATTGACTCATTCAAATATACATGTGATTAATTACAAAACTTAGTTATCAAATAACGATTTTCTTTTTAAATAGCATTCACTTTTGCAGCCATAAAACATAGATTCAAACACCATTGGATCCAAGTTAAAAAAACATGACTACAATAAACAAACCTAATTGTCTTTTGTGACACTAAAAAGTTAGTAAAATCAAGTATATCATTGATTTTAACTTGCAAATGACTTTTTTTTTTCCGTATCATCGTGGAAACTAGAAAAAGCGAAATCTCATATATAATATAAAAACACAAAAGAATTAATTTTTTTAGCATTGCATTTATTTTTAAATCTTTATTTTAATTCATTTAAAATACAGTGTTTAGGGTTTAATAAGCGTTTCACACTATTATATTATCACCGTGCAAACAATTATTTTTTAAATATACAGAAACCTTTTATATCTTACCAAAATAAAGAGCTCTCAAACATAAGCCAAAGTTTTGGTAGTGCATTATCTTCTTAAAGATTTAATAATACACTATTCATAATCTCAGATATTTGTATCATCTTCATCATAAAAAATCAAAAGGTTCAATCTCACAGCTGTATGCAGTTTGTATTTTGGCCACTGTCCGCTGAACAACGACCGCAACAAACAACATAATAGACACAAACTTATTTTGTGCGACTCCGAGCCACACTTCTAATTCTGTATCATAGTTTGTCGTATACGGGACTGTGTCTTACTCATCTTAAAGCCTAGTAGCCAATACAGAATACGTCCTTTTACCTGACCTGACGTGATGTCAGACTTTAAAGACTTTTTCTCTCTCTCTCTTCCCATGTGGCCAACACATCAGTGCGGATGTCGAAACTGCCTCTTAACAAAATCTAATAAAACCAGTGAGTTCCGCTTTGTGCGTGCTGGTCTTGCTGGTCTTCCATGTTTTAATCTAATCTATTCATTCCACACGAAAGCTCGTAACTCAGTCAAACCTGCAAGATACGTCTCTGAAACTAAAGCTCACACTCACTTCCTCACGCGCTTTTCTTTGATGCAAGAAATCATCTTTCTTTTTCCGGTTTAAACTTTGTTCCTCTCTTTCTTTCTCACTCTCTCTCTCCAAGTGGAGTTTTCATTTGGATGGGAAAATGTCAGGGTCTCGTGGCATATTAGCAGGTTTAGGGTCTTCTTGGTGAGAAAAAAAAGTACATTTTCTTCTCTCCTTTTCAGTGTTGTGTTTTTCCAAACATGTGGAGCTCGGTTATGGTGATTTTACTTCTGCGTAGGTATTCTTGTCTAGACGTAGCGTTAGTTTTGCAACTTTCGTTAAGTTGAACCAATGACTCAATATCTTAGAGCTTTTTTGGATGTTGGGAGGTAGCTTATTTTCTTGCGTCTTCTTAGCAGCCTAAGTTTGGGAAGGGGAGCAGCAGTTTTTTCTAGCTATAAATAGCTAACTGTCCTTTGAGTTCGCAATCCTTTTTCTTTTTTAATTTTTAATGTACTTATTTGTCTTTCAAATGCTGCTGGGTTGTTTTTCGTTTGTTTCGATTTATTGCACTCATTACTTTGTTTTTCGTTTCAATTTAATGCACTCACTACTTTGCTGGAAATTAAGATTCATGAGTTGTTATTTGATTTGGTAATCGATGAAAAATGTTCACAATGTAAGTATTGATTAGGTTTCTCATGTAACTTCGGTGCATTGTGAAGTATGCGTAAGCCCGTGTGGGCCTTCTCTAGTGAATAATACGAGTCGTGCCATTTCCAATTATTTTGATATTGTGACTGGTATTATTGCTATTGATTACAAAATGATTGTTGGTCTTTTCTTTCTTCTTTTGGTCTGGTGCTACATAATGAATTGCTATGTATTACTGATATGGACTCTGATGATTTACATTCAAATGGAACGTGGTTGGGGATACTAACTTTAGCGTACTCTGTTTATGGTGCTTGCTTTTTGCTCATTGACTGATCACTCTTCCTTATATTAGATTATTGTTTAACATTTTTGTTCTCAAATATTTTCAGGTTGTGCTGATCTACAGTGTTGATTTGAAGGTTTTGATTAACTGAAAAGGTTTGATCTATCTTGGTTCAGCATATATGGCCTCTACTATTGGTAAACCGGGTGATGATTCCATGATAGTTGAAAAGCTCCCGGAGGAGATTAATGAAATGAAAATCAAGGATGAAAAGGTCTTGAAATTTATCTTTTCTGTACGCCTTGTCCCTTTGTATCATCAGGTTCTGATCATCACTTATGCTTCCACCCCTGACAACAAATTCTATGTTTTTGGTAGGAAATGGATACTGCAATGGTGGATGGAAATGGAACTGAAACTGGCCGTATTATTGTGACCACTATTGGTGGTCGACAAGGTCAACCTAAACAGGTAGATTATTTTTATAATACAATTGAATTATATTATCAGTTTGGTTTTCTTGTTAATTGAACTGTACTGCACAAGTGATGTTCATGTATGTATCCTTTACATTAACAAAGAAAAAGCCAAATTTTGTTATAGAGGTCCATGTTTCTTGACTCTTGAAGAATTCACAATGGTTCCATGGATGTAGGTAATGGGTACCGAACTATGTAAATTCATGCTTTTTGCTATTTTTCATTTGTGGTACTTTTGTGTGTTCTATACCTTTTATTCTCATTATGGTAGGATATTTTGGGTGTATGAAAGGAGAAAGAATAATTAGAAAGTCAGTTAGCTGGGTACATGGGGAGTCTGTTAGTTTTGTTAGTGGAAGGGGAAGGGGAGCCTATATATAAGGCTTGGGGAATATTGTACAGAGTTAGTTTTTGAGCATTCTTTGAATAGGCAGGACATTTTATATCCTGTGGAGGAGGGAGTTCTTCCTTGGGAGGTTTTGTACAGTTGACACTTTGATTCATATAGAAGAATATACATCATTCTTTCTTCTTTTCTGTGTTGTGTGTGAGTGGGTATCATGTAAAGCGATAGTTCTTGATTCAAGAACCTATCACATTATGTGTGATGAGGATTTTTTTTCCCAAGGGGGAAACTGAACACTTAAGTACCTTCACCAAGCATTCCATACTATTTGATGTGAAACTTATGCTGCTCAAAATACCTCAGAATATGTGACTTTGTGACACTTCACACAACTCCCTTGCATGTCAGAACCTTCCATAGTAGCCATTCTGTTTTTGAGATACGAAAAACCAATTGATAAACACCAAGCACTTGAGGAGCCTATCCTCAAAGCTAGCTTTTAAGCGGTGAGAATAAAATATTTTGATACCACTTTTATTTGAGAATGCAGTTGGCCCTAATGTTAAGTTTGCCTGACAGAAGACTCACAAGTTATATCGTATGTAGCACACTAGTAAACAATGAATTGAAGATAGTGGCAAAAACCATGCAATTGTGTTTTGGTTAGTTAAGGGGATATTGGGGATAGTCTGTGCGAGTGAGGGAACCAAACTCCCCGTCTTAAATATGTTAGCCTCTTGATCACTAGGGAAAGTCCTACTGGTCTACAAGGCTCATTGAAACTCAATGTCTTTGTCGTATTGGAGAATGTCTGCTAGGACCAAGTCAGAGCAACAACCTTTTTCGAGATGAGTTTCCTAAGAAGATTCTATGTAGCTCTTGGCTCACCTAATATCATTCTGTTTACTAGTTAATTTTAACCCTTATCTCAATCTCCTTTTTATCATAATAATGTTAGAAAGATTATATCTTTTATCTTTCAGTTAGTTTGTTATTATTTCTTATTTGTATTTTGGGCTTAGCCCATATTTCTTCTTTTATCTTTCAGTTAGTTTGTTATTATTTCTTATTTCTATTCTATTATAAATAGAGAACCCTATGTGTGTTTAACACAAGAGAGATTAATCCCATATATAATTTTCACTATATTTAACATGGTATCAGAGCAGGTTTTCTGATATCTTCCGGTGGTCTTTGCTGTCTACCGGCGGCCGGCCGTCATGGCTGCCGGCAGCCCCTAAAAATTTCATAAGATTCATTTTCTCTTCTTCTTAAATCTTAGCACCCAGAATCAAAGAGACAAGTCTCTTTGGAACCACTGCCTCCTCTGAACCAGCTGCCTTCTCGCCGGCCACCGTCATAGTTCCGACCGGTGACCAGTGGATCTGGACCGTCTCTTCAAGCGCGACCTAACCGTGGCGGTCGCCGTCTTTGTCTCGTCTGCATGCGCTGTCACGCGCCTCCACTCTCCGGATATAGATCTCGAATGCGTGTTCATCACGCTCCGCCTTCTCAGCGTAGGTATCAAACCTAGTCGTCTCACCGAACCTCCCTCTCTCTGTTCAGACCTTCCAGCCATTGTTGCCATCGACGTCTGTCTTCTTCTCGCCGCATGCTTCCGCATCTTCGGACCTCCTTCTTCTTTTTGCGTTTTTTTGTGCTTCGCCTCTGTAGTAGAGGGTTTCGCCTCTGTAGTAGAGGGTTTCGCCTCTGTAGTAGAGGGTTTCGCCTCTGTAGTAGAGGGTTTCGCCTCTGTATTGCTGTTCTTGCCTTGTTCTTCCTTTCTTATTGTATCTGCCGCACAGATCTGCTGCGTTTATTGCCTCCTTCTCCGCTGCTCTCCTTCATCCACTTCTGAAGTTGAAGTGTTTATTGCCTCCTTCTCCGCTGCTCTCCTCATCCACTTCTGAAGTTGAAGTGTTTATTGCCTCTTTCTCCACTGCTCTCCTTCATCCACTTTTGAAGTTGAAAGTTTCACAAGCTGCTGTTTGTTCATTGAGATGTGATAACCCATCTCTGCTTGCCTCACACTCTTGAAGACAAATCATCTAGTTCAAAATCAAGTTCAATTATTTCAAGCTTGGTTCATACAATTTGTATGCTCCAGCTTGAGGAGGAGTGTTAGAAATATTATATCTTTTATCTTTATCTTTTATCTTTCAGTTAGTTTGTTATTATTTCTTATTTGTATTTTGGGCTTAGCCCATATTTCTTCTTTTATCTTTCAGTTATTTTGTTATTATTTCTTATTTCTATTCTATTATAAATAGAAACCCTATGTGTGTTTAACACAAGGGAGATTAATCCCATATATAATTTTCACTATATTTAACAGTTACTCTTGTTATTTGTGTTCCGCAGACTATAAGTTACATGGCAGAACGTATTGTTGGACAAGGCTCATTTGGTATTGTGTTTCAGGTGGCATTTAATTGATATGTTACAGGTTAGATTAATTGCTCTAAGATAGCTAATATAAAGTTGATTTCAGCATATTTGTTTTGCAGGCTAAATGTCTTGAAACTGGAGAAACTGTAGCAATCAAGAAAGTTTTGCAGGATAAAAGATACAAGAATCGCGAATTGCAAACAATGCGCCTTCTTGATCATCCCAATGTTGTATCACTAAAACATTGCTTCTTTTCTACCACAGATAAAGATGAACTCTATCTCAATTTGGTACTTGAATATGTACCTGAGACTGTATATCGTGTGGTGAAGCACTATAGCAAGGCAAATCAGCGGATGCCCCTAATATATGTTAAACTTTACACATATCAGGTTCTTTACGTGTTACTTTTATGATAACATACTTCTGTTAGTTAAATTCAGATGCTGATCATATAAGAAGTGTGTATGACATTGTAAGCACGGAATTTTGTATCATCAATTACTTATTGTTGATTTAAGTAAAAGTCACAAGATGATAACCTAAATTTGGTCCTTTGTGAATTTTCATGTCAGAGAATAGGCCCTTATTTTCTGCCAATTCTGTGCAGTTCCTTCTATTCTTGTTCACTTGAATACTTGAACTATAGATGTCTGTTACGATCAGAGTACTAAATAGCATGCTAAAAATGATACTACAGTCATTGTGCATTGTGGAATGGTCCAGAATTATTATTGTGGTGGAAATTGGGGCCATTGGTGCACAAGCGTAAGCGCAAGACATAGTTTGGTGGGCAATCTTGATTCAGATAGTCATGTTTTTTACCTTCATAACCAAAACTCAGTTTTACTACCTTGGCAAACTTGTCTTCTGTTTTAACTTTCGATGGAAAAGACTACTGCTACATGATTTATTGTTGATATATTTTAAATTTTACATTTGAATGACTTGAATGAATAGATTTTAAGATTACTAGGTTAGTGTTTATATTGGAAGTTTATAACAATATATATATATATACACACACACACACGTGTGTGTGTGTGTTCTTAATATCCTTTAAATTTTATGAATTGCTATTGTTATTATTATTTATTGCTTTTTTTTTGTTAAAATTAATAATGGTATTTCCTATGGGTATGCTGCTTCTTATTTTAATTAGGATTTAGGAGTGTATGTTGTAATAGTTGCTTACTTTTTACATAATAAAATTAATACATTAGGGCTTTTTTGCTTAAGGATGAACTTGACCTCCCCATAGTGTTGTGCCATTAGGGCTTTTTTTAGCCTGTGGTACCATGTTGTGGTTTTACAATGGCTCACTAATTTTTAATTTAGGTTTGATGGTACGTTATAAAATGGAACAAAAAGAAGTGGAAAAATTAGAATATAATTTCTCTGGGCTTGAGTTCT
Organism: Vigna angularis; assembly: GCF_016808095.1. Taxonomy (NCBI): domain Eukaryota; kingdom Viridiplantae; phylum Streptophyta; class Magnoliopsida; order Fabales; family Fabaceae; genus Vigna; species Vigna angularis. Next base: position 29,679,078 of record NC_068971.1, on the reverse strand, counting down.
ACCCATGGGTTCCTTAGGCATCGGACCTTAGGGCTGATTATACTTTTTTAAATTGGAAAGCATCTCATCTGTGCTAAGTATCAGATTGCTTTATCCTTAATGCGTCTCAAAATCTATGTATGGTCATTGTTGTTAATTAATTGTGATGAATTCCTTTGTTCTTTGATAGATTTGTAGAGCCTTGGCTTATATTCATGGATGTGTTGGAGTGTGCCACAGGGACATTAAGCCACAGAATCTGCTGGTTGGTATCACTTCAGAAAATTTTTATATTTTTAGTTTGGTGATTTGTAATCAATGCCATTTTTTCTTCAGGTAAATCCTCATACACATCAGGTCAAACTTTGTGATTTTGGGAGTGCAAAAGTTCTGGTATGTTCCACTTCTGTCTAATGTCTAGTGAAGGTTATTGGCATATATTATGATTGGTTATTTTATGTTTCATGTTCCATGTTCTTGCATTCGTAAATACTTTTGTCTATTATTTTATTAGGCATTTATACCCAGAGTAATCAATTGGCTGATATTTGGTACACTCCGGTCACTTAGATAAAATGGCGCGGTATAGGTTTTCTGAAACAGTTTTTTATGACATTTCATATCTGATTAGATGGAAATGTTTAGTGTGTACTTAATTTAGGTAATTGCAATTTGAGACATTTCTAAGGTCATCAAGTCCCACATTGCTTAGTTTTTCACTCTTTCAAAAGAGCTTATATACCAAGACTCTCCATATACTTTCAAAGTAAATCGCTAGGATTTCAATTGGGCTAATTCTGCTGCATTTTTTTCCCTTTAACAACTTCTAAATGAAAGCAGTGGGTTGAGAAGAAAGCTCTCAACATCTATCCATGCTTAATGGGTTTGGAGTTCATTTATTGAATTGCGGATTATTCTGTTAGCTTCTTAAGTAGTATGTATTTGCTTCCCAATTGTTTTGTGTAGGTCAAGGGTGAACCTAACATATCGTATATCTGCTCTCGATACTATCGAGCTCCTGAACTCATATTTGGAGCCACTGAGTATACTACTGCAATTGATATGTGGTCTGTTGGTTGTGTCCTGGCTGAGCTGCTCCTGGGGCAGGTTTGCAAAAACAGTACTCATTCATTAATTTTCTTCCTATTCTTGCAATTTTGAAAGGGTCAATATCGTGTTGCTTACAAGTCCTCTTCACTGTTGGCCATCTGTGATTTGTAGCCTCTGTTTCCAGGAGATAGTGGAGTTGATCAACTTGTTGAAATTATCAAGGTAAAATTGTTTGTTTTTGGCTTTTTTGACCTGACCTATGATATGATACCTTAACCATTTTAAAAATATATAGATATTTGTTCTATAAGCTTCTCTAAATTGCGAATTATTTTTTAATTTTTTAATGTTTTAGGTACTCGGGACTCCCACTCGTGAGGAAATAAAATGCATGAATCCAAATTACACAGAGTTCAAGTTCCCTCAAATCAAGGCTCACCCCTGGCATAAGGTTAATTCCATGACATGCAGACTAACCAATTGCATTAGTAATGTAAATACTGTTTGTATTGACTTGGCAATTTTTTAAAGTAGATATTCCACAAGCGTATGCCCCCAGAAGCAGTAGATCTTGTTTCAAGGCTTCTCCAGTATTCTCCAAATTTACGAAGTACTGCTGTGAGTGTTTGTTTTTCGTAGAAGAATATATATTATGAAAATATTTAAAATTTGTTGACTTATTTGTAGTACATGAGTCATTTCACAATTCAATTGAGATGATCATTAAATAATTTCGTTTACTGTAACTTTTTGCAGTTGGATGCATGTGTTCACCCATTTTTTGATGAACTCCGCGACCATAATACCCGTCTCCCTAATGGGCGCCCTATGCCACCCCTCTTTAATTTCAAACCTCAAGGTAGAATGCTTTCCATATACTCTTATTTCTGGTTTAAGGGCCATAAAACAACTTTTTGATATCATGTCTTTTGAACGATGACATATCAAACAGAGCTGAAGGGAGTGACTTTGGAGCTACTATGCAAACTTGTTCCAGAACATGCTCGGAAACAGTGTCCATCCCTTAATTTCTAGACAGCTAACATAACCCTTGAATCTGGATTTTACTATTATGTGGATCTTCTGTGATATTTTGTCTTGCTTGTGTTTCATGATTTCTTTATAAATTGAAAAGAAATTGCATTTTTTGTCTTTACAGTCAGATACTTGGCTGACTAATGCATTTTCTTATCATTCCCTGTTGTCTGTGAAGACATTTGCTGTGTATCGTTTGTGGTCTTTAGTTATAGCACTTGTGCTATTCATATTCTGACGATATTAGTTGGTTTACATACTAAAAATTATGTGGATTTGAGATCTCAGATACGATGACCTTTAGATAGTGGTTCAGAAAAGGAAGAATGTTTAGTTCTAATGATTTATTCGCTGGAAGGAACACTTCCTTTTTTTTTCTCTCTAGATTTTTTAGTACTTCATTTTGTTGTCTTTCATTAATTCTATTTTTCACATATTCTAGATTTAAATTTTCATTAAAAATCATGTGTTCTTGTGGAAGTGAACGTGTCTTGTAAAGTCTTCTTTCAATATCCGATACTCGTCTTTTAATTCTCCTTCGACCTTTATTGAATGGTAGAATGTTTGGTAAAAGTTTTTTCGATGCTCAAGTTAGTATTGGTTAGAGATTTTAGTCAAATTTAGATTAATGTAAAAAATGAAATTAAAGTATGATTAAAATAATACTTGTAATCATGTTTTACTAATCATGGGTCCCTATCTCAAAGGGTCACAGTTATATAGGTTCAGAGATCCAATGGCCAGTTTATCGGTAGGAAATTGTACTTTTTTTGTTAAGTTATTTAATGTGAGAATGCATCTAATAAGCATAAGAAGGTATTCGTAGGCTGTATCTGGCTGAGTAAGGAACGTGGTTATCAAAGGATGGATGCAAGTAGTGATCGTTAGATATACTTCTGTACAGTCCTTATTCTCTGGTTTGGTAATTTATATCTCGTAGAGTATCTTATGGTCGTCTTGATAGTTATATTGGGTTCAAGTTATCTGGTATTAGATATTTGGCAAATGGTATCCTTAGTCTTAGATAACTTATTTAAAGACTATAGTTGATAGAAGACTATAGTTGATACGGTCGAGAGGGCTTTTGTCACATGCCACCTGCTTTTATCTGAAAACGAGCTCGCATACTAAGTCACTTCCTTTGTCCAAGCTCTTGCCTATTTTCTTTTAAACTATTCTAGATTTTGCGCTGTGGAGAGGTAGAAAGCCATGACGATTGAATGTTGAATAAATGAGGAACGGTGATGTCCCAATTAATTTGCCTTGAGCTCGATTAGTAAAGTTCTAGAATTACTATATGTCGTCCTGGTTAGATGTAGATTTGGTGATGCTCAAATATTTTAGGTTTTGAATTGGGTTGTGGATTATTGAAGTTCGTAGCATTAGAAAATCCATTGACGGTTTTTTTCTTCTTCTTCCGAATTGGTTTACTTTAATGAGTAGATTCTTCAAAGATTATGGAGATGGGGAAGTTGTGCTTGATAAAAACTTATTACAGTGGAAGTTGTGTTCATCGATAAAGTACACAAGAAACATGATACTAGTTGAGAAAAATTAAACCATTGAAATTGTTCTCATTGAGAATGAGTTTGATTTCATTATGACGCAGTCGTGAGGGAAGAACACTATAACTTTTTTTTTTAAGTTTTAAGACGTGTTTGGGGTAGATGATTTCATTGTATTTCAAATACAATGAAGTTGTGCTTGTCTGACTTTAGAAAATCATGTGCACTTAAGTCGTTCTCTTTCCTAACTACTTCTATACTGAACAATTGCTTCCTTGTTCATAGGCACGTGAGTTCAACTTTTGAATTCATTTCTTCCTTGCTTAATTTTAATGTGTTAGTATTAGACACTAAAAGATTTTATTAGACAAGCTAAATAATATATAAATTTTGATAATAATAAATTTCATAATGACAAAGGAGATTTTAGGATGAATGATCTTGCTTCAGCTAAGCCAAAGATATTTAGATAATATATTTATACAAGTATAAACCAGGAAAGGGTAGATTGGATCAAGACATTATTAAAATTTAGTAAGTGACTCAATTGAGTAGACATTATAAAGAGTGATTATATATTTGTTTATATAATATGTGTTCATGAGTTTCAAGTAAGATACATTAAAAGTACAACACAACAAATAAAATATGAAGATTGAAGCAAACAAGACAAAAAATAAAGATTAGACGAGCTTAGTGAAAAATATTGACCAAACAAATCAAAGTGAAAAGTTAGAAAAACAACTAAGTCACCAAACAACTAAATCACCATATGGCTATAATCATCATATTATTAGGTCACAAGACGACCAAGACTAGTAAATGACTAAATGTTTTGAAAACAAATTGTGCTGACTAGATGAGTCAAGGCAGACCATTAGATGAGTTAAGTCAACAAAGTTAACAATCAAATATCTCAACCAGAAAAGTACTCTCATTAGATAACTTCATTAAACGGGTCAAGATGAGTAAATTAGTTATGTTAAGAAGTCAACAAATTACTAGGTGATACAAGAATCAAGTTTGATATAATAAATGAAATCATAAATCGAATCTACAAAAATAATGTCAAGATTATCATATTACAATATTTGATTGAAGAAGAAAACATGAAGAATATCTACTCTAATTGAATAATGTGAATATTGATATAATAAGTTAAACTAATAATGAGAAATAAAATACTCTGAAGATCAAAGATTAGAAAGGAATATAACACTACAACGGTAATATGATTGAAGAAGATATTCAAATTAAAGAAATAAAAAAAAGAATGAATAGATAATTCGAGGAAGCAAATACAATGAATGACATGTCAAGAACTTTCAATGAAGTATGAAGAAGATATTGAGAATATATTAGATACATATACATCAATGGTCAAATTACACATCATACTTATAAATACCAAGATCTAGGTAACAAAAAGAAGAATAATGGATGTGAAAAATAGAGAAATGTTGAAAAAATAAAGAATGAATAAAATTTTTATATACTTAAGAAGATTTAAAGATAATAGATATTGTGTGCTTAGAGTTAAATCCAAATTATTGAGTGATATTGCTTGTGTAATAAACCATTATAATATGCTTCACATTGTGAAATATTGAAGTACCTAAAAAACACTAGAAGGTGGGGCTGAATAGTGTTAATGAAAAAAAAAATCTTTTCACAATCCTTCTGATATAGCATGTTGTTGAGTGATGTCGAGGCCATACTCAATCATATTAAATGATGCAATTAAATGTAGTATACCTTAGATTTATGAATTAAAATTAACACAGTAGATAACTTAGACTAAATAGTGATTAAAAACATGTCGGCCACTAGTTCAGTTGTAATGCTTCCAATCCCAAATTATAAAATAATTATTTGCTCCTCTCACCCGTAATCCAACACGAACCAATCAACTAAGTGAAGATTAATCCACTTTTCATAACATCGAATTAAGCAAACGCAATACACCTATTTAATCACTTCTGTGCCACACAGATTAAGCAATTGCGGGTCTAATAAACTAATCGGAGATTAAATGTATACAAATCAGACTACTAAGCGTGAACCTAATTTGAAACGCACAGAACAAATTATATGATGCAAGCCAAGAACAGCAAAATCACAATGACAATGAACTAATCTTAAGGAAACAATGTAATCTCCCTAGTTACCAACCCAACAGATTCAAGCTTTCATTAAAATGAATTGGGAACAACAAAATGAATTTGAAAACATTACAACAGAGGCAATACAAAATGCAAAAATTGAGCGAGAACAGAAAACGAAATTAGAATCAAACTGGAATACAAAATTGGGAAAACGAAATTACTATCAAACTGGAAAACGAAATTGTAGTAGCATAGAGAAGATGTAATGTATTAATAAAAAATGAAGGTCTAAAATTAGAATAACAAAAATAACTAAGAACGAAAGGGAAAACAAAAACAAACCCTAAGAACCAACATTGTTCACGTCCAAGCAGAATATCAAATGGAATAGTATGTGTGACTGCATGGGTTCAAAACTTAAGGCAGCAAGCCTGATTTGAAAACGGGCCTTTAAAAAATTTGGGACTTAGTCCAAAACTATAAAATAAAATACAAATGAAAATAAAAAATGTTGAGGTGGACAATGACATGGAAAATGACGTGGCAACCCTCTTGAAGTCCCAAAAATGTAATTCCAAAATTGCCCTGAAAATAATAATGGGAATAATTAAGTTCAGATAATTCAAATTAATTAAAATATGAACTACTGATTAAATTAAGCCAAAATAACAAAACATGAGAAAATAATAAACAATTAAGCACAATTCACTAATTAAATTTGGTACGAAAAACCAAAGCATCAATGATTGAGTTCAACACTCATATTGCTCTCTCTATCAATAGAACAACATCAAGGGAGGTGGAAATAATCATTGGCAATTTCTTCTCATCTTCCAAGTAAACATACTTGAGGTTTTCTTGAAGTGGTTTCAGCTCTATACTTCCTTGGAGTGGGTGCCTGCAAGTCAGATTTATATATACTTCCTACAAAAGGGTTAGTTTCTAACTCTAAAGAATTTACATCCAAAGGTACAACACCCATATCAAGACACTTACCATCAGAAATAATCTCAGAACCTAAATCAGGTTGAGATTAAAAATCAATATAAATATCAATATCAATAACAAATTCAGATTCGTATTCAGATTCAGTGCATGCAAGAGAAAACATACAAAGAGGATATAAAAGAATGTTTCTTATCATGCAAAGAATAAAAGTCAATAACAACACACTCATCAAACACATCATCAAGAATTTTAGCACGAAAAACCAAATGGTCCTCTACTAGATATTTCATGGCATCAAGAATATTGAAATGCACAACAATGTCACAAAATTCCATGGACAAAGTACCAGTACTATACACATCTGTAAGAAAAGATATGGCTTGTTTCTCTTACCAAGATAGGGGGGGTGAATTGGTATATGTTGACAGGGGGAGCAATAATCTCTGATGTATTTGGTTTTTGATGATGAGAACACATTGATTGTAACAACACATATATGTTCTCATGACAACAACAAAAATGTGTATTTGTGATTGATACATATGATGATGTGTTTTAGTTTGCATACTTCTACGATCATAATTGTGTTTATATCTACTGTATGCATACTAAATGTTTTTGTGTGATGAAACCACAAGCACAAAGCAACTTTGTATGAAATAATCGATTATAGTGATGTTGTAATCAATTAAGTTCATCAGATAGCTTATGTTTTTAAATTGTGACAAAACAATAAGTTTTAACCGATGTAAAATCGATTAAAACTCGTGTCTTTGCATTATTTTTTTGAAATGTGCTGTGATGAGTTTTGTGTTGAAAATGTTTTCAAAATACCTAAGTGTTGTACTTAATCAATTATACATTTTATGTAATCAATTAAGTTTGTTATCCTTTGAAAACTGTTTGTTGATAAGTCTTAACTGATATGATCATAGATGGGGCAACAATGAAGAGTTTTCAAAGTGACAACAAGCATAAAAAAGAATAGAATAGGTTTCATTGGCTTGTATTTGCCTCTTTTGTTCTTTTCGTTATTTCTAAGTGAAGAAACGTTTATAAATAAACTCTTCTTTTTCTTTTAGTACAAGCAATGTGGGACTTCACATAGCTTGGACTTAAAAGAAGAGTAAATAGATTTCTGTAGCTTGTAGTGCAAGTAGTCTTAGCTAGTTTTCGTTTTTGAACTCTAGGAGTGCTAGGAAGCTTATAAACCCTTTTGGAATGAGAGAATTAAGCAATATGGGACTAAGAAACACCTAGTGGTGCTGCTAGTTAGACCTTGGAGCGTTTAAGTCCCACATCTCTTGAAACTCTTCACCAAAGTCATTCCAAAAGCTATATAAGCAACCTAGGGGTCTCCTTTGTACTTACCTTTGAATGAATGAACTTTTAAGAGTGAATTGCAATCTTGCTTTTCTTCTTAGAGATAGTGATCTGTCTCTTAGTCAATTTTGAGATCTTATCTTGAGCAAATCAAGTGGCGATCCAACTCCTGGCACTAATCTTTGAGTCCTTTTCAAGTGGCGTGTCTACAACACATAAGTTTTCCATCTCTTCTCTCTTATTCGTTTTTAATTCAAATCCATTCTTAATTGTCATTAGTTTGTTCCTCTCTAAGCATGTACTTCCCCATCATGTGATATCTATAGCCATTGGTTTGATCATCTTAGGAATTGCATGTTAGAGTAGAAAGAAAAGCCTTTTAATTCTCGTTTTCGCTCAGCCAAGTTCATAGGTGTAGCTCCAACTTGTTTGCTTCATATCTTGCTCATTTCTCATCCAAATTGAGTGGATTTTTTTTCTAGTTTCGTCTACATGTTAGGAATAATGTCCAATCATTCATTTCAGATAATTCCATCATTTACTATGCGCATTTAATTGTTTTCGTTCAGTACTCATTTTGTGCGTCCAACAAAAATGCTGTTTGATCCAATTCGTGCTCATTTCTTATCCGAATTGTGTGAATTATTTTTTTAAAAGTTTCATCCAGATGTCTACTGAAATTTCCAACTCTTACTTTGTTTCAATTCATTCGTTTACTATGTGAAATTATTTGTTTTGCATCCAGTGTTCATTCTAGTGCTTGCTGTTTGGGATTATTTCTAATCTGTTTTGATATGTGCTGGCTGTTTTGTATTTTTGGTGGCTGTATTTGATCTTTTTTACGTCCTACACCTTCAAGAAACTATTAAGGATGATCACAAGCATCAAATCAAATGCATAAGGTGGTCTAATTGTTGCTGTTCAGAGCCACCAACCAGCAACTTCAAACCCAAGCAACTAGCATCATCTTTGGAGGTCTTCAACAAGTAGGCTTCCATTTCCTTTTGTTTGCTTTTTCTAGCTTCTAATTCTTTTCTTAGCTAGATTGTTTGAGTCTTTTCTTGCTTGCTTAGCTTTGTATTGAGTCATATGTGTTTCCTCCTTAGAAGCTTTCTAGCAAATAATTCTTGAAATTGCACTTCTTAAGAGTTTCCTTGCATCTTGATTCTTGTATGCTGAATTTAGTTGGATCAACCTAGGAATTAAGTGTGTTGGCTTTGCTTGTATGTTCTACAATATTAGAGGTATTAAATAAACAAATTTCCAATTTTGTCAAACACACCTAATCATTTCAAAAGCACTTGGCCGAGACTAGGAAACTCCAAAAACTGCATGCATGCACACCATTAAATTTCCAAAACTGTGTGCTTTAATCCTGCTGGTCTGGCCGAGACTCCTTCTCTGTTTTGTGTGTTTGGCAGCTGAATTTTAAGCCTCTTTTTATCATAAATTTAAAGAACATATAAGTTTGAAGCTTGCCAAATTAATTCCATTCATTGCTAGATCTTTCTCTTCATGTATGCATAGAATTTTGGTGTGAATTGCTTTTTAGTTGTTTCAATTTTTTGTTGTTGTCTTGTTCACATGTGCCATTATTTTTGATTCATTTTTCCTTGCTGTTTTGTCTACTCTAAGTTTCTAGCTTGCTGCCCTTTTCTGTGTGCCAATTTTCTTGCTTTCATAGGTTCTTTTTCCATCACTTGTCCAATAGTTTTCAATTGATTTTCTGGCCTCTTGTAGTGCATGTTTCTTGATTTGATTCCTTGTGTTTGTTGAGGTTGGATTGTACATCTTTCCACTTGACTTTGTCCTTGATTTGGTGCTCTAAAAATCGGACTAGAGAGACACTTTACTATCTCGAGTGAAGAGTGCATTTGAGTGGAGTGATCTTCCTGGTTCACTACAAATAAAAAACCGTGAGCATTTGAGCCTTGTTCTTGCTGCTGTTTGGAGTATTTTGAACCAATTTGCTGCTGTTTTGAGAGTGCCTTGGGCTGCTGTTTTTCATTACTTTTTTGCTGTTGTTTAACGTGTTTCTTTTGTTAGTGTTGCTGCTGTTTGCTCTTTACAAATGTCTGCAGGTTCAAGACAATCTTCTTTCAATGGAGGTAGCCATCAAGGAAGTGCTTCTAGCAAGTTGGACTTGGTGAACGCTCTTCAACAAATGCAACATCAACTTGATTCCCTTAGTAGAAGGATGGATAAGGAAGAGAAAGCAAAAGGGAAGCAATCTCATGGTTTTGGTCATACCAAGAAGAAGCAAAAAGATAGAACCGTGAACGTATACCTTTCCTTGCCAAAGTTGAACTTTCCACCCTTCAAAGGAGAGGAAGACCCTAACATTTGCTTATATTGGATAGCTAATGTAGATAATATTTTTGCTTTGTATAGTTTAGATAATTCTTGGCGTGTAAAGTTAGCTTGTTTAGCTTTAGAGGGATACTCCAAACAATGGCTAAATAGTAGATACTTAACCATGGCCTCACCCTCGAGTACATGGGAACATTTTAAGGACATTATTATCCAGCGCTTCGTACCTCCTCACCATTTTAGGGAACTCTTGCTTAAGTTCCAAGCTTAAGCAAGGTAGACAAAGTGTGGAGGAGTATGCTCGCGAGCTCGAAGTGCTCATACATCGTACTAACACTAAAGAAAATGATCATGCAAAAATAGTTAGATTTATTAGTGGACTCAATAGAAACATCTAAGATGTTGTGAAATTACATGATGATGAGACTTTAGATGTAGTGGTTCATAGGGCCATGAAAGTCGAGAAGAAACTCTTGCAAAAAGAAGCTTTTCACAACAAATTTTCAAACTCTTCAAAAGATGTTTTCTACAAATCTTCATGATCAAAGGATAAAGCCAAGGATGTTTCTAAGGAGCCCACTCACAAATCTTGTCCTCATTCTCTTTCTAACCATTCCTCTTCCCAACCTACATCCCCTTGTAGACCAAGTCACATTAAATGTTTTAAATGCTTAAGACATGGTCATATAACATTTGCCTGCCCCAATAAAAAGGCAACATGCATTGAGGGTGAAGCCATTGTCACTAATGAGTCTACCTCTTCCTTACCTTCAACAACTTATACCTCTTCTTCCTCATCAAGTGATTCAAAAGAGAAGATCATGCTTAATTGTTTAAATGAGGACCTACAAGATAGAAAAGAGGAGAAAGTAAAAGAAGAAAATGAGAGGAAAGAAAGCAATGAGAGCGTAAAAGAAGAATATGAGAGAAAAGAAAGAGATGAGAGAGCAAAGATAGAAAAAGAAAAACTTGTGAGAGGAAAGGAGCAGACACAAGTTTTAAACAAAGTGCTACTGAAGGCACCATCCCCTCCCATCATTCAAATGGATCCAAGCCATGACAGGGGAGTTTTTCCATCCTTCCGCTTTTCTCCAATTATTAAGCTTTCTTCTTTTCCTAAAAACTTTTGTGAAAATATTCCACCTTTCTCATCTCTTATTACCACTTCTTCACACACCATTTCCAACCCACATCTTGAGTTAATGTATTCTTTTTTACACTTAACTCAAGTCAAAAATAAACGTTTTTCTAAAGAAGGATTTTTAGTTTTCCCTAAGAAAATAAATCCAATTTCAAAGACCCATTCTATCAATATTTCTTTTATATATACATTGATTGGTCAACATAAATTCATTCACAAAATGTTTGATGATTTTTGCAAGTTGACATTTGATTCAGGAGGAGTTCCTTTGGTTTATACAAAAATAAGTCACTAATATCTCTTTGTTGCAGGTTTTTCAAGATTCGAGGTCAAATCCTCTCCAACCTGGGGGGATGATATGATCATAGATGGGGCAACAATGAAGAGTTTTCAAAGTGACAACAAGCATAAAAAATAATAGAATAAGTTTCATTGGCTTGTAGTTGCCTCTTTTGTTCTTTTCGTTATTTCTAAGTGAAGAAACGTTTATAAACTCTTCTTTTTCTTTTAGTACAAGCAATGTGGGACTTCACATAGCTTGGACATAAAAGAAAAGAAGAGTAAATAGATTTCCGTAGCTTGTAGTGCAAGTAGTCTTAGCTAGTTTTCGTTTTTGAACTCTAGGAGTGTTAGGAAGCTTATAAACCCTTTTGGAATGAGAGAATTAAGCAATGTGGTACTAAGAAACACCTAGGGATGCTGCTGGTCAGACCTTGGAGCATTCAAGTTCCACATCTCTTGAAACTCTTCACCAAAGTCATTCCAAAAGCTATATAAGCAACCTAGGGGTCTCCTTTGTACTTACCTTTGAATGAATGAACTTTTAAGAGTGAATTGCAATCTTGATTTTCTTCTTAGAGATAGTGATCTGTCTCTTAGTCAATCTTATCTTGAGCAAATCAAGTGGCGATCCAACTCCCGACACTTATCTTAGAATCCTTATCAAGTGGCATGTCTACAACACATAAGTTTTCCATCTCTTCTCTCTTATTCGTTTTTAATTCAATTCCATTCTTAATTGTCATTAGTTTACTCCTCTCTAAGCATGTACTTCCCCATCATTAACTGTCTCAACAGTCATATTTTTATATGTTTTGACTTACATGATATATTTAACCGATTACATTATGTGCTTAATCTGTTAAATCTGCTTGAATGTTTTTTCAGATGTAACTCTGTTGCTAATGTAACTGATTACATTAATATAGTAATCGATTAAATTGCGTCTGTTATGTGAAAACTATAAATTGACGCATTGCACACTACTCTATAGACTTTTGATCATTCTAATTTTTCATATATGATATTTTATGAATTGAGGAAAGAGTTATAGGTGTGCCGAGACGCTCCAAGAAACAAGATACAAAGAAGTTGATTATCTTGAAGGTTTCTTCAAGAACAGATTTGGCTTTTCACTACTAATCAACTTTTGCACTACTGAGGTATACTCTTGACTGATCAGATTTTGTTTTTAGCCATCTTGGATTGTGTTGTTCCCTGTGCGTGCAGCCAGGAAGAAGAGTGAGGAGTTATTTTGTATTTTGAGAGGTGTCTCAAAGGGTGACTGTAGAAGAGGATTGTTCTTGCTGCAGGGTTTTGTTGTTGGCTATATTAGATTAGTGAGTTAGAGAGGTGGTTACACTTGAGACATGGTCTCTATAAAGCCTTGTTGTAAAAACTCATATCTTTATAGTGCAATTGGCTTTCAATCTCAGGTTGATTGAAAGGACACTTGATGTAGGCATTGAGGCCGAACTAGTATAAACCTTGTGTTTATTTCTTTCCTTATCTCTTTTACTCTCATTGCATGAGCTTTATTGCTTGGATTTCAAGATAGATTAAAGATCATTCTTAGTTTGTGAAAAGATTGAAAAAGTAATTGTTTTTATTGATCACCAATTCACCTCCCTCTTGGTAAGAGAAACTAGCTGTATCTTTTCTTACAGTATACAATGAAAATAGTTTCTGGTTTAATCTTTTTAAGAATTATAGATCATCTTTAAATGCACACAATAGAAGTATCAAAATAATGCAGTAGATAGATTAAGGATAGAGAAAAAACACAGTCTTTTTATTCTGGTTCAGTCTCAATGCCTACATCCAGTCTCTTTCAATCAACCTTAGTTTGAAAGACTTTCCACTATAAAGATTTTGAGTTTTTACAACAAGGCTTTACATAGACCACACTATCAGAATGTAAAACTCCTCTCTAACTCACACCAATCTAATATAGCATACAAAACACTCTATAGAAGAACAATCCTCTTCACTGCAGTAACCCTTTGAGACCCTTCTCAAAGTACCAAGAACACCAAGTTCTTCTTCCTGGCAACACACACAGGAAACAACAATCTTCTCTTGATTGCAAAACAAAATCTGATCAGAACAGAAAACATCTGAGTAGTGCAGAATTTGATCAGCTAGTGAACGCTTCAAATTTTTTCTTCAAGAATCCTTCAAGAGTGTAACTTTCTATGAATCTTGATTCTTGGAGCAATTTCGCGCACATGTAAAATCTCTCTAAACTTCTTTGATATCAGATATGAAAGTTCTCAAATGATCAAAGTGTCAAAAGTTCTAAATACAACACGCAACATGTTATTATATAGAATGTCTTATATCAGACGCACTTTAATTGATTACAAAAATAATGTAATCGATTATGCTTTAACAGAGTTTATACCAGGATTACATTGAAACAAATTTAATTGAATGCACAAATAATGTAATCGATTGCATGTTAACAGTAAGTCAAAACATTTAAAAATATGACCGTTATGACAGTTGTGACTTATCTTAACTAAAAACAGTTTTCAAAGAATACCAGACTTAATTGATTACATAATCAGTGTAATCGGTTAAGTCCTACACTTAGACAATTTTGAAAACTTTTTCTTCTCAAAACTCATCACTGCACATTTTCAAAAAGGTGTTTGTAAGGCACGCACTACAAGAAAAATCACAATTACATAGAATCAAAATCTGTATGTAATGTCTAAAATCCGTATATAAAATGATGTTACATACGGATTACATACGAACAAAAATTTGTATGTAAAAAGGGTGTAGCTGAGTTACATACGGACATATCTGTATGTTACATACAAATTTTTCCGTATATAATTATATCCAAAAAAATTCGTATGTTATTATATACGAAAAAATCCGTATGTAATTACATACAAAAAAATCCATATATAATTACATACGGTAAAATCTGTATGTAATTTGTGATTTTATAAAAAAAAAAATTGGTGATTCCACATCTGCACTCAATAATTAAAAGTTTTATATAACTGATAAAAGTCAAACACAATATCCAAAATTTCAATAGTAAGAATTGATTATCTTTTATAAATAGAATTCAAAAAAACAAATACAACTCTTTTTCTTTAACAAACTCATAAACAATTACATTAATAAATCTATTATAATGTGTTACCTATTCAACAACCACAATTTTAATATATACTATAATAAACAAACTTATCAATTGGTACTATGTCAAAATCATTTACAATGATAAATACCATACAAGACACTAGTAGATTTATTAGTTTAGCTAGGACTGCAAAAGTATCACTTACTTCTCTTTTGTTTCTAGAGACTCCATGTACTATAAATATCTTGTCATACTCATCCTCTAGGTTTGTTTGCTTGTCATGAAGGAAAAAACCTTGGTATTCTTCAGAAAAGGCATTGTTCTTCATTATGTTAAGCTGGTTGTATGTTGCTCATTCTCCAACTCTTGTCATATTGTTTGACACCAAATAACATGTTTTCATCACAAAAATATTTAAGGTAAAGATTTGCATCCATCATAATATAATAATGACAGTTCATTATGAACTTACAAGATAACTAACAAGCCTAAAACCAATCCAATATCATTTATGAATAATGATTATAAACGTGATCTAAAATTCCATTGACAAATAATGATTATAAACTAAAATTATTGATTTTATAGTTCAACTTACCTTGGTATGTTGCGGCCTTGACCCATATCAGCTTGTAGAAGACCACTCTGTCACCATTTGCTGGTTGACATGCCTGTAGTAAAAAAAAAATTAAAATTAAAATTTTTATTTTTTATTTTTAATTTAATAAAAAATAAAGAGTTTACGAGTTACCCACTTTATCTCACTTTTATTAGTCCACCGGATTGATTGGACTGGACTAAAACACTAATATAATATTTGAAAGTTGACAATCGAACGTAATAGTAATCCTGACTCACTTTTAATATTTAAGCAACTCTAGTTCCTTTTATTCTTATTCTTAGTGGTAGATTTTTTTTATCTAAAAAAGTAAAATTTATAATTATAATAAAGTATTTAGGATATTCTTAGCCTTTTATGATATGTACAATATTGTAGGTAGACAATAATTTCAAAATCCATGCTTGCCATAGTATAAAAATATCCTTATCTTGTATGCGATAATATTTTATGGGTTTAATAGGATACATTATAAAGGAATCCTAAATTTGAAATAGCTTCTAGTTTAGAAATGAGGTAGTGCTCATTTTATCTTGTCTCTTCATTAACGTGAGATGTTATGATTTACTTGGATTTACTTTTAGAAAAAAAAATTACAATGATTAAATGCTACTGTTAATGGTTATGGGTCATGAGATGTGGTGGGGACACCATTTTATTTTATTAGTTTCAAGATACATAGATTGCCTTTTTTACTGTTTGAATTCAACATGTATTTTTCCTTTGGAATTCTATATTTATAATCCAACACTCTGACAATTTAACTCTAACTCTGGCAATTATAACCTATATAGTTAAAAAGGTGGATTTTAAGATCGAGAGGACAGACAATTGTCAATTGGTTAAAAGGTAGCTTTTAAGATTTGTGGAATTATTCTATGCATATATTATGTTTGAGTGAAGATGTTAGAGGAGATTAATTATTAAGGATTTATAATGGAAAATTTTATCACCAAATGCTTTGATTAGATTTCTTTTGATATTCTCAGCCAGGACACGAGTTCCAAGCAAGGAATTACCTCACTATTTTTTGGGAACAGATTGGCATTTACAAGCACTGAAAGTTGAGTTGAGCATATATGGGACCATCTTCAATTTCTGCAGATAATTAGAAACATCATTTTGTCCTTATATATTAAAGTGACAAGCTTAAAATATACTTCACATATAACCTTAAAATAAAATAGATGAAAATATAAAAGAAAGAACTTATATAAGGCACACTGTTCTTTAAGAATTATGTTAGAAATAAGGTGGTTTGTTTAACAACAAGAGGGGGGATAAATTGGTGATTTATAAAAACGTGCACTTTTCAAATCTTTTTGAGAAATTAGAATGATCTTTAAACTTTCTTGTGTTGTAAGTAAACGCGCACGTCTAGGGAAACAACAAATCAAAGATTGCAGAAACTTCTTCTGATCAAACAAGATACACCTGTAGTAGTTCTAATGTGATCAACCAATGTAGTCCACGAAAATGCCTCTCAAGAATGCCTCAAGATTCTTCAAATTCTTCACGTTCTTGATTCTTGGAGCGTATGTACAACCTGTAAAATCTTTTCTTACTGAGAATATCAGATATGACAATTCACAATTGATCAACTTGTTTGTATTGCAAGCAATGCGTCAATATATAGTTTTTATCAATTTAGACGCAAAACAATCTATTACTTTACTTATGTAATCGGTTACATTAAAACAAATGTAACAATATTACAACAAACTCAACTCTTAATTGAATGCTCAATTAATGTAATCGATTTGAAATTAATGCTGGTCAAACATATTTAAAAATATGACTCTTAAATTAGTTATGACAAACATGAAATTTGTTTTCAAAAGATAACAAACTTAATTGATTAAATAAAATGTGTAATAGATTAAGCTTAACACTTAAACACATTTTCAAAACTTTTCTCCTTCAAAAATTCATCACAACACTTTTGAAAATGATATGGGCAAAGACACGAGTTTTAATCAATTCAACAACTAATGTAATCGATTGAAACTTGTTGTTTTTACCAAAGTTTAAAGCATAAGTTGTCTGATGAACTTAATTGAGTATGATAACATTGCAATCGATTAATTCATGTAGATATGCTTTTGTGCTTGTGATCCACATCCACACAGTAACACAATATGCATACAAACATATAAACATTTCATGATTAATAGTATGCAGAAAAATCAGTATGTTCACATATGTATCAATCACAGTAACATATACACATATGTATCAATTAAGAAAACATATTTCATGTTGTGTCATCACAACATCCATGTGTTGTTATTGTCAATGTGTTGTCATCACTAAAGAAAAACTCATCAGGGAGTGGGTTCAACACTCACATTCCTCCTACTATCAACAATCTCCCCCGTTTTTGATGATGCACAACCATGATCAATAAATAAACCATGATGTACAATGCAAAATCAGAAATTGTTTCAAACAGTTTCACCCAAATACATACACACAGTTATATGTCATTCAGAATCAATTATCTCTCCCCTTTGGGCATTAGCAAGAAAGGATTTCTATTATAATGTATAATTGAAACATAGAGATAATGATACAATTAGAGAAACATCAACAAGTATTGTTTTTAAGATGCTCCCCCTGTCAACTATATATGATTCACATGATTTTAATTTCTTCCCCTTTATACATGTGAACAAATTATGAATCAGAGTATTTAGCTCCCCCTATCAGTATGCATTAATTCATATTCAATATTAGAGTAGCATGATAGAGATAGATCAGAGCATGTATCATTCAGAAACAATTTCAAGTAATATATTAGGGAATATAACAGATATCAGAGTAATCATAGACAAGTGTAATCATTCATAACCTCAGTTAGATTCACAACGAATTATAAACAATGAGATCTATGATGAATTAACACATATTAGATCATAAAAGATGATTCACAGTAAATGATTTGGTAGTTAAGAAACTTCAAACCAAATTTTGCGAAAAGCAATCGATTTTATTTCTCCCTTAATCGATTCAATTATGCAGAGTATTGAAAATACATTTCAATTCAGTAGTTAATCAGTAGACCTGCACAAGCTTTTCTTCTCAACTAGGTTGAGTGTTAGTCTAGATACAGTGTGAATTGTTGAAGAATCGGCAAGTGTACCGAATCGCACAAGTAATATAAAATGGTAAGACCAAATATCGTATCCTAGAAGACTCTCGCCCAAGCTTCCATGCCTTTCTAAGCTCTATCTCCTTAGCACTTCATCCCTGCTTTCCATATTATCTTATTTTCAATCAAAACAAGGAGAATTAGTCATAAAACCATCAAATTCAACCTCAACTCTCTTATTCACACAACTTAACAGAAAAACATGATTCCAGGCAAGTTTCTAAGCAGAAAAGGGTGCATTTAGTATCAAAATTACATCACAAATAACGGTATTTTCAACCGTTATCATTAATGAAACAAAATATTATCACTGATCAAGTATTAATATGCAATGTAATGATGTAACAGTAAAATATTCAATTGCTATCATACAAGTGAATAATCAATTCAATGCTATTTAATTTTTAGATCCAGTATACCTAATTCATTCCTTATTGTATAAAATCTCTCTTTATTTAGAGGTTTTGTAAAAATGTTAGCCCATACTAGAGAGCAACCTAGAAGATGACATGTGCCACTAGTGCTTTTCTTGTCTAGTTTGCAACCACCAAAGTTTGAATCATTGTAACCTTCTAGAAAAATGTTTATCCACTAGGATACCATAGTCCAAGACTTTTGGTTCCCTTTAGATATTTCAAAATCCTTTTTAGAGCAGTAAGATGTGATTCCTTTGGTTTTGATTGAAATCTAGCACAAAGACAAACACTACGCGTAATGTTTGGTCTACTAGCAGTAAGACATAGCATGATCCGATCATACCTCTATAGAGCTTTTGATCTACGAAATTTCCTTTCTCGTCCAGATCAAGATAAGAGTTTGTTGCATCAATGTGGCAGCTTCTTTGTATTCTAGCATCTTATATTTCTTCAGTAGATCTGTGCAGTACTTGGATTGGTGTATAAAGATGCCACTATCATCTTGCTTCACTTATAGTCCCAAAAAATAGGTTAGTTCCCCATCATGGACATTTCAAATTCATCCTGCATAATCTTTGAAAATTCCTAGCATAATAGAGGGTTAATAGAACAAAAAATTATATCATCTACATATATTTGCACAAACAGTTTATCCTTTCCAAATTTTTTATTAAAGAGGGTTGAATCAACTTTACCCCTTGTGAATCCTTTCTTGATTATAAGAATTCACTCAACCGTTCATACCATGATCTAGGTGCCTTCTTTAGACCATATAAAGCTTTTTTCAATTTGAACACATGGTCAGGAAAGTCAAAATCCTAGAAGCCAGGAGGCTGTTCAACAAATACCTCTTCCTTTATGTAACCATTTAGGAAAACACTCTTTACATCCATTTGATACAGTTTGAATATCATTATTAAAGCAATGGCAAAGAATAATTCTTATGGCTTCTAGTCTGGCCACATGGGCATATGTTTCATCATAATCGATTCTTTCTTCTTGCTTATAACCCTTTGCAACTAATCTGGCCTTGTGCTTAACAATCTCTCAAGAATCATCCATTTTATTTCGGAACACCCATTTTGTACCTATTACCTATTGAGGTTTTACCATAGGAACAAGTTCCCAAACATTGTTTCTCTTGAAACTGATTTAACTCTTCTTGCATTGCCATCATGCATTTTTCGTTAGCAATAGCAACATCAATATTTCTGGGCTCAATCTGTGACACATATGCAACATTCATGCAGAATTGGTTGAGTTTACTTTTAGTAGAAACTCCTCTTGTGATATCCCCAATGATGTTGCAGGTAGATACATTTCTTGGTGTTTTCCATTCTTTAATCGATTCAGTTCTGGGAGGATCATCAGTAGCCTCTGAAATTTCATTCTCCTGAATTTCTTCATTTCCTTTTCTTCACCTGCAGAATCACCTGCATCTATATATATACTTTCTAGGATGCATTTTTTTAGTTAAAGTATCAACATATTCAACAAATGCAACATGTACAGATTCCTCAACACACATAGTTCTTTTATTATATACTCTGTAAGCTTTACTAGAAAGAGAATATCCAATAAAGATAGCCTCATCGGCTTTTGAATCAAATTTTCCTAAACTCTCTTTACCGTTGTTGAGTACGAAACACTTACTACAAAAAATCCTCAAGTGGGTGATGTTTGGCTTTCTTCCTTTGAATAACTTGTAAGCAGTAAGTTTCAGCATGGATCTAATGATAGTCTTGTTGAGTACATAGCACGCGGTGCTAACTACATCTGCCCAAAAATACTTTGGAAAATCTCGTTCATTCAACATTGTTCTTGCAAGTTCTTCCAATACCCTGTTCTTCCTCTCAACAACTCCCTTTTGCTGAGGTGTTCTGGGTGTAGAGAAGTTGTGAGAAATCCCCATTTCTGCACAATAGTCATCACACAATTCATTTTGAAACTCCTTGCCATGATCACTCTGAATAGACTTGATTTTGGGCTTCTTTTCATTTTGAATCATAGCAGCAAACTTCTTGAACATCCTGAAAGTTTCATTTTTGACAGAAATAAAGAAAGTCCAAGTATAACGAGAGTAATCATCAACAATCACCAATCCATACAGATTTCCTCCAAGACTTCTAACTCTTGAAGGGCCAAACAAGTCCATATGCAAAAGTTCAAGAGGTCTAGTGGTAGACACCTCTCTTTTTGTTTTTAAAAAATGTCCTTGTTTGCTTTCCTTTTTGACAAGCGTCACAAAGTCTATTAGAGGCATATCTTATGTTTGGAAGACCTACAACAAGATTCTTAGACACTAGTTTATTTAGTTGTCCCATATTAATATGAGCTAATGTTTGGTGCCACAACCATGCGTCATCCTCTTTAGAAAGTAAGCATACAACATATTTAAATGATGTTTTTCTAAAGTCAATCATGTATATGTTGTTGTATCCCTTCCCTATTAACCGATGATTTTACCCTTGTTGTTATCACCGTAAGTGACATGACCAGTTGTTCTGTGAGAGAGGCTTGTAAATCTAGTCGGATCTCCTATCATGTTTCTTGAGCATCCGCTGTCCAAATACCACAAAGATTCCTTTGCTTCTTTTTCCAGACAGGTTCTAGTTGTTTCTGACTTCGCCATCATAATGAGATCAGCGCCTTGTAAATCTTTGTCTTTGTTCTTCTTTTGATCATCACTGGAATATGTCTTCTTTATATTTAAGAATTTGGTAAATCTTTTTGCCAGCAAATCTACTTTCTTTACATTAGATTTCAAACTTTTGATACCAACTTTCCTTCCCTGAGATGAGTTCTGGACTAATCATGTTTCGAACGACTCATGAAACCCATTAGTGATAGGGATGCATTTATCATTGCAAGTAACATGCACACAATTATATTCAAATTCACTTTTCCTCAGTATTGGAGAAATAGAAGCCATTACAGGATCAAATAATCGATTATACAAAACGGTAATCGATTTGTTTTTCAAATAACTTTTGAAAACCAGTTCTTGTGACAATTGTTAGAAATAAGGAGGCTTGTTTCTCAACACCAAGAAGGGGAGGAGGGTGAACTGGTGATTTTTAAAAATGTGCACTTTTCAAATCTTTTTGAGAAATTAGAATGATCTTTAAACTTTCTTTTGTCGTTAGTAAATGCACATGCAATGAAAGTAAAGAGACAAGGAAAGAAAATCAAAGTCAACAATTTTATCTTGGTTCGGCCTCAATGCCTACATCTAGTCACTCTCCCAATCAACCTTAGATTGCAGCGTATTTCACTATAATGATCAAAGCATTACAACCAAGGTTTTACAAAGCTCTCTCAAATGTAAACACCTTTCAAACTCTCAATCAAATATAGAAACAAAATACACTTGCACACACAAAACCACTTGTCCTTGTTGCAGAAACCCTTTGAGAATCCCCTCTCAAAGTCCAAGAGCTTCTCACTCTTCTTCCTGACGCGCACGTTTAAGAAAACAACAAATCAAATATTGAAGAAACTTCTTTTGATCAAACCACATACACCTACAGTAGTGCTAATGTGATCAACCAATGTAGTCAATGAAAATGCCTCTCAGGAATGCCTAAAGATTCTTTAAATTCTTCACGTTCTTGATTCTTCGAGCATATGTACAACTTGTAAAATCTTTTCTCACCGAGAATATCAGATATGACAATTCACAATTGATCAAATTTTTTTGTATTGCAAGCAATGCGTCAATATATAGTTTTTATCAGTTCATACGCAAAAAAATCGATTACGTTACTTATGTAATCGTTTACATTAAAACAGATGTAACAATATTACAACAAACTCAAGTCTTAAGTGAATGCTCATTTAATGTAATCGATTTGCAATTAATGCTGCTAAAACATATTTAAAAATATGACCGTTAAATCAGTTATGACAAACACGAAATCTGTTTTCAAAAGATAACAGACTTAATTGATTACACAAAATGTGTAATCGATTAAGCTTAACACTAAACACATTTTCAGAACTTTTCTCCTTCAAAAATCCATCACAACACTTTTGAAAATGATATGTGCAAAGACACAAGTTTTAATCGACTCAACAACTAATGTAATCGATTCAAACTTGCTATTTTGCCACAGTTTAAAAGATAAGTTGTCTGATGAACTTAATTGATTACAATAACATTGCAATCGATTAATTCATGCAAATATGCTTTTGTGCTTGTGATCCACATCCACACAGTAACACAATATGCATACAAACATATAAACATTTCATGATGAGTAGTATGCAGAAACATCAGTATGTTCACATATGTAGCAATCACAGTAAGCATGTACATGTACACATATGTAATAATTAATGCAAAAATATTTCTTTTTGTGTGATCACAACATCCATGTGTTGTTACTGTCAATGTGTTGTCATCATCTAGAACAAAACTCATCAGGGAATGGGTTAAACACTCACATTGCTCCCCCTATCAACAAATTATGATTTGATACTAAATGTAATATAATTGTAAAATTTACTCACATTATTTTGATTAGCTTCGTGGATCATTTCCTCAAAGCATACATTCTCAATAACAAATTCTTCACAGGCTTTTTGAAGCTCATCTTGAGTGATGTATCTGCTTCCACTTCTATCAAATATTGAAAAAGCTACAACTAAATGATCTTCTTTATGAACTTTGTTTGAAGCAATGTTGCAGCTATGAATTCTCTATAGTCAATTGTGCCACTGTTATCAACATCTTCCTGCAATTAGAAACAATATTGGGAGATGGATTATAACAATGTGCTACTAAAAATGATTGTTATTCACTGTTTTACTTTTCCCTACTTGCATAAGAATGTTTCACTAAGTCATACTCAGAGCTTTCCCGTGTAAGATTAATTATAATGAATGGAAGGAGAAAAATTAATGATAATGTAAGCGAACTTAAGAACATATGAAATCCTGTAGGATTACTTCTATAATTCTACTTAATAATGAGTCCTAACTTCTAAATCGATAAGTGTTTCATTACTATATATCAGATCCTACCTCTGTGCATTGGGATCCAACCTTCAAAATCAAAACAAGAGATGAAGTTAATTATAAAAGTCATCTGGGCACATTGCTTTAGGATGCACAGTTGGCCAATCATCAAAAGGGTTTCCATGTCCACCTGCAAACAAATTCAGTGTTAGTTTATGAATCCAAGAAAAACACATTAAGCTTATTTATCATAAGTAGAGAGATAATTTCAGTATTATCCCAACAGGTTTTATAAAGAAGTATAACTATTCTACAAAAAGTTTTTATGAAGAATATATGGCGAAACAGGTTAATGAAAAATTCATTACTCTAACAGAAGTGAAATCAGAATGTGAAGAGTAATGGAAAGTATTCAACATTTTGCATGACTCCTTGCACTTAGATCGTACCAATGAGAGAAATGAGGTAGGGACATTCAATGAAGACCACAAGACAAAACTCAAAGAAATACACTTTTGTTCCTAAAGATGCAAATCCTATTTTTACAAGGGCAACAAAAGTAGAAACCCACCTCACAAGGAAGTAAGGCTCGAGTATGATCACCCCCATAGCGATAGCCATATTTTTCTAAAAAATCCCAAAAATCATTATGCATCTTAGATTTGGACACCTTGAGGCCAGATAACAAGCCCCATCACTTGTTTTAACATCCCTTATAGAAACTTCAATAGCACTAACCTATAAAGGTTAAGAATAAATACCATGAACCTTCAAAATGAAATTTTACAAAGATAGCATATTTCAATAGTAAATCCACATTTAGCCAACTCTGACAAGAAAAAATAATTGAAGCATGAATTATGACAAAAAACCATATTAGAGGATAATGCACATATATGTAAACCATGGAAAAAAGTGGAGAAAAGGAAAAACAAAATAATGCACATCAGAAATAAAAAAAGAAAAATAAAACTCCAGATTGACATTTTATCACAAGAGACGTTTTATCACACCTCATCTTTAACATTCTCCATTTCTTGTATTTGATTAAGAAGGAAAAAAATATTTAAATACTAAGGTTGTCCAATGATTGACATATTTTATGCACTCATTGATCTCCATGGATATATGACACGATAGCTTGATAATTTGTTAAGAAACTAACATACGGAAACAGGAAAAAGAGAAAAATAAGATGTAGAAAATGAAAATGGAGTGTGGTGTGTGGACTGATAACAGTTGAAAAACTGTTATTTTCATACTTAAAATTGATACTAAAAGCAACCTTTATACTTAGAAACTAGCTTGAAATCATGCTTTTACTCATATTTTCAGAAATAAGAGAGCTGGACAGGTTTATGCTTGATTTCAGTGTTTTTATGCAGGTTTTAAGGTGAATTTGGTGAAAGAAGTGAAGAAGGAGAGAAAGGGAATCAGAAAAGACATCAAAAAGTGCAAAAGGAGAAGCCGCAACTGCCGCTCAGCGGCAGTTTACCGCTGAGCGGCACTCAGAAAGTCACGGGAGGTCCGCTGAGGGGCAAAATGGCCGCTGAGGGGAAGAACCGAGCTCACGCACTTACCGCTGAGCGGTACTTTACCGCTGAGCGACACACTTATGGGCTTGGGCCTAATTTTTCTGTAATTTACGAATAGTATATAAGCTTTAGGGTTTCCTAGGGTTTGTATCTTTGGCTGGAACAAAGCAAACACTCTCTCTTCCACCCCTTTGAAGGAGGATCTTGGATGCTCAGGCTACCTCTTCACCTTTTTAGGGTTTTATCTTTCATTCTTTCATTATTGTTCATCTAGGTTCACCATGAATATGGCGAACTAAACCTTGTATGTTTGTTGGGGAATCAATGTAATCTTTTGAAGCTCTTATATATGGAATTTGTGCTTGCATCTTAATCTAAGACTTATGCTTTCTTTCATCATTAGTTAGGGTTTTTCCTCTTTGCTCAAGGCTTGCTTTGTTTAACTCATTCAATGCATGATTATTGATTTTGTCGATACGGGAACGTACGGGGAAGTCTAGATCCGGGGAATTACTCCCAATAGTATATTGGTTGTCGTTAAGCTCCTGTGCTAAAAGAACTAATTATTAGGAATGCTAGGAATTGTATGAACTCGTAATTGGGGATAGGCCTTCTTGACAAGGTAATTTAGAGAGGGGCATTAACAATGATGACTTGAATGTTGAATTCCTAAAATATATGAGAGTGAATAAGATGAAATTGACCCCCAACAACATACTCATCCATATATTCCATTGAAAGTATTTGTATTTTGTTTTAGCCATTGATCACCCTCATGCATACATGTTTATTTTTGTCTTTTGCATATAAAATCCAATTATTTTGTTCTTAAGTCTTAGCTAATCAACAAATCACATAACTAAACTAGGCCGTGAGTCCTTTGGGAGAACGATACTTGGTCTTACCAAGTTTATTACTTGAAACGATTTGGTCATACTTGCCGATTGTAAAACAAGTTTGTGACATCATATTTTGGTGATCATAAATCTGTCATCATGGACCCTTAGAGTTTAGTTGAGTAGACAAATGAACCAACCCGTCTTGCTTCAGCGATCCTAACTCTCTTCAATTCTCACACTCTTCATCACAACTTGCTTTCAATTCAATTCAAAAAGTCTTATCATTTCATCCACCATATCTTAACTAACTAAAAGCTGAACCAAAGAAACAAAACAAATATGAGATACCAACCCATCATAACAACAATGACATCCCTTTTTCTATATATGCTACCAGGCTAGCAACAAGAATAAGGGTCATAAATCTAGAAAATCTTCATCAAATAAGAGCAAAAGTTGAAGCAAAGTTCAAAATTAAAAAATGCCTCCCCATGCTATAATCACACTCTAAACTAACAGTATAAAGTTGCATGAAAAAGTGTGCATGAGGCTACATGACAGAATGCCTCGCCCTGCTATAGTCACACTCTAAAAAATTAAAGTCATCCATTCCACTATTGAAACATGTTTCCAATTCACTTATGCATCTCGACACAACCTTTGCTTCTAATTCAATCTTGAACTGATTATGTAGAACTTGATATTCCTTGCTTCTAAGTTACACTGACCCTAATGTGGATGAGAACCATAGTAAATCAAAGTATAAAAACACAACTTGTGACAACCTTCAAAACAGAAATTGGGAGCAGTGACGCAAACCAATATCTCCCGATTACATAATTCCATGAACATTCATATAATCATTTCATCAAAAACCTAGAGTACATTTAAACTTCTCTTACAAATTTCATCAAACATGGTCATAAAGTTTGTTTCTCTTCACATTTTAGGTACTATTATAGGTTGGATTAGCTTACAAATAGTTAATATCCACATCTTATACATTCTCATCATCACTCTATACATAGCATTTGCATTTAAGAATTAGAATAGAACAAAACAAGAAACAGTCTTGCATTTGTGACTCATTCAATAATATTCTCAATAACAAAACACATAAAACAAAAACATACCTTAAAAGCCCTCTGATTCTTTCCTAAATGCAACATTGGTAGCACAATGGAGATCTCCTAACAATGCACCACAAGAATCCCATAAAACTTAACAAGTATTAGGTGTCCAAAAAACTTAACAAGTGACAATATACCAAACTTTCTTCATCAAATCAAATGCTACCTAAACCCTAGAGTTTTTTAACATACAAGACAAATCAGCAACACCAAAAGAAACAAAGAAAATAAAAATAACCAACTTGATATTCATTGATAATTCGAGAAAACAAAGAAAGAATTTGAAGAAGCAGATACTCTAGCAAGAGCAACGCAGAAAATGGCTTGGAGCATTCCAATTCGAAGAATTTGAAGAAGCACAATTCCTTGTCGAGGCGCAAGCAGTAGTTGCGGCGGTCGCGGACGAGGTTGACTATGGCGAGGTAGTTATCACAGGCATCAGTGAGGGCGCACTCACCGGACGGGTGCAGGGCGAGGTCGTTGATAGCGACATTGCAGTGAATGAAGAGCATGGTAAGATGGACGAAGCCGTCCGCGTCAAAAATGGCGAGAGAGCCAACGGCGTCGGCGGCGATGAGGTTGCAAGGGAAGGGGAGATTGGGAAGGGCGTAGAAGGAGAGGGTAGTGATAAAGGCAGAGTGTTGGTGGAGGAAATCGAGGGAGGAGACGGCGGAGGTGGATGGTGTCGTCGTCACACTCCTCACTCTTCTTCCTAAAAACCTAGGGTTTTTTAACCATTGAGGTAAATGAAAATGTCGAGGCACAAAACAACGAAAACCTACATTTGTAGTTTTATTTTTTATTAATTTTTAATAATTTATTTTAAAATTTCATATATAATATCGGTAGATAATGTATTTCCGAATTACTGATAATGGTTGAAAATACCGTTATCTGTGATGTAATTTTGACACTAAATGCATCCTTTTTGCTTAGAAACTTGCTTGAAATCATGTTTTTCTACTAAGTTTTGTGAATAAGTGAGTTGAGGTTGAACTTAATGATTTTATGACTAAATTCCCTTGTTTTAGCAGGTTAATGAAGTGATTTGGAAGAGGAGTCAAAGTATGAAGGAGTCGGAATGCAGAAAAGTCAACCAGAGTGTAGAAAAGTCAACCAAAGTGCAGAAAAGATAACCAGAGTGTCAGTGTTCTTCCCGCACCGCACCCGGGCGCTGTTAACAGTTGAAAATACCGTTATTTGTGATGTAATTTTGATACTAAATATACCCTTTTTCGCTTGGAAACTTGCTTGGTCTCATGCTTTTTCATTAAGTTATGTGAATAAGAGAGTTGAGGTTGAATTTAATGATTTTATGACTAATTTCCCTTGTTTTGATATGTAATGAGAGAATGCGGAAAACAGAGATGAAGTGCTAAGGAGTTAGAGCTCAGAAAGGCCTGGAAAAGAACCAAAAGGAGGAACCGCACGAAGCTTGGGTGCCTTATCTGAAGGCTTGAGCGTCGGAAAAACAACGTCCACCGCCCGATCGCCCTCTTAGGCCGCCTGAGCGGCGGACCCCGAAGCCTGGGCGACGAATTGAAGGCTCAAGACCTACATGAGAACCGTTCACCGCTCGGGTGCTCTGAATGGGGCGCCCGAGCGTTGTGCGTCTCAGATCCGGCCCAATTTTTGCTCTTTTTCGACTCTTTTGGATCGGTCTCTGTTTCTACTCTTTTTCGAATTTATTTAAATGACCCAGGCGCTCTAGGTTTTGTATCTGTGGCTGGAGCAACACAACAACACACTCTTCTACTCTCTGAAGGCGGATCTGGAGGCGGGAGCTTCCTCTTCTACTTTTAGGGTTTCACTATCTCATGCTTTTCCATTATTCATGTAGTTTCTCCATTTCTATGGGGAACTAAACTCTATTTGTTGTTGAGGGATGATGTAAACTTGTGAACTCTCATGTATTTGAATTGATTCTTAATTATATGCTTTTTCATTAATTGTTAGGGAATTCATCTGTTTAAATGCTTGCTCTATTTAACTCATTTAGTAGCATGATTTATGACTTGCATGAGTGCTAGGAGGTTCCTTACAATTCAGGTTCTTGTTGAATTCTCCCAAGGGTAATATTTCTCAGGGATAAGGGTATGAGTACTTGGTCGTCTTAAGCTCCTGATCTTCAGACTTAATTTTCTAGGAACGCTAGGAATTGCACGAACTAGGAATTAAGGCAGGCTTATTGCGCCGAGGGATCGAGTTCTAAGTAATTTAGTGAGTGACATGAGAGTAAACTTGGTGAAATCAAACCCTAACAACATATTCAGCTCATATTAAACAACATCCGTTCATCTTTGTGTTACTCTACTATTGATGAATTTGCATTCATATTTAATTTTCTGTCTTTGCATCTTAAACCATTGATCTCGTTTCTTTTAAGTCTTAATTAATCGAGTTATCTCACAATTGTTTAGTGCCGAGAGTCCTCTGGGATATGATACTTGGTCTTACAATTTTATATTACTTGTGCGATTCGGTACACTTGCCGATCCATGAACAAGTTTTTGGCATCGTTGCTGGGGACTCACGGTTTAAACTATTCTATTTGTGTGACTCTTGATTAATTTTGACTTTATTTTTATTTTTCTTATTTTTATTTTTATTTTTTATTTTTTGTTTTGTGTCATTTAATTTTTAATTTTTGTGTTTGTGCTATCAATATTTTCTAGGGTTTTGGGTCCAATGCTTGCAGGATGCAATTTAGACAAGAAATTAACTATATGGACACTCTATTCCACCAAGGTAATTTCAACCACTAGTGGGAACCTCACTCAAGCATGGGTCCAGGTCAATTTGGACAAGCTACTGGACAACAACAATGGCAGCAACAACCCTCTCTATCAGAAAGATGTGCTAAGATGGATGACACATTTCAACAGTTAATGCAGATGTCTGATTCTCATCATAAAAGAAATCAGGCGGCATTCAGAAGGATAGGGGCCAACTTGATCACATAATTCAGAAGCTTGACGATCTTGGGAGTAACATGAAAGCTAACTCCAGAAAGGAATGCAAAACTGTTATTACTAGAAGTGGCAAGATTTTAGATGAGGAAAAAATAGAGAGAAAAGAAAAAGAGAGATTGAGTGAAAAAGATGAAAATGAGAGGAAAAAAGAAGAGAGTGAGAAAAAAGAAAATGAGAGAGAAAAAGAAGAGAGAGAGAGAAAAACAAAAGAGAGAGAGGAATAAGAGAGGAAAAAGAAAGATTCTTATGAAAAACCCCTTCCTTACCCAAAGAATTATTCCAAGAAGGAAAAAGAAAAACAGTTTGAGCGTTTCATGGAAATCTTCAAGAAATTGGAGATTAATATACCCTTCTCTAAGGCTCTGCAACAAATGCCTTCATATGCTAAATTTTTGAAGGAGCTCCTCACAAAGAAAAGGAAGTATATTGAAGAAGAAACCATTGAAGTTCAAGGAAACTGCAGTGCTATCATACAAAAGCTCTTACCCCCCATGTTTAAAGATCCAGGAAGCTTCATTATTCCTTGCACTATAGGGAATATCTCTGTTGGGAAAGCACTTATTGATCTGGGAGCCAATATTAATCTCATGCCGCTTTCCATGTTTGAAAAGATTGAAGGGTTGGTGATAAACAAATTTTTAATCCCCAGCAACGGCGCCAAAAACTTGTTAACCCTCGGCAAGTGTAACCGAATTGTATCAAGTAATAATAAATGGTAAGACCATGTATCGTTTACCAAAGGACTCACGGCCTAAACAGTTATGTGATTCGTTGATTAAATAAGACTTGTAAAACAAATTCTTGTAGTTTGAATGCAAATGCCAAAAAGTAAATATGAATGTATGTATTGATCAATTGGATCAAAAGAAGCAAAACCTGATTGAAATATATGATGATGATGTTGTTGGGGGTTTTCAATTCATCCTATCCACTTTTATGTATTCAAGAATTCCTCTTCTTCATTAATGTTAATGCCACTTTCTAATTTACCTTAAACCCAATGTCTTGGTGAAGAAAGCCTACTCCTAATCACTAGTTTATAATGTCTTGTCTGCCTAGCAATTATTCATGCATTACATTCGCACAGAAGCTTAAAGGCAACCAATCCTCCTAACCAATCCTCTTCTTTTATGCACTTCTTCTTCCTTTTCTGACTCCAACTTATGACTACTTTACTTCTTCCATTCAATTCATCTTAAAACCTTCAAAAACAAGTGAAACCAAGCATAAAATCCATCCAACTTTCTTATTTCAAAAACATAAACAAAAGAATGATTCCAAGCTAGTTTCTAAGTCATAAATGTTGTTTTTGATGCCAAATTTAAGTATAAAAATAACAGTTTTTCAACTGTTATCAGTTGGAACTCAAGCCTACTCGATGACTCTTCAACTTGCAGACAGATCTATGAAATATCCTTATGGAGTAGCTGAAGATGTGCTTGTGAAGGTAGAAAAATTTCTTTTTCCTATGGACATAGTCATCATGGAGATGGAGGAGTACGTGAATGTGCCTCTTATTCTTGGGAGACCTTTTATGAAGACAACAAGAGTTTTGATTGATGTGGAAAATGGCAAACTGAAGGTGAGAGTACAAGATTAAGAAGTAAATTTTGATGTCTTTAAAGCCATGTCTCACCCAAAAGATGATAATGAATGTTTTCATCTTGATTCTCTTGATGAAATTTGCATGATACAAGAAAACAACGCAAGTGACACTCTTTCTTTGGAGGAGATACTAGTTGACACTTGTGATGAGTTAAATGAAAAAGAAGAGGAACTAATGGATGAGTGCTTGACTGATTTGGAAGAATTACAAAAGGTTCCTTTGCAAAACACAGAGGAAAAAGTCAAAGGAAGCAAAGTGGAGCTGAAGATGCTACCGCACACTTGAAGTATGTGTTTCTAGAAGGAGGAAACAAACCAGTTATCATCAGCAACTCTCTCTCCCAAAGAAGAAGAAAAGTTGGTAGAAATACTCCAAGCGAACAAAGGAGCTATTGGATGGTCAATCTCAGATCTTAAAGGCATAAGTCCAACATATTGCATGCACAAAATGTTTATGGAAGATGAATACAAACCAGTTGCTCAACCATAGAGAAGGTTAAATCCAGTGATGAAGGAGGAGGTGAGAAAGGAAGTGCTGAAGTTAATTGAGACTAGCATTATTTACCCTATTTCTAACAGTGCATGGGTAAGCCCAGTAGAGGTGGTACCAAAGAAAGGTGGGATGATGTTAACCCTCAGAAGTGTAACCGAATCGTATCAAGTAATAAAATTGGTAGAACCAAGTATCGTTTCCCAAAGGACTCACAGCCTAAACAGTTATGTGATTTGTTGATTATCTTAGACTTGTAACCGAAAATATTGTTGTTGAACTATGCAAAAATAAACATGAATGCAAGGTTTTGATCAATGGACTTGAACAATGTAAAAACAGTTGATGAATAATATGAATGATTATGTTGTTGGGGTTTACCAATTCATCCTATCGACTCTCATGTATTCAAGAATTCATCTTTCTTCATTAATGTTAATGCCACTTTCTAAATTACCTTAAACCCAATGTCTTGGTGAAGAAAGCCTACTCCTAATCACTAGTTTACAATGTCTTGTCTCCCTAGCAATTATTAATGCATTACATTTGCACAGAAGCTTAAAGGCAACCAACCATCATATTCCTATGTCTAGGTTTATACTACTATTGGGAGAATTTCCCCAGTTCTAGATTTCCCCGTATGTGTCCATATCGACAAAATCAATGATCATGCAATTGAATGAGTTAAACAAAGCATGCATAGAGTATAGAAGAAAAACCCTAACAATTAATGAAAGAAAACATATATTATAAAGAATCAATTCAATACATGAGAGCTTCAAAGGATTACAATAGTTCCCCAACAACAATGAAGGTTTAGTTCACCATAATCAAGGTGAAACTAGATGAAAAACAATGAAAGAATGAAAGATAGAACCCTAGAATTTGAAGAGTGGAGCCTGAGCATCCAAAATCCTCCTCCAAGGGGTGAAGAAAGTGTATTATGCTTCGTTCCAGCCAAAGATAACATTCCTAGGACGTGCAAGTCCTTAAATAGAACATAAAAATAACAGAAAACAGGTCCAAGCGCATAAAAATAACAGAAAACAGGTCCAAGCCCATAAAAATGGCGCTCAGCGGCACTTTTGCCGCTCAGCGGTAAGTGCGGCACTAGCGCTCAGTGGAATTTGGCGCTCAGCGGTGATTTCGGCACTTCAAAACTGCCGCTCAGCGCAACTTTTTATGCACTCTGGTTGACTTTTTTTGCATTCTGGTTGACTGGTTGACTTTTCTGGTTGAATGATTGACTTTTCTGGTTGACTGGTTGACTTTTCTACATTCTGGTTGACTTTTCTGCATTCCAATCATTCGGTACTTTAACTCTTCTTTCAAATCATTCCAATAGCCTACAAAATCAAGGGATTCTAGCACAAAACCATTAAATTCACCTTCAACTCTCTTATTCACAAAACTAAAGCAAAAACATGAGTTCAAGCAAGCTTCTAAGTAAAAAATGGTGTTTTTAATATCAAAATTAAGTATAAAAATAACGGGTTTTCAATGATCAACAAACCCAAACTTGAAACTTTGCTTGTCCTCAAGCAAAACAAAACCTGGCTTAAATAAAATAATGATATTACAATGATCTAACACACTAAAAAGCATGTTTCTCTTAGGATAAGTAAATCACTCATGAATGCTCATCATAGAAAGATTAGTCAAGATATAATGATGCTTTAGCCAATCAAGCTTCAACTATGGTGCTCACATAATCAAGACATACACAACAAATGCAAACCTCATGAATAATCAACAACCAAGCAAGAATGTTATCATAAAGTGCATGGAACTATTCCTCACCAAAGATAATGTTTCACTCAAGCACTCAAAAGTGTTTAATGAGGTGACACTCTTACACTCTACCATCACAATGTCACATGAATCAACTTTGCCTCTCATTTAACCACATATCAAACACACTCACAAGCAAGTTATCATCACAAAGACTTTTCAAGGCTTGTATTGAGGCTGAGCTAAGAAGAAAATTGGTTTTTCTAGACAACAAAATTCCTTGAGTTAAGAGAGTGCACAATTCATTTATTCACATTAACAATAATCTCTCTTTCTCCTTTTATGTGAGAAACCAATATTCAACTCATTCCCAAACTTTAATTGCATTGAGCTTAACCTTTTATTTTCTTTCTTTTGTTCTCTTTTACTTTTTGCTTTCGCTTTTTGCTTTTGCCCAATGCTTTTTAATGAATTTCACAAAGTTCTTTCCGGTTTCTCACCACCCCAAACTTGAACCATTCTCCATTACCCCAAAACATTCTCTACTTAACTCAAGGAAAGGATTTCAAAAACGGTTTTTTCACTTTTCAAATTTAGGCTCAAGGTGCAAAGGTTAGAGAAAACATTGATCCTTATTGAGTTCACCTATAAACATTGGCTCTAAGGGAGAAGAAAAAACATGGCCTTGATCATTTGTAACAAGCAAGCAAATGGTTCAATCATAGAAAATTTGGCAAAATCAATCATGCTTCCAAAGCAATATTATTCAATCAATCAAAAATTCTGAAGCCCAATCTCTCATGTTAACTCAAGTGCAACATTTAGATAAACATCCCGCTCAGTATCATAATCACAATCACAATTCATCATGTATCTGTTTCACAATATTATGAGCAACCACCTGTGTTATTAGCATCATGCATCATCTCAACATCAATCAATATAATTAGCATCATAAAGCAACACTCATCATAACATCATCATCAAACCATTGCGTCACAGATTAAATTTTAAGCCAAGTACATCAGAAGCTATTCTAGAAACAGAAGAAAATTAAAGTTCACAAAAATAAAAAGACAAGTTTAGAAAACTGGGGTGCCTCCCAGGTAACGCTTAACGTCACGAGCTTGACCCAAAATCCTTCAGCATCCTTCAGTAGACGCATATCTTTATCACCAACACCCATCAGTAGGATTATACAAACATATTATCCTTCAATAGATACTCTTCCACTAACATCCATCAGTAGATGCAAATCCTTTTCATCAACACTCATCAGTAAGTGTTTGATAGTGTTTAACCCTCGGCAAGTGTAACCGAAACGTATCAAGTAATAAAACTGGTAAGACCAAGTATCATTCTCCCAAAGGACTCACGACCTAGATAGTTATGTGATTTGTTGATTATCTAAGACTTGTGACCAAATTCTTGTAGGTTTAAATGCAAAATACTGAAAAGTAAATACGAATGCATGTATTGATTAATGGGCAAGAAGAAACAAAACACGTGGTTTGAAATATATCAATGAATATGTTGTTGGGGTTTATCAATTTCATCTTATCCACTCTTATGTACTCACGAATTCATCTCTCTTCATTAATGTTAATGCCACTTTCTAAATTACCTAAAACCCGATGTCTCGGCGAAGAAAGCCTAATCATAATCACTAGTTTACAATGTCTTGTCTCCCTTGCAATTACTTATGCATTATAAAGACAAAAGCTTAAAGACAACCAACCATCATACTCCTATGTCTAGGTTTATACTACAATTGGGAGAGATTCCCTAGATCTAGATTTCTCCGTATGTGTCCATATCGACAAAATCAATAATCATGACATCGAATGAGTTAAACAATGCATGGTTAGAGCAAAGAGGAAAAACCTTAACAATTAATGAAAGAAAGAATATATCTTAAAGATCTTAAAGAACAAATTCAATACATGAGAGTTTCAAAGGATTACATTGATTCCCCAACAACAATAAAGGTTTAGTTCACCATATTCATGGTGAAACTAGATGAAATTCAATGAAAGAGTGAAAGATAAAACCCTAGAAAGGTGAGAAAGGAGCTGTAGCATCCAAAATCCTCCTCCAAGGGGTGAAAGAGTGTGTTTCTGCTTCGTTCCAGCCAAAGATGACTGACCTAGGTTGACTAAAAGCTTATATAAACTTCTAAATATTACAGAAAGTTAAGCCCAAACCCATAAGAATGCCGCTCAGCGGTAAGTGCGTGACTTCTATTCTGCCCCTTAGCTACAGTTTTACCCCTCAGCGGTGTCTGCGGGTCTTCAAAGTGCCGCTCAGCGGTAAATGGCGTTGAGCGGTACTTCGGCTTCTTCCTTTTATTCACTTTTTCTTCCTTTTCTGAATCCAACTCCTAGCTCCTTCACTTCTTTCACTCAATTCATCTTAAAACCTGCAAAAATAAGGAAATCAAGCATAAAACCTGTCCAACTCTCTTAATTCCAAAACTTCAACAAAAACATGATTCCAAGTTAGTTTCCAAGTCATAAAGGTTGCCTTTAAGGTCAAATTTAAGTATAAAAATAACAGTTTTTCAACTGTTATCACAACCCCAAACTTAGAACTTAGCTTGTCCTCAAGCAAACAAGATGTAACTCAATCTTCCACCAATCCATACAATGGTTCACCACATTCAAAAATTCTTTTCTCAAGACAAGTAAATACCCAAATTAGCTCATCACAAAGAATTTAGTTAAGATGCACACATGCTTTGGTGTTCACATAATCCCATAATATCCAACAAATGCTATTCTCATGAATGATCAATCAACTAAGCAAAGATGAAATTATGTTCTCATGGAATTTGACCTCACCAGAAAAACTATTTCACTCAAACGCACAAGTGTATAAGAGGTCACTCATTCACTCTACTATCACAATGTCACATGAATTAACTTTGCCTTTCATTTAACCACAGTCAAACACATTCACAAGTAAGTGTCATCACAAGGACTTTTCTATGGCTTATAATGTGGCTGGGCTAACAAGAAAATTGGTTTTTCTAGATCACAAAATCCTTGAGTCAAGTGAATCATCTAAACAAAACCATTCTTCCTTCTTCCCAACTATCTTTTTGCATTGAGCCTTTATGTTTTTTTTTTCTTTTTCTTTTGATTTTCACATGCTTTTAGCTCTTGGCTCAATGCATGTTATTTTCCCTTTGTAGACTTCCCAACAACCCCAAACTTGAACATTTATCAATACCACAATACATCTTCAACTCAACTCAAGGTAAAGATTTTTCAAAAAGGGTTTTCTAATCATGTTCAGGGCTAAGGGTTCAAAGGATAGAACACATAATGTTCTCTTTTAATGGGCTAAAATCATGCAATCCTTGCTAAAAAGGGTTACTAATAAATGCCTTGATCATATGACACATACAAGCAAGTGATTCAATCATAGAAAACCTGGGAAAAGTCATTCATGCTTTCAATGTAATAGCATTCAATCAAAACTCTGGATCTCAAAACCTCACATATAGGCTCATTTAACCATTCCACATACACATCCTGCTTAGCATCATAATCACAATCACAACATCATGCATTTGTTCATAAAGCTTGTGAACCACCTGTATCTCAGCATATAATGTGCACATTCTCAACATCAATCAATATCAAAGCATCATCAAGCATTACTTATCACACAAAAGTCACAAGCAAACCATCATAACAAACAAAAGTTTCAAATTGAGTACATCAAACCCTATTCTACGAACAGAAGGAAATGAGTTCAACAGATTTAGAACACTGGGTTGCCTCCCAGTAAGCGCTTGTTTAACGTCACGAGCCTGACCCAAAATCCTCTAGCACCCATCAGTAGGTGCAAATGAACCTAGTATCCTTCAGTAGATACTCCTCCACATAACATCCTTCAGTAGATGTAATCCCTGTAAATAGTTCAAAACTAAAACAAAATAACAAAAGTTCATAATTACATCACCAAACTACAATTTAAAAGTTCTTAAATCACTGGGTTGCCTCCCAGCAAGCGTTCTTTTAACGTCACTAGCTTGACCCAATAAAGCTCAAGGATCAACTAACTTCATCATAGTAGACAACTGCTCTACTTCTCCTCCCAGATAATGCTTGAGACGTTGACCATTCACCACCCAACTTCTATGTTGATCATTAGCAACTGGATCAATCAATTCAATTGCTCCATGTGGACGCATACTTTTTACTATGAATGGTCGTGACCATTTTGACTTCAACTTCCCAGGAAACAACTTCAATCTTGAATTGAACAATAGTACCTACTGCTCTGGATTAAAGACCTTCTTTATCAACTTCCTGTCATGATAGAAATTTACCTTTTCTTTGTAGCTTCTGGATGAATCATATGCATGCCTTCTACGCCTATTTTGAGTTTCAAAAGGATAAAAATTCAAAAATTAAGCGCCCATAAAGCCTTGTGCTCCATCTCCAGTAGCAAATGACATCCTTTCCCATAAACTAGTTGATAAGGTGATAAACCCATATATGTCTTCATTGCAGTCCTGTATGCCTAGAGAGCATCATCAAGTTTCTGTGACCAGTCTTTTCTTGACGCAGTAACTGTTTTCTCCAAGATGCGCTTGATCTCTCTGTTAGACACCTCAGCTTGCCCATTAGTCTGTGGATGATATGGTGCAGCTACCTTATGCCTCACACCATAATGTTTGAGTACCTTTGCTAACTGATAATTACAAAAATGAGATCCTCCATCACTAATAAGCACTCTAGGAGTTCCAAAGCGTGAAAAGATCTGCCTCTTTAGAAATTTAATCACAATGTTGGCATCATTTTTGGGACACACCAATGCTTCCACCCATTTACTCACATAGTCAACTGCCACCAGTATATATTCATTGTTAAAAGATGGTGGAAAAGGTTCTACAAAATCAATACCCCAGCAGTCAAAGAATTCAACCTCTAATATGCCTTGTAAAGGCATCTCATGACGTCTTGAAATAGTCCCAGTTCTTTAACATTTGTCACAATTCCTGGCATGATTATGAGCATCTTTAAATAAAGTAGGCCAATAAAAACCTGACTGGAGAACTTTTGCTGCAGTTCTTTCCCCATTGAAATGTCCTCCATAGGGTGAGTCATGGCAGTGTTAGAGAATTCCTTCTGCTTCTTCATTAGTCACACACCGCCTCAAAAGATTATCTGCTCCAGTTTTGAACAAAAAAGGATCATCCTAGTTAAACTGCTTGGCATCATGCAAAAATTTCTTTCTTTGTTGCCAATTAAGATCTTCTGGAATTTCTCCTGTAGCTTTAAAATTGGCCATATCAGCAAACCACAGCCTCTTTTGAATGTACATGAGTGTCTCATCTGAAAAAGATTCCCAGATTTCTGCTTCTTTGCTAGTAACTTCAAGGTTATCCAACCGAGATAAGTGATCAACAACCAGATTTCAACATCAAATTCTTGCAATAGAAGTACCCATCTGATCAAACGT
Organism: Vigna angularis; assembly: GCF_016808095.1. Lineage (NCBI taxonomy): Eukaryota > Viridiplantae > Streptophyta > Magnoliopsida > Fabales > Fabaceae > Vigna > Vigna angularis. Next base: position 29,639,378 of record NC_068971.1, on the reverse strand, counting down.
GGCTTATAATCTGGCTTTGTCAACAAATATTTTGTAGCTGCATGATCTGTGTAGATAATCACCTTAGACCCAATGAGATAAGGTCTAAATTTCTCCAAAGCATAAACTATGGCTAAGAACTCCTTCTCAGTAGTTGCATAATTCAACTGGGCATCATTTAAAACTTTGCTAGCATAATAGATTGTGTGAAATACCTTTTCTTTTCTCTGACCAACCACGACTCCTATTAGATAATCACTAGCATCACACATTAACTCAAAATGCTGATTCCAATCTGGAGCTACAATCACTAGAGCTGACACCAACTTACTTTTCAAGATATCAAAGGCTTTCAAACATTCTTCATTCATCACAAAAGGTACATCTTTAACCAGCAAATTACTCAATGGTTTTGCAATTTTTGAGAAGTCTTTAATAAATCTTCTATAGAATCCAGCATGGCCTAAGAAGCTTCTGATTCCCTTCACATTTATTGGTGGAGGGAGTTTCTCAATGACCTCTACTTTGGCTTTTTCAACTTCAATCCCCTTAGCAGAAATCTTGTGCCCTAACACAATTCCTTTTTTTACCATGAAATGACATTTCTCCCAATTAAGTACCAGATTTGTTTAAACACACCTTTTGAGAACAATGTCCAGATTCGTCAAACACCTTTGGAAAGAATCTCCAAAAAATGAAAAATCATCCATGAAAACTTCATTGCACTTCTCTATGAGATCTGCAAAAATTGCCTGCATACACCTTTGAAATGTGGCTGAAACATTACATAACAAAAATGGCATCTTTCAATAGGCAAAGACACGAAAAGGACATGTAAATGACGTCTTCTCTTGGTCTATTGGATCTACCACAATTTGATTGTATCCAAAATATCCATCCATAAAACAATAAAAAGCCTGACCTGCCAATCTTTCCAACATCTGGTCCATGAAAGGAAGAGGAAAATGATCCTTCCTGGTAGCTTTATTCAGCTTCCTGTAATCAATGCACATTCACCATCCAGTAATAGTCCGAGTAGGAATAAGTTCATTCTTCTCATTATAGATTACTGTCATCCCACCTTTCTTTGGAACTACCTGTACTGGACTCACCCATTCACTGTCAGACATTGGATAAATAATGCCAGCTTCCAAAAGCTTCAATACTTCTTTTCTAACCACTTCCTTCATGACAGGATTTAGCCTTCTTTGTGGTTGAGCACTTGGCCTATAGTCATCTTCCATAAAGATCATGTGCATGCAATAAGTTGGACTTATACCTTTAAGATCTGAAATTGACCAACCAATAGCTTCTTTATTGGCTTTTAATATTTCTACCAACTTTTCTTCTTCTTCAGGAAGCAAAGAATTACTGATGATGACTGGCTTTTTTCCATCTTCTTCTAGAAAAACATTGTTCAAGTGTGATGGTAACATTTTTAATTCTAACTTCTTTGCTTTGACCTCTTCTTTGATATCAATTGTCTCAAACTGAACATCCTCCACTGGAATCTCCTTCAATGTCTCCAAATTCGTCATACATTCATTAATTAGTTTTTCTTCTTCTTCATTTAAGTCTTCACAAGCATCAATAGGAGTTTTCTCTAGTGGAGAAGAATAACATATCATCCTTTCTTGTACCATACAAACTTCATCAAGTATATCAAATTCAAAACATGCTTTGTCATCTTTAGGATGTGTCATGGCTTTGAATACATCAAAATTCACTTCTTCATCTTGAACTCTCAATTTACGCTTACCATTCTCCACATCAATTAGAACTCTGGTAGTCTTCATCAATGGTCTCCCAAGAATGAGAGGCACATTTCCATTCTCCTCCATCTCCATTATAACAAAATCCACTGGAAATACAAATTTGTTAACTTTTACCAGCACATCTTCAACTACCCCATAAGGGTATTTAAGAGACTCATCCGCCAATTGGAGTGTCATTCACGTAGGTTTGAGTTCCAACCCCTCAATTCTTTTAAACATAGAAAGCGAGATCAAATTGATACTAGCTCCCAAATCAATCAACGCCCTTCCAACTTCCAAGTCTCCTGTGGTGCAAGGAATAGTGAAGCTCCCTGGATCTTTAAACTTGGGAGGTAATTGTTGTATGATTGCACTGCAGTTACCTTGCACTTCAATGGTCTCCTATTCAATGTATTTTCGTTTCTTTGTAAGGAGTTCCTTCAAAAAAATTTCATAGGATGGCATCTGTTGCAATGCTTCAGAGAAAGGAATGGTAATCTCCAGTTTTTTAAACATCTCCATGAACCTCTCCAACAGTTTTTCCTTCTCCTTCCTTGAATAAGTCTTTGGATAAGGAAAGGGTTGTTCAACTATTTTTTTCTTTTTCTCTCTCTCCTCTTTCCCTTTCTTTTTCTTTTTTTCTCTTATCTTCCTCTTCTCTCTTTTTCTCTCTCTCAATCTTATCTTTCCACTCAAATATTTCTTTCTCACTCTCATTTTCTCTCTCTTTTCTCTCTATTTTTCTTTCCTCTAATACTTTACCACTTCTAGTAACAATGGTTTTACACTCTTCACTCAAATTACTCTTTGCGTCCTTCTCACAACCTTCCATTTTGTTGAATATTTTCCCAATGTGCATCTTGATACTTTAAATGCAACCTCCACATTCTTACAATAAGAAACGCTCATTTTCATGAATTGTTGGAAAGTATCTTCCAATTTTGTAGTTTTCTCATATGGAGTAATTTGTGGCTTCCACTGTTTCTGCTGCCTTTGAACCATTGAAATATCATATATCTCTTGAGGTAATAAAGATAACTTCTTTGTCACTTCTTCCAATTGCTGAGAGATGATCTTATTTTATGCAAGCAAGGCTTCTTGAGATTGCAATTGTAGAACTCCTATCTGTTGAATTGGAGTCCCTATCTCATAGTGCAACTCGTTATCATTAGTAGCCATATTCTCCATCAACTCGGTTGCTTCCTCTAGAGTCTTCCATTTAATATTACCTCCAGCTGAGGCATCTAACATCAACTTGGTTTGTGAACCAAGACCTCCAAGGAAAAGTAGGACTATTGTTGCTTCATCAAAGCCATGCGTGGGAGTCTTTCTCAACAAGCTTTTATACCGATCCCATGCTTGACCTAATCTCTCCTCCATGCCTTGTCTGAAAGAAGATATCTCTTGCTTCCCTTTGTTGACTTTAGATTGTGGGAAGTACTTGTTTAAAAACTTTGCAACCACAACTTCCCACTCTGTAAAACTATCCTCTGGAAAAGAGTTCGACCATAGCTTAACATTGCCTCCCAATGAGAAAGGAAACAAACTAAGCTTGATTGCTTCATCCGGCACCCTATTAATCTTTACGGTGTTGCAAATTTCATTGAAGGTGGTGAGATGCTCATATGGACTTTCATGCGATAACCCATTAAATTGGTTGCTCTTTACCAACTGTATCAACACCGGCTTCACCTCCATGTTTGCATCATTGACCCTCGGCCTTGCTATACTGTTAAAATGTTGAGGGCCAACCACAGTGGTGTAATCTGCAAGAGTGTGTCTACCATTATTCTCCTCTGCCATATTTTCAGTGCTTTCGTTAGACCTTTGTGGTCAAGGTTGTAAAAGTGTTTCTAGAGGAGGGAATAGTTCTCAAGATATTCAGATTCTTCTCCTCCGCCTTCAAGAAGAGGTTCTGAATTTTTCTTGCTTCTAGTCCGCATTGCTTCCTGCATACACAAGAAGACAAGTTCCTAGAAACAATTGTTAGCAAAACAAGATAGAAAAGGTAAATAAAAAGATAGAAGATAGAAAGATAGAAAGATAAAACAAATAAAATCAAAAAGACAAAAAGATAAAAACAAAAACAAAAAGATAAACTTACAGATACAAAGATAAAAAGATAAATTAAAAATATAAAAAATACAAATCAAGTCAAAGTTAATCAATAATCACACAAATAGACTAGTTAAACCACAAGTCCCTAGCAACGACACCAAAAATTTGTTTAAGCCTCGGCAAGTGTAACCAAATCGTATCAAATAATAAAACTGGTAAGACCAAGTATCGTTCTCCCAAAGGACTCACGACCTAAACATTTATGTGATTTGTTGATTATCTAAGACTTGTGACCAAATTCTTGTAGGTTTAAATGCAAAATACTGAAAAGAAAATATGAATGCATGTATTGATCAATGGGCAAGAAGAAACAAAACACGTGGTTTGAAATACATGAATGAATATGTTGTTCAGGTTTATGATTTTCATCCTATCCACTCTCATGTATTCACGAATTCATCTCTCTTCATTAATGTTAATGCCACTTTCGAAATTACCTTAAACCCGATGTCTCGGCGAAGAAAGCCTAATCATAATCACTAGTTTACAATGTCTTGTCTCCCTAACAATTACTCATGCATTATAAAGCACAGAAGCTTAAAGGCAACCAACCATCATACTCCTATGCTAGGTTTATACTACTATTGGGAGAGATTCCCTAGATCTAGATTTCCCCGTATGTGTCCATATCGACAAAATCAATAATCATGACATCGAATGAGTTAAACAATACATGCTTAGAGAAAAGAGGAAAAACCCTAACAATTAATGAAAGAAAGCATATATCTTAAAGATCTTAAAGAACAAATTCAATACATGAGAGTTTCAAAGGATTACAATGATTCCCCAACAACAATAAAGGTTTAGTTCACCATATTCATGGTGAAACTAGATGAAATTCAATGAAAGAGTGAAAGATAAAACCCTAGAAAGGTGAGAAAGGAGCTGTAGCATCCAAAATCCTCCTCCAAGAGGTGAAAGAGTGTGTTTCTACTTCGTTCCAGCCAAAGATGATTGACCTAGGTCGACTAAAAGCTTATATAGACTTCTAAATATTACAGAAAATTAAGCCCAACCCATAAGAATGCCGCTCAGTGGTAAATACCGCTCAGCGGTAAGTGCGTGACTTCTATTCTGCCCCTCAGCTGCAGTTTTGCCCCTCAGCGGTGTCTGCGGGTCTTCAATGTGCCGCTCAGTGGTAAATGGCGCTGAGCGGTACTTGCGGCCTGTTCCTTTTATGCATTTTTTCTTCCTTTTCTGAATCCAACTCCTAGCTCCTTCACTTCTTTCACTCAATTCATCTTAAAACCTGCAAAAACAAGGAAATCAAGCATACAACTTGTCCAACTCCCTTATTTCCAAAACTTCAACAAAAACATGATTCCAAGCTAGTTTCCAATTCATAAAGGTTGTCTTTAAGGTCAAATTTAAGTATAAAAATTACAGTTTTTCAACTATTATCAGATAGCATAGTATCCTTCAATAGATGTTGTGCTTCTTCTCTTGATGATCTTGTGTTCCTAGTACAGATTTTCGAATTTTATCCTACAAACACTAAAGAACACTGCACTAGAGCACCCAATTAGCACAAACAGATAAAAAATTAAAAAGAAAAAAAATGAAGAGATAGAAAGATAGAAAGAAAAAAAATAAAAAAAAGTCAAAAGATAAAAAAATAAAAAAATAAAATTAAAAATAAAAAGATAAACAGATAAAAAGAAAAAAAGAAGATAAAAAGATAAAAAGAGAAAAAGATAAAAAGAGAAAAAAAATAAAAAAATAAAAGAGAAAAAGATAAAAAGATAAGAAGATAAAAAGAAAATAACAAGATAAAAAGATAAAAAAGAAATAATAAGAGAAAAAGATAAAAAGATAAAAGGAAGAAAAAATAAAAAGATAAAAAGATAAGAAGATAGAAAGATGAAAAGATAGAAAGATGAAAAGATAAAAAGATAACAAGATAGAAAGATGAAAAGATAGAAAGATATAAAGAAATAAAAAGATAAAAATTAAAGATAAAGTCTAATCGGTTAAGAATCACACAAATAGAATAGTTATAACACGAGTCCCCGGCAACGGCGCCAAAAACTTGTTAACCCTCGGCAAGTGTAACCGAATCATATCAAGTAATAAAATTGGTAAGACGAAGTATCGTTTCCCAAAGGACTCACGACCTAAACAGTTATGTGATTTGTTGATTATCTTAGACTTGTAACCGAAAATATTGTTGTTGAACTATGCAAAAATAAACATGAATGCAAGGTTTTGATCAATGGACTTGAACAATGCAAAAACGGTTGATGAATAATATGAATGATTATGTTGTTGGGGTTTACTAATTCATCCTATCCACTCTCATGTATTCAAGAATTCATCTTTCTTCATTAATGTTAATGCCACTTTCTAAATTACCTTTAACCCAATGTCTTGGTGATGAAAGCCTACTCCTAATCACTAGTTTACAATGTCTTGTCTCCCTAGCAATTATTCATGCATTACATTTACATAGAAGCTTAAAGGCAACCAACCATCATATTCCTATGTCTAGGTTTATACTACTATTGGGAGAATTACCCCAGTTCTAGATTTCCCCGTATGTGTCCATATCGACAAAATCAATGATCATGCAATTGAATGAGTTAAACAAAGCATGCATAGAGTATAGAAGAAAAACCCTAACAATTAATGAAAGAAAGCATATATTATAAAGAATCAATTCAATACATGAGAGCTTCAAAGGATTACAATGGTTCCCCAACAACAATGAAGGTTTAGTTCACCATAATCATGGTGAAACTAGATAAAAAACAATGAAAGAATGAAAGATAGAACCCTAGAATTTGAAGAGTGGAGCTTGAGCATCCAAAATCCTTCTCCAAGGGGTGAAGAAAGTGTATTATGCTTCGTTCCAGCCAAAGATACCATCCCTAGGACGTGCAAGTTCTTAAATAGAACATAAAAATAAGAGAAAACAGGTCCAAGCCCATAAAAACAACAGAAAACAGGTCCAAGCCCATAAAAATTGTGCTCAGCGACACTTTTGCCGCTCAGAGGCACTTTTGTCGCTCAGCGGTAAGTGCGGAACTGGCGCTCAGCAGAATTTGGCGCTCAACGATGACTTCGACACTTCAAAATTGCCGCTCAGCGCAACTTTTTTTGTACTCTGGTTGACTGGTTGACTTTTTTGGTTGACTGGCTGACTTTTCTGGTTGACGGGTTGACTTTTCTACATTCTGGTTGACTTTTCTGCATCCCAACCAGTACTTTAACTCTTCTTTCAAATAATTCCAATAGCTTAAAAAATCAAGGGATTCTAGCACAAAACCATTAAATTCACCTTCAACTTTCTTATTCACAAAACTAAAGCAAAAACATGAGTTCAAGCAAATTTCTAAGTCAAAAAGGGAGTTTTTAATATCAAAATTAAATATAAAAATAACGGTTTTTCAACCGTTATCAGATGACAGTTATTTATAATGAAAAAAATGAGCTGATACCCACAAGGACTGTTACTGGATGGAGGATGTGTATCGACTACAGAAAGTTGAACAATGCTACTAGGAAGGATCACTTTCCCCTTCCTTTCATGGATCAGATGCTGGAGAGATTGATAGGTCAGGCTTTCTATTGTTTTCTGGATGGGTACTCTGGATATAATCAAGTTATGGGGGATCCAAAAGACCAAGAAAAGACGACTTTCACTTGCCCATTTGGAGTTTTTGCTTACAGAAAAATGTCGTTTGGATTATGTAATGCTCAAGCTACTTTTCAGAGATGTATTCAGGCAATCTTTGCAGACTTGATAGAAAAATACATTGAAGTTTTTATGGATGATTTTTCAGTGTTTGGCAGTTCCTTCCATGAGTGTTTGTCTAACCTAGATGTTGTACTTAAAAGATGCACCCAATCCAATCTTGTTCTTAATTAGGAAAAATGTCACTTTATGGTAAATGAAGGCATTGTTTTGGGTCATAAAATTTCTTCCAAGGGAATTGAGGTTGACAGAGCCAAAGTAGAGGTTATTGAAAAACTTTCACCACCAACCAATGTGAAGGGAATGAGAAGCTTTATGGGTCATGCTAGTTTTTACAGAAGATTCATCAAAGACTTTTCAATGATTGCCAAACCATTGAGCAACCTCCTTGTTAAAGACGCACCATTTGTGATGGATGATGAGTGCCTTAAGGCATTTGATGTCTTGAAGAAAAGTTGATTTCTGCCCCAGTAATTGTAGCTCCTGATTGGAACCAAGATTTTGAGCTGATGTGTGATGCCAACAATTATGCTATAGGAGCTGTTCTTGGCCAGAGAAGAGAGAAGGTATTTCACACTATTTATTATGCAAGCAAGGTTTTGAATGAAGCCCAGTTGAATTATGCCACCATAGAAAAATAATTTCTTGCTATTGTGTATGCCTTGGAGAAATTTAGACATTATCTCATTGTGTCTAAAGTGATTATCTACACAGACCATGCAGCTATAAAGTATTTGCTGACCAAGCCAGATTCTAAGTCGTGATTGATTAGATAGGTACTTATGCTACAAGAGTTTGATGTGGAAATCCGTGACAAGAAGGGAAGTGAAAATGTAATTGCGGATCACTTATCTCGGTTGGTTAACAATGAAGTTACAAGCAAGGAAGCAGAAATCTTGGAATCCGTCTCGGATGAAACACTCATGTATATTCAACAAAGGTCGTGGTTTGCTGATATGGCCAATTTCAAAGCTGCAGGAGTAATCCCAGAAGATCTCAATTGGCAACAAAGAAAAAAGTTTTTACATGATGCCAAACAGTTTATTTGGGATGATCCTTACTTGTTCAAAATTGGGGCATATAATTGATGACAAATTTATGAACACCGAAATACGGCGCCACAAACTTGTTTAACAATCGGCAAGTGTGACCGAATCGTTTCAAGTAATAAACTTGGTAAGACCAAGTATCGTTCTCCCAAAGGACTCACGGCCTAGTTTAGTCATGTGATTCGTTGATTATTTAAGACTTAAGAACAAAATAAGTGGAGTTTAATATGCAAAACAGAAAATAAACATGTATGCATGAATTTGATCAATGGCTAAAACAAAATACAAACACTTCAATGGAATATATGGATGAGTATGTTGTTGGGGTTATAAATTTCATCTTATCCACTTTCATATACTTTAGGAATTCAACATTCTTTTCATCATTGTTAATGCCACTCTCTAAATTACCTTGCAAGAAGGCCTATCACTAATTACGAGTTCATACGATTCCTAGCATTCCTAATAATTAGTTCTTTTAGTGCAGGAGCTTAACGGCAACCAATATACTATTGGGAGAAATTCCCCGGATCTAGACTTCCCCGTACGTTCCCGTATCGACAAAATCAATAATCATGCATTGAATGAGTTAAACAAAGCAAGCATTGAGAAAAGAGGAAAAACCCTAACTAATGATGAAAGAAAGCATAGGTCTTAAATATAAGATGTAAAAACAAATTCCATATATGAGAGTTTTACAAGACTACATTGATTCCCCAACAACAATACAAGGTTTAGTTCACCAGATTCATGGTGAAACTAGATGAATAATAATGAAAGAATGAAAGATAAAACCCTAGAAAGGTGAAGAGGTAGCCTGAGCATCCAAGATCCTCCTTCAAAGGGGTGGAAGAGAGAGTGTTTGCTTCGTTTCTGCCAAAGATACAAACCCTAGGACGTCCTAAAGCTTATATACTATTCTAAAATTACAGAAAATTTAGGCCCAAGCCCATAAGTGTGTCGCTCATCGGTAAAGTACCGCTCAGCGGTAAACTGCCGCTGAGCGGCAGTTGCGGCTTCTCCTTTTGCACTTTTTGATGTCTTTCCTGATTCCATCTCTCTCCTTCTTCACTTCTTTGACCAAATTCACCTTAAAACCTACACAAAAACACTGAAATCAAGCATAAACCTGTCCAGCTCTCTTATTTCGGAAAATATGAACAAAAGCATGATTTCAAGCTAGTTTCTAAGGGTTAAAGGTTGCTTTTAGTATCAATTTCAAGCATAAAAATAATAGTTTTTCAACTGTTATCAATAATCTTCTAAGGTGTTGTGTTACTAAGGAAGAAGTGGAAGGATTTTATGGCACTGTCATGACTCACCTTATGGGGGACATTTTAGTGGAGAGAGAACAACTGCAAAAGTACTTCAGTCAGGATTTTATTGGCCTACTCTGTTTAAAGATGCTCATAATCACGCCAGAAACTGTGATAAGTGTCAAAGGACGGGGAGTATCTCCAGACGTCATGAAATGCCACTACAAGGAATATTAGAAGTTGAAGTTTTTGATTGCTGCGACATAGACTTTGTTGGACCTTTTCAACCCTCTTTCAATAATGAATATATATTAGTGGCAATGGATTATGTGAGCAAATGGGTGGAAGCCCTAGCTTGTCCTAGAAATGATTCTAAAATTGTTATTAAATTTATGAAAAAGCAAATTTTTTCCCGGTTTGGAATGCCCTGAGTACTCATTAGTGATGGGGGATCTCATTTTTGCAATGTTTAGCTGACAAGGGTACTCAAGCACCATGGTGTAAGACACAAGGTAGCTACACCTTATCATCCATAGACAAACAGGCAAGTAGAAGTTTCAAATAGGGAGATAAAAAGGATTCTAGAAAAGACAGTTGCCTCATAAAGAAAGGATCAGTCTCAGAAGTTAGATGATGCCCTATGGGCCTATAGAATTGCAATGAAGACAGCTATTGGATTATCTCCTTTCCAAATGGTCTATGGAAAGGCATGTCACCTTCCGGTGAAGATGGAACATCGAGCTTTGTGGGCCTTAAAATTCTTGAATTATGATCCTGGTGACATTGCTGAAAAGAGAAGAAGTGAACTTATTGAGCTTGAGGAAATGCGACTGCATGCCTATGATTCCTCAAAGAACTACAAAGAAAATATGAAGTTTTATCATCACAAGAAGCTGGTGAAGAAAGTCTTTAATCCAGGACAAAGGGTGCTGTTGTTCATTTCAAGATTGAAACTTTTCCCCGGAAAGTTGAAGTCCAAGTGGTCTAGTCCATTTATGATCAAGAATGTTCTCCCACATGGAGCAATTGAGTTAACAGACCCTTCCTCTGAAGATCCACAAAGAAGTTGGGTTGTCAATGGACAACGTCTCAAGCATTATTTTGGTTGTGAGGTGGAACGCATGTCCACAGTCATGGAATTGGTTGATCCAGATTGAGCTTATTGGGTCAGGCTAGTGACGTTAAAGAAGCGCTTACTGGGAGGCAACCCAGCTTTCTAAACTTTTCTTTATAATCTTTTGTTTTGTTATTTGTTTTCTTTTTAATCAATTGTTTTATTATTGTACTTTGCTTGAATGAACTACACTGCTTTGATTGAATTGTGTTATGTTTTGTGATGAGTATTGCTTTGTGGTATTCTAGTGTATTGATTGATGTTGAGATGATGCATGATGTGATAATATACAGGTGATAGCTCATAATGTACGAAACAGGTGCTTGAGGTAAAATTTGATTGAGATACTGAGCAAGATGTTTTTCTAAATTATGGGACTTGAGAGTTTACTTGTTTGAGTTTTGGGCTTCAGAGTTGTTGTGAATAATTGTTATTACTTTGGAAGCATGAATGATTTTGCCCAAATTTTCTATGATTGAACTACTTGCTTGCATGTTTCATAAGATCAAAGCCATCTTTTGTTATCCCTTAATTTTTATTTTTAACCTACTCATGAATTTTTCCAAATAAAAAGAAAAAAATTTGTGAGGTATTGTGAGGTATTGATAAAGGTTCAAGTTTGGGGTTGCTAGAAAAATAAGCAATGAGCACAAAGAAAAAGAAAAAGAGAAATCAAAAGAAAAGAAAAATGAAAAGAAAAGAAAGAAAAGCTCACTACAAGGGAAAAGGTTGGGAATAAGAAAAAGATCTTCTTGAAAAGAGAACCTGTGTGTAATTTTTAAATTCACAAATATCTCTCTTAACTCAAGGATTTTGCATTCCTGAAAAACCATGTTTCTTCTTAGCCCAGCCAAGTTACAAGCCAAGAAAAGCCCTTGTGATGAAAACCTACTTGTGAGTATGTTTGATTTTGGTTAAATGAAAGGAAAAATTAATTTGTGTGACATTGTTATAGCAGAGTGAAAGAAACACCAACACCTCACTATACACCTGTGAGTTGAGTGATACACTTTTGAGTGCTTGAGTTAAACACTTTCTTTGGTGAGGAATAGTTCTCTGAATTTCTGATTGCATCTCTATTTGGTTGATTGATCATTCTTAAGGATAACATCTGTTGAAACATATGAGCATCAGATTGATTTTAATTGAATTAAGGCATCTGCACACTTTGACTGATATTTGTATGCTGAGTTGATAAAAGTAATTGCTTATCTGAAAGAAAAAGTTTTTGAAAAAGGTTGAGTCATTGTAGTGATTATTCTGAAGAATTGAGTTGCATTTTGTTTTGTTCTAGGACAAACAAAGTTCTAAGTTTGGGGTTGTGTTAACGGTTGAAAATACTGTTATTTGTGATGTAATTTTCATACTAAATACACCATTTTTCACTTGGAAACTTGCTTTTGGACTCATTCTTTATCATTAAGTTGTGTGAATAAGAGAATTGAGGTTGAATTTGATGATTTTATGACTAATTTCCCTTGTTTTAATAGGTAATGAGAGAATGCGGAAAGCAGAGATGAAGTACTAAGGAGTTAGAGCTCAGAAAGGCCTGGAAAAACACCAAAAGGAGGAACCGCACAAAGCTTCGGCGCCCTATTTGGAGGCTTGAGCCTCGGAAAAACGACGTCCCCGCCCGGGCGCCCTCTTAGGCTTCCTGAGCGGCGGACCCTGAAGCTTGGGCGACCAATTGAAGGCTCAAGCCCTACATGAGAACCGTTCACCGCCCGGGCGCCGTAAATGGGGCTCTTGAGCGTCATGCGTCGTAGATCCGGCCCAATTTTTGCTCTTTTTCAACTCCTTTGGACCGGGCCCTATTTCTACTCTTTTTGGACATTATTTGAAGGACCCAGGTGCTCTAACACAAAAGCACACTGTTCTACTCTCTTAAGGCGGATATGGAGACGGGAGCTTCCTCTTCTACTTTTAGGGTTTCACTATCTCATGCTTTTCCATTGTTCATATAGTTTGTCCATGTCTATGGGGAACTAAATTCTATTTGTTGTTGGGCGATGATGTAATCTTGTGAACTCTCATGTATTTGAATTGATTGTTAATTTATATGCTTTTTCATTAATTGTTAGGGAATTCATCTGTTTCAATGCTTGCTCTATTTAACTCATTTAGTAGCATGATTTATGAATTGCATGAGTGCTGGGAGGTTCCTTACAATTCAGGTTCTTGTTGAATTCTCCCAAGGGTAATACTTCTCAAGGATGAGGGTATGAGTAATTGGTCGTCTTAAGCTCTTGATCTCCAAACTTAATTTTCTAGGAATGCTAGGAATTTCATGAACTGGTGATTGAGGACAGACTTATATCACCGAGGGATCGAGTTTAAGTGATTTAGTGAGGGACGTTAACATTAATGAATAAAGAAGAATTCTTACATACATGAGAGGGAACTTGGTGAAATCTAACTCCAACAACTTACTCATCTCATATTAAAAACAACATTCGTTCATCACTGTGCTATTATGCTATTGATCAAATTGCATTCATATTTAATTCTCTGACTTTGCATCTGAAACCAATGATCTGGTTTTCTTCAAGTCTTAATTAGTCGAGTTATCACACGATTGTGTAGTGCCGAGAGTTCTTTGGGATACAATACTTGGTCTTACCATTTTATATTACTTGTGCGATTCGGTAAACTTTCCGATCCATCAACAGGCGCCCCTTAGGGGCGCTTGAGCGCCAGAATTGCACCGCACACCGCCTGGGCGCCCCTTTTGGGCGGTTAAGCGCTAGAAAGTACTGTTCGACGCTCGAGCGCCCCATTTCGGGCGTTGGAGCGCCAGCAACATGGGTTGGACCTTGTTTCTGTTCTGTTTTCACTCTATTTAAAGGACCCAGACGTCCTAGGTTTTGTATCTCTGGCTGGAGCAGCACAACAGCATACTCTTCCACTCTTTGAAGGCATGTTTTGGATGCGAGAGCTTCCATCCTCTACTTTTAGGGTTTTTCTATCTGATGCTTTTCCATTATTCATCTAGTTTCACCATGTCTATGGTGAACTAAACTCTATTTGTTATTGGGGGATGATGTAATCTTGTGAACTCTCATGTATTTCAATATATTCTTAATAACATATGCTTTTTTATTAATTGTTAGAGTAATTCATCTGTGCTTATTACATGCTTTGTTTAACTCATTCATAGCATGATGTATGAATTGCATGAGTGTTGGGAGGTTCCTTACGATTCAGGTTCATGTTGAATTACTCCCAAGAGTAATATTTCTCAAGGATGAGGGTATGAGTCTTGGTCGTCTTAAAGCTCTTGATCTTTACATTTAATTACTATGAATGCTAGGAATTGCATGAACTGGTGATTGAAGAAAAACTTATTTCACCGAGGGATCGGGTTTAAGTGATTTAGTGAGGGATGTTAACATTAATGCATAAAGAATAATTCTTACATACATGAGAGGGAACTTAGTGAAATCTAACCCCAACAACATACCAATCTCATATTAAAAACAACATTCGTTCATCACTGTGTTATTATGCTATTGATGAAACTGCATTCATATTTAATTTTCTGTCCTTGCATCTGAAACCAATGATCTGGTTTTCTTTAAGTCTTAATTAATTGAGTTATCACACGATTGTCTAGTGCCGAGAGTCCTTTGAGATACGATTCTTGGTCTTACCATTTTATATTACTTGTGCGATTTGGTACACTTGTCGATTCATCAACAATTACATACGAATTTTAAATGGTTACATACAGATTATATCCTTAGGTAAAGTTCCCGCCTAAACGCGACAACATTATATATGGATTTTACATACGAAAATATCGGTAGACAAAATTCGTATGTAAAATCCGTATGCAATTCCTTTTTCATGATCCGTATGTAAAATCTGTATGTAATACTTGTGTTGCATACAGATCAAAATTCGTATGTAAATATTAGTAGGTAATTCTCATTTTACTTGTAGTGACGAGCTTTAATCAATTTTAAAATTAATGTAATTGATTGAAACTTGTGTAGTTTGCCACAATTTTAAGTAAAAACTATCTGATGAAATTAATTGATTACTAAACCAGTGTAATCGATTATTTCATACAAATTTGCATTGTACAAGTGGTTTTAACATATGAAACTATGAGAATGCATACAATAGATGTAAACACATTTATTATCATAATGAGTATGCAATCAATCAGATTTAGCAACATATGTATAAAACATAAAGACACATTTTTATTGTGTTCATGGTAACATGTATGGGTGTTGTCATCATCAAAAGCCAAACATATGAGAAATGGGATTAGCATTCGCATCTCCTCCTATCAACAATCAATTTTAGTTCGGGCTATTTTTAAAACTGGTTTGCCTAAAATGATTGGGACAGATCCGTGAGAGAATCCCTCCTCCATTTCAAGAACATAAAAATCAGCAGGGAAAATTAGTTCCTCTATGTAACCTGTGGGGTGGGCAACACTTCTATTAGCCAATTGTATGACCAGACCCGTAGGTTGCAAAGGTCCAAGAGAAAGAGATTTATAAATGGACAAAGGAATAACATTAATTGAAGCACCCAAATCAAGCATGGCATTTTTTAATTTTCTATTTCCAATAATGAAAGGTATGCAGAACGTACTTGGGTCCTTACATTTCTCAGGAATGTGTGGAACGAATTTACCTATCAATATAAATACATTTCTGCCTATTTTGATCCTCTCATTGTCCTTCATCTTCCTCTTGTGAGTGTACAACTCTTTCAGAAATTTTGCATATTTAGGAATCTGTTTGATGGCATCAAGCAGAGGTATGTTCACCTTCACTTTCTTGAAGGTTTCCAGAATCTCCTTATCCACTTCTTCTATATTTTTCCTTTGAATCACTTTGGGAGGGAACGAAAGAGGGATGGGACGCTACTGCAAGTTAGAAGTACTGGTGGAAGAAGAGGGTCCATCCCTAGTACAAAATCAAGATTCTAACGCGGGTAATGTGCTTCGATTTTCAAAAAACCGAAGCATAAAACAATGCGGTGGCAGTTTTGTAATTATAATGATCTTATAGGCCTCGGTTCTCCTTGAACCGAGTCAAAAAAGCGTTTATTACCTCGATTACTATAAGACCAAAGCATAAAAGCCTGCAAACATCACGCAGACCCTTCACGCATTAAATTAGACATTGGTTAACCAAATAATCGGGTTAGTATGGCTTGATATTTTCTACTCACTCCACTCTTTCTTTTTTCTCTCTCTCCTTCCACAATGCATTCACTTCACTCTTTCCTCTTCTTGGTCTTCTTTTTTCACCATTCTCACCCTTACACATTCGTCACCGTTTCGAACAACACTCTTCAAGGTCTCCAACATCCTCGCCGCCGACCTCCATCGCATCTCCCGCCTCCGTACTTTGCCTCAATCTCCGCTCACCTCCGACGCCGCCATGGGCTTCGGGAAGTGCTTTGCGGACCCCCGCATCAGATCCCCGCTGCAGCGCCTCCTCGGTGCCTCCAACGACTCTGCCGCTGCCTCTAACGACTGTACCGGTGCATCTCGCTGCTGCTCTCCGTCGTCCTGTACCGCTGCCACCAACGACGTTTCTGCATTTCTGCTCCCTCCGCCGCTCCTCCCTCGTGGCACATCATCTCCTCGATCGAGTAGAAGAAAGAGAGCCGCGACAACAAGGATCCAAGATTGAGTCCGAGCAATGGTCCAAGCGTTTCTGCGATTCTGCGTTTGTGGTGAGTTTTTTACTTTTATCTTTCTTTGCTGATAATTGTTTCTACGTTTCTACGTTTCTACATTTCTGCGTTTCTATCTTTTTTACTTTTATCTTTCTTTGCTGATAATTGCTGACAATTGTTTCTATATTTCTTTGCTGATAATTGTTTCTTTGATTTTGATCTTTGGACCATTACAGGATTTGTGTCTCTGGAAATCTTTGTGTTTTCTACCTTTGAGTTATCGTCTATGAACCGTTATAGAAATACAAATTTTTGCGTTTCTGACCTGTGGGTCTTGTAACTAAATGCTTAATATTTAAGGAGTAGCAACATAGGATCTTGTTTTTCTTTTGTGTGATGTGTTGTGTGTTTGCTTGGTTTGGATTGGATTTGGTTGTTTGTGGGTGATGTTGATTTTGTGGACCACGTGTTTGATGATGATTGTAACAGGAGCTTTTATATCATGGAAGAGTTGAAGATGACAGGAAATGTTACGAACAATGTTCATGATGAAGGGGAAGGTAATGAGATGAATGTGAACCTTGATTCCCCTTCTAAGGAAACCTCGAGTGCGATTAAGTCCCCAGGGGCTCCTCGAGTCTGGGAAAAGGCGAAGGCAATACTGCTAATTTTGGTGTTGATGGGGTGGTTGAACCCTCCATTGGATAGATGGCTTGACCATTGATAAGAAATTGGATGTATAGACCTCGTTTAAAAAAGAAAGGACTCTATTGCCTCGGTTCAAGCTACAACCGAGGCATAAAGTTCTACGAAAAAAAATTTTAAAAAATCAAAAATTCTACTGCTTCGGTTAAGGATGAACTGAGGTCAAATCCTCTCCTTTTATGCCTCGGTTCACACCCGAGGCAAAAAATAGTTGATTTTTTGCCTAGCCTGGATATGCCTTGGTTCGAAAACCGCTGCCTATAGCCAAAAATAACCGCTGTTGTTTTCCCTTTCTGTACTAGTGCATCTACCTCAAATTTCGTACTTGTACCTACCTACTTCTCTTTCTCAAGAAGTTTTTCTTTAGTAGGTTCTGTGCAAGTACAAATACAAACATTTTTTGGATCAGGGTATAACAATTTGCTTCCCAGATCTCAGCATGATGGTAGTGACATTTTTCAGATTCTGCACAATCTAAAATGGTAGTTTGTCAAAATTTTGAGATTGTGAATGATTGAGCTGAGTAGCCATCTGTCCCATCTAATTTGTCAAACTCTGTATGAAAGTTCTAGTCTCTTGTTGGAATTGCATATTTTGCAGTTGGAAATGTTGCAGAAATATACCTGCTCTTAAAAAAAAATAGAAGAATACGCCTCAGTTCTAACCAAAACTGAGGCAAAAAGACTCCTATGGCATCGGTTCTAGCCACAACCGAAGAAGAAACACTTACGAAAATGTGTGTTGTTTTCTTAAAATCTTATGCCAAGGTTTTATTGTGTGGTAAACAACCAACATCCTATTGCATTTGAATTTTTTACGATACTTACCGTTAATGTTATCAATAGGTGATATGGAACAACATGACTAGATAGAAATAAGCCTAAGAATTAAACAAAAACAATTAAGAAATGGAATTAAAATATTAAAAATGTAAGAGAGAAAGGAGAGGAAACTTATGATTTGAAGACATGCCACTTGGAAGGATCCAAGATAAATGTCAAGGAGGATCGCCACTTGTTCTTCACGAGATAAGACCCAAAATTAGACTAAGAGACAAAATTCTATCTCAAAGAAGTAATGCAATCGAACACGAAACACTCTTTATATTCAAATTTAAAGGTGTTCAAGGTGTATGTACAAAAGAGACCTTAGGTTGCTTATATAGCACTAGGAGATAGTAGATGAAGAAAACTAAAGGATGTGGGACTTTGAGGCCTTCAAGTCTGGACAGTAGCTCCCAAGGTTGTTTTAAGTCCCACATCTCTTAATTTTTCAACTTCTTTAGGGTATATAAGCTACCTAACTAATTTAAGGATCAAAACTAAAACTATACATGAGCTAACATGTAATACAAGAAACTAAAAGAAGAATAGACTTATTTATTCTTCTTTCTTTTAAGTCCAAGTTATGTGAAGTCCCACATTGCTTACACCTTAAAGAAAAGAAGAGTATATAAGCTTCTTTACAACTAATCTAATAGAAAGAAACTAGAAATTAAAATAGGCAAAATACAAACTTAAGAAAACCTATGTTATTTCTTTTTATGCTTCTTGTCATTCTTAAAACTCTTCATTTTTGCCCATATATGATCATATTAGTAGGAGTTTTACTGACAAATTTAAAATCGTCGGTAATCCGTCAAAAAAAATCATTACCATTAGATTTTAATTATTTCCGACGAACTATTGTTATCGCACTAGTCTTATCGGTAATTTGAATTTTTTTTACAATGTATACAATAATTTATGATTGATATAAAACTTTGTATTTAGTTTAAAAATGATTACTTTATTTATTCAACGGTAATTACTTTACAAACCAATGTAATAATGTGCTAAAATGTGTATTTTGTAATAATATGGTCTTGCTTTTAATTAATATTATTTTTTACATGATTTTATCTTCTTGTGGCCTCGGTTTGGATCTCTAGAATAGTGAGAGTCCATATCTTACAGGAGTAAAGTTTCTTGAGGTTTTTTTTGTTCTCCTAGTCTCAGTTAGAAGCGTTCATGGTTGTGCTGTCCGATCATTTTCTAGCCTTGCGTTTATCTTGGTCTTCTATGTCTTTTTTAATTCTTTTTTTCTTTTTGGGATCGTTGACCTAGAGATGGAGGGCGCATGTGCATGTAGATTCTAGGGGAATTCATTGTCGTTATATCGAATCTGTATTATAAGCCATCTTAACAATGATATACAAATTATAGAAAATAAAATGAAACAATGCTTTAATAAAAACACAAATAATAAAAAATAAGAGGACTAAGAAAAAATAACAGTATATTAAAGGGCCAAAACGCTATTACTTAAATTATTTAATTTTTTATAGATTTTTTTATTATAATTCTTTGAATTCGATCTTTATGTTACATATTTGATGTAGGAACAAAGTGTTAAGGAAAGGGTTTTGATATGTTGACACCAAGCAAGAGAAAATGTGAGTCCTCAAAGTAGCCTTTATATATATATATATATATATATATATATATATATATATATATATATATATATATATATATATATATATGAATATGCACGTTTTACATAGAGGCTCAGACATTTAGCTTTTACTTTATCAAAACGGCTCCTCTCACTAACTACTTGGTTTCCTGTATCTAGTTCTTATTTGTGCTTCTCCTTTGCAATACTGCAACAATGATCTCAATCATGGATTCTGTTATCACATGAAAATCAGATTGCAGAAATGCGCTCAGTTAATGATGTTCCTAACCAATTCCATTGTTTGAAGAACATATGAGGAGATCGATGCTTAGAAATAACCTCTTGATGAGGGTAAAATATCAAGAACAAATAGAATAAAATGATATTGTAAAAGGATAGAAAAATTTATGAACTAGAGTGATTAATTGTATTAATTAGTTCGCCTTTAACATTACTGAATATCCAAGAAACTATTTAATCACGAATAACGGGTCTATATATTGTCTGAGGTAAGTTGGGCCACTTTCAACAATAGTTTGAACCCTCGGCTGTGAAAATCATATTCCAATAAGATAAAAAATAAGCTAAACTTTAAGGCACATGAGTTACATTCTCTAAAAAGTATCTGCAATTTAAAAGTTTCACAAATTTTAATACAACTATCTCTTACCATGTAATCCTCTAAGAAACCAAAGAGTTATTAAAAGCCTTCACCTAGTAGTAATCACATTCTAATCACAAATTATTCCATCCTTTCATATCAGCATGCTCAATGGCTAACATGACAGCAATCAACATGTAGTGCATACTTGCTTTATGTTGATCTTTTCAATCATCTTTCAGTTATCAACTAATCTTTAAACCTCAGATTTATCTATTTGTATCCTGTGTAGCAACCCCTTCTCTATAGTCCAGAATATAGGTCAATCATATCTCTCAGGTTTTCAGCTATAACTTTATTTGTCAACAAACTATATATAGTAGTTATTCAAAATGGAGTGTAAAAGAATATCATATAACTAATTATGAAGGGTTGATATGTTGCTTTAATTTACAGAATTCCCAAACTTTCATTGCATATCCATCCAATAAAAAAACATATCCATTTCAGTGTTCACATATCAAAACCATGGGTCATTGAAATTTAGGTTATTTGACGTATTGTTTTAGTACATCAGAACTTTTTTCAAGGACTCAAATAAAAAAACTCGATGTATGGTAAGTGATTAAGATAACGAACGAGAAACCACTAGCTTGTGTTATTTGCTAACCATTATCAGAAAATGGAAATGGAATTGTTCATTTCACAATACTCTTTAACACCTCTGTCACCTGTGATACCGATGCAAAGGGGAGGGTGAAAGAATGATTAGTTAAAGAGAAAATTAACCGTTGCAGAGGAGAAAACGCGAAAGGGAATATCGTGGCCCCATTGATGCAGCGGGAAGTATTGAGTAATGAACTGAAGGATATTAAGTAAGCCTCGGTGATCTGTTCAATTTGATCCTATTCTGCTCCAGTGGCAAACCCACCACGTGAACATTCCTTATCACATCACGTGTCAGGTTTCTTTTGGGAGTTGAAATTGAATTCTGCACATAAAACATGTGACTGAATAAAACGAGTGGTTCGTAGATGCTGCAAGTTCCTTTTGGAATGACATAGGTACAAAGTTAAAGCCTACAAGAAATTGTCCTTGTTTCCTTAATGGGACACGGCACAATCCCAGGACGAGTCTCTTGGTTACCCCCTCAACCCTCTTTCTACGAATAAGTGTGTTAGAAGCTAAACTAAAGTTGAAGTTTGGCAGACTACGAATGCTCTTGCTCTGATATCATCACCGGCCTAACTTGGTGCTCGCAACATCACAATGTCTTTCGGTTACAATTACCCAAAAGCTTATGCATTAACTTAACTTCAAACAATGCCAAGATCAACACCTTCACTGTTATATTCAATGTCTGTCATACAAGATAACTAAAGTTAGCAACTATATATGTATTCCATACAAAAATGATGCTGTTAGTTTTCATTGTATTGTATTTTCCCTAGTCAAAAAGGATACGGTGATGGGTGAATTTAGGAGGCCCATGTGAAGACATCACTGCATCCATCGACAAGAGTTAGGCTCCCGTCGGTCTTTAATGTTGCATGACTATGCACCATAAGGAAAAAGGCAGGTGAATTCTAACGAAAATTACTAAAGTGGTTCATTCTCAGACTACGTGTCAATTTCTTGTGGCACTAGTTAGGTTATATATATATATATATATATATATATGTATATATATATGTAGATGTATGTACATGTGTGCATGGGAAATAAAGCAAGTTCATGACTTCACATGCGTGGTTGTATTCCGTTCATATGGAGGTCAGTTTTGGCACTATCATCTGACTATACCAAACACATCTTACACTTATTACAAAATTTACAGTGCCAGACTATGCTGTGTTAATATTTTTCAAGTCCAATGGAAAACAGAAGAAATATTTTATCAAAATGTGACAGTTTAAACGACAGTATTATGTTTAGCCGTCTGCTAAAATGTTAGTTCTGTACTTTAAAGCAAATAGAATTTTATCCAGTGAAATGCCCTTACAAAAAAAGTTAATTATATCTATAAGTGTAAGGTTGAACTTCAGACAAAATGCGAAATAGAACAACTGACATGACGAGGGGGGAATATTAAAAGTTTTTGGTTTTCAACCTTATCTTTTATTGTCCACGTACCATATTATTTATAAGATTGTTTTGAGATATAGTTTACTTAAGAGCTCATAATAAGTTACAGCACTAATTTAGTTCTGAAATATTGATGGTACGCAAAAAACCAAAGTACAAATACCAACTACTTATATAACAAACCTGATATGTTTTAAGCCAGAGATTCCAGCTTTATGAAATTTGAAGACTTAGATTTTATACATATTATGTGTTTATATATAGGTTTTGTCCCCGTTTAGTAATTGGCTAACTGCATTGATAAGATATCCTCCATGCTCCAGTAGTTGTTGTTGTCGTTTGTACAACAACTGGATTGATCAGGATTTGTGTGGAACTGAGTTGAGAATGGTTCTAGCATTCCTTGATAACAGGATGGAGAATAGGTCTCCATGGGCTCAGCAATGGTGGACACTTGGCTAGTGAAAGCTTGGTGATCATTTGTCTCAGAATTACTCTGCTGCTGAAAGCTCTCACTTTGCTTCATGTGCTTCTGAATCCTTGTCCTCCAGAAGTTCTTGATCTCATTATCAGTCCTTCCGGGTAGCTGCTTGGCAATTTTGGACCACCTGCGTTGGAAAATGAGTGATTTGTGAAAGACAGTAAAATATCTGACTATTAATGTACTGGTTTTGTCATAATGTAAAAGAATTTAAAGTCAAAATTCTGAAATGAGTAAATCTCAGATACCTACCTAACAAATATTAATAAAGAAATATTTGCCACATTTTATATATTCAGCTCTTTTTGTATGAAAGCTAATTGACTAGGAGAATATTAAGTAGAATAGTTTGTAATAACTCTCAAAGTTGTTTTTTATCTAATTTTTATTTTTAAATAACTATAAAGGAAAAGTAAAATGCTATGATTTTAATAGGAGTGCATAGTCCTTTAATCTCAAAAACCCGCTTGTTGCAACCTTTTCCCCGTAAAAGTATTATCTTTTAAAAACAATTGGGCATATGTTTCAGCTTTTAAAAATAATTAAAAGTTTAGAAATATTATTAAAACTAAAAACTATTTTGAATAGCTTATGAGTGTACTTTTTAAACTAGTTTTTAATTGTAAACAAACAAAAGCAATTTATACTTATGCTAAAATCCATTATATAAGCTTCATTAAGATACAGATAAAATTTACAGACTTTGTTCGATATTTTTAATTTATAAAAGTCGGAAATGAATGAATGAATAGTTCGAAGCTAAATTGCAAGCTACAAAAATACTGTTGTAGAATTTATAAGCAGACAACTATTTAATGTGCAGACACCAACTTTGTGTGATTGTGCTGACATAAGAAGGTATTAATTAGTTGAAATAAAATTAAAAGCTACCTGAGGTTGTTGAAGCATTTCATTTTGATTAGTAAAAAAGTGGCAGCTCCTATAATAAATAGGATCAGTCTGAAAGGAGGCCATGTTCAATGGCTGAGAATCAATGTGACCAATATAAAACGATCATTATCGAGGTACACAAAGATGCTGAATTTCTGAGTTTCCTTTGATGTATAGCAGGGCTACAAGATAAGAAAATCAGATTTCTCAATGCATGCCTCGGGTAGAGAGTATATGCTTCAAATCTCTGTTATCTTTTCTTGTACCTCTTTTCATTCCATTATCTACAAAAGCTTTTCGTGTAAGCAATTACTTATTTTCTTCGAAATTTGAACACCCCGCTCCCCACTCATCTTTTCTTGGAATTGCCTTCTTAAAACAGGTTTGACTATGTTGAAAAGGACCGTGTGTATGATTCCTGAGAGTAATGTTTTGTTTAAGGATGTAATATGAATGTGAGATGTTAGAGGTTTTGGTTTGTCTGTAGACTGAGAGAAAAAATGGATAGTGAGAACGGTACGACGATGGAGCTAAAGTTAGGTTAAGGATGCACCATCTGAGCTTAACCTCAAGGGGAGAATGTTAATTTACAAGGACATCTGCCCTAGTCAAGAAAAGCCAACACGGCATGGTTTGGGTCCGTTTTCACTACCTAAACTCTAACAAAAGTTTCCTTTCATTGGAACACGAAAGATGTAAAAGTGTGCCCACTTCCATTAATGGAAGGTCCCCTCCTCTAGTTCACTTCCTTCTCCTTCACTAGGTTGCTTATAATAGCCATTTTGTAAAATTAAATTCCTTTAGTAGATAAACTTTTATTCTTATATTTATATAGATATTACTAAATGTTGATAAATAACTTCATAATTGGTCTTTTTTCTTTACCTTCTCCACATATTACTCATGATTTTCCCCCACTAAAAGCTTCACAACTACCTATACCTCTTTATTTTCTCATTCAATTTATATTCAAGTTTGCCTTCTCGTATATTATCCTTTGTCTCTTTGATTAGAAATGTTTATATAACTTTTCTTTTCATTTCAGTGCTATTTCTATCTCACTTCAATTTTAATAATAACCCTACACCTCTTTCTCTGGGTTTTTCATTATACATATTCCTTATTGTTTACTAAACTTACTTTAAATAATAATATCTTAAATAAATAATTTTAAATATATATATATATATATAGTAGATCAAAATAAAATATATTAATATTATTTATTGATTGAGCCTTATATTTTGCTTTCCAGTAACATATGAAATAGATAATATACATAAGAAATAGGGTGTTATGATTGGTACATTTTATATATATGTTAGATGGTGCTTACTAAAAGTTCATAATTCAGTTTTATCTTCCTATTCTTTTCATTTTTTTATTTCCTTTTATTATTACACTTTCCACACACTCTTAATTTATATTAGAAATATATATTTAATATTTATATCGTTCTAATTCTTTATTAACATCCATTAACCCTTTTTCTATTTTATAGAACTATTTTTTACACATGTTTCATGAAACTTTAAAGTTTTATACAAAAGTATACATGAAATTCCTTTCTAAAAGTTTTTTTTTAAATCGTAAATTTATAAATAAATTTCATTAGTTGCAATATTTAAAAAGAAAACTACTGAAAACTTCTATGAAATATAAAATGTTAAATTTGTGATTTCTTTCTATCATTATATGCATCTATCATTTTTCTCTCATTTTTCCTTTTAAAACGTCTATTTTCATTTCAGAGGTATATATCTTGTTTTTTCTTCTACATGTTCAAACTTTTACCATTACTTATTAGGGAGCGATGTAAGAACATAAAATATAATAGGAAACACTTTTCTTTAAAAAATAATAGATGCTGACTAAAAACTTGAAGTATATTTTATTCTTCTTTTGGAAGATAACTCTACTGTCGTTGTTTACAAATAGTATTTCTCTTCCCTGATCAGCAACATCTCGAATTTTATTTATTATTAAAATTTACTTTTTTAAAACAAAACATGAAAAGTTGGTATGAAGTAAAAACCAAAATTCACCCGAACCAATATTAGAGCTACACATAATTCAAAATCAAAGAGAAAAAAAAGAAGATTTAAAATAATCCATAGAAAAATTAACCACCTTTTTTTATGCGCAGGAAAAATTAACTACCTATGTCTTATGTTTTTTATATCATAACTATGATGTGAAAGCGGAAGATTGAATGCCACAAAGAGCATAGATGCACAATATGTACATAAAGATGGAAATCGAAATCATTTTGGAAGCTCTAAAATTTCGTATATAAACATGAAATGTCTATAAGTTCAACAAAACCCTATTGTGGAATCTTGCTCTTGCTACAGTTATATCCTTCTATCAGAAATAGTTTTCTAAGAATGTACTAACTTGTCATCTAATGTGATACCTCCAAAATATTAAAGAGACCAATAAAGTTTTCCTTTCACCATTTGAAAACGAAGAAGGTTTCCCTTTCATTTTTGTTATAAATTTTAGTATCCACATTTTGAAAAACATTCATGGTATGGTCAAATTTTCAAGTTTTTTTGACTAATTAAACCTTAAAGTCAACATATTTAGTTCAGGTACAAGAAAAATTAATTAAGTAAAATGTAAAAGAAATAAAACGTACATAAACTTGAAGGTCGAATAAAAAAAAAAAATTTGAAAAATGAAGAACCAAGATTACAAAAACAATAATAAAATAAGAACAAAAATGGTCTATTAGAGATCATAAACCAAAAATTACCATTTACCCTTTAAAATATTTTTCCGTGTAAGAATATCACTTATTTGAAATATAAGATCTTGGTGGTGGACTCATGCACTATGTTAATTTTTTAACAAGTTTCTTCTTATTATTGATATATAAATTGCATCATGAGTTCACCTGTTTCCCCACTTTGCATGAAGCTCCATGATCAAGAGCTGTTCCTCGGGTGTAATATTCCCTCTTCTAACATCGGGTCGGAGGTAGTTTAACCACCGGAGCCGGCAGCTTTTTCCAGTACGTTTAAGACCTGCAAAAGCATGATGATCCATCATTCTCTCGCAACCATAGGGCTTAGTTAGAACTAAAAAGAGAGAGAAAAAAAGAAGAAAATAGTAGAATAATAATAAAAATAATAATAATAAAAGTTGAAGAATGAAAAGTATGTTTACCGGCAGCTTTGGCCAAAGAGTTCCAAACACCTTCCCCATGATTTGCGATGTAGTTGATCAAGATTAAGTCTTCTTCCATTGTCCATGGTCCCTTTCTCACCTCAGGATCGTGAGACACGCTAGATAGTTTCTTATCCATATTATTTAGTACGAGGAAATGGAGAGAGAGAGAGAGAGAAGAGGTGAAGAGATATTGAAATGTTAATAAGAGTTTGGCAGGTTTAAATAGAGGCAAGGCTAAGTCATTTGGTAATTGTAATGGAAATTTTCTATTAAGGATAACGACATGCTTTCACGTACCTAACTATGTTTCTCATGTCAACACATGCATGCATGACTATGATTTTTGTTTTCCCTGGCATACTATAAGAGACTAGTGTCTTTACGTACTCTCAAGTTACGCGCACATGCACTCCATATTTAAACATCAGGTGTGTACACTATACATTTTCTTAAAATGAAGAGTGAAGAAAAGATGTTGTGTAAATATTACCAGCCTAAGAGGTTACATTTCAAGCTTAAAATTATCGGGAGTGAGAGCTTAATTCCATTGATCCTACGCAAATATCAAGAGCAAAATATGACCTCTCCTAGATCCAAGAGGAAGAATATTCATACAACTAGTGATGAAAACACATTTTAATTATTTAGAAATATTGGATTAATGGTAAAGAAAACCTAAGAAAGATCCTATTGGACATTAAGATAATCAAAAGATTATTTAGATAGGTTAGATATCCACGTCAACTAAAGATAAGACAATTTCATAGTAAATAAGTAAGTGTAAATCTCACCTCACAAGTCAATTTTGTTAGTTTTAATTAGATTTAAAGTTCACTCACTAACGAATAAAATACAATTTTAAGTTTGTGAATTTAAGTCTATTTACAAGAAATCGACTTAAAAATGTGATGCTGTAGTTTGGTAAATAAAAGCCAGTTATTGAAGTTTGTTGTTGAGTAATAAACTAAGATTTAATTGCTTGCTTTGTCCCTAGTTTGGTTGAAGTGTGTCAAGTTCGTCCTCTGTTTTAAAAAAGTTGCAATTTCGTTCATACGTGGTTTAAAAGTTTCAATTACATCCAAACGTAGAAAAATTTGCCTCAATTAAGTCCTCTCTGTTAAATACAGACTAATGGTGTTAACTGATGATGATTTCGCAGTAGACAATTAAAACGTGGCAAAAGAGTGGAAATATTGATAATGACGTGTGAATGAAATGTAGGGTGACATGGAATTAGTTTATTGAATTGGGGAAATTAAAATCATAATTGATTTAGGGGTTTTTTGAATGAAATAAAATTACGGGTTTTGTTGTGAATGAAATCAAATAAGGGCATTTGAGATAGAGTGTTCCTGAGTTGACGAAGAGTGAAAAATTGCAGTTGGGGCTTTCAAAAGCAGAATCACATTTGGTGATTTGGAAACACTTTTCGCATTGTTCGTGGGGTATTTGGAAGTGCAAAGTAGGTTCCATACGAAGGTGTGTGCACCATTGCTTTCGTTGGGTTTAGGTTGCTTTGGTGTGCGTGTTTGCTTTCGTTGTGGTCCCCCATAAACTATTATTTCTGTTTGGTTGTTGTCCCCATTATGAGTGTTTTGTGGTCCCCCATTCTGTAGGTTAATGTATTTCTTTATGCTGTGTTTAGGGTTTAGTACAAAATTCTTTTAATTGTTTATGGTCTGTTTATGATGTGTTTAGGGTTTAGTACAAAATTCTTTTAATTATTTACAGTTTATTTAAAGTGCTTTCTGGAAGTGTAATTTTTGAATATAAAAGAATAAGTTTAGGAACCAAAAGAGAACAAAGGTAAATGACATACTAAATATTGGTTACTGTAAACCATATAGTAACATAAGAAATGGTAAAGTGCGTTATTTTGTTTGAATGAGTTGTGTACCCTGATGGGTTGACAGTCCTACACTAATGTTTTGTACCATGTTATAATGTAAATGTAGTGTTATTTGGGTAAAGTAAATGTAGTTTGACATGATTTTTTATATTAGTTGAGATGGATAACTGTGATGTCGAAGTGGTCTTTCACCATGGGAGAAAATTTGTTAATGATATGATGGAATCCTGCTTGACGTAGTCCTCCTTTTGTATTTTTACCTTTCATAGCTTAGCTCTTAAGGAGCATGGGTTATTATAAATACCCAACTCCTCTCTTGTATTAGGACTTTTGAGATTAATGAGAATTTGGCTTTCTGAACTAGAAACTATTCTCTCTTGAAAGTCAGGCTAGAGAGTCCAAAGACTCCCTCTAGCCACCTTCCAAGCACCTCTCTCACTTATATTTTCCAAATTTCACGGTGCTTCTCATTCCTCCACGTTACCTCTCCTTCGCTGCCACCTCGCATGCGCCAACGATCTATTCATTTCCTTCTTCAGCGTCAGCTCCCTCATTCCACATCATTTGCTTTTCTTCTCGCACATCAGACACGCACATCCACATTCTCTCTTTCGTGAGAGCTTTTCTCCATCTCGCAGAACCACATCTCATTCTTCCACTCGAGAGTCTCCTCGTCACCAGCCTCTTCTCGCGTCTCGACAATTAAAATCAGGTTATCTTTCTCACTGTTTCACCTTCTTCTTCATCACAGAACCACATCTTCATTCTTCTTTTTCAATCTCCAACCACACATTAGGTTTTCCTCCATTTAGCCAATTGAAACCCTTTTTACCATTTGTTCTTTGATTTCTACCAATTAAACCTCCATTTGCACCGTTTAAAAGCTTTTGAACCGATCAATCTTGCGTTTGAACCGTTTAATCGGTCCAATTTGAGTTTTCCCTCTTTTCTAGGGTTCGTTCATGATTTTAGGGTTTTCTGCAATCGAATTCGATTCTCTTAGTTTACTTCGAGTCAACTCTCAATCTAGAGCTTCATCTACATTCCGCTGCGTATTTCTTCGTCGGAGAAGCTTCGAGGAGGTCCGGTTCGTGTTTGCGTAGCTTCTATCGTCATCTTCTCGGGCGCTCGTCCATCAGTTGGTATTTAGAGCAAGGTCGAGCACGCTTCAAAGCTAAGTATCTCTGTCATTGTTTTTATTTTTGTTTCGTTCATTGTTTCTGTTTTTAGTATTGTTTCTTTTGATTCAGTCTTCTGTTGAATTTGTTTCGATAATGTCTTGGTGATTCATCTTGTTTTTCTCGGTTTGATTTAGATTCTTTGCGTTTTGTTTCGTTAATTTCTGAGTTGTTCATCATTTTCCTTGAATGTCTTGATTTGTTTTTCTGATTTGAGTTGTTGCAAATCTTGTTTGTGTTTCGTGTTTTGAATCTCTTCATATCTGTTTCGGTTTCCAAGTTGCGTTTCCTGTGCCTTGAGTCAATGTTTTTATCATTTTATTCGGTGAATCCAATTTGTTTGAGTCTTTTATTTTCTAAATCCATTTCTGTCATGTTTTAGTCTTGTGCTTTGTTTTATTTTGTCATTTTTAATCTGAGTTTAACCTTTCAAATTTCCACTTCATGATTTGATTTGATATCTGCCTTGTTTGAATCTTGTCAATCATCAAGAGCCGTGACATTCAATTGAATGAGTTCGATGAGAGATTTCTGTGGCAGCATTTGTTGATGTATCATGTGCTAATTGTGCGATTCATGATCTGAAATGTGTTTGAATGTGAATGTCATTGCACACCAAATGAGTGATGAATTTCAATTGTGAGCTCGGGTGCAATTGAATAACATCAACACTGTTTTTCACCAATTACACCGAAATTGGAAGTTGCTTTGAAGAGTCTGTGAATCATTCATACTTGGTTTTAAATTCTTTGCCAAGTTCTGAGTCAATTTTTTTTTCAGTATTGTCTTTGTTTCTTTGGCATCTATTGAGGTATATGAATATGCAGAATTGCATTAAAATTGTTTACAACAGTGATTGAACTTAGTTTGAATTTCTGAGTTTGTGATCCATAGTGTGCATTCACTGTTTTCATACTTTGCTATCAATTCTGCAATTGAGAATAAATTTTTGGTCACTCAAGGAAGCCTAAACCAGTGGTATTTGAAACTATAACTGTGGCAGAGAGTGATTAGCCTCTTGTTTTCCTTTGTTTTTTTTTTCTTTGAGTTGGACCATGTTCACTTTCCTTTGGCAATAATCTGATTAAGTTGCAAAACTGATTAGGTGATCTGTTGTGAATTGTGACTGAAATCAGCAAGTTCTCAAGTGTTATCCAACTCAAATTTGGCTATCAAATTGTGATAAAAAAAAAAGAGCAAAGAGAAGTGGTGCAATTCACAATATTGTTCACTATTTCAGTAAACTATCTCTGCCAAAATCAAATCAGATACAACTTTCTTCAATCATAACTGGTTCAACTTAAGTCCTTTTTTTTATTGATTTAATAATATGTTCTAGTTCTATTCATTAGGATTTTGTTTGTGTTCCAACCTTTCTAAATTGCCTTTTTCTTGCTTGTCTTGATTGACTTTCTTGGTTGTGTCTACATTACATGTAAAATCTGTTCAACTGTTCTTAATTTGAGCTTTAATTGTTTTTTTCATCTAATCTAGAGTCTGTCTACAGTGGTTATTGTATTGTGCTGTCAATTCCTTTGCTTTAGTGGCTGTCCTGTTCTGTTCTACCTGTCTGTCCATTACTTTGATCTTTGCCTAGCCATTTCTTTATTGCTTGAGAAGCTGTTTCACTCTGGATTTCTGGAATCTGAAAGAAGGTTTGTGTGCTTGGTAGCATCTTAGGTGGTGGTGGTCTGAAAGATTCTCCAGCTTTGAACTGCCAAGGGAGAATCTCCCTTCCAAACCTTTCCATTTTGAGTGCTTTAAGCTTTAAGAGAGAGACTGATTTTTGTGAGCTTTGTGTGGCTGCATCTAAGAGCAAAATTTCTTGTTGAGAGTGTGTTCTTGTTTAAGTGCTGAAATAAGTTTTGAACTTGAAATGTGCTGACCATTTAGTTGTGCAGTTTTTGTTCTGATTAACATTTACAGGGAGTAAAGTTGTTCAAAAGCAGTTTGTAAGTGTGGGAAGTCTAACACAAGAGTACCTCAAGTGGAGCAAAAGGAGCTTTGCTACCTGCATAAACTACACCAAGCTGAATAGGGAGTCTTTTCATTCTATTGTGTAGTTTCGTGTTAGATTTGTGCATGATTAGAAATAGTAAACCATATTTGCTTGAATATTATGCTTGGATATCATATGGTTTCACTCTTCTTGAAAATTGAATTTGATTTAGCAAGTTTGGACATCCATACATAAGTAATAGTGCTGGTCTAGTGTTATTGTTGGCTTAGCAGATTTAACATGCGCAAACTGTTTCTTTATGTCAATTCAGACTAATAAATTGAATGTTGTACTTGTTGATTGAAAGCTGACATGATCCTTTAAGGGTTTAGAAACACCAATGCAGGGAGAAAGTTTAGATTAGGGCTGGGATTTGTTTTTTGTGTTGATAATAATCCAATCTGAATTGTGCTATTATAAATACTGATTCTTTTGTTTTCTCTGGGATCTTGGTGTATAGATAAACTGCAACATTAAGTGGGATAAGATTTCTTTCCTGAAAGGCATTTAGAAGCAACACAACACTTGCACACGGTGAAGGCTAGAGACTAAAGGGAGTTATCTAGTTTAATTGCTTCTGACTGTTCAAACTGTTTTGGATTTAAATTGTTCATTGTTGGATTGCATGATCTGCTGAATTGGTGTGAATTATCTGTGCAGAGTTGCTTTTATTGGAATTCAATTTGTGTACGAGTTTAATTGAGGAGCATCAGAATTTCACTAGAAAGTTTGGAAAGCTTGTGCAGCCAAGAGAAAGGGAAGTTCTTATTGCCCTATATCTTTTTGTGCAATCTGCTAAGCTAAGGGTTTTTAAGTGACGAAAACTTTGTGCAATTGATTGTAGGATGAGACTGGCAAGGAGATTCAAGAGAATTGATTCCAGCAACAACAAAGATGAGCAACAAAGCTGAATGAAGTGGACCAGGACCGTAGCAACCTAGCATAGTTGTTTTTTTTGTAATTGTTTTTTCAATTTGTTTGTAATAGGCTTGTGTTAGCCTACTGTTAGCTTTAGCTTGTTTTGTAAAAAGGCCTTTTAAAAAGTCCAAGTATTTGGAAGAGTTCTTGGTGCTCTTTCAAACTCTTGGCAACTTTACTTGCTTTAATTTTAGCATAGCTAGACAAGTGAGTGTGTCTTGTTAGCCAAAGCAACAAGCCTCACCATAGGAGTAGACTTTAATATTGATTTGCTTTGTGTTTCACGTTTAGGGGTGATTTAAGCTAAAAGGGATTAAACTCTAAGCCTTATCACATTAGAGTCCGAGAGTCTAGTCTTTTAATTGTGCTTATTTGTTTGTGATTGTTTGTGAGTTGTGTTCTTTGATTTTAAAGGTGATTTTTGTTTAAAGGTTAACTAGTAGTAACCTAAGACATTTCTGGCAAGGTAAGACTTGGTACTTAAGTAGTCTTGATGACTCACCTCTCTTACCTGGGACTTGTCTAAGTGTGAATCTTGTATACCTTTCACACAAAGAAAACTTTTAAAAACAAAGATGTTTTGTTATAGTTCATATAGGTCTTTTAGGTTAGATAATGTTGATGAAATGTTTAAACAAGCTAGGAATCTTCCATCCTTTGGTAAAGACATAGGTGCATTAACATACCTAGCTTGGGAAAAAGAAATTGATAAAATAAATCCTTGGTTTTATGGAGAGAGTGAATATTATGTCCTTAGCATATATCTCTCTAAGTTAGAAGAGCATGCAAGTGAGTGGTGGGATGAAAGACAATATCATGTTAGGAAAGGTAAAAAGTCCTCCATACGTGATTGGCATGATTTAAAAGCTTGCATGAGAAGAAAGTTTATGCCTTCAAGCATTAAAAGAAACCTAGAACTAATTAGGGATTGCATTAATGATGGAAAATTATTTCTTGAGAGTTTAAATGATCATGGGTTTCTTCGTAGAGAATTAGAATTTGGGGCAAGACTTAAAGAGATCAAGGATAAGAAAAGAGAAAGAGAGATTGAGAGAAAAGAAGAGGAAGAAAGGAAAGAAGAAGAGAAGAGAGAGATAGAAGAAAACGAGAAAAAAAAAGAGAGAAAAAGAGAGGAATTAAGAAGAGAAGAAGAGAAAAGAAAAGAAGAAGAAAGAAAAGAAATAGAGAGAAAAGAAGAAAAGAGAGAAAGGCAAGAAAGAGAGAAGAAAGAAAAGGAGAAATTGTTGCTGATGAGAAATTCTATTCTTTCCAAGACTATGGAACCTAAAAGGGAAGGTTTCCAAATCTTTACTTCTTTTCCAATCATGGTTTATTCTTCAAATATGGACTTCTCTTTCAAACAAATTGTCATCTCATATTCTATGCAAACTTTTTCAAAATATGACAATTCAAATCTTGAATTATTCTTATCTTTTAGGAAAGAAATAACTCAAGACAAAGCTGAATTTGGCCTTCTAGAATTTTCGCATGTGATAAAACAAAATATTAGAAGTCCTTATTTCCTTGTTTTTATAGAAAAATTCTTTCTTGGATTGATATTAATTGAAAATATATTTGATGTTTATTGCAGATTTTTGTTTGATCCAGGAGGAAGAAAAAGTGGATATAAAAGAATAAGGCCACTCCAAGATGGCCATGCTCCCAAAGATTGTGTGGAGCTTCTTCATAAGGCGATTGCTAGATTTGAGGACAAATCTTTTTTTAAGAGGGAGGGAATGATGGAATCCTGCTTGACGTAGTCCTCCTTTTGTATTTTTACCTTTCATAGCTTAGATATTAAGGAGCATGGGTTACTATAAATACCCAACTCCTCTCTTGTATTAGGACTTTTGAGATTAATGAGAATTAGGCTTTCTGAAATAGAAACTATTCTCTCTTGAAAGTCAGGCTAGAGAGTCCAAAGACTCCCTCTAGCCACCTTCCAAGCACCTCTCTCACTTTCATTTTCCAAATTTCATGGTGCTTCTCATTCCTCCACGCTACCTCTCCTTTGCTGCCACCTCGCATGCGTCAGCGCTCTTCATTTCCTTCTTCAGCCACGCGTCAGCTCCCTCATTCCACATCATTTGCTTTTCTTCTCGCACATCAGACACGCACATCCACATTCTCTCTTTCGTGAGAGCTTTTCTCCATCTCGCAAAACCACATCTCATTCTTCCACTCGAGAGTCTCCTCGTCGCCAGCCTCTTCTCGCGTCTCGACAATTAAAATCAGGTTATCTTTCTCACTGTTTCACCTTCTTCTTCATCACAGAACCACATCTTCGTTCTTCTTTTTCAATCTCCAACCACACATTAGGTTTTCCTCCATTTAGCCGATTGAAACCCTTTTTACCATTTGTTCTTTGATTTCTACCGATTAAACCTCCATTTGCACCGTTTAAACGCTTTTGAACCGATCAATCTTGCGTTTGAACCGTTTAATTGGTCCAATTTGAGTTTTCCCTCTTTTCTAGGGTTCGTTCATGATTTTAGGGTTTTCTGCAATCGAATTTGATTCTCTTAGTTTACTTCGAGTCAGCTCTCAATCTAGAGCTTCATCTACATTTCACTGCGTATTTCTTCGTTGGAGAAGCTTCGAGGAGGTCTGGTTCGTGTTCGCGTAGCGTCTATCGTCATCTTCTCGGGCGCTCGTCCATCAATGGGTCATTTAAATATGAGTTTGGTCAAACAAGTACTTTAAAAATAGACCTAGATAGATGGAGCTACTTTGAAATTATGTCCATTTTGAAGGAGATGGGTTATATTAATGTTAAAGAGTTGTGGTATTTAGTGGGTGGTGGTACTGTGTTAGAAGGAAGGTTAGAACTACTATTTGATGACAAGGGTGCATGTGATCTACTCAACCTTGCCATATTGAATGGTCAATCTCACCTGTATGTTGTAAACATGGTGTTAGATCCTGAGTACGTTGATATGTTAGAATATGTAGCTGAACCCGAAGTTGAGAGACATAATGTTGAACCAGAAGTTGAGAGAGACCAAGAACAAGAGGCTGATGGTGCTATTTTGGGTGAGGGTGACAATGATAATGGTGTAGAGGCAGAGTGTGAGGGAGAGTCTGATGAGGCTGTTTTGGGGGAGGATGCAGAGGGTGGCAATGATAATATTGTGGAGACAGAAGCTGACGGAGAGTCTGATGGGGCTGCTTTGGGGGAGGATGGAGAGGTTAAGAAAAGAAGATTAGAGCCTTGGGAGCTTCAGAAAGATGACACTCAACTAAGACAAGGTGGAACTTGTAAGAGATGTGACATATGTAGACAGCTTGGACATAAAAGAAATACTTTCCCACAAGATGCTCCAACAACTCCAAATCCAACTCAATCAAGTCACATTACTCAATGCGAGATTGAACAACCCCAACAAAGTCAGCCAACAACAACAACACCTCAGCCAACTACAACACTAGTTGACCCAACTACAAGACAAGCTGACTCAACTGCAACAACACCTTAGAAGTGATTTAGAAGTCATAAAATGTTATTAATATGTATTCTAAACTTTGTTTTGGATAACACCTTTGTTTTGGATACAAACTTTAATATGTATTGTGTGCTGATGTATTATGTGATGAAGAACACTGTTGTCTGTTCAATGAATATGATGTCCATTTGAAGCACAATTTTTGATTTTATATTGAAGGTGCATTGCAAGCACAACTTTTATTTAAATTTTATTCTTACTTTGAATGTGATTGAAAATGAGTTAACAGATTCATATACTTATATTGTATATTGAATGTGCATTTCAAGCACAACTTTGATTCTCATTTTATTGTTAATAAGAACGTCATTGAATACTACATAACTGATTTATTTACTTATATTGTATATTGAATGTGCACTTCAAGCACAACTTTGATTCTCATTCTATTGTTAATTTCAATGCAATTGAATATGACTTAACAGACATATACTTATACTGTATATTGAGTGTGCATTTCAAGCACAACTTTTATTACCATTTTATTGTATTCAACAATATCACTGCAAATTAGCTATTGAAAGCAGAAATTGAGATTTGTCAGTCATTTAAAAACATCACATTACAATATTGCCAACTTCGACATCACAACAACTGTCTAATACAACATATTGTCTAATACAACACAACATGCAATTTTAAACAACATACGAACAAGGATGATGTTAATAAACCCCATAAAACATAGCATCCATGTTAATTGCTTCTCTCATTTATGAGAAACCATAGCAGATTGATAACGGTTGAAAATACCGTTATCTGTGATGTGATTTTGATACTACATGCACCCTTTTCTGCTTAGAAACTTGCTTGAAATCACGTTTTTCTGTTAAGTTGTGTGAATAAGAGAGTTGAGGTTGAATTTGATGAATTTATGACTAAATTCCCTTGTTTTGGTAGCAAATGAGATAATATGGAAAGCAGAGATGAAGTGCCAAGGAGATGAAGCTCAGAAAGGCCTGGAAAAGCACCAGAAGGGAGGAATGCTCGAAGCTTGGGCGCCCTTTTTGGAGGCTTAAGCGCAGAAGAGTGTCGCTCACCGCCCGGGCGCCCCTTTTGGGGCGCTTGAGCGCCAGAAGCACGAAGCTTGAGTCCCCCTTTTTGAGGCTTAAGTGCCAGAAACCACTGTTCACCGCCAGGGCGCCCTAAGTGGGGCGCTTGAGCGCCAGCGACACGGGCCTGAGCCTTGTTTTTGTTTTGATTCGACTCTATTTAAAGGACCCAGGCGCCCTAGGTTTTGTATCTTTGGCTTGAGGAGCACAAAAATAGATTTTTCACCCCTTAAGGGTAGATTTGGGGATGTGACAGCTCTCCTCTTCTCTTTCTAGGGTTTTCCTATCTTATTCTTCTCCATTATTCATCTAGTTTCACCATGTCTATGGTAAACTAACTTCTATTTGTTGTTGAAGGATGATGTAACCTTGTGAACTTTCATGTATTTGAATTGATTCTTAATAATTATGCTTTTTCATTAATCGTTAGTGTAATTTATCTATTATAACGCTTGCTTTGTTTAATTCATTCAATAGCATGATTTATGAATTGCATGAGTGTTGGGAGGTTCCTTACAATTCAGGTTCTTGTTGAATTACTCCCAATGGTAATATTTCTCAGGGATGTGGGTATGAGTCTTGGTCGTCTTAAGCTCTTGATCTTCACATTTAATTACTAGGAATGTTAGGAATTGTATGAACTAGTAATTAAGGACAGGCTTATTCGACGAGGGATCGGGTTTAAGTGATTTAGTGAGTGACGTTAAAATTAATGCATAAAGAAGAATTCTTACATACATGAGAGGGAACTTGGCGAAATCTAACCCCAACAACATACTCATCTCATATTAAACAACATTCGTTCATCATTGTGCTACTTTGCTATCGATAAACTTGCATTCATATTTAATTTTATGTTTTTGCATTTGAAACCAATGATCTCGTTTTCTTTAAGTCTTAATTAATCAAGTTATCAAACGACTGTCTAGTGCCGAAAGTTTCTTGGGACATGATACTTTGTCTTACCATTTTATATTACTTGTGCGATTCAGTACACTTGCCGATCCATCAACACAGATTTCACCAGACTAATATTTTTTCTCCTTTGCCTAGCAATATTAGTATCCCTTTCATCCAAATTATCATCATTGCGCCATTTAAAATAATTGCATCCTTGAAGTTCTTCGTTTCGAGTCCGCTGTTCAAAACATCCAACCACAAACATTTCATTACTCAAAAAATAAAGTAATCCCAAAAATAAAACTACAACCACTGAACAAACCTTGTAATTAGGGCAACCCCAAAATTGCTTGCCATCGTTCTTCACAGTTTTTGCCACTCTCAACATAGCAACCTTCCCACAATGACATATTTCGGTTCTAACCAATCCTCTGGATGAAACAACACAAGAGCTCTCCCATGAGCAAGACAAACAACACTGATGATTCAATGACATTGCCACTTCCTAAGACAACGCGAAAACGACACAACCTCACAACCACACTTTCTCAACCAACCCCAATCGACAAACTACGAACACTTCTTCAACTAACTCCAAACCGAAGAAGAAGAACAATTTTTCAAAAAACACCCAAAGAGGGAAGAAGAAGAAAAAGAAGAAGTAGAGGAAGAACAATAAAGTCACCAAGCTACTGCCAACACAAAACAGTAAAAAGGAAACCTTAATGAAGAAGAAGACAACCAACACGATAAAGTCCCATCACG
Source organism: Vigna angularis (assembly GCF_016808095.1). NCBI lineage: Eukaryota > Viridiplantae > Streptophyta > Magnoliopsida > Fabales > Fabaceae > Vigna > Vigna angularis. The sequence goes on along the minus strand of NC_068971.1, from coordinate 29,600,228 downwards.
CATCTGTCACTTATAACCTCCTTGGGTTACTTCCCACTTAGTGTTAGCAAAATGATGAAGATGAAGTTTTGATGATGTCCAAATCAAGTCAAGAGAAATAAAGATTCAAGAAGATGTTATGAAGACTTGTATTGCAATGGAAAACTTTTGTAATAATCTAGTTCAGTGTCTAGGACTTAGATTTTTAGTGGTTTTGATTCCATGTACTTTTATATTAGGTTTAATAGGTTCGGAGGTCCCTATATTTACGGGTTCGTTTCAGTTGGGTCCTCCAATTTTTAAAGTGATCAATTGGGTCCCTAATTTGGTAAATGTGATTCAATAATAGGATCTCCGTTAAATGTAGTTAACGTACGTTAACTTTGTTATGAAGTGGAAGCTGAGGCATCCAGGTGGCATCCTTCGTGGATTGTATAGGTGGATTTATAACATTTTTATATTATTCAGAATAAAATAAAAGCTAAATGAATTTTCGTGGTTTAATTATAACTCATTAAACCAAACCAAAACATTGTTTCCTATTTTGGGGTCAGGTAGCTGGTGTCTTCAAAGTTGGGGAAATCTGCGAAATTGGGGAAATTAGAAAAATTAGGGTAGCTCGTGGTTGTATTTTGGGGTCAGGTAGCTCATGGTTGTATTTGAAGGTGAAATCCCTAAATTAAAAGTGTGTGATAGGAGGTCGAAGTTGTAGTTTTGCGACGCGGCTGGGTGTAGTGCTTGTGGTTGTTGTTGTTCGAAGACAATGTCGAAGGAGCACTCTTGGTATTCATCGAGTTGCAGTGCCAGGCGGAAGGAAAATGGTACGCCTTCACCGATCTGCTACTGTGGTCAAAGTTGTGTGGTGAGAACTGCCAAAACTACAAAAAATATATAAAATTAGAAGCAGGAATAGGAAACACAAGGACCAACTACAACATAACTTAAACAAAACAAAAAGCGCAAGGAACAAACATGGGGGACCACATTGCAACGTTGCAACACCAATATAAAGCACAACAACAATTACGGTCTATACAATCCACCTATACAATCCACGAAGGATGCCACCTGGATGCCTCAGCTTCCACTTCATAACAAAGTTAACGTACGTTAACTACATTTAACGGAGATCCTATTATTGAATCACATTTACCAAATTAGGGACCCAATTGATCACTTTAAAAATTGGAGGACCCAACTGAAACGAACCCGCAAATATAGGGACCTCCGAACCTATTAAACCTTTATATTATATAGTTGATGTCCAGAGTCAAAATCACACTGTTTTAATCGATTAAAACAAGTATTAATCGATTAAAACGAGTAAAAGCTGAAAACTCAAACTTTTCCGATTTAATAGATTAAAATTCATTTTAATCTATTAGCTAATCGATTAAAATACCTTTTAATCGATTAAAATTGACCTTTGAAGTTTTCTTGCCGTTAAAACTAGCCGTTGTGCTCGTTTTAAACGATTAACACTAATATTATCAATTAAAAGCGTTAAATGGCTGGAAACGAAGAACGAAAGAGTATTTGCTTGAGTCTATCAATAGGCTCTCATTTTCCTTCAACATCAACACTTCCCTTGTGTTGTAGAACTCAGAAATCATTGAGAATTGTATGTTCTTGTTCGGCTTGAGAAACTCTCGTTTGTGGAGCTGGTGAAGTGCTGCTACGGTGATAGAAGAATAGACGGCTCATCCTTGGTGCATCTGAGGAGCTAGTTGGGAGAGGAAGTCATCCTTCATGAAGTATTCGGAGGAAGTGTTTCATCCTTTGTGAAGACTCAAAGGAGGTGCAGGTTCATCTCTTGTGGTATCAAGAGAGGTGGCTTCTAAACTTTTACAAATTGTTTCTTTGTGATTGTAATTTGTAATTGTTTTTTGATTAGTGAACTGTTTATCTTGTTTTGAGATAAGGGACTTGACGTAGGATTGGTAAGATCCGAACCAGTATAAAATCATCTGTGCAAATTTCTCTCAACCTTACTCTTGTTATTTATCTTTATTATTTGGTTAGTAAGTTTAATTGAGTAGAAATTAAAAGGCACACGTTTGTATTAAAACCCCTCTTGGTTTGTTATTCCACGCTAACCATTCTGCTGCAGCCGCTCTAACACTTAGGGCATCCACGTAAACCTCTCCTTTGCCAGCTAAACCATACTTTTTTGCCACGTTTTAATTGTCTACTACGAAATGATCAACCAGTTAACACCGTTAGTTTGTATTTAACGGAGAGGACTTAAGTGAGGCAAATTTTTCTACGTTTGGATGCAATTGAAACTTTTAAACCACGTATGGACGAAATTGAACTTTTTTTAAAATGGAGGACGAACTTGACACAGTTCAACCAAACTGGGGACAAAGCAAGCAATTAAACCAATAAACTAATCATGATAACCCACACTTCAGATATTTTTTCAAACCTTCAAATTCTTTCTTGTATAATATTTGTAGAAACAGTGATGGTTTATATCTTAACCAAGAGGGGGTGAATTGGATTTTGCTTTCAAAAATTGTTCTTTCAAAAAGCTTTGCAAAATCTTTGAGTTTTCTTGAAATCAATATGATAAATATATGAGCGACAATAAAAGAGGAAGAAATAGAAAGATCAACACAAACATTTATATTAGCTCGGCCAAGTCTACATCTAATCTTCCTTCAACAACCTTAGTTGAAGAGAATCACTATAATGATATAGTTATACAAGCAAGAATACAGAGATATCCCCTCTGAATGCACTCTCCTTCCCCAACTCAATATCACTTACAGTACAAGATGTGAATCACCTCACAATCTCACACACCCAGAAAGCAATCCCAACTCTCAATGTAGAACACAAAGGTTATCCTTCTGGCTCACAGCAACATGAATACAATCCTCTTGATTGTAATGAAGACACTGATCCTCAAAGAATACACCTGAGGTGCAGATATGATCAACAATGTATTAGCACAACTATCTTGCAAGAATCTTGATGATTTCTTTCCAAATATATGATCTTAATTCTCCAAGAAGTCTTAGGACGCTCCTGTAATTAATACTTAACAAACAAGGAATTTATGAAAGTGTAAGTTCATGTAATTGTATTTAATGAGCACACAACACGTCTATTTATATATTTTCAAATCATGACGCAGTTTAATCGATTATGCTTTTAATGTAATATGTTAAGTTTTTCTTTTTGCTTTAATAGTTTTACATTTGTTTCAAATTTAACAGATTAAACAGCGCATGGAATCGATTTGATAAATCATACAAGCCAACAACAAACAAATATGACTGTTATAGGCAGTTATGGCTTTTAATGAAAATGATTTTCACAAGATAAACATTTTAACTGATTTTGAAACTTATGTAATCGGTTAAGTTCCATACTGAAGCAAAATATCAAATCATTTTCCATTCCAAACACATCAAAGCACTCAACAAACACATGATGGCATAACAACCTGTTTTAATCGATTATACAACTAATGTAATCGGTTAATACATAACTATTTTGCCCTTGTTAAGCATTACTAAATTCTGATGAAATTTCACAGATTATAGAAACATTTTAATTTGTTATTTCTTCTAGATAGACAAAGTGCAATGTGTTTAAACAATTGATTCATTTCCATACAATAAATTCATATATCAATCAAAGATCAAACAATTATTTTTCCATTTGTTGTGCAAGAAACTATAAAACATTTCTTTTGTTCATCATCAAAAACACATATGTGAGATGGGTTTTGCTAGATATAGCTCCCCTTTATCAACAATCTCACCCTTTTTTTATGATGCACAACAAGAAATCTGTTTTCCAATTACTCTCCCCCTTTGGGCATTAGAAAAAAATGACAGAACAAGTAACATGGAAATAAAGTGTTAAAAGAAACATCAAGATAAATTCCTTACAGACCATTGAAGAATGTGATGATTCCCCTATCATTTAGCAATGTAGCACTTAACCAGAATGAGCACTAATAGATTGATTACAGTGTGTAAATCAAAGTTTAGTTGATCATATTGAAAACAATATAACAATATACAAATAAGAGTATTTATACTGAATTCAAATGAATATATGTGATATCATGTGCAATTTTCAAATACTGAAGATGATTTATGCAAATAAGATGAAGCACAAAGTATTATTGTAGTTTCAATGTATGATAGTAGCTAATTATGTAGCAAATTAAGAATATTTACAACACTGGTACCTTTTTTATAAGGAAGTATATATATTGAGTTTCAAAACATTTTTTATCAATATGCAACATATGATATGTATGTATGATATTTCAATGATGCATATAAGAACATTTAAAACATGTTCAGTAATTAAAATCAACAGTTATAAGCATGTAAGCCAATATTGTATCACTTAATCGATTACATTATGTACGTAATGAATGAAGATAACTATAGTGCTAATTATTTAACAAATTATAAATTCGTTTAATCAGTTAAGTTCTGCAGAGTTGATCAAATGTAAAGTTTTGATCATATAACTTGTGATGATCAGAAAACAACTTGAAACCACAACTTTCTAAGCAAAGTACAATGTTAGTACAATAATAAACATGATTATCAATAGTTGTTGTTGAGATTGTTGATAGGGGGAGTGATGAAAAATTTATGAACGCCGAAAAACGGCGCCACAAACTTGTTTAACCCTCGGCAAGTGTGACCGAATCGTATCAAGTAATAAAACTAGGTAAGACAGGGTATCGTTTTCCCAAAGGACTCACGGCCTAGTTAGTTATCTGATTTGTTGATTATTTAAGACTTGTGAACGATTGATTGTAGGGTTTAAATGCAAAAGACAATAATTAAACATGTATGCATGAATTTGATCAATGGCAAAAAGAGCAAAACAAACACGTAATGAATTATATGGATGAGTATGTTGTTGGGGTTATCAATTTCATCTTATCCACTCTCATATACTTTAGGAATTCATGATTCTTTTCATCAATGCTAATGCCACTCTCTAAATCACCTTGCAAGAAGGCCTATCCTTAATTACGAGTTCATACAATTCCTAGCAGTCCTAGTAATTAATTCTTAAGTGTAGAAGCTTAAAGGCAACCAATATGCTATTGGGAGAAATTCCCTGGATCTAGATTTCCCCGTACGTTCCCATATCGACAAAATCAATAATCATGGCAATGAATGAGTTAAACAAAGCAAGCATTAAGAAAAGAGGAAAAACCCTAACTAATGATGAAAGAAAGCATAAGTCTTAAAGTAAGATGTTAAAACAAATTCCATATATGAGAGTTTCACAAGACTACATTGATTCCCCAACAACAATACAAAGTTTAGTTCACCATATTCATGGTGAAACTAGATGAATAATAATGAAAGAATGAAAGATAAAACCCTAGAAAGGTGAAGAGGTAGCCTGAGCATCCCAGATCTTCCTTCAAGGGATGGAAAAGAGAGTGTTTGCTTCGTCCCAGCCAAAGATACAAACCCTAGAAACACCTAAAGCTTATATACTATTCGTAAAATTACAGAAAAGTGGGCCCAAGCCCAAAATAGTGCCGCTCAGCGGTAAGTGCGTGAGTTGTTTTCCTCCCCTCAGCGGCCTTTTCACCCCTCAGCCGAGCCAACGTGGGTTCCTGAGTGCCGCTCAGCGGTAAACTGCCGCTGAGCGGTAGTTGCGGCTTCTCCTTTTGCACTTTTTTATGTCTTTTCTGATTCCATCTCTATCCTTCTTCACTTCTTTCACCAAATTCACCTTAAAACCTACATAAAACACTGAAATCAAGCATAAACCTGTCCAGCTCTCTTATTTCCAAAAATATGAACAAAAGCATGATTCCAAGCTAGTTTCTAAGTGTTAAAGGTTGTTTTTAGTATCAATTTTAAGCATGAAAATAACAGTTTTTCAACTGTTATCAGGGAGCACAGGTTTAGCTTAACCCACAATCTCAGTAATATCTTAGTTTTTGATGATGACAACACATAATTAATAACACATGTATATTCTGTGTTACATGTTCCATATTTACATGTTATATGCTTTTGATCAATGTGTTAAATCTGTTTAAGCATATATGAGAGCATGATTGTGTTGTTCATTGCATATCACCTTGTTACATATGTGTTTTAATATGTGAATGTGATGGAAACCTAATTAAGCAAGCCATCCAAAGGAGTACTAACTCATGCTAAGGCTAGGAAAGGGAAGTTGAAGAAGAACTTTTAAAGGCTCTTTCTTGATTTTCTTTCTCTATGTCTTAGAAGGATTCCTTTTTAAATATTATATGGTTGTTTTGTTTGGGAATCATTCTAAGACATAGAGAAAGAAAATCAAGAAAGAGCCTTTAAAAGTTCTTCTTCAACTTCCCTTTTCTAGCCTTAGCATGAGTTAGTAATCCTTTGGATGGCTTGCCTAATTAGGTTTCCATCAGAATGCATGACATATGATGTTGAAAAGAAAAACCACAAGCACTTATGTTGAACTTTACATGTGTGGCAAAATAACGGTTTTAAGTCGATTACATTATGGGATGAATCGATTAAAACTCGTGTCTTTGCACAAACTATTTTCAAGTGTGCTGTGAGATTTTTTCAAAGAGAAATTTTTTTCAAAACTATGCTTAACATTGTTACTTAGTCGATTGCATGCATGTTGTATTCGATTAAGTCTGTTATTGTTTTGAAATTTCGTTAATGCTTGACATAAATGTCTAACGGTCATATTTTTAATTGTGTTGACCAAGCATTAAATGTTAGTCGACTGCATTAATTGCGCATTCAATTAAGTTTCGTGATTGCTGCTAACTGTTTTAACAAAATTGTTGTATTCAAATGCATTAGTAGCTAAGTCGATTAAATTGCGTCTGAGATGAGTTATTCTATAAATTGACGCAGATTTGAATTCTGTAAGAACTTTTTTGATTCTAACATTTTCATATCTTTTGCAGAAAGTTGTGATCTTATAGAAAGAAAAGAAAAGCTCCAAGAAACAAGAGTGACCGTAGTGATAAACTACTTGTGATTTCTTGAAGAGCAAGATTGCTGTGTTTTTCAAAGGCTGATCAACTTGCACATTTGGGTGTCATTGAGAGATCAGATTCTGCAATCTTTTGAAGATTCGTTTGAGGTTCCCTGGTGTGATTAGAGGAAGAAGAGCGTGTGGCGTTCTTGAGTTTGAGAGTGTCTCAAAGGGTTTAGATAGCAGGAGAGGGGATTCTTACTGCTGGTCTTGTTGTGTACTGCCTATATTTTGATTAGAGGGTTAGAGAGGTGTTTTCTATGTTTGACATGTGGTCGTTATAAAAGCCTTGTTGTAAAAACCTTCCTGTGGTTGGAAGGACACTGGATATAGGCTTAGCCGAACGAGTATAAAAAAACAATGTTTGAATTTTCTCATCCCTACTCTCTTTATTCAATCGATTACGTTCTGCATTCATTCGATTAAGTTTCTATTGCATTGAAAATCTTTTACCTTACGATTTAAGAAAAGTATCAAGGCATCATTTTTGTGAAAAAGATTTTAAAAGATTTTGTTTTTACATTTCACCAATTCACCCCCCCTCTTGGTGTGAGAAATTGAGCCATTATATTTTAATAGTTGTGAAGCAAAGTATGATCTATGAATGAATGTGAATGTGCACATGACAGAGTAATCCGGATTTCATTCATTCATTACACTCATATAGAGTATACAATCAATCACAGTAATCATGGTTTCAATCATCCAATCAGATATCAATCAATGATCCATATTGCATTCAAACAACAAGCACAAGGGATATTGATTTCAAAAACCATAATATCATTAACCAATAAGAACATCCAAATATCAAAGTAAATTATTCATAAATAAAATCCTTATGACTTGATTACAAACTTTTAATCCAAAACAGAACTCAATCTTAATCTATATCATGTCCTTAAGGAGAATGTCAGCATCGCTCTCATTTGCTTCACTCTCCTCCGCATCATTATTTCCATCATCTTCATTATCAGCCTCTTTCATGTCCTCTTCATCCTCACCATCATCATCCAAACTCTAAATCCCCAGTTTTTCTTGGATGACAGCAATATTACCTAGACATAGGAATAGGAGGATCGGTTTCCTTTAAGCTTATGTGCGAATGTAATGCATGATTAATTGCTAGGGAGACAAGAGATTGTGAACTAGTAATTAGGATTAGGCTTTCTTCACCGAGACATCGGGTTTAAGGTAAATTAGAAAGTGACATTAACATTAATGAAGAAAGATGAATTCATAAATACATGAGAGTGGATAGGATAAGTCAGAAACCCTAACAACATACTCATTCCATATTTTACATCAATCTCTTTTGCATCTTTCAATCCAATTGATCAACACTTGCATTCATGTTTATTTTCCGTAATATAAACACAACAATTTCGTTTACAAGTCTTATTTAATCAAGAAATCACATAACTGTTTAGGCCGTGAGTCCTTAGGGAAACGATACTTGGTCTTACCATTTATTATTACTTGATACGATACGGCACACTTGCCGAAGTGTTAACAAGTTTTTGGCGCCGTTGTCGGTGACTCGTGGTTTAACTATTCTATTTGTGTGATTATTGATTAACTTTGACTTGATTTTTATCTTTTTATCTTTTTATTTTTTTGGTTTTTTTATCTTTTTGTGCTAATAAATGTTTTCTATGGTTTTGAGCGTAATGCTTGTAGGATGCAATTCGAACAAGAATTTAACTATATGGGCACTCAATTCTACCAAGGTAATCTCAACCACTGGAGGGAATCTCACTCAAGCATGGATCAAAGTCAATTTAGGCAAGCTGCCGGACAATTTGAGAGACTACCACAACAACAATGGCAGCAACAAAGCTCTCTATTAGAAAGAATGGCAAAGATGGATGACGCCTTTCAAATATTTATGCAAGAGTCCATCTCCACTCAGAAAATCATTGAAGCAGCATTCAAAAGGATGGAGATGCAGATTAGTCACTTAATTGAGAGATTGAAAGATTTTGGGGTTGATACTGAAGTTAACCCTAGGGAGGAATGTCAAGCCATTATCACTGAAAGTGACAAGACTTTAGATGAGAAAAAGATAGAGAGAAAAGAAAAAGAAGAGTTGAGTGAAAAAGATAAAGATGTAGAGAAAGAAAGAGAAGTGGTTGAGAGAGAAAAGAGAAAGAAAATTTGTGTTAAGATGAAGAAAGTGAGTGGAAAAAGAGAAGGAAAAAAGAAATTGAGAGAAAACAAAAAGAGGACGAGAGGAGAAAAGAAAGAATCATATGAAAAACCCCTTCCTCATCCAAAGAAATATCATAGGAAGGAGAGGGAATTTGAGCGCTTATGGAAATCTTTAAGAAATTGGAGATTAAAGTTCCTATGATTGAAACATTGAAACAGGTTCTTGGTTTTATCAAATTTATTAAGAAATTCAGCAAAAGAAGAAAAGAAAAAGGAATATCCAGAAAGTAGAACACCATCATTGAAGATGCAACTTGAGCTTTATTGGGTCAAGCTAATGACGTTAAAAGAGCGCTTGCTGGGAGGCAACCCAGTGGTTTAAAAACCTTAATTTTTGTTATTTGGTGATATAATTGTGAACTTTTCTTATTTGATAAACAAAATTTTAATCCCCGAAAACGGAGTCAAAAACTTGTTAAGACCTCGGCAAGCATATCGAATCGTATCAAGTAATAATAAATTGTATGACCAAGTATCGTTTCCCAAGAGACTCACGACACTAAACAGTTATGTGATTACTCAACTAGTTAATGTTGAGACTCACGACTCTAAAGAAAAAATTTTGGGGTTTTTGAATGCAAATGCAATAAAATAAACATGAATGCAATTTGATCAATTAAGGCTAAACACAAGAATGAATGGATGAAGCTGATGATATCGTTGTTGGGTTTAGATTTCACCTAATTTACTCTCATACATATATGAATTCATCTTCTTCATTAATGTTAATGACACTTTCTAATTTACGTTAAACCCGATCTCTCGGTGAAGAAAGCCTACTCCTAATTCTTAGTTCACAATGTCTTGTCTCCCTAGCAATTAATCATGCATTACATTCGCACAGAAGCTAAAAGGAAACCGATCCTCCTATTCCTATGTCTAGGTAATATTGCTTCTGGGAGAATTTCCCAGTTCTAGATTTCCGCATATGTGTCCATATCGACAAAATCAATGATCATGCAATTGAATGAGTTAAACAAAGCATGCATAGAGTAAAGAGGAAAAACCCTAAGAATTAATGAAGTAAAGCATATATAATCACGAATCAATTCAATACATGACAATTTAAGAGGTTACATCTTTCCCAACAACAAATAAGGTTTAGTTCTCCATCGTCATGGAAGAACTATATGAACAATGGAATGAAAGAATGAAAGAGATAGAAAAACCCTAGAAACAGAAGATGAGAACCATCACCATCTCCAAATCTACCCCTAAGGGGTGAAAAGTGTGTTTCTATGCTTAAGCCATCATAAGATACAATCCCTAAGACATGCAAGTCCTTAAATAGAACATAAAAATAACAGAAAACAGGTCCAAGCCAATAAAAATAACAGAAAACAGGTCTAAGCCTACGTCGGCGGTGCTCAGCGCAACTTTTTCTGCATTCTGGTTGACTGATTGACTTTTCTACATTCTGGTTGACTTTTCTGCACTCTGGTTGACTTTTCTGCATTCTGGTTGAGTTTTCTGGATTCCAACCATTCGGTACTTTAACTTTTCTTTTAAAGCATTCCGAAAGCCTACAAAATCAAGGGAATCTAGCACAAAACCATAAAATTCACCTTCAACTCTCTTATTCACAAAACTAAAGCAAAAACATGAGTTAAAGCAAGCTTCTAAGTCAAAAAGGGTGTTTTTAATATCAAAATTAAGTATAAAAATAACGATTTTTCAACCGTTATCACAACCAAAAACTTGAAACTTTGCTTGTCCTCAAGCAAAATGTAACTTGGCTTAAATAACATAGTCCAACTACAATGGTCTAGCACACCAAAAAACATTTTTCTCTTAGGACAAGTAAATCACTCATGAATGCTCATCATAGAAAGATTAATCAAGATATATCAAACACACTCACAAGCAAGTTATCACCATAAGACTTTTCAAGGCTTGTATTGAGGCTGGGCTAAGAAGAAAATTGGTTTTTCTAGACAACAAAATTCCTTGAGTTAAGAGAGTGCACAATTCATTCATTCATATTAACAATTAACTCTCGTTCTCCTTTTATGTGAGAAACCAAATCTTCAACTTATTCCAAACTTTCCTTTCATTGAGATCAACATTTTCTTTTCTTTCTTTTCTTCTCTTTTACTTTTTTCTTTTGCCCAATGCTTTTTAATGAATTTCACAAAGTTCTTTTCGGTTTCTCACCACCCCAAACTTGAACCATTCTCCATTACCACAAAAACATACTCTACTTAACTCAAGGTAAGGATTTCAAAAAGGGTTTTTCCACTTTTCAAATTTAGGCTCAAGGTGCAAAGGTTAGAGAAAACATTGATCTTTATTGGGTTCACCTATAAACATTGGCTCTAAGGGAGAAGAAAAACATGGCCTTGATCATTTGTAACAAGCAAGCAAGTAGTTCAATCATAGAAAATTAGGCAAAATCAATCATGCTTCCAAAGTAATAATCATTCAATCAATCAAAAACTTTGTAGCCTAATCTCTCACAGGTTAACTCAAGTTCCACAATTTGATAAACATCATGCCCAGCATATTAATCACAATTGAAATCATGCCTCTGTTTTTAACAATATGAGCAACCACCATCTATGCTTAAAAAGCCTCAACAATCATTAACTCAACATGCATCATAGAACAATAGAGCAAACACAAGAATATTACTCATCACAAACAATAGTTTATCACATCATACCAAACCATTGCACACAATTCATTAAACCAAGTACATAAGCAAAAATAAAAATAAAACAAAATTCAAATAAAATAAAGCAAAAACATAAAAATCCTGATCCAGCAGCATCCATTAGTAGATGTTGTTAGTAACATCCATCAGTAGATGTCTAGTAGCATAGCATCCATCAGTAGATGCTCTCAGTAGCATCCATCAGTAGATGCTCTCAGTAGCATCCATCAGTAGTTGCTCTCTCATCTGAATCTTCATCATCATAGCATTCATCAGTAGATGCTTTCAGTAACATCCATCAGTAGATGTCTAATCACAGGGCATCCATCAGTAGATGTAAATCTTTCTCATCAGCATCCATTAGTAGATGTTGATCTTTCTCATCTTCATTGGCATCCATCAGTAGATGCCATCAGTAGCATCCATCAGTAGATGCTTAATCACATAACATCCATTAGTAGACGCTATCATTCATCACCCTCATCATAGCAGCATCCATCAGTGGATGTTGTCATCTGAGTCCTCTTAGCATCCCTCAGTAGATGCTTTCCTCCTTCTTCTCTTGCTGATCTTGTGCTCCTAGTACAAATTTTCGAATTTTATCCTGCAAACACTAAAGAACACTACACTAGAGCACCCAATTAGCACAAACAAATAAAAAAGTTAAAAAGATAAAAAAATGAAGAGATAGAAAGATAAAAAGAGAAAAAGATAAAAAGATAGAAAGATAGAACAATAGAAAGATAAAAAGATAAAAAGATAGAAAGATAGAAAGATAGAAAGATAAAAAGATAAAAAGATACAAAGATAGAAAGAAACAAAATAAAAAGATAGAAAGATAGAAGGATAGAAAGAAAAAAAAATAAAAAGATAGAAAGATGGAAAGATAGAAATATAGAAAGATAAAAAGATAGAAGGATAAAAATAAAAAAATAAAATTAAAAAGGTAAAAAGATATAAAGAAAAAAAGGTAAAAAGGTAAAAAGATAAAAAGATAAAAAGAGAAAAAGGTAAAAAGAGAAAAAGATAAAAGACAAAAAGATAGAAAGATAAAAAAAATAAAAAGATGAAAAAAAGTAAAAAGATAAAAAGTCTAATCGGTTAAGAATCACATAAATAGAATAGTTATAGCGCGAGTCCCAACAACGACACCAAAAACTTGATAAACAAATTTTTAATCCCCGAAAACAGAGTCAAAAACTTGTTAAGACCTCGGCAAGTGTACCGAATCGTATCAAGTAATAATAAATGATAAGACTAAGTATCGTTTCCCAAGAGACTTACGACACTAAACAATTATGTGATTACTCAACTAATTAAGACTCTAAAGAACAAATTTTGGGGTTTTTGAATGCAAATGCAATAAAATAAACATGAATGCAATTTGATCAATTGAGGCTAAACACAAGAAGGAATAGATGAAGTTGTTGATATCATTGTTAGGTTTAGATTTCACCTAATTTACTCTCATGCATATATGAATTCATCTTCTTCATTAATGTTAATGCCACTTTCTAATTTTCCTTAAACAGGATGTCTCGGTGAAGAAAGCCTACTCCTAATTATTATTTCACAATGTCTTGTCTCCCTAGCAATTAATCATGCATTACATTCGCACAGAAGCTTAAAGGCAACCGATCATCCTATTCCTATGTCTAGGTAATATTGCTTTCGGGAGAATTTTCCCAGTTCTAGATTTCCCCGTATGTGTCCATATCAACAAAATCAATGATCATGCAATTGAATGAGTTAAACAAAGCATGCATAGAGTAAAGAGGAAAAACCGTAACAATTAATGAAGTCAAGAATCAATTCAATACATGACAGTTTAAGAGGTTACATCTTTCCCACCAACAAATAAGGTTTAGTTCTCCATCGTCATGGAGAACTTGATGAACAATGGAATGAAAGAATGAAAGAGATAGAAAAACCCTAGAAAGAGAAGAGGAGAGCCATTACCATCTCCAAATCTACCCCCTAGGGGTGAAAAGTGTGTTTCTGTGCTCAAGCCATCAAAAGATATAATCCCTAGGACGTGCAAGTCCATAAATAAAACATAAAAATATAAGAATACAGGTCCAAGCCCATAAAAATAATAGAAAACAGGTTCAAGCCCACGTCGGCGGCGCTCAGCGCAACTTTGGTTCTTAACACAACTTTTTCTGCACTCTGGTTGACTTTTCTACATTCTTGTTGACTTGTTGACTTTTCTGCATTTTGGTTGACTTTTCTGCATTCCAACCATTCGGTACTTTAACTCTTCTTTCAAATCATTCCAATAGCCTACAAAATCAAGGGAATCTAGCACAAAACCATTAAATTCACCTTTAAGCTTGTAAGTCAAAAAGGGTTAAAGCAAGCTTTTAAGTCAAAAAGAGTGTTTTTAATATCAAAATTAAGTATAAAAATAATGGTTTTTCAACCGTTATCATTATTTTGTTTTGTTTTGGTAATGAGTTTGTTACAGCACAACATCTACTGATGGATGCTAGGTGATTGAGTATCTACTAAAGGATACTATGCTATTAGACACTTACTGATGGGTGTTGGAAGATTTTGGGTCAGGCTCGTGACGTTAAACAAGCACTACTTGGGAGGTAATCCAGTTGATTGAATTTGTGTTTGTTTGTTTGTTTTGGTTTTGTTCTAGATGCATTATAGAGATTGATTGTTGAATGTTTGAGTGGTGTGAAAGACTATGTGTATTGATTAAGTGAGAGTGTATGGAGTGAGTGGAAAATATATGAGATTCGAAAAATTAAGAGTTGAAGTTGAGAGGGGCGCTTAGGGCAAGCTAGGAAGAAGGAGATTGGGTATCGCGCCTTCCGCTCAGCGCTAGCTTCCACTGAGCGCGAACGCTGCAAATTTTCGGTTTGGGTTTTTAAAAAAAGTTGGCTCAGTGGGGTTTGGCCCATTAGGTATTGTTCTAACCCTAGGGTGCGTCTAGGTCGCCACTTTCAGCCTCCATTCTTCCCATGCGCTCTCAAGCACTCTCCACAGGATTCTCTCCACTTTTCCCTTCATCCCTTTTCACAAAAACCCTTTCTCCACCCATTTTTACATCAAGCTTCCATCCAAATTTGGGGTTTTGTGAGAGCACTGTTGTTAGGGGTTGATTTCCTCACATTCATAGATCATTCTTCACTCATTAAGCATCTCCACCCAAGTAAGTACATGCATTTTACATTCTAGGGTTTTGAAAGCATGATTCTTGAGGGATTTTGATGTTTTTGCATGATTGATTGAAATTGGACTGATTAAATTGCATGCTTAAGGTTTGGAACTAGGAAAAATGCATGTGGGTGGAGATTAGAGGCTAGGTAGAGCCATTATGCAAAAAAATACTGATCGCCACTCAGCACCCGTTACCGTTGAGCATGATTTCTACAGAAGCATGACTTGTGTGCTTTCTTGCTGTTTCTTTGCACAGGTGACGCTAAGGGCTCCTGTTCTGCCCTCAGCGATGATAGGAAGAGTGTTAGGAAGTTGTTTGTGGTTTACTAATGCTTAACAATATTTCTTGTGGTTTTGTGAATTGTATTTGATGCAGGGATGGCCTCCTCATCAGGTAAGAGAATCAAGACTGTGGGAGCCAAGAGGAAGGAACCAGAACGTCCTTATTCTAATAAGTTCCTTTCCCGTAAGACATGAGCAACACTTACTCATTATCCAAGATAGCATGGCCAGAGGAGCAGGCATAGGCCAATAAAGCTGGAGAAGTTGAAGCTCCAACTATGGAGGATGATGATTTTGAAGATGCTGAAGAAGGAGAGGAGGAAGACTTTGATGATAGCATGAGCTAGTGAGGAGTTGAGATAACATCTACTGATGGATGCTATCAGCATTAGAGCAGGATTTTTCTTATCTTTTGTTTTGTATTATTGAACTATATTCGCTTTTGTTTTGTGATGCACTCAGTCTGAAATTTTATCTGATGTGATGGTTTGATATTGACTTTTCCATGATGAGTATTGCTTGATGATGCTTTGATATTGATTGATGTTGAGATGTTGCACAGGGTGCCTGATATACAGGTGATTGTTCACAAACTTGTGAATAGATGCATGATGTTATGATTGTGGTTATGATGCTAAGCAGGATGTGTATTCGATGTATGTGGAACATGAATTAACTTGTGTGAGGTTTTGAACTCCAGAGTATTTGTTTGAATGATTGTTATTCTTTTGAAAGCATGAATGATTTTGCCCAAGTTTCTATGATTGAACTACTTGCTTACTTGTGTCACATGATCAAGGCCATTTTTGATTACCCTTTTTCTTAGCCAATGAATGATTTGTACCCAAATGAAAAAAAGCATGAAGTGTTCTACCTTTTTTGAACCTCAAGCCTTAAACAGATCCTTTGTGAAAATATTTACCTTGAGTTAAGTTGAGAATCATTGTGTGGTATTGATAAAGGTCTAAGTTTGGGGTTGTTGGGAGAATTGAAAAGGAAAGTAATGAAAAGCATTGAGCTAAGTGTTGAGCAAGTATGAAAAAGAGAAAAGAAAATAGAATGCAAAGAAAGAAAAGCTCAATGCAAAAAGGGGAAAGTTGGGAATGACTCTCTTAACTCAAGGATTTTGTGATCCAAAAAAACCAATTTTCTTCTTAACCCAACTACGTTACAAGCCATAGAAAGTCCTTGTGATGATACTTGTCTGTCGGTATGATTGATTGTGGTAAATGAAAGGCAATTTTGTTCTATGTGACATTCAGATAGTAGAGTGAAAGAGTGGCCTCTATATACACCTGTGTGATTGAGTGAAACACTTTGTCTAGTGAGGAAGAGTTCCATGAATACATGATTACATCTGTGCTTGGTTAATTGATCATTCATGAAGATAACATCTGTGGGATATTACGTGATTATGTGAACATCATGATGAGTGATTATTAATCAAAGCATGTGCACATCTTGATTGAATTCTATATGATGAGCTGAATTGAGTAATTACTTGTCTTAGAAGAAAGAGTTTTTGAATGTGTTGAGCCATTGCATTGGTTGGTGGAAGATTGAGTTACATCTTGTTTGCTTGAAGACAAGCAAAGTTCTAAGTTTGGGGTTGTGATAACGGTTGAAATACCGTTATTTTTATACTTAATTTTGATAATAAATCAACCCTTTTTGACTTAGAAACTTGCTTTAACTAATGTTTTTGCTTTAGTTTTGTGAATAAGAGAGTTGAAGGTGAATTTAATGGTTTTGTGCTAGATTCCCTTGATTTTGTAGGCTATTGGAATGATTTGAAAGAAGAGTTAAAGTACCGAATGGTTGGAATGCAGAAAAGTTAACCAGAATGCAGAAAAATCAACCAGAGTGCAGAAAAGTCAACAAGAATGTAGAAAAGTCAACTAATCAACCAGAGTGCAGAAAAGTCAACCAGAGTGCAGAAAAAGTTGCACTAAGCGCCAATTTAGAGGTGAAAAACCACTGTTTCACGCTTTAGCGTCATCGCTGAGCGTCATTCTGAGTGGCGCACTTACTGCTGAGCACTAGTTAATTGGGCTTGGGCCAATTTTCTGTATTTTTAATAAACTATATAAGGGTTTAGTCAACCTAGGATTGATATCTTTGACAAAAAGAGGCGAAATTACACTCCTTTCATCCCTCGGAGGCGAATTTTGGATGCGGAAGCTCCGATCATCAACTTTTAGGGTTCTATCTTTCATTCTTTTCATTATTTTAATCTAGTTTCACCATGTCTATGGTGAACTAAACCTCCATTGTTGTTGGGGAAACGATGTAGTCCTTTGAAACTCTCATGTATTGAATTGTTTCTTGATTATATATTCTTTACTTCATTAATTGTTAGGGTTTTTCCTCTATACTCTATGCTTGCTTTGTTTAACTCATTGATAGCATGATAATTGATTTTGTCGAGTAGGAGGATCGGTTGCCTTTAAGCTTTTGTGAAAATGTAATGCATGACTAATTGCTAGGGAGACAAGACATTGTGAACTAGTAATTAGGATTAGGCTTTCTTGACCGAGACATCGGGTTTAAGGTAAATTAGAAAGTGGCATTAACATTAATGAAGAAAGATGAATTCATAAATACATGAGAGTGGATAGGATAAGTCAGAAACTCCAACAACATAATCATTCCATATTTACATCAGTCACTTTTGCATCTTTCAATCCAATTGATCAACACTTGCATTCATGTTTATTTTCCGTAATATAAACACAACAATTTCGTTTACAAGTCTTATTTAATCAAGAAATCACAACACTGTTTAGGCCTTGAGTCTCTTGGGAAATGATACTTGGTCTTACCATTTATTATTACTTGATACGATTCGGTACACTTGCCGAAGTGTTAACAGCAGAGACGATCATTTCTCTTCATGTCGCATGTTCTATAGAGAGAGTGGTCTCTTGGCTAATTTGGATCTCTGAGATAGTCTGGATACACTACAAATTTGTGAAGACCTTTAATCCTTATATGATTTTTCGCAACCTCGGGGTGGAATCCAACAATTAATGGAGGTTCAGACCTCCTCTGTCAACTTGATATTGATTCCCTTTACTTTATAACAAATAGTCCTATCAGTAATCTCTAAGTTGGAATAGAAGACCCTCACAAGGTTTGGGTACCACGGGTCAACCATTTTTACAAAAGTTTTCAATCCTTTTCGTTCCATCCAATCCTAAAAGATAAATCCTTCTCTTCTAAAGAACCCCAAATTGACAAACTTATGAGGAATTACCTTCTTCAATCTCTAGTCATCATTGCTTTCAGAGCATACTGAGCCAGTCATCAAGAAAAGATTTGTTTCCTCTTGTAAGCTTTCATCATCACTTGAAGAACGGTTAGAATCACTGTCCTCCCAAGCAATATATGCTTTCCTTTGTCTGTTCTTGTTATTGTCTTGGTTGGTTTTGTCATCAAACTTTTGTTTCATCTTCAAGACCGGACAGTCAGGATTTATTTGACCTTCTTTTCCACACTCATGGCATGTAGGAACAAAAGCTTTGCTTCTTCTTTTATTTCCTCTAGGATTTCTTGCAAAATCAAAACCAGATTTTCTAGATTTCATAAATTTTGAAAATCGTTTTACCATCATATTCATCGCTTCTAGTTCTGGCTTTTCAGAATCTGAATATGGTTCCTCAACATTCTTTCTTGAGGCAGTTTTACTTGCAGTCTTGAGGGCTATTGTGTGTTTCTGCTCACTTTCTTCCTCTTCCCCGAATCTACCCAGTTCAAGCTCATGCTCTCTTAGGTTTCCAAACAAAGTAGCCATATTCTTTGATGTTAAATCTCAAGATTCTGTGATTGCTGTGACTTTCGATTGCCAGCTTCTATTGAGACATTTCAAAATCTTAATGTTAATCTCTTCTTTTTCAAAAGTCTTTCCAAGTGTAAGAAGGTGGTTGACTATGTGTGTGAACCATTTTTGGACATCATAGATTCTTTCACCAGCCTTCATCATGAACATTTCATACTCCTGGATGAGTGAATTATTTCTGGATCTCTTTACTTCCTCAGTTCCTTCATAAGTCACCTCAAGAACATCCCACATGTCTTTAGCTGTTGTGCAAGTAGAGATTCTATAGAACTCGTCGATTATGAGTGGAGAGGAGATGATATTATTTGCTTTAACATCACAATGCGCTCTCCTGCTTTCATCTAAAGTCCACTCAGAAAAGTTATTGACTGGTATCTTACCATTTTCCATTTTTGATGGTTCAAAGGGAGCATTAATCACTGCATCCCAAACACCCTTGTCTACTAACTCTAAGAAAATCTTCATTCTGATTTTCCAAAAAGGGTAATTCTCAATTGCAAACAGTGGTGGTCTGTTTTATATATCCCTTCTCCAAAAGTTTGAGATATACTGGTCATCAGGAACTAATTAATCGATTATACGGAAAACATAACTGATTAAAATTTGAGTAAGATTCGAATTCCCACCTCTGGTGCCAATTGTAGAAATAGTAATGGTTTATATCTCAACCAAGAGGGGGGGTGAATTGAATTTTGTTTTTAAAAATTGTTCTTTCTAAAAGCTTTGCAAAATCTTTGAGTTTTGTTGAAATCAATATGACAAGTATATGAACAACAATAAAACAGAAAGGATAGAAAGATGAAAACAAAGATTTATACTAGTGTGGCTAAGCCTACATCTAGTCTTCCTTCAACAACCTTAGTTGAAGGGAACCACTATAATGATAGAGTTATACAAGCAAGAATACAAAGATATCCCCTCTCAATGTAATCTCCTTCCCCAACTCAGTATCACTTACAATACAATATGTGAATTACCTCACAATCTAACAAACCCAAAAAGTAATCCCAATTTTCTGTACACCTTGAGAGCAATCCCAACTCTCAATGCAAACACACATGTTTTCCTCCTGGATCACAACAACAGGAACACAATCCTCTTGATTGTAATGAAGACATTGATCCTTAAAGAATACACCTGAAGTGCAAATATTGTATTAGTGAATTGTGTTTAATTCTCCATTATTGTCTCATTTTCACTATTTGGGCCTAATTTGACTAAGAATTCTTATTTTAATTAATTTGAATTACTTGGTCTTAATTATTCAAATTATTAATTGTAGGGCAATTTTGGAAACATATTTTGGGACAACAAGAGTGATGGCACGTTATTTTCAGAGTTCCACATCACCATTTGTTTTATTTTCGTTTTTAGTTTAGTTTTGGGCCCATTTTTGTGCATATTTTGTAGAAACCCATTAGAAGGGCATAATTGTAATTTGGTGTCTATAAACCCCAAATCAGATTTCACTTTTTCCGCTCTCCCTCATTCACGTTTTTCTTCTTAGGTTTTGGGGAGCATTGGGCGTTTTCTTCTTTCCCCCCTTAGGTTTTGTTCTCTTTCCTTTTCCTTGTAATGAATGATTTATGTTTTTAATTGCAATTTCAATTTCATTTCTTGCTTTCATTTTAGATTCCAGTTTCGTTTCTTGCTTTACTTTCGCACTCCATTTTCGTTCTAGCTTTGCAATTTTGTTCCAGTTCAGTTGCGTTTTGATTTTGATTGCCTTTTGATTCTGCACGTTTTTCCTTTTGCTGCATTGACTATAATACCGTTAGGCTTCGAATAGTCTTCACTGTTAGTACTGTTCGACTTGTTCTTGTTCGTTTTATTGGTGTAATACTGTTCGTCTATCTTCTATATGAACTCGTTTTCAAATTAATTCCAATTTAGTTTTCCATTCTCGTTTCTATTCTCTTTCTTATTTTTGTTTCCCTTGCTGATAACTGTAATACTGTTCAGATTCTAACACACCTTGCTATTAGTACCGTTCGGTTCCTAACACACTTCACTGTTAGGACCGTTCAGCTTCATTGTTAGTACCGTTCGACCTTACTAATTTGTACCATTTGACTTATAACTCATTTTCGCTCCAGTTTTTATTTCCACATTTACTTCAATGTTTTCAATTCTGTTTGGTTGTGTTAATTTCGTTTTAATGTTAGCTTAAGTGTGCTTGGTTGGTCATTAGAAAAATTGCATTGTTTCCATGAGATTTCTAAGTTGGAAGTGTGTTTTTGATGCTTTGATTTGGCTCAACATTCAATATGTTTTGTGCTTGCGATTGGGTATACGCTTAGTTGCCTAATTGGTGTTAAATCTTCGCTTAGTTGATTGGACTGTATGCTGCACAATTGATTGAACTTGTGCATTGCATTCGCTTAGTTTGCAAATATGAAAACATGGTTAGTCTTCGCTTATTTGATTAGCCAGTGTTGGATTAGGGGTTAGAATAGTGAGTGATTGATGATAATTTGTGATTGGAACATTGCATTTGAGTTAATTGCCAACGGTTTTCTAATCTGTGTTGAATTCGTGTTTTAGTTGTTTCTTTTGCATCCATAAAATTGTCCACAAAACCCCCCACCAAGTGTTCGACCTATTGACTGAACCACATTTAGTCCTTGAGAAACGATCTAGGATTCACTTCCTAGTTTAAATTATACTTTAATTACATATTAATTTGATTCGGATATGGCCTCGATCAATTATACAACTAATGTAATCAATTAATAAACAAATTTTTGCCCCAGGGTGAAATATGATGAAATTTAACAAATTATATAAACAGTTTAATTAATTATTTCTTCCAAATATACAAAGTTCAATGTGTTTAAATAATTTATTCATTTCCAGAAAATGAATTCATATATCAATCATTTCAAGCATAAACACAATAAAGATCAAGCAATTGTTTTGCCATTTGTTGTGCAAGAAACTATAAAACATTTCTTTTGTTCATCATCACAAACAGATATGTGAGATGAGTTTTGCTAGATATAGCTCCGCCTATCAACAATATTATATCATTAGGAAATGCTTAAATCCTTTTATACTTGATACCCATCAGACAAAGAATTTTCATGGCATGATAATTACAAGTGGGTTGTTAATTTTCATTTGGAAACATTTCATTCAACCATACCAACAATTATGTGAAACTCTTATCGGTCTACTCGTCAGTCGCCTTAAACTCATGAGCTTTAACATTATTGAGAACCGTGTGAACTTAGTTGAACCGACATACAATGAAGTATTCACATTAGTAAACATCTAACTTCTCTTCTTCTTGTCGATGTTCCATGGTACAATCAACTTCACTTAGACAAAAGAAAGATCATTAGTTTTAACAAAATCAACAAACACATTAGTTTCTCCCCCTTTAAAAAAGAATGACTCAATTTCTCACACCAAGAGGGGAGTGAATTGGTGAAGTATAAAATTTAAAACTTTCAAAATCTTTTTCACCACATGTGATGCCTTTATGACTTTCTTGAAACGTGATAACGGTTTAAAATACCGTTATCTATGATGTAATTTTGATACTAAGTACACACTTTTTGACTTAGAAACTTGCTTGGACTCATGCTTTTTCATTAAGTTGTGAGAATAAGAGAGTTGAGGTTGAATTTGATGATTTTATGACTAATTCCCTTTGTTTTGATAGAAAATGAGTTAATACAGGAAGCAGAGATGAAGTGCTAAGGATATAGAGCTCAGAAAGGCCTAGAAAAGCACCAGAAGAAGGAACCATACAAAGCTTAGGCGACCTACAGGAGGCTTGAGCGTGGAAAAATCGAGGTCCGTCGCCCAGGGGCCCTAGGCGGCACGGGCGTCGAACCCCCGAAGCCTGGGCAAAATTGAAGGCTCAAGCCCTACGAAATCGACGTCCACCGCCCGGGCGCCCTAAATACGGCCCCGAGCGTCGCGCGTTGCAGATCCGACCTAATTTTTGCTCTGTTTCGACTCTTTTGGACTGGACCCTATTCCTATTCTTTTCCAACTTTATTTAAAGGACCCAGGCGCTTTAGGTTTTGTATCTCTGGCTGGAGCAACACAAAAGCACACTCTTCTACTCTCTAAAGGAGGATCTGGAGGCAGGAGCTTCCTCTTCTACTCTTAAGGTTTCATTATCTCATGCTTTTTTATTATTCATATAGTTTCTGCATGTCTATCGGGAATTAAACTCTATTTGTTGTTGGGGGATGATGTAACCTTGTGAACTCTCATTAATTATTAGGGAATTCATCTGTTTCAATGCTTGCTCTATTTAACTCATTTAGTAGCATGATTTATGAATTGCATGAGTGTCGGGAGGTTCCTTACAATTCAGGTTCTTGTTGAATTCTCCTAAGGGTAATATTTCTCAGGGATGAGGGTATGAGTACTTGGTCGTCTTAAGCTCTTGATCTTCAAACTTAATTTTCTAGGAATGCTAGGAATTGCACGAACTAGGAATTAAGGCAGGCTTATTGTGCTAAGGGATCGGGTTCTAAGTAATTTAGTCAGTGACGTTAATATTAATGTAAAAAGAATAATTCTTATATACATGAGAGTAAACTTGGTGAAATCAAACCCTAACAACATATTCATCTCATTTTATGAACAACCTTCGTTCATCTCTGTGTTACTCTGCTATTGATCAATTTGCATTCATATTTAATTTTAAGTCTTTGCATTTGAAACAAACAATCTCATTTTATTTAAGTCTTAATTAATTGAGTTATCACACAATTGTTTAGTGCCGAGAGTCTTGAGGGATACGATACTTGGTCTTACCATTTTATATTACTTGTGCGATTCGGTACGCTTGTCGATCCATTAACAAATTTTAGGTTTTGTTTCTGGAGATAAAAAATATTGTTAACAAAATGCAAGGTAAAAGACTTGTTTATGCAATGGAAATTAAATCGATTGAGTATAGTAAGAAGTCGACTGAATAAAAGAGTTTAGGGATAGAAAGATCGAACACTGAGTTTTATACTGGTTCGGCCAGGCCTACATCCAATGTCCTTCCAACCACAGGAAGCCAATGCACTATAATGATCAAGGTTTTTACAATAAGGCTTTTATAGCGACCTCACGTCAAAAATATAAAACACCGCTCTAACCCTCTAATTCAAATATAGGCAGTATACAAACAAACTAGCAGCAAGAATCCCCTTTCCTACAGTCCAAACCCTTTGAGCCACCCTCAAAGTCAAGAACGCAGCACACTCTTCTTCATGTAATCACAATAGGGAACCTTAGTCCAATCTTCACAAGATTGTAGCCTCTGATCTCTTACTTACACCCAATGTGCAGATATGATCAGCCTTTATACGTGCAATTAACTTGCTCTTCAAGAATCCACAAGTAGATGATCACTACGGTCACTTCTTGTTTGTTGGAGCTCTTTCTCTCTTTCCGTAAGAATGCACTTTCTGCAAAAGATATCACAAATTGTTAGATTCACAAAAGTTCTTACAAAAATCAAATTGACATTAATTTATAGATAAACACAACTCTGACACATTTTAAATGACTATGCTACTAATGCAGTCGAATATAGCAATTTTATTATTGCAGTTAGCAGCAATCAATGCAGTTAATTGAATGTACAATTAATGCAGTCAATATTCATTTAATGTTTGGTCAACATATTTAAAAATATAGTCGTTGTGACAGTTATATAAAGCATTCACAGTTATTCAAAACATAACAAACTCAGTCGAATGTAACACGCATGTAATCGACTTAATAACAGAGTAAAACAGTTTCGAAAACTTTTCTCTTTGAAAAACTCTCACAACACACTTGAAAATGTTTGTGCAAAGACACGAGTTTTAATCGACTCACCCCATAATGAAATCGACTTAAAACTATTGTTTTGCCACACAATTTAAGTTCAACAAAAGTGCTTGTGGTTTTTCTTTTCCAAAAACATGTGTCATGCATTCATGTATAAAATCACATATATAACACAGTGAAATGCAATGAACAACATAAACAAAACAATCATGTTCTCAAAAACGCATATAACACGTAAGCATAGAACATGTAACACCAAATACATGTGTGTTATTAATTATGTGTTGTCATCATCAAAAACTCAGATATGACTAAGATTGTGGGTTCAGCTAAACCAGTGCTCCCCCTATCAACAATCTTAGCAATCTCCCCATTTTTTTATGATGCACAACCATGATTAATAATTAACCATGTTGCACAACTCAATACAGATTATCAATCAATCAACCAAAAATTCTCCCCCTTTGAGCATTAGCAAAAAAGGTAAGCACACAAAGGTATTGATAGATAGATAATCAAGCATACAGAGATGCATCAGATAATCATAAAACAAGTATTGACGCTTCCCCTATCAAGAATATTCACATGAAATTAAGATATTCTCCTCCTTAAATGAAGGCATGTGAAATATATCAATGATATGCAATGCTGCCCCTATCATTATGCATATATCAATCTCAAAATACGGATGCACAATCCAGTAAACAAAAATTGTCAGAGCATATATCAGTGTGAATAACACAGTATCAGATTAGATAAATCACAATAATAACATGGTGATACTGATTCAATCAAACAACACATTTCAAACTCATATCATCTCAGATATTTTATGCAGCAGATAAGCATATAGATATAAGAATAAGTAATCAACATCAATTAAAGCAAGATTTAAAGATACCAGATAATCCACTTTTGGAATCTTTAAACTCTTGTTGATGTTTAATCGATTTGATCTCAGTCAAAGTCGATTTCTTGCTGTAGCATATCTTAGATTAACCAGTTCCATCCAGTCAGCAAGTGAAATTCCTACAAAACCTTTCCAAGTATTTCCAGATCAAGCATTTTAGAATCAATGTAATACAGGAATTAATATGTGAGTATGCAAATGTATGAAATTGTAGTGGCCTTTCATGACGTCTGAAGATAGTACCCATCCTTTGACACTTATCACAGTTCCTGGCATGATTATGAGCATCTTTAAACAGAGTAGGCCAATAAAATCTTGACTAGAGAACTTTTGTAGCTGTTTTCTCTCCACTAAAATGCCCCCCATAAGGTGAGTCATGACAGTGCCACAAAATTCCTTCCACTTCTTCCTTAGTCACACAGCGCCTCAGAAGGTTATCTGCTCCAATTTTGAACAAGTAAGGATCATCCCAAATAAATTGTTTGGCATCATGCAAAATTTTTTTTCTTTGTTTCCAATTGAGATCTTTTGGGATTACTCCTGCAGCTTTGAAATTAGCCATATCAACAAACCACGACCTTTGTTGGATATACATGAGTGTTTCATCTGAGAAGGATTCCCAGATTTCTGCTTCCTTGCTTGTAACTTAACTATTAACCAACCGAGATAAGTGATCAGCAATTACATTTTCACTTCCCTTCTGGTCACGGATTTCCACATCAAATTCTTGTAACAAAGTACCCATCTAATCAATCGCGGCTTAGAATCCGGTTTGGTTAGCAAGTACTTTATAGCTGCATGGTCAGTGTAGATGATCACTTTAGACCCAATGAGATAAGATCTAAATTTCTCTAAAGCATACACAATAGCAAGGAATTCTTTCTCTGTAGTGGCATAATTCAACTAAGCCTCATTCAAAACTTTGCTTGCATAGTAAATAGTGTGAAATACCTTCTCTCTTCTTTGACCAAGAATAACACCTATGGAATAATTAGTAGCATCACACATCAACTCAAAGTCTTGATTCCAATCAGGAGCTACAATTACTGGAGCCGAAATCAATGTTTTTTTTCAAAACATCAAACGCCTTAAGGCATTCATCGTCCATAACAAATGGCACGTCTTTGACAAGGAGATTGCTTAATGGTTTGCCAATCTTTGAAAAGTCTTTGATGAATCTTCTATAAAACCCAGCATGACCCAAAAAGCTTTTGATTCCCTTCACATTGGTTGGTGGCGGAAGTTTTTCAATGACTTCCACTTTGGCTCTGTCAACCTCAATTCCCTTGGAAGAAACTTTATGACCCAAACAAATACCTTCCATTACCATAAAGTGACATTTTTCCCAACTGAGAACAAGATTGGAATGGGTGCATCTCTTAAGTACAACATCCAGGTTGGACAAGCACTTATGAAAGGAACTACCAAACACTGAGAAATCATCCATAAAGACTTCAATGCATTTTTGTATTAGATCTGCGAAGATGGCCTGCATACACCTCTGAAAGGTAGCTGGAGCATTACATAACCCAAACGACATTTTTTTGTAAGCAAAACCTCCAAATGGGCAAGTGAAAGCCGTCTTCTCTTGGTCCTTTGGATCTACCACAATTTGATTATATCCATAATAGAAATCAATAGAAAGCCTGACCTGTCAATCTCTCCAGCATCTGATCCATGAAAGGAAGGGGAAAGTGATCCTTCCTAGTAGCATTGTTCAACTTTCTGTAGTTAATACACATCCTCCATCCAGTAACAGTCCTTGTAGGTATGAGTTCATTTTTTTCATTATAAATAACTGTCATCCCACCTTTCTTTGGTACCACCTGAACTGGGCTCACCCATGCACTGTCAGAAATAGGATAAATAATACGGGCCTCAAGTAACTTTAGCACTTCTTTTCTCACCTCCTCCTTCATCACTGGATTTAACCTTCTCTATGGTTGAGCAACTAGTTTGTAATCATCCTCCATAAAAAATTTGTGCATGCAATATGTCAGACTTATGCCTTTGAGATCTAAGATTGACCATCCAAGAGCTCCTATGTTGGCTTTTAGTATCTCAACCAACTTTTCTTCTTCTTTGGGAGAGAGAGAATTACTGATGATAACTGGTTTATTCCCCCCTTCTTCCAAAAACGCATACTTCAAGTGTGGTGGTAACATCTTCAGCTCCAATTTGCTTTCCTTTACTTTTTCTTCTGGGTTGCTCTCTTCCATCTTATGCAAAGGGACTTCTTTCAAATCATCCAAGCACTCATCAATCAATTCTTCTTCTTTCTCATTTAATTCTTCACAAGTGTCAACTAGCATCTCCTCTAAAAGAAAAATATCATTTGCTTTCTTCTCTTGTATCATGCAAATTTTGTCAAGAGTGTCAAGATGGAAACACTCCTTGTCATCCTTTGGGTGAGCCATAGCTTCAAAAACATGAAAGTTTACTTCTTCATCTTGCACTCTCACCTTCAGTTTGTCGTTTTCCACCTCAATAAAAACTCTCGCAGTCTTCATAAAAGGTCTCCCAAGAATAAGAGGCACATTTACATCCTCCTCCATCTCCATGATAACAAAGTCCATAGGAAACAGAAATTTGTCTACCTTCACAATCACATCTTCAGCTACCCCATAAGGATATTTCAGAGATCTATCAACTAGTTGAATAGTCATCCATGTAGGCTTGAGTTCCAAAACTTCAATTTTTTCAAACATGGAGAGCGACATGAGATTGATACTGGCTCCCAAATCAATTAGTGCCTTTCCAACAGAGATATTCCCTATGGTGCAAGGAATGGTGAAGCTTCCTAGATCTTTCAACTTGGGAGGTAGAAGCTTTTGTATGATAGCACTACAGTTTCCTTGAACTTTAATGGTTTCCTCTTCAATGTACTTCCTTTTCTTAGTGAGGAGCTCCTTCGAAAATTTAGCATATGAAGGCATTTGTTGCAAGGCTTCGGAGAAAGGTATGTTAATCTCCAACTTTGCTTAGCATATGAACGCTCAAACTGTTTTTCTTTCTCCTTCCTAGAATAATTCTTTGGGTAAGGAAGGGGCTTTTCATACAATTCTTTCTTTTTTCTCTCATCCTCTTCCTCTCTATTTTTCTTCTCTTCCCTCTCTTTTTCTTTTTCTGTTCTCTCACTCTCTTCTTTTTCTTTCTCTTCATCTTTTTCTTTTTCAGTCAACCTTTCTTTTTCTTTTCTCTCATCTAAAATTTTGCCACTTCTGGTAACAACAACTTTGCATTCCTCTCTAGGGTTAGCTTTCATGTTACTCCCAAGATCATCCAGCTTCTGAATTTTGTGACCAAGCTGGCTCCCTATCCTTCTGAATGCTCCTTGAGTGCTTTTATGATGAGAATCAGACATCTGCACTAACTGTTGAAGTGTGTCATCCATCTTGGCCATTTTTTCAGAAAAAGAGGGTTGTTGTTGCCATTGTTGTTGTTCGACAACTAGTCCATATTGACTTTGTTTCCACCAGTGGTTGAAATTACCTTGTCCGAATTGCATCCTGCAAGAAATAGACACAAAAACCTAGAAAACACTATTAGCACATAAACAAAAACAACCGACACAAAACACAAAAAATAAAAATAAAGTCAAAGTTAATCAAGAATCACACAAATAAAATAGTTTAAACCGTGAGTCCCCAACAACGGCGTCAAAAACTTGTTGATGGATCGACAAGTGTACCGAATCGCACAAGTAATATAAAATGGTAAGACCAAGTATCGTATCCCAAAGGACTCTCGGCACAAGACAATCATGTGATAACTCGATTAATTAAGACTTAAAGAAAACGAGATCATTGATTTCAGGTGCAAGGACAAAAAATTAAAAATGAATGCAGTCTGATCAATAGCATAATAACACAATGATGAACATATGTTGTTTTTAATATGAGATGAGTATGTTGTTGGGGTTAGATTTCACCAAGTTCCCTCTCATGTATGTAAGAATTCTTCTTTATGCATTAATGTTAACGTCACTCACTAAATCACTTAAACCCGATCCCTTGGCGAAATAAGCATGTCCTTAATCACCAGTTCATGCAATTCCTAGCATTCCTAGTAATTAAATGTGAAGATCAAGAGCTTTAAGACGACCAAGACTCATACCCTCATCCGTGAGAAATATTACTCTTGGGAGTAATTCAACAAGAACCTGAATTGTAAGGAACCTCCCGCCACTCATGCAATTCATAAATCATGTTATTGAATGAATTAAACAAAGCAAGCGTTGTAACAGATGAATTACTCTAACAATTAATGAAAAAGCATATGTTATTAAGAATCAATTCAAATACATGAGAATTCACAAGGTTACATCATCCCCCAACAACAAATAGAGTTTAGTTCACCACAGACATGGTGAAACTAGATGAACAATGGAGAAGAATGAGATAGAAAAACCCTAAAAGTAGAAGATGGAAGCTCCCGCATCCAAATCCGCCTCTAAAGGGTGAAAGAGTGTGTTGTTGTGCTCCTCAAGCAAAAGATATAGAACCTAGGACGTCTGGGTCCTTTAAATAGAGCGACAACAGAACAGAAACAAGGTTCAGGCCCCTGTTGCTGGCGCTCAAGCATCCCACTTAGGGTGCTCGGGCGGTGAACTGTGGTCTCCTTCGCTTAAGCCTCAAAAAGGGGTATCCAAGCTTCGTGCCTCTCTTGCTCAAGTGCCCCAAAAGGGGCGCCCACGCGGTGAGGGCACTCTTATGCGCTTAAGCCTTCAGAAAGGCACCCAAGCTTCGTGCTTCTGGTGCTCAAGCGCCCCAAAAGGGGCGCCCGGGCGGTGAGCGACACTCTTCAGCGCTTAATCCTCCAAAAAGGGCGCCCAAGCTTCGACCATTTCTCCCTTCTGGTGCTTTTTTAGGCCTTTCTAAGCTCCATCTCCTTGGCACTTCATCTCTGCTTTCCATATTATCTCATTTCCTGCCAAAACAAGGGAAATTAGTCATAAAACCATCAAATTCAACCTCAACTCTCTTATTCACACAACTTAAAAGAAAAACATGATTCCAAGCAAGTTTCTAAGCAGAAAAGGGTGCATTTAGTGTCAAAATTACATCATAGATAACGGTATTTTCAACCGTTATCAACGTTCAAATCTGAGATTGATAAAAGCAAACATCTTAATGAAGAAGAAGACTTTAAAGAATATGAAGAAAATATGGGTCTCTTCATTAATATATTTAACAAGTTCATGAAGTCCAAGAGCAAAAGAAGATTTAAAAATGGGAAGAAGGAAAACAAGGAATCATCATCAAACTATCGTTGTTATGGTTATGGAGAAAAAGGACACATGAAGACAAATTGTTTAAATCCAAATAAAGGTGAAGAAAGAGGCCAAAAGAAGTTCTTCAAGAAAAAGAAATATTTCTTGGGAGGAAGATAATGAATCTGCAACAAGCTCAAGGGACTTTGATAAGCAAGCCAACATATCTCTAGCGATTATGAAAATTCAGATTATAGTGAGAGTGAATTGTTTGACACATATAAGGAATTGTTATTTGAATTACAGATATTAGATAATGCTCATAAGAAATTAAAAAAGGAATTTAAAGAATTAAAATCAAATTATGAAAATATTCTTGAAGAAAATAAAGATTTGAGAAATAAAATATTATATTGTGAGAAAGGTAAATATACTAAGAGTAAATAATGTATTTCATGTTTAAATAAAAAAATCCTCTTAATAAAACAAACAACGTTGAATGTAGTAATAATTCAAAATTTAAAAAGGTTGTTGAACATGTTCCTAAAAATAATTATAATCATTACGATCATAATTATAATAATAAAATTAAAAATGTATCCAAATATAATTGTAATTATCATGATCATAATTATAAAAATAATTCAAGTATGTTCCTAAATGTAATCAAAATTATTATGATTACAATTATAAAAGTAAAAATAAAATTAAATATAAAAGAACTCGTAGAGTTTGGGTAGAAGAAGAAATTACCTATAGTAACGCAAATGTTGTTACTTGTTTTTATTACATGAAAAATGGTCATATATTAACTAAATGTAGAATCAAACATTCTAGTGTTCCAAATGGAATATATACATGGTTTCCTATTATAAAATAACTTGTCTCTAACTTTAAAAGACCTAAATAAGTATTTTTAGGAACCAAAATATTATTTTTCTATTTTGCAGGTTATTTCAAAATTAAGGAAGAAGTTTTTGGGTGTGCACCAAAACTTGGTAAAGTATGGTTTGTCAAATTAAGAGGGAGTTTTTAAAATCAAAAGAAAAATTTGATAATTATTTCTATTTATCAAATTTAGGGGCAATTTATTTTTGTTTAAAAGTACTTCTTTAACTCTTTTTATTTATTTGTTATGATTTCTAAATTTATTGTATTTACTATGTTTTAAATTATGTCTCATGTTTCTCTTTAATAAAAATTATGATAACTATTATTTATTTGTTTTGCCTTATTTTTTTTGGCTTATATTAAGGGGGACAAATTATTTTATCATACATAACTATTTTTAATAATGATCAAAAAACAGATAAATATGTTTAAAGACTTAATTATATTTATCTCTTGTCTACTAATCCTTTTACAAAAGGCTTTACTCCGGAGTTTTTAAGCAAGTTTTTTACTGTTGTGCATTCATTAAATGCATAACCAATTACCATAAGTGGATAACTGATTATCACACGTTAAATAGCTGACAATGGATTTTTGGAGGTATCCTTGAGTGAGATCTCTATAAATTAGATTGAGACTCTCATTCTAATATACAACATACGAAATAAGTGTATTTCGAAATTGTTATTTGTAGTGTGCGATGATAAGTGTTCTAGGATTTCTGTAACCCTTATGTTATGGCTTTGAGAACTTGGCGTGTTGGCATAGAGCGAGAATTTTCACTATGAGTGTGATTGAGTGATGTTGGTGTTGCTGAGTTGAAAGTCTATCATCCTTTGTGAAGATTCGAAGGAGGTGTTCATCCTTTTTGAACATTAAAAAGGAGGTGGTCATCATTCGTGAAACATTCAAAGGAGGTGTTCATCCCTTGTGGATTTCAGGGGAAGTGAGTTTCATCTCTTGTGGTAACAAGAGAGGTGTTCTAACCTTCAACTTGTTTATTTTCTTTTTGATTGTAACAATAGTTGTTTTGTGCTAGTGAAGCGTTAATTCTCGGTTGAGATTAACAACTGGATGTAGAATTTATGTGATCCGAACCAATATAAAAATTACCTGTGCAATTTTCTTTGTTTCTTACTCTTTAAATTTGTTTAAATTGTTTCAAGGAATTTTTATATTTACGAGAAAATTATTAAAAAAACGATTTGCGATAAGAAACCAATTCACCCATTTCTTGATTTTGTTGAATGCGTTAACCATTCTACTCCACCGCTTTGACAATGAGATCTCATTTAGCCAAGACAACCTTGTAACATCCAATGCATACCAGGATATAGTGTCCTCCTCAACATTTATGCTCTTGAGAGTCTCATAGACCACTCATCTAATCAACCACTCGGCTTTAACCTAGACTCATCTCCCCATGGCTTGTCTAACATGCCTAGAGGAGTTGTTTACTCTATGGCATACGTATTTCTTTGCCTCACATAAGACACTTTACTCAACAATATAAAATGATTTTATAGGAAATCAAAATCTCAAGAGTAATATGTACGAATTGGTTAGTATTCAAAGGCTACGTTAAGAACAATTTAATTATATATGGATTTGATTATATATATGTTTATTTCAATTTTTTATGTTGATATTTATAATATTTTGTTGGAGTCTTTATAATTTTATTATAGTAGTTGAAAAAGAGTTTTTGTTTTCATAATATTATTTTTATAAAAACAAGTAATTTTATATCTTATAACAAATAAGACAAAATAGAATAGAATATCAGAAAATAATAAAATAAAAAATGTAAACAAAATTATAGATGCTAAAATTTCTTAAGAACTTTTAATAAAATACAACAATATTTGAAACATTAAAATATTATCATCCAAATTTATTGAATTTTCCTATAGCACTCCGTACAGAAAAGCCAGGTCATGAATTTCCTAAATTATGAGTGCTTTTATAAAAACTTTCCCGTGACATATCTAAAATGTGAATTGCTATAGATGTGAAAGTTTAAGGAGGAAGACAAACCTTGATTAGATAATGAATGGCTGTAATACACTGACGATGTTAGGAATTGGTCTCTTTAAGCGGAAGTTTAATTTGTTTTATTCTAAGTGGAGCATAATGATGCAAAATATTCAATTATGGTCATTTATATGTTCTTATCTTTCATGGAATGCTGTTTCTGATCATACATTATCTTGTTAGTTGTTTCCTCAATTATTAAAGTGTTTTAGATATCTCTAATCATAGCCTTAATTTTTTGGTAGTGAAATTGTGACCACTCCATTATCTTTTATAATCATATTTTGGATAGATATTTAGATATTAAATATTATTATTCTTATTATTCAAGATTGATATTGGAAAATTAGATTACAATTTCTTTTGAACTAATTTTTAAAATGTATATTACCACAAAAACGTCAATAGACATCGTTGTTTTTGTTATAGACAACATTTTTTTTTCTATACACAATGTTTTTTAGGTATTGTTTATTTGAGCGTTGTCTAATAGACAGTACTTCTAAAAAAAATATTGTCTATTTATGGATGTTAACAAACACTGTTTATTTGAAAACATATTGTCTATTAAGAGCCTGTCAACACTTTTTTAAATAAGTGTTGTCTATTGATGGTACAAAAGACAACACTTTTTAAATAACCATTATCTATTAGTTTGAATATTTTTTTAATGATTTATTTAATTTTTCAATAGAAAACACTTTTTTAATAAGCGTTGTCTATTGGTCTAAATTCACTAGTGTAGTAAAGGCCTTTAACGTCACCCGTTAGACGTCCAACAACCAAATATCCAACGTAAAAATGATCGGTGGCATTTTCGTAAATAAGATAACTATTTAGACGTCGCCTATGGGGGCTCTGACGTCTAAATACGCATACACATCGCCCCCTAAAATGGACGCCAAAAATATATGAAAAAATAAAAAAAATATTTTTTTATTGGCTTTAGAGGTCCAGGTGTAGGGGGGCTGATGTCTATAGCCTATTTAGACGTCGACCCCAAACATTGGACGCCGAATTGGTCAGCTCAGAATCCCAAAAGTTACTTTTTGACTTCATTTAGACATCACCCCCCCTTTCCCCGGACGCCAAATGGCCTACAAAAGTGATTGTTTCATTGCCCTTAGACGTTTGTCAGTTAGCCCCGACATCTACATAGGTCTTAAAAGTCGGCTCCCCCCAACCCGGACACCAAATGTCTCCGCCAAAATTAATATTTTAAACCCTTTACATGTTGGCTTGGGAGGGGGGCTGACGTGTAACGACATTTAGACGTCAGCTGGGAGGGGGGCCGACGTCTAAAGCTTTGTTATTACCAACCCACGAACATGAGACAACAGTTACACGCATCATTCTTCATTGTCTTCCTCGCGTTTTCTCTCCACGGCCAACGTTTTTGAGGTTTATTTTCTCTCTTTTGCACCATTTAAAATTACTTTTACTCCGATTACATTACTCTTTTGATGAATTATCTTCATTTGAACCGATTAAAATGCGTTTTCATTGCGTTTTTGTGTAGTTTTGTGCATGTTCTTGGGCAGAGATTTTGAGCATTGTTGGGTGGTGATTTCTTACGTTTTTGAACGGTGCACTCCTCCATTTCCCTCCACTGCGTTTTTAATTATTTAAGAAGGTTATCTTTCTTGTTGGAAAGTTTTTGTGTATGCATGTTATTGGCTTTTGGGTATGCATGTTATTGGCTTTTGGGTATGCATGTGATTGGGTTATTAGTTAAAACATATGATAAAGTTTGTTGTGTTGTTATGATATGCATGTTATATTATAACTATGAAATCATTAAGTGAAACTTGGTTCCCGTTTGAAATTTAACACAAATGATTAATCTTTTAATCATTTGTGTTAAATTTTGAATTGTTCAATTAGAAGGTTTGGGAAAATTATTTTTCATAATTTGCTATAACATGTATGTTGGAGTTTGTGGATAAGATTGATAAAATTTTGGTTCATGTTATTTGTGTTGTTCTTAGAGCTTTCAAAACAGGTAACCCAGCTCGACTCGGCCCGACCAACCACGGGTTGGTCACTTAGTGAGCCAACCCATCCTGACTCACTTATTAGCGAGTTAAAAAAGTTTGAACCCGGCTTGACCCACCACGGGTTGGTGGGTTATACGGGTTGGCTCGTTGCTCATTTAATTATAAGTTTTTTTTAAATAAAAAAAATTCAATTTTTTTATTTCAAATCTAAATAAAGGTCACTCTAAAATGATGTTAAACTCCAAAGACAGTTGAAAATAAAAAAATATATCATAGAATCCAAGCTTAATCTAAAAACATCTACAAAAGGTCGAACAAATAAGTTTTTAATATTGATAATTTTTGTATCACTTGTCCATTTATAATATTAAAGTCTTGAATAGATAAATCTATAATATTTTTCTCTCTTGAAACATCTTCCTTATCACAATCTACAATATAATAAAAAAATGATAACTAATAATATTGAAACACAATAATAAATAATTAAATTAAATTAGGTGGGTTGTTGAGCCAACCCGGCTCACCACTGATGAGTCGGGTTCTAAGTGAGCTGGGTAGAAAACTAACCCGCACAAAAAATTACATTTTTTTCAAACCAACCCGGCTCAAACCCGTGGTGGCCAAGTTGGCTCGCATGTTACAACCCATTTTGACAACACTAGTTGTTCTCCGGATGCATATTTGATTGTGGTCATCCGTGACCACTCTCATTTCGTGTATTTCGGAGACTAATGGAAAATGCTGCCCAAATCTTATCAAATTTATCATGTTAGACTTCTTTGCATGTGTCTTAGAAAATTATGAAAAATAATTTTTCTGAATGGGTTGCGCCTAACCATGTGAGAGTTCAAAAATTGAAACTGATGAAGTATGTTATGAACAAAGTATGGATCGAAGTTGGATGAATGAATGTCGCATCAGTGAAGAATATGAAAAGGGTGTTTCGGAGTTCTTGCAATATGTTGAACAAAATGCAAAGTCTGTGAACGAGACATATTTTTTTCCTTGTGTTCGTTGTCTTAATTAAATACTCCAATCTCTTTTATGAAGAGAAAATTTATAACAATATTTTTGATCCCCGGCAACGGCGCCAAAAACTTGTTGATGGATTGACAAGTCTACCAAATCGCACAAGTAATATAAAATGGTAAGACCAAGTATCGTATCCCTGAAGACTCTCAGCATTAGACAGTTGTGTGATAACTCAATTAATTAAGACTTAAATAAAACGAGATTGTTGGTTTCAAATGCAAAGACATAAAATTAAATATGAATGCAAATTGACCAATTATAGAGTAACACAAAGATGAACGGATGTTGTTTAATATGAGATGAATATGTTGTTGCGGTTTGATTTCACCAAGTTTACTCCCATGTATATAAGAATTCTTCTTTTTACATTAATGTTAACGTCACTCACTAAATTACTTAGAACCCGATCCCTCGGCGCAATAAGCCTGCCTTAATTCCTAGTTCGTGCAATTCCAGCGTTCCTAGAAAATTAAGTTTGAAGATCAAAAGCTTAAGACGACCAAGTACTCATACCCTCATCCCTGAGAAATATTACACTTGGGAGAATTCAACAAGAACCTGAATGTAAGGAACCTTCCGACACTCATCAATTCATAAATCATGCTACTAAATGAGTTAAATAGAGCAAGCATTGAAACAGATGAATTCCTTAACAATTAATGAAAAAGCATATAAATTAAGAATCAATTCAAATACATGAGAGTTTACAAGGTTACGTCATTCCCCAACAACAAATAGAGTTTACTTTTCCATAGACATGGAGAAACTAGATGAATAATGGAAAAGTATGAGATAGTGAAACCCTAAGAGTAGAAGAGGAAGCTCGCGCCTCCAAATTTGCCTTTAGAAAGTATAAGAGTGGGCTATTGTGTTGCTCCAGCTAGAGATACAAAACTCAGAGCGCTTGGGTACTTTAAATAAAGTCAGAAAATAGTAGAAACAGGGCCCGGTCCAAAAGAGTCGAAACAGAGCAAAAACTAGGCCTAATCCACGACGCTCGGACACCCCATTTAAGGCGCTCGGGCGGTGGATGTGGAAGTATTCACCCCAACTAACTCACAGAGATGTGTGATCAAAGATGGATGCCTCAAAGGTGCTTTGTTGTTCACAGAACTGACACAAGTCTGAATCTCATTTTCTCTAACCTGCCCAATATTAATATTCAACCCTTTTAGCACACAATAAAGGAAGATGGCCCTAACGGTAGTGATATCAGACACATGAGAACACAGCTGAATGTTGGCATAAGATAATGCCATTCAGTACTTTGCCAAAGGAGTCAAATGGGATCTCCTAATATGAATGGGCGCATCATTCATGTTCCTCTAGAAGTGTCCTCTAGGAACACACAATGTCCTCTCTATATCATCAAAATCTACTCCCTCCTCCATACTTAGTGCAAACTGACACTGTTCACTAGCCCACTCAGTATGCAGAAACCTGTTAATAGTATTAGGATCATACTGAATAATCTTTCCTCTCACACAGCTCATGTAACTCTCTGTATGAGTGTTGCCAAATGCTCTGGCATTGGTGTAAAATTCCTTGACTACTGCTATGTTTGCTGGTGTAGGGTAAGCAACTACATTCTCCCATCCTCTTCTAACTAATTCCTCTCCAAATTGCGGGGCCATGGATGGTATCCACCGCACTTTTCGCTCCATTAAAAGCCTTCGATCTTGAACTATTTGGAAATGTCGTTGATGCGACTGTCGCGGCCCATCAAATTTGATGTGCATTAAAAATGCAGTATAGTGCTAGGAAGTGACTCCTAGGTCGTCTCTCAAGGACCAAATGTGGTTCAGTCAATACGTCGAACACTTAGTGGGGAGTTTTGTGAAAGATTTTGTGAATGCAAATGACGAAATTAAAAATGAGAATTAAACACAACTGAATACAATTGGAAACATTAAAGTAAATGAAAACATTAAACCGAACAATCCTAAACCGCACACCAGCCAGTTAATTAAATTGGACTTGAAAAATGGATGAGCTAATAAAATGAAATAAAACCAAACAAACTAGTGACTAAAAACACATTAAAGAGCTAGCCTATGAGACCGAATGGTCTATGTTAGCCTTGGAAGCACTAGATGCATAAACTAATTAAATACATAAACTAATTAAATGCATAAACCATAATCAGCAAAAACGAGACTTCGAACAACAAATCAAGCACCTTGCAGCAAATGAATCAGCGAGCTTCTAAATTAAAAGAAAGAAAACATCGTGCTGCACCAAGCACTTAATCACTGCTTCTGCCTCAACGATTGTGGACGTGAGCTGTGTGCCTCTTCCTAATGTCCGTATGCTTCCTCTCCAGCCTGATCGTGACACCACTCCTCTCAACGTGCTGGCTTTGGAGCTCTCCATCAAAGACGTGGTAGCGTGACAACGTGCACTTTTCTTCCTTCCATCATCAGTAGCTGGACGTGTCTACAATAGCGAGCACACCACAATGTTGGACGTGACAGGAGCTTCCAAATGACAATCCGGTAGGGAGACATCCCTATCGGTGCTTTGTAGGCAGTCTTGTGGGCCTAAAGAGCATCGTCCAACCTATTGCTCCAATCTTTCCTATTGGGCTGGACAATCTTCTCCAAAATCCTCTTAATCTACCTGTTTGAGATCTCCGCTTGCCCATTTGTTTGGGGGTGGTAAGGTGTAGAGACTCTGTGTACCACCCCATACTTCTTTAGCAAGGCTTGCATTGATTTGTTGCAAAAATGGGTTCCTTGATCACTAACAATTGCTCGGGGCACTCCAAACCTGCAAAAGTGGTGAGATCTAACAAAATCTACAACAACCCGAGCATCGTTAGTTCTGGTGGCTCTAGCTTCCACCCATTTTGAAACATAATCCACAGGAAGGAGAATATAAGAGATACCGAAAGAAACAGGAAAGGGACCCATGTAATCTATACCCTAGACATCAAATACCTCACAGAATAGCATGGGCTGTTGAGGCATCTGTTGTCTCCATGAAAGTGATCCTCCTGCTCTCTGACATGGCTCGCAGGTGCTGCAAATCCTCTCAACATCCTTAAAGATGGAGGGCCAATAGAAACCACAATCTAACAGCCTACAAGCCATTCTTTGAATTCCCAAATGACCACCAGGTGAGGAAGGGTGACAAAACTGTAGGACCGAGTCGATCTCATGGTCCGGAATGCATCTTTTTGTAACCTGATCACTGCACAACTTCCACAGATATGGGTCACCCCAAATGTAATACTTAGCATCGCTCTTAATTTTAGCAATTTGAGCATGCGATGCTAAGGGAGGAAAAACATAAGCAACCAAATAATTGACAATATTTACAAACCAAGGGGTAGGGTAAGAAAGTGAAACCGTCAATAAGCTTTCATCAGGAAAGTTATCCTGGATAGGCAAAACATTGGCTTCATCCTCAGCTGTCTCAATCCTGCTTAGGTGGTCAGCAACCAGATTCTGTGCTCCACTTCTGTCTTGGATTTGCAGATCAAACTCTTGGAGTAGGAGCATCCACTTAATCAATCTAGGCTTCGACTCAGCCTTCTTCAATAGAAATTTTAGAGTTGCATGGTCAGTGAAAACAGTGACAGGAGAACTAAGCAAATAAGATCTAAATTTATCAAGAGCGAACACAATGGCTAAGAGCTCTTTCTTAGTGGTGGTGTAGTTTGCTTGGGCAGCATCCAAAGTCCTGGAAGCGTAGTAGATCACTCGAGGCAACTTATCAATCTTTTTTGTCAAGACAGCCCCCAATGCATAATTGGATGCATCACACATAAGCTCAAAAGGGGTTGTCCAATCTGGTGCCTAGATGATCGGAGTGGTGGTCAAAGCTTCCTTC
Organism: Vigna angularis; assembly: GCF_016808095.1. NCBI lineage: Eukaryota > Viridiplantae > Streptophyta > Magnoliopsida > Fabales > Fabaceae > Vigna > Vigna angularis. The sequence goes on along the minus strand of NC_068971.1, from coordinate 29,559,389 downwards.
AAGCAATCAAAAGCCTGTTTGCATCTATCATCAAAGTCAAACTCAATGTCTTTCTGCAATAGTTTGGACAAGGGAAGCGCTTTCTTGCTGAAGTCCTTGATGAAGCGCCTATAGAAACCTGCATGCCCAAGAAAAGATTGAACCTCTCGCACGCAAGAGGGGTAAGGCAGTTGTGAAATCACATATATTTTTGCAGGATCTACCTCTATTCCCTTTCTTGAAATGATATGCCCTAGCACTAAACCTTGTTCAACCATGAAATGACATTTCTCAAAATTTAGAACACGGTTGTTATCAATGCATCTTTTCAAAACCTTTTCCAAACTGTCTAAACATGTATCAAATGAGGATCCATATACAGTAAAATCATCCATGAACACCTCTATGCAACTTTCTAGAAAATCGCTAAAAATGCTAAGCATGCACCGTAAGAAGGTACCAGGGGCGTTGCATAGACCAAATGACATCCTCCTATAGGCAAAAGTGCCAAAGGGGCAGGTGAACATGGTTTTCTCTTTGTCTTCATGAGCAACATTGATTTGAAAATACCCAGAAAATCCCTCAAGAAAGCAATAATGAGATTTACCTGCCAGGCGCTTTGGGAGAACGATACTTGGTCTTACCAGTTTATTACTTACGATTCGGTCACACTTGCCAAGGTTACAAGTTTTTGGCGTCGTTTTCGGTGTTCAGAAATTTGTCATCAGCGCTCCAGCATTTGATCAATGAATGGTAGGGGGAAGTGACCTTTCCTAGTTGCTTGGTTGAGCCTCCTATAGTCAATGTAGACTCTCCAACTGTTCTGCACTCTAGTAGGAATCAGATCATCCTTCTCATTCTTTATCACGGTAAGGCCAGTCTTCTTGGGCACAACATGGATCAGGCTTACCCATTGACTATCTGATATGGGGTAGATGATCCCAGCTTGCAGAAGCTTGGTCACCTCCTTCTTGATGACATCCATAATCACAAGGTTTTGCCTTCGTTGTGGCTGCCTAACTGGCTTTGCTCCCTCTTCTAGAAGAATTCTATTCATACAAGTAGATGGGCTGATGCCAGGTATGTCAGCCAATGTCCAACCAATGGCCCTCTTGTGCTTCCTCAACACACTCAACAACTTGTCCTCTTGAACAGCATCAAGGGAGGTGGAAATGATCACAGGTTTTTTCTCATCATCCTCTAAGTAAGCATACTTGAGGTTATTTGGGAGCTGTTTCAACTCAAGAGTAGGTTCCTGCAAGTCAGATTCATTTGTACTTCTTGCAAAGTGGTTAGTGCATTCTGACTCTAAAGAATTCACAAGTAAAGGCAGAACACCCATCTCATCAGACTCCAAATCTATATCCATGACAGATACATCATCAACATCATCAATGTCAAGAACATCATAAACATGATGGATATCAAAATCCTCATCAAAATCAACATCATTCTCAAATTCAGGTTCAATGTATGTAGAGAAGATAGAGAAGAATGTTCTTTCTTATGTAAAGAATCAAACTCATCAACAACATATTTATCAATAATGTCATCCAACATGTCAATCTTAAAAACAGAATGGTCCTCAGCTGGGAACTTCATTGCATCAAGAATATTAAAGTGAACCACAATATCAGTAAATTCCATGGATAAAGTTCCAGCATAAACATGAATCTTGGTTCGGGCAGTTTTAAAAAATGGCATGCCTAAGATGATGGGAGCGGATCCATGAGAGAATCCCTCCTCCATTTCCAAAACATAAAAGTCGGCAGGAAAAATCAGTTCACCAACCCTAACCAAGACATCCTCTATGTAACCTGTTAGGTGGGTAACACTCCTGTTGGCCAACTGAATGACCACACCCGTAGGTTGTAAAGGACTTAGAGACAAAGATTTATATATAGACAAAGGCATGAAATTAATAGAAGCACCCAAATCAAGCATGGGATTTTCAAATTTACTATTTCGAATCATACAAGGAATGCAAAACATACCTGGGTCGTTGCACTTTTCAGGAATGTGCGGGATCGACTTACCAATAAGCGCGGATACATTCCTACCCATGCTGATTCTTTCATCTCCTTTCATTTTTCTTTTATGTGTGCACATGTCGTTTAGAAATTTTGCATATCTTGGAATTTGCTTTATGGCATCAAGTAGAGGTATGCTCACTTCTACCTTCCTGAAGGTCTCCAATATTTCCTTGTCCACTTCTTCCATCCTTTTGCTAGGCATCGCCTTTGGAGGGAATGGAAGAGGAATTGGGCGGGGTAAGGTAGGAGATTCACTAGTGGTGGTGGTGGGAGAAGAAGAACCACCTGAAGAAGAAGGTCCACCTGCCTCAAATGTCCTGCTTGGACTAGCCTGGTCCTCTTTTCTGTGAGAAGGCAGGTGCAGGTTTAGGAGGTCCAGGTGCCGGAGGTGGCACAGTGGGCACAAAAATTTGCTTCCTAGATCTGAGGGTGATGGCACTAACATTCTTAGGATTCTGCACAGTCTGGGATGGCAATTTATCAAAACTCTGAGACTGTGCTTGATTCAACTGTGTGGCCATCTGTCCCATCTGATTAGTCAAGATCTGGATGGAAGCTTTTGTCTCCTGGATTGAGGCCCTTGTTTCCTGCTGAAATTGCATGTTTTGAATAGTCATCTGCTTCACCAACTCCTCCAAGGTAAGCTCAGAAGAAGAAGTGAAAGGTTGGGAAGCTGGCTGGGCAGGAATCTCTTGCTGTTGCCTTTGAAATCTCTGAACAAGAGGAGGAACAGATCTATGAGGACCTGCAACATTCTACAAATGATATGGTTGTTGCTATTGTTTTGGAGCATTGTTCCATCTGAGATTAGGGTGACCCCTTCACCCTGGGTTATACCTATTGCTGGACAAGTCATAGTTTTTCTATTGTTGTGGTTGATGTTGATGTTGTTGTCTGTTGTTGTAAATGTTTACAGCATAAGCTTGAGGTGCATCATGAGCACTAGGTTGTTGTAGAGAAGGACATGCATCAGTGTAATGGTCACTAGAAGGACAAATAGCACACAGCCGTGCAATAGAAGTAGATGGAGATGTCGGTCTCTGATTTGATGCCAACTGTGTCACCAAACTCACAAGAGTGTCAAGCTTGCCTTCCAATTTCTTATCTATAGATGATGAAGAGTGGGTAGCAACATCATGAACTCCCTTGACCACAATAGCATCATTTCTCACACTGAACTGCTGGGAGTTAGAAGCCATCTTCTCAATCAAATGCCTAGCTTCAGTAGGCGTCATGTCACCAAGCGCTCCACCACTTGTAGCATCAATCATACTCCTCTCCATGTTGTTCAATCATTCATAGAAATACTGGAGAAGGAGTTGCTCGGATATCTGATGGTGAGGGTAGCTTGCACATAGCTTCTTGAATCTGTCCCAATACTCATACAAGCTCTCTCCATCGAGCTGCCTAATCCTAGAAATGTCTTTTCTGATAGCTGTGGTCCGGGATGCTGGGAAAAATTTCTCCAAGAACAACCTCTTCAGATCATCCTAGCTGGTTATGGATCTAGGTGCCAAGTAATACAACCAATCCTTTGCTACTCCTTCTAGTGAATGAGGGAATGCCTTCAAAAAGATGTGATCTTCGGGAACATCTAGAGGCCTCATGAATGAACAAACAATATGGAATTCCTTCAGATGCTTATGCGGGCACTCACCTACAAGGCCATGAAACTTGGGCAACAAATGGATCAGTCCAGTTTTGAGAACATACGGCACGTCCTCATGAGGATATTAGATGCACAAGCTTTCATAAGTGAAATCAGGTGCAACCATCTCCCTAAGAGTCCTCTCGCGAGGTGAAGGTTGTGCCATATTGTTCTTAGTGTGATTAAGATGTGCAGATGTAGATGTTGATGAAGATGAAGATACAGATGCAGAATCAGATGCAATATGCACAAAGTAATCAGCAGTAGGATGCCGAGTATCTAATGGAACTGACTCAAAAACAGACTCTAAAGATAAATTTCTAGAACACCTAGCTAATCTATGAAAAGTCCTATCAATCTCAGGATCAAAGGGTGGTATGGGTCCAGGATTGCCCCTAGTCATACAGTAAGTCACAACACCCGACAACCATGAAACGATAGCACAAAAAATTCAAACTCACAAAAAAACCTAAGCAACCGAAACACACATACTCAAACATACAAGACAAAACATATACTAACACACACAACACTCTAACACAACAAAAGACCTAAGACAAAACCGTCGGTCCCCGGCAACGGCGCAAAAATTTGATGCGGCTGTCGCGGCCCATCAAATTTGATGTGCATTAAAAATGTAGTATAGTGCTAGGAAGTGACTCCTAGGTCATCTCTCAAGGACCAAATGTGGTTCAGTCAATAGGTCGAACACTTAGTAGGGGGTTTTGTGAATGCAAATGACGAAATTAAAAATGAGAATTAAACACAACCGAATACAATTGGAAACATTAAAGTAAATGAAAACATTAAACCGAACAATCCTAAACCGCACACCAGCCAATTAATTAAATTGGACTTGAAAAATGGATGAGCTAATAAAATGAAATAAAACCAAATAAACTAGTGACTAAAAACACATTAAAGAGCTAGCCTATGAGACCGAATGGTCTATGTTAGCCTTGGAAACACTAGATGCATAAACTAATTAAATACATAAACTAATTAAATGCATAAACCATAATCAGCAAAATGTATCTCCAAAATTTTTCCTGCAATCAATGATGAAAATAATTAGCTCAGATAATTCAAATTAATTAAAATAAGAATTTTTGGTCAAATTAAGCACACTTAGCAAAAACGAAAAAATACCGGACATTTAAGCACAATTCCCTTATTAATTCTAGCATAATAAACTAAGTGAAGTCAAGAAAATATTGGCTCATCAGTCGCTCATGCTTATAGAAAGGAGTTTGTTTGAATAGAAACGTTCTGGATCCTTTCTCTTGTTTCCCACGGTTTTAACTGTCTTCCCTGACGAGAAGGCCATCCCTACATTAAAACAATTCACAAAACCACAAGAAGCATTATCAAGCATTAGTACATGAACTATCAAAAGCAATCCAAACCCACTCTTCTTGTCACTGCTGAGGGCAAAACAGGGGCCCTCAGCGTTACTTACAACAAAAACATCCAACCAAACAGCAACAAATGGCCAGCATTCACAAAAACAACTTCTCTAGAAATCGCGCTGAGCGCCCCTTAGAGGGCCCTCAGCACCAGACAATTCATTCATGAAAATAGCCCTAGCTGGCCTTAAACACTACTCACATGCATTTTTCACAGTTCCAATCATCAATCAAACATTTTAATCGGTCCAAACAGTGATTATTTCACCAAATCATGCATAGATATCAAAATTCCTCAAGAATCATACTTGGACCACAACATTCATTCAAAATCATACTTTCAAATGCCCTAGAATGTAAAATGCATGCACTTACTTGCTTGGAGATTCTCAATGTGTGAAGAATGCCAAATGAAATTGGGGAAACCAAACCCTAACAGTAGTGCTCTCAACAAACCCCAAACTTGGATGGAAAAGTGATGCAAAATGGGTGGAGAAAGGGTTTTGTGGAGGAGGATGAAGGAGAAAGTGGAGAGAAAACCTTTGGAGAGTGTTTTGAGGTGGCTGGAAAGAGTGAAGAGTGAATGGGGCGGCTAGGGCGAGACCTAGGGTCAAGAAAGAATCTCATGGACCAACTTACGTTGAGCCCAATTTTAACCTAAAACCCAAATCTACAGAAGTCGCGCTCAACGCCCCAAACTGGCGTTAAGCGGTGAGCGCGGTTCACTCTTCCTCTTTTGTTCCTTGCCCTAAGTGTACTTAACCAATATTCACTAAACTTTAAATCTCAATTTTTCGAATTTCATGTATTTTCCACTCACTTCACATACTCTCACTCAATCAATGCATTTAATCTCTCACACCACTCAAACATTCAACAATTAAGAACCTATAATGCAACTAGAACAAAGATAAATTCAAACAGCTGGGTTGCCTCTCAGGTAGCGCTTGTTTAACGTCACGAGCCTGACCCATGAATCCTCCAGCATCCTTCAATAGATGCATATCTTTCTCCCCAACACCCATCAGTAGGTGTGTATAAGCATAGTTGATGAAAAAATCTTCGATCCCCGAAAACGGAGTCAAAGACTTGTTAACCCTTGGCAAGTGTAACCGAATCGTATCAAGTAATAAACCTAGTAAGACCAACTATCGTTCTCCCAAAGGACTCACGACCTAGACAGTTATGTGATTCATTGATGAATTAAGTCTTGTGAACAAATTGTTGTAAGTTTCAAATGCAAAAGACTGAAAAGTAAATATGTATGCATGTGATGATCAATGGGCAAGAAGAAACAAAACACGTGAATTGAAATATATGGATGAATATGTTGTTGGGGTTTATCAATTTCATCCTATCCACTCTCTTGTTTTTAGGAATTCATCATTGTTTTCATTAATGTTAATGCCACTTTCTAAATTACTTTAAACCCGATGTCTCGGCGAAGAAAGCCTATCCTTAATTATGAGTTCATACAATTCCTAGCATCCCTAATAATTAATTCTGAAGCACAAAAGCTTAAAGGCAACCAACTATCATACTCCTATGTCTAGGTTGGTAATATACTTTTAGGAGAGATTCCCCAGATCTAGATTTCCCTGTATGTGTCCATATCGACAAAACTAATAATCATGACATTGAATGAGTTAAACAATGCATGCTTTGAGCAAAGAGGAAAAAACCTAACTATTAATGAAAGAAAGCATGTATCATAAAAATGATCTTGAAGAACAAATTCCATACAAGAGAGTTTCTAAGGATTTAGATTGATTACCCAACAACGAAATAAGTTTAGTTCACCATATTCATGGTGAACTAGATGAACAATGGAATGAAAAAATGGAAGAGATAGAAAACCCCGAGAAAGAGAAGAGGAGAGTCGTCACCATCTCCAATTCTACCCCCAAGGGGTGAAAAGTGTGTTTCTGCTTTGTTCCAGCCAAAGATACAAACCCTAAGACGTCCTAAAGCTTATATAATATTCTAAAAATTACAGAAAAGTAGGCCCAAGCCCAGAAAAGTGTCGCTCAGCAGTAAATACCGCTCAGCGGTAGTAGCGCGCGACCATTCTTCCCGTTAGCGCCAGTTTTCCCCTCAGAGGTGCCAACGGGTACTGAAAAGTGCCGCTCAGCGGTAATTGGCGCTGAGCGGTACTTGCTGATTGTCTTCTTTTGCACTTTTTGTGTTTTTTTCTGTTTCCATCTCTTTCCTACTTCACTTCTTTCATCAAATTCATCTTTAAACCTGCAAAAACAAAGAAATCAAGCATAAAACTAGTCCAACTCTGTTATTTCCAACAATTCAACAAAATCATGAGTTCAAGCCAATTTCTAAGTCATAAAGGTTGTAATTGAAGTCAATTTTAAGTATAAAAATAACAGTTTTTCAACTATTATCAATAGTATCCTTTAGTAGATACTCTATCATCTAGAATCCATCAGTAGATGTTATTCCATAACAGTCTCATAACAAAATAAAACAATGTTCCAAAGTTTCAAACTACATCACCAAAATGAACAATAACTAAAAAAAAATAATGTTTTTAAATCACTAGGGTGCCTCCTAGTAAGCGCTCTTTTAACGTCATTAGCTTCTCAAGTTCCATCTTTCATGTTGGTGTTCTCCTTGCTTTCATCACACCAACTCATCAATTGCTTTTGGTCCACCTCCTTGACTCATCTTGAATATGGAGCTTTAATCTCTATCACTCCATTCTCTTTAAAATCTTTCACAACCCATAACTTGCTCTTGAATCTTACAAGTGTGCCAAGTTTGTATTGTGCATCCACCAAGTCATCATGAACCACCCTTCCTTTGTCATCTTTTTCTTCTTCCCTAACCTGTGACAAGAAACAATTTTTACCTTTGATGACCGGTGATGTGGCTGTCACGGCCCATCAAATTTGATGTGCATTAAAAATGTAGTATAGACTAGGAAGTGACTCCTAGGTCGTCTCTTAAGGACCAAATGTGGTTTAGGTAATAGGTCGAACACGGCTATCAATGCATAACGTTGTAAAATACAACTAATGAGCCAAAGCGAGAGTTGCTGATTGTTACCATGCACATCCATCACCGAACAACAGTTAGAAAAAAATAAATGCTTGAACAGTAGAATAAAAATGAAGTGAGTCAGCTGCTTCAACCTCTAAAAGCAAAATAAAGTGAATCCAAAAGGTGGTTGGCGACGTGTGTTCTTTCTTCCAGGCGGTGGCATATTCAACTAAATAAATGAGCTCATTCTAAAGGAAAATGAATGTCCCACATGTGCTTCTCCTGGACGTCCATCCCGAGGCCGTGCCTTTCTCCATGCCAAGTAATCACCTCAGGGGACACTCTTCCATTACCTAATCACCCTAATGCTTTTTTAAAAGAAAGTAGCATCCAATGTGCCTCGTCTGCTCCAAATTGAAATCAACGCATTCCATTCTTTAAAAACAAATAAAAAAACGAATTATCCTCCTAATGATGCTGGACGTGACAACCACCTATTCTCTCCTCTTCCATGAATCAGCTTGACAAGAAAAGTTGAGCTGCCTGCTTCTCTCCAACGTGTTATTCTGCTTCCAATGCGTGTAGCTGCTTCAAACACCTTTCTCCATGAATCAACACGTGTAGCTGCTGAACGAAGCCTTGCTTCTCAAATTAATTACCATGCTACTGGAATCCCATCCATTTCCCATGACCGAGTGCCTTCAATTGAGAAATGAATCACCGTTTCGTTCTCAAAAGAAAAGAAAAGATGTGCTTCTCCATGTTGGACCTAACATTGATGGATTGAAACTTCAATCAAAAAGTGCATGAACCAAATGAAAAGGGTCAATGAGTAAATCAGCAAAATGAAATTAACGTAGAGCTTTTCATTCATCTCCCGTAACAACATTGCACCATTTTTAATTCAAAAAAACGTTCCCCCAGCAAAAAACTAAGTGAGTGTGACAGCTGCTTAAGGCCATGAGTTTTCTTTAATGAGGGTGGGGTCCACACAAAAAAACCCTAGGGTGCCAAGTCATCCACCCCTACTTTTGGGCCTAATTCATTTTGCCAAAAATTGGCTCAATCTACAAAAGTTAATCCAAAAATATTCTACACTACTAAATTACAATTTAATTAATTCTAAAATGTCTATGTGAAGAGTCTTGAATTTATTTGGCATTCTTCCTCATGTCCCAAAATGTATCTCCAAAATTTTTCCTGCAATTCATGATGAAAATAATTAGCTCACATAATTCAAATTAATTAAAATAAGAATTTCTAGTCAAATTAAGCACAATTAGCAAAAACAGAAAAATACCAGACATTTAAGAACAATTCCCTGATTAATTCTAGCACAATAAACTAAGTGAAGTCAAGAAAATATTGACTCATCAACCGGCTTGATAGCTTTAGAGCTAATCACTGGTGCATCCTTACATGCAACTTTATGATTAGTCTTTCTCTCTTGATTCTGCTGCTCAGCTTTGAAGACATTAAAGATCACCTTTTCCTCTCGGTCTCGAAGCACTATCAACTTTTTCAATTTTCTCAAAATTTTTCTCTCCCCTCTTCTTTTCTTTCACTTTCGTCTCAACCTCACATATTCTCTCTTCTCTAACTCAACTCTTTCTTTGCTCTTTTCCACCCTCTCATCATTTATGCTTGCAATAGCTTTACACTCTTCCTTAGGGTTAACCTCAGTGTTAGCCCCAAATTGCTTTTCTGCTTTGTCTTCCATCTTCTTGGCCAGTTGGCCGACCTGCATCTCCAAATTTCTTATAGCAGCTTCAGTGCTCTTGTGATTAGAGATAGTCACCTGCATAAATTGTTGAAGAGTGTCTTCTAGCTTTATTTATCTCTCATTTAGCGCAGATACTTGTTGCCATAATGATGGTTGCTGTTGTAGTATATTAAATTGTCCTGCTTGTCCAGCTTGTCCATTTTGACCTTGACCCATGCTTGGGTGAGGTTTCCACCCTTGGTTGAAGTCTCCTTGGCAGTATTGGAATTGATTGCCCATATAATTGACATCTTCTAGGGCCTCCAATGGAAAAGCACATTGACCATTGATATGATCACCACCACATAATTCACAGAGTTATTGTTGAACCTATGAAACGTTCTTCATCTCCTTTGGCAACTGAGCGAGTGTCTTCGTCAAATTCTCTAACTGTTGAGTTATAATTTTATTTTGTGCAAGCAAGGCATCTTGAGATTGTAATTGTAGAAATCCCTTCTATTCAGGTGGAGCTCCTCTTTCACTATGCATCTTGTTATCATTAGTAGCCATGTTGTCAATCAATTCAAAAGCTTCCTCTGGAGTCTTACACTTAATATTACCTCCAACTGAGGCATCTAACATCAATTTGGTTTGTGAACCTAGATCTTCAAGGAAAAGAATGACTATTGTTGCTTAATCAAAGCCATGCGTGAGCGTCTTCCTTAGCAAACTTTTGTATCTATCCCATGCTTAACCTAACGTCTCCTCCATACCTTGCCTGAAAGAAGAAATTTCTTGCTTACCCTTGTTGATTTTTGACTGTGGGAAGTACTTGTTCAGAAACTTTGAAACCACAGCTTCCCATTCAGTAAAGCTTTCCTTCGGGAAAGAATTCAACCATAGATTAGCATTGCCTCCCAATGAGAAAGGAAACAAACTAAGCTTTATAGTGTCATCTGGCACACCATTGATCTTCACAGTGTTGCAAATCTCGTTGAATATAGTCAGATGTTCATATGGACTTTCATGAGATAGTCCATTAAATTGGTTGCTCTTCACCAATTGTATCAAAGCCGGTTTCACCTCCATATTTGTAGCATTGACCCTCGGCCTCGCAATGTTGTTAAAGTGATGAGGGCCAACAATAGTGGTGTAATCCGCTAGAGTGCGTATGCCATTATTTTCTCCAGCCATCTCTTTAGTACTCTGGTCAGATTCTTCTGGTGAGGGTTGTAAAAGTGTCTGGAGAAGGAAATAATTCTCTAAATGTTCGGATTCTCCTTCTCCATCTACTCTCGTCCAATCCTTCAAGAAGAGGTTCCGATGTTTTCTTGCTTCTAGTTCGGATTATACCCTGCATACACAAGAAAACAAAACCCTAAAAAGCACTTTTAAAATAAAAATAAATCAAGTCAAAGCTAATCAATAATAAATGGTAAGACCAAGTATCGTTTCCCAAGAGACTCACGGCCTAGACATTCATGTGGGTTCTTGATTAATTAAGACTTGTAAAATAAATCATAGTGTTTATAATGCAGAAAATAAATATGAATTCAAGTGTTGATCAATTGACTTGAAGAATGCACAGGTGATTGGTGTATAAAATATGGAATGATTATGTTGTTGGGGATTCCGACTTATCCTATCCACTCTCATCTATTTATGAATTCATCTTCTTCATTAATGTTAATGTCACTTTCTAATTTACCTCAAACCCGATGTCTCGGTGAAGAAAGCCTACTCTTAATTACTAGATCACAATGCCTTGTATCCCCAGTAATTAATTATGCATTACATTCGCACAGAAGCTTAAAGGCAACCAACCCTCCTATCCCAATGTCTAGGTAATATTGCTTTTGGGAGAGTGATGAGTCACCAGTTTTCATTATACACTTAGCTTTCAACACCATATTTTGCTAGTGAAGTGTGTTTAATTCTCTATTTTTATCTCATTTTCACTATTTGGGCTTAATTTCAAGACTAATTCTTATTTTAATTAATTTGAATTATTTGGGCTTAATTATTTCAATCATTATCTGCAGGACAATCACTGTTTGAAAGTTATAGACAAAGGGTTTGCTCCTCTTACACAGAACCGAACAGCTAGAGAATGTCTTGACCGAACGGTGTAGCTTGCAAAGAATGACCAAGCTCTACTGTACCGAACGGCAGCGATCGAACGGTCTGAGGACAAAAGCATGACGAACGGTCTGTTGAAGTCTGCACGAAACGAGCTGAGAAAGCCTTGCTGGAAGCCTCCACCGAACAGTCAACTACCAGTTGAGCACTGTTGAATAGAATGGTCGACCATCATAGAACTGAACAGTCTGTGGACGCATATACCGAACGGTCTGTGAAAGCTTACACTTAATGGCCGAACACTAATGAACCGAACGACAATAACCTGTTGTTTGAGAGTGGATGACCGAACAGTCTTGTGAAGACTGCATAGTACAGAGCGAGCCTGTAGAGCATTGCTGAATGACCGAGCGGTCTGAGCCTTAAGCACCGAACGGTCAGATGTAGTAACCAAAGGAACAACAATAATGTTGGATGCACATTCTAGGACTTCAAGAGGGTGGCCACATCAGTATTAGAGTTTAATTTCATTTTGGAATGTCATTGGGTCATACCTTAGGACTTTGGGCCCAATTGTAGGTCATTTTGTAGGACAAGCCCATTAGGAGGGCATTTTTGGTCTTCTGGTTTGTATAAAACCCTAAAAGCAGATTTCTCTACAAGTCTTCCCGCCGGCATTTAGTTTTCTAGGGAGCATCTTCTTCCTCCTCCCCCTTTGGGGAGCTTTAGGTTTTTATTCCTTTTCAATTTCATGCATTGAATCTTGTTTGTAGTGCAATTTAATAGTTGAAATCGTTATTGCGTTCAGTTCCCGTTCATTTCCTTTTATTAAGCTTTGCCACGCTCGTTTCTTCTTCGTTATTGTTCACTTTCTTCTTCATTGCTGCGTTTTGGTTTTACGTTCACTGTTCATTTCGTGTTTAAGTTCATGTGGTGCATTTTCAATTCAGCCGCTGTTACGTTTTCTACATTTTACTCTTTATTTGCTAGAGTTCGGTTTTCACTCTTTCAATTGCGTTCTCGTTGTTGTTCTTGATTTAGAATTTACATTTTGAGTGTCTTCGTTAATTATGTTTCTATTTCTTTAGAGACCGTTCGATATTAATGTTATTACCGTTCGGATTCCTTTTTGACCGTTCGGCTTTTACTTCTGCTATTCAATTTACATTCCACCGTTCGATCACTACTTCAGACAGTTCGGTCCTTCATAGCACCGTTCGGTTTTAACACGTATTGTTAGAACCGTTCGGTTTTCTGCTTTCATTCAATGCTTTCCATTTTGTTTGGTTGTCTTTAATTTCCAGTTCTAATTTATTTTAATTATACTTGCAAAGACACTTTCAAACTCCCCCCTGCGTGTTTGACCTAAGTTTCGAACCACATTTGGTCCTTGAGAGACGACCTAGGAGTCACTTCCTAGTATTATACTACATTCTTTATTGCACATCAAATTTGTATGGGCCACGACAGCCCCATCAAATTTTGGCGCCGTTGTTGGGGACCAACGGTTCGGTCTTAGGTCTTTTGTTGTTGGGGCCCATCAAAACAGTGGTTGCACCTCTCAACTTGAGCTCAACGGTGGTGCTCAGGCGTGAAATAGTGGTTGCACCTCTAAATTGGCGCTCAACGCCCCAAAATGACGCTCAGCGCTATATGTGATTCTTCTATGTGCTACCTTTCCAGCCTTTCCTGACTCCAACTCCTTGCTACTTCAACTTCTTCATCCAATTCATTTTAATTCCTGTCAAAACAAGGAAAACTAACTATACAACCAATAATACCACCTTCAACTCTCTTATTCTCACAACTTAAGTATAAAAATAACGGTATTTCAACCGTTATCAGCCTACAGCAATCTCGAACAATATGTTGAAAGTAACAAGAATTGACTCAGCAATGATGCCCTACTGTGTATTCATCTCCAAGATCCTAATTCATTTTGGAGTTAACTATGTGAGTGAGTCAAGCGAGTTATACGGCAGAACCAGCTTGATTAGAAGATCTGCCCTACGTAAGATGGGCATGCAGCACACTCCAAATGGATGTTCAAAAGTGAGTATGTCGAGGAAGATGAAGAAGCAGGAGGATCTTCTTCTATTCCATACAACGCAAGATCAGAATTTGAAAGAACCTTACTAAGAGAAATAAGGTCTCTCAAAATTATGTACCAGAGAACAAGAGATGATGTTACTGAAATAAAAGAGCATCTGATTTTTGAAAATCAGAATGAAGAAAGAGCAGTTGAGGAAGAATCAGATGAAGAAGGTAGTACACCTGATGAGAGCGCTACAATTGAAGAAGAGGAAAGTGAGGATGAAAATGTTGCTGAGGAAAGTAACAGTGACATGCTTCTTAGGACATACCTTAAGAAGAAAAATAAGAAAAAGAATTAAGAAATTAATAAATTTGTAGTGTTGTGTTTTGATCGTAGTGTTTTCTATGTTTCTTTTGTATTGTTGGCTTTATATGGCATTTTTGTCTTGTTTTAATCTGAGTGTAATTCATGATTAAATTTCAATGAAACCAGAGTTTATGTTTAACTCAATCTGTGTATGAAAAATTATATCTATGATTGAGTAAAATTGATAGAATTATATCGATTACACTATATGGTGTATACAATGTGTTACATTTTACTATTACATTCATATCTTTGCATACTCACACATTATCTGTGATAATTACTATAATATATTGATTCTAAAATGCTTTATCTAGAAAGACCATGAAAGGTTTTGCAAGAACATTACTTGCTGGCTAGATGAAACTGGAAAATCAACAATATGCTATAGCAAGAAATCGATTATGACTGGATTCAAATCGCTTGAGTATCAACAAGGGTTTGAAGATTCCAAACTTGGAATATCTAATATCTTTAAATCTTGTTTTATATACTGTTGATTGTTTATTCTTCTTATATCTCTTTGCTTAACTGATATACATATTTTGAGATAATAAGGGATTAAATTGTTTTTTGCTGATTGAAAATATATCAACTTTTGATCTGATATTACTGTTACATATCTTCTTTGATACATTACTTGGAATATGCTTTTACATGCTCTGGTATATACTCTGATTACTACATTGTGCATTTGTGTTTTGAGATTGAAACATGCATAATGATAAGGGGAGTATTGCATATTATTGAACTGTTTTACATGTCTTCAATTAAGGGGGAGAATATCCTAAATCATGTAAATAATATTGTTAGGGGGAGCATCATAAAATGTTTATATCTGATGCATCTATATTGTGCTTGATTATCTATGTATCAATTACAATGTGCTTACCATTTTTTCTAATGCCCAAAGGGGGAGAATTATCATGTTTCTGTAATTGGTTGATAATCTGTATTGATTTGTGTAACATGGTTGATTATTAGTCATGGTTATCATAAAAAAACGGGGGAGATTGTTGAGATTGTTGATAGGGGGAGCACAGGTTTAGCTTAACCCACAATCTTAGTGATATCTAAGTTTATGATGATGACAACACATAATTAATAACACATGTGTATTCTGTGTTACATGTTTTATGTTTACATGTTATATGCTTTTCCTTAATGTGATAAATCTATTAAAACATATCTAAGAACATGTTTCTGTTGTTCATTGCATATTATTGTGTGAAATATGTGATTTTATATGTGTATGCATGACATATGTTTTTGGAAAAGGAAAGTCACAAGCACTATGGTTGAACTTTAAATGTGTGGCAAAATCATAACGGTTGAAAATACTGTTATTTGTGATGTAATTTTGAAACTAAATGCACTCTTTTTTTCTTAGAAATTTGCTTAAAATCATGTTTTCTTTTAAGTTGTGTGAATAAGAGAGTTGAGGTTGAATTTGATGGTTTTATGACTAAATTCCCTTGTTTTGGAAGGAAATGAGATAATATGGAAAGCAGAGATGAAGTGTCGTGGAGATGGAGCTCAGAAAGGCCTTTAAAATCACCACAAGAAGGAGTGCTCAAAGCTTGGGCGCCCTTTTTGGAGACTTGAGCGCAGAAGAGTGTCGCTCATCGCTCGGGCGCCCCTTATGGGGCGCTTGAGCGCTAGAAGCACGAAGCTTGGGCGCTCTTTCAGAGGCTTAAGCGTAGGGAACCATCGCTCACCGCCAAGGCGCCCTAAGTGGGGCGCTTGAGCGCTAGTGACACGGGCTTCGGCTTTGTTTCTGTTCTGTTTTCGCTCTATTTAAAGGACCCAAATGTCCTAGGTTTTGTATCTTTGGTTGGAGGAGCACAACAGCACATTCTTTCACCCTTTGGAGGCGGATTTGGATGCGGGAGCTTCCATCTTCTACTTTTAGGGCTTTTCTATCTGATTCTTCTCTATTGTTCATCTAGTTTCACCATGTCTATGGTGATCTAAACTGTTTGTTGTTGGGGGATGATGTAACCTTGTGAACTCTAATGTATTTGAATTGATTCTTAATAATATATTCTTTTTCATTAATTGTTAGCGTAATTCATCTGTGATTATTACATGCTTTGTTTAACTCATTCATAGTGTGATGTATGAATTGCATGAGTGTCGGGAGGTTCCTTACAATTCAGGTTCTTGTTGAATTACTACCAAAAGTAATATTTCTCAGGGATGAGGGTATGAGTCTTGGTCATCTTAAAGCTCGTGATCTTCACATTTTAATTACTAGGAATGCTAGGAATTGTATGAAATGTGATTGAGGACAGGCTTATTTCGCCGAAGGATCGGGTTTAAGTGATTTAGTGAGTGACGTTAACATTAATGCATAAAGAAGAATTCTTATATACATGAGAGGGAACTTGGTGAAATCTAACCCCAACAACATACTCGTCTCATATTAAACAACATCCGTTCATCATTGTGCTATTCTACTATTGATCAAACTGAATTCATATTTAATTTTCTATCTTTGCATATGAAACCATTGATCTCGTTTTCTTTAAGTTTTAATTAATCGAGTTATCACACAATTGTCTAGTGCCGAGAGTCCTTTGGGACACGATATTTGGTCTTACCATTTTATATTACTTGTGCGATTCGGTACACTTGCCGATTCATCAACAAGTTTTTGGCGCCATTGTCGGGGACTCACGGTTTAAACTATTTTATTTGTGTGATTCTTGATTAACTTTAACTTTATTTTTATTTTTATTTTTTATCTTAATTTTAATTTGTCTTTAGTGTCAGTTGTTTTGGTTTTTGTGCTAACAGTGTTTTCTAGGGTTTTCTGTCTAGTTTTTGCAGTAAAAGCGTAAAATGAAGAAGAAACTTGAGTGCAGAAACAAATTCAACTTTGAAATTGTAAAGAAACTAAGTTCAATACATGAAAATGGGAATGAAAGCAAAACCTAAACCTCCCCCAAGGTGAGGAGGAAGAAGAAGAAGCTCTCAAGAACTGAAATTCTAAGTGGCGGCTGGGAAAGTTCTAGAGAAATATGCTTTTAGGGTTTTATATTAACCAAAAGACCAAAAATGTCCTCGTAATGGGCCTCTCCTACAAAAAAACCTAAAATTAGGTCCAAAGTCCTAAGTAAAAATGAGATTGAAATACAATATTGCTGTGGAAAATGGAGAATGACGTGGCCACATTCTAGAAGTCCAAAATATGCTTCCAACACTGATGTTGAGTTTCTCTAGTCACCTTAACTGACCGTTTGGTCATGAATAGATCAGACCGTTCGGTTCATCGATGCTCTGTAGGCTCAGAAAATGGTGTGCAATGGTCTTCACAAGCCGTTCGGTCAAGAGCAATTGCTGAGACCGTTAGGTTCTTTGGTGCTCGTCCATTTAGTGTAGGCTCTCAACAGCTGTTTGGTATGGGCTTCAACAGACCGCTCGGTCTAGCACATTGTCAGACCGTTCGGTCATGAAGGGCTCAGACAAGTTGTATGCCGTTTGGTTCATCACTATATCAGACCGTTAGGTCAGCATGCTCTACATATTTCACTGATAATTCGGTGCAACAGTGATTAGGCCGTTCGGTATAGCCTTCACTAGACCGTTCGGTAAAGCCTTCAGAGGACCGTTCGGTCATGTCTTTGACAAACCGTTCGGTCAAGTCTTTGACACAGACCGTTCAGTCAAGAGTCCAGTCAAACCTTTTCTCAACTCCTCAAACAATGACTGTCCTGCACATATGATTGAAATAATTAAGCCCAAATAATTCAAATTAATTAAAATAAGAATTAGTCTTGAAATTAAGTCCAAATAGTGAAAAAGAGATAAAAATGGAGAATTAAACACACTTCACTAACAAAATATGGTGCGAAAAGCTAAGTGTATAATGAAGAATGGTGACTCATCAAAATAGACCACACTTAGTCTTTTGCACTCCTGGGCAAAATCAAGACGCAGAACAAGGAACCATTCTAAATACATCAAGAGTGTGACACAATCTTTAGGAAATAAAAAGAAAAAGACGCCAAAGACACAAAGCAGATTTACACAATCCCCAATGATTCTGAAAAAGGAAAGGAGTAGACAACATCCAACACAGAGATAAACAGAGGAAACAAATACTCATGGTAGTTATCCAAGCAATTCCAAAACATGGTAACATAATCAATCAGCTTAAGAGGTGAATCCAAAAGCAAAAAAACCTTACAGATGCACTATCGTGTTTCTCTCAAGTGTATAAGGTAAGCAATGTCAACTCAATGCACTCAAGAAAGCAAACACAAACAGACTTGGCAAGCCTCTAATATCAACACTCAAAACATATGCATGTTCAAATCAAAAGGTCTTTTCATGGATATAATGGGGCCAAGGAAAAGGGAGGATATAATGTGGATGAGAAGCTACAAACCAAAAAGAATAGAGGAGCAATGGGGAACAAGTGAATATGCAATGAAATCACACCCGAAACCTCTACTTCAATCCTCTTCTTGACTCCATTATTCAAATTTTTTTTATTTTTTCTCATTTTTCTCTACATTTTTTTTCTCATCTTGTCTCTTTTCTTTTCTCTCTTTTTAGAACACAATTGTAAGAGACAAGATGCATACATATATACAAAACAACGAAGAAGAGGAACCAACTAGCCAATTCATCAAAATCCCCCCAAGAAGACCACACTTGTTCCCAAAACACTTCCAAAGCTCCAAAATTCCCTAAGGCTAAGGTGATCATGGTTTTTCACTTAAGGGTGATTAATGAGCTTGAAAACAAAGAACAGGGGAAAAACATAGGCTCAAAGGGGTTATCAAAGGATCAAAACAAGGGAGGCTTATTTGGCTGGAGAGGCTCAAGAACAAAATTGCCTTTATCACTTCAAAACATGCATATCAATCAATAATCTTCAAAAGAGTCAAGCCAAGGCATGTGTGCAAGCAATCAAGAGACATATCACACAAGAAAGAACATAAAGTGGCTCAAATCTCACACAGGGTAATAGTCACAATCAAATCAACCTCTCAAACATCATACTCATCTTCCTAAGCAAAGAAAAACAAGAATTTCAAACCATAAGTATCAATCGAGTGAAGTGAAAGACGAGTCTACAACTTAAACAAAATCCAGAATTGAAGAGAATCATGAAAAACTGTACACAATACACAAGCTTAAAACAGAACAAAAAAAACCTAGAAAAGAAATATTATAACAAAGAAAACAAAAACTAACAAAGAAAAATCAAAATCTCCCCCAATAAACCACACTTAAACTACACAATCCTCAATGTGTCATAAGCATAAGATCAGAAATCAAAACAGTGAACAGATCATGGACAAGTGCAATAAAAGTAGGGAAATGGGGAGAAGGGAAAAGAAAACTCCCCTGAGTCATGGTGGCAGTTGCCAATTTTGGACTAGCAGGGCGATGTTTTCCACTACTAGATCCAGCAAGGAAGTGTTGAGGAAGAATTGCTTCATCCTCCAGATTTGATCTAGTAGGGAAATGTCTTCCACAGCTGGATCTAAGAAGCAAAGATTGTTGATGAGCGGGTTCAGCCGGTGCCTGTTGATACTCAAGCTGTTTTGTAGACTCGCACCTTGTCTTCCACCGTGGGTGTTTTTTGATCAAATTTATGTGTACCTCCTGCAACATGGTTAGTGCAATGTGGCTCCAAAGAAATGACATGCAGGGGTATAACACCCAATTCCAGTGTAACAGGCTGACCCTCAGATATACCCTCAGAACATGAATCAAGTTCAAATTTAGAAGCAATATCAACAACAGACTCAAATTCATGTTCAGTGCATGGAGAATTAAAAGCATGCTCATAAACAATATAATCATCAACATACCTATCAACTGCATAATCATGAACAACATAATCATCAACAACATAATCAAACTGAGGTATGTTTACCTCCACTTCCCTAAATATGGTTGAAGTGGTGGAAGATGATGATGGTCCACCTATCTCAAAAGTGTTTCCCATATCTGCCTGTTCCTTAAAATCTTCATCAGTCTCCTTAGATGCAAGAGTGGGGACATAAGAGGGTTGGAAAGTAGGTGGCGTAGTAGTAAGCTCATGACTCTGCTCCCCATCGCTTATGTGGATGACACTGATATCTTGAAACTGTTCCTTATTAAGCTGAGTGGCCATCTGCCCCATCTGATCAGTCAAGCTCTGGTCTCTTGCATGAACTGAATGTTCTGCATGGCCATTTGCCTCAATAACTCTTCCAATGTAGGCTTAGAAGTAGAAGGCTAAGGAGATATTTGGGCAAGAGCATCATGTTGCTGACTCTGGTATTGCTGCACTGGTTGAGGCATACAAGTATCCTAAAATGATGGTTCTTGATATTGATGTTGTTGTGGAGTACCATACCATCCCAGGTTAGGGTCATTCCATCCAGGATTGTTGTTGTAACCATACTGAGTAGGGAAGAATTCATCCAAGAACAATCTCCTAAGATCTTCCCAAGAGGTGATGGATCCTGGAGGAAGACAATACAACCAATCCCTTGCTACTCCTTGTAATGAGTGCGGAAATGCCCTTAAGAAGATGTGATCATCAAGGACATGTGGAGGTTTCACTGAAGAGCAAATGATGTGTAACTCCTCCAAATGTCTATGTGGTCATTCACCTGCAAAACCATGAAACTTAGGCAGCAAATGTATCAGTCCAGAGGTGAGAACGCAATGAACATCATCCTCATTAAGTGAAACTGGCTCCCAAAAAGCACTCTCAGGAGTTGGAGGATGAGCCATATTGTTCTCAACATAGAAATATGCAGAATATACATCACAATCAGAGTAACATGTAGAAGGAGAATCATAATCATAGGCATTGGCAGAAGAACTAGTATTTACATAACCAAAGTAGGTAGACATGCAGAAGGAAGGGGAAAAGGAAGAATGCAGTAAAAATATGCAACTAAAGCTATCTAAATGAAACACACATGACAACACACAAAAAACAAAACAACACACTCACAACACAAGACAAAACACAACACACACTAACACAACAAAAGACCTAAGACCGAACCGTTGGTCCCCGGTAATGATACCAAAATTTGATGGGGCTGTCGCGGCCCATGCAAATTTGATGTGCAATAATAATGCAGTATAGACTAGGAAGTAACTCCTAGGTCGTCTCTCAAGGATCAAATGTGGTTTGAGTCTTAGGTCAAACACGTAGTAGGGGGGTTTGAAAGTGTTTTTGCAAATAGAAATGAACTAAATTGAAACTGGAATTTAAACATAACTAAACAAAATTGAAAGAATTGAAGTAAATATGGAAAACAGTAAAATCCGAACGGTCCTTCACAAGGCCAAACGGTCCTGTTCACAATGCCGAACAGTTCTAACAACAACTGTGTTAGAGACCGAACGATTATGCTCACAAGGCCGAACGGTCCTGACGAGGAAACCGAACGGTACGAAGAAACAAGCAATGGAAATGAGAATGGAAAACTAAACAAGAAACGAAGACAATCCGAATGGTATCAATGAAAAATCGAACGGTAATTTCAGTAAATGCAGAAACAGTAACGTGCAAAATTTAAAACGCAACAGAAACAAAAATGCAGTGAATTAAACGCTGGAACAGTGCAGCAAAACGAAACTTAAACAGTAGAATGTGAATTTGCAATTGGAAAATGCACCAGAAATAGAAAACGCCAGTGAACAGTAAAATGACGAACTACAACAGTAAAGAGGACGAAATGAACAGTAGAACGCAACAATGAACAGTAAAAAGACCGAATGGGAAGAAGAAATGAGGAAATGAATAGTAGAAAACCGATTGGCAGCAGCAAATGAACAGTAAAAGCGTACAATGAAGAAGAAACTTGAGTGCAGAAACAGATTCAACTATGACATTGCAAAGAAACTGAGTTCAATACATGAAAACGGGAATGAAAGCAAAACCTAAACCTCCCCCAAGGGGGAGGAAGAAGAAGAAGAAGCTCCCAAGAACTGAAACTCTAAGTGGTGGCTGGGAGAGTTCTAGAGAAATCTGCTTTTAGGTTTTTATACTAACCAAAAGACCAAAAATGTCCTCCTAATGGGCCTGTCCTACAAAATGACCTAAAATTAAAATTAAAATTAAGATAAACTACAATAGTTAAGGATATTCCATTAGTAATGAAAAAAGAGGTTGAGGGGATCCGTATATGTGGTTCAGGTTGATCAGAAGGTGCAGAAATAGCTAAAACTGAATGCGGAAAGTATGGAAAAACATCTCATAATGTATTTAACCATAAAATCAATTATGCTTCTGCGGAAGTATCTACTCGTTACGGAATCTCAGGTGTCAAAGTGTGGATTTCATATAGTAAAAAAAAGGGGGGACGTGCTATATCTGAAACGTACGAAATTTAGTAAATATTGTAAAGACAAATGTAGTAGGGGTTGCAAACCAGACGGAACAAAACTTGGTTTTGGAAGATATGGCACTCAAAGTTGTAGAGCTGGGCGTCTTTCATATCGAGCCACTGAAGCAGCACGTCGGGCTATAATCGGACACTTCCATCGTGCTATGAGTGGACAATCCCGAAAAAATGGTAAGATATGGGTAAGAGTTTTCGCAGATATCCTTATTACCGGGAAACCTACAAAAGTAAGAATGGGAAGAGGAAAACAAAATCCTACGACTTGGATTGCTTGTGTGTCCACGGGATAAGTCCTATTTGAAATGGATGGTGTGAGTTTGTCAAATGCTCGACAAGCCGCTACATTAGCGCCACATAAACCATGTTCGTCAACCAAGTTTGTTCAGTAGTCGTAACGTAATTGGTTAGTGGGGAAAAACCAGGCCGAAATTCAAAATATTTAGGCGAAGGGTTTGTTCCTGAACGAGGGAAGTGGAAAGACACTAAGGGAGAGGGATATACTCCTTTTTTTTGAATCGCCGAAATTGTACGACTGTTCCAGGCGTACGACCCGGATACGTGACGATTTTTTTCACGTACTTTTTCCTGTGATTGTATTGGATATTAATCTTTATGATCACAAGGTGGTGCTTGGGCAAATCTTCTCTGATTACGTTCAGACGTGACAGGGAAGCCAGGAGGGAGGTTTAGGGACATAGCCGACCTATGCATTCCCCATCCAGCACTTAACCGACGAAAGAGAGGGGAACACAGCCCCCGCCGCCATATGAGTCGGAGACTATTATAGTTTGACTCTTGTGGTAAATTCCATATGTCTTTTTTTTGTTTTGGCGATAATAACTTATGGGAGGGTGAATCCTAGGTTCCACCACAAGAAAGAAGGACAATGGGTAGTTCCCTACGAGGAAGTGCTGCCCAAAAGGGACTACTCTACATCGGCCGGGATTGGACACTAGTCCTTCAAGTCTTCAAAGATCGGATTCAATCGATTATTCGCATTCAACTTGAACAATTCTTGTGACAATAGAAGGAACTACTTCGTTCCCTTTCTCAAAGGCAATAGGAAGATATCGATTTCGAACAAAAAAAAAGGCAATCTCGAGTACCATCGACAGAGTCAGGAACGGACAAGCAAAAGGCGCGCTAATCAAATCCTCTCTTTCAACTCTATCCCTTCTTAGTCCTAGCTAACCAAGCTCATTCCCAGCTCCCTATGAGCTCAGAGTCGCTAATGCTAAGAGGAAGAAGAGCAACTTCCATCATTTCCAGAGTAACAAGGGAAACCGAACCGTTAAGTCGAGTCCTTTTCTTCCCCACTGCTTCGACTTTATTCATACACTTGTCAGCTTTGTTAGCGAAGGCAAGGTGTGAAACGTTGTCTCCACTTCTCATGAAACGAAGGAGACTCGATCAGTATAAGGAATCTTTCTCGAGCTCAGGTATGGGCGACTCGGTCACATGTGCTCGACTGAATATGTAGCTACGGAACTGCTAAATCCCTCGTGAGACTCCAGTTCCGGTCAATCGTGTTTGTCAGCCTTCATCACCACTGCTTTGGCGACCCGGCTGAACGAATGCAGTGACGCGACTTGTGTTTCGAGGGGTTTTCCGAAGTGGAACCTATCAAGTTCAGTCTATGAATCCACAGTGGGACGTTCTCAATCCAAAGTGGACTTTTGGGACAAAGCCTAGACCAAAGGTGCCTAATATAATAGCGTAGGGAGACTAATTGGGTAGCGAATCCCATACTCAGCGAAACCAAGCCTCGGGTGGTAGCCTAATCGAAGAAGTTTAGCTTGTGCCCAAGCCCACCTTTTTATAAAATCTCAACGTGGGATAGAGGGGGTTTAGAACCCTCGCATTAGGCTTTCGAGTTCCCTGTTTGAGAGAGCTCCTTTACTTGGGCTTTCGACGCTTATAGGCTGTGGTATAGTTCGTACTCGTATCAAGCTGTGGTCTCCGTCTCTTTCTATTATTAGTAGGTAAGGGCATTCAGTGAGATAGAAACCTATTCCCTTTATGACTTAAAACAAGCTCACCTCCGCATTTGGATTCCTATTAAGGGCAAGAGTGAGACTTTTCTATTCCTACTAAAGGAAAGAGAAGAGTGACTTAGCTACTAGAGCAGAAGGCCAAAAGGAATCCTTTACTTACCTCTAGGAAAGATCTCTTTACTTACGACTCTTGAACTTTAAGGTGGGCGGGAAGGAGATATTCACTTACTTAGAGCCTGTTGGAGCCTTCGGAACCTTTACATCTATAGGGGCTCCACAAGAGGGAAGAGAGAGATAAAATGAAGACTATTCGCCGAGAGGGAATTAAAGCAACTTATTGACCCAAGGGGGGGAATATAATGTGGTAAGGGCTAAATAGAGTATAGGGGGAAAGGAAGAGATTGAACCCCCTATCTATAAAGATTAGAAGTTATATTCCAAACCTTGCTTTTCTCTAGAATTGATAATCTCTCCTAAATGTTCCTCTCCTCTGATTACAAGCAAGATTTACTAAGATAAGAATTGGAGAATCTATAGAGCTCAAATTCAAGGCTTGCTGTGAGGCCTGCATGCAAGTCTTGAATAGATATTTTATACACTCAAAAATATATATATTTAGAATCTCCTTGCAGCAAGCGTTGTTTTCTCTTTCGATCCTTAGGAGCGGAGTAGCTCGACCAGAGGGAGAGGAGTGAAGTAGCCCTTACTCAACCGAAAAAAAGAATATGTCTTCAGCGATTCTTTCTTTAAAGTGAAAGCGCAGATCGAGGCTTGTCGAAGATAAGGGACTCGACTTCCCCTACCTTATTAAGTTAAGGACTTCCCAACTAACCTAGCGGAAGAAAAGGGCAAGGACCTCTTAATAGAAATATGTCTAGGTCACTTCCAACAACAACTAAAGCTATTTCTTACTGGTGTGGATTCTCTACAAGTACTAGAAACGATGGGATCTCTACAACTTGTTCCACAAACTCCAACTACTAGAAAGGCTGAAACTGACTCCAATCAGTAAACTACCATCCATGAGCCGATACCATCGAGTTATCGGCCAACAAGGTTCGATGTAATTAAAAGGTCCAGTCTTTCATCCTCTTATGCTACTTTTCGTCCTTATTGAGGTGAGGGGAACCATTCAGATGGAGTTCCAGGGATGGGATTAATGGCACATTAGTTCCTCGGGATCCATCTCCACTAACCAAACTCAAACTAGCCTTCCTCCATTCACTAGCAATGAGCCCATTGGGCTTGACCCCTGCTCTTTGATCCACAAAAGCTACTGAAAGTCCTAATCGAATAGCCATCTATTCCAGTCCGGATCGAGGAGCCAAACAACCAACTAGCTGATATCCTTAACTGCAAAACTGCTCCGAGTGGTTAGCGAACTATTGAAGTAGATAAGTTCCAGTCCACATTGAGGAGCCAACCCCAAGCAAGGTGAAGCAGAAGCAGCAGCTCTTTTTGAACCCATTTTTTTACCTTGGGGACGAAAACAAGCTCAAGAAAAGCATCTTTTCGAGGTAGGCGGAAGGTCTTCTTTTAACTTCAGAGCACCACCGAGAACAAATGATGGAAATCTTTCGGAATGCACATGTCACCCCAGACATTTCACCCAAGAGATTGGCCAAGTTAGTGGGACAAATTTTGGCTCAGCTTCAACCTCGTGAGAAGTGATTGCTCAAGTAGCAAAAGAGATTTTAGGATAAATAGGTACCATATCATATGTGTAATGAAAACGGACATGACACAGCAAGTTGCTAGTATAACTAGTTCACAAAGGGGTCTGAAAGGTTTTTAGTTAAGACTGGTCGGGGCGGGCTCTGGACAAGAAGAATCTACATCGATCACGATGCGAGCAACAAGGTAATGGTGTCCTCGACCAAGCCGAAAGATAGATCTCATCACAACACTTGCTTTCCCTAAACTATCTATCCTTAGAAGTAGGGCGAGAAAGAAATAGGGAATTCTCTAATCCGATAGCCTTACAACAAACAAGCTTGCTTAACACACTAGCTTTTCATTCCGACTTCAAATCTCTTAGAAGTTAAAAACAAAAAAACAAAGCGCATCGCTCTCACGCTCATCAGTAAAGTTAGTTATTCGCCTTTTCTAAACGAGTGTTGTGTAGTAATAGACTTGCTTACTGTAACCGCAAAGAAAGAACGATTCTATCTATTTATCCATAAGGGCGTTTGCTCCTATCCTTATCAGTCGAGTTACTTCATACCTTTCTCACGGTATAAGTTAGGACTTCGCTTCCGAAAAGATCGATTTTTGACTCTGATTCACCAGCATCCACTACCGGAAGGAATTGCCTCAATTACCGCCTGCTCTTATTCCCATCGATATGCCCAGAAACAAGAACTTTCTCTCATGCCCTTTACCTTAAGCCTAACAAAGATAGAATGTTTCACTTGCCCTAATGGCTCGTAAAGACTCTATCTCTACAATCGCCTTCTCTTTCCTTTTCATTAGAAACAAAGCGATCCACTTTCATAACTAATATGGCGTAAAAGAAAGGAGTTTTTGTATTCGTTCTGACTTTCGCTCGCAAAGGAACAAGATCTGGATTTGACTAGGGCGAGCGTAGTTTACTATGCGAGTGAAGAGATTGTTGCGAGCTAATAGCGAGTGGACTTTGCCCCTACCCTTTCTTTAGACTTGCAGTAAAGCTGAACAAGTTTACTCAGCTTGCACTTGAGCTTGAAGCCTTTTTTTAAATCCTAAAGTAGCATTCAAAAATCCCCAAAGCTACAATAAAGCCGAGACTACAACCGCTACTTGCCTCCCATAACCTTCTCTTGCAAGAAGAAGAGTTTGACTTGGACAACTTCATGATATGAAGAGCCTTTAAATGAAGAACGCCCTACTAATACAAATCAAGGAGAGGAAAGGACTCAAGATCCCGAGACAACAACGGGTGAAGTAAATAATAGAAGCCTTTCATCCCAACATCGGGCTTGATATACTTTCTCTTCCATTTATTGATATAGAGATTCTATTTATTTTTAGGCCATGAAGAACAAGAGAGGAGAACGGGGAGGTCAAAGTGACGAGACACCGGGATCACGTCGCCTTACGACACCAATCATAGTCAATTCTGATGAGGAGGAGGAAAGTCAAGGGGATGGAAATTGATCAGCCTTAAAGGAGGGGACACATGAAGGAGAGGAAGCTGGAAATGAGGACAAAGAAGAAGACGAAGAGAGTTCAAACTCTCTTTTTTTAGTTCTGAGGATTCAACGAGCTTACCTTATTATTCTATTAGAGAAAGGGAAGATAATCCATAAGATCTAGTTCTCTAATGTTGATTCTGAATCTGGTTGAGGGGATCCGTATATGTTGTTCACGTCGATCAGAAGGCACAAAAAATTTGTTGATGAATCGGCAAGTGTACCGAATCGCACAAGTAATATAAAATGGTAAGACCAAATATCGTGTCCCAAAGGACTCTCGGCACTAGACAATTGTGTGATAACTCGATTAATTAAGACTTAAAGAAAACGAGTGATGAATGTGACAATTGGATAACCTTTTGGGACTTCAAGAGAAATGTGACATCAATTTTATTTTAAGCTAAAAAGGGGGGAGTGAGCAGCCACCCACGTGGGGGTCTCTCTCGGTTTTCTCTTCCAGCAACTCTCAGTTTTTATTCTTTTTCTTTTCTTAGAGAATAGGTGCTGGAATGAAACACGGCGATAGAGAAAGAGCTCCAGCCGCCACACTTGCTTTGTTGTCTTTTTGGCTGGGAACATTTTCATTTTGGAAGAAAGAAAAAAAAAAGTGTGAATGTTGTTACGGTGGAATGAAAAAGCTTCACTTTAATTTTATGTTGCTGAATACCAATTGCCCTTTTCATTTTGTTTGGTTCATGCATTTTTTTTTATTGAAGTTTTTAGTCTATCAATTAAGGAGCAACTACAGAAGCGGTGATTAATGAAGTGTTGATTTCATTTGAAGTAGCTCCAAGCAGTGGGCACGGTGATGATTCATGGAGAAAGGTGTGCACGGGAATTAATTAAAAGCTCAAGTCTTTTCTTTGCTCGAAGGAGACACGGTGCATTTACATTTTGTTCGCAGACGCTGATTCAATTGCACGGAATATTAATTGGTTTATTTTCTAGCAATGTCACGCACTTTTCATTTATATTTTATTTCAGCAATGCAAATTTTCTTTCTTTTTAAAAAATGGTAGACGGAATTTGGTGAAGCACATAGCTCACTTATTTTATTTTATTTAATTGTTATGCGTTTTTCTTTTTAGTGTCAATAACCATTGCAATGTGTATTTTCTGTTTTAGCTCAACGATGCATTTAAATAGCATTAGAAGTGTTTCTTTATTTTCCTGCATTTCCAATTTCCTCACTTGCTTTAGAGACCGTTCGGTCTCAATGTAGGACCGTTCGGTCTTCAAGCTTTGTCCATTTATTTCAATGTTTTCAATTATGTTTGGTTGTATTTAATTTCTAGTTTTAATTCAGTTTGTTTCGAATCACAAAAACACTTTCAAACCCCCCACTACGTGTTTGACCTAAGACTCGAACCACATTTGGTCCTTGAGAGACGACCTAGGAGTCACTTCCTAGCACTGTACTGCATTCTTTTATGCACAACAAATTTGATGGGCCGCGACAGCTCGCATCAACGAGATCATTGGTTTTAATATGAGATGAGTATGTTGTTGGGGTTAGATTTCACCAAGTTTCCTCTCATGTATGAAAGAATTCTTCTGTATGCATTAATGTTAACGTCACTCATTAAATCACTTAAACTCGATCCCTCAGCGAAATAAGTTTGTCCTCAGTCACTAGTTCATGCAATTCCTAGTATTCCTAGTAATTAAATGTGAAGATCAAGAGCTTTAAGACGACCAAGACTCATACACTCATCCTTGAGAAATATTACTCTTGGGAATAATTCAACAAGAACCTAATTGTAAGGAACCTCCCGGCACTCATGCAATTCATACATCATGTTAGGAATGAGTTAAACTAAGCATGTAATAAGCACAAATGAATTACTCTAACAATTAATGAAAAAAACATGTGTTATTAAGAATAAATTCAAATACATGAAAGTTCACAAGGTTACATCATCTCCCAATAACAAATAGAGTTTAGTTCACCATAGACATGATGAAACTAGATGAATAATGGAAAACTTGAGATAGCAAAACCCTAAAAGTAGTGGATGGAAGCTCTCGCATCCAAATCCGGTTTTAGAGAGTGGAAGAGTGTGATATTGCGCTGCTCCAGCCAGAGATACCAAACATAGGACGTTTGGGTCATTTAAATAGAGCGAAGACAGAACAAAAATAAAGCCCAGGCCCGTATCGTTGGCGCTCAAGCGCCCCACTTAGGGCGTTGATAATAGTTGAAAAACTGTTATTTTTATACTTAAAATTGACTTCAATTACGACCTTTATGACTTAGAAATTAGCTTGAACTCATGATTTTGTTGAATTTTTGGAAATAAGAGAGTTGGAATGGTTTTATGCTTGATTTCCTTGTTTTTGCAAGTTTTTAGATGAAATTGATGAAGGAAGTGAAAAGGGATAGAGATGGAATCAGAAAAGGACACAGAAAGTGCAAAAGAAGAGAAACCACAAGTACCACTCAGCGCAAATTACTGTTGAGCGGCACTCTCAAAGACCCGTTGGCACCGCTAAGGGGAGAAATGCCGCTGAGGGGAAGAATTGGTCACGCGCTATTACCGCTGAGCGGCACTTTTATGGGCTTGGGCCTAATTTTCTGTATTTTTTAAAATAGTATATAAGCTTTAGGACGTCCTAGGGTTGGTATCTTTGGCTGGGACG
The DNA here is from genome assembly GCF_016808095.1 of Vigna angularis. Classification (NCBI taxonomy): domain Eukaryota; kingdom Viridiplantae; phylum Streptophyta; class Magnoliopsida; order Fabales; family Fabaceae; genus Vigna; species Vigna angularis. The sequence goes on along the minus strand of NC_068971.1, from coordinate 29,528,968 downwards.
AAGCAAAAACGCACTATTTCACACCTTGGAGGATGATTTTGGATGCTAAGGCTCCTTTCTCAACTTTCTAGGGTTCTATCCTCCACTTTTCCATTGTATTTCATCTAGTTCACCATGAATATGGTGAACTAAAATTATTTTGTTGTTGGGGATGTAAATCCTTAGAAACTCTCTTGTATGGAATTTGTTCTTCAAGATCATTTTTATGATACATGCTTTCTTTCATTAATTGTTAGAGATATTCTTCTTTGCTCAAATGCTTGTGATATTTTATTCATGTATGGCATAAATCTTATGATTTGTAAGTATCACGAGATTTTGTACTCCTAGGGTTGGACGATTTGGGGATGTGACAGCTCTCCTCTTCTCTCCCTAGGATTGTTATTGAGAGATATCTTACAAACCACAATCTGGGGAATTCTTCCAACAGTATATTACAAACCTAGACATAGGAGTATGATGGTTGGTTGCCTTTAAGCTTCTGTTCACTATAATGCATTATTAATTGCTAGGGAGACAAGACAGTGTAAACTAGTGATTATGATTAGGCTTTCTTCGCCGAGACATCGGGTTTAAAGTAATTTAGAAAGTGGCATTAACATTAATGAAAAGAATGATGAATTTTTAAATACAAGAGAGTGGATAGGATGAAATTGATAAACCCCAAAAACATATTCATCCATATATTTCCATTCACGTGTTTTTTTTCTTCTTGCCCATTGATCATCACATGCATACATATTTACTTTTCAGTCTTTTGCATTTGAGACTTACAACAATTTGTTCATAAGTCTTAATTATTCAACAAAATCACACAATTGTCTAGGTCGTGAGTCCTTTGGGAGAACGATACTTGGTCTTACTAGGTTTCTTGCTTCATACGATTCAGCTACACTTGTCGAGGGTTAACAAGTTTTTGACTCCGTTTTCGGGGATCGAAGATTTGTTCATCAAGTTTTTGGCGCCGCTGCCGGGGACTCGTGGTTTGACTAGTCTATTTGTGTGATTTTTGATTATTTTTGACTTGTTTTGAATTTTGTTTTTCTGTTTTTATTTTCTGTTTTTATTCGATTTTTCTATTTTTATTTTTTTTATTATTTTCGGTTTTTATTTTCTACTTTTATTTCTTATCTTCTTATCTTTTCAATTATATCCTTTGATTATTTCTTCTATTTTCTATCTTTTTGTGCTAACAAAATTTTTCTAGGGTTTTGTTTTCTTGTGTATGCAGGAAGCAATTCTCACTAGAAGCAAGAAAACCTCAAAACCTCATAACCTCTTCTTGAAGGCCTGGACGAAAATCGAAGGAGGAGGAGAGTTCGAACTTCAAGATTACTATTCCCTTCTCCTGAGACACTCTTACAACCTTCTCCACAAAGGTCTTACCATAGCACTCAAAATATGACAAAGGAGAATAATGGTAGACGGACTCTTGCAGATTACACCATTGTGGTTGGCCCTCAACATTTTAACAGTATAGCAAGGCCGAGGGTCAATGCTGCAAACATGGAGGTGAAATCGGCATTGAAATAGTTGGTGAAAAGTAATCAGTTTAATGGGCTATCACATGAAAGCCCATATGAACATCTTACCACCTTCAATGAAACCTGTAACACCGTGAAGATAAATGGAGTGCCGGATGAAGCAATCAAGCTTAACTTGTTTCCTTTCTCATTGGGAGGCAATGCTAAGTTATGGTTAAATTCTTTTCCAGAAGGTAGTTTTACAGAATAGGAAGCTGTGGTTGCAAAGTTTTTGAATAAGTACTTCCCACAATCTAAAGTCAATAAAGGGAAGCAAGAGATCTCTTCTTTCAGACAAGGCATGGAGGAGACATTAGGACAAGCATGGGACAGGTACAAAAGCTTATTGAGAAAGACTCCCATGCATGGTTTTGATGAAGCAACAATAGTTCTACTTTTCCTTGGAGGTCTTGGCTCACAAACCAAGTTGATGTTAGATGCCTCAGTTGGAGGTAATATTAAATGTAAGACTTTAGAGGAAGCAACAGAATTAATAGAGAACATAGCTGCTAGTGATAATGATTTATACAGCGAAACAGGAGTTCCCAGTCAACAAAAGGGAATGTTACAAATGCAAACTCAAGACGCCTGATTTGCGCAAAATGAGATCATCATTCAACAGTTAGAAGAAGTAACAAAGAAGCTTTCTCTGCTACCTCAAGAGATATATAATATTTCAATGGTCCAAAAGCAGCAGCAACAATGGCAACCACAACCTATTTCATATGAGAAAAACAAAAAATTGGAGGACACTTTCCAGAAGATCATGAAAATGAGTGTCTCTTATTGTAAGAATGTGGAAGATGCATTTAACAGTATGAAGATGAATATTGGGCGAATGATTAATAAGATAGAAGGTTGTGAAAAGAATGCAAAGAACACGTTGAATGAAGAATGTAAAACCATTGTAACAAGAAGTGGTAAAGTGTTAGAGGAGAGAAAAATAGAGGGAAAAGAGAGAGAAAATGAGAGTGAAAAAGAAACACTTGAGTGGAACGATATGGTTGAGAAAGAAAAAAAGAGAGAAGAGGAATATGAGAGAAAAAAAGAAAAAGAAAAAGAAGAGTTAGGTGAGAGAAAAAAAGAGAGAGTTAGAAAAAATACTTCCTTATCCAAAGATTTATTCAAGGAAGGAAAAAGAAAAATAGTTTGAGCGGTTCATGGAGATGTTTAAAAAACTGGTGATTACCATTCCTTTCTCAAAAGCATTGCAACAAATGCCATCTTATGCAAAGTTTTTGAAATACCTCTTTACAAAGAAAAGAAAATATATTGAGAAGGAGACCATTGAAGTAAAAGGTAATTGTAGTGCAATCATAAAACAATTACCTCCCAAGTTTAAAGATCCAGGGAGCTTCACTATTCCATGCACTATAGGAGAGTTGGAAGTTGGAAGAGCTGTGATTGATTTGGGAGATAGCATTAATTTGATGCCGCTTTTTGTATTTAAAAGAATTGAGGGTTTAGAACTCAAACCCACTAGTATGGCACTTCAATTGGCGAATAGGTCTCTTAAATATCCTTATGGAGTAGTTGAAGATGTGCTGGTCAAGGTAGACAAATTCGTTTTTCCCGGTGATTTTGTTATCATGGAGATGGAGGAAAATGAAGATATACCTCTCATTCTTGGGAGACCATTTATGAAGACTGTTAGAGTTTTAATTGATGTGGAGAATGGTAAGCTCAAATTGAGAGTTCAAGATGAAGAAGTAAATTTGGATGTATTCAAAGCTATGACACATCCAAAAGATGACAAAGCAAGCTTTCAATTTGATATACTTGATGAAGTTTGCATGGTACAAGAAAGGATGGTATGTTATTCTTCTCCACTAGAGAAAACTCTTATTGATGTTTGTGAAGATTTAAATGCAGAAGAAGAAAAATTGATTGATGAATGTAATGACGGATTTGGAGACATTGAAGGAGATTCCAGTGGATAATGCTAAGTTTGAAACAATTGATACCACAGAGGAAGTCAAAGCAAAGAAGTTAGAATTAAAAATGCTACCATCACATTTAAAGTATGTTTTTCTAGAAGAAGATGGAACAAAGCCAGTCATTATCAATAATTCTTTGCTTCCTGAAGAAAAAGAAAAGTTGGTAGAAATATTGAAAGCCAACAAAGAAGTTATTGGGTGGTCAATTTTAGATCTTAAAGGTATAAGTCAAACTTATTGCATGCACAGGATCTTTATGGAAGATGATTATAAACCGAGTGCTCAACCACAAAGAAGATTAAATCCTGTCATGAAGGAGGTGGTTAGAAAAGAAGTATTGAAGCTCTTGGAAGCTGGCATTATTTATCCAATCTCTGACAATGAATGGGTAAGTCCAGTACAGGTAGTTCCAAAGAAAGGTGGGATGACAGTAATTCATAATGAGAAGAATGAGCTTATTCCTACTAGGACTGTTACTGGATGGCGAATGTGCATTGATTACAGGAAATTAAATAAAGTTACTAGGAAGGATCATTTTCCTCTTCCTTTCATGGACCAAATGTTGGAGAGATTGGTAGGTCAGTCTTTTTATTATTTTCTGGATGGATATTCTGGTTACAATCAAATTGTGGTAGATCCAAAAGAGCAAGAGAAAACTGGATTTACATGTCCTTTTGGTGTTTTTGCTTATAGAAAGATGCCATTTGGATTATGTAATGCCCCAGCCACATTTCAAAGGTGTATGCAGGCAATTTTTTCAGATCTCACAGAAAAATGCATTGAAGTCTTCATGGATGATTTCTTTGTCTTTGGAGATTCCTTTCATAAGTGTTTGATGAATCTGAACACTGTTCTCAAAAGATGTGTTCAGACGAATCTGATACTTAATTAGGAGAAATGTCATTTTATGGTAACAGAAGGAATTGTGTTGGGGCATAAGATTTCTGCTAAGGGGATTGAAGTAGACAAAGCGAAAGTAGAGGTTATTGAGAAACTTCCTCCACCAACAAATGTGAAGGGAATCAGAAGTTTTTTAGGCCATGCTCGATTCTATAGAAGATTTATTAAAAATTTCTCAAAAATTGCAAAACCATTGAGTAATTTGTTGGTTAAAGATATACCTTTTGTGATGAATGATGAATGTTTGAAAGCTTTTGATACATTGAAAAGCAAATTGATTTCGGCCCTAGTGATTGTAGCCCCAGATTGGAATCAAAATTTTGAATTAATGTGTGATGCTAGTGATTATGCAATAGGAGCCGTCCTTGGTCAAAGAAAAGGGAAGATATTTCATACTATCTATTATGCTAGCAAAGTGTTGAATGATGCCCAGTTAAATTATGCTACCACTGAGAAGGAGTTTCTAGCCATAGTTTATGCTTTAGAGAAATTCAGATCTTATCTCATAGGGTCTAAGGTGATTATCTACACAGATCATTCAGCTATAAAATATTTGTTGACAAAGCCAGATTCTAAACCACGTCTGATTAGATGGGTGTTGCTACTGCAAGAGTTTGATGTAGAAATCCGTGATAAAAAGGGGAGTGAAAATTTGATTGCTGATCACTTATCCCGACTAGTTAATATTGAAGTTACTAGCAAAGAAACAGAAATTTGGGAATCTTTTTCGGATGAAACACTCATGTATATTCAAAAGAGGTCGTGGTTTGCTGATATGGCAAATTTTAAAGTTGCAAGGGTAATTCTAGAAGATCTTAATTGGAAACAAAGAAAGAAATTTTTGCATGATGCCAAGCAGTTTATCTGGGATGACCCTTATTTATTTAAAATTGGAGCAGATAATCTTTTGAGGCGATGTGTTACAAATGAAGAAGTTGAAGGATTTCTTCGGCATTGCCATGATTCACCTTATGGAGGACATTTCAATGGAGAAAGAACAACAGCAAAAGTTCTCCAATCAAGTTTTTATTGGCCTACGTTATTTAAAGATGCTCATAATCATGCCAGGAATTGTGACAGGTGTCAAAGAAATGGAAATATTTCAAGACGTCATGAAATGCCATTAAAGGGCATTTTGGAAGTTGAAATCTTTGATTGCTGGGGCATTGATTTTGTACGACCATTTCCACCATCTTTCAACAATGAATACATTTTGGTGGCAGTAGACTATGTGAGTAAATGGGTAGAAGCATTGGCATATCCTAAAAATGATGCAAGCATTGTGATTAAATTTCTAAAGAAGCAAATCTTTGCACACTTTGGAACTCCTAGAGTACTTATTAGTGATGGAGGATCTCATTTTTACAATTATCAACTATCTAAGGTACTCAAACATTATGGTGTGAGACATAAGGTAGTTGCACCTTATCATCCACAGACTAATGGGCAAGCTGAAGTATCTAACAGAGAAATCAAGCGAATATTCGAGAAAACAGTTGCTACGTCAAGAAAGGATTGGTCACATAAACTTGATGATGCTCTCTGGGCATACAGGACTGCAATGAAGACATCTATGGGTTTATCACCTTATCAGCTTGTTTATGGGAAAGCATGTCATTTACCAGTGGAGATGGAGCACAAGACCTTATGGGCGCTTAAATTTCTGAATTTTGATCCTTCTGAAACTCAAAATAAGCGTAGAAGGCAAATGTTGGAACTTGAAGAGATGCGGTTGCATGCATATGATTCATCTAGAAACTACAAAGAAAAGGTAAAATTCTATCATGATAGGAAGTTGATAAAGAAGATTTTCAATCCAGGACAGTGGTGCTATTGTTCAATTCAAGATTGAAGCTATTTCCTGGAAAGTTGAAGTCAAAATGGTCCGAGCCATTCATAGTGAAGAATGTGCGTCCATATGGAGCAATTGAATTAGTTGATCCAGTTGCTAGTGATCAACAAAGAAGCTGGGTGGTGAACGGTCAACGTCTCAAGCATTATTTAGGAGGAGAAGTAGAGCAATTATCCACAGTGATGAAGTTAGCGAATCCTTGAACTATTTTGGGTCAGGCTCGTGATGTTAAACAAGCGCTTACTCGGAGGCAACCTAGTGTTTTGTAATATTGAAATTATTTGCTTCTGTTTTTAGAATAGGGTTGATGTTCTCAATTTGAAACTTGTCTGTTTTGATGGTTTGTTTGTGACTATTGTGTGATAAGTAATGCTTGATGTGTTTTGATCTTGATTGATGTTGAGAATGTGCACATTATATGCTTATACAGGTGGTTCACAAGCCTTGTGAACAAATGCAAGATGTTATGATTGTGATTATGATGCTAAGCAGGATGTGTATGTGGAATGTGAATGAGCTTATATGTGAGATTTTTAGCTTCAGAGTTATTGTTGAATGTTATTACTTTGAAAGCATGAATGACTTTGCCCAGGTTTTCTATGATTGAATCACTTGTTTGTTTGCATCATATGATCAAGGCCATTTGTTGGTAACCCTTTTATTAGCCAAATGCATGAATTTAGCCCACTAAAAGATAGCACTATGTGTTCTATCCTTTGAACCCTTAGCCTTGAACGTCATTTGAAAACCCTTTTTGAAAAGCTTTACCTTGAGTTAAGTTGAAAACATTTTGTGGTATTGATAAATGTTCAAGTTTGGGGTTGTTGGAAAATAGAAAGGGAAAATAAAAAGCATTGAGCTAAAAGTTAAGCATGTGAAAAGAAAAAGAAGAAGAAAAAGAAAAGCTCAATGCAAAAGAAAGTTGGGAATAATTAAGAATGATTGTGTTTAGATGATTCTCTTAACTCAAGGGTTTTGTGATCCAGAAAAACCAATTGTTATTGTTAGCTCAACCACATTATAAGCCATTAAAAAGTCCTTGTGATGATGTTTGCTTGTAAGTGTTTTTTATTATGGTTAAATGAAAGGCAAAGTTGATTCATGTGACATTGTAATAGTAGAGTGAATGAGTGAATATCTCCTATACACTTGTGTGTTTGAGTGAAACACTTTATCTAGTAAGGATAGATTCCATGAACACATAAGAACATCTTTGCTTAGTTGATTGATCATTCATGATAATAGCATTTGTTGGATATTATGTGATTGAGTGAACACTAAAAGCATGTGCACATCTTGATTGAAGTCTTGGTGATGAGATAAATTGAGTATTTACTTGTCTTGAAAGAAGGATTTTTAAATGTAGTGAACCATTGTATGGATTGGTGGAAGATTGAGTTACATCTTATTTGCTTGAGGACAAGCAAAGTTCTAAGTTTGGGGTTGTAATAACAGTTGAAAAACTGTTATTTTTATACTTAAAATTGACTTCAATTGCAACCTTTATGACTTATAAATTAGCTTGAAATCATGATTTTGTTGAATTGTTGGAAATAAGAGAGTTGGACAGATTTTATGCTTGATTCACTAGTGCAGAAAGGGCTTTAGACGTCCGTTCTTTTGGCTTTTTGACGTCCGACCTACCCCCGACGTCTTTGTGGGTGACGTTACTCAAACGTCGGGGGGTCCACGTCGGACGTGTATATAGACGTCTGATGTGTCAGCCCCGACGCCTATGTAGACGTCCAATGTGTGATCTCGGACGTCCACATAGACGTCCGATCTGCACCCCCTCGGACGTCCACACAGACGTCCGATGCCTCCTCTCCCCTGACGTCTATACAGACGTCCGAGGTGTATCCCCCGACGACCATATGCCTGAATGGTTTTGTGCTCGGGGTGGGGTTGGACGTCGGTGTGTGCACTACCACACGTCTACAAACGTCCGACAGTGCACTAATAGACGTCTACTGGGCGTTTTTTTTTTAAAATTCATTTATTTTTGCAATAAAACCACACCTGAAAAGCAGAAAATTGTCCCAGAACAATATAGTATAATATATATATATATATATATATGCGTTTCATATAAAGAAAGTTCTACTTAATGTAAAAAATAATCCACTACCAAAACTATCAAGATTAAACGTCAACTAAAACTAAGCAATGTTCAACAACAAATAAAACTATTCCTAACTCCATCTTTGCAGAAGATAAGCGGTCCACTTCTGCCTTATCTGCCTAATTCTGTCCTCTAGTATAGGAGATGTAATCTTGAAGCGCTGCAAAATTCAAGAAAGATTCATTATGGTTTCATATATGTTTGAAGATGAATTTGATTTGTAATGTATTCAAGGTATACATCATTACCTCATTCCAGTCATCTGTAATGACAGCTCGAATGATGGTCTTAATCCAACACATCACATAGAAGCCACATTCCCATGAATCTAGCTGCTGGTTACACTAAAATGACAAACTAAATAGTTAAGAATTTAGATCATTCAATAACATAGAAAATGAATTAGAACTATAAATGACTTACAACCTTTGGATACAGAATTTGAACCAGTTGACCACGAGATTTACCAATAACTCTGTACAGATTAAAAACACAAAGTATAATTAATATGACTATATTTATCATAAAAGTTGAAGGTGAACATCAAATTCAAAGTCATTTTTGGAGAAACACTTACCCTTGAAGCATTGTTCTCAAGTCATTTTTCATCTTCCTATGCAACAAACAAAACCATATAATTTTACATGCTTTGGGAATGATGACCATCAGCTGCCAGTGCAACCTATCACAAAGGACAAATAGTTATTTAACTAATTAAGGAAACTATAATAATGAACTGGCCACATATAACAACACCTACCCATCAATGTATGACACAAGGTATACGTCTCTTTTTGACTCATCCATCCATGTTTGCAAATAATGTTGTCTGTTTTGAAGTATGTTACCAGACGGTTGAATGGTCTGAGGTTCAACAAATCCGTACATGGAAGACCGACCTTGGTCTACAACGATTGTGTCCATGTACCTAAAACAACAAAGTTAAGTTGTTAGAAACTATAAGAATCTAAATAAAAGTAATATGAAACACCAAATTTACTATCTTACATGCACCAGAGTTGAATGATGGAAATATCCAACATCATCTCTCCCCCAATCACCTCCAATGCATCAGACAATGTGATATATACTGGCACATTTGGGGTAAGACCAAATACTCTTAAATCCCAGTATAGTTCTAATGGTGCTTTCTTCAACCTGGGTAATCTTGTCATTAGCTTTGATAGAGGATCATCCTCCGCTTCAGCCATGTCATCATCTTCATGTATGACTGTATAATGAATTGGCTGCTTCTAAGGACGTGTGAACTGAAGATAAGAATTTACGTCAAAGAGTTATCAACAAATATTTGAAGAATAAACATACAAATTCTAAGGAAAAAGACATTATACCTGTGGAGTAGCGATGTATGACATGATCAATGCTCTAGGCCAGGCTATAAATGATCCTATGGCCTCCCCCACAAAGTTAATTTCTGGAGTGGGTACAGGCACCTAAGCTTAGGGATCCCGAACCTCGTCAATCATCACACGCACGTGCTGGGGTAATATGGGAACACCATGAATAGTCTGCCCTCCCTCAAGCACTCGTCCGATAGCCACAATGCATGGGGGATCCCCATCAACCAACAGCTCATATTGACCGCTATACTGAGTGGGTTCTACAGCAGAGCATGATCCTCTAGTGCTGACACGAGGTGGTGTGGGAGTTTCAGCGGTCCCCATGTTGCTTTGCGTCATGGAATGCAGCTTCTCTTCAAGCGCTCTTTGTATTTCTTTTTGTTCTTGTAGCTGCTCCATGAATCGTTGCTCCATTGATCTCATGCTTTGGTTGAGTCTTTCCTCCCACTGAAGATCCATCTGCCTCAGTGTCTCCTGACTCATTGATGTTGGGGTTTTCTGTGTAGGGCCAAAGTAGTCACGAAGACCAATTGCCCCAAGAACTCCACGTACACGTCTTGGGTGCTCGGGCCTTCCAATGGCCGTTGTTAGAATGTCGTCCCTACCTTGGCCAGCAAATGTGCCCTGAGTCTGCTACTCAACCAACTCATCCTGCACATAAAAAAACCAAGTTACTTAGAAGACATGTTGTGATAGATACACAATCAAACAACTACTTAGAATTTGAACTTACAATTCTCTGTGAGATCAAGGCAGCTGAGGAAGATGTCATGTTCCCATCAGATTTAATCCGAGCAGCCTTCCACAGCTCGTACCTAGCAGGTGCAGGTGCTAGGTCCGACGACTCAAGTCCCAAGGCATCCGCTCTAGACTTTCTAAGTTTCTTTTCCAGTTTTGCATAACCACCTCGTGATAACAAGTGTGGTGCATCGTTTAGCCTTTGTCTTTCTTGGGCGGCTAACCTTTTACCCTGTGAAACCATGTATATAAATAAGTGTAAAATCATAAAAACTTAATGAAAGACTTTTCAGATGTTAAGAAACATACCTTCCATTCCTCAGACTCTCTAGATGCACGAAACTGTATCCAATCCTCCTTTGTGAAGGTATATTGCTGACATGGATTTTCATGTTGCCTGTCTCCAAAGACATATAGTCGTGTCAGCCTTGTCTTGAAATCCCTCCATCTTATCGCTATATGCGATAACACTTTCTTTCTAATTTGTATTGTGTTTGGAATATCATAATGTTGCTGTTTAAAACAAAAAACATGTTATTGATAAGAAAACATGAAAGATATAAGTATATCACAAATTGCATGAAGTATAAACATACCTGAATATCTTGCCATAAGAGGTTCTTGTCGACCTTTGGGACGTCATCCCAACATGCATGAAGGATGGAGACATGGCTTTTTGCTAACTTACCCAGATAACTCCTAAACTGATAACAGTTGAAAAACTGTTATTTTCATGCTTAAAATTGATACTAAAAGCAACCTTTAGACTTAGAAACTAGCTTGAAATCATACTTTTATCCATATTTTCAGAAATAAGAGAGCTGGACAGGTTTATGCTTGATTTCAGTGTTTTTGTGCAGATTTTAAGGTGAATTTAGTGAAAGAAGTGAAGAATGAGAGAGAGGGAATCAGAAAAGGAATCAAAGAGTGCAAAAAGAGAAGCCGCAACTGCCGCTCAGCGGCAGTTTACCGCTGAGCGGCACTTAGAAGCTCACGGGAGGACCGCTGAGGGGCAAAATGGCCGCTGAGGGGAAGAACCGAGCTGACGCACTTACCGCTGAGCGGCACTTTAATGGGCTTGGACCTAAAATTTTGTAATTTACGAATGATATATAAGCCTTAGGGTTTCCTAGGGTTAGGCATCTTTGGCAGAAACGAGGCAAACACTTTCTCTTCCACCCCTTTGAAGGAGGATCTTGGATGCTCAGGCTACCTCTTCACCTTTATTGGGTTTATTCTTTCATACTTTCATTGTAATTCATCTAGGTTCACCATGAATATGGTGAACTAAACCTTGTATGTTTGTTGGGGAATCAATGTAATCTCTTGAAGCTCTCATATATGGAATTTATGCTTGCATCTTAATCTAAGATTTATGCTTTCTTTCATCATTAGTTAGGGTTTTTCCTCTTTGCTTAATGCTTGCATTGTTTAACTCATTCGATGCATGATTATTGGTTTTGTCGATACGGGAACGTACGGGGAAGTCTAGATCCGGGGAATTTCTCCCAATAATTTGTTGGTTGTCGTTAAGCTCCTGCACTTATGAACTGATCATTAGGAATGCTAGGAATTGTATGAACTCGTGATTAGGGAGAAGCCTTCTAGAAAGGTACTTTAGAGAGTGGCATTAACAATGATGATTTGAATGTTGAATTCCTAAAATATATGAGAGTGGATAAGATGAAATTGACCCCCAACAACATATTCATTCATATATTCCATTGAAAGTGTTTATCTTTTGATTTTTGCCATTGATCAAAACTTCATGCATACATGTTTATTTTCTGTCTTGCATATTAAACTCCAAATATTTCGTCTTTAAGTCTTAGCTAATCAAGAAATCACATAACTAAACTAGGCCGTGAGTCCTTTGGGAAGAACGATACTTGGTCTTACCAAGTTTATTACTTGAACGATTCGGTCATACTTGCCGATTGAAAAACAAGTTTGTGACATCATATTTTGGTGCTCATAAATTTGTCCATCAAGTTTTTGGCGCCGTTGTTGGGGACTTGTGGTTTAACTGGTTAATTTGTGTGATTATTGATTATCTTTGACTTTAAATTTGAATTTCTGTTTTTATTTTTTCTGTTTTTATTTTATTTTATTTTATTTCATTTTATTTTATTTTATTTTATTTTATTTTATTTTATTTTTATTTTATTTTATTTTTCTGTTTTTTTTTTATATTTTCTTATCTCTGATCTTATATCTTCTTCTATATCTTTTTGTGCTAACAAATATTTTCTAGGGTTTTGTTTTCTTGTGTATGCAGGAGGCAATTCGAACTAGGAGTAAGAAAACAACAGAACCTCTTCTTGAAGGTCTAGACGAAAGTAGAAGGAGGAGAAGAATCAGAACGTCTAGAGAACTTTTCCCTTCTCCAGAAACTCTCCTACAATCATCACCACAAGGTTCTGTTCATAGCACAGGAAGTATGGAGAACAATAATGCTAGAGGAACTCTTGCAGATTACACTAATATTGCTGGACCTCAGCACTTTAACAGCATAGCTAGACCTAGAGTCAATGCAGCCAATATGGAGGTCAAACCAGCACTAATTCAACTGGTGAAGAGTAATCAATTTAATGGGTTATCTCATGAAAGCCCATATGAGCACCTTACTACCTTTAATGAGATTTGCAACACAGTCAAGATTAATGGGGTGCCAGACGAAGCTATCAAACTTAGCCTGTTTCCTTTCTCATTGGGAGGCAATGCTAAGCTTTTGTTGAATTCTTTTCGAGAAGAAAGTTTCACAGAGTGGGAAGCAGTGGTCACAAAATTTTTAAACAAGTACTTCCCACAATCTAAGGTGACCAAAGGCAAGCAAGGGATTTCTTCATTCAAGTAGGGCATGGAAGAATCACTGGGGCATGCATGGGACAGGTATAAAAGCTTGTTACGTAAAACTCCCACGCATGGTTTTGAAGATCAAGAAGTAGTCTTAACTTTCCTTGGAGGGCTTGGTTCACAAACCAAGATGATGCTGGACGCCTCAGCAGGAGGCAATATTAAATGGAAGACTCCAGAGGAAGCAACTGAAATTATAGAAAACATGGCTACTAGTGATAATGAGCTACACAGTGAGAGAGGAGCTCCTATGCAACAAAAAGGAGTTCTTCAATTACAAACAAATGATGCCTTGCTAGCTCAGAATAAAATTCTAACTCAACAGCTGGAGACTCTGACTAAAACTTTGGCTCAATTACCTAAAGAGTTGAAATCTGCTGCATAGGTACAAACCCAGTTGTGCGAATTATGTGGAGGTGATCATGTCAATGGTCAGTGTGCTTTTCCAGTGGAAGCCGTGGAGGATGTTAATTTCATGGCTAATCAATTTCCATACCGTCAAGGGAATTATAATCAAGGGTGGAAACCACATCCGAGCATTGGCCAAGGACAAACTGGGCAAGCTAATCAATATAATAAGCAGCAGCAGCAACCAACCTTGTGGCAACAGTTATCTATGCTTAATGAAAGACAAACAAGGTTGGAAGAAACTCTTCAGCAATTCATCCAGAAAACAGAATCTTCTCAAAAGAGCACTGAAGCTGCTATAAAGAATTGGGAGATTCAAATGGGTCAGATTACCAAGCAATTGGAAGAGAGGCCAAATAGAAATTTTGGGGCTAATACTAAGGTTAACCCCAGAGAAGAGTGCAAAGTGGTAAAGAGTGTTAATGAAGAGATAATTGAGTTAGAAGAAGGAGAAACAGAAGAAAGGAGAGAAGTAGAAAGAAAGAACACTTTTCCTTTCCCAACAAATCAAGAGAAACAAATGGACTTCACAGAGTTATTCAGAATGGTGGATAATGACGCACCTTGGGAACAAATTCTACAGAAAATTGCAGTTTACACAAAATCAGATGAAGTAACCTCTACAAAGAAGAGACGTAGAGATGTTGAGGAAGAAAAGTGTATAACTGTTAAGAAAGAGTCATTCCCACCTAAAGCGCCAGATCCAGGTAGTTTTTCTATCCCTTGTACTATAGGGAAGAAAAAGGTAAAGAAAGCTCTCCTTGATTTAGGTTCAAGTGTTAACTTGATACCTTATTCTTTACTAGAGCAAATTGGCGAGGTTAAAATGAAACCTGTAAAGGTTAATTTAGTAATGGCCGATGGATCTTCAAAGGAGCCATGTGGGATTGCAGAAGACATTGTAGTTTGTGTTGGCAAACTTCAGTTCTTGGCAGACTTTGTGGTGATGAAAATGGAGACCGAGAGAATACCTATCATACTTGGAAGACCGTTTATGAAAACGGCCAGGGCCATCATAGATGTACATGAAGGTATAGTAGTGCTTCAGGACAGAGAGGAGAGAGTGGTGGTGGATGTCTTCAAAGATGAGACGCAAGCAAAGGAGGAAGAGGCTAGTTATAAAGCTGCATTTCGAGATGCACCCATGACTAGACATAAAGATGAAGATCTTGAGGTTTCAGGTAACCATTGTTTGTTGTTTCAGGTACCCAAGGAAGAGGAGAAGAAATTCCTAGAGACTGGAAGAAAAGAAGACTCCAACGTGGCACACCAGTAAGAATCAAGAACAAGTTGTGGGTTGTGAAGGGCTTTAAAGAGAAGGAGATGATAGAGATAGAGTCTCCATATTCGAGAAGAACCAAGACAGTCCAAAGGAAGCAGTTGAGAAGTTGGTGGAATGATAACATCAACTATAAAGAAGATGGAACTTGAACTTTATTGGGTCAAGCTAATGACATTAAAAGAGCGCTTGCTGGGAGGCAACCCAGTGATTTAAAAACTTTTGATTTTATTTTGGTTTTGTAACTTTTAATTTGTGGACATTATTTTGTAAATATTTTGTTGGACATAGCATCTACTGAAGGATGCTAGTTGGATATAGCATCCACTGAAGGATGCTAAGTGTGTAACACCTACTGATGGGTGTTGGTGGGAAAATTTTGCACCTACTGATGGGTGTTGGTGAGTATTGTAACACCTACTGATGGGTGTTGGTGGATTTTGGGTCAGGCTCGGGACGTTAAACAAGCGCTTACTGGGAGGCAACCCAGTATCTTGTAAGTAATTGTTTTTGTTTTTGTTTTTAGATTAGGTTTGATGTACTCTATTGAACACCTGGTTTGTTATGATGGTTTGCTATTAACTGTGATTGTGTGATAAGTACTGCTTGATGATGCTTATTGATTGATGTTGAGATAGATGTGCACATTAAAATGCTTATACAGGTGATTCACAAGCTTTGTGAACAAATGCATGATATTATGATTGTGATTGTGAGATTAAGCAGGATGTGTATGTCAAATGTGAATGAGCTTATATGTGAGGTTTTGAGCTCCAGAGTTTTTGGTATGATTGAATGCTATTACTTTGAAAGCATGAATGATTTTGCCCAGGTTTTCTATGATTGAATCAATTGCTTGTTTTGCATCATGTGATCAAGGCCATTTGTTGGAACCCTTTTTATTGGCCAAATTCATAAAGTTAGCCTACTAAAAGAGAACACGTTGTGTTCTATCCTTTGAACCTTTAGCCTTGAACATACACTGAAAACCTTTGATTGAAAATCTTTACCTTGAGTTAAGTAGAAGATCTTATATGGTATTATTAAATGTTCAAGTTTGGGGTTGTTGGGAAAACATGAAAAGAAAAGCATTGAGCTAAGAGCTAAAAAGTAAGAATATGCAAAGAGAAAAGAAAAAGAAGTAAAGCTCAATGCAAATGCAAAGGTAAAAGAAAGTTGGGAATGAATAAGATGATTGTGTTGTTATGATTTTCTTAACTCAAGGATTTTGTGATCCAGAAAAACCAATTTTCTTGTTAGCCCAGCCACATTATAAGCCATTGAAAAGTCCTTGAGATGATGCATGCTGGTGAATGTTTTTGATTGTGGTAAAATGAAAGGCAAATTTGATTCATGTGACATTGTGATAGTAGAGTGAAGGAGTGAAACACTTTACCTCTTATACACTTGTGTGTTGAGTGAAACACTTTACCTAGTGAGGAAATATTCCATAAGCAAATGAACATCCATGCTTAATTGATTGATCATTCATGAAAAATAGCATTTGTTGGAATTTAAATGATTTTGTGAACACTAAAGCATGTGCACATCTTGAATGAACTTTTGGTCATAAGTTTGAGTGAAGTTGTTATTTATCTTGAAAAAAAAAGGATTTTTGAATGAGTGAACCATCATATGAATTGGTTGGAGATTGAGTTACATTTTGTTTGCTTGAGGACAACCAAAGTTCTAAGTTTGGGGTTGTGATAACAGTTGAAAAACTGTTATTTTCATGCTTAAAATTGATACTAAAAGCAACCTTTAGACTTAGAAACTAGCTTGAAATCATACTTTTATCCATATTTTCAGAAATAAGAGAGCTGGACAGGTTTATGCTTGATTTCAGTGTTTTTGTGCAGATTTTAAGGTGAATTTAGTGAAAGAAGTGAAGAATGAGAGAGAGGGAATCAGAAAAGGAATCAAAGAGTGCAAAAAGAGAAGCCGCAACTGCCGCTCAGCGGCAGTTTACCGCTGAGCGGCACTCAGAAGCTCACGGGAGGACCGCTGAGGGGCAAAATGGCCGCTGAGGGGAAGAACCGAGCTGACGCACTTACCGCTGAGCGGCACTTTAATGGGCTTGGACCTAAAATTTTGTAATTTACGAATGATATATAAGCCTTAGGGTTTCCTAGGGTTAGGCATCTTTGGCAGAAACGAGGCAAACACTTTCTCTTCCACCCCTTTGAAGGAGGATCTTGGATGCTCAGGCTACCTCTTCACCTTTATTGGGTTTATTCTTTCATACTTTCATTGTAATTCATCTAGGTTCACCATGAATATGGAGAACTAAACCTTGTATGTTTGTTGGGGAATCAATGTAATCTCTTGAAGCTCTCATATATGGAATTTATGCTTGCATCTTAATCTAAGATTTATGCTTTCTTTCATCATTAGTTAGGGTTTTTCCTCTTTGCTTAATGCTTGCATTGTTTAACTCATTCGATGCATGATTATTGGTTTTGTCGATACGGGAACGTACGGGGAAGTCTAGATCCGGGGAATTTCTCCCAATAATTTGTTGGTTGTCGTTAAGCTCCTGCACTTATGAACTGATCATTAGGAATGCTAGGAATTGTATGAACTCGTGATTAGGGAGAAGCCTTCTAGAAAGGTACTTTAGAGAGTGGCATTAACAATGATGATTTGAATGTTGAATTCTTAAAATATATGAGAGTGGATAAGATGAAATTGACCCCCAACAACATATTCATTCATATATTCCATTGAAAGTGTTTATCTTTTGATTTTTGCCATTGATCAAAACTTCATGCATACATGTTTATTTTCTGTCTTGCATATTAAACTCCAAATATTTCGTCTTTAAGTCTTAGCTAATCAAGAAATCACATAACTAAACTAGGCCGTGAGTCCTTTGGGAAGAACGATACTTGGTCTTACCAAGTTTATTACTTGAACGATTCGGTCATACTTGCCGATTGAAAAACAAGTTTGTGACATCATATTTTGGTGCTCATAAATTTTTCCATCATAATCCTATCAGCATTTGGCCCTGATGGATGACCTGATCTGGGGTCAATGTCAACATGTCTCCTATGCCCATCCACGCGTCTGGATGTCACATCTGCCAATCGTGTGACGCCTCGACCACGTCTGGTCTGTCCCGATCCTGAGTCTGATGCCGACATACCTGAAAAATTATACAAGGTTAGTAATAATTCAATTATGATGAACATACATATAATGTTAATAAAAAAAATATCACAACCTATTAAGATATTGTTTTTTCCTAAATCCCTTCATTGTGATCACTACGAATTGCCTGGATGACATTGGCAACGTCATCAACTAGGTCTTCAATGGGTCTAGATGCAACAGATGTTGTCTCAAGTATATCAAGAGAATCGTCATCATCATGTCCATGCATGTTTTTTCCTTCTAAAACCACTGACCATTTCTTATTCGCTGGATCATTTACGTAGAATATTTGTCTTGCTTGACTAGCCATGATAAATGGTTCATCAGTGTAATTCATATCAATGTGAAACCAAAGTCATCTCTCATGACACCAGAATTTATATCAACCCATTTACACTTGAAAACTGGGACTCTAAAAGTGACGTAATCAACTTCCTATATTTGTTGTATTATTCCAAAATAACTCATGGATGCTGTGATTGGATTTTTGTATTTAGAACTAGCAAAGTGCACAGCCTCAGCTTGTAGTGTGACGCCACTATTTTGAACTCTACTTTTGTCTGAAAAGAAATATTGTTTATATAGTACCCACCATTGTAAGAAGGTTTTCACATGTTCATTAAGATGCCATTTTTCACCCATTCTTGGGTTTGCTGCCTTTATTTCATTAACGTGGTCAGAAATGTAAGGAATCACATCAACAGTGTTGTTTAAGACGTATAAATGAGCTTGGTCAACTTCTTTTCTGCTAACACTTTGAATTCTCACACCTCGAACACCCTTACCTTCACATTTTCCTTCATGTCTGCTCTTGGGAAGACCCACGGGTTCACAAGATGGCATATAACTTGAACAAAATTCAATGGCTTCTTCTACAATATATCGCTCTATGATTGAAGCTTCTGGTCTATACTGATTCTTGACATATCCCTTTAAGATCTTCATGTATCTTTCAACTGGGTACATCCACCTTAAGAAGACCGGCCCACATATTCGAATTTCTCTGACTAGATGAACAATCAAATGTACCATGATGTCTAAAAAGGAAGGTGGAAAATACATCTCCAATTCACAAAGTAGTCTTATTCCTTCACTTTCCAATTCATCTAAACCTTGAGGGTCAACAACTTTCTTGCAAATGGCATTAAAGAACAAACTCAGACGTGTCAGAATACCCCTAACAGAAGGAGGTAATATGCCCCGAATAACAACAGGTAACAATTGTTGCATCAATACATGACAATCACTAACTTTAAGTCTTGCATAGACACAATGTTACTAATATTTGAAGAATAACCTTGTGGAACCTTCACACTTCTTAAACAGTTACAAAAACTTTGTTTTTCTTTTTTAGAAAGTGTGTGATAGGCTAGGGGCAGATAGGTGCGTCTTCCTATTATCTGTGGATGTAAGTCAGATCGGATTCCCATGTCAGCCAAATCTTGTCGTGCTTTTATTCCGTCTTTGCTCTTCCCTTTGACGTTTAATAAAGTTCCGATCACACTGTCACAAACATTTTTTTCAACGTGCATCACATCAATACAATGTCTAACATCAAGTTCACACCAATATGGAAGGTTAAAAAATATTGATCGTTTCTTCCAAATGTTTTTTGCAGAGGTACTTTTATGATCTTTTCCAAACACAATGTCAATGTTTTTGACTTCGTTGTACACCTCTTCACCATTCCGGGGTCTGCACACAACCTCATGCTCAGCGCTTCCATTAAATGCTTTTTTCAATCTACGATAAGGATGATTACGAGGAAGGAATTTTCGATGTCTTGTACATACCGTCTTCTGACCATGCTTCAATTGAAGGTAACTAGTGTTTTCTTCACATATGGGACATGCAAAATGACCTTTAACACTATAACTGCTCAAGTTTCCATACGCTGGGAAATCATTTATAGTGCAAAACAACATTGCACGCAAACAGAATTGTTCCTCAACATGTGAATCAAACACGTCGACCCCTTCTTCCCACAACAATTTCAAATCATCAATTAAAGGTTTTAAGTAAACATCAATGTCATTTCCAGGTTGTCTAGGACCCGATATCATCATGGACAACATCACATATTTTCTCTTTATGCACAACAAAGGAGAAATATTATATATCATCAACATAACTGGCCACGAACTATGTTTGCTACTTAAGTTTCCATAAGGATTCATACCATCAGTTGCAAGTGCAAGCCTTAAGTTTCTTGGATCTGCACCAAATTCTGGAAATTTGTCATCAATCTTTTTCCATTGTAGTGAATCAGCAGGGTGTCGAAGAAGATTATCGCACTTTCTTTCGTCAAAGTGCCATTTCAGGTTCTTTGCATCTTCTTTAACAGAGAACATACGTTTGAACCTAGGTATTACAGGCAAATACCACATCACCTTAGTAGGTGCACCATCATTACCTTCATTAGCAGTGATTCTGTCAGATTTCTTTTTAAAACGGGATAAACCACATGTTGGACAATACTTTAGCGAAGCAAACTCCTTTGTGTACAAAACACAATCATTAGAACAAGCATGTATCTTTTGATATTCAAGACCCATTGGACATAAAAAAAATTTTGCCTCGTAATTACGAATAGAGTATTATTTTCTGGAAGCATCTCCTTCAACAACTCCAACAACTCGGTGAAACTTTTATCTGTCCATCCATTCCTTGCTTTTAAACTAAACAACTTTAAAGTTGCAAACAGACGTGTAAAGTTCGAGCATCCTAGGAACAACGGTTGCTCTGAATCATTAATAAGAGAATCATACAAATTAGCTCTTCCAAAATTATCTTCATCGGCATCACGTATCATGTCCTCTAAATGGTCACTCATCCATTCTTCCACATTATCCGTTCCTCGTGACGTGGTAGGCTGGTCCAGTACTTCTCCATGCCATGTCCAAATGGTATAAGTCCTCATTATGTCGTACATGAATAGATGGTCACGCACATTGCCTAAGTCTTGCCGTATTTTATTAAGACAACGAACACAAGGACAAAAATATGTCCCGTTCACAGACTTAGCATTTTGTTCAACGTATTGCAAGAACTCCGAAACACCCTTATCATACTATGTTCGTAAAATCATCAGTATAAGTTTTTTAACTCTCACAAGGTTAGGCCCTACCCATTCAAAAAAATTAATTTTCATAATTTGCTAAGACACGTGCAAAGAAGTCTACATCATAAAATTGATAAGATTTCGGCAACATTTCGCATTGGTCTCCGAAATACATGAAATGAGAGTAGTCAACGATGACCACAATCAAATATGCATCCGGAGAACAACACAAATATTGAACCGAAATTTTATCAATCTTATCCATAAACTCCAATTAACATGTTATTGCAAATTATGAAAATTAATTTTCTCAAACTGTCCAATCGGACAATTCAAAATTTAACACAAACGATTAAAAGATTAATCGTTTGTGTTAAATTTCAAACGGGAACTAAGTGTCACTCAATGATTTGATACTTATATTCTAACATCACAATGATAATAACACAACTAATACATGCATATTCAAAAGCAAATAACACATGCATACCTTAGAGTCGAAAGCATGCCTACACAAAACCCAATAACATGCATACAAAAAACCTTATCAACGAACAAGCTAACCTGAAAAGCAGATTCCAAATGCAAAGGAGGGAAATTGAGGAGGGCACGGCCTAAAACGTAGGCCAAAAACAGTCAAAAATGCCGCCCAAGAACACACAAGCAACTACACCAAAACGCACCCAAAACAATTTTTAATCGGTTCAAATCAAAGATATTTCATCACAGAGTAATTTAATCGGATTAAAAGTAAATTTAAATGGTCCAAAAGAGAGAAAACGCACCTGGAAATGCAATGCCACAGAGAGAATTCGCAGGGAAGACGATGAACAGTGAGCGTAACTCCTCGCGGGTTCGCGTTTTAGTATTAATACCATTAGACGTTCGGTACTTTGGGGCCCCGACGTTTATAATACTATAGACGTCGGGGCCATCACTAAAATGACGTCTTTCAGATTTTAAAATTGATATTCGCGGAGGCTTTTAGACGTCCGTGGGAGGGGCCCGGACGTCTATAATATTATAGACGTCCACCCCCCCCCCACAATGGACGTTTAAGACGCTGAACAAAATGAACTCTTCAACTTCCCTGTTAGTCCCTTAAACGTTCGTTGTGGAGGGGCCGGACGTCTATAATATTATAGACGTCTGGGCCCCTCCCACAAACGTCTAAGAGGTTGGAACAATCACCTCTTCAACCTTCCTGTCAGCCCCTTAAACGTCCGTTGTGGAGGGGGCCGGACGTCTATAATATTATAGACGTCCGGGCCCCTCCACAACAGACGTCTACAGTTTCACTTATTTACGGATATGCCACCGGTCAATTATTTACGTTGGTGCTTTTGTGGACGGACTTCTATGGGGGGACGTTAAAAGCCAATTTTGCACTAGTGATTTCCTTGTATTTGGAGGTTTTTAGATGAAATTGATGAAAGAAGTGAAAAGGGATAGAGATGGAATCAGAAAAGAACACATAAAGTGCAAAAGAAGAGAAACGGCAAGTACCGCTCAGCGCAAATTACCGCTGAGCGGCACTCTCAAAGACCCGTTGGCATCGTTGAGGGGAGAAATGCCGTTGACGAGAAGAATTGGTCACGCGCTATTACCGCTGAGCGGCACTTTTATGGGCTTGGGCCTAATTTTCTGTATTTTTTAGAATAATATATAAGCTTTAGGATGGCCTAGGGTTGGTATCTTTGGTTGGGACGAAGCAAAAAGGCACTCTTTCACCCCTTGGAGGAGGATTTTGGATGCTAAGGCTTCCTTCACTTTTCCATTGTATTTCATCTAGTTCACCATGAATATGGTGAACTAAACATATTTTGTTGTTGGGAAATCAATGTAAATCCTTAGAAACTCTCTTGTATGGAATTTGTTCTTCAAGATCATTTTTATGATACATGCTTTCTTTCATTAATTATTAGAGATTTTCTTCTTTGCTCAAATGCTTGTGATATTTTATTCATGTATGGCATAAATCTTATGATTTGTAAGTATCAGGAGATTTCGTATTCCTAGGGTTGGACGATTTGGAGATGTGACAGCTCTCCTCTTCTCTCCCTAGGATTGTTATTGAGAGATATCTTACAAATCACAATCTGGGGAATTGTTCCAATAGTATATTACAAACCTAGACATAAGAGTACGATGGTTGGTTGGCTTTAAGCTTCTGCTCACTATAATGCATGATTAATTGCTAGGGAGACAAGACATTGTAAACTAGTGATTATGATTAGGCTTTCTTCGCCGAGACATCGGGTTTAAAGTAATTTAGAAAGTGGCATTAACATTAATGAAAAGAATGATGAATTCCTAAATACAAGAGAGTGGATAGGATGAAATTGATAAACCCCAACAACATATTCATCCATATATTTCAATTCACGTGTTTTGTTTCTTCTTGCCTATTGATCATCACATGCATACATATTTACTTTTGAGTCTTTTGCATTTGAAACTTACAACAATTTGTTCATAAGTCTTAATTAATCAACAAAATCAAACAACTGTCTAGGTCGTGAGTCCTTTGGGAGAACGATACTTGGTCTTACCAGGTTTATTACTTGATACGATTCGGTTACACTTGCCGAGGGTTAACAAGTTTTTGACTCCGTTTTCGGGGATCGAAGATTTGTTCATCAGGCGCCCGGGCGGTGAGCGGTAGTCTTCTACGCCAAGTCTCATAAATGACGCCCAAGCTTCGTGCTTCTGGCGCTCAAGCGCCCCAAAAGGGGTGCCCGATGGGTGAGCGGTGGTTCACTGCGCTCAAGCTTCAAACAGGACGCCCAAGCTTCATGCTTCTAGCGCTCAAAAAAGGGCATCCAGGCGGTGAGCGGTGGTTTCCTTCGCTCAAGCCTCCCAAAAGGGCGCTCAATCTTCGAGCACTCCTCCCTTCTGTTGCTTTTCCAGGCCTTTCTGAGCTCCATCTCTATGGCACTTCATCCCTGCTTACTTTATTTTCTCATTTTCTATCAAAATAAGGAGAATTAGTCATAAAATCATTAAATTCAACCTCAACTCTCTTATTCACACAACTTAACAGAAAAACATGATTCTCATAATAGTTGAAAAACTGTTATTTTTATACTTAAAATTGACTTTAATTACAACCTTTATGACTTAGAAATTAGCTTGAACTCATGATTTTGTTGAATTATTGGAAATAACAGAGTTGGACAGGTTTTGTGCTTGATTTCCTTGTTTTTGCAGGTTTAAAGATGAAATTGATGAAAGAAGTCAAAAGGGAAAGAGATGGAGACAGAAAAGGACACGAAAATTGCAAAAGAAGAGAATCAGCAAGTACCGCTCAGCGCCAATTACCACTGAGCGGCACTTTTCAGTACCCGTTGGCACCGTTGAGGGGAAAACTGGCGCTGAGAGGAAGAAGTGAAATGCGCTACTACCGTTGAGCGGTATTTACCGCTGAGCGGCACTTTTATGGGCTTGGACCTAATTTTCTGTATTTTTTAGAATAATATATAAGCTTTAGGACGTCCTAGGGTTTGTATCTTTAGCTAGAACGAAGTAGAAACACACTTTTTCACCCCTTGGAGGAGGATTTTGGATGCTAAGGCTTCCTTCTCAACTTTCTAGGGTTCTATCTTTCATTCTTTCATTCTTTCATTGTATTTCATCTAGTTTCACCATGAATATGGTGAACTAAACTTATTTTGTTGTTGGGGAATCAATGTAACTCCTTAGAAACTCTCTTGTATGGAATTTGTTCTTCAAAATCATCTTTATGATACATGCTTTCTTTCATTAATAGTTAGGGTTTTTCCTCTTTGCTCAAAGCATGCATTTTTTAACTCATTCGATGTCATGATGATTGGTTTTGTCGATATGGACACATACGGGGAAATCTAGATCTGGGGAATCTCTCCCAACAGTATATTACCAACCTAGACATAGGATCATGATGGTTGGTTGCCTTTAAGCTTCTGTTCATTATAATGCATGATTAATTGCTAGGGAGACAAGACATTGTAAACTAGTGATTATGATTAGGCTTTCTTCGCCGAGACATCGGGTTTTTAGTAATTTAGAAAGTGGCATTAACATTAATGAAAAGATTGATGAATTCCTAAATACAAGAGAGTGGATAGGATGAAATTGATAAACCCCAACAACATATTCATCCATATAATTCAAATCACGTGTTTTGTTTCTTCTTGCCCATTTATCAATACATGCATACATATTTACTTTTGAGTATTTACATTAAAATCTTAATCAATCGGTTTTGCAAGTCTTAGCTAATCAACAAACCACACAATTGTCTAGGCCGTGAGTCCTTTGGGAAAACGGTAGTTGGTCTTACCAGGTTATTACTTGATACGATTCAGTTACACTTGCCGAGGGTTAACAAGTCTTTGACTCCGTTTTTGGGCTTTAAGATTTGTTCATCAGATTCCAAGCAAGTTTCTAAGCAGAAAAGGGTGCATTTAGTATCAAAGTTACATCACAAATAACGGTATTTTCAACCGTTATCACAACCCCAAACTTAGAACTTTGCTTGCCCTCAAGAAAAACAGATTGTAACTCAGCTTTTCAGAACAATCACCACAATGACTCAACATTTTTCAAAAACTTTTTCTTCCAGGACAAGAGATTACTTTCATCATCTCAGCATACAGATGTCAGTCAAGATGTACAGATGCCTTAATTCCATAAAAATCAATGTGATGGTCATATACTTCAAAAGATGTTATCCTTAAGAATGATCAATCAACCAAGCAAAGATGCAATGAGAAATTCAAAGAACTACTCCTCACCAAGGAAAGTGTTTCACTCAAGCACTCAAAAGTGTATCACTCAAGCACTCAAAAGTGTATTACTCAACTCAAAGGTGCATATTGAGTTGTTGGTGTCTTTTTCACTCTACTATCACAATGTCACACAAATTAAATTTGCCTTTCATTTAACCACAATCAAACATACTCACAAGCAAGTTGTCATCACAAGGGCTTTTCATGGTTTGTAACTTGGCTGGGCTAAGAAGGAAATTGGTTTTTTTGGTCAGCAAAATCCTTGAGTTAAGAGAGACATTTATGATTTCAACATTCAAGTATAAACTCTCTTTCTTTTTCCCAGCTTTTCCTTGCATTGAGCTTTTCTTTTCTTTCCTTTTTCTTTTTCTTTTGCTTTTCAAGTACTCACTGCTTACTCAATGCTTTTTTTTTCTTTTTAATTTTCCTAGTAACCCCAAACTTAAACCTTTATCAATACCTCATCAAATATTCTCAACTTAACTCAAGGTAAAGATTTTCACAAATGGTTTTCAAAACATGCATAAGGCTCAAGGTTCAAAGGGTAAAACAAATTGTTTTCTTTTCAGTGGACAAAAATCATTTGAATGCTAAAAGAATAAGGGACAACAAAAGATGGCATTGATCATATGAAACCTACAAGCAAGTAGTTCAATTACACAAAATTTAGGAAAAATCATTAATGCTTCCAAAGTAATGGCAATCATTCACAAAAACTCTGAAGCCCAACTCTCACACAAGTAACTCTCAAGTCCCAAAATTCAGAAAAACACCATGCTCAGTATCTCAATTAAATTTTATCTCAAGCACCTGTTCCATACACTGTGAGCCATCACCTGTATATTATCACTTCTAGCGCCCCAAAAGGGGCGCCCGGGCGGTAAGCGGTGGTTTCCTGCGCTCAAGCCTCTAGAAAGGGCGCCCAAGATTCGAGCACTCCTCCTTTCTGGTGCTTTTCCAAGCCTTTCCGAGCTCCATCTCCATGGCACTTCATCCCTGCTTTCAATATTATGTCATTTTCTACCAAAATAAGGAGAATTAGTCATAACATCATCAAATTCAACCTCAACTCTCTTATTCACACAACTTAATAGAAAAACATGATTCCAAGGAAGTTTCTAAGCAAAAAAGGTGCATTTAGTATCAAAATTACATCACAAATAACGGTATTTTGAACTATTATCAACCACCACAACAGCAACAACAACAGTGGAAATAACAACCCTCTATAGCTGACAGAACTATTAAGCTTAAGGAGACTCTACAATAGTTCATGCAGGCAACTCTCTCCAATCAGAAAAGCACTGACGCTGCTATTAGAAATCTGGAGATGCAGGTGATAACAGTTGAAAAACTGTTATTTTCATGCTTAAAATTGATACTAAAAGCAACCTTTAACACTTAGAAACTAGTTTGAAATCATGCTTTTGTTCATATTTTCATAAATAAGAGAGTTGGACAGAAGTGAAGAAGGATAGAGATGGAATCAGAAAAGAACTCAAAAAGTGCAAAAGAAGAGAAGCCGCAAGTACCGCTCAGCGCCAGTTTACCGCTCAGCGGCACTCAAGAACACCCGTTGGCTCCGCTGAGGGGTGAAAGTCCAGCTGAGGGGAGATTTGACCATGCGCTGGTATCGCTGAGCGGTGGTATTTTGGGCTTAGGCCCACTTTTCTGTAATATTGCGAATAGCATATAAGCTTTAGGACTTTCTAGGGTTTGTATCTTTGGCTGAAGAAGACACAAAACACACTTTTCACCCCTTGGGGGTAGAATTGAAGATGGTGACGACTCTCCTCTTCTCTTTCTAGGGTTTTTCTATCTCTTTCATTCTTTCATTAATGTTCATCTAGTTTCACCATGAATATGGTGAACTAAAATCTTCTTGTTGTAGGGGAATCAATGTAATCTTGTGAAACTCTCATATATGGAGTTTGTGTTTAAACATCTTATTTGAGATACATGCTTTCTTTCATCATTAGTTAGGGTTTTTCCTCTTTGCTCAAAGCATGCATTGTTTAACTCATTCGATGACATGATTATTGATTTTAGTGATATGGACACATACGGTAAAATCTAGATCTGGGGAATTTCTCCCAAAAGTAATATCACCTAGACATAGGGATATGAGGTTGGTTTCCTTTAAGCTTCTGTGCTTCAGAATTAATTATTAGGGATGCTAGAAATTGTATGAACTCGTAATTAAGGATAAACTTTCTTGCAAGGTGATTTAGAGAGTGGCATTAACAGTGATCAAAAGAATGATGAATTCCTAAAAGTATATGAGAGTGGATAAGATGAAATTGATTACCCCAACAACATACTCATCCATCTAATTCATTCAAGTGTTTGTGTTCCTCTTTTCCATTGATCAAAACTCATGCATACATGTTTACTTATTGTCTTTTGCATTTGAAACCTCAAGAATTTATTCACAAGTCTTAAATAATCAACAAATCATATAACTAACTAGGTCATGAGTCCTTTGGGAGAACGATACTTGTTCTTATCGAGTTTATTACTTGATACGATTCGGTCACACTTGCCGAGGGTTAAATAAGTTTTTGGCGCCGTTTTTCGGTGTTCATAAATTTGTCATCAGTAGGTTGGTCAAATAGCCAAGAAGTTGGAAGAGATACCTATCAAAACTTTTGTGGCTAATACTGAAGTTAACCCCAAGGAAGAATGCAAGGCTATTGTGAGTGTGAAAGATGAGAGGAAGAAAGAGAAAGAAGTTGAGAGAAAAGAAAAAGTTGAGTTAAAAGAGAGAGAAGAAAAATGAGAGAAAAATTGAAGTTGAGAGAAAAGAATAAGAAAACATTGTAAAAGAAGAGAGAAAAGAAAAGGAAGAGGTTGAGAGAAAAAAAGAAAAAATTGATGCCCTAATTGATTTAGGGTCTAGTATCAATTTGATGCCCTTATCTGTTCTTGAAAAGATTGGTGGTCTTGAAGTCAAGCCTGCAAGGATGACGCTGTTTATGGTAGATGGATCCACCAAAAAGCCCTATGGTGTGGTGGAAGATGTGATGGTTCAAACTGACAACCTCAGATTCCTTGTGGACTTTGTAGTAATGCAGATGGAGAAAGATTTGGAGATCCCTATAATTCTGGGAAGGTCATTCATGAAAACAGCCAAGGTGATCATCAATGTCGATGATGAAACTATAACACTTAAAGACCAAGAAGAGGAGGTGATTTTCAATGTCTTCAATGCTGAGCAACAAATCGAGGTGAAGAAGACTAGTCTCAAAGCTGCATGTGGAGATGCACTAGAGATTAGTACTAAAGTTGCCAAGCTAGGCAAGAAAGGTAAAAAGTGTTTTTTGTCACAGGTAAAGGAAGAAGAAAAAGACAGCAAAGGAAAACGTGTTCATCAAGATTCCCTAGAGAAACATGAAGAACTTAGACCAGGCATCCTAGTGAGATTGAACAAAAAACTGTGAACTATGAAAGAACTTAGAACTAATGGATTAATAGAGATTGAATCTCCAATTTCCAAGAGAATAAAAAAGGTGAATAGGAAGCTACTAAAGACCAGTTGGTCTGGAGAAGGTAAAGATGACACCAAGATCAAGGATGTGACATGAGCCTATTGGGTCAAGCTAGTGACGTTAAAGAAGCGCTTACTAGAAGGCAACCCAGTGTTTTAAAAACTTTTATTTTGTTTATTGTTTCTTTAGTTTGAATTTTTGTCATTTGAATTTTGTTTTTGTTTATTTTTTGTTTGCTTGATTCTAGTGTGCATAATCTGTAATGATTGATTGTTTGAGGGGTGGAGAGAGATTAACTATTTGATTTGAGTGTTGTTGTGAGAGCTAGGGAAAAGAAACTTGAAAATTCTAAGTTGAATCTTAGAACCCATGGCCAGGAATACCTAAAACAAGCTAAAAAGCAAAGGGAGAAAACTGTCGCACGCCGCTCAAGCGCCCTGAGGAGCGCCCGGGCGGTGCGATCTACAGATTGGGTCTTTTAAAGGGGCTCAAGCGGGATTTCGGCCCACTTCATTTTTGTTTACCCTAGGGTTTCACCCAAGCCCCCGTCCTCAGATTTCCTCAACTCTAGCCTCCCTAAACACTCCTCCTAAGTTCTCTCCTCACTTTTCCTCTCATTCCTCCACCAAGAACCCTAGTTCTCACCCATTTTGGACCATTCAACCATTCAAGTTTGGGGTTTTGGAGTTTGTGGCTGCTAGAAGTTCAAATTTCTTCCATTTGTTTGAGCATTATCCATTAATCCTTTGTCTGCAACCAAGTAAGTCATGCCATCTAGTGTTTTAAGCTCTTAAAAGTTTGATTTTTGATGAATGTTGATGAAAAAGCTTGAGTTTTGATGATTGGTACTGTCTATGCATGATCTGCCACTGTTTGGACCGATTAAATTGTGCTAATTGTGGTTGGGACTAAGTAGAAAGTGAATTGGAAAGTGAAAAATGCAGCAAAGCCACGCTTGACAGCACCGCTCACTACTCAAGCGCCCCCTGAGGGACGCCCAAGCGCGACGCGACAGTGGCTGTTTTCTTTCTTTTTTTTTGCTTTGTCTCTTGGTTGTTTGCTTCTGTGCAGGTGGCGTTGAGGGCTCTCTGTTTTGCCCTCAGCCTGAATGAGAAGAGTTTGTTGATTTTTAGGAACTAATGCTTGATGATTTTTGTGTTTGTTTTGTGAATCTCTATATGCAGGAATGGCCTCTTCATTAGGAAAAAGGATCAAAACTTTGGGTAACCAAGACAAAGGAACCAAGAGGGAGGAGAAGGAGTAGTTCTACTCTGTTAAGTTCAGAAACCAAGAGGGTCATCTTCCTTTACTGTGTTCTTAGGGGTCTCAACATCAACATTGGGCAGGTTATAGCTGATGAGATCAAAAGATGTGCCCGTGGTGTAAGCAACAAGGCACCCCTGGGACACCCATCCTTGATCACCCATCTTTGTGCCCGTGGTGTAAGCAACTCTGCTTGAATGAACTACACTGCTTTGGTTCATCTGTGTTGTGTTTTGTGATAAGTATTTCTTTGTGATGCTCTAGTGTTGATTGAAGTTGAGATGATGCATTGATAACGGTTGAAAAACCGTTATGTTTATACTTAATTTTGATACTAAAAACAACCTTTAGGACTTAGAAACTAGCTTGGAATCATGTTTTTGCTTAAGTTTTGGAAATAAGAGAGTTGGATGGGCTTTATGCTTGGTTTTCCTTGTTTTGGCAGGAATTAAGATGAATTAGATGAAAGAAGTTGAAGTAGTAAGGAGCTAGACTCAGAAAAGGAAGTAAAAGTGCACAAAAGAAGAGTCGCAGTCACCGCTGAGCGAAACTTTTACCGTTGAGCGGCATTCTGAACCGCTGACGGTTAAAACTACTGCTGAATGTCATTATGAAGAACCGCACTTACCGCTAAGCGCCAAACTGCTGCTGAGCGACTGATAACAGTTGAAAAACTGTTATTTTCATGTTTAAAATTGATACTAAAAGCAACCTTTAACACTTAGAAACTAGCTTGAAATCATGCTTTTGCTTATATTTTTTGAAATAAGAGAGTTGGACAGGTTTATGCTTGATTTTAGTGTTTTATGCAGATTTTGAGGTGAATTTGATGAAAGAAGTGAAGAAGGATAGAGATGGAATCAGAAAAGAACTCAAAAACTGCAAAAGAAGAGAAGCCGCAAGTACCACTCAGCGCCATTTTACCGCTGAGCGGAACTACTTAACAATCGTTGGCACCCTTGAGGGGTGAAAGTGCAGTTGAGGGGAAGAATTCAACACACGCACTTACCGCTGAGCAGTATTTTACCGCTGAGTGCCATTATTTTGGGCTTAGGCCTACTTTTCTGTACTTTTTAGAATAGTATATAAGCTTTAGGACTTCCTAGGGTTTGTATCTTTGGCTGGAGAAGACGCAAAACACACTTTTCACCCCTTGGGGGTAGAATTGGAGATGGTGACGGCTCTCCTCTTCTCTTTCTAGGGTTTTTCTATCTCTTCCATTCTTTCATTATAGTTCATCTAGTTTCGCCATGAATATGGTGAACTAAACTCTTCTTGTTGTTGGGGAATCAATGTAATCTTTCGAACCTCTCATATATGGAATTTTGTGTTTAAACATCATATTTATGATACATGCTTTCTTTCATCATTAGTTAGGGTTTTTCTTCTTTGCTCAAAGCATGCATTGTTTAACTCATTTGATGTCATGATTATTGGTTTTATTGATATGGACACATACGGTAAAATCTAGATCCGGGGAAACTCTCCCAACAGTAGTATAAACCTAGACATAGGAATATGATGGTTGGTTGCCGTTAAGCTTCCATTCATTATAATGCATGATTAATTGCCTGGGAGACAAGACAAGACAAGACACATGAATTGACTTTGCCTTTCATTTAACCACAATCAAATACATTCACAAGCATGCATCATCACAAGGACTTTTCAATGGCTTATAATGTGGTTGGGCTAACAAGAAAAATTGGTTTTTCTAGATCAAAAAACCCTTGAGTTAAGATAATCATATAAACACAATCATTCTTACTTATTCCCAACTTTCCTTTGCATTGAGCTTTGCTTTTTTCTTCTCTTTTTCTTTTTCTTTTCACATACTTAGTTCTTAGCTCTTAGCTCAATGCTTTCAATTTCCCTTTCATAACTTCCCAACAACCCCAAACTTGAACATTTGTCAATACCACAAAATATTTTCTACTTAACTCAAGGTAAATCTCTTCACAAGGGGTTTTCAAATCATGTTCAAGGCTAAGGGTTCAAAGGATAGAACACATAGTGCTCTCTTTTGTGGGCTAAAATCATGCATTTGGCTAATAAGATACGGATGTGTGCTAACACAATAAACAACAAAGCACCCTTAGGACATCCTTCTTTGATCACACACTTGTGCAAGATAGCTGGGGTGGATACTTATGCTCCACCATTTGAGAGGCCAAGGAAAGCAATTGATGAGGCCTATTACAGACAGTACTGTGGAGGTGAGGAGGCAGCTCAGCCAGTTCCACCACGCTGTCCTCATAGAGAAAGAGGACAAGCACAGAGTCAGGCATCTGTAGAGACACATGAAGTAGAGCCTTTCCACATGAGGGACATGTATATGTCTCTTATAGGTGGACAGTTGCAGTCTATCCACAGAGGGCAGGTGGCCACTACTGAGATAATTGTTGGAATGTATGATACACCTCCAGCACACAGGTGGACTATGGATGAGTTCCATAATGTGGTAGCTTGGCCAGAGGAGCAGGCCCAAGGCGGCAGAGCTGGAGCAGCTGAAGCTTAAGCCATGGAGAAGGATGAAGATGATGCTGATGATGACGCATTTGAGGATGCTGAAGATGAGGAAGAGGAGGAGGATACAGATGACAGCACAGACTGATGAGGAGCTGAGATAGCATTTATTGATGGGTGCTATCAACACTAGAGCAGGATTTATTTTATGCTTTTGTTTGGTTTTATATTATTGAACTTATTTGCTTCTGTTTTTAGAATAGGGTTTGATGTACTCAATTGGAAACTTTGTCTGTTATGATGGTTTGCTTATGATTGTTGTTTGATAAGTAATGCTTGATGATGCTTTGATGTTGATTGATGTTGAGATTGTGCACATTATATGCTTATACAAATGGTTCACAAGCTTTGTGAACAAATGCATGATGTTGTGATTGTGATTATGATACTAAGCAAGATGTGTATATGTGGAATGTGAATGAGCTTATATGTGAGGCTTTGAGCTCCAGAGTTGTTGTGATTGAATGATATTACTTTGAAAGCACAAATGACTTTGCCCAAGGTTTCTATGATTGAATCAATTGCTTGTTTGCATCATATGATCAAGGCCATTTGTTGGTAACCCTTTTATTAGCCAAATGCATGATTTTAGCCCACAAAAGAGAGCACTATGTGTTCTATCCTTTGAACCCTTAGCCTTGAACATGATTTGAAAACCCCTTGTGAAGAGATTTACCTTGAGTTAAGTAGAAAATATTTTGTGGTATTGACAAATGTTCAAGTTTGGGGTTGTTGGGAAGTTATGAAAGGGAAATTGAAAGCATTGAGCTAAGAGCTAAGAACTAAGTATGTGAAAAGAAAAAGAAAAAGAGAAGAAAAAAGCAAAGCTCAATGCAAAGGAAAGTTGGGAATAAGTAAGAATGATTGTGTTTATATGATTATCTTAACTCAAGGGTTTTTTGATCTAGAAAAACCAATTTTTCTTGTTAGCCCAACCACATTATAAGCCATTGAAAAGTCCTTGTGATGATGCATGCTTGTGAATGTATTTGATTGTGGTTAAATGAAAGGCAAAGTCAATTCATGTGTCTTGTCTTGTCTTGTCTCCCAGGCAATTAATCATGCATTATAGTGAACGGAAGCTTAACAGCAACCAACCATCATATTCCTATGTCTAGGTTTATACTACTGTTGGGAGAGTTTCCCCAGATCTAGATTTTACCGTATGTGTCCATATCAATAAAACAAATAATCATGACATCGAATGAGTTAAACAATGCATGCTTTGAGCAAAGAGGAAAAATCCTAACAATTAATGAAAGAAAGCATGTATCATAGATATGATGTTTAAACACAAAATTCCATATATGAGAGCTTCAAAAGATTACATTGATTCCCCAACAACAAGAAGAGTTTAGTTCACCATATTCATGGTGAAACTAGATGAAATACAATGAAAGAGTGGAAGAGATAGAAAAACCCTAGAAAGAGAAGAGGAGAGCCGTCACCATCTCCAATTCTACCCCCAAGGGGTGAAAAGTGTGTTTTGCGTCTTCTCCAGCCAAAGATACAAACCCTAGGACGTCCTAAAGCTTATATACTATTCTAAAAAATACAGAAAATTAGGCCCAAGTCCATAAAAGTAACAGAAAACCGATCCAAGCCCATTTAGAATGGCGCTTAGCGGTATTTTACCTCTAGAGCATAATCCATTTTGCCCCCCATCTGCTGTTTTGCCCCTCATCGGTGATTTCGGCACCTGAAAACTGCCGCTCAGCGCCACTCGTCCCAACTTTTTCTGCATTCTGGTTGACTTTTTAGCATCTTGGTTGACTGGTTGACTTTTCTGGTTTCTGGTTGACTTTTCAGCATTCCAATCATTCGATACTTCAATTCTTCTTTCAAATCATTCAATTAGCCTACAAAATCAAGGGAATCTTGCACAAAACCATTAAATTCACCTTCAACTCTCTTATTCACAAAACTAAAGAAAAAATATGAGTTCAAGCTAGTTTCAAAGTCTTAAAGGTTGCTTTTGGTATCAATTTTAAGCATAAAAATAACGGTTTTTCAACCGTTATCACTATGTCTACCTATTTTGGTTATGTGCATAGTGCTTATTCTGTCAGTGCCTCTCATTATGATTCCCCTTCTACATCTAATTATACTCCTTATTCTAATTTCTATTCTGCTGATTTCTATGCTGAGAACTAAATGGCTCATCCTCCAACTCATGAGAGTGCTCTTTGAGAGCGGGTTCCACCAAATGAGGATGATGTTCCATATGTTCTCAACACTGGACCGATACATTTGCTGCCTGAGTTTCATGGTTTTGTAGGTGAATGCCCATATAAAAGTTTGGAGGACTTCCTTATCATTCGCTCTACAATTATACCTCCACGTGTCCAGGATGAGCACACATTCTTAAGGGCATTTCCGCAATCATTACAAGGAGTAGCAAAGGATTGGCTTTATTGTCTACCTCTAGGATCCATCACTGCTTGGGAAGATCTTAAGCGACTGCTCTTAGATGAATTCTTCCTTACTCAGCATTATTTTGATCAGTATGGTCACAACAACAATCCTGGATGGAGTTTCTCCTGAAGAAGGCTGAGTTAAAGCCAAGGCTGATAAGGTGGATGCACCTACTCCAAGAATTTGACCTACAAATCCAAGACAGGAGTGAAGCATAGAACTTAGTTGTAGACCACCTCAACAGGATTGAAGGAGCTGAAAATGAAGCTGAGGTATTTCCCATCCAGGATGACTTTCCTTATGAAAGTTTGTTAACGGTTTCGGTTTCTTACCATATTCCTTGATTTGGAAAACATTGTGAACTACATAGTTGCTTTTGTTTTTACTCCCTTAGCATCCTGTGCTCAAATTAAAAAAATTAAGAGTGATGTTAAGTACTATATATGGGATGACCCGTATTTGTGGAAGTTTTGCAATGACCAGGTTACTAGGAGATGCATATCGGACCATGTGATTGACTTGGTCCTATAGTTTTGTCAAGCTTCATCACCTAACGGTCATCTAGGGATTCAAAGAATGGCTCGAAGGGTGCTTGATTGCGGCTTCTATTGGCCCCCCATCTCCAAGGATGCAGAGAGGATTTGTATCACCTGTGAGCCATGTCAGAGAGCAGGATGATCACTTTCATGGAGACAACAGATGCCTAAACAACCCATGGGTATTTGATGTCTGGGGTATAGATTTTATGGGTCCTTTTCCTGTTTATTTTGGTTTCTCTTACATTCTCCTAGTTGTGGATTATGTTTCGAAAAGGGGTGGAAGCTAGAGCCACTAGGACTAACGATGCTTGGGTTGTTGTGGATTTTGTTAGATATCACCTCTTTTGCAGGTTTGGAATGTCAAAAGCGATTGTTTGTGATCAAGGAACCCATTTCTGCAATAGATTCATGCAAGCTTTGCTCAAGAAGTATGGGGTGGTGCACAGAGTTTCTACACCATACCACCCTCAAACCAATGGGCAAGCTGAAATATCAAACAAGGAGATCAAGAGGATTTTGGAGAAGATTGTCCAGCCCAATAGGAAAGATTGGAGCAATAGATTAGGTGATTCTCTCTGGGCGCACAGGACTAACTACAAAGCACCTATAGAGATGTATGCTTATCTGGTTGTCATTGGAAAGGCATGTCATTTACCCGTTGAGATTGAGCATTAGGAATACTGGGCGGTGAAGTCTTGCAACTTCTCCATGGACCAAGTTGGAGAGGAAAGAAAGTTACAGTTGGATGAATTGGATGAGATCCGATTGGAGGCCTATGAGAACTCGAAGTTCTACAAGGAAAGTGTTGAGATTGTTGATAAGGGGAGCACTGGTTTAGCTGAACTCACAATCTCAGTGATATATGTGTTTTTTATGATGACAACACATAATTAATAACACATGAGTATTCTGTGTTACATGTTTTATGCTTACATGTTATATGCTTTTGTTTACTATGATCAATCTGTATAAACATATTTGTGAACATGATTGTGTGCTTCATTGCATATCACTGTGTTAAATATGTGATTTTATATGTGTATGCATGACATAAGTTTTTGGAAATGAAAAACCACAAGCACTTTGGTTGAACTTTAATGTCTAGCAAAACAACAGTTTTAAGTTGATTACAATATGGGATGAATGGATTAAAACTCGTGGGTTTGCACAAACTCTTTTCAAGTTTTCTGTGAGATATTTTGAAGAGAAAAGTTTTCAAAAATTGTTCTGAGTGTTTTTACTTAATCGACTGAATGCTTCTTGTATTCGATTAAGTCTATTAAGCTTTTGAAATCTATTAAATGCTTATCACAACTAACATAACGGTCATATTTTTAAATCTGTTGACCAAGCATTTCTTATGAGTCGATTGTATTAAATGTGCATTCAATTAAATGGTGTGATTTTTTTTAGTCTGTTATAACTGCAAAGTGTATTCGAATATATTAATAGCTAAATTGATTAAAATGCGTCTGATGTGTGTAATAATATAAATTGACGCTGATTTGAATTCTGTAAGAACTTTTTAAGAGAATTAACATTTTCATATCTTTTAGAGAATGATGTGTGTCTTACAGAGAAAAAGAAAAGCTCCAAGAACTAAAGATTAATCGTGGTGATCAGGGCTTAAAGGTTTCTTGAGAAGCAACGTTTGCTGGGTTTAAACATCTGATTTATCTGCACAAGAAGGTGTAATTTGCGTGATCAAGAATATGAAATCTTTGAAGATTGGCTTGGATTCCCTGTGGTGATTGCATCAAGAAGAACTGAGTTCTTGACTTTGAGGGTGGCTCAAAGGGTTTGACAGCAGAAGAGGGTATTCTTGTTGGGTGTCTGTATTGTTTACTGCCTATATTAAATTAGAGGGTTAGAGAGGTGTTTTACATATTTAACGTGAGGTGGCTGTAAAAACCTTGGTGTAAAAACCTTGATCTTTATAGTGCATTTGCTTTCTGTAGGCTTGGCTGAACCAGTATAAAAACCAGCGTTTGAATTCTCTGAAACCTTTTGTGTATTCGATTAAGTGAATTGTTGCATTACATATCTTTTTACTTGTGATTCATGAAAAGCCTAAAGACATCTTATTTTGCAAAAAAAAATTGGAAGCTTGTATCTTTATGCATCACCAATTCACCCCCGCTCTTGGTGTGAGCACTTAAGCCTTTCTTTTTTAACAATTGGCACGAGAGTTGGTTTTCATAAAATATTTGAAAAACAAATCGATTACTATTTTTGTTTAATCAATTTGATCCTGAGAAATAGATTTCACTTCTCAAACCTTTGGTGAAGGTGCATCAACAAATAGACCACTTCTATTTGTTGGTGAGAACTATGCTTTTTGGAAAATTAGGATGCATATTTTTCTTGAATCCGTGGATAAAGGAGTATTGGATTCTACTCTTAACGGTTCATATGAACCCACTCAAATTATCAATGGAAAAACTATTTTGAAAAACTTTTCAAGTGGACTCAACATGAGAACCGCAGAGCTCAATATGATTTTAAAGCCAGAAATGTTATTGCCTCTACACTGACCATGGATGAATTTTTCAGGATTTCCCAATGCAAGACTACCAAAGAAATGTGGGAAGTTCTTGAGGTGACACATGAAGCCACAAACGAGGTAAAGCATGCCAAGAAAAACTTACTTGTGCAAGAATATGAACTATTCAGGATGAAGGCTAGTGAGACCATCTACGAAGTGCAAAAAAGATTCACTCATATAGTAAATCACTTGATGGCTCTCGACAAAGTGTTTGATTAAGAGGAGATCAACATCAAAATCCTGAAGAGTCTTAATAGGAGCTGGCAGCCAAACGTAACAGCCATATCAGAATCTAGAGATTTAACTAACATGAATATGGCAACTCTTTTTGGCAAGCTCAGGGAGCATGAACTAGAACTTGGAAGGCTAAGAGAGGAAGAAAATTGAGGAGAAGAAATCAATTGCCCTCAAAGCCACAAGCAAGAAGCCTCTAAGAATGTTGAATCTGAAGCTGAATCAGATGCAAATGTATCAGAAAAGGATATCATGAATCTGATGGTGATAAAATTTAATCGATTCCTAAAAAATAGAAATTATGCTACTGACAATGCAGGTCCTTCAAGAGGAAGAAAGAATTCAAGAAACAACACTATACAATGCTATGAATGTGCAAAAGAAGGTCACATTAAGCTGGACTATCCAAACTTGAAGAACAAGCAGAAAGCAATCACAAAGTACCCTCAGGACAAAAACAAAAAGTAAAGAAAAGCATATATAGCCTGGGAAAACAGTGATGGTGATTCTTCAAGTGATGATGATTGTAGTGTTGAAGAGGAATCAAATTTATGTTTCATGGCAGGCTCTACACATTCTAATGACGACAGCGATGATGATTTTGAAAATGAGCCTATCGAGGTGAAGTATCACATGCTGCTGGATGCTTTTCAGAAAATTCATGCAGAAGCCATGCAACTCCAATACAAAGTGAATCGATTAACCTCTGAAAGGAAAGATTATGAATATAGAATTGATAACCTTGTAAAAGATAATGAAAAGCTAGAAGAAGAATTAGAAATTACTTTAAAATCTATGAACACAGTTAAAACTGAAATACAAATTTTTGAAAAGAACTGTGATAATTGTCCAGTGCACATTGATGACAAATTTATGAACACCGAAAAACGGCGCCAAAAACTTGTTTAACCCTCGGCAAGTGTGACCGAATCGTATCAAGTAATAAACTCGATAAAACCAAGTATCGTTCTCCCAAAGGACTCATAGCCTAGTTAGTTATATGATTTGTTGATTATTTAAGACTTGTGAATAAATTCTTGAGGTTTCAAATGCAAAAGACAATAAGTAAACATGTATGCATGAGTTTTGATCAATGGAAAAGAGGAACACAAACACTTGAATGAATTAGATGGATGAGTATGTTGTTAGGGTAATCAATTTCATCTTATCCACTCTCATATACTTTTAGGAATTCATCATTCTTTTCATCACTGTTAATGCCACTCTCTAAATCCCCTTGCAAGAAATCCTATCCTTAATTACGAGTTCATACAATTCCTAGCATCCCTAATAATTAATTCTGAAGCACAGAAGCTTAAAGGCAGCCAACCTCATATCCCTATGTCTAGGCGATATTACTTTTGGGAGAAATTCCCCGGATCCAGATTTTACCGTATGTGTCCATATCACTAAAATCAATAATCATGACATCGAATGAGTTAAACAATGCATGCTTTGAACAAAGAGGAAAAACCCTAACTAATGATGAAAGAAAGCATGTATCATAAATATGATGTTTAAACACAAAATTCCATATATGAGAGCTTCAAAAGATTACATTGATTCCCCAACAACAAGAAGAGTTTAGTTCACCATATTCATGGTGAAACTAGATGAACAATAATGAAGTAATGAAAGATAGAACCCTAGAAAGATGAGAAGGTAGCCTTAGCATCCAAGATCTTCCTCCAAGGGGTGGAAAGGTGTATGTTTGCTTCGTCTCCAGCCAAAGATACCAACCCTAGAAAGTCCTAAAGCTTATATACTATTGGTAATATTAAAGAAAAGTGGGCCTAAGCCCAAAATACCACCGCTCAGTAGTACTAGCGCAAAGTCAAATCTTCCCTCAACTGCACTTTCACCCCTCAGCAGAGCCAACGTGTGTTCCTGAGTGCCACTCAACGGTAAACTGGTGCTGAGCGGTACTTACGATTTTTCTTCTTTTGCACTTTTTGAGTTCTTTTCTGATTCCATCTCTATCCTTCTCCACTTCTTTCATCAAATTCACCTTAAAACCTACATAAAACACTGAAATCAAGCATAAACCTGTCCAACTCTCTTATTTCTAATAATATGAACAAAAGCATGATTCTAAGCTAGTTTCTAAGTGTTAAAGGTTGCTTTTGGTATCAATTTTAAGCATAAAAATAACAGTTTTTCAACTGTTATCACACATAGAGAAAATTGATTACTTAACCAACACTTTATCTAAATTTACTCAATGAAAAGAAAATGTTGATGTTGTGTTAAGATCATCTGGTAGAGAAATTGATAAGCAAGTCATTGGCTATAAAGAAAAAAGTAATAGGATTAATTCCAAGAAGTTTGTTGATCTAAGTAAGCCTGTTAGTAATACCTGTTTCTATTGCAATACAATTGGTGACAATGTTAGAAATTGTTACTATAGAAAGGTTGAAGTTCCGAAGGGAAAATACAAATGGATTCCTAAGGAACAATCTCCTACAACTGACGAGAAAGGCCCAAGTTTGTGTGGGTACCTACATCAAAACCATTAAGTTGTTTTGTAGGAAATTAGTTGCTGTTGTAGCAGAAACAAAGCTTAAGGATGAACTACAATTGCAGCAAATCTTAAGTTCTTGAGTATCTACAATGTGGTAACTGTATCAATCTATTTTCCATACACTCACGCATCATAAATGTTAGTATGAATAATTTTCAAATGCATGATTGATGAATGTCAGTGTGATTGATTTCTTTGAGTGAAAATCCATTAACACGATTTTTGAATCGATTGTATTATGAATAGAGTCGAATATGTTTTGTGTGTGTGGTTCTCTATTTTAAGTAACACTAAGTCGACTATGAATTGAATTAAATCAATTAATTCTCTGTATTGGACTTTCTATTTTTGAAAATTCAAATGGGCCTGAGTATGTGTGATTTTTGGATCGTGCCCTTACAAATGTCTGATTGAAAATCGTTTATATGCTATTGTGTATCATTGTTTGTCATAAGAAAAACCCTAAAAAGTTGTATAAGATCTTTTCTATTGAATCCTGTGATCATGGCATCATTCTCTTCATCGAAGCACGCCAGAAGGGTTCCTTCATCTGAAAGAAATGCAAGTCCTTCAGGATGGATCAGTGACAGCACTGCAAGAGAAAGATTTATGATTTGGAAAAGAGTCAAAGAAGTCGTTCCAAACAAATTACTTTAGTTATCTCTGTTCAAAAGAGAAGGATTTGTATTTCCAAAAAAACTTGCTCATCAAGGTCTATCCACTTTTGTTCAGATGAAAGGTGACTACTATCTGGATTTACTTGGAGTATTCTATAACAATCTCAAGGTTGTCAACGGTGACATTTTTTCACGTGTAAAAGGTGTGGACATCGTTATCAATAATGATACTTGGCTACAGATTGCTCGACTAAAAGATGAAGGATGCGTGTCATACTCACCCGATTCTCTACATAACAAATGGACTTCAAAAAGACAAATGTACAAGAATTGCATGAGATATCCTGGAAGATACAAGAAAGAAAAAGGATTCCTACATAGAGGATTGGATAAAAAGAAGAAAAGATAATTGCATACATCCTTGATTTGGTACTGTTACCTGGAAGATTTCACTATGAAAGGTTAACATCAAAAGATCTGTATTGTTTGAACGCAATACAGTTTAGCATACCAACAAACTAGGTAGCTGTATTCAAGAAACATATTATCGACACGGGTGTAAACAACTGGTGTAATCTTCCCTATGGTGTGTTTATCAGTAAAATTTTGTCACTCAGCAAAATTGTTCTTACTGGTGAAACTAAGGTCTCATGTAACAGAACCAATGAAATTGGAAAGGCAACATTAACATGCATTGGTTTGAAGAAAACTGCCTTGGGATGGGTATTCAGTGATGTACAAACTCAAATCAAGGACAAAGATGAAGTATGTGATTCTGAAAATGACTCGATCTCCTTCTCTCCTAAGTCTGAGTTTGAGAAATTTGTGATAAACAAATTTGAGAAAACTTCAAAGAGAGCTAGCAAGATGAAGAAATCTATCATGCGAACGAACGAGAAGATGGATGAAATTATCAAATATTACCCTGAAAGCTCTATATCAACAGAGGAATCAATAGATGAAGATGATGAGTCCAGTGAAGAGGATTCTATGGAAATATCCGAATCAGAATAGGGTTATAGGATTACATGTTTTGAGTCTAATGAGTTGTTATGTTTCTGTTTTGTTGTGATTTTATGTTTTAATTTGTAATGCTTGGCATTATATGCCATTGTCTTTTGTTTCTATTTGATTGTACTCAATGATTGCTTATCAAAGAAATCAGATTTTATATTAATTCAATCTGTGAATGGTTGATTAGATCTGTGATTGAGTGAATATGATTAACAAAGTCAATTACACTCTATATGTATGCAATTGAACATGTTTTACTATCACATTTACATCATTTCATACTTATACATTAACTGTGATAATTCCTGTAATACATTGATTTTAAAATGCTTGATCTTGAAAGACCTGGAAAGGTTATGCAGGAAATATGTTTGCTGATTGAGATTAAATGGAAGATCAACATTCTGAACAGCAAGAAGTCGATTATGATTGTGATCAAATCGATTGGCTTTTTACTTAATCGACTATATGAGGTAATCGATTAAGTCTGTTAAGCTTTTGAAAACTGTTAAATGCTTGTCACAATTGACATAACGGTCATATTTTTAAATATGTTGACCAAGCATTTATTATGAGTCGATTGTATTAAATGTGCATTCAATTAAATGTTGTGATTGTTGTTAGTCTGTTATAACTGCAAAGTGTATTCAAATAGATTAATAGCTAAATTGATTAAAATGTGTTTGATGTGTGTAATACTATAAATTGACATTGATTTGAATTCTGTAAGAACTTTTGAGAGAATTAAAATTTTCATATCTTTCAGAGAACGATGTGTGTCTTATAGAGAAAAAGAAAAGCTCCAAGAACTAGAGATTGACCGTGGTGATCAAGGCTTAAAGGATTCTTGAGAAGCAAGATTTCCTGGGTTTGAACATATGATCTATCTGCACAAAAAGGTGTAATCTGCGTGATGAGGAATTTGTAATCTGTGAAGATTGGCTTGGATTCCCTCTGGTGATTGTAGGAAGAAGAACTGAGTTCTTGACTTTGAGGGTGGCTCAAAGGGTTTGACAGCAGAAGAGGGTGTTCTTGCTGCGTGTTTGTATTGTTTACTGCCTATATTAGATTAGAGGGTTATAGAGGTGTTTTACATTTTTGACGTGAGATCGCTGTAAAAACCTTTGTGTAAAAACCTTGATCTTTATAGTTCATTTGCTTCCTGTGGTTGGAAGGACACTGGATGTAGGCTTGGCCGAACCATTATAAAAACCAGCGTTTGAATTCTCTTATCCCTACACTTTTTCAATATAGTCCATTAAATTGTTTGTGTATTCAATTAAGTGAATTGTTGCATTACATATCTTTTTACTTGCGATTCAAGAAAAGCGTAAAGACATCTTATTTTGCAAAATAAGTTTTTGAAAGTTTATAACTTTACGCATCACCAATTCACAGCCTCCCCCCTCTTGGTGTGAGAACTTAAGCCATTCTTTTTTAACAGAAAGGACAAAGAAGTTCCATGATAGTTCAATTGTTAGAAAGGACTTTGAGGTTGGCGAGGAGGTTTTATTGTATAACTTTAGGCTCAGACTCATGGGTGTAAGTTAAGGTCAAAGTGGATTGGACCTTTTGTTGTGACTAACATTTATCCTTATGGTGCAATTGAGATTACAAGTCCATCCACAGATAAAAAGCTTCAAGGTCAA
This sequence comes from Vigna angularis, assembly GCF_016808095.1. NCBI lineage: Eukaryota > Viridiplantae > Streptophyta > Magnoliopsida > Fabales > Fabaceae > Vigna > Vigna angularis. Next base: position 29,484,195 of record NC_068971.1, on the reverse strand, counting down.
TGGCCATAGACTAAAGCCTTTCCTTAGCAATCCTTCTTTGTTGGATGCAGTGGTGGAGAAGACGTCTTTGGCTGATCCCGCCTCACTTTCCCTCTAACTTAAGGAGTTCTTCTTTTCTCCTTCCCTTCTCACTTTTATTACACTTTGTCTATATCTGTTGATTGGTCTGATTGCTGATCTTATGATTGTGACACATTGAGGACATTGTGTAGTTTAAGTGTGGTCTATTGGGGGAGATTTTTCTTTGTTTAGGTTTTGTTTTCTAGGTTGTTTTAGTTGTTTCTTGTGTACAGTTTTGCATGTTTCTCTTTATTTCTGGACTTTGTTTTAGGTTGTAGACTTTTCCATCACTTGATTGATACTTATTGTTTGAAATCCTTGCTTTTCTCTGATTTGAAAGATGATTATGATGTTTGAGAGGTTGAATTGATTGTGATAAAAATACCCTATGTGAGGATTTGAGCCACTTGATGTTCTTTCGTGTGTGATATATCTCTTGATTTCTTGCACATGTGCCTTGGCTTGACTCTACCTGATGATTCTTGATTGATATGCATATTTGGAAGTGATAAAGGCAATTTTGTTCTTTAGCCTCTCTAGCCAAATAAGCCTACCCTGTTTTTAATCCTTTGATAACGCTTGTGGGCCTATGCTTTCCCCTTTTCTTTGTTTTGAAGCTCATACATTAGCTCTAAGTGAAAAACCATGATTACCTGAACCTTAGGAATTGTTTTGGGAACAAGTGTGGTCTTCCTTGGATTCTGATGAATTGGCTAGTTGGTTCCTCATCTTGATTGTGTTGTAAATATGTTGTGTATCGTGTCTCTTATAGTTGTGTTCTGTTCTAAAAAGAGAGAGAGAAAAGGAAAGAGGCAAGACAAGAAAAGAAAAACAAAAAATTAGAAAATATGGGAAAAATATTTTTTTTTTAATAAAGGAGTCAAGAAGAGGATTGGATTAGAGGTTTTGGGTGTGATTTCATTGTATTTTCACTTGTTCCCCATTGCTCCTCTATTCTTTTTGGTTTGTAGCTTGTCATCCATATTTTATCCTCCCTTGACCTTGGCCCCATTACAACCATGAAAGGACCTTTTGATTTGAATATGCATATGGTTTGAGGTTGGTTGAGATTGTTGATAGGGGAAGCACTGGTTTAGCTGAACCCACAATCTCAGTAATATCTGAGTTTTTGATGATGACAACACATAATTAATAACACATGTGTATTTTGTGTTACATGTTATAAGCGTATATGAGAACATGATTGTGTTGTTGTTGTGTTGTTCATTGCATTTCACTATGTTATATATTGATTTTATAGATGAATGCATGACACATGTTTTTGAATGAGAAAAACCACAAGCACTAATGTTGAACTTTAATTGTGTGGCAAAACAACAATTTGAATCGATTAAAACTCGTGTCTTTGCACAAACGTTTTCAAGTGTGTTGTAAGAGTTTTTCAAAGAGAAAAGTTTTCAAAACTTTGCATAACATTGTTGCATAATCGATTGCATGCGATATCTATTCGATTAAGTTTGTTAATATTTTGAAATTTGTTAATGCTTGATATAACTGTCACAATGGTTATATTTTTAAGGCTTAAATGCTTACTTCGTCCTCATGTTAAGATGTGAATTTCTGTTTAGTACCCGGTTTTAAAAATGAAGACATTGAGTCCCTATGTTATGAAAAGTGTATGAATAAGATCATGTCCGTTAAGTTGATAGCAACGGCGAACAACTAATGTTGAACCAGCTTTTTCTCTCTTTTGTTCAGCTTTTTCTTTGATGATTTGTTGAACTTGTTCTTTCTTTGTGGACCTTATTCATATATTTTTCATAACATAGGGATCCAATGTCTTCATTTTTAAAACCGGGTACTAAACAGAAATTCACCTCTTAACATGGGGACGAAGTAAGCAATTAAGCCTATTTTTAAATGTGTTGACCAAGCATTAAATGTTATTCGACTGCATTAATTGTGCATTCAATTAATTTCTTTGACTTCTACTATCTGTTATAACTGAATTGGTATATTCAACTGCATTAGTAGGAAAGTCGATTATATTGCGTCTGATAAGAGTTTATCTATATATTGACTCAAATTTGATTTCTGTAAGGACTTTTGTGATTCTAACATTTTCATATTATTTTGTAGAAAAGTGTAAAGTTTACAGAAAGAGAAAAACCTCCAAGAAACTAGTTTGACCGTGGTGATCAACTAATTGTGATTTCTTGAAGAGCAAGATTGTTGAGTTTTCAAAGTCTGATTTATCTGCACATTTGGGTGTCTACTGCAAGATCAGGTTCTACAATCTCCTGAAGATTGGGTTGAGTTCCCTGTTGTGATTACAAGAAGAAGGACGTGTTTCGTTCTTGACTTTAAGGGGGTCAACAAAGGGGTTGGACTGTAGGAGAAGGGATTCTTGCTACTAGTCTGTTTTTGTATTGCCTATATTTTGATTAGAGGGTTAGAGATGTGTTTTATATTTTTGACGTGAGATCTCTATAAAAACCTTGTTGTAAAAACCTTGATCATTATAGTGCATTGGCTTCCTATGGTTCGAAGGACATTGGATGTAGGCTTGGCCGAACCAGTATAAAAACTTAGCGTTTGATCTTTCTTATCCCTACTCTTTTGCATTCAATCGATTATACTTTATACGCATTCGATTAAATTTCCGCTGCATTGGAAATCTTTTAACTTGCATTTCACACTAGTGCAGTAGGCCTTTATACGTCCGACCCTCGAATATCCAACGTAAAAAATGAGCGGTGGCATTTTTCCTAAATAAAACAGCCATATAGATGTCTGTTCTGGTGGGAACAGACGTCTGATGTGGGGGAATAGACTTCTATATACTCATTTTTGAAATAAAAAAAGTCACTTTTTAACTCCATTTAGAGGTCAAATCCTGCCAATCTGACTTCTACCGCCATATAGATGTCCGATGTGGGCGGAACCGACTTCTATATACTCATTTTTTAAATCTAAAAAGTCACTTTTTAACTCCATTTAGACGTCAGATCCCGCGAATCCGACTTCTACAGCCATATAGACGTCCGATGTGGGGGCAACCGACTTCTATATGCTCATTTTTTAAATCTAAAAAGTTACGTTTTAACTCCATTAATATGTCAGATCCCGCCAATCCGACTTCTATAGCCATATAGACATCTGATGTGGGGGGAACCGACTTCTATATACTCATTTTTGAAATCTAAAAAGTCACTTTTTAACTCCATTTAGACATCAGATCATGCCAATCTAACTTCTACAGCTGTTGAGACTTCGACAAGTGTACCGAATCGTACAAGTAATATAAAATGCTAAGACCAAGTATCGTGTCCCAAGAGACTCTCGACACTAGACAGTCGTGCGATAACTCGATTAATTAAGACTTAAAAGGAACGAAATCATTGGTTTAGAATGCAAATACAGAAAATTAAATATGAATGCAGTTTTGATCAATTGAGGAGTAGCACAGCGATGAACGGATGAGGTTTGTGTTATGAGATGAATATATTGTTGGGGTTAGATTTCACCAAGTTTACTCTCATGTATATAAGAATTCTTCTTCTTTCATTAAAGTCAACGTCACTCACTAAATTACTTAAAACCCAATCCCTTGGTGAAGAAAACCTATCCTTAATTATTAGTTCATACGATTCCTAGCATTCCTAATAATTAATTCTGAAGATCAGGAGCTTAAGACGACCAAGACTCATACCCCCATCCCTGAGAAATACTGCTCTTGGGAATAATTCTACAAGAACCTAAATTGTAAGGAACCTCCCGGCACTCATGCATTCCATACATCACGCTATGAATGAGTTAAACAAAGCGAGCATTGACCATAGAAGAATTACCATAACAGTTAATGAAAGAAGCATAAATTATTAAGAATCAATTCAAATATATGAGAGTTCTCAAGGTTACATCATCCCCCAACAATTAATAGAAGTTAGTTCCCCATTGTCATGGTGAAACTAGATGTACAACAGAGAAGAATGAGATAGAAAAACCCTAAAAGTTGATGATGGAAGCTCCCGCATCCAAATCCGCCTTCAAAGAGTGGAAGAGTGTGTTGTTGTGCCTCCTCTGCCAAAGATACAAAACCTAGGGCGTTTGGGTCCTTTAAATAGAGGGGAATCAAAATAGAAACGAATCCCAGGCCCATCTTACTAGCACTCAACTTCACTTGGAGGGCAAGTACGTGTGGTTCAGGAAAAGTGGCGCTCAACGCCCCAGAAAGAGTGCACGGGCGTGCTGCGATACCAAAACTGGCTCTCAGCTTCACTTGGAGGGCAAGGAGGCATGGTTCTTCAGGAAAATTGGTGCTATGCGCCCCAAAGGGGGCGCCCAGGCGGTGTGTGGTAGGCTTTAGCGTTGAGGGCTCCAAAAAGGGCGCTCAAACGTCTGGCCTTCCAACTTTCTGGTGCTTTTTCAGCTCTTTCTGAGCACCATCTCCTTGGCACTTCAGCTTTGCTTCCATATTATCTCATTTCCTGTCAAAAGAAGGGAATTTAGTCATAAAATCATCGAGTTCAACCTTAACTCTTTTATTCACACAACTTAACAGAAAAACATGATTTCAAGCAAGTTTCTAAGTAGAAAGGGATGCATTTAGTATCAAAAATCACATCACAGATAACGGTATTTTCAACCGTTATCATAACCCCAAACTTAGAACTTTGCTTGTCTTCAAGCAAAACAAAATGTACTCAACTTTCTTCAACAATTACTACGATGGCTCAACTTATTTCAAAACTTTTTCTTCCAGGACAAGTAGTCACTTTTATTAGCTCATCGTAAAGATGTCAGTCCAGATGTACAGATGCCTTAATTCAATCAAACTCAATGTGATGCTCATGTACTTCAACAGATGTTATCCTTAAAAATAATCAATCAACCAAGCAAAGATGAAATCATGAATTCCAAGAACTACTCCTTGATGAACAAATCTTCGATCCCCGGCAACGGAGTCAAAAACTTGTTAACCCTCGGCAAGTGTAACCGAATCGTATCAAGTAATAAACCTCGTAAGACCAATTATCGTTCTCCCAAAGGACTCACAGCCTAGACAATTGTGTGATTTTGTTGATTAATTAAGACTTGTGAACAAATTGTTGTAAGTTTCAAATGCAAAAGACTGAAAAGTAAATATGTATGCATGTGATGATCAATGGGAAAGAAGAAACAAAACACATGAATTGAAATATATGGATGAATATGTTGTTGGGGTTTATCAATTTCATCCTATCCACTCTCTTGTATTTAGGAATTCATAATTCTTTTCATTAATGTTAATGCGACTTTCTAAATTACTTTAAACCCGATGTCTCGGCGAAGAAAGCCTAATCATAATCACTAGTTTACAATGTCTTGTCTCCCTAGCAATTAATCATGCATTATAGTGAACATACTCGTATGTCTAGGTTTGTAATATACTGTTGGAAGAATTCCCCAGATTGTGATTTGTAAGATATCTCTCAATAACAATCCTAGGGAAAGAAGAGGAGAGCTGTCACATCCCCAAATCGTCCAACCCAAGGAGTACGAAATCTCCTCATACTTACAAATCATAAGATTTATGCCATACATGAATAAAATATCACAAGCATTTGAGCAAAGAAGAATATCTCTAACAATTAATGAAAGAAAGCATTTATCATAAAAATGATCTTGAAGAACAATTTCCATACAAGAGAGTTTCTAAGGATTTACATTGATTCCCCAACAACAAAATAAGTTTAGCTCACAATATTCATGGTGAACTAGATGAAATACAATGGAAAAGTGAAGGATAGAACCCTAGAAACTTGAGAAAGGAGCCTTAGCATCCAAAATCCTCCTCCAACAGGTGAAAGAGTGTGTTTTTGCTTCGTCCCAGCCAAAGATACAAACCCTAGAACGTCCTAAAGCTTATATAATATTCTAAAAATTACAGAAAAGTAGGCCCAAGCCCAGAAAAGTGCCGCTCAACGGTAAATACCGCTCAGCGGTAATAGCGCGTGACCAATTCTTCCCCTCAGTGGCATTTCTCCCCTCAGCGGTGCCAACAGGTCTTTGAAAGTGCCGCTCAACGGTAATTTTCCCTCAGCGGTACTTGCGGTTTCTCTTCTTTTGCACTTTTTGTGTCCTTTTCTGATTCCATCTCTATCCCTTTTCACTTCTTTCATCAGTTTCATCTCAAAACCTGCAAAAACAAGGAAATCAAGCATAAAACCTATCCAACTCTCTTATTTCCAACAATTCAACAAAACATGAGTTCAAGCTAATTTCTAAGTCATAAAGGTTGTAATTGAAGTCAATTTTAAGTATAAAAATAACAGTTTTTCAACTGTTATCACAACCCCAAACTTAAAACTTTGCTTGTCCTCAAGAAAATAAGATGTAAGTCAATGTTCCACCAATCCATACAATGGTTCATCACATTCAAAAATCCTTCTTTCAAGACAAGTAAATACTCAATTTAGCTCATCACCAAGACTTCAGTCAAGATGTGCACATGCTTTTAGTGTTCACTCAATCACATAATATCCAACAAATGCTATTATCATGAATGATCAATCAACTAAGCAAAGATGTTCTAATGTGTTCATGGAATCTATCCTCACTAGATAAAGTGTTTCACTTAAACACACAAGTGTATAGGAGATATTCACTCATTCACTCTACTATTACAATGTCACATGAATCAACTTTGCCTTTCATTTAACCATAATCAAAAACACTTACAAGCAAACATCATCACAAGGACTTTTCAATGGCTTATAATGTGGCTGGGCTAACAATAACAATTGGTTTTTCTGGATCACAAAACCCTTGAGTTAAGAGAACAATCTAAACACGACCATTCTTGATTATTCCCAACTTTCTTTTGCATTGAGCTTTTCTTTTCTTTTTCTTTTGCTTTTCACATGCTTAACTTTTGGCTCAATGCTTTTTATTTTTCCTTTCTATTTTCCAACAACCCCAAACTTGAACATTTATCAATACCACAGAATACTTTCATCTTAACTCAAGGTAAAGTTTTTCAAAAGGGTTTTCAAATTATGTTCATGGCTAAGGGTTCAATGGATAGAACACATTGTGTTCTCTTTAATTGGGCTAAATTCATGCATTTGGCTAACAAAAAGGGTTTCCAATAAATGGCCTTGATCATATGATGCAAACAAGCAAATGATTCAATCATAGCAAACCTGGACAAAGTCATTCATGCTTTCAAATTAATAACATTCAACAACTCTAGAGCTCAAAATCTCACAGATAAGCTCATTCCACATACACATCCTGCTTAACATCATAATCACACTCATATCATCATGCATTTGTTCACAATGCTTGTGAACCACCTGTATAAGCATATAATGTGCACATTCTCAATCATCAATCAAGATCAAAACATTATCAAGCATTACTTATCACACAATAATCACAAGCAAACCATCATATTTCATTTCTACCACACTATGAAATTCGTCCATAGTCCACCTGTGTGCTGGAGGTGTATCATATAGCCCAATAATCATCTCAGCAGTTGTCACCTTTCCTCTGTGGATGGACTGCATCTATGCACCTGTGAGAGACATGTACATGTCTCTCATCTGGAATGACTCTGCCTCATAAGTCTCTATAGATGCTTGACTCTATGTTGGTCTTCTTTCTCTACGAGGACGTTGTGGTGAAATTGGCTGAGCTGCCTCCTCTCCTCCACAATACTGCCTATAATAAGCCTCATCAATGGATTTCCTCGGCCTCTCCAATGGTGGAGCAGAAGTATCCACCCCAGCTATCTTGTACAAGTGTGTAATCAAGGAAGGATACCCTAAAGGTGCCTTGTTGTTCATCGTGTTAGCACACATTTGTATTTCATTGGCAATCACTTGACCAATGTTAATGCTCATATTTCTGAGCACACAGTATAGGAGAAGTTCCCTGTTGAGAGTGATGTCTGAAACATGCGAACACGGCTGAATGTTGGCATAGGAGAATGTCATCCAATACTTAGCAAGAGGAGTCAAATCAGTCCTCCTGATATTCACCACTGCATCATTTCTGTTCCTCTGGAAGTGTCCTTCAGGTACACATAGAACACTCTCCACATCATTAAAATTAGTGCCTTCCTCCATACAAAGAGAAAACTGGCACTGCTCTCCAACCCATTCAGTACCCAAAAAGTTGTTGATACATTTAGGATCATACTTAATAGTGTGGCCTCTAACATAGCTTAGGTACTCCTCAGCCGGATAATCACCCAACTTTCTTGCGTTGGTGTAAAATTCCTTTACCACTGCTATGTTGGTTGGTGCTGGGTACGTAGCTAGCCCCCTCCAATTTCTTCCCATCAGTTGCTCTCCAAATTGAGGAGCAAAGTTAGATATCATTCCAGCCTTCCTCTCCATCAGGAGTCTCCTATCTTGAACAATCTTAAAATGCTTCTCATGTTTGCGAGATAGGAACCTACTAGAATGAGGTTGTTCAGGTTCCTTGTCTTTCCTCTTGGAGGTTGTGGTCTTCAATCTTTTGCCTGAAGAGGATGTCATCCTTACATCAAACACAAATTACAAAACCACAAAACATGTTAATCATTAGTAAACCATAAACAACATCCCAAATCCATGCCAAACCACCACTGAGGGTCAATAAAACCCCTCAGCGCAACCAGTGCACCAAGCCAGCAAGAAAAAGAGGACAAAAACCAAGTCTGTCAGAATCGCGCTCAGGGGAAATTTCCGCTGAGCGGCGATTCTGCAGATTTTGAAAAATCCATTTTTAACACTTCCTAACTCCACCCACATGCAATTTTCATACTTCCAGACAAAAATTAAACATTTTAATCAGTTTATTCATCAATTAATTCATCTAATCATGCATAGAAATCAAAATCCCTAAAGAATCATGCTTTGAACATCCAAATTCATACCAATTCATGCTTTCAAGAACCCTAGAATGAAAATTGCTTGACTTACTTGGGTGCAGCTACTAGATGAGTAGAAAATGCTCTACAAATATGAAGAACTCAGCCCCAACAACAATGCTCTCTCAAAAACCCCAAACTTAGATGGAAAACCAGTGAGAAAGTGAGTGGAAGAGGGATTTTGTAAAGGGGAATGAAGGGAAAGATGTAGAGAACTCTTAGAAAAGTGTTTAGAAGTGTGTGAGAGGAAAGAAATCTGAAAATGAAACCAAAATCGCACCCTAGGGTATAAAAATACCCTAATGGGCTCGGGTCCCGCTAAGGGCAACCCGAAAAAACCATTCTGCAAAATTACCGCTCAGCGGAAATTTCCGCTGAGCGGCACTTGCGTAAGATGTTTTCTTTCTTCCTAGCTTACCCTAGGTGCCTTCTACTTATGCCTCTCACTCACTTCATTCATTTAAGTTCTCAAATCACTCATACATTCAATCCCTAATCATGCAACTAAAGCAGAATCAAAACAAACAAACAAAATATAGTAAATCAACTAGGTTGCCTCCTAGGTAGCGCTTGTTTAATGTCACGAGCCTGACCCAAAATCCACCAACACCTATCAGTAGGTGCAATTTTACCTTACCAACAACCATCAATAGGTGTAACAAACCTATTAATAAACCTAGTATCCTTCAGTAGATACTTAACCACCTAGCATCTATCAGTAGATGCTAACCCAAAAAGTTTAAATCATAAAAGTAATGTCCAAAAATTACAACCAATATCAAAAATTAAAATAATGTTCTTAAATTACTGGGGTGCCTCCTAGAAAAGCGCTCTTTTAACGTCACTAGCTTGACCCAGTAAAGCTCACGTTCCATCTTCAATGTTGGTGTCTATCTTTCTATCATCACACCAACTCATTAACTGCTTTCGGTCCACCTCTTTGACTCTTCTTGAATGTGAAGACTCAATTTCTATCACTCCATCTTCTTTATAGTCTTTAACAATACACAACCTGTTTTTGAATCTCACATGTTTACCAGGTTTGGGTTGTGCTTGCCTTGAATCATCATGAACCGTCCTTCCTTTGCTATATTGTTCTTCTTCCTTATCCTGAAACAAAAAACAATTTTTACCTTTGAAGCTTGGCTTTGAATTTGTAGAACTAGTCATGGGTACATCCTGACATGTAGCTTTATAACTAGCCTATGTCCACTGTTCCGCTTTGAAGACATCAATAACCTCATTTTTTCCTCGGTCTTGAAACACCACTATTCCTTCATCTACATCAATGATGACTTTAGCCGTTTTCATAAACGGCCTTCCAAGAATAATAGGAACCCTTTCATCCTTCATCTCCATCACCACAAAGTCCACCAAGAATTTTAGTTCTCCAAAACAAACCATAACATCCTCTGCTATACCATAAGGATTCTTTGAAGAGCCATCCGCCAATAACAAATTCATCTTTATAGGCTTGACTTTAAGATCACCCATTTGTTCAAGTAAAGAATAAGGCATTAGATAAACGCTTGACCCTAAATCAAGTAGGGCTTTATTTACCTTTTTATTTTCTATGACACATGGAATGGTGAAACTTCCTAGATCTTTCTCTTTTGGAGGGAGTAGCTTCTTCTTGACCGCTTTGTAATCATTTGTCTCCTCTTCTCTATGTCTTTTCTTTGTGGAGACTTGTTCCATGGGTTTTGTATAATTTGCAATTTGTTGCAATATCTCCTTCAAAGGTAAATCACCCTCCAATTGTTTGAATATTTCTATAAAATGCCCAAACTGTCTCTCTTTCTCTAATCTCTCATAATTTGTTGGAAAAGAAAGAATATCTTCAATTTTTATCTCTTCTCTCTCTTCTTTTTCTTCTAATCTCTTTTCTTTCTCTTCTTTTCTCTCTAACTCAACTCTTTCAACATATACACTCACTAAAACTCTACACTCTTCTTTAGGGTTAACCTCAGTATTATCCCTAAAATTCTGATAAGGCCTTTCTTCCAACTTCTTAGTTAACTGTCCGATTTGCATCTCCATACTTCTAAGGGTTGCTTGAGTGTTGTTATGATTGGAGATGGTTACCTGCATAAACTGGTTAAGAGCTTCTTCCAACTTTGTATATTTTTCAGTGAGTGTAGATATTTGTTGCCATAATGATGGTTGTTGTTGTGGTCTATTAAATTGTCCTGATTGCCCAACTTGTCCAGATTGTCCCTAACCTTGACCCATGCTTGGGTGAGATTTCCACCCTTGATTGAAATTACCTTGGCGGTTTGGAAATTGATTGGCCATAAAATTGACATCTTCTAGGGCCTCCACTGGAAAAGCACATTGACCATTGATATGGTCACCACCACACAATTCATAGAGTTGTTGATGAACCTGTGAAACGGTCTTCAGCTCCTTTGGCAACTAAGCGAGTGTCTTTGTCAAATTCTCCAATTGTTGAGTTATGATTTTATTTTGTACAAGCAAGGCATCTTGAGTTTGTAATTGTAAGACTCCCTTCTGTTGAGTTGGAGCTCCTCCTTCATTATGCATCTTGTTGTCATTGGTAGCCATGTTGTTTATCAATTCAAAAGCTTCCTCTCGAGTCTTGCATTTGATATTACCTCCAACTAAGGCATCTAGCATCAATTTGGTTTGTGAACCAAGACCTCCAAGGAAAAGAATGACTATTGTTGCTTTATCAAAGCCATGAGTGGGCGTCTTTCTCAACAAGCTCTTGTATCTATCCCATGCTTGACCTAGCGTCTCCTCCATGCCTTGTCTAGAAAAATAGATTTCTTGCTTCCCTTTGTTGATTTTTAATTGTGGGAAGTACTTGTTTAGAAACTTTGAAACCACTGCTTCCCATTCAATAAAGCTATCCTCCAGGAAAGAATTCAACCATATCTTAGCATTGCCTCCCAATGAGAAAGGAAACAAGCTTAGCTTTATTGCATCATCCGACACACCATTGATCTTCATAGTGTTGCAAATCTCGTTGAATGTGGTTAGATGCTCATATGGACTTTCATGTGACAGTCCATCAAATTTGTTTTTCTTCACCAATTGTATCAACACCGGTTTCACCTCCATGTTTGCAGCATTGACCCTCGGCCTAACAATGCTATTAAAGTGATAAGGGCCAACAACAGTGGTGTAATCCGCCAGAGTACGTCTACCATTATTTTCTCCAGCCATCTCTTCAGTACTCTGGTTAGATCTTTCTGGTGAGGATTGTAGGAGTGTCTCCGGAGAAGGAAATAATTCTCTAGATGTTTGGATTCTCCTTCTCCTTCTACTTTCGTCCAATCCTTCAACAAGAGGTTCCGTAGTTTTCTTGCTCCTAGTCCGAATTGTATCCTGCATACACAAGAAAACAAAATCCTAGAAACAATTGTTAGCACAAAAAGATAAAAAAAATAGAAAAGACAAAAAGATAAAAAGAAAAAATAAAAAGATAAACTTAAAAGATTAAAAAGATAAAAATCAAGTAAAAGCTAATCAATAATCACACAAATAGAATAGTTAAACCATGAGGCCCCGACAACGGCGCCAAAAACTTGTTAACTCTTCGGCAAGTGTACCGAATCTTATCAAGTAATAATAATTGGTGAGACCAAGTATCGTTTCCCAAAGGACTCACGGCCTAGACAGTTATGTGATTTCTTGATTAAAGTAGACTTGTAAACAAAATAATTTTGGTTGAATTGCGAAAAATAAACATGAATGCAAGGTTTTGATCAGTTGGATTGAAAGATGCAAAATTGATTTATGTAAAATATGGAATGATGATGTTGTTGGAGTTTCAGACTTATCCTATCCACTCTCATGTATTCATGAATTCATCTTTCTTCATTAATGTTAATGTCACTTTCTAATTTACCTTAAACCCGATGTCTCGGTGAAGAAAGCCTACTCCTAATCTCTAGTTTACAATGTCTTGTCTCCATAGCAATTATTCATGCATTACATTCGCACAGAAGCTTAAAGGCAATCGATCCTCCTATTCCTATGTCTAGGTAATATTGCTTCCGGGAGAATTTCCCTAGTTCTAGATTTCCCCGTATGTGTCCATATCGACAAAATCAATAATCATGCAATTGAATGAGTTAAACAAAGCATGCATAGAGTAAAGAGGAAAAACCCTAACAATTAATGAAGTAAAGCATATATAATCAAGAATCAATTCAATACATGAGAGTTTCAAAGGATTACATTGTTTCCTCAACAACAATGGAGGTTTAGTTCACCATAGACATGGTGAAACTAGATGAAAATAATGAAAAGAATGAGAGATAGAACCCTAGAATTTGAAGGAAGGAGCTTTCGCATCAAAAATCCACCTCCAAGGGGTGAAAGGAGTGTGATTTCGCCTTTTTCTGTCCAAAGATCCCAACCCTAGGTCGACTAAACCCTTATATAGTTTATTAAAAATACAGAAAAATGGGCTAAGCCTAATTAATCAACACTCAGCGGCAGTTTTGGCGCTCAGCGGTAAGTGCGGCACTTAGAATGACCCTCAGCGTTGACGCTCAGGCCCGAAACAGTGTAGTCAACAACATAGTCCGGCGCTCAACGGTAAAAATATCGCTCAACGGTAGGTGCGATACTTGAATTGGCCCTCAACGTTAGCGCTTAAGCGTGAGGCAGTGTACTCATAAGCCAGATTGGCGCTCAGCGGTGCAAATAGCGCTGAGCGGTGGCAACAGTTCTTCTTTTGTGCACTTTTCCTTCCTTTCCTAAGTCCAACTCCTTGCTACTTCAACTACTTTCATCCAATTCATCTTAATTCCTTTCAAAACAAGGAAAATCAAGCATAAAACCCATCCAACTCTCTTATTTCCAAAACTTAAGCAAAAGCATGATTTCAAGCTAGTTTCTAAGTCATAAAGGTTGTTTTTAAGGTCAAAATTAAGTATAAAAGTAACGGTTTTTCAACCGTTATCAGTGAGGTGATGGTGTCTCTTTCACTCTACTATCATAATGTCACACAAATTAACTTTTCCTTTCATTTAACCACAATCAATCACACTCACAAGCAAGTTTTCATCACAAGGTCGTTTCTCGGCTTTTAGCTTGGCTGGGCTAAGAAGAAGATTGGTTTTTCTGGACAACAAAATCCTTGAGTTAAGAGAGACATATATGATTTCATCATTCAAACACACCGTCTCATTCCTAGAACAATCCTCACTTATTCCCAACTTTCCCTAGCATTGAGCTTTTCTTTTGTTTCTTTAGCTTTTTCTTTTCATTTGCTCACTGCTTAGCTCAATGCTTTTTCCTTTGATGTCTTTTCTCAAATTTCCCAGCAACCCTAAACTTGAACTTTCATCAATACCCCACAAATGTTCTCAACTTAACTCAAGGCAAAGATTTTAAAATAGGGTTTTTCAAAACATGCTTAAGGCTCAAGGTTCAAAGGTTAGAACAAATTGTTCTCTTTTTATTGGGCTTAATCATATGTAACCTGCAAGCAAGTAGTTCAATCATAGAAAATTTGGGCAAAATCATTCATGCTTTCAAAGTGACAACAATTATTCACAAAAATTCTGAAGCCCAATCCTCACACAAGTTACTTTAAGTTCAGAATTCAGATAACCATCATGTTCATTATCTCAATTAACTTTTTATCTCAAGCATCTGTTTCATACAAACTGTGACCCATCACCTGTATTTAAGCACATCATGCATCATGTCAACATCACTCAATAGTAGAGCATCATAAAGTAAAACTTATCACAAACACAACATCATTAAACCACAGTAGTGTAGTTAATTTAAGCCAAGTACAATAACCTATACTACAACATAAATACGAACATAAATTAAAAAGATTAGTTTAGAAAGCTGGGTTGCCTCCCAATAAGCGCTTCTTTAACATTACTAGTTTGACACCATTAAGCTCATGTCACATCTTTGATCTTGGTGTTCTCCTTTCTTTCTCCACACCAACTTATCTTCAATAGCTTCCTTTTCACCTTCTTGACTCTTCTTGACTCTATCAGTCCATCAGCTCTGAGTTCTTTTACAACCCATAATTTGTTGTTGAATCTCACTGGTAAGTCTGGTCTAAGTTCTTCATATTTTTCCAAGGAGTCTTGATGAACACTTCTTCCTTTGTTGTCTTTTTCTTCTTCCTTCACCTGTGACATAAAACAATTTTTATCTTTCTTGCCTGGCTTAGCAGCTTTTGTACTAGTCCCTAGTACATCTTCACATGCAACTTTGAGACTAGTCTTCTTCACTTGGATCTACTGCTCAGCATTGAAGACGCTGAATATCACCTCCTCTTCTTGGTCTTTGAGTGCTATAGTTCCATCATCAAAATTGATGATAACCTTGGTCGTTTTCATGAATGGCCTTCCAAGAATAATAGGGATCTCCAAATCTTCCCTGATGGATGTTATGCTACTAGACATCTACTGATGGATGTTATGCTACTAGACATCTACTGATGGATGCTATGCTACTAGACATCTACTGATGGATGTTACTTACTGACAGCATCTACTGATTAATGCTGCTGGATCAAGATTTTTATGTTTTTGCTTTATTTTATTTGAATTTTGTTTTATTTTTATTTTTGCTATGTACCTGGTTTAATGAGTTGTGTGCAATGGTTTGGTATGATGTGATAAATTATTGTTTGTGATGAGTAATATTCTTGTTTTTGCTCTATTGTTCTATGATGCATGTTGAGTTAATGATTGTTGTGACTTTTTAAGCATAGATGGTGGTTGCTCATAGTATTGTTAAAAACAGATGCATGATTTCAATTGTGATTAATATGTTGGGCAGGATGTTTATCAAGTTGTGGAACTTGAGTTAACCTGTGAGATGTTGGACTCCAGAGTTTTTGACTGATTGAATGTTATTACTTTGGAAGCATGATTGATTTTGCCTAATTTTCTATGATTGAACCACTTGTTTGCTTGTTACACATGATCAAGGCCATTTTTTCTTCTCCCTTAGAGCCAATGCAAATAGGTGAACCCAACAAAGAACAATTTTTCTCTAACCTTTGCACCTTGAGCCTAAATTTGAAAAGTGGAAAAACCCTTTTTGAAATCCTTACCTTGAGTTAAGTAGAGTATGTTTTAGTGGTAATGGAGAATGGTTCAAGTTTGGGGTGGTGAGAAACCGAAAAGAACTTTGTGAAATTTATCAAAGAGCATTGAGCAAAAGCAAAAAGCGAAAGAAAAAGAAAAGAGAAGAAAAGAAAGAAAAGAAAAGGTTGAGCTCAATGAAAGGAAACTTGGGAATAAGTTGAAGATTTGGTTTCTCACATAAAAGGAAAAAGAGAGTTAATTGTTAATATGAATGAATGAATTGTGCACTCTCTTAACTCAAGGAATTTTGTTGTCTAGAAAAACCAATTTTCTTCTTAGCTCAGCCTCAATACAAACCTTGAAAAGTCCTTGTGATGATAACTTGCTTGTGAGTGTGTTTGATATGTGGTTAAATGAAAGGCAAAGTTGATTCATGTGAAATTGTGATGGTAAAGTGTAAGAGTGATACCTCACTATACACCTTTGAGTTTGAGTGAAACACTTTTGAGTGCTTGAGTGAAACACTTTTGAGTGCTTAAGTGAAACATTGTCTTTGGTGAGGAATTGTTCCATGCACTATATGATAACATTCTTGCTTGGTTGGTTGATTATTCATGAGGTTTGCATCTATTGTGTATGTCTTGATTATGTGAGCACCATAATTGAAGCTTGATTAGCTAAAGCATCATTATATCTTGACTAATCTTTCTATGATGAGCATTCCTATTGATTTACTTGTCCTAAGAGAAAAATGGTTTTTGGTGTGCTAGACCATTGTAGTATGAGTATTTTGTTTAAGCCAAGTTACATTTTGCTTGAAGACAAGCAAAGTTTCAAGTTTGGGGTTGTGATAACGGTTGAAAAACCATTATTTTTATACTTAATTTTGATATTAAAAACACCCTTTTTGACTTAGAAGCTTGCTTGAACTCATGTTTTTGCTTTAGTTTTGTGAATAAGAGAGTTGAAGGTGAATTTAATGGTTTTGTGCCAGATTCCCTTGATTGTGTACGCTATTGGAATGATTTGAAGGAAGAGTTAAAGTACCGAATGGTTGGAATGTAGAAAAGTAACCAAGAATGCAGAAAAGTCAACCAGAGTGCAGAAAAAGTTGCGTTGAGCGCCAAATTGTGTTGTGCGCCAGTGCCGCACTTACCACTAAGCGCCAAAAGTACCGTTGAGCGCCGACGACGTGGGCTTGGACCTGTTTTCTGTTATTTTTATGGGCTTGGACCTGTTTTTTTTATTTTTATGTTCTATTTAAGGACTTGCACGTCTTAGGGATGGTATCTTTTGATGGCTTGAGCACAGAAACATACTTTTCACCCCTTGGGGGTAGATTTGGAGATGGTGACGGCTCTCCTCTTCTCTTTCTAGGGTTTTTCTATCTCTTCCATTCTTTCATTCCATTGTTCATCTAGTTCTTCCATGACGATGGAGAACTAAACCTTATTTGTTGTTGGGAAAGATGTAACCTCTTAAACTCTCATGTATTGAATTGATTCTTCGTTATATATGATTTACTTCATTAATTGTTAGGGTTTTTCCTCTTTACTCTTTGCATGCTTTGTTTAACTCATTCAATTGCATGATCATTGATTTTGTCGATATGGACACATACGGGGAAATCTAGAACTGGGGAATTTCTCCCGGAAGCAATATTACCTAGACATAGGAATAGGAGGATCGGTTTCCTTTAAGCTGCTGTGCGAATGTAATGCATGATTAATTGCTAGGGAGACAAGACATTGTGAACTAGTGATTAGGATTAGGCTTTCTTCACCGAGATATCGGGTTTAAGGTAAATTAGAAAGTGAGATTAACATTAATGAAGAAAGATGAATTCATATATGCATAAAGATAAAGAAAAATAAAATAAAAAAAATAAAGCCAATTTAATCAAGAATCACACACATAGAATAGTTTAAACCGTGAGTCCCCGATAACGGTGCCAAAAACTTGTTGAGACTTCGGCAAGTGTACTAAATCGTACAAGTATAATATAAAATGGTAAGACCAAGTATCGTGTCCCAAGAGACTCTCGGCACTAGACAGTCGTGTGATAACTCGATTAATTAAGACTTAAAAGGAACGAAATCATTGGTTTAGAATGCATATACAGAAAATTAAGTATGAATGTAGTTTTGATCAATTGAAGATTAGCACAACGATGAACGGATGAGGTTTGTGTTATGAGATGAATATGTTGTTGGGGTTAGATTTCATCAAGTTTACTCTTATGTATATAAGAATTCTTCTTCTTTCATTTATGCGTCTAGAACTCAACAACGAAATAGAGTAGTAGAAAGAAAGAATAAATATTTAGAAGAACTTGCTATAACTCTTATTAAATGAATCAAAAAAATCCAAAACATTTTTGGGTTGATGTTGTGAGTACTCCTTGGCATGTTTTAAATAGAATACTTATTAGACCCATTTTAAAATGTACTCATTATTTGAAAATATATGGATGTAAATGTTTTGTTTTAAATAATGGAAAACACAATTTGGGAAAATTTGATTCAAAATCCGATGAAGCTATATTTCTTGGATATTCCCTAACTAGTAACACATATAGAGTTTCTAATCGGAAAACATTAGAAATAGAAGAATCTACGTATGTTGTCTTTGATGAAATTGTGGAGTTTGAGGAAAAACCTCTTGAGTAAGAAAATTGGATGCAGGTGAAGAAGAAGACTTGTAAAAGACAACAGATAAAGAGAAGAATAATCCTCAACCTGAAGATTTGGCTAAGACATGGCAACAACCTTGAGGATTATCATTAGACAATGTTATTGGAGATATCTCAAAAGGGGTAAGTACTCAAAGAAACTTATTAAATTATTGAATGACTATGGCTTTTGTTTTACAGTTAGAACCTAAGAACGTGAAGGAAGCTCTTTAAGATGACCAATGATGTATTGCAATGCAAGAAAAACTAAACCAGTTTGAAATGAATCAAGTGTGTGAATTAATCCTTAGAGAAAACACTCATCAAGTGATAAAAACAAAATAGGTGTTAAGGAACAAACTAGATGAAGATGGGAATATAACCAAGAAAAAGGTAGGCCTGTTGCACAAGAATATAGTCAAGAAGAAGGTATTGATTATGATGAACCATATGCTTTTGTTGTCAGGTTAGAGGCAATACACCTACTTCTTGCTTATGCATCTATTATGAAATTTAAACTATATCAAATGGATGTTAAAAGTGCTTTTCTAAATGGTTTTCTAAAAGAAGATGTATTTGTTGAACAATTACCCGATTTTGAAGATCATAGATATCCAAATCACATCTTTAAATTAAAGAAAGCCCTTTTATGGTTTAAAACAAGCTCCTAGATCTTGGTATGAAAGGCTTAGCAATTTTCTGTTAGAAAATAGATTTAATAGAGGTAAAGTTGATTCCATTTTATTTATTAAAAGGGTAGGAAGAGATATTTTACTTATCTAGGTATATTTTGATGATATTATTTTTGGATCAACTAATAAATATCTATGAGAGGATTTTTCTAAGACTATGTAGGGTGAATTTGAGATGTCAATGATAGGTGAGTTGACATTCTTCCTTGGTTTACAAATAAAACAAATGAAAGAAGGTACGTTTCTTTCCCAAACTAAATATTGTAAAGAAATCCTGAAGAAATTTGAAAAGCTAAGGAAGCATCAACTCCTATGGCAACATCATGTTATCTTGAGAAGGATGAATCAGGTACGCTTGTAAACCAAACTCTTTATAGAGGCATGATGGGGTCTTTATTATATCTTACTACAAGTATGCCAGATATCATGCAAAGTAATTGTGTATGTGCTAGGTATAAGGCTAGTGCTAAAGAGTCGCACCTCACAACAATTATGTGTATTCTTAAGTACCACAAGCGAACTATGTCCTTTGGTTTGTTGTATCCTTCTGGGGCTGAAGCTAGTCTTGTAGGGTTTTCAGATTATGGAGATTATAAGACAGATAAAAAGAGGACTAGCGGTACATGTCATAAGAAGCACGTGACCAAGAACCTACATATTTTTATCTAGGAATAGGCACGGTTTAGCAGCTTAATTCAAGCCATAAGAAGCCTTAGACTCAATGAGGAAGGGTTTGCACCCAGCGTCCACCAACTGCTACCTTCCATATGCATCCTGGACCTTTCATGTGCATCCAACAGCTTCAAAAGTTTCTCCACGTGCCTGCAGTCCTTCCCATGTGACCTTCCAGCTATTTTAATTAACCCATTGAAGTTGCACGAGCAAGACAACATATAAATAGCTTGTTGCTTGCTTGTATTGGTACCTTTGATTTGAATGAATATTTTGTTTCTATTGATTCAGCCCAAAACGTTCTTCTTACTTTAAGGTCACTGATGAATCATTATTTTGTACTATTTACTTAGCTTTCTACACCATATCGTATTAGTGAATTGTGTTTAATTCTCCGTTATTATCTCATTTTCACTATTGAGCTTAATTTGACAAGTAATTTTTATTTTAATTAATTTGAATTAATTGAGTTTAATCATTCCACTTATTATTTGCACGACAATTTTGGAATCTTATTTTCAGATAATAAGAGTGTGGCCACGTCATTTATTATTTTCCACATCAATAATTATTTTTAATTTCATTTGTAATTTTAATTCTTTTAATTTTAGACCAGATTTGAGATTTGCTACTTTTGGTCAAATTAGGATAAGCCCATTTAAGGGCATTTTCGTCCTAGGGTTTATTAAATACGTAAATCATTTTTTGGGAAAGCTTTTCTTCTAATTTTTCTTTCAAGATTTGGGTAAAATTTAGGAATAATTTAAGAAAAATGGAAACAAAATCTGGGAAAAATATGAGAAAATTGGAAACAAAATTTGGCAAAAATTTAAGAAAATCTGGAAAAAAAATTGTGAGCCTGAATGACTTCAACTAACTCCGAAACAAATGGTGAACCTTTTACTTCCTATACTGGTTGTACCTTTAACCGATATAATAAGTCACATTTTCCACATTGATTATAGAATCGATATAAAAAGTCAATAGTTTACTTTTATACTTGTTTCAAAACTTGTATAAAAGATTTGTTTTACCTAGTATAAAAAGGTTTTTCTGCACCAGTGAACTGTTAACAACTCACCCTTAGGGCTTCTTCCGCATAAACTACCGTTAACAACTCACCCTTAAGGCTTCTTCCTGATAAACTACGGTTGCAGCTTTACTAGGTGAGGTAGACTCTTCATTTATACTCTCTTAGGACACTTAGACCTTTTGTAAGACTCCTCGTATTTATATTTTCAATTTTCTTTATGCAGATACTTATAAATGTTGATTTAGGTTCCTATTGAGTTCTTGGAAGATAATTTAGGTTGACTAAACCTAGCTTCATATAGAGTAGATATTCTACTATACTTAATTCATAGAAATGAAATTGATAGAATATCCGTAAATAATTTTACCTTTTTTAGTGATTTAATTGGAATAAAATAAAAAATAAATAATTTTTTAAATCTGTTAAAGCATATCTGAGAACATGTTTGTGTTGTTCATTGCATATCATTGTGTTAAATATGTGATTTTATATGTGTATGCATGACATGTGTTTTTGAAAAAGGAAAATCACAAGCATTATGGTTGAACTTTAAATGTGTGGCAAAACAACAGTTTTAAGTCGATTACATTATGGGGTGAATCAATTAAAACTCGTGTGTTTGCACAAACTCTTTTGAAGTGTATTGTGAGATTTTTCAAAGAGAAAAGTTTTCAAAACTGTGCAAAAGGATTTCACTTAATCGAATCCATGCTCTCTGTATTCGAATAAGTTAGTTGATGTTTTGAAAACTTGTTAAATGCTTGTAACAACTAACATAATGGTTATATTTTTAATATGTTGACCAAGCATTAAATGATAGTCGATTGCATCAATTGTACACTCAATTATTTTTTTGATTGCTGCTAAATCTATTATAACTGATTGTTATATTCCATTACGTTAGTAGCTCAATCGATTAAAATGTGTCTGATATGTGTTATACTATAAATTGATGCAAATTTGAATTCTGTAAGAACTTTTGTGATTCTAACAATTTCATATCCTTTACAGAAAGCTGTGATCTTACAGAAAGAGAGGAAAAACTCCAAGAAACAAGATTGACGGTGGTGATCAACAACTTCTGATTTCTTGAAGAGTAAGACTGTTGTGTTTCAAAGACTGATCAATCTGCACATTTGGGTGTTAGTGCATGATCAGATTCTGCAATCTCTTGAAAATTGGTTTGAGTTCCCTGTTGTGACTACAGGAAGAAGAACGTGTGTGTTCTTGACTTTGAGGGTGCCTCAAAGGGGTTAGACGACAGGCGAGGGGATTCTTGTTGCTGGTCTTGTTGTGTATTGCCTATATTTTGATTAGCGGGTTAGAGAGGTGTTTTACATTTTTGACGTGAGGTCTTCTGTAGAAACCTTATTGTAAAAACCTTGATCATTATAGTGCATTTGCTTCCCATGGTTTGAAGGACACTAGATGTAGGTAGGTTGGCCGAACTAGTATAAAAACGTAGTGTTTGAATTTTCTGATCCCTACTCTCTTTTATTCAATCGATTACTTTTTGTACTTATTCGATTAATTTTCCACTGCATTGAAAATCTTTTACCTTGCGATTCAAGAAAAGTATACAGACATCATTTTTTATGGAAAAGATTTTAAAAGCTTTTGTTTTCTACACTTCACCAATTCACCCCCCCCCCCCTCCCCCCTTTCTTGGTGTGAGAAATTGAGCCATTCTATTTTAACAAACATGTTTACCAAAGGTTTTGAATGCTTTAAAAGGTTCACTTTCCAAAGTCAAGAAGAATGTCCAAGTAAATCTAGTGTAATCGTCAACAATTACAAGTGCATAATAGTTTCCACCAAAACTCTTAATTCTAGATGGACCAAACAAGTCCATATTCAAAAGTTCTAAAGGTTTTGATGTAGAAATTATGCTTTTAGATGAAAAAGAAGATTTAGTTTGTTTTCCTTTTTGACAAGCAGAACATAGTTTGTCTTTCTCAAATTTTAGTTTAGGAAAATCAATCACAAGATCTTTAGAAATTAACTTATTTAGATGTTGCATATGAATGTGTGCAGCTCTTTTATGCCATAGCCAAGGATTTTCCTCTTTTGCAACTAAACATGTTATGCTATGACTAGATGCACTTTCAATGTCAATCAAATAAACATTATTATGCCTAACACCTTGCAAAGCAATATTAGAAGAATTCTTAAAATAAACAGTGCATTTATCACTTTCAAATGTTACCTTGAGACCTTTGTCACATAATTGACTTATGCTTAGGAGGTTGTGTTTGAGACCTTCAACATACAATACGTCTTTTATGGTCAAGGTGTTTCCTCCTCCAATATCTCTAGTTCCAATAATTCTTCCTTTGTTGTTATCCCCATATGTCACAAATCCTTGTTTCTTCTTCTCGAAAGAGATGAACCTCTTCTTGTCACCGGTCATGTGTCTTGAACAACCACTATCAAGATACCACAATGACTTCTTTGACTTAGTAGGTTCCTACAAAACAAGTTAAGCAAGAATTTTAGGTCCCCAATCTCAATATGGGTTCTCGGGGTTAGTACATGTAAACAATCATCATTTCACAATTTGTACCCATGCATACTTTCCATTTGGTACTCCAAAATGTTTAATGTTGCATTTGTTAAAAGTATGACCATGCTTCATGCAATAGAAACAACAAACATCATGCATCTTATTTCTTACAAAAATGCATTTTTCAACCCAAACTCTACTTGTTCTTTTAACTTTAGGCTTCTTATGATGATGCATGTTCTTATTTTTAACATCGCTTTTTCTAAAATTATTTTAGCATGTGAAGTAGATTTGGTTGCTTTAGCAAGCAAGTTTTCAAGTATATCAATGTCAAACATATGACTCTTGCAAGATAGACATTCGACAGGATTTTCATTTGCATTAGATTCACACAATTTAATTTCAAGATTACTAACTTTATTTCTTAGTATGACTTCTTAATCTAATTCATTTTCATATTTCAATTTAAATTCATTAAATTCTTTCTTTAACTTTTTATGAGCAACATCAAGTTTTTTAGATTCATTCATCAATTCAAAGAAAGCTTTTTGCAAATTTAATTCACTAGACTCAAAGCTAGAATCACTTACTTGACTTGCAGCATCTTCGGAGTCGGCCATTAAACACAAATTTGATTCCTCATCTGATTTACTTGAGCTTGAAGAACTAGAATCATTTTCTTCCCATGCTATATAAGCCTTCTTCTTGGGGAATTTTCTTTCTTTCTTTTTCTTCACTTCTTTTGTTCTTAGGACAGTCGATCTTCACATGTCCTCTTTCTCCACATCCATAACACTTGATGCTTGATGGATGTTGAGATTGTTGATAGGGGGAGCATTGGTTTAGCTAAACCCACAATCTCATTAATATCTGAGTTTTTGATGATGACAACACATAATTAATAACACATGTGTATTTTGTGTTACATGTTCTATGCTTACATGTTATATAAGTATATGAGAACATGATTGTGTTGATTGCTCTGTTGTTCATTGCATTTCACTAAGTTATATATTTGATTTTATACATTAATGCATGACACATGTTTTTGGATGAAAAACCACAAGCACTAATATTGAACTTTAAAATGTCTAGCAAAACAACAGTTTGAAATCGATTACATTATGGGGTGAATCGATTAAAACTCGTGTATTTGTACAAACTTTTTCAAGTGTGCTATGAGAGTTTTTCAAAGAGAAAAGTTTTCAAAACTTTGCATAACACTGTTGCATAATCGATTGAATGTGATATGTATTCGATTAAGTTTGTTACTATTTTGAAATCTGTTAATGCTTTATATAACTGTTATAACGACTATATTTTTAAATATGTTGACCAAGCATTAAATGTTATTCGACTGCATTAATTGTGAATTCAATTAAGTGCTTTGACTGCTACTATTTGTTATACCTGAATTAGTGTATTCGACTCCATTAGTAGCAAAGTCGATTATGTTGCGTCTGATACGAGTTCATCTATATATTGACGCGAATTTGATTTTTGTAAGAGACTTTGTAATTCTAACATTTTTCATATTCTTTTGGAGAAAAGTGAAAAGCTTACAGAAAGAGAAAAAGCTCGAAGAATCTAGTTTCACTGTGGTGATTAACTAGGTGTGATTTCTTGAAGAGCAAGATTGCTGAGTTTTTAAACACTACAAAAAAGAAGGGCATTACCGAAGGCCAGAAGCCCTTGGAAACAGCCCAAAACCGTCGGTAAAAGGTAATTACCGAAGGCTTATCGACGGCCAAAGAGCCCTCGGTAAATCCCTTGTCGCTAACATTTACCGAGGGCTTTTGCCCTTCGGTAATTACCGAGGGCTTTTGCCCTTCGGTAATTACCGAGGGCCAAAAGCCTTCGGTAATTACCGAAGGACAAAAGCCTTCGGTAATTTCTGAAGGGCGAATTTTCTGCTGTCCAGTAACCAATTATGGTGTAGTTTATGATCTGCTTTGGTGCTAATTTCGTGTGATTTTTTATTACTCTCCTGCATTGTGGTGCAGTTTATGAAATTTTTCATGACATCAAGTCAAACTAACCACTGATATTTCTATTAGAGAAGGATAATTGAAAAGGAGATATCAAATTATATTGCATAATATGTTTGTAGTCTTTTACATAAGTCAAACTACAACACTACAAGTTTTCACATCTCAGTACATAGGAAAAACATTTAAATTCTAAGAGCAAATGTAAACGAGAACTAATAATAAAGACTATAAAGACTATCCAAGTTCAAGCGGCATGATGAAGCAGACTTTGATCAAGGTGTCATACACCTGCAAACCATAAAGTATAAATGTAAGTAGAAGTCATAGGTATTGGGAGAAAATTACCATATTGCTGGAAATGTACATCAAAAGTATATTTTTTCAACCAATATGAGAAATAACGGTATAAATTTAGCAATATATCTATAATATGATATTATATAAAAAGTTATTAAGTCGAGAAATACAGAATTGTAAAAAAAAAAATGTTTAATTTTTTAAAGACAATATAATTTAAAAACACTATAATTTAAACATGATGGGAGATTTATAAAAGTGATTGAATCAAAAGTTTAATTTCACTTGGTATATAGGGACCCAGACGAAGAAATGCTTCAAGCATAAATTTATTTATGCAACAGTTCTTCAAGGTATGCATCAACAAAGTGTGTGTGTGTGTGAACCAGCGCAAGAAGAGCAAATTTTGTTTATCCTACTACAATACCTACTCTTTACAAAGATACCACTATTGAGTTATCACTTCTTTTACTTGTATAAATTAAAACAGGAAAAACTTGTCATGGTTTCTTACACCGACAATGCATAGAAATTAAACACTTGTTTGGATTGAATGGTATATGCGTTAACAATCTAGAATTAGTCAATCACAAACCATCATTTATAATGAGTTTGTTAACTGTAATAACATGACAATGCTTAGAAATTAAACTCATTTGGTTCATGCTTGCGGAACAGGAAGAGATAGCAAAAGGCAAGCCCTCTAGAGAGGCACACACATGGAAAGACCTTTCAAAGATGAAGTACACATGGCGAGTAGCAATGGAAACTATTAGGATGTTTCCTCCTATTTTTGGTGGCTTTAGAAAGGCTACTGATTCAGTTGGAAGCTATGTTCAGACAATTTCTTCAGTAGGGATCCAAAGCCAATACCATCTCAAGGGCTACTAATTCAAATTTGGCCAAGGAGACTTTCTTAATGGTCATTTCAGTAACAGCTGGTCTTATAATACAATGTACCAAAAATAAGTCAATGTTAATAATCAAGGAGTAATTATTACCTTATTTTGTATTCACACTTGAAAATAACTGAGTTACAATCTTACAGGAACAAAAAAGAAGAATAAGCAAACACTTAAACTACACTATTTAAAATCATTTCTCATGTATCTCCTAATTTGCATATTCCATCATTTGACAGAATTGTAAAAGTTCCATTTTCAGATCCAATTTATTTTGGATTATAATTAGATTTTTAAAAGTGTTTCTAAATTAGAAGTAATGGAGAGATGATTAACCCAATTTCTTTTAGAGGAAGATACAGAAAAGGTTGAAAAGCAATAGAGAGATGATTAACCCAGATTGAGAAATTTAGAGAATAAGTTTATGATAAGTTCAATTAAAGCAATCTGGAGTAGCTAAAAACTGCACCAAAAACTGATATAATAAGACAAATATTACAATTAAATGCTCCATGCTGAAATACACAATGCATTTAAAATCAAAGCTGAAATGTCTACTTTCTACTTCAAAACTAAGTTCAAAACCAAGTTCATATTAGAATTTACAGGTTTATAATGATATAACAGAGCATCTAATAAAAACTTCCAATTAAACGATGCAACACGGTCCAATTTAGGGGCAAAAACATACGCTCTCACACACACAAATTAGTCAACAAAATTGGTGCAATTGATAATAAAAGAATTCGAATTTCGGTAAAGATATGATCTTGTTGGATCCAAGAACCACCCAGTTCATGTAAACTTCTTTTTTACAAACAAAATAAAAGAAAAAAAGATCTACATTTTACCTTGGTTACAGGATTCTAAAAAACAACCTCAAAACACGAACCAAAAAAAGAAGAAAAAGTAAAACAGTTCCAAAACACTCCGTAAAGTTTTGAACAGTACTAAGCAATCAACTAGGAACAATAAACATGTTGGGAATTAACAAAAGAAAAAAAAAAGAGCCTGGACCTTTTTCCTTGGAGTAAAAGCGAAAATTAAAATTTAAAACTTTAATTTGGTAAGAGAGAAAAAATGAGTTACCTGTAGCAAACGGTGTTGAGGAGTGGTTGTTGAATGAGAGGACGATGAATCGTAAATAGGCTGCGATAACTCAATCTGCTGAATAGCATCGAAGAGGAAGAAATTGGAAGAGGTCTATGGAGGAATCGTGCCGGTGGTGATGAGGTTGTCGGCGGGATCCAAAGGGAAGACGACAAAGAAAAAGAGAAGTGCAAAGAGGAGAAGAAGAAGGACAACTTACCAGTGGCCGCAAACGATGGCGGAATAGACGACCAACCACAATGGTCGGTAAGAGGCTCTCTGATAGGTGACGAGAACTGAACAAATGAAGCAGACGACACAAGGGAGCCTCTGTGAAGGAAGAAAGGTGCTCAATAGGGATACAAAGAAAAACGCTCATAAAGGAATGTTTCATTCGAAGAGGGAAACTAAACCCCAAAAATGTTTAATCCAATTTCTTGAGCCCTTTACCGGTGGCCCACATCCTTCGGAAGATCCTTCGATAAAAAAAGATTACTGATGGCCTATAGGCCTTCGGTAAATACCCGCCGGTAATTTTAACATTTCTTGTAGTGAAAGTCTGATCTATCTGCACATTTGGGTGTCTACTACAAGATCAGGTTCTACAATCTGCTGAAGATTGGGTTGAGTTCCCTATTGTGATTACAGGAAGAAGGACGTGCTGCGTTCTTGACTTTGAGGGTGCCTCAAAGGGGTTGGATTGTAGGAGAGGGGATTCTTGCTACTAGTCTGTTTGTATACTGCCTATATTTTGATTAGAGGGTTAGAGAGCTGTTTTATATTTTTGACGTGAGGTCTCTATAAAAACCTTGTTGTAAAAACCTTAATCATTATAGTGCATTGGCCTCTTGTGGATGGAAGGACATTGGATGTAGGCTTGGCCGAACCAGTATAAAAATTCAGCGTTTGATCTTTCTTATCCCTACTTTGTTACATTCAATCAATTATACTTTTTATGCATTCGATTATATTTCCTCTGCATTGAAAATCTTTTAACTTGCGTTTCAAGAAAATTATAAAGGCATCTCTTTTGGTGAAAAAGATTTTGAAAGTTTTAAATTTTATACTTCACCAATTCACCCCCCTCTTGGTGTGAGAAATTGAGTCATTCTATTTTAACAATGGAGATCCTTGATTTTCTTTCCTTTCTCCTCATAATTTATCATTTCCTTTTGCTCTCATGAACTTAGCAAACATCTTTATCATAAGGCTCATGTTTTCCTCATCTTCAGAGTCATCATCATCATTTATTCTTGAAATTTTCCCTTTTGAAATTTCATATTTGAAGGCTAAGGTCTTCCTCTTGCCTTGATCCTCCTCTACAATCAATCTATTTAGCTCAAGCTCGTGCTCACAAAGCTTTTCAAAAAGAATCGCCATTGACATTTGGGAGAGGTTTTGTGACTCTAAGATGGCTGTCACCTTTGGTTGCCAAGACTTGTCAAATGATTTTAGAATTTTCACATTCAATTCATCAACATCAAAAGTCTTACCCAACCCTGTCAAGTGGTTCACAATGTGTGTGAAGCGCTTTTGAACATCAGAAATTGTTTCTCCAGGCTGCATCCTGAACATTTCGTACTCTTGGATGAGTGTGTTCTTTCTTGTGCGTTTTACCTCATCAGTACCTTCGTGTGTAACTTTGAGTACTTCCCACATGTCGTGTACTGTCTTACAAACAAAAATTCTATAGAATTTCTCAAGCACATCAACAGAAGATATAATGTTTCGAGCCTTAATATCAAATTGGGCTCTTCTATTTTCCTCATTAGTCCAATTAAAATAAGGTTTTTCAACTTCAACACCATCAACAATACTTTTAGGAATATAAGGACCATTTTGTACAGCTTCCTAGATGCCTCTGTCAATAGACCCCATGAAAAATTCCATTATGACTTTCCAGAATGCATAGTTATCACTAGTAAAAAGTGGTGGTCTATTGATGGAAGCACCTTCAACATATACTTGGTTATGACCGGTGTTAGAGACCGAACGGTGTTATTGGAAAACTGAACGGTACTTCAGTAAAGGCAGAAGAAGTAAACGTGCAGAATTTAAAACGCAGTGTAGCGGAAACGAAACTCAAACGCAAATTAGAAAATGAAATCAGATGGATTCAAAAGCTGAAAGCGTAAATTAAAAGCATAAACTAAATGGTTCAAAATCTGAATGTGAAAACGGGATTGGAAACGTAATGCAACAGTAGAAGCATCAATAAACGCAAACTGAGATTGAAACAACAAATGGAGAACGAAATGAACAGTAAAACGCGAAACCAGAAACACAACACAGCAGCGAAGATGATGATGAACAGTAAAATGCAACAGTGAAGAAGACAGTGAACAGTAAAATGAAACTGAAAAGTGGATGCAGCAATGATTTCAACTCTTAAATTGCAATACAACCAAGATTCAATACATGAAATTAAAAAGGAAACAAAACCTAAACCTCCCCAAAGGGGGAGGAAGAAGAAGACGCTCCCAAGAATAGAAAACGTGAGTGGCGGCTGGGAGACTTTTTGTCAAGTGAAAGTGATTTTGGGGTATATAGACCCCAAAAGACCAAATTGCCCTTCTAATGGGCTTGTCCTACAAAATGACCTAAAATTGGGTCCAAAGTCCTAAAGTTTGACCCATTTGCATTCTAAAACGAAACTACACTCTAACACTGACGTGGCCACCCTCTTGAAGTCCCAAAAGTGTGTTTCCAGTCATGAAGCTCTACATGTTTCTCTGACCATTCGGTGCAACACTGCTCAGACCGTTCGGTTCTCTGGTGTTTGTCCATTCAATGCAGTGTTTAGCAAACCGTTCGGTAAAATAGAGCTCGACCATTCTCAAACTATTGGGTTCAACAGTGGAGCTCGGCTTCCATAGACAATTCGTAAATGCTTCCAAAGACCGTTCAGTCATGCCACATTCCACAGATCATTCAGTTTGTAGTGCTTGGCCATTCAGTGCAGGCTTACAAAAGGCCATTCGGTCAAGCTTTCAAGACCGTTCGGTTCAGTGGATCTGGCGTTCGGCTTGGTCTTTCACAGACCGTTCGGTCAATCCTTCACAGACCGTTCAGTCAAGCTATTCTGTGCAATAAGTTCTCCTAAACAGTGATTGTCCTGCACATAATGATTGAAATAATTAAGCCCAAATAATTCAAATTAATTAAAATAAGAATTAGTCTTGAAATTAAGACCAAATAGTGAAAATGCAACAATAATTGAGAATTAAGCACAATTCAATAACAAAATATGGTGCGGAAAGCTAAGTGAATAGTAGATAATAGTGACTCATCAACCGGCCATTTTCGAAAATTTTGAAAGAATATCAAAGCAAGCTTTGATACCAATTATTGGTACAATCGGTACAGATTTTGCGCAGTGGAGTTAAAACGAATTCGATTGTTAAGAGCAAAAAAGTGTGTTCGGTCAATAAAATGGTTCATTTAATTTTCTTGTAAAACTTTTATCGAACAATTGATGTGCTAAAAGTTTAAAGGGTGTAGGGAAGAGAAAACTTCTAATGACATGAAAACTTCTAAGTGTTTACATTATCAAAGTTATTCCTATTACAATTGATTCTACATAAATGCTTTTAAATAAATTATAACTAAAGTCTTCAAGTTCTTCACTTTGCAGCATCATCAAAATCATAATCTTCAAAACGCCAATGCTCCTCATTGGTAACATTCAACACCTTCAAAAGTTTCTCCACGTGCCTGTAGTCCTTCCCATGTGACCTTCCAGCTATTTTAATTAACCCATTGAAGTTGCACGAGCAAGACAACATATAAATAGCTTCTTGCTTGCTTGTATTGATACCTTTGATTTGAAAGAAGAATTTGTTTTTGTTGATTCAGCCCAGAACGTTCTTCTTGCTTTAAGGTCACTAACGAATCATTATTTTGTATTATTTACTTAGCTTTCTGCACCATATTGTATTAGTGAATTGTGTTTAATTCTCTATTATTGTCTCATTTTCACTATTGGGCTTAATTTGACTAGTATTTTTTATTTTAATTAATTTGAATTAATTGGGTTTAATTATTCCAATTATTATTTGTAGGACAATTTTGAAATCATATTTTCGGACAATAAGAATGTGGCCACGTCATTTATTAATTTTCACATCAACAATTATTTTTAATTTCATTTGTAATTTTAATTCCTTTAATTTCAGACCAGATTTGAGATTTGGGCCTACTTTTGGTCAAATTAGGATAAGCCCATTTGGAGGACATTTTCGTTAAATCATATTTGGAGAAAACTCTTCTTCTCAATTTTCTTTCAAGATTTGGGTAAAATTTAGGAATAATTTAAGGAAAATGGAAACAAAATCTGGGAAAAATATGAGAAAATTGGAAACAAACCTTGGCAAAATTTTGAGAAAATCTGAAAAAAATTTGTGAGCCTGAATAACTTCAACCAACTCCGAAACAAATGGTGAACATTTTACTTCCTATACTGGTTGTACCTTTAACCGCTATAATAAGTCACATTTTCCATATTGATTATAGAACCGATATAAAAAATCAACAGTTTACTTCTATTTTGGTTTCAAAACCTATATAAAAGGTTCGTTTAAACTAGTATAAACCGTTAAGAACTCACCCTTAAGGCTTAAACTACGGTTGCAGCTTCACTAGGTGAGGTAGACTCTTCATTTTTACTCTCTTAGGACACTTAGAAGTATGGTGCTTTTTTTCTCATTACATCTAAAATACCAAATTTCTCTACCTCTAGACCTTTTGTAAGACTCCTCGTATTTATATTTTTCAGTTTCTTTATGCAGATACTTATAAACTTTGATTTAGGTTCTTGGAAGATAATTTAGGTTGACTAAACCTAGCTTCATATAGAGTAGATATTCTACTATACTTAATTCATAGAAATGAAATTGATAGAATATCCGTAAATAATGTTACCTTTTTTAGTGATTTAATTGGAATAAAATAAAAAATAAATAATTTCTTACAAAATTGTAGTGAGATAGGAATCACAAAAATTAATAGGAAAACCTAGGTGTGAATCAGCTATTAAAAGAAACCAGAATTTTAGTGTAGTTTTATTTGTTATAGTAGTAATGCAAAATATCTCTCTCACATCTACTTGTTATTGGTGGTCTGTTGTTGCAACCTCGTATCATCTTGTTGTACTACTCAATTTATTGAACTGTTTGGTTGGCCCGATAAACAATACTGGTCATATTAGTTTAGAAATGAGATCACATTTTGTTGATTGGTTTGATGTTTTCATTATACATTTTCTGTCAATATGAAATCTTTTTCGGGTATATTTCCGGTTTGATTAAAAATAAAATAAAAAAGTCTCTTTACTCTACACACACACACACACACATATATATATATATATATATATATATATATATATATATATATATATATATATTTAATTTAAAGTTGACAATTAATATTTTCATTTTTATATAAGAACCCTTAATAATAAAATGGCTAGTTATGAGAATCTCATTTTTTAATTATATATATATATATATATGCATATATATATATGTATATATATATATATATATATGTATATATATATATATATATATATATATATATATATATATATGTATGTATATATTAGTTTAGATCATAAAAAATTAATGATATATATCATGAATAATTTTTTTGCTAAGAACATATAGAAAAGAAAAATAAGAAAAAAAAGTATAGTATTAGTCGTACATAAATTAATGTGTAAAAATTGGCTTATATAATTTACAATGATATTATATTATTCTTAAAGTTAAAACATTAACATGCAACCCTAAAATCTAATGCTTCTTCATTTTCAATGAGACCATCAATTTCAGGATAGGAAAAAAACATTAAATTTAGAATGAAATTATTCTAAAGGATGACATTAATGTTAAGATATAAGTTCCCTATCATTTATTAACATCTTTATTTCGACTTGTTCCTAAACTAACTTTGGCTTACCAGGAGTTCATTTTACTTTCTTATTTTTTTATGAAAAAAATCATCCAAACATTTCACTAAACTTATTAAAATATATATTTTGTTCAAGTAGGCGATGATATATATAACGAACTTTTAATTTTACTGAAGATAATTCGGCCAAGGGGCCTAGGGCTATGGTGTGATCTATCTACTAAAAGGTATTTAATTTTAGAGTTAAATAATATTTTTGGACACGAGAATTTATCTTTATCCAATTTTTAAACTGAATAAATATAATCCTTTTAATTCAATAATGTTAATTTTATTTATCTATTAAATGATATTTCAATAGGACATTTGTGTTGCAATATGACCTTATTTAATAAATTAATATATTTAAGTTAAGAGAATTATATATATTTATTTTTAAAGTTTGAGAATCACATTAAAATTTGAGATAAAAATTATTTTCAATTTCACCTAATTTAACTCTTAACTTTCTATTCTCATGGCTATCGTCCTTGATATATAAGGAACTCCAATGAAGAATAGTTTAAAACATAAGTTGGACCTTAATGTTAATTTAAGGTATAACAACCAGGATACTAAAAACCAGACAGCTTCAAAAAAACTAAAGAACGAAATAAAAACTTCAAATTTTATTTGTTAATATATGAGAGATATACACGTGTATACATCTTTATTTGATGGAGTAAGTATTATAAATTAATTCAAAGGGAGAAACTATACTGCAATTTGTTTAAGAATGCAAAAAATTCTGGTATATGAAATTGTGGTGAATATATAATGGTCTTTACAAACAACGTCTTCAAATTTGTAGAGTTGGCAACTTTACTTTTGTTCAATAGGTCAATTTGAACAATCTGAAATAAACTTTTCTACTTTAAATACTCATGGGTGAACTCATCGATACCGTATTGTACTTTTCAAATATGTAGTGTAGAGATGAAGTGTGGTGGGTCAGATTTTAGGGTTATAATAATATAAACCACAATTCCAACTCATTATTTTCATTGTTTGCATGGTATTGGATTCCGCTTTAACATAATCTACTTTCAGGGCGAAAGTTTTGAAGAAAAATATTTTAAAATGAGCTAGGGGGCCAACTTTTTTGTTCGCATGGGATGATGTAACCATGGTGACAGATAACTTGAAAATTTTCAAGTCTATTATGTTCTTTTCTTTGTATTATAATCCCTAAACTGCACTAATTGTTTAATAGCACAGGGCTTAAAATATTTATGAAATATCTACAATCCTCTCGTGTTTTGGTAAAAAAAATGAGTATAGACACCTGATATGATCTAGTGCATGTGCGTGACTTAAGAGTACGTAGTGACACTATTCTATTAAGTTTTAGTTTTGCCAAAGGAAACCAAAAACATAGTCATGCATGCATGTGTTAACATGATAAACACAGTTAGGTACGTAAAATCTAGTTAACCCTAATAGAAAATTTCATTAAAATTAACACATTATTTATTCTTGCCTCTATTTAAACACTCCAACCCCCATTATTAAGTTATCGGTATTTCTCTTTCTCCCTCTTCCCCACCCCATCTTTCTCTCTATCACAAACAAAAACAAAATGGATAAAAAACAGTGCAATACGTCTCAAGATCCTGAAGTGAGAAAAGGGCCATGGACAATGGAAGAAGATTTGATCTTGATCAACTATATTTCGAACCATGGGGAAGGTGTTTGGAACTCTTTGGCCAAAGCTGCCGGTAAGCATATTTTTTTGTTCTTCAACTTTTATTATTCTTTGAGAATTATAATTTTATATTTTTTTTCTTCTATTATTTTTTTTCATTCATACTTAAACCCCAGGGTGGGAGAAAACGATTCATGATTATGCATGATATAACAGGTCTTAAACGTACTGGAAAGAGTTGCCGACTTAGGTGGCTAAACTACCTCCGTCCTGATGTTAGAAGAGGGAATATTACACCCGAGGAACAACTTTTGATCATGGAGCTTCACGCAAAGTGGGGAAACAGGTAATTTTTTAACATGTTTTCTTAATTAATATGATGAAATTGACAAAGGAAACAAAGATCTTTTATTATTTCAAATAAATTATATTTCACCCAGAAATTATATAATTTTGTGAACCATTGTTTATTTTCTAACCATTAAAGAAGTTTTTTTGCTTTCTTTTAAGTTGTAGTATTTGGTTTGGAGGCAATCGAACTAGAAGGCCCGTGAGTACAATAGTCTTGGAGAACTATATTTGAGGGGGATCGAGGGAGTGTAGTCGGGGAGAAAACTCTAGCCAAGGGAAAGGTTTAAACATATGCGGGTTTGTAGAACTTTTTTCCACAAATATATATATATATATATATATATATATATATATATATATATATATATATATATTTATTTATATATATATATATATATATATTTATATATCTATATATATATATATTTATATATCTATATATATATATATATATATATATATATATATATATATATATATATATATATATATCTTTGATAAAACTGTATTTAATTGTTTTAGAGCCTTCAAAATCATTGTGTTCGATTGCCTCCAAATCCACGAATTGGACTGTTTTCCTTTGAAGGGTACATATTATGCATCAATCCTTACTGTTGCATTAATCCTCGCCCTAGCTCCCCCTCTCTCCTATATATGTATGCATATCTCAGGCGGGAGAGAGGTCCTTTAGATCTAACAATAATCACCACCAGTTAATCAACACCAGCGTTCTTCTTCTCCATATGATCTTCAATTCTGTGCTTTTATTTTAATTTTTCATGATGTCTGTTAATTGGAGGAAGGTTTTCATTTTTTTTGTCAAATTGTAGCATAATTTTTTAATTTCTAATTATTCGTGTAAAAGTTGCAGGTGAATTAGCTGCGTGGAAGATTCTTTATATTTATTTTCAACTGAACATAAATCATACTATGATCTTTTTTATTTTCATCACATATATATAAAATCTAAAGTAGATGATGAATATAAAAGTACCCATTTTAATTATTTGAAAAGTCATATATTGTGTTAAAAGCGCATGAATACCAGCTTTTAAACGAATAAAAAAAAGATGACGTAAGGGTTTTGGACATAAGATAGAAAAATTGTTGATGATAGTAAAATATATGAAGGTTGGAAAAGGGGGATGAATTGCATATGAAAAGACGAGAAAATCGGGTATAAGTAGTAAAGTTAAAAGAGATTACCTCAAAGAAGAAATATGGTATTAGAAGTTGTTTCTGAATAGTTAGTAGCATTAAGTATATGTAAAGGTGTTTTAATTTTGAAAAGCGGCATATAGTTTTACAAATGACTATTTCTACAAGGCTTATGGGGAGGAGTAAATAAGTTGGACAAGAGGACCTTCCACTTTGGGTTGAACTCATGGAAGTGCGCATATCTTTATAGCTTTCTAGTTCGGATGAAAGAGAGTTTGAGTGAAAATAGACCCAAATCATACACTTTTGGCTCTTCTTAACAAGGGCAGGTGTCCTTGTAAATTTTAGAGCCTCCCCTTGAAGATAGACTTACATAGTGCATATATAAACTGAGGATATACTTACATAGTGCATATAATAACTAGTTAGCACCATCCTTGCTTTCTCAGTATCCAAATTGCCTCTCAACCAAGAAAACAAACGATCAACAATAAAAGTGGAAAAGAAAATATTTAACCTAACTAAGTTTTCAAATATTGCATTTACTATGTATAACAAAAATGAATAGTATTATTAATGAGGCGCGCATTCAGATGTGCCTTTTTTTGAAATAAGCAAGATGAGTTTATAGTCAAATAAATTAATGACGCAAATTATTAAAAGAAACGAAGGTGACGCGATTAAGAGTTGCTAGAAAATTTGTATGCGTGCGTATGTATGCGTGTATGTATGAAGAAGGGATATGGATGGAAAAGAGAATAGGAGACGTTTCGATTGAACCATACTCTCTCTAGTCTCTACCTGAGGCATGCTTTGAGAAACCTGATTTTCTGTTCTTAGAGAACCCTTGCTACAAAGCAAGGGAATTATCTTCATACAGCAAAGGAAATTTAGCATCTTACGTACCTCAACACTGGTCGATTTATAAGTGTGAGTCCAAGATAACGTCACATTGATTCTCAGCCATGGAACATGGCTTCCATCAGACTCACAACCGTATTTAATATAGGTGTTGCCACTTTTTAGTTAATCAATAAAAGCTGTGGCAGTCATATATATAGGCAGTTTTTAATTACATTTCTATTAATGCTTTACATTTCAAGCAAATTAAACAAATGTTTTATCTTACTCTCACTCATGCACACTCGTGTACCCTCTTTTCCACAACGCATTTCTACAACCGACTAGCATTCTAGGTTTTCGTTCTGCTTCTCCGATACTGTCATGAATAGAACCATACTTATCAAATTGTTTTGTATAGTTTTCTAAAAGAAGTGATTAAAAGCAACAAAGTTTTTATGTAAAAAGCAAATTCTTATCCTGTTGGTTGGTTTAATTAGAGTACAAAGTTTTTTCTTTCACACTGTTTAGTCATCGTATTAAAATGTTAAGGTTCCAAAATTTTTTACAGCCAAAGCGTTAAAAAACCAGTAGGGTACTATTCAGTTACATGACACTGTCTTCTAGAAATAAATCATTCACCAATGCAGGTGGTCAAAAATTGCCAAGCATCTACCAGGAAGGACTGATAATGAGATAAAAAACTACTGGAGGACCAGGATTCAGAAGCACATCAAGCAAGCCGAGAACTCTCAGCAACAGAGTAATTCTAATTCTGAGATAAATGACCATCAAGCTAGCACTAGCCAAGTGTCCACCATGGCTGAGCCCATGGAGACCTACTCTTCACCCTGTTACCAAGGAATGTTAGAGCCATTTTCTACTCAGTTTCCCAATATTCCAGATCAATCCAGTTGTTGTACCAATGAAAACAACAATTATTGGAGCATGGAGGATATCTGGTCAATGCAGTTACTGAACGGGGATTAAATAAATAATAAATATTATAAAGATAAACTAAGTGCTTAATTAAGTTCCATAAAGCTGGAATCTCTCCTGCTGAAAAACATATATCATTAGGTTTGT
Organism: Vigna angularis; assembly: GCF_016808095.1. Classification (NCBI taxonomy): domain Eukaryota; kingdom Viridiplantae; phylum Streptophyta; class Magnoliopsida; order Fabales; family Fabaceae; genus Vigna; species Vigna angularis. The sequence goes on along the minus strand of NC_068971.1, from coordinate 29,445,347 downwards.
TTATATATAAAGTAGTTGGATGTTTGGTTTTTCGTACAATTATATGTCAGAATCTAATTAGTTATGTGCTGTAATATATACGAGATCTTATATTAAACTGTATCTGCATGCTTTTATATCAAATGAGATGCTTTGTGCATCAGATATGGTTGAGAACCACAAAGTTTCCGACGTCTAATATAATCCCAGTGGGCGTCTTCTCTCTCTAGTTTCGTTCATTTTTCCTTTCGTTGATTGTCTATAAGATTAGTACTTTTAACTATTTGATAGAGTGTTTTCAGAAAAAAACAAATCATGTTCTTACAGGTATATAGATCAAACATATGTAACCAGGTGGTTACGAACATCATATATTCACCATGTTGGTAAACTGTTCTTTCTTCTCTTTCTTATTACGCTCTAAAATGTTAACCAAAATCTTTTAGCACTGTAGATTATGTAGCAGCCCGAGCGTAAGATGTGTTTGGGATGGTAAGATAGTAGTGTCAAACTCACCTTCATATAAACGGAAAGACAGCCAGACAAGTATGGGCATGAACTTGCATTTACATTGGGAAAAAGAAAAATCCTCATATATATATATATATATATATATATATGCACATCACCTAACTAAAGCCATAACATATTGACGCGTGGTCACAGAATAGCAACCATAGCTATGTTTGTTAACAATTGAAGTTCCTTTTTCTTATTACCCTTTCTTGTGCATAGCCATGCAACGTTTTAAAGACCGACGGAAACCTAACTCTTGTCCATGATGCATTGGTATTTCACATGGGCCTCATAAATTCATCCCATCACCACATCCTTTGCGATTAAGAAAACACGAATTGCGTAAGGTATCCTTTTTTAAGTAATTTTGACAGCTAATGCATCTCTTGGGACGTTGATTAGTAGCTAACAGTGGTTGGTTCTCATTTATCATAGGCAGTGATAGTTTTCATGATGGCATTCTTCAAACGCATAAGCTATGAGGTAATTGAAACTGAAAGAGTTTGTCATGTTGTGAGCACCAAGTTAGGCCAGTGAGGACAGTAGAGTAAGAGCATTCACGGCGTACCAAACTTCAACTTTAGTTTAGCTTCCAACACTTATTCGGACAAAGAGGGCTGAGAGGATGACTAAGAGACTAGTCCTGGGATTGTGCCATGTCCCATTAAGGAAACAAGGACAATTGCTTGTAGGCTTTAACTTTGTGCCTACGAGATGCGAAAAGGAACATACAGCATCTATCAACCACTCGTTCAATTTAGTCACATGTTATATGTGCAAAATTCAATTTCAACTCCCAAAAGAAAACTCGCACGTGATGTGATAAGGATGATTCACGTGGTAGGTCGGCCACTTGAACAAAACGTGATAGAATTGAACAAAGGAGCCAGTCATTATTTTGAACAATGATACAAACACATTATATCTCTCATCTTCATTATCTTGTTATATATTCTCTTTACTCCTTCGTCAGAAAACTAGAAAACCATTTCATCAAATCTAAACTGGTTTATAGTAGTTTATAACTCAAAAAGTTATGAAGACATTGGTAAAAGAACTAGTTTTAAAAAATTATTAGACAAAACACTAAAACTCATGATCAAACGCATTGTTATACATGCTAATACAAGTTTCTTTTTCCTTTTAAATCCTTAACCAATGATCTAAGGGTTTCTTTTAGCAGTAACGAAAGTATTATCAGTACACTTTTTTAAAAACCTTTGCTCGGTCGAAATTTATGGAAAAATTACAAAATCAGAAGAAAAAAAATAAGAATGTCCCTAACCCTTCTCATAACTCTGCACATGATTAAAGAAATATTTATCCATACATCCACTTGCATATTCGAAAATGAGATAACTCATCATTAATAAATTTACCATAAATACAAAAAAAGAAATACTTCTTTTATACAATAACAAGTACAAGTTTCTATGTAGATATTAATAAAATAATGATACAAATTTTCATTTTTATTATATATATATATATATATATATATATATATATTTTACATATTTATTAAATACTTTTTGTTTCTTATCATGTCATATATCTTATAAATTTATAATCGTTGTTTCTTGTTTAAGCGTATATGAGATGTTGATCAATGATACTTTGGGTGGATCTATGAATATCTTGTTTACTAATAACAACGGTAATTTGAAGATAAATTGAGAAGAACTTTTAAATTAAAATAAAAGCTAAAATCCACATCCCTGTGAAAGTAAAATGAGAGACTATAAAATATATTTGTATTTTTCTTATATAAAGGGAGTATTATGTACTATTTTTTTATTATTTAATAAAGTCTCGAATTTGAATTTTGTAAAAGAAAAAACATAACAGAGAAAAGTCGAGTAAAAATGAGCCGTTGTACTTTAAGGAGGAGATTATTCTTTAATGAAGATGCTTATATCCCTCACTGTACTAGTCAGTTTTAACTATCACTTTTTCTTTCATATCTTTAAATACTTTGTATATCTAATATTTTTCTCCTTTTATTAGATCAACCGTTAGATCTCTAATTCTCATTCTTCACTCATAGTTTTCGTACTATTTTTCTTCTCATATTCCACCCATTTCAGACCCATGAACATGCCTGAAAAAAAGTTACCCTTTAATCAATACTTCTACCTATTTTAGTGGAATCATCCTTCCCTTTCAGTTCTCTTCTTTATGATGTTTTTCTTTTTCTAACTTTGATAATTGTTTCATGTCACTTTTTATATACCACATTTTGCATTTGTTGAAAATATTGCTTTCTTTTCACTCTCTTTATTATAACCTTCTTTTTTTCACAAGTGTTAATAAAAAAGGATTAACAAGAAGAAGAAAAATATATATGATACAAAGGAAAGAAAAATGAAAGAAACATTTATTGAAATGAAAATGTGCCAAAAAAAATTATTTATGTAGATTTTGAATTGTCATTTAATTTAATTTAATTTAATTGCAATGTCCTTGATCTTTCATATCTTGGGAGGAGTAACATGAAGCTTTATAGATGTATTGAAACTCAAAATATATTTTGAACTCCTACGTAAAAATTTCTAATTGCACGTACATCCTTTAATGAAGAATAAGTTACCCAAAACAGTATAATTAGTATGAGGTGTGATCGAGTTAACTAGCTGACTAGCGTTCTTACTTTTGGTTAAACAAAATAAAAAGAGCTAGGTAACTGACATATTTACCCCAATTATTTGCCCCCGAAACAAATAAACAGTGAAAAATAAAGCAATCAAACTGAGGACGGGAAGTGGGGATGGTATAAAACAAGTCAGACCCTAGCTGGCTAAGCCTTATCACTGTACTTCAATGAAAAGCAAGGTTTGGTAACTAACGTACTCACACCGTTGTAAGATATCATAACAAAAATCAAATCCGATAAATAAATAAATAAATATATATATATATATATATTTATGACATCATTAATTTGAACAATATAAAATGTTTATATTTTTTCGTTAAGAAGATCTCATATAATAAATCCAACTTATTATGGCAGGTTTATAAAGATTTAACATCATAAGTCTACTTTATTATGATAAATATTTATAGATTTATCATAGTCACACTAGTAAAAAAAGAGGATTTAAACTCGCACAATAGGTTTCGGTTTAGGAGCAACCGAAGCCTATCAGAATGCGGTGGCATTTTCGTAGATTAATCGAACTTTTATGCCTCGATTAAATGAGAATCGAGGCATATACACCATATGACCTCGGTTAAAGTAACAACCAGTGCTTAATGCTCTGGAAATTTCTATAGATTTAACTTTTGAGCCTGACAACTTTTTGAACCCTGATATACTGCCTCGGTTCAGTGGGGGACCTGAGGCATATGCACAATATGACCTCGATTAAATGGGCACCCGGGGCATATACTTCAAAAAGCTTCTGCCATTTCGAATACTTTCCTCTTTCTCTGCGTCCCGCACAGCTTCTGCCATTTATGCTTTTCCATCTCTCTTCACCGCAAAGGGCCATTTCTCCTTTCCTCTACTTCGTCGCACAGTGAGAGAAGGCGACAAGAGGCGTTTGTGGTGGCTCGCAGCGGCGCTCGTGGAGGCCTTCGGACTGCCTTTTATTATTGAAGCCAAAGGTCACCCCACATCAGGCCTTTCCCAACAATCATTCTTTTTTTTCTATAAATACAATTTCGAAGCCTTAGATAACCTCTAGACATCCATTTATAAAATTTCTGCTATGAACTCCATCTGTTAATTTTTTTCTTTGTGTTTTTTGTTATCTCCTTCAAGGACACAAAAAAGCTTGAAGGAGTATAGAAAACCAAAGGAAAAGGTTGATAGATTTGGATTTTGCATCCTTTTGAAACGCTACTCCTCCTTCACTAAACTATAGAACTTTCGTAACCAAATTCATGTTAACTTTTTCCTTTGGTTTGCTATTGATTCCTCTACTAAACGAAGACATTTCTTTATTAACGATGAAGGCATGGTAGAAAACCAGAGGAAAATGTTAACACTTATGAATTTAAAATAGACTCTATAGCGGACGTCCAATTTTGTTAATAATTGACGTGATTGGCATTGGAGTAGTTTGGCGCATTAATTCTGTAACAAAAGCAGTTATTCTTTTTTTATCTATAAATACAATTTTGGAGACTTCGATAACCTGTACATCATTCATAAAATTTCTCCTAACAATCTGTTAACTTCTTTTCTTTGTTTTTCTATTATTTCTTCCAAGGTCACACAAACGAGTCATTTCTTTGTTGTTTGATTCCTTGTGCAAAGCTTGAAAAAGTAATAAAAATCCAAAGAAAAAGGTTGAGAGATTTGGATTTCGCACCCTTTCAAAACGCTACAACCTCCATTCAACAAATATCTCATAACAATCTGTTAACTTTCTTCTCTGTTTTTCTATCATCTCTTTGAAGTTCACCAAAGCGAGTAATTTCCTTGTGGTTTGATTCTTTGTCATGGGGAAGAGCTTGAAAGTGTGTGTCATGGCGAAGAGCTTGGAAGAGTGATAGAAATCCAAAGAAAAAGGTTGAAAGATTTGGATTTTGCACCATTTCAAAACGCTACAACCTCCATTCACAAAAATCCTTCTACATTTTAACAATCCCGCATATCTTTTCGTCGTTTGATTTTCATTTTTTTCCTATGTATAGTGTTATTATGTTTTTCCTTTTTTTTGTCTCCATTTATGAACCTACGTAATAATGGATTTCTTTTAGAAAGTCTTCAAATAATTTTACGTCAAATACTAAAGGAAAATGACGTCCCTATGTATTTCCCAAATAACGTGGACGTCGAGTGGTTTCAATATTGGACGTCTATCTCTTCGTTTTAACGTAGCATTTATCATGCCCTGCCAACAGTCTTTTCCCATATACCTGGATGTCGAGTGGTGTCAGTATATGACGTGGATCTCTTCGTTTCTAACACAACATTTATCAAGCCCAACCAATTGCGTTTTCCCATATAAAGTTGGACATTCTATTTGAATTTAAAAAGGATAAATAAAAAAAGGGAGCGACCTTTGGGTTTGGTTAACGAATAATACGTCACATACCCAAGAAATTGGACGTTTATTGTTGGTTTAGAAGGAAAAAGAAATAAAAAGTGAGTAATCTGGCTGACAATTATATGTCGAAGCCTGAAGAAATGACGTTAACCTCTTCATTTCAAAACTTTTTCTATTAATATTACGTCGAGTAGCTTTACCAATCGACGTACTATTTGTGTTCTAAAAGCAAAAAAAAAAAACAAAAAGAGTGCAATGATATATTCAATGTAATGATGTAACATTAAAATGTTCAATTACAATCATACAAGTGATTTAATCAATTTAAACAATTCAATCACCATTCACTAATGTTATTGCCAAAAGAGAATTTTATTAATATTCAAAAGATGATTACAACTAGCAAAACAAAAGATGGCTGAAGAAGCCACTCATTACAAAATTTAAATCAAATAACGAAAATTCATATTCTTCTGTTGCAGAATTATTGTTGATCCCTTTCTGGTTGTTCACATCACCTTCCTTTCCATTTTGATCGGTGATTTTTCAATCCTTAGAGTCTTTTGTCAATGACTGTGTCAGCTTTCAATTTACTTGAGTCCCAAGTATCTTTTTGAGCGATTCTGACATACAATCTATTTTCACCGCATAACCATCTAGCCCACTCATCGTCTTCAGTTTTTGTCAAATTTGTTTTGTTTGTACTCCAAGATTCAGAGATGGGATAGACTTGCTGATGATCATCATTTTTTATCATGGTGAATCCAATAAGTTCTTGATGACCAATCCATTTTTGAAAGAGAAAGCCTTCTTTCCTGATCGGTTGAAAAATGACAATCCCAATCCAAACCTCTTTGATCAGCTTTATATCAACCCGCTTGACTATGCTACAAAATGTTTCATCACTCATCTTTAAGTTGGAGTAGAACACCCTCACCAGTTTAAGATCTCTGTGAGAAACCACGATTTTAATCTTCCTTAGACTAAGAAGATTCTCTCAAATGTCTTCATCACTAAACCAACCTGTAGGATTAGCATTCCTTGCAGTCCGGGCAACCTTCCATTTTCTTCTTGATGATGAAAAAGCCATTTGTGATCAGATTCTGGAACGTCTTTCACATTTCTAGGGTTTGTAACTCTTCAGTTTAGAAAATACTGAGTGCGTTTTCAAATCTAGTATTTATAAAGTTTTGCATCAAATCTTATTAATTTCAGACCCAACTAAAATTTTCAATCTTATATATAGCCCAATAATACAATTTCATCAACGTCGAATTTTTAAAGGGTTCGACGTAATGGGCGCTAAAGTCTAAGGTTTGACATGACAGGCACTGGAGTAGTTGGGCGCATTAGTGGCTCCCAGCATTTTCTTTAAATACAGTTTCGGATCCTTTGGAACTACCCTTTGAAAACCTACAGTACAGAGCTTCCGTAACCAAATTCATGTTAACTTTTTCCTTTGGGTCTCCATCAATTCCTCTACTAAACGAAGACATTTCTTTATTAACTATTGAGATTGTTGGTAAGGGGAGCTCTGGTTTAGTTGAACCTACAATCTCAGAGTTTCTGGTTTTTGATGATGACAACACATAATTAATAACACATGTGTTTATGTGTTACATGCTCATAACTTTCATGTTTATGATTATTTGAGAACATGTTTGTGTTGAATCTGTCATTACTGTAATTCACTATGTTTTATATGAGATCTTATTTGTGAATGCATGACATATATTTGAGAAAAGGAAAACCACATGCACTTTTGTTGAACTTATAATATGTGGCAAAACAACAGTTTTAAGTCGACTTCATTATGAAGTAATTCGATCAAAACTCGTGGCTTTGCACAAACTTTTTCAAAGTGTGCTGTGAGAATTTTTAAAGAGAAAGTTTTTCAAAACTTTGTTTAACATTGTTGTATAGTCGATTACATGCAACCTACATTCGACTAAGTCTGTTACAGTTTTGAAATTATGTTAATGCTTGAATTAAATGTTACAACGGCTATATTTTTAAATATGTTGACCAAACATTTATAGTGATTCGACTGCATTAATTTTCCATTCAATTAACTGCATTTATTGCTGCTAATTGCTTTGACTGAAGTGTTGTATTTGACTGCATTAGTAGCTATGTCGACTTGAGAGCATTAATTTTATGGAAAACTATATATAGACGCGAGTTTGATTTCTCGAGAGACTTTTGTGATTCTAACGATTTGATTGATTTCTTTCAGATTATTGATCTCTTGCAGAAAGTGTGAAAGCTCCAAGAATTCATCAAGAAGACCGTGGTGTTCATCTTTGGTGATTGCTTGACGAGCAATAATCTGTGTGCTCTTACTGTCTGATCAACCTGCACTTGAGGTGTCTATTTTGTGATCAGTTTATTTCAATCTTGTGAAGATTGGTGTTGCCCTGTTGTGACTACAGGAAGAAGACGTGCGGCGTTCTAGACTTTGAGGATTGTTCAAAGTGATTAAAGACTGCAGGAGAGGGGACATCTTGCTGTTGTTATTTGTTTGTATATGCCTATATTTTGATTAGAGGGTTAGAGAGGTGTTTTATATTTTTGAGGTGGAGGTCTCTATAAAAGCCTTGTTGTAAAAACCTTGATCATTATAGTGCATTTGCTTCTTGTGGTGGAAGGACACTGGATGTAGGCTTGGCCGAACCAATATAAAAACTCAGCGTTTGATCTTTCTATCCCTACTCTGTTACATTCAGTCGACTTTACATTTTACTCATTCGACTATATTTCGCTGCACTACAAAGTCTTTTTCCTTGCGTTTCAAGAAAGCTTTTAAAGGCATCTACTTTGCAAAAAAGATTTAAAGAAAACATTATTTTTGTGTTTCACCAATTCACCCCCCTCTTGGTATTGAAACTAAGCCATTCTATTTTCAACAATTCACACTAGAGCTGGTTTTCATAACATATTTGAAAAACTAGTCGATTAAGTTTTCTGTTAAATCGACTATTCTTGGAAAATGGCTTTTAGTTCTCAAACCTTTGGTGAAGGTACATCAACAAATAGACCACCACTATTATCTAGTGAAAACTATGCTTTTTGGAAAATTGATAACAGTTGAAAAACTGTTATTTTTATACTCAAATTTGACCTTAAAGACAACCTTTATGACTTAGAAACTAGCTTGGAATCATGTTTTTGTTGAAGTTTTGGAAATAAGAGAGTTGGACAGGTTTTATGCTTGATTTCTTTATTTTTGCAGGTTTTAAGATGAATTGAGTGAAAGAAGTGAAGGGGCTAGGAGTTGGATTCAGAAAAGGAAGAAAAAGTGCATAAAAGGAGGAAGCCGCAAGTACCGCTCAGCGCCATTTACCGCTGAGCGGCACTTTGAAGACCCGTAGTCACCGCTGAGGGGAGAAACTGCAGCTGAGGGGCAGAATAAAAGTCACGCACTTACCGCTGAGCAGTATTTACCGCTGAGCGGCATTCTTATGGGCTTGGGCTTACTTTTCTGTAATATTTAGAAGTCTATATAAGGTTTTAGTCTTCCTAGGGTTAGTATCTTTGGCTGGAACGAAGTAGAAACACACTCTTTCACCCCTTGGAGGAGAATTTTGGATGTTACAGCTCCTTTCTCACCTTTCTAGGGTTTTATCTTTCACTCTTTCATTGCATTTCATCTAGTTTCACCATGAATATGGTGAACTAAACTTCTTTTGTTGTTGGGGAATCAATGTAATCCTTTTGAAACCTTATTTGTTGTTGAGAAAGATGTAACCTCTTAAACTCTCATGTATTGAATTGATTCTTGATTATACATGCTTTACTTCATTAATTGTTAGAGTTTTTCCTCTTTACTCTTTGCATGCTTTGTTTAACTCATTCAATTGCATGATCATTGATTTTTTCGATATGGACACATACGAGGAAATCTAGAATTGGGGAAATTCTCCCGGAAGCAATATTACCTAGACATAGGAATAGGAGGATCGGTTGCCTTTAAGCTTCTGTGCGAATGTAATGCATGATTAATTGCTAGGGAGACAAGACATTGTGAACTAGTGATTAGGATTAGGCTTTCTTCACCGAGACATCGGGTTTAAGGTGAATTAGAAAGTGACATTAACATTAATGAAGAAAGATGAATTCATATATGCATGAGAGTAAATTAGGTGGAATCCAAACCCAACAACAATATCATCAACTTCATCCATTCATTCTTGTGTTTAGCCTCAATTGATCAAATTGCATTCATGTTTATTTTATTGCATTTGCATCCAAAAACCCCAAAATTTGTTCTTTAGAGTCTTAATTAGTTGAGTAATCACATAACTGTTTAGTGCCGTGAGTCTCTTGGGAAACGATACTTGGTCTTACCATTTATTATTACTTGATACGATTCGGTACACTTGCCGAGGTCTTAACAAGTTTTTGACTTCGTTTTCAGGGATTAAAAATTTGTTTATAAAAAATCCGGATGCAAATCTTTCTTGAATCCGTGGATAAAGGTGTTTGGGATGCAACATTGAACGGTCCATTTGAGCCAACTCATGTTATTAATGGAAAAATTGTTTTGAAAATTTTTTCTGAGTGGACTCAAGATGTGAACCGTAGAGCACAATATGATGTTAAGGCTAGAAATGTATTTCTTCTACACTAACTATGAATGAGTTTTTCAGGATATCCCAATGCAAAACGGCTAAGGAAATGTGGGAAGTGTTGGAGGTGACTCATGAAGGAACACATGAAGTTAAGAGAGCCAGAAAGAATTCACTAATACAAGATTATGAATTATTCAGAATGAAGGCTGGTGAGACTATCTATGAGGTGTAGAAAAGATTCAGGCATATAGTCAACCACCTCATGGCTTTAGGAAAAGTTTTTGACAAAGAAGAGATCAATATCAAGATATTGAAAAGTCTGAATAGAAGCTGGCAACCCAAGGTTACTGCAATTTCTGTATCAAGAGACTTAACCAACATGAACATGGCCACATTGTTTGGAAAACTCAAAGAACATGAATTAGAGCTTGGAAGACTAAAGGAGGAAGAAGAAATTGAAGAGAAGAAATCGATTGCTCTAAAAGTCACAAGCAAGAAAGTTACAAAGATTGATGAACCTGAAACTGAATCAAATGCAGATATACCAGAAAAAGAAATGATGAATATGATGGTAAGAAAATTTAGCAAATTCATGAAAAATAAAAATTCTGCAACTAACAATGCACGTTTCTTAAGAGGAGGAAAGAAGAGTTCAAGAAGCAACGCTGTTCAATGCTATGAATGTGGAAAGGATGGTCATATCAGGCCTGATTGTCCAGATTTGAAGAACAAGCAGAAAGAATTCTCCAAGTATCCTTAGGACAAGAACAGGAAGCAGAGGAAAGCTTATATTGCTTGGGAAAACAATGATGAAGACTCTTCAAGTGATGATGATAATAGTGCTGAAGTGAAGTCAAATCTATGCTTTATGGTAGGCTCTACACAATCAGACGATGAAAGTGATCCTGAATTTGAAAATGAACCAATAGAATCAACTACTACATGCTACTGGATGCATTTCAGGAAATTCATGCAGAGGCCATGCGACTTCAGTACAAAGTGAATCGATTATCATCTGAGAGAAGAGATTATGAATACATAATTGATAATCTTGTGAAGGATAATGAAAAGCTTGAAAAAGATCTTGAAGAAGCTCTGAAATCTGCAAAGATAGTAAAGACCGAAGTACAAATTGTTGAGAAAGAGTGTGATAATTGTCTTCTACATGTTGAGAAAATTGAGTACTTAATTAGCACATTGGCAAAATTCACTCAAGGCAAAGAAAATCTTGATGTTGTGTTGAGATCATTTGGAAGAGCTATCTACAGACAAGGTATTGGTTATAAGGCTAAAAGTAATAGGATAAACTCAAAGAAATTTATTTATCTGAGTAAACCTACTACTAATGCATGCTTTTACTACAATACACTTGGTCACACAGTAAGAAACTGTTATTTTAGAAATGTTGGTGTTCCAAAGGGAAAATACAAATGGGTTCCCAAGGAACAGCTTTCTGCAATTGACAAGCAAGGACTCGAATTCAAATAGGTACCAACATCGAAAAATTTAAATTGTTTTGCAGGATAGCAGACGATGTTGTAGCAGTGCACAACTCAAGGATGAGCTAACTTGATAATATTAAAGTTCTTGAGTATCTACAAGTGGTAACGATTATTATCTTAGTGCATCATGCATGATATTTGTTTGAATGATTGTTTGATAAATGTATGATTGTTGATTGAGATTTTTTTTGTGAAAATCAATTTTTACGAATTTTGATCGATTGGATTAAGTACAAAGTCGATTACATGTTATTGTATGTGTGTTTCTGTTTTGTGAAAACCCTTTGTCATACAGAGTCGAGTGTGGACTTAATGAAATCGATTTGATATCTCTGTTATTGGGCTTTCTATATTTGAAATTTTAAATAGGGCCTATTGGTGATTTGAGCTTCGCGCCTTTATATTGTGTCCTGTTTGTGGAACTGTGATAGTTTTTAGTGAGGTTGGTAAGTATACTTCCAGTAACCCTACACTAAAGAAGTGTTTCCAAACACTCTGTACTCAGATGGCATCTTCATCTCAACCCTCTAGTGGAAGTAAAGGAAAAGAAATGACAGTCACAAGAGGTGCTGATCCTGAAGGGTGGATTAGTGATGATGTTACAAGAGAAAGATTTTTTCGTGGACGAGTCAAGATTGTGGTTACTCCCAAGCATCTTGACTTAAAGTTATTTGAAAAAGAAGGCTTTCAATTCGCAAGATGGCTGGAAACTCAAGAACTCCCCACAATAGTTCAAATGAAAGGTAACTGGTTTCCAAATCTGGTGAGAGTGTTCTACCATAACTTGAAAATAGTAAATGGTGACATCTGGTCAAGGGTAAAAGGTGTAAATATCCACACTAACAATGATGTGTGGCTTCAAGTTGTTGGATTAAAGTTTGAAGGTCAATCCTTTCATCTATCAAACTCTGAAACAAATCGATGGCTAAAGAAAAAGGATATCTACAGAGATTGGCTTAGATTTCCGGGAAGAGACACAAGAGAAAGACTTTACATGCATGAAGGTCTTAAAATGGAAGAAAGGGTTACTACACATCTCCTTGCTTGGGTGATCCTACCTGGAAGAATGATGCTGGATGAAATGACTACAGAGGATATCTACCTCTTGCATGCTATTAAGAATGACATTCCCACCAACTGGGTGGAGGTTCTAAAAGATCATATGGCTGAAGCTGCCCTCAGTAACTCTCATTATTTGCCATATGCTGTACTGGTCAGCAAATTACTAATTCTACAAGGTGTAGACATTAGTGGAGAGCAAAAGTGCTCCTGTAATTGCACAAATGTAATAAACATAAACACTATTGCAAGTTTTGGCCTGGTAAAAACAGTGAGAGGCTGGTGCTTTAAAGGAGAAGAAGAGTTAGTGTAAAGTTCTAGAAGCACGTGTGTCATGAATGAGGACAGGAAGAGTTTTATTCCTGAATCTAACTTTGAAAGATATGTGGTTGATCAATTTAGATGTCTAAATGAAAGGGTTGATCAATGGGAAAGAAGATTTGATGAGGCTCAATAACGAAGAGAAGACAACACTTCTGATACTATGGAAACATCTGACTCAGAATAGGGTTACAAGGAATGTCTGTCTTAGTTGTTTGGTTGTCTTAGTTGTTTGTTCTAGTTTGTTTGCTTTATTGGTTTAAGTGTTTCTTTTGTAGTAGGCTTTATATGCCTTATTTCTTTTGGTTGTTATGATTGTAATCATGGTTTAAGTCAATGAAATCATAATTATTTCTATATTGAGTACCTGATTATGTTTGAATTAAGTCGATTGTGTTATGTATGAAGTTGATTGCTTTACTGTTTCTCATTGCATTCATACATTTACACACACAGATTATACCTGTAATAATTCTTGCATTACAATGATTCTAAAATATTTGATCTAGAAAAGATCTTGAAAGGTTTTGCAGGAACATTGCTTCCAGATGAACAACTGGAGATACAATTCAAATGGAAAGCAATGAAGTCGATTGCAACAGTGGATTAGTCGATTAATGTTTAACAGGGGTTACAAATTCCATGATTTGGAATTTGGTTATTCGGTTTATTGATCATATATTGTTGATTGTTTCATTTTCAATATATCTCTATTCTATAATTGATTAAAATTACTTGAGATATTATTGAGATTGTTGATTGATATTGTATCTGTGCTTCATTGATGTGTTTGCATAATTTCAAATATGATACAATACTGTAACATGCTTATACATGCTCTGAAATGTTCTGTGAATACTGCATTGTGCATTTGGGTTTTGATTATAAAACATGCTTAATGGTAGGGGGAGCATTGCATAGGATCTTAGATAATTTCACATGCCTACACTTTAGGGGGAGATTATATCTTTATCATGTGATTATCTGTGACAATGGGAGCATCATTGTTTGATTAATATGATTTACTGATGCATCTTTGAATAACTGTTTGTCAGCATTTATACTAATATGACAAGGGGATCATTATCATAAGACATACCTTCTTTGCTAATGCACAAAGGGGGAGAATGCTGGGAGAATACTCTGATATACATTTATACAGCTCTGATATACATTTTGTTTGATCTGATATACTCTGATATGTTCTGATAGGAATTGATATGTTTTTTGCTCTGAATCAAAAATGAGAATATTTCAACACGTTTGCTCTGATATATTTTGATCATTTGTTGATCATTTGCTCTGATACATTTTCATATGATATGATTTGATTTGTACAACATGGCTATTTATTAATCATGGTTGTGCATCATAAAAAAAGGGGGAGATTGTTGAGATTGCTGATAAGGGGGAGCTCTGGTTTAGCTGAACCTACAATATCAGAGTTTTTGGTTTTTGATGATGACAACACATAATTAATAACACATGTGTTTATGTGTTACATGTTCATAACTTTCATGTTTATGATTATTTGAGAACATGTTTGTGTTGATTCTATCATTGTTGTAATTCACTATGTTTTATATGAGATCTTATTTGTGAATGCATGACATATATTTGAGAAAAGGAAAACCACATGCACTTTTGTTGAACTTATAATATGTGGCAAAACAGTAGTTTTAAGTCGACTTCATTATGAAGTAAGTCGACTAAAACTCGTGACTTTGTAAAAACTTTTTCAAAGTGTGATGTGAGAATTTTGGAAGAGAATGTTTTTCAAAACATTGTTTAATGTTAACAATATTTTTGATCACCGGCAACGTCGCCAAAAACTTGTTGATGGATTGGCAAGTGTACCAAATCGTACAAGTAATATAAAATGGTAATACGAAGTATCGTATCCTAGAGGACTCTCGGCACTAAACAGTTGTGTGATAACTCGATTAATTAAGACTTAAATAAAACGAGATTGTTGGATTCAAATGCAAAGACATAAAATTAAATATGAATGCAAATTGATCAATAGTAGAGTAACACAGAGATGAACGGATGTGGTTTAATATGAGATGAATATGTTGTTAGGGTTTGATTTAACCAAGTTTACTCTCATGTATATAAGAATTCTTCTTTTTACATTAATGTTAACGTCACTCACTAAATTACTTAGAACCCGATCCCTCAGAGCAATAAGCCTACCTTAATTCCTAGAAAATTAAGTCTGAAGATCAAGAGCTTAAGACGACCAAGTACTCATACCCTCATCCCTGAGAAATATTATCCTTGGGAGAATTCAACAAGAACCTGAATTGTAAGGAACCTCCCGGCACTCATGCAATTCATAAATCATGCTACTAAATGAGTTAAGCAAGCATTGAAACAGATGAATTCCCTAACAATTAATGAAAAATCATATAAATTAAGAATCAATTCAAATACATGAGAGTTCACAAGGTTACATCATCCCCCAACAACAAATAGAGTTTAGTTCTCGATAGACATGGAGAAACTATATGAATAATGGAAAAGCATGAGATAGTGAAACCTTAAGAGTAGAAGAGGAAGCTCCCGCCTCCAGATGCGCCTTTAGAGAGTAGAAGAGTGTGCTATTGTGTTGCTCCAGCCAGAGATACAAAACCTAGAGCACCTGGGTCCTTTAAATAAATATTACAACGACTATATTTTTAAATATGTTGACCAAGCATTTATTGCGATTGGACTGCATTAATTGTCCATTTAATTAACTGCATTTATTGCTCCTAACTGCTTTGACTGAAGTGTTGTATTCGACTGCATTAGTAGCTATGTCGACTTGAGAGCATCAATTTTATGGAAAACTATATATAGACGCGAATTTGATTTCTCCAGAGACTTTTGTGATTCTAACGATTTGATTGATTTCTTTCAGATTATTGATCTCTTGCAGAAAGTGCGAAAGCTCCAAGAATTCATCAAGAAGACCGTGGTGTTCATCTTTGGTGATTGCTTGACGAGCAAGAATCTGTGTGCTCTTACTGTTTGATCAACCTACACTTGAGGTGTCTGTTTTGTGATCAGTTTTTCAATCTTGTGAAGATTGGTGTTGCCCTGTTGTGACTACTGGAAGAGGACGTGCGACGTTCTACACTTTAAGGATTGTTCGAAGTGATTAAAGACTGCAGGAGAGGGGACATCTTGTTGTTGTTCCTTTTTTGTATATGCCTATATTTTGATTAGAGGGTTAGAGAGGTGTTTTATATTTTTGACGTGGAGGTCTCTATAAAAGCCTTGTTGTAAAAACCTTGATCATTATAAGGCATTTGCTTCTTGTGGTGGAAGGACACTAGATGTAGGCTTGGCCGAACCAGTATAAAAACTCAGCGTTTGATCTTTCTATCCCTACTTTGTTACATTCAGTCGACTTTACATTTTACTCATTTGACTATATTCCGCTGCACTACAAAATCTTTTTCCTTGCGGTTTCAAGAAAGCTTTTAAAGGCATCTACTTTGCGAAAAAGATTTAAAGAAAACATTATTTTTGTGTTTCACCAATTCACCCTCCCCCCTCTTGGTGTTGAAACTAAGCCATTCTATTTGCAATATTAACAATGAAGGCATGGTGGAAATCTAGAGGAAATGTTAACACTTATGAATTTCAAAAACATTCTCCATTGTTTTTCTGGTTTTTTTATTTACTTCTTGTGTTTTTTTTTAATGTTGTTTCGTGTTCATGTTTGATGTAGCTTATGGCTTTATCATATAGATATATATAGAAAAAAGAAACGAGGATCAATCTTCATCCTTTCGCTTTTCAAAGTGAATGATCCCCTCGTTCTTAACCTTTATGTGATCGCAATATCAAGGGACAGGAGCTCCTCCTAGCTTAGTAACCAAGTGCTACAAACCTTTGAAACTAGGGGAAAGCATATTGTATGTCCTGGTGATGACAAATTTATGAACACCGAAAAACTGCGCCACAAACTTGTTTAACCCTCGGCAAGTGTGACCGAATCGTATAAAGTAATAAAACTAGGTAAGACCAAGTATTGTTTTCCTAAAGGACTCACGGCCTAGTTAGTTATCTGAATTATTGATTATTTAAGACTTGTAGACAATTGATTGTAGGTTTTTAATGCAAAAGACAATAATTAAACATGTATGCATGAATTTGATCAATGGCAAAAAGAGTAAAACAAACACGTAATGAATTAAATGGATGAGTATGTTGTTGGGGTTATCAATTTCATCTTGTCCACTCTCATATATTTTAGGAATTCATCAATGTTAATGCCACTCTCTAAATTACCTTGTCAAGAAGGCCTATCCTTAATTACGAGTTCATACAATTCCTAGCATTCCTAGTAATTAATTCTTAAGTGCAGAAGCTTAAAGGCAACCAATATGCTATTGGGAGAAATTCCCCGGATCTAGATTTCCCCGTACGTTCCCATATCGACAAAATCAATGATCATGACAATGAATGAGTTAAACAAAGCAAGCATTAAGCAAAGAGGAAAAATCCTAACTAATGATGAAAGAAAGCATAAGTCTTAAAGTAAGATGTTAAAACAAATTCCATATATGAGAGTTTCACAAGACTACATTGATTCCCCAACAACAATACAAGGTTTAGTTCACCATATTCATGGTGAAACTAGATGAACAATAATGAAAGAATGGAAGATAAAACCCTAGAAAGGTGAAGAGGTAGCCTGAGCATCCCAGATCTTCCTTCAAGGGGTGGAAAAGAGAGTGTTTGCTTCGTCCCAGCTAAAGATACAAACCCTAGGAATACCTAAAGCTTATATACTATTCGTAAAATTACAGAAAATTAGGCCCAAGCCCAAAATAATGCCGCTCAGCGGTAAACTACCGCTTAGCGGTAAGTGCGTGAGTTGTTTTCCTCCCTTCAGCGGCCTTTTCACCCCTCAGCGGATCCAACGTGAGTTTCTAAGTGCCGCTCAGCGGTAAACTGCCGCTGAGCGGTAGTTGCGACTTCTCCTTTTGCACTTTTTGATGTCTTTTCTGATTCCATCTCTATTTTTCTTCACTTCTTTCACCAAATTCACCTTAAAACCTGCATAAAACACTGAAATCAAGCATAAACTTGTCCAACTCTCTTATTTCTAAAAATATGACTAAAAGCATGATTTCAAGCTAGTTTCTAAGTGTTAAAGGTTGCTTTTAGTATCAATTTTAAGCATGAAAATAACAATTTTTCAACTGTTATCACCTGGTTTCTGGGACTTTCTTCCCACAGGTTATTCTATACAATTTATGTAAGAGAGGAGAAGCCCCACTCGGGGAGATGAGTCAAAGATTTCTCTTATATACGATACCTACCAAAGAGAAGAGATCACATTCTGACAGGGAGCACACGAAGCAAAGGAAAGACTGGCATGCGTAGTATTAGATAGAGGTATTAACAAGCACACCTCTCCTAGTGTTCTTGTGATAAGACGCCAAATAGAAATCGAATTCAACGACGAACTTTAATAGGAAACTTAAAAGTTAATAAACTTCAAGCTGTAAAAATGAATACTTTTAAAGTCGACGTCGGTTATTGTCAAAATTCGACGTTCATGTCTTTCTGCAGGCAAATTAATCGTCATATAGTTTGATGAAATCTAACATGTATCATTGTCAAAAACTAGATTCTTAAACCCTTCCTATAAATCTGTAAATCTTGTTCTCAAATGGCTTCTTCATCTTCACGGTGTGGAAAGAAGGCTGCACAATTTTTAAGAAATGCTAGTCCAAATGGGTGGATTAGTGATGACGAAGAACGATACAAATTTGGATGTTATAGAAAACTCTTCAAGGTGGACCCTCACAAGTTTTTGGATCTGGAATTATTCAGAAGGGAGGGGTTTCTCTTTCAAGAATGGCTTATAGATGTTGGTCTCTCAAAATTTGTAGAAATGACCGGTGATTGGTATCTTGACCTGGTAAAAGTCTTCTACCACAATCTCAAGGTTGTCGATGGTGTTATATGCTCTCGGGTGAAAGGTGTCGATATTAAAATTGATGATGAAATATGGCTATCTTTTACTGGTCTCAAAGCAAAAGGCTTCATGTCTCATGAAAGAAATTTGGAACTACCACCAAGAAGAAAATTTATAAGGAATATCTGAGAAGTCCAAAAAGGCTAAAGGTATACAAGCCGTATCTACTTGATGGTTTGAAAATGGAAGAAAAAATGTGTGCTTTTGTACTTACTTGGGTAATACTACCTGGAAGATGTTTACGTGATCGTCTAACTACTGAAGATTTATTTTTGGTTCATGCCATAAAACCCCGGATACCAACCAACTAAGTCATGGACATATTCTGCCATATGGTTTTTTTATCAACAGTGTATTGAAGCATCATCAAGTTGATCTTTCTGGTGAAAAAAATATTTGGTGCACCGAATCAAATGAAATAGGAAAAACGACATTGACCTTTAATGTTCTAAAGAAAATAAAAGATGGTTGGGTGTTCAAGGATGTTGACGAAACTCCTTCTACCTTCACTCCACCCACTGAGTTTGAAAGATTTGTTGTGGATCAATTTCTAAGGCTTTCAACAAGAATTTCAAAAGTTAAAAAATCTCTGATCATGATTCACAAGAAATTAGATGAAGACAATGCTCTCAGAACTCCCTCAGCAAGTGAATCTGATGATGAAGACGACACAACAGAAGATGAGTCTATGAACACATCTGACTCAGATTAGGAAGAAGAGTCCATTTTAGTTTATTTTTCTAAAATTAATGTAATATTTTAATATATTTTAGTATATTTTTCTACGTTTGAACTCTGTTTGAAATTTTAATATATACTTTTCGTGGTTATATTTTCATATTTTTCCTTTGTTTAATGTTATTATGGATTTTTTTTAAAATCCTTGAAGTTTTTTTACGTCGAATTCTAAAAAATGTCGATGTTCTAAAAGATAAAAATAAGAAAAAAGGAATGTTACGTCGCATATTGTAAAAGTTGACGTCAAAGATCAAGTCTACATATAAAATTTAGGCGTAACTTGTCACTCTGATTACATTTTTTTTTGGGTTTCTCATAGCTCTTTCAAGGTCACAAAAATTTGGGTAAGGCATGAAGGAGCTATAGAAATCCAAAGAAATAAGTTAATAGATTTGGATTTCGTTTCAAGTAGTACAATTTGAATGACTTTTTCTTTTGGTTCAAGGAATGGTGGAAATCTAGAGGAAAATGTTAATGCTCATGAAATTTAAAAAAATTTAATAATTCTCTACGTCGAACGGGACAAGAGTTCGACGTCAACTACGTAAGTAGACTCTTATTTTTATTTGTCTTGAAGATGTTTCCACCCTAAGAAATCAGATAGCTCGAAAATGTAACGGTAGAAAACAACTCCAAGACAATTTAAAAAAAGAATCAAACATTGCCAAATGATGAAGTTGAACAACTTTTTTATAAATTTATTTTAGTTCTCAAAATTGTTTCAGCATTAAACATATTATGAACCATATTTCTTTTTCCTAAGCACTTCCCTTTTAGTAAGATATCTTAACCATTTCTATACTTGAATTTGAAAGGGCACCTTCATATGAAATGACGATGAATGCGCCACTTTCAAACACAAGTTAGCAAATTAGAATTTGAGGAACAAAAATGCTTCGAAATCTAAGGAAAAGAAAATACAAAGGGAATAAAAAACATGAATCCTAGTATGTTCAACAGGGAAACAAGAGGTTAGGGATTACATGAATTTCAAGCTATATTTATAGATGAAATGATGACATCAGACTAGCTACGAAATAGACGTACATGATATCATGAATTATGCATAGCAATTGCCACAGTCCATCATCTGTAGGAACGTCGAAGCCCAGCTGTAGTGGACGTTCGAACATCATTCAGTGAAAAGTAAAAAAATCTCTTTTGATTCAGATAAGAACTAATTGACGTCCAACCCCCCAATAATCGACGTGAAAAACATCGTTGGAAACAGAACACCATTAATGTCCCAACTACTCCAATTTCCTTCACGTCCAAGTCCCACAGACTCGGACGTGCTATTTAATGCTTAAAAACTAAAAAGAAAAAAAGATTAAAAACTAGATGAACCGTTGACGAAAATTAGATCATGATAAAAGTAGTACATCGTGTAATTATGCTTATTAACTGCCACATTGTATAAACGTTGAAGCCCAGCCGAATTCGACATTCAAACATCATTCCATGAAAAAGTAAAAAATCTCTTTGGATTCTGATATGAACTCCTTGTTGACTAAACGAAGACATTTCTATGATATAGGATGTCATTGATGACAAATTGATGGAAGCTTATCCATGCTTGAATGACCTGGCCTTGCAGATGCAGCGGATGAAAAATAGTATTGGTGCAGTGGATGAAATACATCAGAGTGGATGCAGTAGCAATTGGGTGAGATTTTGGTGTATTTGAGTGGAATAAGTATGTGTGGGAACCTCACAGCTCAGAAGGCCTTCCTACAATGGAAGGAAGCTAGAGGAAAGGGAAGAGAAAGTAGAGAGAATTAAATGACTCAAGAGCAATAGGCTGGCAGTGAATTTCAACAGCAATTTACTAAGCTCAAAAGTAACCCAATACAAAGAAAATGCCCTCTTATTTATAGGTGAAGAGGAGCCTAAATTCTGTTTGTAATTCCCTCCTAAAATTCAAATTATTCAGATTTTGATCAAGCAAAATCCATGCCTCATTCCAGCTCATCCAGCAAGGTGTGTGCTTCCTTCCAAATCAGCCAACATTCACGTGGAAAATGCTGGTGCATGCCGTAAGCACCTCCTTTGCTTTTTGGCTCCTTTGCTTGGTTCTTTCTTGGATGGCTCAATCATATTCTCCAAGATTTATTAATTCCTACAAAAAAAAATATAAGTGCTTTAGTTAAGAGAAGAAGGATTTTTATAAGTAACCTTCCATAGAAGTAAAATGTTAGATGATCCTTCTTCTTCTTGAATCTTCCTAGCCATTGCTCTAGTAAGAGGTCCAATGTGATTTCTTGATGGTTTTCCATCAGACCCTCCCTCTTGAAAAAGATCTGTCCTCAAATCTGCTTCATCCTGTTGATCATCTCCTGTGAAAGGAATTAAATCGCAAATGTTAAAAGTAGGACTGACACCATAACTTTCAGGAAGGTCTAATATGTATGCATTATCATTTATCTTTTTGAGCACCTTGAATGGACAATCTCCTCTTGGACTAAGTTTGGATTTCCTTTGAGAGGGAAATCTTTCCTTTCTCAAATGAAGCCAAACTAGGTCTCCTTTTTCAAAAACTATTTTCTTTCTCCCTTTGTTGTTGTATTCTGCATATTTTTGAGTTTGTTTTTCAATTTGGATTTTAACTTTCTCATGTAACTTCTTGATAAACTCCGCTTTAGAAGCACCTTCTTTATGAAGAAAAGAAGATGATTCTGGAAGAGGTAGTAAATCAAGAGGTGTGATAGGGTTAAAACCATAAACAACCTCAAAAGGAGAAAGATTTGTAGTCTTGTGGACTACTCTATTATAAGCAAATTCAATATGAGGTAGATGTTCATCCCAAGATTTGTTATTTCCTCTTAATATTACCCTTAATAATGTAGATAAAGATCTATTTACTACTTCAGTTTGCCCATCAGTTTGTGGGTGACATGTAGTAGAAAATAGAAGTTTAGTTCCAAGCTTTTCCCATAAAGTTTTCCAAAAATGGCTTAGAAACTTCACATCTCTATCAGACACTATAGTTTTGGGTAAGCCATGCAATCTCACTATTTCTTTAAAGAAGAGTCTAGAGATATAGCTAGCATCATCTATTTTGTGGCAGGGTATAAAATGAGCCATTTTACTAAAACGATCTACTACCACAAATATAGAATCATACCCCCTTTGAGTTCTTGGCAATCCTAAGACAAAGTCCATGCTTATGTCCTCCCAAGGGGTATTAGCTATAGGAAGAGGTGTATAGAGTCCATGAGGCATAATTTTGGACTTAGCTTGCAAACAAGCTATACATTTAGAACAATGCCTTTGAACATCTATTCTCATGTGTGGCCAATAAAATTTACTTTTCAAAATGTTTAGAGTTTTATCAACTCCATGATGGCCCATGAGTCCTGACTCTCTTTGATAAGAAGTTTTCTAATGGATCCTTGGGGTATACAAAGTTTTCCTTTATTAAAAAGATACCCCTCAGAAAGATAGAATCCATCAAAAGGCTTCTTAAGACATGATGAATAAGTGGATGCAAATGTTTCATCATTTTCATATAACTCTTTTATGTCATCAAATCCTAACATTTGAGATCCTAGGGTTACTAATAATGCATGTCTTCTAGATAAAGCATCCGCAACAACATTAGTACTCCCCTTTTTGTGTTTGATGACATAGGGAAATTGCTCAAGATATTCCACCCACTTTGCATGTCTTTTGTTTAGCTTTGCTTGCCCTTTAATGTACTTGAGAGATTCATGGTTAGTGTGTATGATGAATTCTCTAGTTACCAAGTAATGCTCCCAAGTTTTCAAAGCTCTAATGAGGGCATACAACTCTTTGTCATAGGTAGGATAGTTTAAGGTAGGCCCCCTAAGTTTTTCACTAAAGTAAGCTACGGGATGTCCTCCTTGTATTAAAACAGCTCCTATTCCTACCCTAGATGCATCACATTCTAGTTCAAAGGCTTTGGAAAAATCAGGCAAAACTAGAATAGGTGCATGTGTTAACTTGTGTTTCAAAGTCTCAAAAGACAACTCTTGCTTATCACCCCAAATAAAAGGCATATCTTTCTTGACTAGCTCATTTAAAGGAGCAGCTATGGTGGAGAAATCTTTCACAAATCTCCTATAAAAACTTGCTAACCCATGAAAACTTCTCACCTCTCCTACATTTTTAGGGGTTGGCCATTCTTGTATAGCCTTGATCTTCTCTGGATCAACATGTACACCTTCTTTTCCCACTTTGAATCCAAGGAAAATCACACTTTCTTGACAAAAAGTACATTTGTCAAAGTTGGCAAAGAGATGATGTTCTCTAAGAAAAAGCAAGACTTTTCTGACATGGTTAAGATGTTCTTGAAGGCCTTGACTATAGATTAAGATATCATCAAAGTAGACCACTACAAATCTGCCTATGCATTCCCTAAGCACATGATTCATTAATCTCATGAATGTACTTGGAGCATTGGTCAAGCCAAAGGGCATGACTAACCATTCATACAAACCAAACTTGGTCTTGAAAGCAGTTTTCCATTCATCTCCTTCATGAATTCTTATTTGATGGTATCCACTTTTAAGATCAATTTTGGTGAAGAGATTTGCTCCATGTAATTCATCCAACATGTCATCTAGCCTAGGAATGGGATGCCTATACTTGACAGTTATGTTGTTGATGGCCCTACAATCTGTACACATTCTCCAAGACCCATCCTTTTTAGGGACCAACAACACAGGCACAGCACAGGGACTTAAACTCTTTTGCATCCACCCTTTGTTCAACAAGTCATTAACTTGTTTCTCTATTTCTTTTGTTTCCATAGGGTTGGTTCTATAGGCTGGCCTATTGGGTAGGCTTGCCCCAGGCACCAAATCTATTTGATGTTCTATTCCCCTCAAAAGTGGTAATCCACTTGGTACCTCTTTGGGAAATATATCATCAAATTCCTTTAAAAGTTTTTGCAACCCCTTTGGTAGAGAACCAAGTTCATGAGTGATTGAAACAAATGCCTCTTTGCAATAAAGAAGGAAATGAGGTTGTCCAAGAAAAAGATTTTTGGAAATATTCAAGGTTTGAGGTTGGACAACTTCATGGGCTGAGGAATGGGTTACCAAATTCTTTCTTTCTTTCTTATTTTCTTTTTTCTTTTCTCCATCCAACTTCTTCTTAAGAATTATTTGGTCCTCTCTTACTTGTGAAGGTGTAAGAGGACACAAAATAATTTTCTTTCCCTTGTGTTGAATGGTGATTTTGTTGGTGACTCCATCATGTAAAGCTTGTTTATCATATTGCCAAGGTCTTCCAAGTAATATGTGCCCAGCTTCCATTGGTACTATATCACAAACAATTTAATCTTCATATTTGCCAATGGAAATAGGTACACTTACTTGTTCTTTAACTACTATTCCATCATCCTCTTTGATCCATTGAAGTTTGTAAGGTTTAGGATGAGGAGTAGTTGTTAAGCCAAGCTTCTCTATCATTCTAGAACTACAACAGTTGCAACAAGAGCCACTATCCACTATCATTGAACATGTCTTTTCTAAAACTTTGCATCTTGTGTGGAATAGGTTCTCTCTTTGTGACTGTTCTAATTCTACATGTTTACTTTCCA
Source organism: Vigna angularis (assembly GCF_016808095.1). NCBI lineage: Eukaryota > Viridiplantae > Streptophyta > Magnoliopsida > Fabales > Fabaceae > Vigna > Vigna angularis. The sequence continues at coordinate 29,420,112 of NC_068971.1, read as the reverse complement.
GGAGTCTCCTTACCATAAGTAAGTCACCATCACAAGGTAAAGCTTCTTCTTCTTCAGAAGTGGATGTCTCAGACTCACTATATGAAGAACCCTCACTTTCACTCTCATGCTCAAGGATGTAAGTTGACTTTCTATTGCGGCACTCAGATGCATAGTGCCCTTTTTCCCCACATCTAAAGCACTTAGTCTCCTTTCTCTTATGATCTCTTGAAGGTTCTTTGACTTTTTCTTTTCCTTTCTCTCTCTCTCTGTCTTCATATCTTTGCTTGGTTTGACTACCCTCCCTCTTATACTCTTTCTTATGGTAAGAACTATGAGGGTAATCTTTCTTGGTAGAGCTTTTCCTCTTTAGTTGTTGCTCAACCCTCACACAAAGTTGGACTAACTCATTGAGATCATTGTAGGGTATAAGTTCAACCCTATCTCTTATGTCATAGTTAAGTCCACTTTGAAACCTAGCTATTGTTATCCTAGGTTCTTCTCTTATCCCAGCTCTCAACATGAGTAACTCCATTTTCTGTCTATATTCCTCAACACCCATGTTCCTTTGTTGGAGTTTATGGAGTTTATCCATTATCTCCCTATCATAGTAGGCTGGTACATGCCTCTTCCTCAAGGCAGCTCTCATTTCATTCCAATACCTAATGGGAGGTAAGTGTCTTAGCCAATGGTCCTTGACTAAGGCTGTCCACCAAATTAAGGCATAACCTTGAAAGCTTAGAGAAGCCATGGTGACTCTCCTTTCATCATCTATTTGGTGGCACTCAAACAATTGCTCAACTTTCATTTCCCACTCTAGGTATTCTTCTACATCATCTTTTCCATGGAAGGAAGGAAGATCAATCTTAGGCTCTCTTGGGTAATGCTCTCTAACTCTATGTTGACTTCTAGGAGGCATTTGGTAGTGGTCATCATTGTGATGACTACTATTTTGCTCAATTTCACTTGGAGAAGATGATGATTCTTCTCTTCTCCTATGGGAAGATCTCTCTTTCTTTTTATCTTGATTAATCAAAAGTTGACTAATCATATCTTTGAGCTTACTAATCTCTTTATCCCTTTGTTCAAATCTTTGCTCAAATTCTTCCCTTAAAGACATTTCACTATTGGGTTTCAAACTTCCTTGCACACTTGATTGACTCATTCTTGTCAAAGGAAAAGGTTTTCACAAAGTTTTCAAAATATTTGACAAGTAATGAGTGAAAAGATTTTCACAAGCTTTCTTTGTTTTTGGTGAAAAATTTCTAAAGAGATTCTAGAAGCAAAAGATGTTTCTAAGTAGCTCCCAGGAAGAAGAGGTGAGTCACAAATGGACAAGCTTAGAAACCAAGTTCTTCCTTAGCCAGAGTTTCCTTAGAATGTTCTTTTACTTTAGTTTCTAAGTAGAAATTCTTCAAATTCTTTTTAAATGTTATGAACCTACAAACCAAAGAAAGGTTTACTATATGCTAGGCTATCCTAAATACCACGGAGACCTAAAAACAAAAGGATTACTCAAGACATTTAAGGAAAGCAATAAAGATGCAAGAATGTAAATGCTAGACGGCCCTAAGTGAAAGTGCAAGTGACACTTGGAGCCCCTTGACACACTTCCACACTAAGAAAACGAAATTGGACTATTACAATGTTCAATTGTGAACTTGGAATTGCTTCAAGAGCATTTTTCCAAGTCACTTGGCTCAAAAACAGCAAAGAAAAAAAAATACAATTTCTAACAGCAAATTCCGTGATATTTGATGTAAATAAACTTGAAATGAGGCCTAGAAGTAATGTGAGCTTTGTCTTCTTGCTGCTGCAGAAAGCCAATCAAAATAAAGGTGTGAGTTGATCTTTTTCCAGGGTTGAAATGCTGCTGTAACAGAATTTTCCAGCTGCTGGGCAGTGGTGTTTGGGCTGCAGTTGAGTCTTCCTTCTTGCTCCACTTTCAATGCTCAAACCACTTCCTAGGAGGCTACTAAAGTAGGAGAAGGATTCTGGTGCTGGATGCCCCAAACAGCTTGCACATACACTCCAAAACTCAGCAAAATCACACCAAACAGATTAAAAATTTGCACCAAATTTCTGCACACTGCACCAGTATAGGCTGCTGTATTGAACACTTTAGATGCCAAAAAATAGACACAAACAATTGGAACAGTATACAAATGAAAGTAGGTACACAAGAGGAACTTATCAAAGGCACTAGAATGGATGAAGAAAGCAAGAAAAAACACAAGCACAGTTTAGAAATTATTCCAAATGCAAACTGTTTGATAATTTTCAGAAGTGTTTGATAAAATGCCCCAATGAATTTCAGATTTTGTGTTTTTGATTTTTCAGGGCCTGTAATCTGGATTGGTTGGTTCTAACAGCTTTTTAACACTTGATACTTCTTCTTTTGATCATGTATTTTCATTTTTAATCATAGAACCAGCTTTTTCACAATCCAGCAATGAATTTTACACTAAAATTACCAAAACAGTGGCTGGAAAAAAAAAACAGAAACTGCACCAGAAAAAAATGAACTAAAATGGTGGTTTTGGAACCCAAAATGAGTAGCAGTGTTTCAGCAGCTTGGATGAATGTTCAAACAACTTTTATTCATGATATTAAACATGTTTAAACTCTTAAACAGCTGAAATAATGCTTACTACTCAAATTCACTGGTCCACTTCCAATTTTAACTCAAAATTGATGGTTTAAGTGTCCAATCTGCATATAACTTCAATTTTGACCAAATGAACAGTATTAGCAACTTTTAATCATCCATTTAGACTTGTTCAAACTGTCCAAACACACAGAAATAGCAGGATTCGAAAATCACCCTTGTTATGGCCAAATTATGCAGCAAAAACCATCAAGGAACCAACCAAATTTAGCTTTTCATGGAATCAAAAACAGGACAGCAAAGGCAATGACTCTAAGAAGTGTAAAAACACAGATCTAAGCTAGATTTAATGTGCTTAGCATGACCAAACTCAGATTATACAATTCAAGGAAACTTAGCACGGTGAAAAGCTTGGATTAAAACAGTAACAGTGATTTGAAACCAGATTTCAAGCAACTCAACCACTCATTTTTCAATTATGTGATTATTAGGAGTTGCTATCACCTCAAACACATGTAAAAACAGTAAACAAACTTGTACAAAGCTTGAAAATAAAGAAATCTGGATTGCATCAGCTGATATCAAATTAATCCAGAAATGATGTTTTATGCAGATTTTTCTACTAGAATCAATATTTGCAATGCTAATTGGCTCAAATGATCAAAGCTGGACATGTTGCCATTGCTTTATATGATCAACATAGAGCTAGCAATTGCTCAGGACACACTTAAAACAAAATGAAAGCTAGAACAGAATCAAATACTTGATGACAGAGTTGAAAAAAACTGCACAACAGGACATGACCATAACATTACTGGAAAATGAAAAATAAAGGTAGAAATGACTCAAACAAATAAAATTCACCGTTTAAAATGAAAGATGGACATAAGGCACTGTAAGAACACAGAATTAAAGGCTGGAACAGAATTACAGAAGCAGAATTAAAACTGAAACAGAAATAGAAAACAGAAACAGAAAACAGAAACAGAAAACAGAAACAGAGATGGAATTCAGCAGAATTAAATTGCAGAATGAGAAGAAATGCTTAGCTCCTTGGTGCGTGGAGAACCTAAGCTCTGATACCACTTGATGGAAGCTTATCCATGCTTGAATGACCTGGCCTTGCAGATGCAGCAGATGAAAAATAGTATTGGTGCAGTGGATGAAATACATCAGAGTGGATGCAGTAGCAATTGGGTGAGATTTTGGTGTATTTGAGTGGAATAAGTATGTGTGGGAACCTCACAGCTCAGAAGGCCTTCCTACAATGGAAGGAAGCTAGAGGAAAGGGAAGAGAAAGTAGAGAGAATTAAATGACTCAAGAGCAATAGACTCAAGAGCAATAGGCTGGCAGTGAATTTCAGCAGCAATTTACTAAGCTCAAAAGTAACCCAATACAAAGAAAAGGCCCTCTTATTTATAGGTGAAGAGGAGCCTAAATTCTGTTTGTAATTCCCTCCTAAAATTCAAATTATTCAGATTTTGATCAAGCAAAATCCATGCCTCATTCCAGCTCATCCAGCAAGGTGTGTGCTTCCTTCCAAATCAGCCAACATTCACGTGGAAAATGCTGGTGCATGCCGTAAGCACCTCCTTTGCTTTTTGGCTCCTTTGCTTGGTTCTTTCTTGGATGGCTCAATCATATTCTCCAAGATTTATTAATTCCTACAAAACAAAATATAAGTGCTTTAGTTAAGAGAAGAAGGATTTTTATAAGTAACCTTCCATAGAAGTAAAATGTTAGATGATCCTTCTTCTTCTTGAATCTTCCTAGCCATTGCTCTAGTAAGAGGTCCAATGTGATTTCTTGATGGTTTTCCATCACAAATATTTGACATTAATCTCTAGTCCTTTGCACCGAATACACTTAATATTCGACGTCAATTGTATGAATTTAATTTGTATTGAAGTTGTTTCCACCATAGCTATGAAATGTAATGGTAGAAGACAACTCCAAGACAATTTAAAAAACGATTCATACATAGTTAAATGATGAAGTTGAACAACATTTTTATATAAATATTTTAGATCTTAAAATTGTATCAGCATTAAACATATTGTGAACCATATTTCTTTTTCCTAAGCACTTCCCTTTCAGTAAGATAACTTAATCATTTCTGTACTATAAATAGCATTTTGTTGACTTGAATTTCAAAGGCCACCTTCATATGAACTGAGACCTGAATGCGGCACTTTGAAATTCAAGTGAGCAAATTGCAATTTAATGAACATACATGTTTCGAAATCAAAGGAAAGGAAAACACCAAGGAAATAAAAAACATGAATCCTAATATGTTCAGTATAGAAATAGGAATCAAGGGATTCGTGATGCAAGCAATATTTATAGATGAACCGATGACGTACATCATGTAATTATGCTTACTTACTACCACACTACACCATCTTCTATGAACGTCGAAGCCCCGCCGAATTAGACATTCAAACATCATTCAGAGAAAAAGTAATAAATTTCGTTTGATTCATATAAGAACAAATTGACGTCCCGTTGATGACAAATTTATGAACACCGAAAAACGGCGCCAAAAACTTGTTTAACCCTCGGCAAGTGTGACCGAATCGTATCAAGTAATAAACTCGGTAAGACCAAGTATCGTTCTCCCAAAGGACTCACGGCCTAGTTAGTTATATGATTTGTTGATTATTTAAGACTTGTGAACAATTGATTATAGGTTTTAAATGCAAAAGACAATAATTAAACATGTATGCATGAATTTGATCAATGGAAAAGAGGAAATCAAACACTTTAATGAATTAGATGGATGAGTATGTTGTTGAGGTAATCAATTTCATCTTATCCACTCTCATATACTTTAGGAATTCATCATTCTTTTCATCAATGTTAATGTCACTCTCTAAATCACCTTGCAAGAAGGCCTATCCTTAATTACGAGTTCATACAATTCCTAGCATCCCTAATAATTAATTCTGAAGTGCAGAAGCTTAACGGCAACCAACCCTCATATTCCTATGTCTAGGTAATATGCTATTGGGAGAAATTTCCCGGATCTAGATTTCCCCGTACGTTCCCATATCGACAAAATCAATAATCATGGCATTGAATGAGTTAAACAATGCAAGCTTTAAGCAAGGAGGAAAAACCCTAACTAATGATGAAAGAAAGCATGTATCTTAAAATAAGATGTTAAAACATAAATTCCATATATGAGAGTTTCACAAGACTACATTGATTCCCCAACAACAAAAAGAGTTTAGTTCACCATATTCATGGTGAAACTAGATGAACAATAATGAAAGAATGGAAGAGATAGAAAAACCCTAGAAAGAGAAGAGCAGAGCCGTCACCATCTCCCAATGTACCCCCAAGGGGTGAAAAGTGTGTTTCTACTTCCTCCCAGCCAAAGATACAAACCCTAGGAAGACTTAAAGCTTATATATTATTCGTAATATTACAGAAAAGTGGGCCTAAGCCCAAAAGACCACCGCTTAGCGGTAAACTGCCGCTCAGCGGTACTAGCGCAAAGTCAATTTTTCCCCTCAGCTGCATTTTCACCCCTCAGCGGAGCTTGAGTGCCGCTCAACGGTAAAGTGCCGCTGAGCGGTAGTTGCAGCTTCTCCTTTTGCACTTTTTGAGTTCTTTTCTGATTCCATCTCTATCCTTCTTCACTTCTTTCATCAAATTCACCTTAAAACCTGCATAAAACACTGAAATCAAGCATAAACCTGTCCAGCTCTCTTATTTCCAAAAATATGAACAAAAGCATGATTCCAAGCTAGTTTCTAAGTGTTAAAGGTTGCTTTTAGTATCAATTTTAAGCATGAAAATAACAGTTTTTCAACTGTTATCACAACCCCAAACTTAGAACTTTGCTTGTCCTCAAGCAAACAAGATGTAACTCAATCTTCTACCAATCAATTACTCCATTCAAAAATCCTCTTTTCAAGATAAGTAAAAACTTCAATTAAGCTCATGACAAAGACTTCAATCAAGACATACACATGCTTTAGTGTTCACAAAGTCACTTTATATCCAACAAATGCTATTTTTCATGAATGATCAATCAACTAAGCATGGATGTTCATGTGCTCATGGAATATTTCCTCACTAAGGAAAGTGTTTCACTCAAACACACAAGTGTATAAGAGGTAATCACTCAATCACTCTACTGCCACAATGTCACAAGAATTTACTTTGCCTTTCATTTAACCATAATCAAATACATTCACAAGCATGCATCATCACAAGGACTTTTCAATGGCTTTTAAGGTGGCTGGGCTAACAAGAAAATTGGTTTTTCTAGATCACAAAACCCTTGAGTTAAGAGAATCATATAAACACAATCATTCTTACTTTTCCCCAACTTTCTTTTGCATTGAGCTTCGCTTTTTCTTTTCTTTTCTTTCTCTTTTTCTTTCTCTTTTCACATACTTAATTCTTAGCTCTTAGCTCAATGCTTTCAATTTCCCTTTCTATTTTCCAACAACCCCAAACTTGAACATTTGTCAATACCACAAAATATTTTCTACTTAACTCAAGGTAAAGCTTTTCAACAAGGGTTTTCAAATCATGTTCAAGGCTAGGGGTTCAAAAGATAGAACACATAATGTTCTCTTTTAGTGGCTCATTTCATGAAATTGGCTAATACAAGGGTTACCAACAAATGGCCTTGATCATATGATGCAAACAAGCTAGTAATTCAATCATAGAAAACCTGGGCAAAGTCATTCATGATTTCAATGTAATAGCACTCAATCACAAAAACTCTGGAGCTAAAACCTCACATATAAGCTCATTCACATTTGACATACACATCGTGCTTAATATCACAATCACAATCACAACATCATGCATTTGTTCACAAAGTTTGTGAACCACCTGTATAAGCATGTAATGTGCACATCTCAACATCAATCCATATTGTCGCAACCGGAATCGCGACGGGACGACGATCCAAAAAGAAACAGGTTTTGAAAAGAGATTTTGGAGTCGCCACCATAGTTTATTCTGGAAAACTACGGAAAAACCATAAAATAATAAGACACGGTCCACGAAAACCAGATTCTGGGTTCGGGAGTCGGTTACGCGTAGGGAAGGTATTAGCACCCTACAACGCCTGCCCAAAGGCAGTACCTTTAACTAAATGCACGAATGTGATGTGGTTTCAAAATGTTTAACTATCCCCTAAAATAAAATTCTAAATAAACAAAATATATTTTTTAGTTTTTTGGGCTCGACAAGGATTGACCTTGCTCCTACGTATTCTCATTCAAAATGAGAAATCAGGGTTACGTAGTTCTTTCAGAGAGATTACTTGTAGTTTGGGAATATTTTAGTATTTTTAATAAAGAAGGAAAAGGTTTTCTAGCACAAGGCCTACGCGAGCGGTCGCACGTGTGCTTAAACCTTTTCAAAATATTTTTATTTGATTTTTAACTTTTGTAAAAGAAAAGGAAAAGGTTTTTTAGCACAAGGCCTACGCGAGCGGTCGCACGTGTGCTTAAACCTTTTCAAAATATTTTTATTTGATTTTTAACTTTTGTAAAAGAAAAGAAAAAGATTTTCAGCACAAGGCCTACGCGAGCGGTCGCACGTGTGCTTAAAACCTTTTCAAAATATTTTTATTTGATTTTTAACTTTTGTAAAAGAAAAGGAAAAGATTTTCAGCACAAGGCCTACGCGAGCGGTCGCACGTGTGCTTATAACCTTTTCAAAATATTTTTATTTGATTTTTAACTTTTGTAAAAGAAAAGAAAAAGATTTTCAGCACAAGGCCTACGCGAGCGGTCGCACGTGTGCTTAAACCTTTTCAAAATATTTTTGTAAATTCTTTTTATTTAAACTATAAATATTGTATTATTAAATATATATTTTAAGATAAGTAGATGTCTAAAATAAATAAATAGAACAAAATAAAATAAGGAAAAAAATAAATAAAAATAAAATAAATAAACAAAAGAAATGGAAGTGGCCGAACGGACGTTGGGGACAGATTCAGAATAACGAGCGTTCGTTGGGGAGAGAACAAACGTTCATTGGGGGATATAACGGACGTTTAGAAATGGAAAATGAATAACGAGCGTTCGTTGGGGAGAGAACGAACGTTCGTTGGGGGATATAACGGACGGACGTTGTAAAGGGCACTGAATGACGAGCGTTCGTAGGGAGAGGACGAACGGACGTTGTCGAAATGACGAGCGTTCGTTGAAAGAGATAACGAACGGACGTTGGGAACGAAGACTGAATGACGAACGCTCATTGTTGGAATGACGAGCGTTCGTCGAGAGAGATAACGAACGGACGTTGGGAACGAAGACTGAATGACGAACGCTCGTCGTTGGAATGACGAACGGACGTTTAGACAGGGAAGCCTAATGACGAACGCTCGTTGTTGAAATTGAACGGACGTTTAGACAGGGAAGCTTAATGACGAACGCTCGTTGTTGAAATGACGAACGGACGTTTAGACATGGAAGCTGAATAACGAGCGTTCGTAGGGAGTGATGGCTGAATAACGAGCGTTCGTTGAGGAGATGACGAACGGACGTTGAAGAAATTGAGGCTGAAGGACGAGCGTTCGTTGTACAGATAGTTATCAAACGGTTCGTCCAAGAAATGGCCGAACGGACGTTTGGATAAGAGGTTAAGTAACGAGCGTCCGTTGTACAGATAGTTACCAAACGGTCCGTCCAGAAAATGGCCGAACGGACGTTTGGATAAGAGGATAAATAACGAACGTTCCAAAAAAGGACTAAGGTTCCCGGACGTGCGTTCATTTCTGGGCCTGGCCTAGTCGAATGGTTTCTAACCTAGAATTTCCTAGGGGTTCAGGAGGTTCATCCTCATTCCCCACTCCCCAGCTCACGCCTTCTCTAGAGACCCAAGGTCTCCTGCTCGGCACCACAAGCTCACCGTCGCCTCTGCCATAGCCGGCCACCGTCGCCTCAACCAGAACGCGCCTTGGCCTCGCCGGCGACAACTCGCGCCACCAGAACCACCACCAGCCACGACGCCACCGTCTCCATTTTTCTCTCTTCGAAAACAGCGATCCCCGTTTTGGCTTAGTGAAGGCAAAGTATGGGCTTGTGTTTGGGTGCTGGAAACGGGTCATTGTTCTAGGCTGTGGCCTTGTATAATGCAGGTTGGTGTTATGCGTGAGTTGGAATGGAGGTTCCAATGGGTGAATGAGGCGGTGGCCGTGAGGTGTTGGTAGTGACCGTGGGCGAATACGGATGATGGTTGATGAGTGGATGAGGGAATGAGGTTTCGTTGAGTAAATGGAGGAATACAAAGTTTGCGAGACCGTGATGATGGGTGGGAGATGCAGCAGGGAATGAAGATGATCACGGGTATTGGAAATCAAGTGTTGGAGGTGAAGATTGATGATGTTTGGTAATAATGAGCATATACAAATATCCAGTGCATTCAACAACATTCATATACAAATTTAACAACATGGAGTGTTAGATATTACTTACCTCTCGATTGCTATTGCCAACCTTGCGTCTCCAATGGTTTTTTTCCTCTCCTTTTGCTGGCGTTTGTTTTTTTTTCAGGTGAAAAAATGGTGAATCTGGATGATGATGATCCCAGATGAAGGTCCCCCGAATCCCTTCCTCCTTTCTCTTTTCTCTCCCTTATCCAACCAAATCCTCCCTCCCAAAATCTCGGAAAATATTCTCTTCTAACCACCTGGTCTCCCCCCTTTCTCCTTCTAAAAAATCTTAGAAAATATTCCCTTAACCACCTCGTCTCCCTCCTTCAGACACGTCGCACATATCCCCTTTTCCACGTTTTTTATTTCCTTTTTTTTTATTTTATTTTTAAATTTTATTTTTTTAACTTTATTTTTCAATTTTTCAATTATTTTGATTAATTAACTTTATTAAAACAAAATGAATATAAGAAATAAAATAAAAATTGAATTAAAAGCAAAGATCTAAATACATTAACATAGAATAAAACAAAAGGTAAAATAAAATAAAAGGAAAATAATAATAAAAAAAAACCAATAAAAACACATTTTTTACAACCCGGACAAAATTGAGTGTTGACAACTGCCCCTCTTTACTTAGATATTACTAAATAATATGAAAATTTAATCTTTTCGTATTATTTAAGTAAGGCTAAGTAAAGATAAAGACACTAATTTTGTCCGGGTTTCAATCATGAAAGAAAACAAACAAAATGGTTCAAGTCACGATGCCAAACGACCAATGTCAAGTAAAGTATCAGTAACAAAAAAACTAAAACCTGGATTTGACCATTGCCTCGCAGAGGGCCAAACTCACAGAACATAAATTTAAATCTGACCATTGCCATGCAGAGGGTCGATAACAGAAAATTAAAACCTGGATTTGACCATTGCCTCGTAGAGGGCCAAACTCACAGAACGGAAATTTAAATCCGACCATTGCCATGCAGAGGGTCGATAACCGAAAACTAAAACCTGGATTTGACCATTGCCTCGCAGAGGGCCAAACTCACAGAACAGAAATTTAAATCCGACCATTGCCATGCAGAGGGCCGATAACAGAAAACTAAAACCTGGATTTGACCATTGCCTCGCAGAGGGCCAAACTCACAGAACAGAAATTTAAATCCGACCATTGCCATGCAGAGGGCCGATAACAGAAAACTAAAACCTGGATTTGACCATTGCCTCGCAGAGGGCCAAACTCACAGAACAGAAATTTAAATCCGACCATTGCCATGCAGAGGGCCGATAACAGAAAACTAAAACCTGGATTTGACCATTGCCTCGTAGAGGGCCAAACTCACAGAACAGAAATTTAAATCCGACCATTGCCATGCAGAGGGCCGATAATAGAGAACTAAAACCTGGATTTGACCATTGCCTCGCAGAGGGCCAAACTCACAGAACAAAAATTTAAATTCGACCGTTGCCATGCAGAGGGCCGATAAAAGCAAATTAAAACCTTGATTTGTAGCTTTGAAAAGTTGATAAATGCCGAGTTAAACATGAAGATTTTACAAACAATTCTCCTCGCTTCCTCTGAGATGATGTTATGTCATGATGGTGCATGGATGCATAGACACATGAGACTTTCATTTTTTTTTTTTTTTTTTTTTTTTTTGAAAATTCCATGCTTGCAATCCATTGTTAATATTGTCATCAAACACGATGTACGTTCAAAACGCATTCCTTAAAAACAACGTTGATAGGTATAGAACCCTTTGATGAGCAGGAAGAAAGTGTAACCCTGAGTTAAAATTCTTTTTATCGCTTTTTGCAATCCAAATTAACTTGAACCCTGTAGGATGTGGAAGAATGGTTATGAAAAGCAGATGAATAATGATTTTCTGTGAGCAAATATTAACGTATGTGTGTCTCTCATTTGGGGAAAAGTGATATTAACATGTTGTGCTCCCATACTGCCCCAATTTTGCACAATGGAAAAGTGAAAAGATTTGGGTATGAAAGATTCCCCCCAAATTGGATGATCTTCGATTGACAGGGAGATTTTTTTTTTTTTTTTTTTTTTTTTTTTTTTTTAAGATAACACTAAATTGTGTCGTTCACCACATCATTCTGTTTCAAAGTTAAATTCGTGAGAAAGATTAGGACAAACAGTCTTCAGTCAGCGTGGGCTTTTATTGGCTTGTACCGTGGCTAAAGGTCAAAAGGTTTTGAAAGAAAGGATAACGAAGGCCCAAATAAGTGTTTGACGGTTACAGTCTTTAAACAAGAATCATTTGCAAGGTGCCCAGTCAACTGTCTTTAGGGATTTGAACTTCAGGCATCCTTTATTTTTCATTGTTGTTTGTTTCTTTCTTTTGGATCATTCTTTTCGTTGCCCCTATTGTGGTCTTTTATGATACTTTCCTTTTCATTTCTGTTTTTTTTTTTTTTATTTATTAAGATTTTCTCCTCAACTTTGGATGCTTATGATGTACCCTTTTAAATTGACGTCGACATGCTGATGATTCTTGTCTAGGGTGATGAAAACAGTTATGAATTTTGGCTCAAAAGGGGTACAATTGGATGAACTGCTTTTGACAATTGGATAATGAAAAATGGCCACACATCACTCCGAATCTTGTTTGTCTGAATTTCTCTTGAATTTAAACCTGAAACGAAACTATGTAGTGTTTGACACATCAACTTCAATTTTCCTTTGCTTTGTTTCCTTTGTTTTCTTCTTCTTCTTCTTTTTTTTATATATATCCCCCTTATCAACGGATTATCGGTGATATGTAACATGATGAAAACTGCCCCAATATTATATGTATGGCAATCCTTTGTCTTAAGGGAAACGAAAAAGTTAGGGTTCAAGTAATGTGAATGCAGATGCTTTATCAAGAAAATAACATCGGTTACTCCCAAAACCTTGAATCAGGAGAGGACTCACCAACGGTATTTTTCAAAACTTTTTTTTCATTTCGAAAATACTATGCCCTTGACAACTTTATTAACAACAAACTCAACATGTGACCTTTCTTTTTCACCTCTTTTTCGTTTTTTCTTTTTCGACATCCTCCAGGACCGAGCTCGCCAACTTGATATACCTGTGATGCTTTTATCAACACGCGCTTACTTATTTTCATTTTCCCTTGACTACTTAACAGCTCAGCGTGACATGCAATATTTTAGATGGAATGCAAACAAACAAAGTATGAATGAAATCACGTGAACTTTATTTAGTGAAAAAAAAAACACAGAGTACAATAAGCTTTAAAGATAATATCAACATCCCCTTAATAGCAACCACTATCACGGAATCATCATGCGTAAAACTTTTTTACTGCATCAGAATTAACTGGCAATGGTAACTCCTCTTCGTCCATTCTCGTGAGAATTAGTGCCCCACCAGAAAATGCTTTCTTCACTACAAATGGCCCTTCATAATTTGGAGTCCATTTGCCTCTATGATCCTTTTGTATAGGTAGAATCTTCTTCAACACCAGCTCACCTTCATGAAATTCTCTTGTGTGTACCTTTTTGTCAAATGCCTTCTTCATTCTTCTTTGGTACAATTGTCCATGGCATACTGCTGTTAATCTTTTTTCATCGATGAGATTGAGCTGGTCGAAACGAGCTTGAACCCACTCAGCCTCTTCTAATTGGGTTTCCATTAAAACTCGTAAGGACGGAATTTCCACTTCAAACGGAAGTACTGCCTCCATTCCATATACAAGCGAGAAAGGCGTTGCCCCAGTCGATGTTCGTACCGAAGTGCGATAACCATGTAAAGCAAAAGGAAGCATTTCATGCCAATCCTTATATGTGACCACCATCTTTTGCACAATCTTCTTGATATTTTTGTTAGCAGCCTCCACTGCCCCATTCATCTTTGGACGATAAGGAGAAGAATTAAGATGATGAATTTTGAACTCCTCACATAACTCTGTCATCATCTGGTTGTTCAAGTTAGTGGCATTATCAGTGATGATCCTATTAGGGAGCCCGTATCTGCAAATCAACTCCCTTTTTATGAACTTGGTCACCACCTTTCTAGTCACATTAGCATAAGAAGCAGCCTCAACCCATTTGGTGAAGTAATCGATTGCGACTAATATGAAACGGTGTCCATTTGACGCCTTTGGCTCTATAGCTCCGATGACATCTATTCCCCACATCGAAAAGGGCCATGGCGCAGACAACACGTTCAAGGTCGTGGGTGGCATATTGATATTATTTGCGTATACCTGGCATTTCTCACACTTTCTCACATGTGTACAACAATCATTTTCCATAGTCAACCAAAAATACCCCGCTCTCAGTATCTTCCTGGCCATTGAGTGTCCATTCATGTGCGTGCCAAATGTACCCTCGTGTACTTCTTTTAGTATCAGCTCGGCTTCTTTTGCATCTACGCATCTAAGGAGAACCATGTCATGATTCCTCTTATATAGAATATCCCCACTCAAAATGAAACTGCCAACCAACCTCCTTAACGCCCTTTTATCGTTTTCTGATGCCTTCTCTGGATATTCTCGGGTCCTAAGATAATGCCTGATATCAAAGTACCAAGGTTTACCATCTACCTCCTCTTCGATGAAATGACAATACGCTGGCTTCGCATGACTCTTCATTTCAATCATTGGCAATTCTGCATCTTGATCAACTTCAAACATTGATGACAAGGTAGCCAATGCGTCTGCTAATTGATTATCTTCTCGCGGTATATGATTAAACGTGATGGAATCAAAATACTCAATTAATCCCCTGATGTAAGCTTGGTATGGAATTAATTTAGTATCCCTAGTCTCCCATTCTCCCTTCAATTGATGGATGACCAAAGCTGAATCTCCGTATACATCCAGAATTTTTGCTTTAGACTCTATTGCTGCTCGAATACCCATGGCACAGGCTTCATATTCTGCGATATTATTCGTGCAATTAAAACACAACCTTGCCGTCATTGGAATGTATTGATTCTTAGGAGAGATAAGCACTGCCCCTATTCCATGCCCTATTACATTCGAGGCCCCATCGAATAATACCGTCCAGGCTTTTTCATTTTTGTCCTCTTTGTTCTCAGCAAATAAAGCCATGATATCTTCATCAGGAAACTCAGGTTGCATTGGCTGATAATCACTAATGGGTTGATGGGCTAAATATTCCGCTAAAGCGCTACCCTTGATAGATTTCTGAGTAACATATACAATGTCGTACTCTGATAGTAGCATCTGCCATCGAGCTATTCTTCCAGTGAGAGCAGGCTTTTCGAAAATATACTTGATAGGATCCATTTTAGATATCAACCAAGTAGAGTGACTCAACATGTATTGCCTTAAACGATGAGTAGCCCACGCCAGTGCACAACAAGTTCGCTCTAACGACGAATATCGTTGTTCGCAATCTGTGAATCTCTTGCTCAAGTAATATATAGCATGCTCTCTTTTCCCGTCTTCATCATGCTGACCCAATACACAACCCATTGAATTATCCAATACGGTCAAATACAAAATGAGCGGTCTTCCTGGCATAGGTGGACGCAACACAGGAGGGTCTTGCAGGTATTGTTTGACCTTTTCGAAAGCAATTTGACAATCTTCATTCCAGACTACAGCCTGATTTTTCCATAGCAACTTGAACATTGGTTCGCAAGTAGCAGTTAATTGGGAGATGAACCTAGCAATGTAGTTCAATCTTCCTAGAAAACCTCGAACCTCCTTTTCTGTTCTGGGCGCAGGCATTTCCGTTATCGCTCTTACTTTGTCAGGATCAACTTCTATCCCTCTTTGGCTGACAATAAAGCCCAACAATTTTCCAGACTTTACTCCAAACGTGCATTTGGCAGGATTTAACCTGAGTTTGACTTTCTCAGTCTCTCAAATAATTTCCTTAGATTGAAAATATGTTCCTCTTCTGATTCCGACTTTGCAATCATGTCATCCACATAAACTTCAATTTCCTTATGCATCATATCATGAAAGAGTGTCACCATTGCCCTTTGGTATGTTGCTCCAGCATTCTTGAGTCCGAAAGACATCACCTTATAACAAAATGTTCCCCATAATGTGATAAAGGTCGTTTTTTCCATATCTTCCGGTGCCATTTTAATTTGATTATATCCCGAGAATCCATCCATGAACGAAAATAACGAAAATTTGGCCGTATTATCAACCAGAGTATCGATGTGTGGTAACGGGAAATTATCTTTCGGACTTGCACGATTCAAATCACGATAGTCAACACACATTCGAACTTTCCCATCCTTCTTAGGCACTGGTACAACATTCGCTACCCATTGTGGGTATCTTGCCATAGCCAAAAATCCTGCGTCAAATTGCTTTTGGACCTCCTCTTTAATTTTTAGTGACATTTTCGGCTTCATTCTTCTTAGTTTTTGCTTGATTGGAGGGCATTCTGGCTTGAGTGGGAGCCTATGCTGCACAATATCGGTATCTAGACCCGGCATGTCATTGTAAGACCACGCGAACACATCTTTAAACTCCTTCAACAGGGCACGCAAACTATCCCTCACTTCCGTTTTCATACTAGTACCGATTTTCACTTCCCTTATCTCATCCTTCTCTCCCAAGTTGAGTATTTCAATCTCCTCCTGATGGGGTTCTATCTCCTTAGATTCTTGTTCCACTAATCTCAACAATTCTGGAGAGGGTTCCACATCATCTTCGAAATCATCTTCCGTATTATTGATAGGGTGCTCAAAATTAGGAACATTGATATCGTTATTTTCAAAACAATCATTGTCACATCTGCATCATTTAAATTTATGAAAAAGTATAAATAAATAAGATAAACAAAGAAAAATGCCAAATGATGATGAAATGCATCTTTATTATCACGCTGAGTTAAAAGTAAGTAAAAAAAAAAAATCAATCCGCAAAATCTCAGTTCTAAAGCCCCAATCGAAACTATAAGCTTAATTAAAACTATTACATTTTGTTCACATTAAGCATCACAGGTAAATCCAGTGTTTCCCAATTGTTGAGTTGAGTATCAGGGGAGCAAGCCCACACAAAGCTCAAACTTTGAGGCCTTTCTTCATCCTCCACAGCTGCTATCTGGCCAGTGTTGATCCACCCAGCACTGCGGAAGCTTTCCTTGATGTCAACAATGTGAATTTTGCTCTCTCGGGGCCCTCGTCTTTCTGCACGGGCCAGACTGCGTTCTTTTCTTTCTTCAATCATCCTTTTCCTGTCTTCCTTGGTAGGTTTGTACCCCAAGCCATATCTGTTCTTGTTTTCAACGATTTCTAGAGGGAATGCTCGCCCCTGCCGATATTTGCCCAAACCTTCCCCATGTATATAGCCCTCTTTTAGCATAATCTTGGCCATCATAATAGAAGCACATGATAGACGAGGATTTACTGGAAACGGTTCCACACAAGCATTTCCCACAATCTCCAACGATTGGAAGGCTGTCTCGAGAGCTTCTTCAGCCGCCTCGATGTAGCGTGTGGATGATGGCCCACTCACAAGAAGATCCTCTTCTCCTGATACTATCACCAGCTTATCTCCCATCACATACTTCAACTTCTGGTGTAGTGTAGAAGGCACAACTCTAGCCGAATGGATCCATGGGCGCCCCAACAAACAACTATAAGCTGGCAGGATATCCATAACCTGGAATGTTATTTGAAAGACACACGGGCCAACTTGCATTGGTAATTCCACTTCTCCCATCACTTCTCTTTTGCTACCATCAAACGCCCTCACAATCATTGAACTCGGCCTCATATGCATTCCTTCGCAAGGTAGCTTTTCCAAGGTTGCTTTCGGCATGACATTCAAAGAGGATCCATTGTCCACTAAAACACGTGCTATAACATGATCCAAGCATTTCACAGAGACGTGAAGAGCCTTGTTATGCCCTCTTCCTTCAGCAGGTATTTCTTCATCCGTGAAGGTGAGATAATTATTAGCAACAATATTGCCAACAATACCCTCGAATTTATTCAACGAAATACCTTGCTCCACGTGAGCCTCACTGAGTATCTTCATTAGCAGCTTTCTGTGTGATGCTGAATGCATGAGCAAGTCTAACAAGGATATACGAGCAGGCATACGGTTTAACTGTTCCACCACCTTATATTCACTTTGTTGTATAAATTTTAAAAATTCACCAGCCTCCTCTTCAGAAACTTCTCTCCTCTCTTCCTTGTCGGGGATCTCCTCTGTCTGTGCACCCTTCCCCTTTAAGAATTCTTTTGCCTTTGCGGCCATCGTTGCTTCCTTATCATTGACTCTTTCTCGTGCCAACTCTGGTGACGTGAAAATTCGACCACTCCTAGTCATTCCACCTATCCCTGATATGTTTTTGACGACAGGATCAACGCTTTGTGTTTCGCCTGACGCATGTGTCCCATATCTCCATGGGACGGCTTTTTCGTTCTTGTAAGGAAAAGGGGCTGGTACATGGATAACAACGGGCGACCTTCCTTGAGTTGGTGGGATAGAGGTAGTCTTAGTGAAACGAATCACCAATGGTTCTGGTAAAATCATGCCGGATTCATCACCAGTTTGTGCAAATACATTTCCCTCCTCCTTCTTGTAGCATACTTGCATCAGACCACGATCTAGCAGGTCTTGCAGAATTTCTTCAAACTCAACACACTCCTCAATAGAGTGCACAGCATCTGGGTGGAGCGCGCATGCCATACTCTCATCATAATCACCCTTCAAGATACCTACTTTCAGCAACGCCTCCAAAATAAACCTCCTAGAGCTCCTGACTTCTTTCACATTTCTCACCAGCTCATGTTCTTTCACTTCGACAGCATTCGTCGAAGCACTTCCATGCCCAGATAAAGGATTGGCCTCGATACTAGGCTTATCCTCTTGGAACTTTAACCACCCAGAATCAATTAGAGTCTGCACTTTATGCTTGAAAGCCAGACACCTCTCAGTGGAATGACCAGCGGCCCCTCCATGATAACTACACTTTGCATCTGCATCATAACTTCTTGGGTACGGAGGCTGCAAAGGCTTCAGGGGACAAACGACAACTAGACCTTGTTTGATAAGATGAGGCAATAATTCCGTATAAGTTGTAGGTATTGGGGTAAAGTTAACATAATTTCTTTCCTGGTTCCTTCTTGGATAAGTATTTGGACCCACATTTCATATTGGAACCTACGTTTGCCCCTCCCCTCCAATTATTCGTCGGGATGTATTGTGGTTGATAGTACCCTGATTGTTGTTGAGGCCTAATTTGATGACCAAATGACGCATTACCTGCATGTGGATGTTGACCCCAATATGGTCGATAGTTATGAGTGGGAGCCTGACCTCTCCACACGGGGGTTGCAGATGTTGCATGCACATCTCCTTCCTTTCTTTTTCCTGAGTTGAAACCGGGTTTTTTGGAATTTGCAACCACTGACAAGCCATATGCAATCTTCCCATTTTTCAACCCAATCTCTATTCGTTCGCCTATCACGATGATATCAGCAAAATTTGAAGATACATTTCCCACCATATGTTCATAAAATGGTGGTTGGAGCGTATTTACAAACATTGCCACCATTTCTCTATCATACAAAGGTGGCTCAACTTGTGCAGCCAATTCCCTCCACTGTTGAGCATACTCCTTAAAAGTTTCGTTGTCTTTCTTCGACATGTTTTACAGCTGTAAACGATCTGGCGCAACATGTGTATTGTATATGTATTGTTTCACAAAAGCATCAGCCAAGTCTGCCCAACAACGAATTCGAGTCGGCTCCAAATGGGTATACCAGTTTAATGCCACTCCAGCCAAACTATCTTGAAAAACATGGATGAGCAGCTGCTCGTCATAAGCATATGCAGCCATCTTTCTGCAAAACATGGTTAGATGGCTCTTTGGGCATGTATTTCCCTTATACTTCTCAAAATCTGGCGCTTTGAACTTATGTGGTATTTTGACGCCAGGAACCAAGCTCAATCTGGCAACATCTCCGAATCCATAACTTTGATATCCCTCAACAGCCCTCAATCTTACCTCTAGGCTCTCCAGTTTATCCTTTGCCCCATCGACATTACTAATTACCCCCTGAAACGAAGTATATGGCGCAGCCCTTGTAGAAAAGCCCTCTCCGGTAATCACATGTGGCACCGGGGTTACTCGTATTCCATCAGACATGTTTGCATGCATTCCTTCATTTACCATAGGTGCAGACATTACAACAGGTCCTTGAGTACTGATTGGCGGTACGTTGGCAGTGGTAGGGAAAGAGAATGAAGTCTGTTCCCCTTCTGTGTATTCTCCCACAGGTGGGGTGTAACCTGGAGGTAATCCATACATTGGGAACGAAACAGATTGGCTCCCAGCATTGAACAACGGGGGGTAATATTGAGCACTTCCCTCAACTTGCGCAGGCGTCGCCCCTCCCGTAGTCTTCAGGGCTTCGAGAGCCGCCAAAATCTGGGCCATCTGATCCTTCAACTGGCTGACATCAGCCTTAATAGATTCGTGTGACTGCTCCCAATTCTCCATGACCTTCGAGTTAGCTCTGGTCCTGTACGGATGTCGTGGAAAACTTGCCGTTGTTCTCTCACTCGTACCGCTACTATTTTTTTATTAAATTAAATTAGATAAGGATGAAAAATGCAAAACAAAAGAAAACATGATGCATGCTAGTGATAAGTGGAAATCACAGGATAACGATGACAATACTGATGGAAAATTAACACAAGCCGATACCAAACAAACATCCCTTATCTTTCATTTAAAGAAAATTTGATCCATTACATCGTCTAAGGAACAAAACACATAATTCTGATGTACATCAATCCCGCGCCCGGGCAATGAAAGATTTCATCTCTCCCACCAACCATTTACAATGATTAATAAACAACTCTATTTCCGCTGGTGAATTACGAAAATGAGTACTAGCTTCAGCATTCGACACCATCCTGGGGATGTCTTCAATTGCCCCATTTGCTAAAGCAGCCAACTGAGAGAAGCTTTCCTTCCAGTGCTTTACAGCCATTTCTTGCTCTGCGATGTGCTCTTTCATTCGCTTTATCAAGGCCTGATGCCTTTCTTCAAATTCTATCGACCTCCATCACTCCTCCTGTTCCTCAATATATTCCTCCATTTGTTTTATCAAAGTTCGATGCTCTTCTTCTGCTTCTGCTAGCTTCCAACGCTCTCGGTTCATATCCGCCTCAAACGACATGGCCATCTCTTTCATCTCATGCCCCGCTTTTTCTACCTGCACCTGCGCTTCTCTTAGTCTCTTCAGGGCTTCTCGCTTATCTCTTTCGGCTTCTTCGTAGAGGTGCTTCCACTGCTTTCCCTCTTCTAAAGCCACCTTCTTCTCATTTACCCTCATGGATAATTCCTTACTCGCGGCCGCTAGATCCTGTTTCACTCGAAATGTATAATCCCTCTCAGCCTTTTGGCTTTTGACAATGTTTTCATAAGCTCGCGACTTTTCTTCATTATCATTTCTCATATCCACAAGATCATTACGCGCCCTTTGTAATTCGTTTTCCAACCTAGCATTTCTCATCTTCAATTTCTCCATCTCAGCCTTCAATTGTTGCACATCTTCACTTTCTAGGGCTTGGGATGGTCCTTCACTAGCTGATTGATCCTTGATTGGCTTGAAAGGCAACTTGACTACTTCACTCTCTCTAGAATCCAGGTGTGATAACTAACCCTGCTATCCACTACTCCATCCCTCAAGTCCTTCTCTGCTCGAACAACATTTTCCCAGGCGCTTTTAACCTTTCTTAACAATTCGATGAAATGCCCGTCTTCGTAATAAATGAATAGGGTAGCAAGGTAATCTGATGAAGGTGCCCCTTTCATAGGATGCCCAAATTGTCTTTGCACCAAAAGGGGGTTGTAATTGATACAGTACCGGGCACCTATGAGAGGCACATTAGGAAAACTACCACAATGCTGTATAGCCAGTTTATTTCCGAGCCAAGGAAGGCGCCATTTTATACTTCTTTCGCTCAAGCCAGCAAGGAATCGGGCCCAATCGTTTCCTCCTTTACCTTTAAGCCCTTGGTGTGACAAAGTCTCCGATAGACTCTTAACGTCGACCATTTCCTTAAACACGCGCGCTGTCATCCATATATACAACGCCGGTAAACAACAAAGAATCTTCTTTCCCTTTCTCTCATGGCAAAAACTCAAGGACCCATAAACATCCGCAAGGATTGCTGTTACAGGATTCTCTGATCTGGTTTTACTCGCCACGAAGACGTCTATTGCGGTGTAATCCACGAATTCTTCTATTTTGGGAAACAAGACAATACCATATATGGTGAGGGCTAATACATCCATGAAAGTTTCCCAATCCTCTTTATCAGCCAGGTGATGTAAATACTGCTCTAGATATCCCTATGATAACCCATGCAATTGATTCCTCATCATCATCCTGTCTTCAAGCTCCTTGGGATGTAGTTTCATGATGGCAGCAATGGTGGGTATAGAGGCATGATGCTCTAAATGTTGATAGGGAGTGGTGCCCTCCAGTGGCAAACCCAAGATATGCTCGAACTCCTCTATGGTTGGCGCCAACTGAAAGTCTTGAAATGTGAAACATCGAAACGGAGAATCATAATATTGTGCCAAGGCTGTGATAGCGGGTATTTGTACTTCAACCTCCATTAAATTCAACAAATTTCCATATCTTCTCTGAAAGGTTTCTCTCTTTATAGTCTTAAGCCTCTTGCCCAAGTTTATCAGCCCGGTCAAATTTCCAACATGGGTCCTTAGACTATACTTCTTTCTTAAATCGGAAGAGTCAGTGTGTCGTGTAGCATCGGATCTTGTGTTAACATCCATCTCGTATGAAGTCAAGTAGGTACCTGTGATTTCCTTTAAAATTAACATGTTACTAAATGATGTATGAATATGATGCATGATAATAAAACAACATGACGAAACAAAGCACATGCATAGTATGAAATGTAATATCATAAAAAAAACATGAACAGCGTGAGGGTTACAGAAGTACATATTCCTCCCATCGTGCCCTACCAAAGGTTCACTGCTTTGAGTTCAAGGTCAAGTATATGCAATCTCACAAGGATGATTCCCTGAACCTAAAGGTCAAAGGTTACTAGAGCTATGGCCCCCTTCATAGTATCTCCACAACAGTCGAGTAATCAACTAGGTGTGGAAACACATATGAAGAGAACAAACTCTAGCTGGAGTTCTCACGATAGCCAAACAGGAAATACATCCCAGAGTGACACCGCTACACAACTCCTCTAATTCTAAACTACGCTCAGACCCGGGTATAGGGCCCCACTCATGATATGCCGAAAGTGTGTGTGTGAAGGGAGAAAATTATGCACATCCAAACCCTCACCTGCAAAACAACAAGAAAAATTCCCAGGCAGATATAAACATATTGTCTACCCTAGGGTTCAATATTCAACAGTTTTTGCAGTTATTCCAAATATCAAGCATAGATAGAGAAAAGGGAAAGAAAAACACAAAGCAAAACCACATCGAATTCGCGCATCTAATTAAATGGCTCGACTCTGAAGACATCCCCAGTGGAGTCGCCATCTGTCGCAACCGGAATCGCGACGGGACGACGATCCAAAAAGAAACAGGTTTTGACAAGAGATTTTGGAGTCGCCACCATAGTTTATTCTGGAAAACCACGGAAAAACCATAAAATAATAAGACACGGTCCACGAAAACCAGATTCTGGGTTCGGGAGTCGGTTACGCGTAGGGAAGGTATTAGCACCCTACAACGCCTGCCCGAAGGCAGTACCTTTAACTAAATGCGCGAATGTGATGTGGTTTCAAAATGTTTAACTATCCCCTAAAATAAAATTCTAAATAAACAAAATATATTTTTTAGTTTTTTGGGCCCGACAAGGATTGACCTTGCTCCTACGTATTCTCATTCAAAATGAGAAATCAGGGTTACGTAGTTCTTTCAGAGAGATTACTTGTAGTTTGGGAATATTTTAGTATTTTTAATAAAGAAGGGAAAGGTTTTCTAGCACAAGGCCTACGCGAGCGGTCGCACGTGTGCTTAAACCTTTTCAAAATATTTTTATTTGATTTTTAACTTTTGTAAAAGAAAAGGAAAAGGTTTTTTAGCACAAGGCCTACGCGAGCGGTCGCACGTGTGCTTAAACCTTTTCAAAATATTTTTATTTGATTTTTAACTTTTGTAAAAGAAAAGAAAAAGATTTTCAGCACAAAGCCTACGCGAGCGGTCGCACGTGTGCTTAAAACCTTTTCAAAATATTTTTATTTGATTTTTAACTTTTGTAAAAGAAAAGGAAAAGATTTTCAGCACAAGGCCTACGCGAGCGGTCGCACGTGTGCTTATAACCTTTTCAAAATATTTTTATTTGATTTTTAACTTTTGTAAAAGAAAAGAAAAAGATTTTCAGCACAAGGCCTACGCGAGCGGTCGCACGTGTGCTTAAACCTTTTCAAAATATTTTTGTAAATTCTTTTTATTTAAACTATAAATATTGTATTATTAAATATATATTTTAAGATAAGTAGATGTCTAAAATAAATAAATAGAACAAAATAAAATAAGGAAAAAAATAAATAAAAATAAAATAAATAAACAAAAGAAATGGAAGTGGCCGAACGGACGTTGGGGACAGATTCAGAATAACGAGCGTTCGTTGGGGAGAGAACAAACGTTCATTGGGGGATATAACGGATATTTATAAATGGAAACGGAATAACGAGCGTTCGTTGGGGAAATAACGAACGTTCGTTGGGGGATATAACGGACGGACGTTGTAAAGGGCACTGAATGACGAGCGTTCGTAGGGAGAGGACGAACGGACGTTGGGAACGAAGACTGAATGACGAACGCTCATTGTTGGAATGACGAGCGTTCGTCGAGAGAGATAACGAACGGACGTTGGGAACGAAGACTGAAGGACGAACGCTCGTCGTTGGAATGACGAACGGACGTTTAGACAGGGAAGCCTAATGACGAACGCTCGTTGTTGAAATTGAACGGACGTTTAGACAGGGAAGCTTAATGACGAACGCTCGTTGTTGAAATGACGAACGGACGTTTAGACATGGAAGCTGAATAACGAGCGTTCGTAGGGAGTGATGGCTGAATAACGAGCGTTCGTTGAGGAGATACCGAACGGACGTTGAAGAAATTGAGGCTGAAGGACGAGCGTTCGTTGTACAGATAGTTATCAAACGGTTCGTCCAAGAAATGGCCGAACGGACGTTTGGATAAGAGGTTAAGTAACGAGCGTCCGTTGTACAGATAGTTACCAAACGGTCCGTCCAGGAAATGGCCGAACGGACGTTTGGATAAGAGGATAAGGCCTAAGGTTCCCGGACGTGCGTTCATTTCTGGGCCTGGCCCAGTCGAATGGTTTCTAACCTAGAATTTCCTAGGGGTTCAGGAGGTTCATCCTCATTCCCCACTCCCCAGCTCACGCCTTCTCTAGAGACCCAAGGTCTCCTGCTCGGCACCACAAGCTCACCATCGCCTCTGCCATAGCCGGCCACCGTCGCCTCAACCAGAACGCGCCTTGGCCTCGCCGGCGACAACTCGCGCCACCAGAACCACCACCAGCCACGACGCCACCGTCTCCATTTTTCTCTCTTCGAAAACAGCGATCCCCGTTTTGGCTCAGTGAAGGCAAAGTATGGGCTTGTGTTTGGGTGCTGGAAATGGGTCATTGTTCTAGGCTGTGGCCTTGTATAATGCAGGTTGGTTTTATGCGTGAGTTGGAATGGAGGTTCCAATGGGTGAATGAGGCGGTGGCCGTGAGGTGTTGGTAGTGACCGTGGGCGAATACGGATGATGGTTGATGAGTGGATGAGGGAATGAGGTTTCGTTGAGTAAATGGAGGAATACAAAGTTTGCGAGACCGTGATGATGGGTGGGAGATGCAGCAGGGAATGAAGATGATCACGGGTATTGGAAATCAAGTGTTGGAGGTGAAGATTGATGATGTTTGGTAATAATGAGCATATACAAATATCCAGTGCATTCAACAACATTCATATACAAATTTAACAACATGGAGTGTTAGATATTACTTACCCCTCTCGATTGCTATTGCCAACCTTGCGTCTCCAATGGTTTTTTTTTCCTCTCCTTTTGCTGGCGTCTGTTTTTTTTTCAGGTGAAAAATGGTGAATCTGGATGATGATGATCCCAGATGAAGGTCCCCTGAATCCCCTCCTCCTTTCTCTTTTCTCTCCCTTATCCAACCAAATCCTCCCTCCCAAAATCTCGGAAAATATTCTCTTCTAACCACCTGGTCTCCCCCCTTTCTCCTTCCAAAAAATCTTAGAAAATATTCCCTTAACCACCTCGTCTCCCTCCTTCAGACACGTCCCACATATCCCCTTTTCCACGTTTTTTATTTCCTTTTTTTTATTTTATTTTTAAATTTTATTTTTTTAACTTTATTTTTCAATTTTTCAATTATTTTGATTAATTAACTTTATTAAAACAAAATGAATATAAGAAATAAAATAAAAATTGAATTAAAAGCAAAGATCTAAATACATTAACATAGAATAAAACAAATGGTAAAATAAAATAAAAGGAAAATAATAATATAAAAAAACCAATAAAAACACATTTTTTACAACCCGGACAAAATTGAGTGTTGACACATATCAAAGCATCATCAAGCATTACTTATCAAACAATCACAATCATAAGCAAACCATCATAACAGACAAAGTTTCCAATTGAGTACATCAAACCCTATTCTAAAAACACAAGTAAATAAGTTAAGAACATAAAACAAAAACGTAAGTCTTGCTTTAGTTATGATAGCATTCATCAGTAAATGCTATCTCAGCTCCTCATCAATCTGAGCTGTCCTCTGTATCCTCCTCTTCTTCCTCATCTTCAGCATCCTCAAATGCATCATCCTCATCATCATCAACATCATCTTCATCCATCTCCATAGCTGAAGCTTCAGCTGCTTCAACTCTGCCTCCTTGTACCTGCTCTTCTGGCCAGGCTACCACATTATGAAACTCCTCCATAGTCCACCTGTGTGCTGGAGGTGTATCATACATTCCAAGAATCATTTCAGTATTGGCCACCTGCCCTCTATGGATAGATTGTAATTGTGCACCTATAAGAGACATGTACATGTCCCTCATCTGGAAAGGTTCTGCTTCATGTGTCTCAACAAATGCCTGACTCTGTGCTTGCCCTCTTTCTCTGCGAGTACGGCATGGTGGAACTGGCCGAGCTGCCTCCTCACCTCCATAGTATTGTCTGTAATAGGCCTCATCAATTGCTTTCCTTGGCCTTTCAAATGGTGGAGCAGAAATGTCCATCCCAGCTATCTTGCAGAGGTGTGTAATCAAAGAAGGATGTCCTAAGGGTGCTTTCTTGTTTGTTGTGTTGGCACACACCCTTATCTCATCAGCTATGACCTGTCCAATATTGACATTCAAGTTCCTGATTGCATAGTAAAGGAGGAGTGCCCTACTAAGAGTGATGTCTAACACATGAGAACATGGCTGAATGTTGGCATGAGAAATTTCCATCCAATACTTCGCAAGAGGAGTCAAATTAGTCCTCCTAATGTTTACC
Source organism: Vigna angularis (assembly GCF_016808095.1). Classification (NCBI taxonomy): domain Eukaryota; kingdom Viridiplantae; phylum Streptophyta; class Magnoliopsida; order Fabales; family Fabaceae; genus Vigna; species Vigna angularis. The sequence goes on along the minus strand of NC_068971.1, from coordinate 29,392,581 downwards.
ACAGAGCCAGTTCTATTCCTCTGAAAATGTCCTCCAGGTACACATAAAACTCTCTCCACATCATCGAAATCAGTGCCTTCTTCCATACATAGAGCAAACTGGCACTGCTCACCAGCCCAAACAGTATCCAAGAAGTTGTTGATGGAATCAGGATCATACATAATAGCATGGCCTCTGACATAGTGATGACAAACTTATGAACACCGAAAAACGGCGCCACAAACTTGTTTAACAATCGGAAAGTGTGACCGAATCGTATCAAGTAATAAAACTAGGTAAGACCAAGTATCATTTTCCCAAAGAACTCACGACCTAGTTAGTTATTTGATTTGTTGATTATTTAAGACTTGTGAACGATGGATTGTAGGTTTTTAATGCAAAAGACAGTAATTAAATATGTATGCATGAGTTTGATCAATGGCAAAAAGAGTAAAACAAACACGTAATGAATGATATGGATGAGTATGTTGTTGGGGTTATCAATTTCATCTTATCCACTCTCATATACTTTAGGAATTCATCAATCTTTTCATCAATGTTAATGCCACTCTCTAAATTACCTTGTCAAGAAGGCCTATCCTTAATTACGAGTTCATACAATTCCTAGCATTCCTAGTAATTAGTTCTGAAGTGCAGGAGCTTAAAGGCAACCAATATGCTATTGGGAGAAATTCCCCGGATCTAGACTTCCCCGTACGTTCCCATATCGACAAAATCAATGATCATGACAATGAATGAGTTAAACAATGCAAGCATTAAGCAAAGAGGAAAAACCCTAACTACTGATGAAAGAAAGCATGTATCTCAAATAAGATGTTTAAACACAAATTCCATATATGAGAGTTTCACAAGATTACATTGATCCCCCTACAACAATACAAGGTTTAGTTCACCATATTCATGGTGAATCTAGATGAACAATAATGAAAGAATGAAAGATAAAACCCTAGAAAGGTAGAGAGGTAGCCTGAGCATCCAAGATCTTCCTTCAAAGGGGTGGAAAAGAGAGTGTTTGCTTCGTCCCAGCCAAAGATACAAACCCTAGGATTACCTAAAGCTTATATACTGTTCGTAATAATACAGAAAATTAGGCCCAAGCCCAAAATAATGCCGCTCAGCGGTAAGTGCGTGAGTTGGTTTCCTCCCCTCAATGGCCTTTGCACCCCTCAGCGGAGCCAACGTGGGTTTCTGAGTGCCGCTCAGCGGTAAACTACCGCTGAGTGGTGGTTGCGGCTTCTCCTTTTGCACTCTTTAATGTCTTTTCTGATTCCATTCCTATCCTTCTTCACTTCTTTCACCAAATTCACCTTAAAACCTGCATAAAACACTGAAATCAAGCATAAACATGTCCAGCTCTCTTATTTCTAAAAATATAACCAAAAGCATGATTTCAAGCTAGTTTCTAAGTGTTAAAGGTTGCTTTTAGTATCAAATTTAAGCATCAAAATAATAGGTTTTCAACTGTTATCACATAGCCTAGGTAATTCTCAGCTGGATAATCACCAATCTTCCTTGCATTGACGTAGAATTCTTTCACCACAGCTATATTGGCAGGTGTAGGGTATGTGGCTAGCTTTCCCCAATCATTTCCCAACAATTGCTCTTCAAATTGAGGAGCAAAGTTAGGTATCATTCCAACCTTCCTTTCCATAAGGAGTCTCCTATCTTGGACCACCTTAAAGTGCTTCTCATGTTTGCGAGATAGGAACCTACTAGAATGGGGTTGTTCTGGTTCCTTTTCTTTTCTTTTGGAAGCCATGGTCTTCATTCTTTTGCCTGAAGAGGATGCCATTCCTACATCAAACACAGATTACAAAACCACAAAACCTATTGTTAATCATTAGTAAACACCTTATTTCGAAGCTAGACCACCGCTGAGGGTCAAAATCACCCCTCAGCGCCACCAGTGCATGAATCCATTACACAATGCAGCAAAAATCACAAGTCTGTCAGAGTGCCGCTCAGCGGCAATATACCCCTGAGCGGTAAATCTGGAGAATTTTGAAAAACTTCTTTTGGCTTATCCTAACTCCACCTAAATACAATTTTCATGTTTTCAACTTAAAATCAAACAGTTCAATCGGTTCAAACATCAATTAATTTATCAAATCATGCATACGAATCAAAACCCCTAAAAATTCATGCTTCAACAATCAAATTCATGCTCAAGAACCCTAGAATGAAAAATGCTTGACTTACTTGGGTGGAGATGCTAGATGAATGGAGAATGCTTTCAAGCTATGAAGAATAATGATACTCTCTTCCAACGCCAAACTTAGATGGAAAACAAGTGAGAAAGTGAGTGGAAGGGAGATTTTCTCAAGAGGGATGAAGGAAAAAGGGTTAGAGAACCTTTCAAAAGTATGTCGGAGTGTGTGTGCAGAGAAGAATCTGAAAAGAGAAACCAAGGCGCAGCTTAGGGTATAAAAATACCCTAATGGGCTCGGGTTCCGCTAAGAGGCAACCTAAGCCCAGTCTGCGACACTACCGCTCAGCGGCATTTTCGGGAAGTGCTCTCCTTCTCCTTAGCTTAACCTAAATGCGTCCTAAACATACCCCTCACTGGCTCCCTGCAATAAAATTCTCAGATCACTCATGCACAACCCTATCATGCAACAAACAAAAATATAATCAATCAACTGGGTTGCCTCCCAGGTAGAGCTTGTTTAACGTCACGAGCCTGACCCAAAATCCACTAACACCCATCAGTAGTTGTTCAAACCTAATATCTTTCAGTAGATACTTAACCACCTAGCATCCTTCAGTAGATGCTATACCCAAAAATTTTACAAAAACAATGTCCAACTGATTAAAAATTACAAAACCAAAATAAAATAAAAAAAAACAATTGTCCTCAAATCACTGGAATGCCTTCCAGCAAACGCTCTTTTAACGTCATTAGCTTGACCCAATAAATTTCAAGTTCCTTCTTCATGGTTGATGTTCATATCACACCAACTCCTCAACTGCTTCCGGTACACATTTTTGACTCTTCTAGAATGTGGAGACTCTATCTCTATCATCTCATTCTCTTTGTAGCCTTTCACAACCCACAACTTGTTTTTGAATCTCACAGGTTTACCAAGTTGGAGTCGTTCTTTCATCCAATCATCATGGACTTTTTTCTTTCTTCCAATCTTTTCTTCTTCCTGTACCTGAAACAACAAACAATGTTTACCTTTAACCTTGGGCTTTTCATCTTCAGGGCTAGTCATGAGTACATCTTGAAATGTAGCTTTATGACTAGCTTCTTCCTCCTGCATCTACCTCTCTTCTTTGAAGACATCTACAATAACTCTTTCTTCTCGGTCTTGGAGCACCACTATACCTTCATTCACATCAATGATGGCTTTGGTTGTTTTCATAAACGGTCTTCCAAGAATAATGGGTATCTTTTCAGTCTCCATCTCCATCACCACAAAGTCTGCCAAGAACTGTAGTTTGCCTACACAAACTATAATATCCTCTGCTATTCCATAGGGTTTCTTCGAGGATCCATCTGCCATTACTAAGTTAACCTTTATAGGTTTCACATCAACATCACTAATCTGCTCAAGTAAAGAATAAGGTATCAAGTTAACACTTGATCCTAAATCAAGTAAAGCTTTTTTTATCCTTTTCTTCCCTATTGTGCATGGAATGGAAAAACCTCCTGGATCTTTTGCTTTTAGAGGGAATGGCTCCTTTTTAACAGCTTTATACTTCTTTGTATCATCATCTCTACGTCTTTTCTTTGTAGAAACTTCTTCCTTAGGTTTAGTATAAACTGCAATATGCTGTAATATCTCCTTCCAAGGTACATCATTGTCCACCATCTTGAATAATTCTGTAAAATCAAATTGTTCCTCTTGATTTATTGGAAAAGGAAAAATATCCTTACTCTTTATCTCTCTTCTCTCTCCTTTCTCTTTTCTCTCTTCTTTTTCTTCTTCTCTCTTTTCTCTCTCTTCTTTTTCTTCCTCTCCTTTTTCTTTCTCTCTGTCTAACTCAACTGTTTCATCATTTGTACTCTCCAACACTTTACATTCTTCCCTGGGGTTAACCTCAGTATTAGCCCCAAAATTTTTGTCAGGCCTTTCTTCCAACTGCTTGGTAATCTGATCCATTTGAATCTCCAAGTTCTTAATAGCAGCATCGGTGCTCTTTTGAGAAGATTCAGTTTTCTGTATAAATTGCTGAAGAGTTTCTTCCATCCTTATTGATCTTTCATTAAGTATAGAAATTTGTTGCCATAAGGTTGGTTGTTGTTGTTGTTGCTTGTTAAATTGCCCAGTTTGTCCAGCTTGCCCACTTTGTCCTTGACCAATGCTTGGGTGTGGTTTCCACCCTTGATTGAAATTCCCCTAACAGTATGGAAATTGATTGGCCATGAAGTTAACATCCTCAAAAGCTTCTGCTGGAAAGGCACATTGACCATTGATATGGTCACCTCCACATAATTCACACAACTGTGATTGAACCGCTGCAACAGTCTTTAACTCTTTCGGCAGTTGTGCAAGTGTTTTCATGAGAGTCTCCAGTTGTTGAGTTAGTATCTTGTTCTGTGCTAGCAAGGCGTCATGGGATTGCAACTGTAGAACTCCTTTTTGTTGAATATGAGCTCCTCTTTCACTGTTCAGCTCATTATCACTAGTAGCCATGTTTTCAATTATTTCTGTAGCTTCCTCTGGAGTTTTCCATTTGATATTTCCTTTAGCTGAGGTGTCAAGCATCATCTTGGTTTGTGAACCAAGACCTCCAAGGAAGATCAAGACTACTTCCACTTCGTCAAAACCATGCGTGGGAGTTTTTCTTAGTAAGCTTTTATATTTGTCTCATGCATGACCTAGTGATTCCTCCATACCTTGCCTGAAAGATGAAATCTCTTGCTTTCCTTTATTTACCTTTGATTGTGGAAAGTATTTGTTTAGGAACTTTGTCACCATTGCTTCCCACTCTATAAAGCTTCCTTTTGGAAAAGAGTTCAACCAAAGCTTAGCGTTGCCTCCTAATGAGAATGGAAACAGGCTAAGTTTGATTGCTTTGTCCGGCACCCCATTTATCTTTACTGTGTTGCAAATCTCGTTAAACGTTGTGAGGTGCTCATATGGGCTTTCGTGAGACAACCCATTAAACTGGTTACTCTTAACCAATTGGATTAATGCTGGTTTCACCTCCATATTAGCCGCATTGACTCTTGGTCTTGCTATGCTATTGAAATGTTGAGGTCCAGCTATATTAGTGTAATCTGCAAGAGTTCTTCTGATATTATTATTCTCCATCTCCTCAGTGCTATGGTCAGAACTTTGTGATGATGGTTGTAACAAAGTTTCCGGAGAAGGAAAAAGTTCTCTAGATGTACGGATTCTTCTCCTCCGTCTACTCTCGTCTAAACCTTCAAGAAGAGGTTCTGCAGTTTTCTTGCTCCTAGTTCGGATTGCTTCCTGCATACACAAGAAAACAAATCCCTAGAAAAATTAGTTAGCACAAAAAGATATAAAAGAAGATATAATATGAGAGATGAGAAGATAAAAACCGAAAATAGAAAGATAAAAACAAAAAACAAAGAATAAAAACAGAAAATAAAATAAAAATAAAAACAGAAAAATAAAATAAAATAATAACTGAAAAATAAAAACAGAAAATAAAAACAGAAAAAATAAAAATAGAAATTCAAATTTCAAAATTCAAGTCAAAGATAATCAATAATAAAACAAATGAACTAGTTACACCACGAGTCCCCGGCAACGGCGCCAAAAACTTGATGACAAATTTATGAACACCGAAAAACGGCGCCAAAAACTTGTTTAACCCTCGGCAAGTGTGACCGAATCGTATCAAGTAATAAACTCGGTAAGACCAAGTATCGTTCTCCCAAAGGACTCACGGCCTAGTTAGTTATATGATTTGTTGATTATTTAAGACTTGTGAACAATTGATTGTAGGTTTTAAATGCAAAAGACAATAATTAAACATGTATGCATGAATTTGATCAATGGAAAAGAGGAAATCAAACACTTTAATGAATTAGATGGATGAGTATGTTGTTGGGGTAATCAATTTCATCTTATCCACTCTCATATACTTTAGGAATTCATCATTCTTTTCATCAATGCTAATGCCACTCTCTAAATCACCTTGCAAGAAGGCCTATCCTTAATTACGAGTTCATACAATTCCTAGCATCCCTAATAATTAATTTTGAAGTGCAGAAGCTTAACGACAACCAACCCTCATATTCCTATGTCTAGGTAATATGCTATTGGGAGAAATTCCCCGGATCTAGATTTCCCCGTTCGTTCCCATATCGACAAAATCAATAATCATGGCATTGAATGAGTTAAACAATGCAAGCTTTAAGCAAGGAGGAAAAACCCTAACTAATGATGAAAGAAAGCATGTATCTTAAAATAAGATGTTAAAACATAAATTCCATATATGAGAGTTTCACAAGACTACATTGATTCCCCAACAACAAGAAGAGTTTAGTTCACCATATTCATGGTGAAACTAGATGAACAATAATGAAAGAATGGAAGAGATAGAAAAACCCTAGAAAGAGAAGAGGAGAGTCGTCACCATCTCCTAATCTACCTTCAAGGGGTGAAAAGTGTGTTTCTGCTTCCTCCCTACCAAAGATACAAACCCTAGGATGACCTAAAGCTTATATACTATTCGTAATATTACAAAAAAGTGGGCCTAAGCCCAAAAGACCACCGCTCAGCGGTAAACTTCCGCTCAGCGGTACTAGCGCAAAGTCAATTTTTCCCCTCAGTTGCATTTTCACCCCTCAGCGGAGCCTAAGTGCCGCTGAGCGGTAGTTGCGGCTTCTCCTTTTGCACTTTTTTGAGTTCTTTTCTGATTCCATCTCTATCCTTCTTCACTTCTTTCATCAAATTCACCTTAAAACCTGCATAAAACACTGAAATCAAGCATAAACCTGTCCAACTCTCTTATTTCCAAAAATATGAATAAAAGCATGATTCCAAGCTAGTTTCTAAGTGTTAAAGGTTGCTTTTAGTATCAATTTTAAGCATGAAAATAACAGTTTTTCAACTGTTATCACCCGTCCCCCAGAAATTGTGTACTTATCAATCACCCGCGAAGAAGGTGAGATTTGGAAGGATCGAAGTTAAAAAGTTTGATGTGCCCCTCTATATTCATATAATTCCACTCTCAATTTTGGTAAGTTAATATAATCGATTCTAAGTAATAAAGAATCGATTCAAAGCGTTATAAATTAAGAAATGCAAATGAGCTTTTAATGATTATTTATGGTGACATTAATGACAACGTGGCTGGATATTGATCACACGTTTGTTAAAATACTAAAAAGCAAAGAAATAATGCATGAGAGGGGTCAAATTTATGTTTTAATAATGTTAATCATAGTATTTTTTGATATCATAATCATTTATACTAATAACTAATTATAATTATTTGAATGTGGCCAAATTTTTGGTTTAAGAGTTCGTTTGATCTTTTATCGTATTCGAATTTTTAAATTAGAGTTTTTTTATAAACGCATAAGTGGTAGTCGTGATTGGTCTGTTTCAAATATATAGACCAATAAACTAGTGACGCATAGTGTTAATCCTCAGCAAGTGTAATCGAATCGTATCAAGTAATAATAAATGGTAAGAACAAGTATCGTTTCCCAAAGGACTCATGACCTAAACAGTTATGTGATTTGTTGATTAAACAAGACTTGTAAAACAAATTCTTGTAGTTTGAATGAAAATGCCGAAAAGTAAATATGAATACATGTATTGATCAATTGGATCAAGAGAAGCAAAACGTGATTGAAATATATGATGATGATGTTGTTTGTGGTTTTCAATTCATCCTATCCACTCTCATGTATTCAAGAATTCATCTTCTTCATTAATGTTAATGCCACTTTCTAATTTACCTTAAACCCAATATCTTGGTGAAGAAAGCCTACTCCTAATCACTAGTTTACAATGTCTTGTCTCCCTAGCAATTATTCATGCATTACATTCGCACAAAAGCTTAAAGGTAACCAATCCTCCTATTCCTATGTCTAAGCAATATTACTATTGGGAGAATTTTTTCATGTCTAGATTTACCTATATGTGTCCATATAAATAAAATCAATGATCATGCAATTGAATGAGTTAAACAAAGCATGCATAGAGTATAGAAGAAAAACCCTAACAATTAACGAAAGAAAGCATATGAATTAAAGAATCAATTCAATACATGAGAGTTTCAAAGGATTACATTGATTCCCCAACAACAATGAAGGTTTAGTTTACCATAATCATGTTGAAACTAGATGAAAAATAATGAAAGAATGAAAGATAGAACCCTAGAATTTGAAGAGTGGAGCTTGAGCATCCAAAATCCTTCACCAAGGGGTGAAGAAAGTGTGATTTTGCTTCGTTCTGCCAAAAGATACCATTAAAATCCCGCTCAGCGGTAATTTTCGCTCAGCGGTAAGCGCGATTCTTCATTTTGATGCTCAGCTACAGTTTTGCCCCTCAGCGGTGACTACGGGTCTTCAGAGTGCCGCTGAGCGGTACTTGCGGCTCTTCTTTTATGCACTTCTTCCTTTTCTGACTCCAACTTATGGCTACTTCACTTCTTCCATTCAATTCATCTTAAAACCTGCAAAAATAAGGGAAACCAAGCATAAAACCCATCCAACTCTCTTATTTCAAAAACATAAGCAAAAACATGATTCCAAGCTAGTATCTAAGTCATAAAGGTTATTTTTGGTGTCAAATTTAAGTATAAAAATAAAATTTTTTCAACTGTTATCACAACCCCAAACTTAGAACTTTGCTTGTCCTCAAGCAAACAAGATGTAATTCAATCTTCCACCAATCCATACAATGGTTCACCACATTCCAAACTCCTTCTCTCAAGACAAGTAATTACTCAAATCAGCTTAACACAAAGACTTCAATCAAGATGCACACATGCTTCAGTGTTCACATAATCACATAATATCCAATAAATTCTATTCTCATGAATGATCAATCAACTAAGCATAGATGTAATTATGTGCTCATGGAATTTTTCGTCACCAGAAAAAGTGTTTAACTCAAATACAGAAGTGTATAAGAGATCACTCATTCACTCTACTATCACAATGTCACATTAATTAACTTTGCCTTTCATTTAACCATAATCAAACACAATCACAAGTAAGTATCATCACAAGGGCTCTTCTATGGCTTATAATGTGGCTGGGCTAACAAGGGCTCTTCTATGGCTCATCTAAACACAACTATTCTTCCTTCTTCCCAACTTTCTTTTGCATTGAGCCTTTCTCTTTTTCTTTCTTTTTTTTTCCTTTTTCTTTTGATTTTCACGTGCTTAGCTCAATGCTTTTCATATTCCCCTTTTCTTAAACCACCCAACAACCCCAAACTTGAACATTTATCAATACCATAAGATATCTTCAACTCAACTCAAGGTAAAACTTTTCAAAAAGGGTTTTCTATCATGTTCAAAGCTAAGGGTTCAAAGGATAGAACACATTGTGCTCTCTTTTATTAGCTAAAATGATGCATTTGGCTAATTAAAGGGTAACAACAAATGGCCTTGATGATATGATACATACAAGCAAGTGATTCAATCATAGAAACCTAGACAAAGTCATTCATGCTTTCAAAGTAATAGCATTCATTTACCAAAAACTCTGCTTAGCATATAGGCTCATTCAACATTCCACATACACATCCTGCTTAGCATCATAATCACAATCACAACACCATGCATTTGTTCACATAGCTCGTGAACCACCACTTGTATATAAGCATATAGTGCACAATCTCAACATCAATCAATATCCAAGCATCATCAAGCAATACTCATCATCATGCATAAGTCACAAGCAAACCATCATAACATATAAAGTTTCAAACTGAGTACATCAAACCCTAATCTAAAAATAGAAGCAAATAAGTTCAACAGAATTTAAACGCAAAAAAATAAAAATCCTGCTCTAGAAGTGATAGCATCCATCAGTAGATGCTATCTCAGCTCCTCATCAACCCATGCTGTCATCTGAATCTTCCTCCTCTTCATCATCCTCAGCATCTTCAGCATCCTTAAACTCATCATCATCATCATCCATAGTAGAAGCTCCAGCTGCTCCAGCTCCACTGCCCAAGGCTTGCTCCTCTGGCCATGTAACCACATTATGAAATTCATCCACGGTCCACCTATGTGTTGGGGGTGTATCATACATCCCAATAATCATCTCAGCTATGGCCACCTGCCCTCTGTGAATAGACTGCATCTGGGCATCTATAAGAGACATATACATGTCCCTCATCTGAAATGGCTCTGCCTCATAAGGCTCTCTAGATGCTTGGCTCTATGGTGGTCCTCTCGCTCTGCGAGGACGGCGGGGTGGTACTGGCTGAGCTGCCTCATCACCTCCACAATACTCTCTGTAATAGGCCTCACCAATAGCTTTCCTAGGCCTCTCAAATGGTGGTGCAGAGATATTCACCCCAACTAGCTCACATAAGTGTGTAATCAAAGAGGGATGCCCCAAAGGTGCTTTGTTGTTCATAGTGTTGGCACATACTTGTATCTCATTAGCTATGACCTGGCCAATGTTAATGCTCAGCCCTCTAAGCACATAGTACAAGAGAAACGCCCTACTGACAATTATGTCTGAGACATGTGAGCATGGCTAGATGTTGGCATGAGAAAATGCCATCCAATACTTTACTAGGGGAGTCAGATCAACTCTCCTGATGTTCACTACAACACCATTCCTGTTTCTCTGAAAGTGTCCACGAGGCACACATAGCACACTTTCCACATCACCAAAGTCTGCTCCTTCTTCCATATTGAGAGCAAACTAACACTGCTCACCAGCCCATTCAGTATTTAAGAATCTATTAATGGAATAAGGTCATATCGAATGTCGTGTCCTCTAACATAGCTCAGATAATCTTCAGCAGAATCATCACCCAACCTTCTTGCATTGGTGTAAAATTCTTTCATCGCTACTATGTTAGCTCGTGCAGGATAAGTGGCTAATCTCCCCCAGTTTCTGTTCTCCAATTGCTCCCCAAACTGTGGAGGTAAGTCAGGTATCAATCCAGCCTTCCTTTCCATTAACAGCCTCCTATCTTGGACAACTTTGAAGTGATGCTCATGCTTGCGGGAAAGGAACTTGTTGGCATAAGAGCGTTCTGGTTCCTTATCCTTTCTCTTGGATCCTACAGTCTTGATCCTCTTGCCCGATGAGGAGGCCATCCCTACATCAAACACAATTCACAAAACCACAAGACATATTGTTAAGCATTAGTAAACCACAAACAACAGCCTAAGATCAGTCTTATCACCGCTGAGGACAATCCCAACCCCTCAACGCAACCTGTGCATCAAACCAGCAAGCCAAAAAGCATCAAAAACCACTCTGCCAGAATCGCGCTCAGGGGTAATTTCTGCTGAGCGGCGATTCTGCAGAATTTTCAAAATTGCTTTTAAAACATCCTAATCTCCACCTACTTGTAATCTTCCTAGTTCCAGAACCAAATCAAGCATTTTAATCGGTTCAAACAACAATTAATTCATCTAACATGCATAGAAATCAAAATCCCTAAAGAATCATGCTTTGACAACAATGTTCTTATCAATTCATGCTTTTAAGAACCCTAGAATGAAAATGCTTGAACTTACTTGGGTGGAGATGCTAGATGAGTGAAAAATGCTCTAGGAATGTGAACAAATCAACCCCCAACAACAATGCTCTCACCAAACCCCAAACTTGGATGGAAACCTAGTTCAAAAGTGAGTGGAAGAGAGGTTTTGTGAAGGGGGAAGAAGGAGAAAGTTAGGAGAACTCTTTGAAGAGTGTTTGAGAGTGCGTGGGAAGAGGGAGATCTGGAAATAGAAGCAAAACCGCGCCCCAGGGTATAAATATACCCAAATGGGCCTAATCCCGCTGAGCCCAAATGAGCTAAACCAGTCCACACCACTCTGTAGTACTGGCGCTCAACAGAAATTTCCGCTGAGCGGCATTTGCGCCACCTCTTCTCCTTCTTCCTAGCTTTCCCTAGGTGTCTTATAATCATGCCTCTCACTCACCTTATGAATTTATGTTCTCACATCACTCAACATTCCATCCCTATCGTGCATCTAAAGCAGAATCAAAACAAACAAACACAAATAAAGTAAATCAACTGGGTTGCCTCCCAAGTAGCGCTTGTTTAACGTCACGAGCCTGACCCAATATCCTCCAGCACTCTTCAGTAAGTGCAAACCTTTCTTACCAACACCCATCAGTAGGTGTAAACAAACCTAGTATCCTTCAGTAGATACTCAACCACCTAGCACCCATCAGTAGATGCCATACCATAAAATCTTAAACAACAAAAATCAATGTCCATAGTTTATAAAATTACATAACCAAAATCAAAAATCAATGTTCTGAAATCACTAGGGTGCCTCCCAGTAAGCGCTCTTTTAACGTCATTAGCTTGAACCAATAAAGTTCAAGTTCCATCTTCAATGTTGGTGTTCCTTTTCCTTTCATCACACCAACTCATCAACTGCTTCCGGTCCACCTTTTTGACTCTCCTTGAATATGGAGCTTCAATTTCTATCACTCCATTCTCTTTATAGTCTTTCACAACCCACAACTTGTTTTTGAATCTTACAGGTGTACAAGGTTTGAGTTGTGCTTGGATAGAGTCATCATGAACCTTCCTTCCTTTGCCATCTTTTTCTTCTTCCCTAACCTGTGACAAGAAACAATGTTTACCTTTGAAGCCCGACTTTGTAGCTTTTGAACTAGTCACGGGTGCATCTTTACATGCAGCTTTATGACTAGACTCTTTCTCTTGAATATACTGCTCCTCTTTGAAGACATTAAAGATCACCTTCTCTCCTCGGTCTTGAAGCACTATCATCCCCTCATCCACATTTATGATGACCTTTGCCGTTTTCATAAACGGTCTTCCAAGAATGATTGGGACCTTCTCATCCTCCTTCATCTCCATCACCACAAAGTCCACCAGGAATTTTAATGTGTCAATGCACACCACATCTTCCATCACACCATAAGGCTTCTTTAAAGATCCATCTGCCATTAGCAAGGTTACCTTTGTTGGCTTGACTTCAATATCACCAATTCTTTCAAGCAGAGATAAAGGCATCAAATTAATACTTGACCCTAAATAAATTAATACTTGACCCTAAATAAATTAAGGCTTTCCTTATTCTCTCCTTACCTATCACGCAAGGAATAGTAAAGCCTCCTGGATCTTTCACTTTTGGAGGAAGTGGCTTCTTCTCAATAACACTGTAATCTCCCTTTTCATCTAGAAATTTCTTCTTTATGGAGACTTGCTTCATGTGCTTTGCATAAGCTGGAATTTGCTGCAATGCTTCATTCATAGGTATTGAAATCTCCAATTGCCTAAAGATATCTTTAAATCGCCCATATTGTCTCTCTTTTTCACTCTTTTCACTCCCCTTAGGGTAAGGAAGAATTTTATCACTTTTCTCTATCTTTTTCTCTCCCCTCTTCTTGTCTTTCTCTTTTCTCTCTTCTTTTATTACTAACTCAAGTCTCTTTTTTCATCATTCACCCTCTCATCATCTGCACTTACAATAACTTTGCACTCTTCCCTAGGGTTAACCTCAGTATTAGCCCTAAAATTCTTCTCAGGCTTCTCCTTTAAATCCTTAGCCATTTGGCCAATCTAGATCTCCATATTTCTAATTGCAACTTCAGTACTGTTATGGTTGGAGATGGTCACCTGAATAAATTGTTGAAGAGTTTCTTCAAGCTTTGTTAATTTCTCATTTAATGCAGATATTTGTTGCCAAATTGATGGTTGCTTGTGTGGTCTATTGAATTGTCCTGCTTGTCCAGTTTGTCCATTTTGACCTTGACCCATGCTTGAGTGTGATTTCCACCCTTGGTTGTAATTCCCTTGACGGTATGGAAATTGATTGGCCATGAAGAGATTTCTTGTATCTATCCCAGGCTTGACCTAGTGTCTCCTCCATGCCTTGTCTAAAAGAAGAGATTTCTTGCTTCCCTTTGTTGATTTTATATTGTGGGAAGTACTTGTTTAAGAACTTTGAAACCACGGCTTCCCATTCAGTAAAACTTTCCTCTGGAAAAGAATTCAACCATAACTTAGCATTGCCTCCCAATGAGAAAGGAAACAAACTAAGCTTTATTCCTTCATCCAGCACACCATTGATCTTCACTGTGTTGCAAATCTCATTGAATGTGGTGAGATGTTCATATGGACTTTCATGTGATAGCCCATTAAATTGGTTACTGTTGACCAATTGTATCAACGCCGGTTTCACCTCCATGTTTGCAGCATTGATCCTCGGCCTAGCAATGCTATTAAAGTGATGAGGGCCAACAACATTGGTGTAATCCGCCAGAGTACGTCTACCATTGTTCTCTCTAGCCATATCCTCAGTACTTTGGTTGGAACTTTGTGGTGAGGGTTGTAGAAGTGTTTCCGGAGAAGGAAATAGTTCTCTAGAAGTGTGAATTCTCCTTCTCCTTCTACTTTCGTCCAATCCTTCAAGAAGAGGTTCCAAAGTTTTCTTGCTTCTAGTCCGAATTGTACTCTGTATACACAAGGAAACAAGTCCCTAGAAAAAAATTGTTAGCACAAAAAGATAGAAAAGATAAACTTAAAAATATAGAAAGATAAAGATTAAGAACAAAAGATAAGAAGATAAAAATAAAAAATAAAAAGATCAAGAGCTATATCAAAATAAAAAAAATAAAAATAAACAAAAAGATAGAAAGATAAACAAAAAGATAAAAAGTCAAAGATAATCAATAATCACACAAATAGAATAGTTAAACCACGAGTCCCCGGCAACGGCGCCCAAAACTTGTTAATCCTCGGCAAGTGTAATCGAATCGTATCAAGTAATAATAAATGGTAAGACCAAGTATCGTTTCCCAAAGGACTCACGGCCTTAAGAGTTATGTGATTTGTTGATTAAACAAGACTTGTAAAACAAATTCTTGTAGTTTGAATGCAAATGCCGAAAAGTAAATATGAATGCATGTATTGATCAATTGGATCAAAAGAAGCAAAACGTGATTGAAATATATGATGATGATGTTGTTGGGGGTTTTCAATTCATCCTATCCACTCTCATGTATTGAAGAATTCATCTTCTTCATTAATGTTAATGCCACTTTCTAATTTACCTTAAACCTAATGTCTTGGTGAAGAAAGCCTACTCCTAATCACTAGTTTACAATGTCTTGTCTCCCTAGCAATTATTCATGCATTACATTCGCACAGAAGCTTAAAGGCAACCAATCCTTCTATTCCTATGTCTAGGCAATATTACTATTGGGAGAATTTCTTCATGTCTAGATTTACCTATATGTGTCCATATAAATAAAATCAATGATCATGCAATTGAATGAGTTAAACAAAGCATGCATAGAGTATAGAAGAAAAACCCTAACAATTAATGAAAGAAAGCATATGAATTAAAGAACCAATTCAATACATGAGAGTTTCAAAGGATTACATTGATTCCCCAACAACAATGAAGGTTTAGTTCACCATAATCATGGTGAAACTAGATGAAAAATAATGAAAGAATGAAAGACAGAACCCTAGAATTTGAAGAGTGGAGCTTGAGCATCCAAAATCTTCCTCCAAGGGGTGAAGAAAGTGTGATTTTGCTTCGTTCTGCCAAAAGATACTAACCCTAGGTCGACTAAAACCTTATATAGACTCTTAAAGATTACAGAAAAGTGGCCCAAGGCCCATTAAAATGCCGCTCAACGGTAATTTCCGCTCAGCGGTAAGCGCGATTCTTCATTTTGACGCTCAGCTGTAGTTTTGCCTCTTAGCGGTGACTACGGGTCTTCAGAGTGCTGCTCAGCGGTAATTTTCGCTGAGCGGTACTTGCGGCTCTTCTTTTATGCACTTCTTCTTCCTTTTCCGACTCCAACTTATGGCTACTTCACTTCTTCCATTCAATTCATCTTAAAACCTGCAGAAACAAGGGAAACCAAGCATAAAACCCATCCAACTCTCTTATTTCAAAAACATAAGCAAAAGCATGATTCCAAGCTAGTTTGTAAGTCATAAAGGTTGTTTTTGGTGTCAAATTTAAGTATAAAAATAAAAGCTTTTCAATTGTTATCACATAGTCTATTGTCAAAAAGTTGGTAACATATCATTGGTCTTAACAAAATTTTTGTTGTGGTCGAATTATGCCAAATCTCTATCATGACCTGGCCCGTCCGTCTCGACTTTTTTGCTTGTACTGGAGGGTCAAAAGACAAAGATGGAGACACCACAATCTAGCATACTGATAAGGAAAGGAAGATTCACCACAAAGATCTTAATCTTTGATAAGAATCAGAGTTATAAACCAATAACCAAGAGAATCGTCTCTAACAAAACTGCAAATGCATATTTATGACTTCCAAAGTGTCTACATATGTATTTGGTGTCCCTATATATAGGTATAAATGTTTAAGGCACCTAAGAAACCCTAAAAGAAAGCCCAATGAAATTGGGTTCAAAAATAACTTGACAAATGAAACAAATAGTTTGCAATTAAAAAAAAATACAATTTTTTTTATTTCCTATATTAATTATTATTTCGGAGATAGTCCTCTATCCTAACTTTGGCTCGGGTCAGCCCATCCCGACCTTTGGCAACGTCCGACCCGTTTTGACCTTCAACTTATGTTAGTCTGTCTGGACCTTTAGACTTAATCAACCCATCCCAAAATTCATTTTGGGTCAACCAGTCTCGACCGTTAGTCAAACTTAAACTGCCTTAATCTTTGACCCAACCTATTCTATCTTAATTTTTGGTCCAGATCGGTCTGACTATTCTCCATACACGCTGTCTCTTCTCGATCTTTGACTTGGTTTGATGCATCTCAATTGTTAACTTGTCTCAATATTTTTTTCTAACTGACCTATCTCAATTTTTGTCCAAAATAATCTATCTTAACTTTCAGTTTATCAGTCAACTTAATTTTTTCTCAAACTTAAAGTATTATTTTTTATAAATCAATCAATGTCTTTTAGTATAATCATACCTATATTTATCCTAAAATTAACACACACGTAGGAAGAGATATTGAAGACTTGATTTATGTTTTTATCATACCTATCTTAATAATAAAACTTTTTATAGGAGAGGAAAAAAATATAAAGTTTGGAAATGTTGTTGAATGCAATAAAAAAAATATTTACGGTGTAGAATATTTTTCATTTTTTATATGAAAAAAGTTAGTTCGGATGTTAAAAAAACATTCATTTCACATTACTTTTAATAATATAATAATATTTATTATGATTTTAATTATTGTGATCTATAACTAAAACTCAATTGCCATAAATTATTATTATTATTATTTTCCATATGAAATTAAAATAATATTTTAAAGAAATAAAATTTTATTTTCTTTAAATTTCATCCACAAATCTTTCTTATATTTTATATATAAGTCAATATTACAAGATAAATTTATACAAATTTATAATATAAAAATACCAAAAAAATTGTAAATCTTATCTTAAAATATAAAGGTAATTGTAGGTTATGGGAGGTTTATAAAGGAAAAAAGCACACAAAAGAAAACCTCGAATATGCGTAGAATTGACGTTGCATTTGTAATGAAAGGCTATCTTAAAATGTAAATCTTATCTTAAAATATAATGGTAATGGGAGGTTATGGGAGGTTTTATAACGGAAAAAATAAAAACAAATTGGCGCGAGGATGAAGAAGAAAATGTCGAATATCTGTAGAATTCGACGTATCTTTTGTCTTTTTTTCAAACTCTTTGTCTTTTTGCTAAAAATTAGTACGTCGATGCCCAGTATAAATCGACGTCTCCTTTGTATCTTTAAAGTAGAGAAGTTGAAAAGTTAAGAACTCTCGATTGTGAAAGACGTTTTTAGAATTCTATTCAGACATGGCTTCTCCATCGTCATCATCAAGAAGAAAAGAGAAGGTTGACCGGGTTACAAGAAAGGCAAACCCATCTGGATGGATAAGTGATCCAATGATCCGAGGAAATTATTTATACTAGAGACATTTAAAAATTGTAATTCCTCACAAGTATCTGGACCTGCAATTCTTCAAGAAAGAAGGGTTCCTTTTTCAAGAATGGATTGCATATCAAGGGCTTACTGATTTTTTTCATATGAAAGGAGATTGCTATCCAAATTTGGTTGAGGTTTTCTACACAAACCTGAGGGTTCTAAATGGGGTCATTCACTCAAGGGTAAAAGGTGTTAACATTACTATTGACGATAATGTTTGGTCAGATATTACTGGACTGAAAGCTGAAGGTTTGGATTCTCATATTCGTGATTCTGACTCAAACAAATGGCTAACAAAGACAACTATATATATATCAAACAAGTACCTACATGATGGCTTAAACAAGGAGGAGAAAGTTATTGCTTTATGCCCTGACTTGGCTACTGCTACCTGGAAGATTTGTCGAGGACAGAATGTCAACAGAAGATGTATTTCTGTTGAATGCTATCAAGACTAGAATCCCAACCAACTGGGTTGCGGTACTAAAAGACCACATGATCGGTGTAGGAGATAATTATGCACACAAATTGCCATTGTTTCTTCGCGCTTCCATTTGTGCTTGAACTTTCTTCTTCGAGGACGAGTGTTATAAAGAAAGAAGGTTACTTTTAAGTCGTTTATGTATTTCTAATATCATTTCGTACTCATTTACTTTGTTTTTCATTTGGGTTGACCGATTGATTTTCGTTTATCTTTAGACTGTTTTTCGTACGTGGTCAACGAACTTCATCATCTTCTCTAGTGACATCATTTGAAGTTTGCTTTTTTTTCCTTCAATATTTCTTACGTATGATATTAAATGTTCGTGATTGTGTTATGTTTTTCAATTCTAGACGTATGATATATGCATTATGATACATATTTGTGTTCGTGTATGATATGATCATAGATGGGGCAATAATTAAAAGGTTTCAAAGTGACAAAAAGCATAAAAAAAATAGAATAGGTTTCATTGGCTTTTATTTTCCTTTTTTGTTCTTTCGTTATTTTTAATTGTAGAGAAGCTTATAAACTCTTCATTTCTTTATAGTACAAGCAATGTGGGACTTCACATAGCTTGGACTTAAAAGAAAAGAAGAATAAATAGGCTTTCTCCTTTTGTTGCTTGTAGTGCAAGTAAACATGCATAGTTTGTAGCTTTTGAATTCTAGACTTGCTAGAAAGCTTATAAACCCTTTAGGAATGGAAGATTTAAGAGATGTGCGACTAAGATTCCTTGGAGATGTTGTTGGTCAGCTTAGGAATCACTCTAAGTCCCACATCCCTTAAAACTAGCCACTTAATCCATCCTAGAGGTTATATAAGAAGCCTAGGGGTCTCCTTTTGACATACACCTTTGATTGAATGAATATAAAAGTGATTTGCATTCATTTGCTTATTTTCTTTTAGATAAAATTTTGTCTCTAAGTCATCTTTTGGGTCTTATCTTGTGAAAAGCAAGTGGCGATCCCACCTTGACACTTATCTTAGGATCATTTCGAGTGGCGTGTCCTCAACTTCATAAATCTCTTCCATTTTAAATCTTTTCAATTGTCATTTCTTAATTGTCTTTAGAACATTTCTCTCTAAGCATGCACTTCCATATCATGTGGTATCTAGAGCCATTGGTTTAATCGTCTTAGGAATTTCATGTTAGAGTAGAAAGAAAAGCCTTTTAAATCTCGTTTTCGCTAACCCAAGTTCATAGTTGTAGCTCCAACTTGTTTGCTTCATATCTTGCTTATTTCTCATCCAAATATAGTGCAATTTTTTTTGCCAGTTTCGTCTACATGTTAGGAATAATGTCCAATCATTCACTTGAGCTAATTCCATCATTTACTATGTGCATTAAATTGTTTTCGTTCAGTACTCATTTTGCGCATCCAGAAAAACCGTTGTTTCTACTTCCATTTTGTTGGATCCAGTTCGTCTAGATGTCTACTAAAATTTCCAACTCTTACTTTGTTTCAATTCATTCTTTTACTATGTTCAATTAATTGTTTTGCATCTCGTGTTCATTCAAGTGCTTGCTGTTTGGGATTATTTCTAATCTGTTTTGATATGTGTTAGCTGTTTTGTATTTTTGGTGGCTGTATTTTTCTCTTTTGGACGTCCTACACCTTCAAGCAACTCTTAAGGATGATCAAAAGCATCAAATCAAGTGCATAAGGTTGTCCAATTGCTGCTGTTCAGAGCCACCAACCAGCAACTTCCAACCCAAGCAACTAACATCATCTTTGGAGGTCTTCAACAAGTAGGCTTCCATTTCCTTTTGTTTGTTTTTTCCAGCTTCTAATTCTTGTCTTAGCTAGATTGTTTGAGTCTTTTCTTGCTTGCTTAGCTTTATATTGAGTCATATGTGTTGCACTTATTAAGAGTCTTTTTGCATCTTTGTTCTTCTATGCTGAATTGAGTTGGATCAAACTAGGAATTAAGTGTGTTGGCTTTGCTTGTATGTTCTACCATAGTAGAGGTATTAAATAAACCAATTTCCAGTTTTTTCAAACACACCTAATCAATTTATAAACACTTGGCCAAGACTAGTGAAACTCTGAAACTACATGCACCATTAGAAATCCAAATCTGTGTGCTTTGTTTTTTTCTGGTCTGGCCGAGACATCATCACTGTTTTGTGTGTTTGGTAGCTGCATTTTAAGCCTCTTTTTATCATCAATCTTCAAGAACATATAGGTTTGAAGCTTGCCAAATTAATTGTGTCAATTTTTTGCTTCTGTCTTGTTCAGATGTGCCACTGTTTTCATTCATTTTTCCTTGCTGTTTTGTCTACTCTAAGTTTCTAGCTTGCTGCAATTTTTGTGTGTGCCAATTTTCTTGCTTTCATAGGTTCTTTATCCATCACTTGTCTAGTCGTTTTCAATTGATTTTTTGGCCTCTTGTAGTGCATGTTTCTTGATTTGATTCCTTGTGTTTGTTGAGGTTGGATTGTACATCTTTCCACTTGACTTTGTCCCTGATTTTGTGCTCTAAAAATCTGACTTGAGAGACGCATTACTATCTTGATTGAAGAATGCACTTGAGGGAGTGATCTTGCCTTGTTTCACTACAATAACCGTGAGCTTTTGAGCCAATTTTTTTTGCTGTTATTTGGAGAGTTTTGGTTGCTATTTTCCTTCAAATTTTGTTGTTGTTTAACGTGTTTTATTGTTAGCATTGCTGCTGTTTTCTTTTAGAAAAAAAATGTCTACAGGTTCAAGGCAATCTTCTTCCAATGGAGGTAGTAATCAAGGAAGTGTTTCTAGCAAGTTGGACTTGGTGAAGGCTCTTCAACAAATGCAACATCGACTTGATTCCCTTAGTATAAAGGTGCATAATAGAGATAAGGCAAAGGGAAAGCAAGCTTATGGTCACCAAGACCGCAACCACACCTCTCATGGTTTTGGTCATACTAAGAAGAAGCAAGAAGATAGAACCGTGAACGTATACCTTCCCTTGCAAAAGTTGAACTTGCCACCCTTCAAAGGAGAAGAAGACCCTAACATTTGCTTAGATTGGATAGCTAATGTAGATAATATTTTTGCTTTGCATAGTTTAGATAATTCTTGGCGTGTAAAGTTAGCTTGTTTAGCTTTAGAGGGATACGCCAAACAATGGCTAAATAGGAGATACTTAACCACGACTTCACCCGCGAGTACATGGGAACATTTTAAGGACATTATTATCCAGCGCTTCGTACCTCCTCACCATTTTAAGGAACTCTTGCTTAAGTTCCAACGGCTCAAGCAAGGTAGACGAAGTGTGGAGGAGTATGCTCGCGAGCTTGAAGTGCTCATACATCGTACTAACACTAAAGAAAATGATCATGCAAAAATAGTTAGATTTATTAGTGGACTCAATAGAAACATCCACGATGTTATGAAACTCCATGACGATGAGACTTTAGATGTAGTAGTTCATAGGGCTATGAAAGTCGAGAAGAAACTCTTGCAAAAAGAAGCTTTTCACAACAAATTTTCAAACTCTTCCAAAGAAGTTTTCTACAAATCTTCATCATCAAAGGATAAAGCCAAGGATGTTTCTAAGGAGCCCACTAACAAATCTTGTCCTCATTCCCTTTCTAACCATTCCTCTTCACAACCTACATCCTCCTTCTAGACCAAGTCACATTAAATGTTTTAAATGCTTAGGACATGGTCATTTAGCATCTGCTTGCCCCAATAAAACGACAACATGCATTGAGGGTGAAGCCATTGTCACTAATGAGTCTACCTATTCCTTACCTTCGCCAACTTATAACTCTTCTTCCTCATCAAGTGATTCAAAAGAGAAGGTCATGCTTAATTGTTTAAATGAGAACCTACAAGATCGAAAAGAGGAGAGAGTAAAAGAAGAAAATGAGAGGAAAGAAAGCAATGAGAGCATAAAAGAAGAATATGAGAGAAAATAAAGATAGGAGAGAGCAAAGAAAGAAAAAGAAAACATTGTGAGAGGAAAGGAGCTGAAACAAGTTTTAGACAAAGTGCTACTGAAGGCACTTTCCCCTCCCATCATTCAAATGAATCCAAGCTATGACAGGGGAGTTTTTCCATCCTTCCACTTTTCTCCAATTATTAAGCTTTCTTCTTTTCCTAAAAACTTTTGTAAAAATATCCCACCTTTCTCATCTCTTATTACCACATCTTCACACACCATTTCCAACCCACATCTTGAGTTAATGTATTCTATTTTACACTTAACTCAAGACAAAAATAAAAGTTTTTCTAAAGAAGGATTTTTAGTTTTCCTTAAGAAAATAAATCCAATTTAAAATACTCATTCTGTCAATATTTCTTTTATATATACATTGATTGGTCAACATGAATTCATTCACAAAATGTTTTATGATTTTTGCAAGTTGACATTTGATCCACGAGAAGTTCCTTTGGTTTATACAAGAAATAAGTCACTAATTTTTCTTTGTTGCAGGTTTTTCAAGATTCGAGGTCGAATCCTCTCCAACCTGGGAGGGATGATATGATCATAGATGGAGCAACAATGAAGAGTTTTCAAAGTGACAACAAGAATAAAAAAGAAGAATAGGTTTCATTGGCATGTATTTGTCTTTTTTGTTCTTTCGTTATTTTTAGTTGTAGAGAAGCTTATAAACTCTTCATTTCTTTACAGTACAAGCAATATGGGACTTCACATAGCTTGGACTTAAAAGAAAAGAAGAATAAATAGGCTTTCTCTTTTTGTTGCTTGTAGTGCAAGTACACATGCATAGTTTGTAGCTTTTGAATTCTAGACTTTCTAGGAAGCTTATAAACCCTTTTGGAATGGAACATTTAAGAGATGTGGGACTAAGATTCCTTGGAGGTGCTGCTGGTCAGCTTGGGAAGCACTCTAAGTCCCACATCCCTTAAAACTTTCCACTTAATTCATCCTAGAGGTTATATATGAAGCCTAGGGGTCTTCTTTTGACATACACCTTTGATTGAATGAATATAAGAGTGATTTGCATTCATTTGTTTATCTTCTTTGAGATAGAATTTTGTCTCTAAGTCATCTTTTAGGTCTTATCTTGTGAGAAGCAAGTGGCGATCCCACCTTGACACATATCTTGGATCATTTCAAGTGGCGTGTCCTCAAGTTCATAAGTTCTCTCTTCCTTATCTCTTCCATTTTAAATCTCTTCAATTGTCATTTCTTAATTGTCTTTAGAACATTTCTCTCTAAGAATGCACTTTCATATCATGTGGTATTAGAGCCAGGTCGAATCCTCTCCAACCTAGGGGGGATGATGTGATCATAGATAGGGTAAAGGATGAAGAGAATAAAGGATGATAAGAAGCCTAAAAAGAGTATAATAGGTTTCATGGGCTTGTATTTGCCTCCTTATTTTCTTTTCGTTAGTTCTAGTTGAATAAACGTATATAAACCCTTCTTTTCCTTTTAGCACAAGCAATGTGGGACTTCTCATGGCTTGGTCTTAAAAGCAAAGAAGAGTAAAGAGGCGGCATTGGTTGTAGTGTAAGTAGTCATGACTAATTTTAGTTTTTGAACTCTAGAAGAGCTAGGAAGCTTATAAAACCTTTTGGAATGAGAGAATTAAGCAATGTGGGACTCCAAGAACCTAGGGACACTTCTGCAGCTGCTGGCCAGACCTTGGAGCCTTCAAAGTCCCACATCTCTTGAAACTCCTCACCAAACTCATTCCAAAGGCTATATAAGTAACCTAGGGGGTCTCCTTTGTACTTACCCTTTTGAATCAATGAACTTTTAAGAGTGAATTGCAATCTTCTTTTCTTCTTAGAGATAGTGATCTGTCTCTTAGTCAATTTTGAGATCTTATCTTGAGCAATTCAAGTGGTGATCCAACTCCCGGCACTTATCTTGGGATCATTTTCAAGTGGCGTGCCTACAACACCTAAGTTTTCCATCTCTTCTCTCTTATTCGTTTTTAATTCAATTCCCTTCTTAATTGTCATTAGTTTACTCCTCTCTAAGCATGTACTTCCCCATCAGTGTATGTTTACTATGATAGTTTTTTTTTCCTTCAACGTATGATTGGTTTTTTTTTTTGGTTCTCAACGTAAGTTAGTTTTATTTTTTTCGTCGATTCTTTGCTTTTAGAGTAGTACTATGGATCGAAGTTGGATTCATCATCATCATATTAGTGAAGAGTATGAGCGAGGGGTTTCTCAGTTCATAGAATATGTTAAAGAACACGCAAACCCAATGAACGGGGCATATTTTTGCCCTTGTGTTCGTTGTCTCAATCAAGTATATCAAGACTGTGACAACATCCGTGATCATCTGTTCATTTATGGAATAATGAGAAGTTATACAGTTTGGACCTGGCATAGGGAAGTATTATATAAGCAAACAATGTTAAAAGCTTCAGATTATGTCGACGAATGGATAAGTGATCATTTAGACGAAATGATACGTGACGTTGGCGAAGAACATTTTGGAAGAACTCATTTATACGATAGTCTTAAGAACAATTCAGAGCAAGAGTTGTATCCAGGATGCATCAATTTTACAAGGTTATCAGCTACTTTGAAATTGTTCTGTTTGAAAGCATGAAACGGATGGACTGATAAAAGTTCCACTGAATTGTTGGAGTTGCTGAAGGAGATGCTTCCAGAAAATAACATGTTACCTATCCATAATTACGACGTGAAGAAAATTCTATGTCCAATGGGTTTGGAATACCAAAAGATACATGCATGTCCCAATGACTGTGTATTGTATAGAGATCAGTATGCTTCAATGAAGTTGTGTCCGATGTGTGGTTCGTCACGATTTAAGAAGAAATTTCATGGAAATAACGCGAACACAATGAAGGTCCACCAGCTAAGGTCATGTGGTATTTACTTATAGTACCTAGGTTGAAACGATTGTTCTCTGTTAAAGAAGACGCAAAGAATCTTATGTGGCACGTTGATGGAAGAAAATGTGATAATCTTCTTCAACACCCAATTAATTCCCCACAATGGAAGAACATTGATGGGACATTTCCATAATTTAGTGCAGAGTCAAGAAACTTAATACTTGCACTTGCTACTAGTGGTATGAATCCTTATGGCAACTTAAGTAGCAAACATAGTTCATGGCCAGTTATGTTGATGATTTACAATCTATCTCCTATGTTGTACACGAAGAGAAAATAAATTATGTTGTTTATGATGATATCGGGTCCTAGACAACTTGGAAATGACATTGATGTTTATTTTAAACCGTTAATTGACGATTTAAAAATGTTGTGGGAAGAGGGTGTCGAGGTCTTTGATTCATATTCATAAGAAAACTTTCGTTTGCGTGCAATGTTGTTTTGCACCATAACTGATTTCCCATCATATGGGAACTTGAGTGGTTACAGTGTTAAAGGTCATTTTGCATGTCCGATTTGTGAAGAAAATACTAGTTATCTTCAACTGAAGCATTGGCAGAAAACTGTGTACACAAGACACCGAAGATTCCTTCCTCGAAATCACCCTTACCGTAGATTGAAAAAAGCGTTTAATGGAAGTCCTAAAGATGATGTAGTGTCCAGACCCCGTAATGGGCAAGAAGTATACAACCAGGTTAAGAACATTGATGTTGTATTCGGAAAACATAAAAAGAAGACCGTTGAGAAAACCATTTGGAAAAAGCGATCAATATTCTTTAATCTTCCATATTGGTGTAAACTTCATCTGCGACATTGCATAGACGTGATGCATGTTGAAAAAAATTTATGTGATAGTGTTGTTGGGACTT
Organism: Vigna angularis; assembly: GCF_016808095.1. Lineage (NCBI taxonomy): Eukaryota > Viridiplantae > Streptophyta > Magnoliopsida > Fabales > Fabaceae > Vigna > Vigna angularis. The sequence continues at coordinate 29,366,348 of NC_068971.1, read as the reverse complement.
TACTAAATGTTAAAGGAAAGACAAAAGATGGAATGAAAGCACGACAAGACTTGGTTGACGTGGGAATCCGTTCTGAGTTACATCCGCAATCCGTAGGAAGACACACCTATCTTCCTCCAACTTGTCACACTCTTTCAAAAAAAGAAAAGCAATTTTTTTGTCAATGTTTACATAATGTGAAGGTTCCATAAGGTTATTCGTCGAATATTAGTACCCTTGTTTCTATGAAAGATTTAAAGTTAGTTGGTTTAAAGTCTCAGGATTGTCATGTCTTAATGCAACAACTTTTACCAGTAGCTATTCGAGCCATATTACCTGCCTCTGTTAGAGGTATTCTGACACGTTTGAGTTTGTTTTTCAATGCCATTTGCAAGAAAGTTGTTGATCCTCGACAGTTAGATGATTTGCAGAATAAGGCCATCAGATTATTGTGCCAATTGGAAATGTATTTCCCACCCTCATTTTTTGATATCATGGTTCATTTGATTGTCCATCTAGTTAGAGAAATTTGAATATGTGGACCGGTTTTCTTGAGGTGGATGTACCCGGTTGAAAGATACATGAAGATCTTAAAGGGATATGTTAAGAATCAATTGAGACCGGAAGCTTCGATTATAGAGTGCTACATTGTAGAGGAAGCCATTGAATTATGCTCAAGTTAAATGCCAAGTTGTGAACCAATAAGACTTCCAAAGAATATAAATGAACAAAGACGTGAAGGAAAGGGGGTTCAAGGAGTCAAGATTGAACTGTTAGTGGGAAAGAAGTTAATCAAGCTCATTTGTACATTTTAAACAACACAGAGGATGTTATTCCTTACATCACAACACATTGATGAAATTAAGTCTGCACATCCACGTATGAGTGAAAAGTGGATGTTTTTAGCTTGGTTTAAGAAAAGGATTTATGTGACTCTGAATGTTTCTGAAAATCTATTGAGACTAGTTCGCGGACTTAACACCGATGTGATCACTTTTGGCGGCTACTACATAAACACTTACTTGTTTTATTCAAAGGAGGAAGACAATAAAAGCAGAGTTCAAAATAGTGGAGTTACCCTACAAGCTGAGGCTGTTCACTTTTCCAGTTCCAAGGATAAGAATCCAATTACAACATCAATGAGTTATTTTGGAATAATACAAGAAATTTGGGAAGTTGATTATGTCACTTTTAAAGTTCCAGGTTTCAAGTGTAAATGGATTAATAGTAATTCTGGTGTGGTGACAGAAGACCTCGGATTCACTTTGGTGGATCTTAACAAAATGAGTTACACGGATGAACCATTTATTATGGCTAGTCAAGCAAGACAAATATTCTATGTCACTGACCGAGTGAATCATAAATGGTCAGTGGTATTGGAAGGCAGAGTCATGCACATAACTGATGATGAAGACTCTCTAGATATACTTGAGACAAGCTCCTTCTCATCAAGAACCATTGAAAATAAGGTTGATGATGTACCCGATGAAATACATGCAACTCGATGTGATCACAATGAAGGCATATGGGAGAAATAGGTGTCTTTATATTATTTTAATTACTTGTACAATTTATTTATTTTGTTTGTAAACACTATAATTTATTAACACTTTGTAAACAGGTATGATGAACTTTGGATCAGGTCTGACGGGAGGAGGTGGTAGATCTGTGACTCGGATGCCTGATGTCACATCCCATCGGGTTAATGAGAAACCAGTGACGGTGGAGTTTGATCCCCGATCATTTGCTCCTATTGGGGCACATGCAGCATCGTTTAGGAGTTACTTGGGCGTGTTGGCAAAAGCACATGTCCCTATTGTCGCTAACTGTTGGGATGATGTCCCAGAGGTTGATAAAAATCTACTATGGTAGGATATTTTGTTGAACATGCTTTAACATTAATTTTGTTTTTAACAGGAAAATTGGGATATTCAAAATGGTGAGAGGATAAGGAAGAAGATTTTATCCCACATTGCAGTCCGATGGAGGGACTCCAAGACGAGAATGACACGTGTATACGTCTTTGGCTCTAAACAGAACGACACTCCTTATGCAAAATATAAAATAATTGAGGAGGAGTGGGCCCAGTTTAAAGCAACTAGACTTTCTGATGACTGGCAGGTATGTCTTTTAATATTTGGCTTAGTCACACAAGATGTTTATTTGTGATTTATGCTTAATAATTTTTTCAAAAGTCGAAAAGGATAGCCGCTCAAGAGAGGCGGAGAGGCTTAATGATACACCACACGTATTGTCACGTGGTGGTTATGCGTTATTAGAGAAAAAGATGAGAAAACGTTGTGCTGAGGAGTTAGGTCTTGAGACAGCTGACGTAGCACCTCCACCAGCTAGACATGAATTATGGAAGGCTGCACGGACCAAGTCCAATGGCCAGATGACATCCCAGACTGCTCAGGAGATGTCCTAGAGAATTGTAAGTGGAAACTTTTAACTAATTACCATACTTCATTATCAAAAAGTTATGTAACAAACTCTTTTATGTGTCTAACTTCAGTATGCAGGATGAGTTGGTTGAGCAACAGACTCAAGGCACATTTGTGGCACAAGGTAGGGAGGACCTCCTAGTAGTAGTCACAGGTCGGCTAGAGCGTCCAGGTCGTGTGCGTGCTGTTGGAGGACCTACTGGATTGAGGGACTACTTTGGCCCTAAACCAAGAAGCACAAAAGCCGTGAGCCAGGAAGTGCATAGTAGCCTCAAGCAACAGGTGCAAGTCGAGATACAGGAGCGCATGAATGAATGCTTAAGAACGCTCGAAGAAAAACTTGCGATGATCTCCCAACAACAGCAATAACAACAGCAACAACAACAGGAACAGGAGGAGGACGTCCCCACAGATGATCCTATCGCACCTCGTGTGAGCACCAAAGGCTCATGCTCTACTACAAATCGTACTCATTACACTATTCAATATGAGTTTTTGGTTGATGAGGATCCTTCGCGCGTAGTGGCCGTGGGACGACAGATTGTAGGAGGCCAGACCATTCATGGTGCTCCTTTATTGCCTACTCACGCGTAGGTAACGATTGATGATGTTAGAGACCCGTAGGCTCTCGTGCCAATGCCTACATCTGAAATCCTATAGCTTGGCCTAAGGCTATGATAATGCCATATTATGGCCAACCAACGATATTATATTGTTATTTTTATTATCTTTAACCTTCAACTTATAATTAAATGATTCATAACTTTTGTAAATATGACTTGTAGGTCTATCATCCTAAGAAACCACCAATGCCTCAACCTGTGAATGAGGCTCATAAGGAAGCAGAAGACGATAATGATCCTCTATCCATATTGACATCGAGATTAAATAAGTTGAGAAAAGGACTGATAGAGCTGCAGTGAGAGTTAAGAACATTTGGCCTCGAGTGCCAAATACCATTGTATATTGCTTTCAATGATGGATTCGAGATCATTGATGGAGAAACAATGTTGAACATTTCATGCATACAACTATGGTGCATGTAACTTTTTTAATTGTTATTTTCCAATTTGTATATTAGTATTATTACTTTTCAATAAATATACTTAACTTTATTGTTATAGGTACACGGACACCGTCGTAGTGGAATCAGGTCGGGCGTTAGTTTATGGATTTCTTGATTTCTTGATCCTCAGACCATTCAACCATCTGGAAAAACATTAGAGTCCAAAAAATCATATATGCAAACATGGATGTCTGAGTCTAATAGAGAGATGTATATCGCGCCATACATTGATGCGTATGTGTTTCCCAATATTGTCAACTTTTATCAAATTTTAATCAATAAACTCACTACTTGTTCGTACACGACAGGGGACATTGGCAACTAATGGTGATCATTCTAAAAAAGCACAAGTTGTATGGTTTTGTTCTCTTCATAGGAAGATGAAATCAGAGTTGAAGTCCTTGTTACAATCGTAAGTATTACATTCATTCATACCAATTCATGATGATATTAATATATTAACTTATGTTTCTAATGTTTCAAATGTTTAAAGTTTGTTTAGAGTTATGGCTAGGACAAGAGGACAATAAATTGAAATTATATATCCTAAGTAGTTCATTGATCTTTAACCATTAATTTTCGTAGTCAAATTTAAACCATTACATTTGACTAAGTTCTTTCACATGTTTAGTGTAACAAGCAGAATGATTCCTGGACATGTGGCTACTACATCATGTAATGGATGAAGGCAATCATCCAAATAGAAATCAGAGGAGATTGGACTGAGGTACAAATTTACATTTGAAAATCTTACAAATATCAATAAATTTTTGACATTAAAATGAATATAATAGTAAAGTTTCCTTGATTTTGCAGCAGTTCAACACTACCTCTGCATTGTCAGATGTAGTAATAAAAACGATAAGAGAGGAATGGGCACAATATTTGAATAAATATTTTAAATAGCTACAGCTTTAGGTTTTTCCTTTGATGATAGTAGCATTTGCTTAGCTTTTAGTTTTACTTGTGCAGTTTTTTGAATGCATGAATTGATAATAGCATCATTTAAACTATGAATAGATGAATACTGTGAATAGATGAATGGAAATCTGGATTCTTTTAAGTTTTAATGATAGCATTAGCGTCTTTTAGTTTTACTATTTAATTGGAATTGATGAATTAATGATAGCATGGTTTAAATTAATTAATTCTGTGAATATATGAATTGGAGAATTGGTTTATGTATTCAAGTTTGGTAAAATGAGCTATAACAAACCAAATTTTTTTCAAAGAAAACTAAACCTGACGTCGAACTATACATTATTCGATGTTCATATTAATTTTAACGTCGCACTATGCACTGTTTGACGTTCGTATAATTCATTGGATGTAACGATCAAAATGTAACGTCAAGCATAAACTACTTCGACGTTAAACTGATGTCAAGCCTTCTCATTTAAATATAAATATTTATTCAAATATAAGGAGTCTTTTCTGTTACTCGACGTGTATATCAACAAAACATGACGTCGATCGGTTAACTTCGATGTCATAGTTACGTCACCTTTACGTAGTTCCCTTCCAATTGACGCCAAATTTTGCTGTAAATATAAATATTTATTCAAATATTACATGTCAAGCACTCTAATAACGATGTGTCTTTAAACAACAAGTTACGTCACCCAGCACAAAACGACGTCAACGTTACGTGATACATCTTTGTACTAGACGTCAACGTTACGTCCCTCCCCTTACATTGACGCCAAATCTTCTGTTAAATATAACTAGGTATTCAGATATTAGACGTCGAAGTCTATAGAGTAGACGTGGATATAGAAGAGTAACGTCGATTGGTTGGTGTTCGACGTTAAAATGACGTCTCCCGATATGACGTCGAACACGAATACGTCGTTAAAAGCCAAAAATATTCGACGTTGTATGCAGTTTTTCCACCAGTGATTACAATATATAGTTTTAATCGATCTTAGAGTATTAAGTGAAGTTTATAAGCGTGTAATCATAAACTGTATTTACTTTTTTTCATCCACAGTAAAACTCTCAAATTGATGCCTTAAGATGGTCATTTTGCTTCTTCTTACCTCTTTGGATCTTCATAAGCTGAAGAATGTTGCTTACTCCTTTTCTTTTTCCAGAATCATTGTGGATTGTGTAATTTTGTTTTGTGTCCGGACGTTGTGTCACACTCTTGATGTATCTAGAATGGTTCGTTGTTCTGCGTCTTGATTTTTTCCAAGAGTGCAAAAGACTAAGTGTGGTTTATTTTGATGAATCATTAATTTATACTATTCACTTAGCTTTTCGCACCCAATTGTATTAGTGAATTGTGCTTAATTCTCCATTATTGTCTCATTTTCAATATTTGGGCTTAATTTCAAGACTAATTCTTATTTTCATTAATTTGAATTGTTTGGGCTTAATTATTTCAATTATAAATTGCAGGACAATCACTGTTTAAAAAGTTGAGAAACAGTTTGAACGTACTGCACTGAGCCGTACTGTTTGATACTGTCAAAACCAAACGGTTAGAGACTGTTTGACCGAGCAGTCTGACAAAAGTTTTGATCGGGCGGTCTGACGAAGTCATGACCGAACGCGTTGAGAAAGCCTTGCTAGAAGCCTCCACCGAACGGTCAGCTACCAGCAGAGCACTGTTGAACAGAATTACCGAGCTCTATTTTACCGAGCGGCAAAACATCATTGCATGAGAACGCCTATGTCGAGCGGCCTGTAGACGTCTCTACCGAACGGTCTACGGAAGCCTGTACCGAGCGACAAATCCTTTTTACATGAGAGTCTTGGCCGAGCACGACTGAACCGACTGGTCGAACACTAATGAACCGAACGGAAAACAACTGTTGTTTGAGAGTGGGTAACCGAACGGTCCTTTGAAGACTGTATCGTACACTACTTCCTGAGCCTGTAGAGCATTTCTGACCGCACGGTGTGAGCCTTTCATGACCGAACGGTCAGATGAGGTGACCAGAGGAACTAAGCAGCAGTGTTGGAAGCACATTCTGCGACTTCAAGAGGATGGACATGTCAATAGTGTACTTTAAATTTGTTTTAGAAGGTCATTGGGTCAAACATTAGGACTTTGGGCCCAATTGTAGGTTATTTTGTAGGCCAAGCCCATTAGAATGGCCTTTTTGTCTTTTGGGTTGTATAAAACCTTAAAAAGCATAATTCACTGAGAAACTCCCAGCCGCCACTTACATTTTCCATTTTCTTGGGAGCGTATTCTTCTTCCTCCCCCTTTGGGGGAGGTTTTAGGTTTTGCTTTCATTTCCATTTTCATGTATTGAATCTTGTTTACATTGCAATTTAAGAGTTGAAATTATTCCTGCATTTACTGTTCACTTTCTTTCTCGTCTCTACTGGTTGCGTTTTTACTGTTCATGCTCGTTTTCAATCGCTATTAACTGCTATTTTAGAAATGTTGGTGTTCTAAAGGGAAAACACAAATGGGTTCCCAAGGAACAGCCTCGTGCCACTAACATGACAGCACCTAAGTATAAATGGATACTAGCATCAAAACCTTTTAACTGTTGTGCAAGAAAGGAGTAGTAGCTGCTGAAGGAGTATTCAACTCAACGATGAACTACCATGATGATATAAAAAAATTCTTGAGTCACTGATTGTGGTAACTGTAACAAAACTCTTTCATGCATCATGAGTATTTCTATGATTGATTGTAAAATGCATGTTTGTTGTGAACTTATATGTGTTTGGATGAATTGTGTGAAATTTTGATTATGCGACTTTTAATCGATTGCATTCTATCACTTTGTTTCTGTTCTGTCTTCTCTCCATTTAAAGGACTCAAGCGTCCTAGGTTTTGTATCTCTGGCTAGAGAACACACAAAAGTACACTTTTTCACTCTCTGAAGGCGGATTTGGATGCGGGAGCTTCCATCCTCTACTTTTAGGGTTTTGCTGTCTCATGCTTTTCCATTATTCATCTAGTTTCACCATGTCTATGGTGAACTAAACTCTATTTGTTGTTGGGGGATCATGTAACCTTGTGAACTCTCATGTATTTGAATTGGTTTTTAATAACACATGCTTTTTCATTAATTGTTAGAGTAATTCATCTGTGCTTATTACATGCTGTGTTTAACTCATTCATATCATGATTGTATGAATTGCATGAGTGCTGGGAGGTTCCTTACAATTCAGATTCTTTTTAAATTCTCCCGAGAGTAATATTGCTCAGGAATGAGGGTATGAGTCTTGGTCGTCTTAAAGATTTTGTTCTTCATATTTAATTACTAGGAATGCTAGGAATTGCATGAACTGGTGATTAAGGATATGCTTCTTCGCCGAGGGATCGGGTTTAAGTGATTTAGTGAGTAAGGTTAACATTAATGCATAAAGAAGAATTCTTACATACATGAGAGGGAACTTGGTGAAATCTAACCCCAAGAACATACTCATCTCATATTAAACAATATTTGTTCATCATTGTGCTACTCTGTTATTGATCAAACTGCATTCATATTTAATTTTCTGTCTTTGCATCTGAAACCAATGATCTCGTTTTCATTAAGTCTTAATTAATCGAGTTATCACACGATTGTTTAGTGCCGAGAGTCCTCTGGGATACGATACTTGGTCTTACCATTTCGTATTACTTGTGCGATTTGGTACACTTGCCAATCCATCAACAAGTTTTTGGTGCCGTTGTCGGGGACTCACGGTTTAAACTATTTTATTTGTGTGATTCTTGATTAACTTTGACTTTATTTTTATTTTTTTTTTAATTTTTGTCTTATTTTTAATTTGTGTTTAGTGTCGTTTATTTTTGTTTTTGTGCTAATAGTGTTTTCTAGGGTTTTGTGTCTAGTTTATGTAGGATATAGTCAGGACTAGGAGCAATAAAAGTTCTGAACCTCTTCTTGAAGGACTTGAGACTAATAGAAGGCCGAGAAGAAGCATATTATCTAGAGAACCTTCTCTAGAGAGAATTTCACCAGCCTTACAATCTGATCAAGAAAGCATGGAAAACAATGGTGGTAGGCGTACTTTGGCAGATAATGCAACAGTTGTTGGCCCTCACCATTTTAACAGCATTGCAAGGCCGAGGGTTAATGTCGCAAGTATGGAGATGAAGCCTGTGTTGATCCATCTAGTGAAGAGCAACAAATTCAATGGACTGTCACATGAAAGTCCATATGAGCATCTGACCACTTTTAATGAGATCTGCAATAATGTGAAGCTTAATGGAGTTCCAGATGATGCTATTAGACTAAGCTTGTTTCCTTTCTCACTAGGAGGCAATGTTAAACTGTGGTTGAACTCTTTTCCTGAAAATAGCTTGACTGAGTGGGAAGATGTGGTTGCAAAATTCTTGAACAAATACTTCCCACAGTCAAATATCAACAAAGGGAAGCAGGAATTTCTTCTTTCAAGCAAGGCATGGAGGAGACCTTGGGGCAAGCATGGGATAGATACAAGAGCTTGCTGAGAAAGACACCTACTAATGGTTTTGATGAAGCAACGGTAGTCATTCTTTTCCTTGGAGGTCTTGGTTCACAAACCAAATTGATGTTGGATGCCTCAGCTGGAGGTAATATCAAATGCAAGACTCTAGAGGAAGCCTATGAATTGATTGACAACATGGCTACCAATGATAATGAGATGCACAATGAAAGAGGAGCTTCATCACAATCTAAGGGAGTTCTACAGTTATAGTCTTATGATGCCCTGCTTGCTCAAAACAAGATTATTACTCAACAATTAAAGTTTTTGACAAAGAAGCTTTCTCAGCCACCAAAGGAGTGCCAGAATGTCTTATAGGTTCAACAACAACTTTGTGAACTATGTGGTGGTGACCATATTAATGGTCAATGTGCAGTTCTTGAGAATCTCAATGAAGAAGTTAAATACATGGGCAACCAGTTTCGTCCTAACAATTACAATCAAGGGTGGAAATCTCATCCAAGCATGGGAAAAAGTCAGTTTGGGCAAACTGGTGGACAATACAATAGACCACCACAGCAGCAACAACAGTGGCAACAACAACCCTCTCTAGTTGACAGAACTACAAAGCTTGAGGAGACTCTCCAACAGTTTATGCAGACAACACTCTCCAATCAAAAAAGCCCTGAAGTTGCTATAAGGAATCTGGAGATGCAGGTTGGTCAAATAGCAAAGAAGTTGGAAGAGATACCTATCAAAAGTTTTGGGGCTAATACTGAAGTTAACCCCAAGGAAGAATGCAAGGTTATTGTGAGCATGAAAGATGAGAGGAAGAAAGAGAAAGAAGTAGAGAGAAAAGAAAAAGTTGAGTTAAAAGAGAGAGAAGAAAAAGAAGAGAGAAAAATTGAGGTTGAGAGAAAAGAAAAAAGAAAATTCTGTGAGAGAAGAAAGAAAAGAAAAATAATAGAGTGGGAGAAACAAAGAAAAAAATGAGAAAAATCTTCATCACCCTGAAGAGTGTTCTAAAAAAGAAAAAGAGATGCAATTTGGGTGATGTGAAGAAATTTTCAGAAAATTGGGGATTAGAATTCCTGTGATTGAAGCACTGCAACAAATTCCTGAATATGCTAAGTTTTTGAAGAAACTCCTCAAAAACAAAGAAATATCTAGAGGAGGATAGAATTGAGGTATAGGGAGAGTGTAGTGTGATCTTGCAAAAGGTAGTTCCTCCATAGGGTAAAGATCTAAGAAGTTTCACCATTTCTTGCACTATCAGGAGCCATAAAATAGGGAAAGCCCTAATTGATTTAGGGTCCAATATCAATTTGATGCCCTTATCTGTTCTTGAAAAGATTGGTGGTCTTGAAGTCCAACCTGCAAAGATGACTCTGTTTATGGAAGATGGATCCACCAAAAAGCCCTATGGTGTGGTGGAAGATGTGATGGTTCAAACTGACAACCTCAGATTCCTGGTGGACTTTGTAGTAATGGAGATGGAGGAAGATTTGGAGATCCCTATTATTCTTGGAAGGCCATTCATGAAGATGGCCAAGGTGATCATTAATGTGTATGATGGAACTATAACACTCAAAGACCAAGAAGATGAGGTGATTTTCAATGTCTTTAATGTTAAGCAGCAAATCCAGGTGAAGAAGACTAGTCTCAAAGCTGCATGTGGAGATGCACCAGAGGTTAGGAGTAAAGCTGCAAAGCCAGGTAAGAAAGGTAAAAAGTGTTTTTTGTCACAGGTAAAGGAAGAAGAAAAAGACAGCAAAGGAGAAAGTGTTCATCAAGACTTCCTGGAGAATCATGAAGAACTTAGACCAGGATTTCCAGTGAGATTCTTCAAAAAGTTGTGGATTGTGAAAGAACTCAGGACTGATGCATTGATAGAGATTGAATCTCCAATTTCCAAAACAATCAAAAAGGTGAACAGGAAGCTACTGAAGAGCAGTTGGTGTGGAGAAAGAAAAGATGACACCAAGATAAAAGATGTGACATGAGCTTATTGGGTCAAGCTAGTGACGTTAAAGAAGCCCTTGCTGGGAGGCAACCCAGTGTTTACAAACTTTTATTTTGTTTATTTTTGTTGTTTGGATTTTTGTCATTTGAATTATGTTTCTGTTTATTTTGTGTTTGTTTGATTCTAGTGTGTTTAGTCTGTAATAACTAAATGTTTGAGGGGTGGAGAGAGATTAATTGTTTGGTTTGAGTGTTGTTTTGTGAGCTAGGGAAAAGAAACTGCAAAATTCAAAGTTGAATCTGAGAATCCAAGACCAGGAATACCCAAAACAAGCCAAAAATCTAAGGGTGAATAGTGTCGCTCGCCGCTTGAGCGCCCCTTTAGGGGCGCCCGAGCGGCGCGACTGCAAAGTGGGTTTTAAGTGAGGGCTCAAGCCGGATTTCATCCCACTTCTTCTTTTCACTCCCTAGGGTTTCGCCCAAGCTCTCTCTCTCAGATTTCCTCCACTCTAGCCTCCCTAAACACTTCACCTAAGTTCTGTAATCACTTTCCCCCTCATCCCTCCACAAAAAAACCCTCTTTCTCTCTATTTTTGCACAATTCAATCAATCATTCAAGTTTGGGGTTTTGGTGTGTGTGGCTGCTAAGAGTGTAGATTTCTACAAATTGTTTGAGCTTTGTCCATTAATTCCTTACCTCCAACCAAGTAATTCATGCATTCTAGTGTTCTAAAAAGTTTGATTTTTGAACAATGTTGATGAAAAAGTTTGATTTTTGATGATTGGCACTGTCTATGCATGATTTACCACTGTTTGGACTGATTAAATTGTTCTAATTGTGGTTTGAACTGAGTTGAAACTGATTTAGAAAGTGAAAATACAGCAAGGCCACGCTTGGCTGCACCGTACGCCGCTCAAGCGCCCCTTCAGGGGCACCCGAGCGATAAGCAGCAGTGACTGTTCTTCTTGTCTGTTCTGTTTTTGGCTGTTCGGTTCTATGCAGGTAGTGCTGAGGGATCAATGTTTAGCCCTCAACTTGAATGACAAGAGTTTGTTGATTTTTTTTTTACTAATGCTTGATGATTTTTGTGCTTGTTTTGTGCATCTTTATATGCAAGAATGGCCTCCTCTTCAGATAAAAGGATCATACCCTTGGTACCAAAGACAAGGGAACCAAGAGGAAGGAGAACGAGCAGTTCTACTCAAACAAGTTTAGAACTCTTGCTCATGAGAGATACTTCCCAACTGTGGAAGGAAGGAGACTGCTGATGGATAAAGGTGGCCAACATACCATCCTTGGCTCCTCAATTTGAAAGGGAGCTAAACAATAGAGAATGGGGCCACCTAGAAATCTACCCATCTCCCGCCAATGTTGACATCACCAAAGAGTTCTACAAATATGCAAAAGCATTGGGGAGAGAGGATGAGATGTACTTTAGCTACGTAAGGGGTAAGAGGGTTGCCTTTGATGCTGACACTATTAACTGCTTTCTTGGTATAGATTGGGAGGAGAAGCAATGTCAGTTTGCCACGTCCATGCTGGAAGGAGTTGACTATGAGGACGTGGAGCAGAATTTATTTGTGCCTAGAGGGCACTTTCAGAGGAACAGGTCTGGGGCACCTATCCACATCATTAGACCCCATCTGACACCTCTGGCAAAGTATTGGATGGCATTCTCTCATGCCCACATTTAGCCATGCTCCCATGTTTCGAACACTGTCCAGAGGTCCATCTTCCTCTACTGTGTTCTTAGGGTCCTCAACATTAATATTGGGCAAGTTGTAGCTGATGAGATCCAAAGTTGTGCCCGTGGTGCAACCAGCAAGGCACCCCTGGGACATCCCTCCTTGATCACCCATCTTTGTGAGGCTGCTGGTATTGATGATTCTAGGCCACCACTAGAGCCTCCAAGAAAGGAGTTGGACGCAGCTTACTTCACACACTATTATGCAGTGGATGAGGCCGCTCCTTTCTAGATGCGTGACATGTACTTTTCTTTACTGGATTCTAGATTGTTGCCTTATACAGGGGCGACCAAGAGCTGCTGAGGACACTGTGATGAGAGGGTCGCACCTCCCACAAAAGTTGTGCATAAAAGAATGCAGTATAGACTAGGCAGTGACTCTTAGGTCGTCTCTCAAGGACCAATTTGGGTTCTAGTCTCAGATCAAACACGTAGTGGGGGGTTTGAAGTGTTTTTGTGATTAGAAATTGAACTAAACTAAAACTGGAAATTAAATACAACCAAACATAATTGAAAACACTGAAATAAATGACAAAGCGTGAAGACCGAACGGTCCTACAGATGACCGAATGGTTCTACATTGAGACCGAACGGTTTCTACAACAAGTGAGAAACTTGGAAATGCAAGAAGATAAAGAAGCCAAACAAAACAGACAACATGAAAACAGTAAATTGAATGGCCCTAAAGCAAGATGTGTGAACTAATTAAAATACAACAATAATAATAAAAAAAAGTTTGGCTAATAACGAAATACACATTGCAACTTGGAATAAAATTTCAAGAAAAATTCATAAAGTGCTTGAACCAATTAAAATCACGGCTAAAAAAAATACGTTAAATACTCTTAAACTTCAACTTGAGCTAAGAAATAAAATATTGAATTTCACATTGAAAACCGTGAATGTTGAATCCATAAGTAAGCTGCTTCCGTGTGCATATGTTTGCCTCCTTCTCCAGATAAAAGTCAAAACCGAGAGCTTTTTCCAGCTGGAAGAAAACCCATAAAACACCGTGCCTCTTCTTCTAAATAAACAAAAATGAGTTGTTCATTCATGCTAAAAAAAATGTTCAAAGCCAAAAACCCAGAACCAAAACCGAGAGTGTCTCCGTCCCGTCTTTCATTCCATGAGAAAAAAAACGTTCCAAAGCCAAGAGCTTTCAAAAACCAAAAACACGAACTAAAAAAAATTGGCGAGTGGCGGCTGCCACTCTTCCTTCAGCTCTCCAATTAAGGGTGAATGACCCACACCACTTTCCAACGTGGCGACTCTCCCTCATACTCCTGGGATCCCGTGTGCGTGGACGCTGCTTCCGCATGTGGACCGCGCTTTCCTTCACTTCTTCAAGCTGGAAAATGAATGAATGTGGCAGCTTCTCTGGACACCCCCTTTGCTTTGCTGGATGCACTTCCAAATGGGACCGTGATGTGCTGCTGCGTGTGATTGCTTCAGGCCTTGGTGGACTCTTCCGTGTGCTCACCAAATTGCTGAACGTCACCTCTGCTGGACCTACAACCAAGCTGCTGGGAAAATGAAGATGTGGGCCGCCTGTGCTTCCTTGCTTCAGCTGGACGTGGACGTGGAAGCTGGATAGCTGGCCTGCTGGACTTTGCTTCCAAGCTGCTACGTGGCTCCTCCAAATTGCTGTGCACACCTCTGCTCAAATTGCTTTTTGGGGGTGGCTGCATGCTGGACCATCTTTGGACGTTCGTGTTGCTTGTTGCTCCAGCCGTGAGCTCTCCCAAGCTAAATAAAACCCAAGGACACCCCTACTGCTACCATTTGATGGACGTGCACTTCCAAATGTGGGCCGTGTGCTGAACGCTTCTTCCTTCAAGGACGTGGCTGCAGTGTGCTTTCAATGATGAAACCCTTTTATTTTCCAAGGCCATCACCTTTAATTTGCTGGACGTCACCCCATTTTCAATTGAAGCACCCCTTTCTCAAAGGCCCAAAGAGTAAAATCATCCTAGTGTCCTCTTTCTTGTGCACACTTCTTTTATGAAGAGTCTTGAATTAAGTGACAACCTTCCAAATGATTGTCCAAAATTTCCCTGCAATTACTAATGCAAATAATTAACTCAAATAATTCAAATTAATTAAAATTAGAATTTTTGGTCAAATTAAGCACAATTAGCAAAAACGGAAAAATACCAGACATTTAAGCACAATTCTTCGATTAATTCTAGCACAATAAACTAAGCAAAGTGAAGAAAATATTGACTCATCACACTAACGTCCGCATTCCTTGAGAGACAATTCATATCTCAGGATGACTTTGCAGCCTGAGTGGCATGGCCCCCTAACCCAACACGTGAGGGTGGTAGAGCTTAAGTTGCTGAAGCTTCAGCCCTGGATGAGAATGTTGCGGATGAGGATGATGATGCTGAGGAGGATGAGGACTCTGATGATGAGTGATGAGTTGTACTGGTGATGAAAAAATTTTCAATCCTCGAAAACGAAATCAAAAACTTGTTAACCCTCGGCAAGTATAACCGAATCGTATCAAGTAATAAACCTGGTAAGACCAAGTATCGTTCTTCCAAAGGACTCACGACCTAGATAGTTATGTGATTTATTGATTAATTAAGACTTGTGAACAAATTGTTGTAAGTTTCAAATGCAAAAGACTGAAAAGTAAATATGTATGCATGTGATGATCAATGGGCAAGAAGAAACAAAACATGTGAATTGAAATATATGGATGCATATGTTGTTGGGGTTTATCAATTTTATCCTATCCACTCTCTTGTATTTAGGAATTCATCATTTTTTTCATTAATGTTAATACCACTTTCTAAATTACTTTAAACCCGATGTCTCGACGAAGAAAGCCTATCCTTAATTATGAGTTCATACAATTCCTAGCGTCCCTAATAATTAATTCTGAAGCACAGAAGCTTAAAGGCAACCAACTATCATACTCCTATGTCTAGGTTGGTAATATACTTTTGGGAGAGATTCCCCAGATCTAGATTTCCCCGTATGTGTCCATTTCGACAAAACCAATAATCATGACATCGAATGAGTTAAACAATGCATGCTTTGAGAAAAGAGGAAAAACCCTAACTATTAATGAAAGAAAGCATGTATCATAAAAATGATCTTGAAGAACAAATTCCATACAAGAGAGTTTCTAAGGATTTACATTGATTCCCCAACAACAAAATAAGTTTAGTTCTCCATTGTCATGGACGAACTAGATGAACAATGGAAAGAAAAAATGGAAGAGATAGAAAAACCCGAGAAAGAGAAGAGGAGAGTCGTCACCATCTCTAATTCTACCCCCAAGGGGTGAAAAGTGTGTTTCTGCTTTGTCCCAGCCAAAGATACAAACCCTAGAACGACCTAAAGCTTATATATTATTCTGAAAAATACAGAAAAGCAGGCCCAAGCCCAGAAAAGGGTCGCTTTGTGGTAGTAGCGTGTGATCATTTCTTCCCCTCAGCGGCATTTCTCCCCTCAGCGGTGCCAACGGGTCTTTGAGAGTGCTGCTCAACGGTAATTTGCGCTGAGCGGTACTTGCGGTTTCTCTTCTTTTCCACTTTTTGTGTCCTTTTCTGATTCCATCTCTATCCCTTTTCACTTCTTTCATCAATTTCATCTCAAAACCTGCAAAAACAAGGAAATCAAGCATAAAACCTGTCCAACTCTCTTATTTTCAACAATTCAACAAAATCATGAGTTCAAGCTAATTTCTAAGTCATAAAGGTTGTAATTGGAGTCAATTTTAAGTATAAAAATAACATTTTTTCAACTGTTATCAACTGGCATCTACTGATGGATGCCACCTTTGTTATAGACCAGGATTTTTGTTATTTTTCTGTTTTTATTGCTTTAATTGTTAAACTTTATTTTGTTTATGTTTTCATTGTTTTCTTTCTAATAATTTGTTTTGTTATTTGTTAGCCCTCGACAAGTGTAACCGAATCGTATCAAGTAATAATAAAATGGTAAGACCAAGTATGGTTTCCCAAAGGACTCACGGCCTAAACAGTTATGTGATTTGATGATTAAATTAGACTTGTGATTGAATTCTTGTAGGCTTAAATGCAAATACTGAAAATTAAATATGAATTCATGTGTTGGTCAATTGGATCGAAAGAAGCAAAGGTGATTGATGTAAATTATGGAATGATGATTTTGTTGGGGTTTTCAATTCATCCTATCCACTCTCATGTATTCAAGAATTCATCTTTCTTCATTAATGTTAATACCACTTTCTAATTTACCTTAAAGTCGATGTCTCGGTGAAGAAAGCCTACTCCTAAACACTAGTTTACAATGTCTTATCTCCCTAGCAATTATTCATGCATTACATTCGCAGAAAAGCTTAAAGGCAACCAATCCTCCTATCCCTATGTCTAGGCAATATTACCCTTGGGAGAATTTCTTCAATTCTAGATTTACTCATATGTGTTGATAACAGTTGAAAAACTGTTATTTTCATGCTTAAAATTGATACTAAAAGCAACCTTTCACACTTAGAAACTAGCTTGAAATCATGCTTTTGGTCATATTTTTAGAAATAAGAGAGCTAGACAGGTTTATGCTTGATTTCAGTGTTTTATGCAGGTTTTAAGGTGAATTTGGTGAAAGAAGTGAAGAAGGATACAGATGGAATCAGAAAAGACATCAAAAAAGTGCAAAAGGAGAAGTCGCAACTACCGCTCAACGGCAGTTTACTGCTGAGCGGCACTCAGAAACTCACGTTGGATCCGTTGAGGGGTGAAAAGGCCGCTGAGGGGAGGAAAACAACTCACGCACTTACCGCTGAGCGGTACTTTACCGCTGAGCAGCACTATTTTGGGCTTGGGCCTAATTTTCTGTAATTTTACGAATAGTATATAAGCTTTAGGTATTCCTAGGGTTTGTATCTTTGGCTGGGACGAAGCAAACACTCTCTTTTCCACCCCTTGAAGGAAGATCTTGGATGCTTAGGCTACCTCTTCATCTTTCTAGGGTTTTATCTTTCATTCTTTCATTATTGTTCATCTAGTTTCACCATGAATATGGTGAACTAAACCTTGTATTGTTGTTGGGGAATCAATGTAGTCTTGTGAAACTCTCATATATGGAATTTGTTTTAACATTTTACTTTAAGACTTATGCTTTCTTTCATCATTAGTTAGGGTTTTTCCTCTTTACTTAATGCTTGCTTTGTTTAACTCATTCATTGCCATGATTATTGATTTTGTCGATATGGGAACGTAAGGGGAAATCTAGATCCGAGGAATTGCTCCCAATAGCGTATTGGTTGCCTTTTAAGCTTCTGCACTTAAGAATTAATTACTAGGAATGCTAGGAATTGTATGAACTCGTAATTAAGGATAGGCCTTCTTGAAACATGATTTAGAGAGTGGAATTAGGAATCGATGAAAAGAATGATGAATTCCTAAAGTATATGAGAGTGAATAAGATGAAATTGATAACCCCAACAACATACTCATCCATATAATTCATTACGTGTTTGTTTTGCTCTTTTTGCCATTGATCAAATTCATGCATACATGTTTAATTATTGTCTTTTGCATTTAAACCCTACAATCAATCGTTCACAAGTCTTAAATAATCAACAAATCAGATAACTAACTAGGCCGTGAGTCCTTTGGGAAAACGATACTTGGTCTTACCTAGTTTTATTACTTGATACGATTCGGTCACACTTGCCGAGGGTTCAACAAGTTTGTGACACCGTTTTTCGGTGTTCATAAATTTGTCATCAAGTTTTTGGCACCGTTGCCGGGGACTCGTGGTTTAACTAGTTTATTTGTTTGATTATTGATTATCTTTGACTTGAATTTTGAAATTTGAATTTCTGTTTTTATTTTTCGGTTTTTATTTTATTTTATTTTATTTTATTTTATTTTATTTTTCTGTTTTTATTTTATTTTATTTTATTTTATTTTCTGTTTTTATTTTTTTGTTTTTATTTCCTATCTTCTTATCTTTTCAATTATATCCTTTGATTTTTATCTATCTTCTCCATCTTTTTGTGCTAACAAATATTTTCTAGAGTTTTGTGTCTAATGTTTGTAGGATGCAATTCAGACAAGAATTTAACTATATGGGCACTCAATTTTACTGAGGTAATTTCAACCACTGGTGGGAACTTCACTCAAGCGTGGATCAAAGTCAATTTTGGCAAGCTGTCGAACAACTTAAGAATCTATCTCCACAACAATGGCAGCAACGACCCTCTCTATTGGGAAGAAGGATAACGTTGGAGGAGGCAGTTCAACAGTACATACAGATACCTAATTGTCATCACAAAAGCACTCAAGTTGTCGAAGAGTTTGATAGGCCATCACCACAACAATGGCCGCCACCACAACAATGGCAGCAACAACTCTCTCTATCAGAAAGTTTGGATGACACCCTTCAACGATTTTTGAAAAATTCCGACTCTATTCAGAAAAGCATTGAAGCATCATGTAAAAGGATGGAGATGCACCTTCCTTACATTAGTTAGAGATTGAACGTTAAGGTTAATACTGAAGTTAACCCTAAGGAGGAAGGTCAAGTCATTGTCACTGAAAGTGACAAGATTTTTGATGAGAAAAAAATAGGGGGAGATGAGGAAAAGATAGAGAGAAAAGAAAAAGAAGAGTTGAGTGAGAAAGATAAAGATGAAGAAAAAGAAAAGGAAGTGGTTGAGAGAGAAGAGAGAAAGAAAATTTGTGTGAAAATAAAGAAGTTGAAAAGAAAGAGAAAAGGGAAGAAAAAAATAAGAGAAAAGAAAAAGAGAAAATTTAGGGAGAGGAAAAGGAAGAAAAAGAAGATGAGAGGAAAGAAGAAGAAATCATATGAAAAACCCCATCCTCATCTAAAGAAGAATCATAGGAAGGAAAAGAAATTTAAGTGCTTTATGGAAATCTTCAAGAAATTGGAGATTAAAGTTCCTTTGATTGAGACACCGCAACAGGTTCCTGGTTTTATCAAATTCCTAAAGAAGTTCAATAGAAAGAAGAAAAAGAAGAAAGAACATGAGCTTTATTGGGTCAAGCTAGTGACGTTAAAAGAGCGCTTGCTGGGAGGCAACCCAATGATTTAAGAACTTTTAATTTTTGTTTTGGTGATGTAATTTTGAACTTTTGGGTATTTTTGTTTTTGTTATAAGTTTGTTACAGGGTTTACATCTACTGATGGATGTTAGGCGGAACAGTATCTACTGAAGGATACTATGTTTGTATACACCTACTGATGGGTGTTGGAGGATTTTGGGTCAGGCTCGTGACGTTAAACAAGCGCTACCTGGGAGGCAACCCAGTCGATTGCTTTTATCTGTATTGTTTGTTTTGATTCTGCTTTAGTTGCATGATAGGGTTGTGCATGAGTGATCTGAGAATTTTATTGCAGGGAGCTAGTAAGGGGTATGTTTAGGACGCATCTAGGTCAAGCTAGGGAGAAGAAGAACACTTCCCGAAAGTACCGCTGAACGGCAACCTACCGCTGAGCGGTAGTGTCGCAGACTGGGCTTAGGCTGCCCCTTAGCGGAACCTGAGCCCATTAGGGTATTTTTATACCCTAAGATGCGCCTTGGCCTCTCCTTTTAGATTTTTCTCTGCACACACACTCCTACATACTTTTCCAAGGTTCTCTACTATTTTTCCTTCATCCCTCTTGAGAAAATCTCCCTTTCACTCACTTTCTCACTAGTTTCAAATCTAAGTTTGGGGTTGAAAGAGAGCATCATAGCTTGAAAGCATTCTCAGTTCATCTAGCATCTCCACCCAAGTAAGTCAAGCATTTTTCATTTTAGGGTTCTTGAGTTTGAATTGGATTGGTAAAGCATGAAACTTTAGGGGTTTTGATTTCTATGCATGATTTGATGATTTAATTGATGTTTGAACCGATTGAACTAAATGATTTTGATCTGGAAAACTCAAAATTGCATGTGGGTGGAGTTAGGACAGGTTAAAAACGAATTTTTCAAAAATATGCAGAGTCACCGCTTAGGGGTA
This sequence comes from Vigna angularis, assembly GCF_016808095.1. NCBI lineage: Eukaryota > Viridiplantae > Streptophyta > Magnoliopsida > Fabales > Fabaceae > Vigna > Vigna angularis. The sequence goes on along the minus strand of NC_068971.1, from coordinate 29,345,809 downwards.
AATTGCCGCTGAGCGGCACTCTGACAGACATGTGGTTTTTGCTGAGTTGCGTTATGGATAGTTGCACTGGTGCGCTGAGGGGTGATTTTGACCCTCAGCGGTGGTTTAGCTTCGAAATAAGGTGTTGTCTGTGTTTTAATAATGATTAACAACATGTTTGTGGTTTTGTATCTGTGTTTGATGTAGGAGTGGCATCCTCTCAAGCAAAAGAATGAAGACCATGGCATCCAAAAGAAAAGAAAAGGAACCAGAACAACCCCATTCTAGTAGGTTCCTATCTCGAAAACATGAGAAGCACTTTAAGGTGGTCCAAGATAGGAGACTACTTATGGAGAGAAAGGTTGGAATGATACCTAACTTTGCTCCTCAAATTGGAGAGCAATTGTTAGGGAATGATTGGGGGAAGCTAGCCACATACCCTACACCTGCCAATATAGCTGTGGTGAAAGAATTCTACACTAATGCAAGAAATATTGGTGATTATACAGCTGAGAATTACCTAGGCTATGTCAGAGGCCATGCTATTAGGTATGATCCTGATTCCATCAACAACTTCTTGGACACTGTGTAGGCTGGTGAGTAGTGCCAGTTTGCTCTATGTATGGAAGAAGGCACTGATTTTGATGACGTGGAGAGAGTTTTATGTGTACCTAGAGGACATTTTCAGAGGAATAGAACTGGCTCTGTGGTAAACATTAGAAGGACTGATTTGACTCCTCTTGTAAAGTATTGGATGGCATTTTCTCATGCCAACATTCAGTCACGTTCTCATGTGTCAGACATCACTCTTAGTAGGGCACTCCTCCTTTATTGTGCAATCAGGAACTTGAATGTCAATATTGGACAGGTAATAGCTGATGAGATAAGGATGTGTGCCAACACAACAAAAAACAAAGCACCCTTAGGACATCCTTCTTTGATTACACACCTCTACAAGATAGCTGGGGTGGATACTTCTGCTCCACCATTTGAAAGGCCAAGGAAAGCAATTGATGAGGCCTATTACAGACAATACTGTGGAGGTGAGGAGGCGGCTCCACCAGTTCCACCACGCCGTACTCGCAGAGAAAGAGGGCAAGCACAGAGTCAGGCGTCTGCTGAGACACATGAAGCAGAACCTTTCCAGATGATGGACATGTACATATCTCTTATAGGTGCACAGTTACAGTCTATCCACAAAGGGCAGGTGGCCACTGCTGAGATGATTGTTGGAATGTATGATACACCTCCAGTACACAGGTGGACTATGGAGGAGTTTCATAATGTGGTAGCCTGGCCAGAAGAGCAGGTACAAGGAGACAGAGCTGAAGCAGCTGAAGCTTCAGCTATGGAGATGGAAGAAGATGATGTTGATGATGAGGAGGATGATGCATTTGAGGATGCTGAAGATGGGGGAGAAGAGAAGGATACAGATGACAACTCAGATTGATGAGGAGTTGAGATAGCATTTACTAATGAATGCTATCATAACTAAAGCAGGACTTATGTTTTTGTTTGATTTTCTGAACTTATTTATTTGTGTTTTTAGAATAGGGTTTGAGGTACTCAATTGGAAACTTTATCTGTTATGATGGTTTGCTTATGATTGTTGTTTGATAAGCAATGCCTGATGATGATTTGATATTGATTGATGTTGAGATGTACACATTACATGCTTATACAGGTGGTTCACAAGCTTTGTGAACAAATGCAAGTTATTGTGATTGTGATTGTGATATTAAGAAGGATGTGTATGTCAAATAGGAATGAGCTTAGATGTGAGGTTTTGAGCTCCAGAATTTTTGTGATTGAGTGTTATTACTTTGAAAGCATGAATGACTTTGCCCAGGTTTGCTATGATTGAATTACTTGCTTGTTTGCATTATATGATCAAGGTCGTTTGTTGGTAGCCCTTATATTAGCCAAGTTGCATGAAATAAGCCACAAAAGAGAACATTATGTGTTCTATCATTTGAACCCTTAGCCTTGAACATAAATTTAAAACCCTTGTTGAAAGCTTTACCTTGAGTTAAGTAGAAAATATTTTGTGGTATTGACAAATGTTCAAGTTTGGGGTTGTTGGAAAATAGAAAGGGAAATTGAAAGCATTGAGCAAAGAGCTAAGAATTAAGTATGTGAAAAGAGAAAGAAAAGAAAAGAAAAAGCAAAGCTCAATGCAAAGGAAAGTTGGGAAAAGTAAGAATGATTGTGTAACTCAAGGGTTTTGTGATCTAGAAAAACCAATTTTCTTGTTAGCCCAGCCACATTATAAGCCATTGAAAGTCCTTGTGATGATGCATGTGTGTGAATTTATTTGATTGTGGTTAAATGAAAGGCAAAGTCAATTCATGTGACACTATGATAGTAGAGTGAATGAGTGATTACCTCTTATACACTTGTGTTTGAGTGAAACACTTTACCTAGTGAGGAAAGATTCCATGAGCACATGAACATCTTTGCTTAGTTGATTGATCATTCATGAAAAATAGCATTTGTTGGATATTAAGTGATTTTGGGAACACCCATAGCATGTGCATGTCTTGATTGAAATCTTTGTCATGAGTTTAATTGAAGTTTTTACTTATCTTGAAAAGAGGATTTTTGAATGAGTGAACCATTGTTCAGATTGGTAGAAGATTGAGTTACATTTTGTTTGCTTGAGGACAAGCAAAGTTCTAAGTTTGGGGTTGTGATAACAGTTGAAAAACTGTTATTTTCATGCTTAAAATTGATACTAAAAGCAACCTTTAACACTTAGAAACTAGCTTGAAATCATGCTTTTGGTCATATTTTTAGAAATAAGAGAGCTGGACAGGTTTATGCTTGATTTCAGTGTTTTATGCAGGTTTTAAGGTGAATTTGGTGAAAGAAGTGAAGAAGGATTGAGATGGAATCAGAAAAGACATCAAAAAAGTGCAAAAGGAGAAGTCGCAACTCCCGCTCAGCTGCAGTTTACCGCTGAGCGGCACTCAGAAACTCACATTGGATCCGCTAAGGGGTGAAAAGGCCGCGGGAGGAAAACAACTCACGCACTTACCGCTGAGCGGTAGTTTACCACTGAGCGGCACTATTTTGGGCTTGGGCCTAATTTTCTGTAATTTTACGAATAATATATAAGCTTTAGGTATTCCTAGGGTTTGTATCTTTGGCTGGGACGAAGCAAACACTCTCTTTTCCACCCCTTGAAGGAAGATCTTGGATGCTTAGGATACCTCTTCACCTTTCTAGGGTTTTATCTTTCATTCTTTCATTATTGTTCATCTAGTTTCACCATGAATATGGTGAACTAAACCTTGTATTGTTGTTGGGGAATCAATGTAGTCTTGTGAAACTCTCATATATGGAATTTGTTTTACCATTTAAGTTTAAGACTTATGCTTTCTTTCATCATTAGTTAGGGTTTTTCCTTTTTGCTTAATGCTTGCTTTGTTTAACTCATTCATTGCCATGATTATTGATTTTGTCGATATGGGAACGTAAGGGGAAATCTAGATCCGAGGAATTGTTCCTAATAGCGTATTGGTTGCCTTTTAAGCTTCTGCACTTAAGAATTAATTACTAGGAATGCTAGGAATTGTATAAACTTGTAATTAAGGATAAGCCTTCTTGAAACGTGATTTAGAGAGTGGAATTAGCAATCGATGAAAAGAATGATGAATTCCTAAAGTATATGAGAGTGAATAAGATGAAATTGATAACCCCAAAAACATACTCATCCATATAATTCATTACGTGTTTGTTTTGCTCTTTTTGCCATTAATCAAATTCATGCATACATGTTTAATTATTGTCTTTTGCATTTAAACCCTACAATCAATCGTTCACAAGTCTTAAATAATCAACAAATCAGATAACTAACTAGGCCGTGAGTCCTTTGGGAAAACGATACTTGGTCTTACCTAGTTTTATTACTTGATACGATTCGGTGACACTTGCCGAGGGTTAAACAAGTTTGTGGCGCCGTTTTTCGGTGTTCATAAATTTGTCATCAATATGTGTCCATACAAAAAACATCAATGATCATGCAATTGAATGAGTTAAACAAAGCTTGCATAAAGTATAGAAGAAAAACCCTAAGAATTAATGAAAGAAAGCATATAGATTAAAGAACCAATTCAATACATGAGAGTTTCAAAGGATTACATTGATTCCCCAACAACAATGAAGGTTTAGTTCACCATAATCATGGTGAAACTATATGAAAAATAATGAAAGAATGAAAGATAGAACCCTAGAATTTGAAGAGTGGAGCTTTAGCATCCAAAATCCTTCTCCAAGGGGTGAAGAAAGTGTGATTTTGCTTTGTTTTGGCCAAAGATCCTAACCCTAATTCGGCTAAAACTTTATATAGCCTTCTAAAAATTACAAAAAAGTGGCCCAAGGCCCAATAAAATGGCGCTCAGCGGTAAGTGTTGTTCTTCTATTTGACGCTCAGTTGCAGTTTTGCCCCTCAGCGTTGACTGCGGGACTTCAAAGTGCCGCTCAGCGGTAAAAGTGGCATTGAGCGGTACTTGCGGCTCTTCTTTTATGAACTTTTTCTTCCTTTTCTGAGTCCAACTTCTAGCTACTTCACTTTTTTCATTCAATTCATCTTAAAACCTGCAAAAACAAGGAAAATCAAGCATAAAACTCATCCAACTCTCTTATTTCCAAAACATAAGCAAAAGCATGATTACAAGCTAGTTTCTAAGTCATAAAGGTTGTCTTTAAGGTCCAAATTAAGTCTAAAAATAATAGTTTTTCTACTGTTATGATTATTGTACTCTGCTTGGATAAATTACAATGCTTCGGTTCAACTGCTGTGTTTTGTGATAAGTATTGCTTTGTGATGCTCAAGTGTGTTGATTAATGTTGAGATGATGCATGATTTGCTGAAATACAGGCGATGGCTCACAGTGTATGAAACAAGTGCTTGAGGTAAAATTTGATTGAGATACTGAGATGGATGTTTTTCTAAATTCTGGGATTTGAGAGTTTACTTGTGTGAGTTTTGGGCTTCAGAGTTTTTTTGTGAAAAATTCCTATTGCTTTGGAAGCATGAATGATTTTGCCCAAACATTCTGTGATTCAACTACTTGCTTGGAGGTTTCATATGATCAAGGCCATATTTTGTTATCCCTTATTCTTCTTAACCTTCACATGATTTATGTGCACTGAAAAGAAAACAATCTGTTCTAACCTTTGAACCTTGAGCCTTATGCAATTTTTGAAAACCCTTTGTGAAAATATTTACCTTGACTTAAGTTGAGAACATTTGTGAGGTATTGATAAAGGTTCAAGTTTGGGGTTACTTAAAAGATTGAGAAAGGAAAAGAAAAAGCATTGAGCTAAGTAGTTAACACATGAAAAGCAAAAGAAAAAGAAAAAAAATGAAAAGAAAAGAAAAGAAAAGCTCAATTCAAGGGAAAGTTGAGAAAGAGAAAGAGAGTCTGTGCTTGAATGATGAAATCATAAATGTCTCTTTAACTCAAAGATTTTGCTGACCAGAAAAACCAATTTCCTTCTTAGCCCAGCCAAGTTACAAGCCATAAAAACCCTTGTGATGACAACTTGCTTGTGAGTATGTCTGATTGTGGCTAAATGAAAGGTAAAGTTAATTTGTGTGACAATGTGATAGTAGAGTGAAAAAGACACCAGCACCTCACTCTACACCTTTAAGTTGAATGATACACTTTTGAGTGCTTGAGTGATACACTTTTGAGTGCTTGAGTGAAGCACTTTCCTTGGTGTGGAGTAGTTCTTTGAATTTTCAATTACATCTTTGCTTGATTGATTGATCACTCTTAAGGATAGCATATGTTGAAGTATATGAGCATCACATTGATTTTAATTGAATTAAGGCATCTACTCATCTTGAATGACATTTGTATGCTGAGTTGATAAAAGTTGTCTCTTGTCCTGGAAGAAAAAGTTTTTGAAAAGTGTTGAGTCATTGTAGTTATTGTTTTGAAAAGCTGAGTTACATTCTATTTTGCTTGAGGACAAACAAAGTTCTAAGTTTGGGGTTTCTGATAACGGTTGAAAATACCGTATTCTATGATGTAATTTTGATACTAAATGCACCGTTTTCTGCTTAGAAACTTGCTTGGAATCATGTTTTTTTGTTAAGTTGTGAGAATAAGAGAGTTGAGGTTCAATTTGATGATTTTAAGACTAATTTCCCTTGTTTTGGCAGGAAATGAGATAATATGGAAAGCAGGGATGAAGTACCATGAAGATAGAGTTCAAAAAGGCCTAGAAAAGCACCATAAAGCAGGATTGCTCGAAGCTTGGGCGCCCTTTTTGGAGGCTAAGGCACAGCAGAGAGTCGTTCACCGCTCGAGCGCCCCTTTTGGGGCGCTTGAGTGCCAGAAGCACGAAGCTTGGGCGTCATCTGAGAGGCTTAAGCGCAAGAGACCATCGTTCACCGCTCGGGCGCCCTAAGTGGGGCGCTTGAGCGCCGGTGACACGGGCTTGGGCTTGTTTCTGTTCTGTCTTCGCTCTTTTTAAAGGACTCAGGCATCCTAGGTTTTGTATCTCTCGCTAGAGCAGCACAACAAAACACTCTTCCACTCTCTGAAGGCAGATTTGGAGGCGGAAGCTTTCATCCTCTACTGTTAGGGTTTTGCTATCTCATGCTTTTCCATTATTCATCTACTTTTGGGGGATGATGTACTCTTGTGAACTCTCATGTCTTTGAATTGATTCTTAATAACACATGTTTTTTCATTAATTGTTAGAGTAATTCATATGTGCTTATTACATGTTTTGTTTAACTCATTCATAGAATGATTGTATGAATCGCATAAGTGTCGGAAGGTTCCTTACAATTCAGGTACTTGTTTAATTCTCCCAAGAGTATTATTGCTTAGGGATGAGGGTATGAGTCTTGGTCGTCTTAAAGCTCTTGATCTTCACATTTAATTACTAGGAATGCTAGGAATTGCATGAACTGGTGATTAAGGACAGACTTCTTCGCCGAGGGATCGGGTTTAAGTTATTTAGTGAGTGACGTTAACATTAATGCATAAAGAAGAATTCTTACATACATGAGAGGGAACAACATTCGTTCATCATTGTGTTATTCTGCCATTGATCAAATTGCATTCATATTTAATTTTTTATCTTTGCATCTGAAACCAATGATCTTTATTTCTTTAAGTCTTAATTAATCGAGTTATCACACGACTGTCTAGTGCCGAGAGTCCTCTGGGATCTGATACTTGGTCTTACCATTTTATATTACTTGTGCCATTTGGTACACTTGTCAATCCATTAACACGACGCAACTACAAAGTTGGGTTTTAAGTTTGGGGCTCAAGCAAGATTTCGACCCACTTCATTCTTTTAACGCCCTAGGGTTCGTCCAAGCCTCCTCTCTCATATTTCCTTCACTCTAGCCTGCCTAAACTCTCCTCCTAAGTTCTCTCCTCACGTTTCCCCTCATTCCTCCACCAAAAACCCTCTTTCTCACCATTTTTGCACAATTCAATTATTCAAGTTTGGGGTTTTGGTGTGCAAAGCTGCTGTAAAGTTCTGATTTCTTCCAATTGTTTGATTATTATCCACTAATATCTTGTCTCCAATCAAGTAAGTCATGCCATTTAGTGTTTTAAGCTCTTAAAAGTTTGATTTTTGATGAATGTTGATGAAAAAGTTTGACTTTTTGATGATTGACACTGTCTATGCATGATTTACCACTGTTTGGACCGATTAAATTGTTCCAATTGTGGTTTGGACTGAGTTGAAACTGATTTGGAAAGTGAAATATACAGCAAGGCCACGCTTGGCTGCACCGCGCACCGCTCAAGCGCCCCCTGAGGGACGCCCAAGCGGTGAGCGGCAATGGTTGTTTTAGTGTTTTCTAGTTTTCTGATTCTGTGCAGGTGAAGCTGAGGGCACTGTGTTATTCGCTCAATCTGAATGAGAAGAGTTTGTTGATTATTTTTTTTGGGACTAATGCTTGATGATCTCTTTGTTTGTTTTTGTGAATCTCTATGTGCAGGGGTGGCTTCATCTTCAGGAAAAATGATCAAAACCCTTGGTACCAAGGACAAGGGAACCAAGAGGAAGGAGAAGGAGCAGTTCTACTCAAATAAGTTAAGAACTCCTGCTCATGAGAGGTACTTTCCAGCTGTGGAAGGAAGGAGACTGCATATGGAAAGGAAGGTGGCCAACATACCATCCTTGGCTCAACATTTTGAAAGGGAGTTGAACAACAGAGATTGGGGCCACCTAGAAACCTACCCCTGATGGACAAATTTGTAAGCACCAAAATATGATGTCACAAACTTGTTTCACAATCGGCAAGTATGACCGAATCGTTCAAGTAATAAACTTGGTAAGACCAAGTATCGTTCTTCCCAAAGGACTCACGGCCTAGTTTAGTTATGTGATTTGTTGATTAGCTAGGACTTACAAACGAAATAATTGGATTTTATATGCAAGACGAAAAACTAAACATGTATGCATGAAGTTTGATCAATGGCAAAGACAAAAGATAAACACTTTCAATGGAATATATGAATGAATATGTTGTTGGGGGTCAATTTCATCTCATCCACTCTCATACATTTTAGGAATTCAACATTCAAATCATCATTGTTAATGCCACTCTCTAAAGTACCATTCTAGATGGCTTCTCCCTAATCACGAGTTCATACAATTCCTAGCATTCCTAATGATTAGTTCATAAGTGCAGGAGCTTAACGACAACCAATATAACATTGGGAGAAATTCCCCGGATCTAGACTTCCCCGTACGTGTCCGTATCGACAAAACCAATAATCATGCAATAGAATGAGTTAAACAATGCAAGCATTGAGCAAAGAGGAAAAACCCTAACTAATGATGAAAGAAAGCATAAGTCTTAGATTAAGATGCAAGCATAAATTCCATATATGAGAGCTTCCAGAGATTACATTGATTCCCCAACAAACATACAAGGTTTAGTTCACCATATTCATGGTGAACCTAGATGAACAATGAAAGAATGAAAGAATAAACCCAATAAAGGTGAAGAGGTAGCCTGAGCATCCAAGATCCTCCTTCAAAGGGGTGGAAGAGAGAGTGTTTGCCTCGTTTCTGCCAAAGATGTCTAACCCTAGGACGTGCAAGTCCTTATATACTATTCTAGAGTTACAAAAGATTACAAAAGCCCAAGCCCAAAAAGTGCCGCTCAGCGGTAACCTCGCTTCACTTTTCTTCCCCTCAGCGGCCAGTTTGCCCCTCAACGGACCTCCCGTGACCTCCTGAGTGCCGCTCAGCGGTAAAATGCCGCTGAGCGGTGCCTTCGACTTCTCTTTTTGCACTCTTTGCTTTCTTTTATGATTCCACTTCTCTCCTTCTTTACTTCTTTCACTAAATTCACCTCAAAACCTGCACAAAAACACTCAAATCAAGCATAAACCTGTCCAGCTCTCTTATTTCTGAAAATATAGATAAAAACATTGATTCAAGCTAGTTTCTAAGTCTAAAGGTTGCTTTTAATATCAATTTTAAGCATGAAAATAACAGTTTTTCAACTGTTATCAACCCCTCTCCCGCCAATGTTGACATCGTCAAAGAATTCTACACAAATGCAAAAAGCATTGGGGGAGAGGATGAGACATACTTTAGCTACGTAAGGAGTAAGAGAGTTGCCCTTGGTGCTGACACCATTAACACTTTTCTAGGAGTGTAGACTGGGAAGGGGAGCAGTGTCAGTTTTCCATGTCCATGATCAAAGGCGTGGACTATGAGGATGTGGAGCAGACTTTATGTGTGCTCGGAGGGCACTTTCAGAAAAACAGGTCTGGGGCACCCATCCACATCATTAGACCCCATCTCACACCTCTGACAAAGTATTGGATGGCATTCTCTCATGCCAACATTCAGCCATGCTCCCATGTGTCGGACATCACTCTCCAGAGGCTCATCTTCCTCTACTGTGTTCTTAGGGTCCTCAACATTAATATTGGGCAGGTTATAGCCGATGAGATCCAAAGTTGTGCTCGTGGTGCAACCAGCAAGATACCCATGGGACATCCCTCCTTGATCACCCATCTTTGTGAGGCTGCTGATATTGATGTTTCTAGGCCACCACTAGAGCGTCCAAGAAAGGAGCTCAACGCAACTTACTTTACACACTATTGTGCAGTGGTTGAGCCAGGGCACCCAACACCACTACCACAGTAGCCTTGGGCACACAGGAGAGCACCACCACCAGCCTAGGAGCTAGTCCATGAGGTCGCTCCTTTCCAGGTTTGGGACATGTACTTTTCTTTACTGGATTCTAGACTGGGTGCCTTATACAGGGGCGAGCAGGAGCTGCTGAGGACACTGACGTACACATTCCTTGAGAGACAGTTCATATCTCATGCTGACTTTGCAGCCCATGTGGCATTGCCCACTGGCCCAGCACAAGAGGGTGGTAGAGCTGAAGCAACTGAAGCTTCAGCCATGGATGAGGATGCTAAGGATGAGAATGTTGATGCTGAGGAGGATGAGGCTGATGATGCTGAGGAGGATGAGTACTCTGATGATGAGTGATGAGTTGTATTGGGCCTCTACTGATGGATGCCACCTTTGTTATGGACCAATTTTTTTTTATTGTACTGTTTTATTTATTTAATTGTTAAACTTTATTTTGTTTTTGTTGTTTTCTTTTTGATCTTTTGTTTTATTATTGTACTTTGCTTGGATAAATTACACTGCTTTGGTTCAACTGCTGTGTTTTGTGATAAGTACTGCTTTGTGATGCTCTAGTGTGTTGATTGATGTTGAGATGATGCATGATTTGGTGATATACAGGTGATGGCTCACAGTGTATGAAACAGGTGCTTGAGGTAAAATTTGATTGAGATATTGAGCAGGATGTTTTTCTGAATTCTAGGATTTGAGAGTTTACCTGTGTGAGTTTTGGGCTTCAGAGTTTTTGTGAATAATTGCTATTGCTTTGGAAACATGAATGATTTTTCCCAAATTTTCTATGATTGAACTACTTGCATGCAGGTTTCATATGATCAAGGCCATCTTTTATTATCCCTTATTCTTCTTAGCCTTCACATGATATCTGTACAATAAAAAGAAAACAAAATGTTTTAACCTTTTGAACCTTGAGCCTTATGCATGTTTGAAAACCTTTGAAAATCTTTACCTTGAGTTAAGTTGTGAACATTTGTGAGGTATGGATAAAGGTTCAAGTTTGGGGTTGTTGGAAAGATTGAGAAAGGAAAAGAAAAAGCATTGAGCTAAACAGTGAATATATGAAAAGCAAAAGAAAAAGAAAAATGAAAAGAAAAGAAAAGAAAAGCTCAATGTAAGGGAAAGCTGGGAAAAAGAAAGAGAGTTTGTGCTTGAATGATGAATTCATAAATGTCTCTCTTAACTCAAGGATTTTGCTGACCAGAAAAACCAATTTCCTTCTTAAGTTACAAGCCATGAAAAGCCCTTGTGATGACAACTTGCTTGAGAGTTTGTTTGATTATGGATAAATGAAAGGCAAAATTAATTTGTGTGACATTGTGATAGCATAGTGAAAAAGACACCAACACCTCATTATACACCTGTGAGTTGAGTGATACACTTTTGAGTGCTTGAGTGATACACTTTTGAGTGCTTGTGTGATACACTTTTGAGTGCTTGAGTGAAACACTTTCCTTGGTGAGGAGTAGTTCTTTGAATTTCTAATTACATCTTTGTTTGGTTGATTGATCATTCTATAGGATAGCATTTGTTGAAGTATATGAGCATAACATTGATTTTGATTGAATTAAGGCATCTACTCATCTTGACTGACATTTGTATGCTGAGTTGTTAAAAGTGATCTCTTGTCCTGGAAGAAAAAGATTTTGAAAAATGTTGAGTCATTGTAGTGATTGTTTTGAAAAGCTGAGTTACATTCTATTCTGCTTGAGGAAAAGCAAAGTTCTAAGTTTGGGGTTGTGATAACAGTTGAAAATACTGTTATTTGTGATGTAATATTGATACTAAATGCACACTTTTCTACTTAAAAACTTGCTTGGAATCATGTTTTTCTGTTAAGTTGTGTGAATAAGAGAGTTGAGATTGAATTTGATGATTTTAATATTAATTTCCCTTGTTTTGGTAGGAAATGAGATAATATGGAAAGCAGGGATGAAGTGCCATGAAGATGGAGCTCAAAAAGGCCTGGAAAAGCACCAGAAGGGAGGATTGCTCGAAGCTTGGGCGCGCTTTTATGAGGCTTGAGCGTAGAAGAGAGTCGTTCACCGCGCGGGCGCCCCTTTTTTGGCGCTTGAGCGCCAGAAGCTCGAAGCTTGGGCTTCTTCTCTGAAGCTTGAGCGCAGAAGAGAGTCGCTCACCACCCGAGCGCCCTTTTTGGGGCGCTTGAGCGCCAGAAGCACGAAGCTTGGGTGTCACCTTAGAGGCTTAAGCGTGGAAGACCACCGCTCACCGCCTTGGCGCCCTAAATGGGGCGCTTGAGCACCGGTGACATGGGCCTGGCCTTTATTTCTGTTTTGTCTTCGCTCTATTTAAAGGACTCAGGCATCCTAGGTTTTGTATCTCTGGCTGGAGCAGCACAACATCACATTCTTCCACTCTCTGAAGGCGGATTTGGAAGGGAAGCTTTCATCCTAGACTTTTAGGGTTTTGTTATCTCATGCTTTTCCATTATTCATCCAGTTTCACCATGTCTATGGTGAACTAAACTCTATTTGTTGTTGGGGGATGATGTAACCTTTTGAACTCTCATGTATTTGAATTTATTCTTAATAACACATGCTTTTTCATTAATTGTTAGAGTAATTCATTTGTGCTTATTACATGCTTTGTTTAACTCATTCATAGCATGACGTATGAATTGCATGAGTGTCGGGAGGTTCCTTAAAATTCAGGTTCTTGTTGAATTCTCCCAAGAATAATATTGCTCAGGGATGAGGGTATGAGTCTTGGTCGTCTTAAAGCTCTTGATCTTCACATTTAATTACTAGGAATGCTAGGAATTGCATGAACTGGTGATTAAGGACAGGCTTCTTCGCCGAGGGATAGGGTTAAAGAGATTTAGTGAGTGACGTTGACATTAATGCATAAAGAAGAATTCTTACATACATGAGAGGGAACTTGGTGAAATTTAACCTCAACAACATATTCATCTCATATTACAAACAACATTTGTTCATCATTGTGTTATTCTACAATTGATCAAACTGCATTCATATTTAATTTTCTGTCTTTGCATCTAAAACCAATGATCTTTATTTCTTTAAGTCTTAATTAATCGAGTTATCACACGACTGTCTAGTGCAGAGAGTCCTCTAGGATACGATACTTGGTCTTACCATTTTATATTACTTGTGCGATTTGATGCACTTTCCAATCCATCAACACTTAGTAAGGGGGAGAACATTTTGAGGGGCAGTATATTTGCTTTTTGCTTATGATAAAAAAGGGGGAGAACAACTTCTAGTGCAGTTACTACCAACTTGTTTGTAAGTTTTAATTTTGTGCAGATATTCAAAAAATGCTTTTAAATAGGGAATTTTTTATCATCATCAAAAAGGGGGAAATTGTTACCAATGAGAAAGCATTGATGTCTTGAAGATAATTATTTTGATAATGTTACAATGTGAAGAATATAAAGACCCTTTGTATATTAAGTTTAAAAGCATTCCAGTATAACAGTAGATACCAGGACCGAGCAATTAGGACCGAACGGTGGAAGGCATGACCGAGACCAAGTGAGGTATGACCAAGACCGAGCAGTTAGGACCGGGAAGTGGAAGGCATGATCGAGATCAAGCAAGGTATGACCAAGACTGAGCAGCTAGGACCGAGCAGTGGAAGGCATGACCGACACCAAGCGAGACATAAATAAGACCGAGCGATAGTAGTTAGGATTTTGAGTTCTGACACTATAGAATAAAATGTTAAGAGTTGGAAGGAGAGAGAGGAGAAGAGGTCAGGCCGAACAGTGAAAAGCTTTGAGGAATCAGGCTGAACAGTGAAACATTGTAAGGAGTCGAGCCGAATAGCAGAAAGTAGTAAAGGCTCAAAGCAAACGATGGAAGGTGGTAAGGAATCGAGCCGAATGGCAGAAGGCAGTGAGGGCTCGAGCCGAACAGTGGAAGGAGGTGAAGAACTGGAGCTGACCGGTTGAAGATTTAAATATTCTAACTGTTTCAAGTCTCGCAGATAATCGATTATTACTTACATTAATCGATTATCACTGGCAGTTGTAATATGTGTTTTCAGTTTTGACCTGAAGGCTATATATACTTTTGTCAAATTCCTTTAGAAGTTATCTATGCCATATGAGAATACAATTTGTCTAAGGAAGTTCTCAAGTTAAATAGTGTTTACTCTTGTCACATCTTGTGAATAGGAGAAGCTCGCGCTTTATGTGTCAAAGGTCAGAGTGGTTCTCCTCAAGTTGGCAGAGTTGTATCTTCCAGTTCGTTTGTCGAAGGAAGGTTTTTTTTTTGTTCTTAATTTCTATTCATCTTGTTGTAATTGTGAAAAAGTATTTTAGTGAAAAGGTTAATCACTATTTATAGTCATTAACAACTGGACGTAGAATCTTTTGATTTAAACCATGATAAAAATCATCTGTGTGATTTTTCTCTTCCCTACACTCTTTAAACTTTTAGCACATCAATTGTTCGATAAAATTTTTATAAGAAAATTAAAGGAACCATTTTATTGACCGAACACGCTTTCCGCTCCTAACAATTGAATATGTTTTAACTCCGCTGTACAAAATTGGTACCGATTGTTCCAACAAAAGGGACATGCACTCACATAATTTCTCAAACATAGACATTGAAGGCTAGCTCTCCTTACCTCTACTCCAAGCAAACCTTTATCCATACTCAACCTCCAACCTTTTCAACTTCTAGACCTTGGCATGACTAACCTAAAAGCCCTATCTCTTTCTATGAAAATTCCCTTGGCTAGGTTTTAATTATGAGACTCCCTCATTAATTTAGTATTTATACACCTAAACTAGACTTAAATTTATCACCCTTTGGCCCGTGAGCCTAAATATACACGTACTTAATGGCGCTCACCGTTTTGGGCCTTTAAAAAAAAACTCAAAATAGAAGCAAAAGAGCTAAAAAAGGTTGAACCCAGCAAGTTTCAAACCAGAGAAATAGGGAATTGGATCCTAAGATGTCCCTACCAGGATTTAAAGGGAGGATCCACATGCATGTGCATGCATGACCAATGCCTCCACCATTGGGCCAGCACACCCCAACTAATATATAGCATAAAAAATAATATATAACCTCTTTTTAATTCTTTTGGTAGGTCTCCTATATCATAAAAATTAACAATCACTAATACAATTTTACATGCACTCAACCAACACATTTAAAATATGGTGAATTCATAGTATTATTATTTATAAATATTCCTAATTTTTTTTCGGTCTTACATTGCTGAGAGTAGTTTTAAGGTAGTTATTTGTGATAAAGTGCAAATTTAAATTCAAATTTTGTAACCGTTTGGGTAGGGATTAGAAATTATAAATAGATTTATTTTGTATTACAAAAGCGACAAACTGTAGAAAAAATCATATATTCTGAAATGTCACGAAGAGAAAAACAACCAAATCAATATTAAGTGTTGCAATTTAGGTAATCACTTTCAAAAATTTCTCTTACAAGTTTCCTTACTTATCTTGGTAATTTATCCTTTTGCAAGTTATTTTAATCTATTATTGTTCTACCACTTTTCCATGAGCATTACATTCTTCTTTTGAATTTCATCATATTTACTTTTCACTTCATGCATTTCTTATTACATTCCATCTTTATTTTCAACAAAAATCCTAAAAACACACAAAAAGATTGATTTATTATTTGAGAAATTCTTGTCGAAATGTACCTAAGTTAATAATCAAATTAATTAAGAGTGTGATGGAATTGGTATATAAAATTAATAATCTGTTCATCAAATTAGTGCTTTACATCAATATTAACACCTAAGTAAAAATTGAAAAATCAAATGTTTATTGTTTCGATTATGGGGTTGAGTCACTGTATACCTTCACAACTTGTCCTTTCTCGCCGTCCGGTCTCGCTCCATGCACCTCTTGTTTGCTCGTCCGCTCGAGGGTGTACTGTTAAGATGTTGTCAAGTGTACCGAATCGTATCAAGTAATAATAAAATGGTAAGACTAAGTATCGTTTCCCAAAGGACTCACGACACTAAACAGTTATATGATTACTCAACTAATTAAGACTTAAGAAGAAAAATTTTTGGGGTTTTGAATGCAAATGCAATAAAAATAAACCAATTGAGGCTAAACACTAGAATGGATGGATGAAGTTGATAATATGAGATAAATATGTTGTTGGAGTTTAGATTTCACCAAGTTTCCTCTCATGCATGTATGAATTTGTCTTCTTCATTAATGTCAATGTCACCTTCTAAATTACTTAAAACTCGATTCCTCGGTGAAGAAAGCCTATCTTTAATTATAGATCATAATGTCTTTCATCATCCCTAATAATTAATTCTTACGAACATAAGCTTAAGACAACCAGAACTCATACCCCCATTCTTGAGCAATACTGCTTTTGGGCATAATTCTCCAGAACCTGAATTATAAGATACCTTCCGATACTCATGCAAATCATACATCATCCTAATGAATGAGTTAAACAAAGCAAGCATTGAGTGAAGAAGAATTACCCTAACAATTAATGAAAGAAGCATAAATAATTAAGAATCAATTCAAAATACATGAGAGTTCAAGAGGTTACATCTTTCCCCAACAACAAATAAGGTTTAGTTCCCCATCATCATGGAGAAACTAGATGAACAATGAAAGTGAAAGAGATAGAAAAACCCTAGAAAGAGAAGAGGAGAGTTGTCACATCCCCAAATCTACCCTTAAGGAAAATGACAGTTGTCACATCCCCAAATCTACCCCCAAGGGGTGAAAAGTGTGTTTCTATGTTGGAGCCATTAAAAGATACAATCCATAGGATGTCCAAGTCCTTAAATAGAACATAAAAATAACATAAAACAGGTCCAAGCCCACTTCGCTGACTCTCAGCGCCCTAAGTGGGGCGCCCAAGAGTGGTACAGGTCAAAAATGGCGCTCAGCGTCCCTGGAAGGGCGCCTAGGCATGTGCGGGAAGAAACCTGGCGCTCAAGGGCGCTCAGCCCTGGTAGTAGCATTCTAAAACTCACTTTTTTTGCTGTTTTGCTTGTTTGTTTGGCTGATTTAGCTCTATACAACTCTATATATTGTTGGAGATTCTTCCAAGCACATTATTAGCTAAAAAATAAAGGGAATTTAGTGATAAAATCATAAAGTATAATCTCTACTCACTTATTCACAAAACTAAAGAATAAAACATGAGTTCAAGCAAGCTTCTAAGTCAAAAAGGGTGAGTTTAGTATCAAAATTATATCACACATAACGGTATTTTAAACCGTTATCATGTACCTGTTAAAGGCAATTTGATGCCAAAATTAGTAGTTGAACCGTTTGGTAATCCAATATGACAATGGTAGTAACAAATGCATAGTAATTGCCTCTACCTACCTTTTACCTTTGACTTATATTTATAGTTTTTGAGCATGGGCCTAGGATTAGCGATAGTTTAATCTCGGTCTAATCCCGGTCCAATACCCTTAAACACGATTTACCTTAATCTCCTTAAAATTAATCATTTACACTTGTGAGGCCGGTCGGCCCTGCCGGCGCCTTAGTGGTCTTTGATGGTCGTCCAGTCATATGAAGTTGTGGACTGTGATGAGCGTTTGGTTATATGGTACATTAGGTCCCCCCAAGCCCTAGTCATCGTAGGTGACATTGGTTTAAATAGTCGTTAGCGGTCGCTTGGAGGTCGAGCAACCCTGTTGGTTTTTGAAAATGGCGTTTGGGCGGGAAAACATGTGTCACAAGCGTACGCGGCCTCCCTCTCAGGTAGTGGAAACATCGCTTGATCTGGACCGTTGATCGTGGTTGATCTTAACGGCTATCGTGAAGTGACATTTTTCAATAAAATTTCTATAAATAGGGATGCCATGGACCGTCTTTTTGATTCTTTACTCTTACTTTCTCCATATCGTTCGATGTATTCTTTTTCCAAGGTAACTTAATAATGTCTGCATTTAGTATTTCTTCGATTGAGGAGTCGACGGGCCAGGGTGGTAGGGGTGCGGTAGGTGGCGACGTTCGGTCTTCAAGCTCGGTGTCGTCTTCTTTCCTCGAGAGGTTCGACGAGAGGGAAGTAGATTCAAGGTCGGGGTCACCATTCTACGGAGGAGAGAGGGTCATAAATGGAATGTCCCTCTTTCTTCTAAAGGGTGGCGCTCGTATTGACTGGGAAAAGGCCGAGTCATCCAGTGGTTGGCCGCGTATCAAAGTGTATGGATGGGCTTTCCATGACGTCGGTATCTTTCGGTCTGACTACAGTACTGGGGAAGAGCTCCAATGGTGGGCCGACCGGTCGCACATAGCACGCGATGTGGAGAATGCTCGTTTAATCTGCCTGGGGGTGAGTCATCGCAACGAGGGAGTTTTTCATGGAAAGAGGGCCAACCAAGAAGACTTCTTCTTTGTGTACACCTATATGTTCAACCAATTGTTCCTTCGGGTGTCGTTCATAGCCTTCCAGGCAGCCGTCCTCCGGGAGCTAAACGTTGCCCCCTCTCAACTTCATCCTAATGATTGGGCGGCCATACAGGCATTTGTGCGTTATGTGCTGCTATGGGGATTACTCCATCCGTTGCAGTTTTCCTCCATTATTTCAACGTCCGGCCATTAGCGAGACGAGGATGGGTATCGCTATCTTTTGTCCAAAGTCGTACCCTGTTCAAACCGTACAGTGAATCGTTCAAAAACTTCAAGACACGATATTTCAAAGTAATAATAAGAGACGCCAGTCGGTCCGAATTCTATGACGAAGCGGGTCTCCTTTTGTTCCCTTTTTATTGGACAAGGGACCCTCGAAAAATAAACGCATGGGGTTCGTTGTGGATCATCAATACCCTACCCCGCCACTTGAGTGCCCGC
Organism: Vigna angularis; assembly: GCF_016808095.1. Taxonomy (NCBI): domain Eukaryota; kingdom Viridiplantae; phylum Streptophyta; class Magnoliopsida; order Fabales; family Fabaceae; genus Vigna; species Vigna angularis. Next base: position 29,326,854 of record NC_068971.1, on the reverse strand, counting down.
AGCTTTGTTGAGTGTCTAGGTCATGAGGATTTTGACCAGATGGCGTTCGGTGTGATGTTTTCCATGGATTTGCTTATTTGCTTGTTGTTTAACTTAGCTAAAATTTTGTTTTCTTTTCAGGCTACATGTCTCTACCCGCGCCATGCAAAACCAGCTACACTTCCTCCCACAAACGCCAGGGAGAGATTAGTTCCAAGGCTTGAGATCCCCGGACAGCCTCGTCTAGCCGCGCATCTGTGTCTATCAAGATCTGTCTGATGCTTCCTCCTACGAACCAAGTGACAGTGGCTATCGCTCCTCAACCTACTTCGGTGATTGACCTGGAGCCTTCCCCTGGGACCCCTCCGACCGCTGCGGTTGTTCCCTCTACAGAGAAGAAGAAGAAGTCAAAGGAATGAGAGAAGTTCTCTTCCAAGAGGAACCGTCAAGAGTGAAGCTCGTCGCACCCCATTCCCGCTGGTGTTTTCGACCCCGAGTTTCATGCGATCTCTCGCGTAAACTTTCACATGAGCTCTTCCAGTGTGTTGTCGTAGAGCCAATGTCCGAGGGGGACCTGATCAATGCCGTCCTGGAATTGACCGCTCGGGGGGCGATGCTGACTTGGTGCGCTCGCGAACTGGCCAATCGTAGAGGTGCTCGTGACTTACAGGCTGAGCTGGACGAGGAGAAGAAGACTTCGGATGCTCTCCAAACCCGATTGGAGGCTTTCGCTATTGATCATGCTAGATGTGCCTAGCGGTGGGCCAGCTTACAAACAAAACTTGATAATGCTCGCACAGAGTTGGCCAAGACCTCTGATCAATTGAAAGCCGCCCGGGCAAAGGGCGATCAGTCACGAGAAGAGGTCAGCAAGCTAAAAGTCGAAGTTAAGAGGCTGGGAAGGAGGGAGGAGGAGTTGTCCGGCTAGAATGAAACCCTCGCCACCAAGTTACTTAAGGCGAACGAGACGATGTCCACGCTGAACTCGAACGTGGTGATCGAACATGAAGAAGGTTTCAATAAGGCCATGCGTCAGGCGGACTTCCTCCTAAAGGTGGATCCTTTAGCCTTCGGCTTCGACATTAATAAAGATGTGTTCAACGGGAAGATGCTCTTAATAGATGAAGCCGATGATGAAGATGCGGGTGTGGACGAACCCGATAATGTCGATGACGAGGCTCCTGAAGGTCTGTTTTAGGAGAATCGAACCGGGGGAAATGAGTAGATGGATTGACGACTAGGGGGTGACTATTTTGTTTCTTTTTTGCTACGTGTGGCCGAATGTTAAAACACTTAGGTTTGATATGTGTTTGCGTATCAGCCGCTTAACACCATCCATTGTATAAGGCTTCCTTCTTCTTATTATACGAACAACTTATCTATATTTTGCTTAAGTATTGTTATTTTAATCTGGTTCCTTGTTTGCCGATTATTTTAATCCGCTTTTAACCGGATGTTTTTTATTCGGCCAAGTTTTGACAGTAATTCCTTTTGGAACTCCGTTCATCAACATAGTTTTTCGTACCGAGCGGCAGGGGTTCCAATACTAACTCGTCCTTCACCGCTCTGCTAGGTTGACAACAGTTCCTTTTGGAACTCCGTTCATCAACTTGGTTTTTCATACCGAGCGGCAGGGGTTCCAAAAGGAACTCGCCATTCACCGCTCGGCCAAGTTGACAACAGTTCCTTTTGGAACTCCGTTCATGTTGATGGATTAGCAAGTGTATCAAATCGCACAAGAAATATAAAATGGTAAGACCAAGTATTGTATCCCAGAAGACTCTCGGCACTAAACAATTGTGTGATAACTCGATTAATTAAGACTTAAATAAAAAGAGATCATTGGTTTCAAATGCAAAGACAGAAAATTAAATATGAATGCAATTGATCAATAGCAAAGAACACAACAATGAACGGAGGTTGTTTATAAAATGAGATTATTATGTTGTTAGGATTTGATTTCACCAAGTTTACTCTCATGTATATAAGAATTCTTCTTTTTACATTAATGTTAACGTCACTCACTAAATTACTTAGAACCCGATTTCTCGGTGCAATAAGCCTGCCTTAATTCCTAGTTTGTGCAATTCCTAACATTCCTAGAAAATTAAGTTTGAAGATCAAGAGCTTAAGACGACCAAGTACTCATACCCTCTAAGAAATATTACCCTTGGGAGAATTCAACAAGACCGTGAATTGTAAGGAACCTCCCGACACTCATGCAATTCATAAATCATGTAACTAAATGAGTTAAATAGAGCAAGCATTGAAACAGATGAATTCCCTAATAATTAATGAAAAAGCATATAAATTAAGAATCAATTCAAATACATGAGAGTTCACAAGGTTACATCATTTCCCAACAACAAATAGAGTTTAGTTCCCCATAGACATGGCGAAACTATATGAATAATGGAAAAGCATGAGATAGTGAAACCCAAAGAGTAGAAGAGGAAGCTCCCGCCTCTAGATCCGCCTTTAGAGAGTAGAAGAGTGTGTTGTTGTGTTGCTCCAGCCAGAGATACAAAACCTAGAGCGCCTGGGTCCTTTAAATAGAGTTGAAAAAGAGTAGAAACAACGCCTGGTCCAAAAGAGTCGAAACAGAGCAAAAATTGGGCCGGATTTGCAACGCATCACGCTCAGGCGCCCCATTTAGGGCGCCCGGGCGGTGGATGTTGATTTCCGTAGGGCTTGAGCCTTCAATTTCACCCAAGCTTCACGGTTCGACGCCCGAGCGGGCTGGGGCGCCCGGGCGGCGGACGTCGATTTTTCCACGCTCAAGCCTCCTACAGGTCGCCCAAGCTTCGTGCGGTTCCCTCTTCTAGTGCTTTTGTATGCCTTTCTGAGTTCTATATCCTTAGCACTTCATCTCTGCTTGTTGTATTAACTCATTTTCTATCAAAACAAAGGGAATTAGTTATAAAATCATCAAATTCAACCTCAACTCTCTTATTCACATAACTTAATGAAAAAGCATGAGTCCAAGCAAGTTTCTAAGTCAAAAAGGGTGCATTTAATATTAAAATTACATCATAGATAACGGTATTTTAAACCGTTATCAAAGCTCCCTCTTCCAGATCCGCCTTCAGAGAGTAGAAGAGTGTGTTGTTGTGTTGCTCAAGCCAGAGATACCAAACCTAGGACGCTGGGGTTCTTTAAATAGAATAGAAATAGAACAGAAACAAAGCCCAAGCTTGAGTTGTCGGCACTCCAGCGCCCCACTTAGAGCGCCCGGGCGGCGAGCGGTGGTCTTCCACGCTCAAGCCTTGCAGAGGTCGCCCAAGTCTTCTTCATCCGGCGCTCAAGCACCCCAAAAAGGGGTGCCCGGGCGGTGACCGGCACTTCCTGCGCTTAAGCCTTCCAGAGTACGCCCAAGCCTTCTTCATCCAACGCTTAAGCGCCCCAAAAAGGGCGCCCGGGCGGTGAGCGGCACTTCCTGCACTTAACCCTCAAAAAGGGCACCCAAGCCTCGAGCTTCTTTCCTTCTGGTGCTTTTTCTGGACCTTTCTGAGCTCTATCTCCTTAGCACTTTATCCCTGCTTTCCATATTAACTCATTTCCTATCAAAACAAAGGGAATTAGTCATAAAATAATCAAATTCAACCTCCACTCTCTTATTCACACAACTTAACAGAAAAACATGATTCCAAGCATGTTTATAAGTAGAAAAAGGTGCATTTAGTATTAAAATTACATCACAGATAACGATATTTTCAACCGTTATCACAACCCCAAACTTAGAACTTTGTTTGTCCTCAAGCAAAACAGAATGTAACTCAGCTTTTCAAAACAATGACTCAACATTTTTTCAAAAACTTTTTCTTCCAGACAATAAATCACTTTTATCAAGTCAGCATAAAGATGTCAGTCAAGATGTGCAGATGCCTTAATCCAACAAAATCAATGTGATGCTCAACAGATGCTATCCTTAAGAATGATCAATCAACCAAGCAAAGGTGCAATCCGAAATTCAAAGAACTATTCCTCACCAAGGAAAGTGTTTCACTCAAGCACTCAAAAGTGTATCACTCAAGCACTTAAAAGTGTATCTCTCAACTCACATGTGTATAGTGAGGTGTTGTTGTCTTTTTCACTCTGCTATCACAATGTCACACAAATTAACTTTTCCTTTCATTTAACCACTATCAAACATACTCACAAGCAAGTTGTCATCACAAGGGGTTTTCATGGCTTGTAATTTGGCTGGGCTAAGAAGGAAATTTGTTTTTCTGGTCAGCAAAATCCTTGACTTAAGAGAGACATTTATGATTTCATCATTCAAGCACAAACTCTCTTTCTTTTTCCCATCTTTCCTTTGCATAGAGCTTTTCTTTTTGTTTTCTTTTCATTTTTTTCTTTTTCATTTGCTTTTCATGTATTCACTGCTTAGCTCAATGCTTTTTCCTTTCCCTTTCTCAATCTTTCCAGCAACCCCAAACTTGAACCTTTATCAATACCTCACAAATGTTCTCAACTTAACTCAGGGTAAAGATTTTCACAAAGGTTTTTAGACATGCATAAGGCTCAAGGTTCAAAGGTTAAAACAAATTGTTTTCTTTTCAGTGGACAGAAATCCTATGAAGGCTACGAAAAATAAGGGATAACAAAAGATAGCCTTGATCATATGAGACTTCCAAGCAAGTAGTTTAATCACAGAAAATTTGGGTAAAATCATTCATGCTTCCAAAACAATAGCAATTATTCAATAAAACTCTGAAGCCCAAAACTCACACAAGTAAATTCTCAAGTCCAAGAATTCAGAAAAACACCCTTCTTAGTATCTCAATCAACTTTTACCTCAAGCACCTATTTCATTCACTGTGAGCCATCACCTGTAAATCAGCAAATCATGCATCATCGCAACATCAATCAACACACTAGAGCATCACAAAGCAGTACTTATCATAAAACAAAGCAGTTGAACCAAAGCAGTGTAGTTCCTTCAAGCAAAGTATAATAACAAAACAATTGATTAAAAAGAAAGGTTTAGAAAACTGGGTTATCTCCTAGTAAGTTCTTCTTTAACGTCACTAGCTTGACCCGATAAGCTCAATATGGATCAACCAACTCCATGACTGTGGAGAGGCATTCCACCTCACCACCCAAATAATGTTGGAGACGTTGTCCATTGACTATCCAACTTCTTTGTGGGTTTTCAAAGACTGGATCTGTCAACTCAACTACTTCATGTGGAAGGACATTCTTGATCATAAACGGACCAGACCACTTGAAAATCAACTTTCCAAGGAAAAGCTTTAGTCGTGAATTGAACAGCAGCATCCGTTGTCCTGGATTAAAGACAATTTTTAGATAAAATTTCATCTTTTCTTTGTAATTCTTGGAAGAATCATAAGCATGCAGTCGCATCTCCTCAAGCTCAATAATTTGCCTTCTCCTCTTTTTTGTAGTGTCACAAGGATCAAAATTCAAGAATTTTAAGGCCTGTTAATGGATTGGCAAGTGTACCAAATCGCACAAGTAATATAAAATGGTAAGACCAAGTATCGTATCCTAGAGGACTCTCGGCACTAAACAATCGTGTGATAAATTAATTAAATAAGACTTCAAATAAACGAGATGCTGGTTTGCGATGTAAAAACATAAAATAAAATATGAATGCAAATTGATCAATAGTAGAGTAACACAAAGATGAACGGATGGTGTTTAATATGAGATGAATATGTTATTGGGGTTAGATTTCACCAGGTTCCCTCTCATGTATATAAGAATTCCTCTTTATGAATTAATTTTAACTTCACTCACTCAAGTACTTAGAACCCAATCCCTTGGCGCAATAAGTCTGCCTTAATTCCTAGTTTGTGCAATTCCTAGCGTTCCTAGAAAATTAAGTCTGAAGATCAAGAGCTTAAGACGACCAAGTACTCATACCCTCATCCCTGAGAAATATTACCCTTGGGAGAATTCAACAAGAACCTGAATTGTAAGGAACCTCCTGGCACTCATGCAATTCATAAATCATGCAACTAAATGAGTTAAATAGAGTAAGCATTAAAACACATGAAATCCCTAACAATTAATGAATAAAGCATATATGATTAAGAATCAATTCAAATACATGAGAGTTCACAAGGTTACATCATTCCCCAACAGCAAATAGAGTTTAGTTCCCCATAGACATGGAGAAACTAGATGTACAATGGAAAAGCATGAGATAGTAAAACCCTAAGAGTAAAAGAGGAAGCTTCCGCCTCCAAATCCGCCTTCAGAGAGTAAAAAAGTGTGTTGTTGTGTTGCTTCAGCCAGAGATACAAAACTTAAAGCACCGAGATCCTTTAAATAGAGTAGGGAAAGAGTAGAAACTGGGCCCGGTCCAAAAGAGTCGAAACTGAGCAAAAAAATTGGCCTCCCCATTAGAAACTTCAGCTTACCCATTTGTCTGTGGATGATAAGGTGTAGCTACCTTGTGTCTCACACCATAGTGCTTGAGTACCCTTGCAAGCTGAAAATTGCAAAACTGAGATCCTCCATCACTAATGAGTATTCTGGGTGTTCCAAATAGGGAGAAAATTTTCCTTTTCAGAAATTTAATAACAGTGCTAAAATCATTATTGGGACATGCTAGAGCTTCCACCCATTTACTCACATAATCCATTGCCACCAGTATGTATTCATTATTGAAAGATGGTGGAAAGGGTCCACAAAATCTATGCCCCAACAATCAAAAACTTCAACCTCTAATATGCCTTGTAGTGGCATTTCATGACGTCAGGAGATACTACCCGTCCTTTGACACTTATCACAGTTCCTGACATGATTATGAGCATCTTTAAATAGAGTAGACCAATAAAATCCTAACAGGAGTACTTTTGCAGATGTTCTCTCTCCACTAAAGTGGCCCCCACAAGGTGAGTCATGACAATGCCGTAAAATTCCTTCCACTTGTTCCTTAGTCACACAGCGCCTCAGAAGGTTATCTGCTCTAATTTTGAACAAGTAAGGATAATGCCAAATAAACTGTTTGGCATCATGCAAAAAAAAAATTCTTTGTCGCCAATGGAGATCTTCTAGGATTACTCCTACAGCTTTGAAATTAGCCATATCAGCAAACCACGGCCTTTGTTGGATATACATGAGTGTTTCATCTGAGAAAGATACCCAGATTTCTGCTTTTATGCTTATAACTTCACTGTTAATTAACCGAGATAAGTGATCAGCAATTACATTTTCACTTCCCTTCTTGTCCCGGATTTCTACATCAAATTCTTGTAACAAAAGTACCCATCTAATCAATCGCGGATTAGAATCCGGCTTGGTTAGTAAGTACTTTATAGCTGCATGGTTGGTAACAGTTGAAAAACCGTTATTTTTATGCTTAAAATTGATACCAAAAGCAACCTTTAAGACTTAGAAACTAGCTTGAACTCATATTTTTTCTTTAGTTTTGTGAATAAGAGAGTTGAAGGTGAATTTAATGGTTTTGTGCAAGATTCCCTTGATTTTGTAGGCTAATTGAATGATTTGAAAGAAGAATTGAAGTACCGAATGATTGGAATCCTGAAAAGTCAACCAGAAACCAAAAAAGTCAACCAGAATGTTGAAAAGTCAACCAGAATGCTGAAAAAGTTGCGATCGAGTGGCGCTGAGCGCTAATTTTACGCTGAGCGGCAGTTTTCAAGTGCCAAAATCACCGTTGAGGGGCAACACAGCAGCTGGGGGGCAAAATGGATCATGCGCTAGTATCGCTCAGCGGTAAAATACTGTTGAGCGCCATTCTAAATGGGCTTGGACCGGTTTTCTGTTACTTTTACGGGCTTGGGCCTAATTTTATGTATTTTTTAGAATAGTATATAAGCTTTAGGACGTCCTAGGGTTTGTATCTTTGGCAGAGTACGAAGCAAACACACACCTTTCCACCCCTTGGAGAAAGATCTTGGATGCTAAGGCTACCTACTCATCTTTCTAGGGTTCTATCTTTCACTATTTCATTGTATTTCATCTAGTTTCATCATGAATATGGTGAACTAAACTCTTCTTGTTGTTGGGGAATCAATGTAATCTTTTGAAGCTCTCATATATGGAATTTTGTGTTTAAACATCATATCTATGATACATGCTTTCTTTCATCATTAGTTAGGGTTTTTCCTCTTTGCTCAAAGCATGCATTGTTTAACTCATTCGATGTCATGATTATTGGTTTTATTGATATGGACACATACGGTAAAATCTAGATCCGAGGAAACTCTCCCAACAATAGTATAAACCTAGACATAGGAGTATGATGGTTGGTTGTCGTTAAGCTTCCGTTCACTATAATGCATGATTAATTGCTAGGGAGACAAGACATTGTAAACTAGTGATTATGATTAGGCTTTCTTCGCCAAGGCATCGGGTTTAAGGTAATTTAGAGAGTGGCATTAACATTGATGAAAAGAATGATGAATTCCTAAAATATATGAGAGTGGATAAGATGAAATTGATTTCCCCAACAACATACTCATCCATATAATTCGTTCAGTGTTTGTGTTCTTCTTTCCCATTGATCATCACATGCATACATGTTTACTTTTTTTCTTTTGCATTGAAACTTATATCAATTTGTTCACAAGTCTTAAATAATCAAGAAATCATATAACTAACTAGGCCTTGAGTCCTTTGGGAGAACGATACTTGGTCTTACCGAGTTTATCACTTGATACGATTCGGTCACACTTGCCGAGGGTTAAACAAGTTTTTGGCGCCGTTTTTCGATGTTCATAAATTTTTCATCAATGGTCAGTGTAGATGATTACTTTAGACCCAATGAGATAAGATCTAAATTTCTCTAATGCATACACAATAGCAAGGAATTTTTTCTCTGTAGTAGCATAATTCAACTAAGCCTCATTCAAAACATTGCTTATAGTAAGTAGTGTGAAATACTTTCTCTCTTCTTTGACCAAGAACAGCACCTATGGCATAATTACTGGCATCACACATCAACTCAAAGTCTTGATTCCAATCAGGAGCTACAATTACTGGAGCATAAATCAATTTTTTCTTCAAAACATCAAACGCCTTAAGGTATTCATCATTCATCACAAATGGCACGTCTTTGACAAGGAGACTACTGATAACGGTTGAAATACCATTATTTTTATACTTAATTTTGACATTAAAAACACCCTTTATGACTTAGAAACTAGCATGAAATCATGTCTTTGCTTAAGTTGTGAGAATAGGAGAGTTAACGGCGGTATTATTGGTTTTATGCTTGGTTTTCCTTGTTTTGACATGAATTAAGGTGAATTGGATGAAGAAGTTGAAGTAGCAAGGAGTTGGAGTCAGGAAAGGCTGGAAAAGTAGCACATAGAAGAATCGCAGATAGCGTTGAGCGTCATTTTGGGGCGCTGAGCGCCAATTTAATGGTGCAACCACTGTTTCACGCTTGAGCGCCACCGCTAAGCGTCGTTCTAGTGTCGCAGCTAATGTTGGGCGCCCTTTTAGGGCGCTGAGCGCCGGTCTCGTGGGCTTGGACTTTTTCTGTACACTATTTAAGCATTTGGACATCCTAGGGTTAGTATCTTTGGACAGAAAGAGGCGCAGAAACACTCATTTCATCCCTTAAAGGCAGATTTTGGATGCGGAAGCTTCGATCTTCAACTTTTAGGGTTTTATCTTTCACTATTTTCCATATTTTCATCTAGTTTCACCATGTCTATGGTGAACTAAACCTCCATTGTTATTGGAGAAACGATGTAATCCTTTGAAACTCTCATGTATTGAATTGATTTATATTATAAATGTTTTACTTCATTAATTGTTAGGATTTTTCCTCTATGCTCTATGCATGCTTTGTTTAACTCATTCAATTGCATGATTATTGATGTTGTCGATATGGAAACATATGGGGAAATCTAGAACTGGGGAAATTCTCCTAAAAGCAATATTACCTAGACATAGGGATAGGAGGGTTGGTTGCCTTTAAGCTTCTATGCGAATGTAATGCATAATTAATTGTTGGGGATACAAGACATTGTGATCTAGTAATTAAGAGTAGGCTTTCTTCACCGAGACATCGGGTTTAAGGTAAATTAGAAAGTGGTATTAACATTAATGAAGAAGATGAATTCATAAATACATGAGAGGGAATAGGATAAGTCGGAAACCCCAACAACATAATCGTTCCATATTTTATACATCAATCACATGTGCATTCTTCAAGTCAATTGATCAACACTTGCATTCATATTTTTTTGCTGCATTATAAACACCATGATTTTGTTTACAAGTCTTAATTAATCAAGAAACCACATGAATGTCTAGGTCGTGAGTCTCTTGGGAAACGATGCTTCGTCTTACCATTTATTATTACTTGATACGATTCGGTATACTTGCCGGAGTGTTAAAAAGTTTTTGGCGTCATTGTCGGGGACTCGTGGTTTAACAATTCTATTTATGTGATTATTGATTAGCTTTGACTTGAATTTTTTTATTTTGATTTTGTTTTTGTTTTGTGCTAACAATTGTTTCTAGGGTTTTGTTTTCTTGTGTATGCGGGATATAATTTGAACTAGAAGCAAGAAAATTTCGAAACCTCTTCTTGAAGGATTGGACGAGAGTAGAAGAAGGAGGAGAATCCGATCATCCAGAGAATTGTTCCCTCCTCCGGAGATAATTTTACAAACCTCACCACAAGAATCTGACCAGAGTACTGAAGAGATGGCTGGAGAAAATAATGGCAGACGCACTCTGGCATATTACACCATTGTTGTTTGCCCTCATCACTTTAACAACATTGCAAGGCCGAGGGTCAATGCTACAAATATGGAGGTGAAACCGGCGTTGATACAATTGGTGAAGAGCAACCAATTTAATGGACTGTCTCATGAAAGTCCATATGAACATCTGACCACATTCAACGAGATTTGTAACACTATGAAGATCAATGGTGTGTCGGATGACGCTATAAAGCTTAGTTTGTTTCCTTTCTCATTGGGAGGCAATGCTAAGCTATGGTTGAATTCTTTCCTGGAGGATAGCTTTACTGAATGGGAAGTTGTGGTTTCAAAGTTTCTGAACAAGTACTTCCCACAGTCACAAATCAACAAGGGGAAGCAAGAAATTTCTTCTTTCAAGCAAGGTATGGAGGAGACATTAGGTCAAGCATGGGATAGATACAAGACTTTGCTAAGGAAGATGCCCACACATGGCTTTGATGAAGCAACAGTAGTCATTCTTTTCCTTGGAGGTCTAGGTTCACAAACCAAATTGATGTTAGATGCCTCTGCTAGAAGTAACATTAAGTGTAAGACTCCAGATGAAGCGTTTGAATTGATTGACAACATGGCTATTAATGATAACGAGATGCATAGTGAAAGAGGAGCTCCACCTCAATAGAAGCGAGTTCTACAATTATAATCTCAAGATGCATTGCTTGCACAAAATAAAATTATCACTCAATAGTTGGAAGAAGTGACAAAGAAACTTTCTCTATTGCCACAAGAGATAAAGAATGTTTCACTGGTTCAGTGGTAGCAGCAACGATGGCAGCAACAACCTACTCCATCTGAGAATACCACGAACCTTGAGAAAAATTTCCAGCAATTCATGAAAATGAGCTTATCTTATTATAAGAATATGGAGGTTGCGTTTAAAAGTATGAAGATGCACATTGGGCAATTGATCAACAAGATCGAGGGTTGTGAGAGGAATGCAAAAAGTAATCTTAGGGAAGAACCTAAGACCATTATTACTAGAAGTGGCAAAGTCTTAGATGAGAGAAAAATAGAGAGAAAAGAGAAAGAAAATATGAGTGAGAAAGAAGTAATTGAGTGGAAAGAGAGAACTGAGGGAGAAAAAACGAAAGAAGAGGTAGATGAGAGAAAAAAAGAAAAAGATGTTGAAAAACACCTTCCTTATCCAAAGACTTATTCAAGGAAGGAGAAAGAAAAACAACTTGAACGGTTCATGGAGATTTTTAAGAAACTGGAGATCACCATACCTTTTCTCTGAAGCATTGCAACAAATGTCTTCCTATGCAAAGTTTTTGAAGGAACTCCTCACAAAAAAAAAAGAAAATACATTGAAAAGGAGACCATTGAAGTGCAAGGTAATTGTAGTGCAATCATACAAAAATTATTACCTCATAAATTTAAGATCCAGGAAGCTTAACCATTCCGTGCACCATAGAAGAGTTGGAAGAGCATTGATTGATTTAGGAGCTAGCATTAATTTAATGTCGCTCTCTATGTTTAAAAGAATTAAAGATTTGGAACTCAAACCTACTAGAATGGCGCTCCAATTGGCGGACAGGTCTCTTAAATACCCGTATGGGGTGGTTGAAGATGTGCTGGTGAAGGTAGAGGAGAATGGAGATGTGTCTCTCATTCTGGGGAGACCATTTATGAAGACTGCTAGAGTTTTAATTGATGTGGAGAATGGCAAGCTTAAAGTAAGAGTGCAAGATGAAGAAGTTAATTTTGATGTATTCAAAGCCATGACACACCCTAAGGATGAAAAAGCATGTTTCCAATTTGATATGCTTGATGAAGTTTGTATGGTGCAAGAGAAGATGGTGCGTTGTTCTTCTCCGTCAGAAAAAACTCTCATTGATGCATGTGAAGATTTGAATGAAGAGGAAGCGAAATTAATTGATGAGTGTATGGCGGATTTGGAGGCGTTAAAGGAAATCCTAGTGGATGAGGCTAGTTTTGAGAAGATTGATACCAAAGAAGAAGTCAAAGAAAAGAAGTTAGAATTAAAGATGTTACCATCACATTTGAAGCACGTTTTCTTAGAAGAAGATGGAACGAAACCAATCATCATTAGTAATTCTTTGCTTCCTGAAGAAGAAGAAAAGTTGGTAGAAATATTGAAAGCCAACAAACAAGCTATTGGATGGTCAATCTCGGATCTCAAAGGTATAAGCTCAACTTACTGCATGCAGAAAATATTTATGGAGGATGAATACAGACCAGTTGCTCAACCACAAAAAAGGTTAAATCCTATGATGAAGGAGGTGGTTAGAAAAGAAGTATTGAAGCTTTTGGAAGCTGGCATTATATATCCAATCTCTGACAATGAATGGGTGAGTCCAATACAGGTAGTGCTAAAGAAAGGTGGGATGACAGTAATTTATAATGAGAAGAATGAGCTCATTCCTACTAGGATAGTTACAGGGTGGCGGATGTCCATTGATTATAGGAGGTTAAATAAGGCCACAAGGAAGGATCATTTTCCTCTTCCTTTAATGGATCAAATGCTGGAAAGATTGGTAGGTCAGGCCTTTTATCGCTTTCTAGATGGATATTCTGGATACAATCAAATTGTGGTAGATCCAAAAGACCAGGAGAAGACGGTATTCACGTGTCTATTTGGTGTATTTGCTTACAGAAAGATTTCATGTGGGTTATGTAATGCTCCAACTACGTTTCAAAGGTGTATGCAGGCAATTTTAGCAGATTTCATAGAAAAGTGTATTGAAGTCTTCATGGATGATTTTTCGGTGTTTGGAGATTCTTTCCAAAAGTGTTTGGCGAATCTGGATATTGTCCTTAAGAGATGTGTTCAAAAAAATCTTGTGCTTAATTGGGAGAAATGTAATTTTATGGAACAGAAGGAATTGTGTTGGAACACAAAATTTCTGCTAGGGGGATTGAAGTGGATAAAGCCAAAGTGGAGGTCATTGAGAAACTAGAAGTTTTTTAGGCCATGTTGGGTTTTATAGAAGATTTATTAAAGACTTCTCGAAGATTGCTAAACCATTGAGTAATTTGCTTGTTAAAGACGTACCCTTTGTGATGAATGAAGAATGTTTAAAAGTTGTTGACATCTTGAAAAGCAAATTGATTTCGACCCTAGTGATTGTAGCTCCAGATTGGAATCGAAATTTTGAAGTAATGTGTGATGCCAGTGATTACGTAATAGGTGTTGTGCTTGGTCAAAGAAATGAGAAGGTATTTCAAACCATCTATTATGCTAGCAAAGTTTTGAATGATGCCTAGTTAAATTATGCCACTACTGAGAAGAAATTTCTGGCTATAGTTTACGCCTTGGAGAAATTTAGACCTTACCTTATTAGGTCTAAGGTGATCATTTACACGGACTATGCGGCTATAAAGTATTAGTTAACAAAGTCGGATTCTAAGCCATGTTTGATTAGATGGGTGCTCTTATTACAAGAATTTGATGTGGAAATCCGTGATAAGAAGGGGAGTGAAAATGTGATTGTTAATCACCTATCTCGGTTAGTTAATAGTGAGATTACAAGTAAGGAAAAAGAAATATGGGAGTCTTTTTCAGATGAGACACTCTTGTATATTCAACAAAGGCCATGGTTTGCTTATATGGCTAATTTTAAAGTTGCAGGAGTAATTCCGGAAGACTTGAATTGGCAACAGAGGAAGAAGTTTTTGCATGATGCAAAACAGTTTATTTGGGATGATCCTTATTTGTTCAAAACTGGAGCAGATAATCTTCTGAGGCGGTGTGTGACAAATGAAGAAGTAGAAGGAATTCTCTGGCACTGTCATGATTTACCTTATGGGGGACATTTTAATAGAGAAAGAACAGCAGCAAAAGTTCTCCCGTCAGGATTTTATTGGCCTACCATGTTTAAAGATGCTCATAATCATGCCAAAAATTGTGATAAATGTCAAAGGACTGGGCCTATTTCAAGACGTCATGAGATGCCATTACAAGGCATTTTAGAGGTTGAAGTCTTTGATTGTTAGGGTATTGATTTTGTGGGACCCTTTCCACCATCTTTCAATAATGAATACATATTGGTGGCGGTGGATTATGTGAGTAAATGGGTATAAGCCCTGGCTTGTCCCAAGAATGATGTTAGCATTGTGATTAAATTTCTAAAGAGGCAAATTTTCTCGTGCTTTGGAACTCCAAGAGTACTTATTAGTGATGGAGGATCTCATTTTTGCAACTTTCAGCTTGCAAAAGTATTCAAACATTATGGTGTGAGGCATAAGGTGGTTGCACCTTATCATCCACAGACAAATGGGCAAGCTGAGGTGTCTAACAGGAAGATAAAGAGGATCTTGAAGAAAACAGTTGCTTCATTAAGAAAGGACTGGTCACAGAAATTGGATGATGTTCTCTGGGCATATAGGACAACAATGAAGACATCTATGGGTTTATCACCTTTTCAGTTAGCCTATGGGAAAGCATGTCATCTACTAGTGGAGATGGAGCATAAAACTTTGCGGGCTCTAAAATTTTTAAATTTTAATCCCTATGATACTCAAAATAAACGTAGAAGGCAGATACTGGAACTTGAAGAGACGGAATTGCATGCATATGATTCATCCAGGAATTATAAAGAAAAGGTAAAATTATATCATGACAAGAAGCTGATAAAAAGGGTTTTAAATCCAGGGCAGTAGGTGTTATTGTTCAATTCACGTTTGAAGCTATTTCTTGGGAAGTTGAAGTCAAAATGGTCAGGACCATTCGTAGTAAAGGATGTGCGTCCCCATGGAGCAATTGAATTGGTAGATTTAGCTGCTAGTGATCCACAAAGAAGTTGGGTAGTAAATGGTCAGCGTCTCAAGCACTATTTGGGAGGACAAGTGGAATGCCTTTCCACAGTTATGAAGTTGGTTGATCCATGAGCTTATTGGGTCAAGATAGTGACGTTAAAGAAGCGCTTACTGGTAGGCAACCCAGTTTTCTAACTTGTTTTCTTCTTTTTATTGTGAACTTTATTTTGCTTCTGTTTTTAGAATAGGTGTTGATGTACTCAGTTTGAGACTTATATCTGATGCAATGGTTTGATATTGATTTATGTGTGATGAGTATTGCTTGATGATGCTTTGATATTGATTGATGTTGAGATGTTGCATAAGATACTGATATACAGGTGGTTGTTCACAAACTGTGTGAACAGATGCATGATGTTATGATTGTGATTATGATGCTAAGCAGGATGTGTATGTGGAATGATTAAATGAGCCTATATGTGAGGTTTTGAGATCCAGAGTTTTTGATTGAATGCTATTATTTTGAAAGCATAAATGACTTTGCCCAGGTTTTCTATGATTGAATCACTTGCTTGTATGTGTCATATGATCAGGGCCATTTGTTGGTAACCCTTTTTAGCCAAAATGCATGATTTTAGCCCATTAAAAGAGAACATTATGTGTTCTATCCTTTGAACCCTTAGCCTTGAACATGATTAGAAAACCCTTTTTGAAAAAGTTTTACCTTGAGTTGAGTTGAAGATGTATTGTGGTATTGATAAATGTTCAAGTTTGGGGTTGTTGGGAAGTCTAGAAAGGAAAAATAACAAGCATTGAGCCAAGAGCTAAGCATGTGAAAATAAAAAGAAAAAGGAAGAAAAGAAAGAAAAAGAGAAAGGCTCAATGCAAAAGAAAGTTGGGAGAAGGAAGAATGGTTTTGTTTAGATGATTCACTTGACTCAAGGATTTTATGATCTAGAAAACCCAATTTTCTTGTTAGCGCAGCCACATTATAAGCCATAGAAAAGTCCTTGTGATGACACTTACTTGTGAATGTGTTTGACTGTGGTTAAATGAAAGGCAAAGTTAATTCATGTGACATTGTGATAGTAGAGTGAATGAGTCACCTCTTATACACTTGTGTGTTTGAGCGAAACATTTTTTCTGGTGAGGACAAATTCCATGAACACATAATTTCATCTATGCTTAGTTGATTGATCATTCATGAGAATAGAATTTGTTGGATAATATGGGATTATGTGAACACTAAAGCATGTGTGCATCTTAACTAAATTCTTTGTGATGAGCTGATTTGAGTATTTACTTGTCTTGAGAAAATAAGTTTTGAATGTGGTGAACCATTGTATGGATTAGTGGAAGATTGAGTTACATCTTGTTTGCTTAAGGACAAGCAAAGTTCTAAGTTTGGGGTTGTGATAAAAATTGAAAAACTATTATTTTTATACTCAAATTTGACCTTAAAGACAACCTTTATGACTTAGGAAACTAGCTTGGAATCATGTTTTTGTTGAAGTTTTGGAAATAAGAGAGTTGGACAGGTTTTATGCTTGATTTCTTTGTTTTTGCAGGTTCTAAGATGAATTGAGTGAAAGAAGTGAAGGAGCCAGGAGTTGGATTCAGAAAAGGAAGAAAA
The DNA here is from genome assembly GCF_016808095.1 of Vigna angularis. Lineage (NCBI taxonomy): Eukaryota > Viridiplantae > Streptophyta > Magnoliopsida > Fabales > Fabaceae > Vigna > Vigna angularis. Next base: position 29,309,808 of record NC_068971.1, on the reverse strand, counting down.
AGTGCATAAAAGGAAGAAGTCGCAAGTACCGCTTAGCGCCATTTACCGCTGAGCGGCACTTTGAAGACCCGCAGTCACCGTTGAGGGGCAAAACTGCAACTGAGGGGCAGAATAAAAGTCACGCACTTACCGCTGAGCGGTATTTACCTCTGAGCGTCATTCTTATGGGCTTGGGCTTACTTTTCTGTAATATTTAGAAGTCTATATAAGGTTTTAGTCTTCCTAGGGTTAGTATCTTTGGATGGAACGAAGCAGAAACACACTCTTTCACCCCTTGGAGGAGGATTTTGGATGTTACAGCTCCTTTCTCACCTTTCTAGGGTTTTATCTTTCACTCTTTCTTTGCATTTCATCTAGTTTCACCATGAATATGGTGAACTAAACTTCTTTTGTTGTTGGGGAATCAATGTAATCCTTTTGAAACTCTCATGTATTGAATTTGTTTTTTAATGTATATGCTTTCTTTCATTAATCATTAGGGTTTTTCTCCTTTGCTTAGTGTTTGCATTGTTTAACTCATTCATAGCATGATAATTGATTTTGTTGATATAGACACATACGGGGAAATCTAGATCTGGAGAATCTCTCCCAATAGTAGTATAAACCTAGACATAGGAATATGATGGTTGGTTGCCTTTAAGCTTCTATGCTTTATAATGCATGAATAATTGCTAGGAAGACAAGACATTGTAAATTAGTGATTGTGATTAGGCTTTCTTCACCGAGACATCGGGTTTAAGGTAATCTAGAGAGTGACATTAACATTAATGAAGAAAGATGAATTCTTGAATACATGAGAGTGGATAAGGATGAAATTGAAAAACCCCAACAACATACTCATCATATATTTCAATTCACGTGTTTTGCTTCTTCTTTTCCGTTGATCAATACATGCATTCATATTTACTTTTCAGTAATTTGCATTTAAAATCTCAAAGAATTGGTTTCACAAGTCTTAGATAATCAACAAATCACATAATTGTCTAGGTCGTGAGTCCTTTGGGAGAACGATATTTGATCTTACCAGTTTTATTACTTGATACGATTCGGTTACACTTGTCGAGGGTTAAACAGTATCTAACCCTCTTTTCTTCACTATCCCGGTCGACTCTAAGTCGAGTGCACAGATTCACATAGCCTCGAGTGTCTACTCTCTCGCCCACGAAGCCCACTATCTGCTCGTTATACGGGACGATCAGGTCGTCCGAGATATCCATCTTTTGGAATGTTTTTCCAGTAGAGGATGCTCACTGAGCTTCCCTGCTCAACCAACATCTTATTGACGCTATAGCGAGCGATCTCTATAGTAATTACCATAGGGTCATCTTGGTCGGGGTCGGGGGCGTGGAAATAGTCGTCCGAGAAGGTTATGGGCGGCATTGTTCTTCGTGGCTTGTCCACCGCGTGGAAGGATTGTAAGGCTCGTACATGTCGTTTTTGGGTGGACGATGATGAACCCTTACTCGCAAATCCTCTGAATATCGTGTTAATGTCTCCCCGTAAGGGGCAGTCGTGGCTCTTGCTGCGGATCTAGCTTCTCCGCCTTTTGGACCGAGAGTGGTCTATCTGACCATGCCTCGATCTTTCATGCCTCTCCGGCCTTCGTGGACTTGCCCGTCGGGGACTTCGCGGTTGTTGTAATGGTGCCTCGGGACGATCAACCTTCACGTATTTCTTTAATTGTCCCGCTCAGATCAGTTCTTCAATCTTGTTCTTCAAGGTCGCGCACTCCTCTGTGGTGTAACCCACTTTTTTTTTGTATGAATAGTGTTTGTTGTCATCCGCCCCGGGCGGTGTGGGTTGTCTCTTTGGTTCGTGGATTACGTCAGCGCTCAAGGCCTCCTGCAATATTCTTGCTCGAGGGATGTTCAATGGGGTATACTGCTGAAATCGTGGTCCCCTAGGTTGCTCTCGCTGCTTGAACCCTCTGGGCTTTCCAGGTTGACCGTCCGACTTCTTCCCGTCAGTTTTATCTCCTTTGATCTCCTGGCCCTCCTTCTTATATGACTATTTCATATCCTCTACTCTTATTTCATTGGCTGCCCTCTCTCGCAGTTCTTCCATGGTTTTAGGAGCTCGCCAGCAAACACTATCCTTAAAGGGCCCTGGCTTGAGGGCGGGGAGAACGTACTAGAGGGCGAGTTCCAAGCTTAGCCCCTTTACCTGTCGTATAGTTTTCTGGTAACGATCCATGAATGTTTTCAAAGTTTCCTCCTTCCCTTGCCTTAGGTTTACCAACTCGAAGATGGTCAAGTCCTGAGTACTACTACTCACAAACTGACGGTTGAACATGTGTTGCAATCTTGCGAAATTCTCGATGGAGTTGGGAGGAAGTGAATTGAACCATTCCATCGCCTCCCCCTCCAGGGAAAGGGAAAACGCTCGGCACCAGATGGCGTCATTGCCTGTGCGGAACGCCATCGTGTTGGTGAAGGTCTTGATGTAGGCCTCTGGGTCTATTGTCCCGTCGTATATCTTGAACTTGGTGGGACAAATTGTTCTGATATGTGGACATCCATGATTTCCTGGACAAAGGGAAGTAGGATGGAGGAGCTCTCGATCTTTACTATTAATAATTTGTTTACGGCAACACTTTTAGCATGGACAGATTTGGCCTTACTCCCATCAACTCTCGGCTCAGTTGGTTTCCACGTCTCGTCCGGCATACTGCTATGTTCAATTTTGTCTTCCAGAGTGGCTTTGTCGCACTCCCTAGCGTGCTCCTCTCCCTCCTTCTCACCTACCCCCGATCCCTTCTCTTGGGCAATCCGAGTCGAGCATTCTGCCCTAACGGCTATGAGTTTTGCTTCGTGGCGCTACTGCATCTCCATTTTTTGTTGCAACATCCGAATCATTTCTACTGGGTCGTCAATGTTCATGTTTCACGTGGTCACCATTGGGCTTATCAAGCAACTCGGCCCCACGATGGGCGCCAAAATGTTTCGGTTATAGGGTTGAGTTACTGTATACCCTCACAATTTGTCCTTTCTCGCCGTCCGGTCTCGCTCCATGCACCTCTTGTTTGCTCGTCCGCCCGGGGGTGTACTTGTTAAAGGCACTCTGATGCCAAAGTCAGTAGTTGAACCGTTCGGTAATCCAATACGACAATGACAATAATAAATGCACAGTAATTGTCTCTACCTACCTTTTACCTTTGATTTATATTTATAGTTTTTGAACATGGACCTAGGATTAGCGATAGTTTAATTTTGGCCCAATCCCGGTCCAATACCCTTAAACATAATTTACCTTAATCTCCTTAAATTAATCATTTACACTTGTGATGTCGGTTGTTCCTTCCGATCATATGGATATGAAGTTGTGGACTGTGATTACCGTCCGAGCAGTACATTTACCGGAAGAAAACCTCGTATCAAAGAAATTTAGTTATTAAAAAACGAATATGGAATAATCGAAATAAATCTCCGAGAAACATAACTATGAACATATAAGTTTTCATTTAATCTTTTAGTAGAAACAAAATATTAGAGATTCATAAATTATAAAATGTCACCCTTTTAAAAATTGATATTATCGAGAAATAATTCCATAACAAATTTGACTGAGACATTAAATCGATCATAAAATCAATCAAATTGATAAAAATCAAATTTAAAAAAATGTAGTATAACTTTTTATAATAAAATAGAAAATAAGTCTAAAATATTAGTTATTTTCTTTTTCCGTATATTATTGATAAATATTTATTATATATTATTGAATTTCAATATAAGAAAATCATTTTATCTAAACTTATATATATGAGATTTTAAGAACGTATAATTTTTATTTATTTTAATTTTCACCGCAAAAAAATCTTTTAGTTGAATCATTGAAATTGAAATAGGTAAGGAGGGTTAAATAAATTAATCAAATGGCTGATATGTACCAAGACAACGTAGATATGGTGGATAACTTAATTGTCACGGTAAGACAAGATGAATGGCTGTGATGGATCATATCTCATTAATCACTTATATCTTTAAAAATATGCAATGGATAATTTTATTAAAATATGTGGAAACAATGGAGTTTTGCAGAGGGTATGATTTGGGGGTATTAGGGTAAACGCATCAGATATCTCCGTCGTGGTTGTGGGTCCCGTTCATGATCTTCAGATTTTGTGGGAGTGTCTTGGAAGAAAGCGCTCCCAAAAATTTAAGCACCCTCGATTTTTAAATTGAAGATAAATATAACCGAAGGCGTTTTGTTTTGTTGCCTTGCGTTGCTTTGTGTGGATGTGAAGTTGGGAAATGGGGAGAGCCTTTGTGTATGTGATTCTTGGGGGAGGTGTGGCTGCTGGCTATGCTGCTCTTGAATTCGTCAAAAAAGGAGTCTCTCATGGTGAACTCTGTATCATTTCCGACGAACCGGTATGAATAATTACCTCCCTTTTTTTTTAATTAATATCTTAAACTTTATGGGGTCTGGCTATGCAAACCTGCTTTGCACAATGGAGTTTCGGCTGTCACCTCTTACCTTCAAATCATTTGGAGTGTTTAATTTTGTTTTTCCAATGTTGGTTTTGAGTTGCTTTTGTGATTGATTTCATTAAAGTTTGATTATTTTTCTTTTCAATTGATGACCTTGTCTATATTTCATTCACTGACGTCAAAATTAAGTTTTGGTCGAAGCCCAAATATTTCTATTTCTTCTTTACGTGGTGACAAGTATTTAAACATTCTCAAATGGTTGACTCAGGTTGCTCCTTATGAAAGGCCTGCATTGAGCAAAGGATTTTTGCTTCCAGAAGGTATAGACTCTTCTTTGTGTCAGTTAATCCTTTCCTTTCCAACATGCTCTCTGTCTCTTACATTAAACAATCTAATCTCCTAAAATTAGGACTTCTGTCTAAATAGAAAATCCCTCTCTTATTGGCATATGGCTGAAACCTTTATATTTGTATGAGTCTTAACTTCCTGTTAAGTGATATCTCTGTACTGTTTTTAAATTTGAATGCCGCAGCCAAGATATCTGACTTCATTGGGGGACTGGTAACTCCGTCTGTTACTTTGGAGACTTATATCAAAACTTTGTTGCAGTGGTCTTCGTAATTTTTGTTTACCTTTTGTAGAACAGTAACTGTATTATTTAGTTTTGGTTCCTTGTGTACAGTATCGCCTATTTATTTTTCAAAATAATCTGATATTTATACGTATGGATAAGTGAACTTGACTGGTTCAAATTGGAGGATTTTGTGGTTGGGCTCAGGAGTTTAATAGCCAATAAATCTGAGACACATCGGCCTAAGATTCTGCATATATATTTATAAGAAAGTGTAGGAAGGGAAATGATTAAAGTTAGGGACTGAAATTGTCAGTTAGTCAGCTAGTGGGAAGGGATCTGTCCCGTGTAAGGATCCTTGTAGGGAAGGGAGATTTTGGCATTCTGTGGGTTTCTTATATAATATTCACAGAATTGCTTTGCATTCTCTGGCGTAGCATGCCTCTGTGATTGCCGGAGAATACTGTTCCGTGTAATAGCTCTGTTTACAGTGAATAATATATACATACCTTTTCCATTTCAAATTCTCAGTCTTTAACAGATTGGGCGAGGAGCAAAGGATGGCACTTGCATTATGTGAATTTCATTTCCATACTGTTAAAAATAGTATAGATAGATGAATCTGCTTATTTCTGTGACTCCTTTATTTCTTCCATTGCTTAGCTTTTTTCACAAAGATTTTGTAATGACTTGTTGCTGAAATAAATTTTCAACATACAGCTGCTGCACGGCTTCCATCCTTTCATACATGTGTTGGTGCAAATGAGGAGAGGCTAACTCCCAAATGGTATAAAGAACATGGTAATTATATTGTTTTTACATCTTGATGTATTCTTTTCCTTTTTATTTTTTGCTGCTTGTCTTCCCCCCTTTGAGATTAAATGGAGTGAATGATTTCCACTTACATCTTGATGTATACTGCAATGATCTAGTTCAGTAGTTGATTCCGTATAGCTCCAGCAATCTAACTGCATCAAAATTTTCTAACTGAAAATTCTTTGAAGACAAAATTTAACTTAGTTTTGGGCTGAATTATTTTATATTGAGAAACAAGGAATTGCTAAATAAAATTATGTACATGTTTGCTAGGTATGTTTGCTGGTGGATTTTAATATGTAAATGCATGAATGTCACCTCTGATCTCTGCTTTTAATTTATTTCCTTGTTTGATCATTTCCACTTGCATTCAATGGGGTGTTGAGTCCATGGCAATTACTATTGTGACGAGGCAATATATTTCTGGCATTTATTGGCAGAACTTAAACTTCACCTCTCAACAACATTATATTATTGGTTTTTTCTTTTTACAAGTGGTGATTATTTCAGGTTCCATCACCAATATAGGATAAGTAGTTTTCATAAGGTGAAAGTAAGAAAGGACCAACCTCAATGCATTGCTTGATAATTTGTTCATTGAAACTGGGTATTAGTATTCACGTGTGCTTCTAGAAAGTAACTTCCTGTTTTTTATTTCCAAATAGTTTCTTCATTTAATGATGCTGATTGCTGAAATGTAGTTAATATTTATCTTGGTTTAATGTTTCTATGATGTCATATAAGTTGCTATCCTGAATGTCTGAATATTTTGAAATTGCAACTGTTTTATTTTCAGGGATTGAATTAGTTCTTGGAACCGGAGTTAAATCTGCTGATGTGAAACGCAAGACACTTTTAACAACAACAGGAGAGACCATAAGTTATAAGTTTCTTATTGTTGCTACTGGTGCACGGGTATTAAAACAAATCTCTCGATCAGAATTTCCATACTTAAAATAATCAGTTTGCCTTCTCAAAGGGCACATGGTCTTGAAAAGAAAGACAAATGATAGAAGTTGTGGCTATTTACTGTGTATTTCTAGTATTTTTCTTTTTTTTATAGACATTAACTTTGTAATCCAATATCACTGCCTTTAAAAGAGATTGGAAAACTTTTACTTCCTCGGAACTTCATGTTTAAACTAATGAACAACTTATCTTCTCCATAAACATAGAAAATACTAGTGTTGGAATAATTTGAGGATAAACTCACCAACATACCTAGATAGTGGATCATTTAGTTTCTTTACGGTATATTAAACACATATGTAATGACATGTGTAGGCTCTGAAGCTGGAAGAATTTGGGGTGAGTGGATCAGATGCAGAAAATGTCTGTTATTTAAGAGATATAGCAGATGCAAATAGGCTTGTCAATGTTATACAATCTTGTCCAGAAGGGAATGCTGTTGTCATTGGTGGTGGATACATAGGCATGGAGTGTGCAGCATCTCTAGTGATCAATAAAATAAATGTGACAATGGTTTTCCCTGAGGAACATTGCAGTAAGTAATTTTTTTAAACTCGTCAACACAATTTACGCATAATGTATGAGTATGTCGTTTGTGATAGTTATTCTGAACAAATTTCCATCTGTGGCTATAATGAATGAAAACAACTTCAAAAACTGAAAGACGTTCTCAATGTTTTGTTTATTTTGCAGTGGCTCGTTTATTCACCACAAAAATAGCAAACTACTACGAAGAATATTATAAATCAAGGGGAGTAAACTTCGTTAAGGGAACTGTGCTGTCATCATTCGATTTTGACTCCACTGGGAAGGTATTGAAACTATTTTTGGAACATTTTCTCGCTTGTGATGTGTGTGTTGATACGGGAAAAAGAAACATATTATCCTAATAATAAAATTTGATAATTTTAATGATAACTCCATAAACAAAAATGGAGGAAAGCAAAAACTCTTAAAAAATCATTAAAACCACTTTGATCTAAATGACAAGTCCAAAATTTTGGGTTTTGATACAATAGCATTATGATACTTGTAGCTGATATTCTGGCACACCTGTTAGGATAGGCCTTTGTTGTTGTTTGAGAAATTTCTATTGTATATCGGATAAGAAATATGGGAGGATGATTGCGCCAAACCTTTTCCAGTTCAAAGTGGAAGTGAATTCTCCTGAAAAGATATTTCAATCATCAATCCAGTAGATAGTGGTTGATAGGATGATAACCAACCATGTCTATATCCATATCCTTGAAGAAAGTGATTAGAACAATGCCAATTTGATGTGTTTTAGTATTATCTGCTATTGATTCAACCTATAACTGACTGGATCTTTTGACAGGTTACAGCTGTTAATCTTAGAGACGGAAGCACGCTATCTGTGGACATGGTTGTGGTGGGAATTGGAATACGTCCAAATACAGGTCTGTTTGAAGGCCAGCTTACTTTGGAGAAAGGTGGAATCAAAGTAAATGGGATGTTGCAGTCAAGCAACAGCTCAGTCTATGCCATTGGAGATGTTGCAGCATTTCCAGTCAAAGCATTTGGGGAAACTCGAAGACTTGAGCATGTTGATTCAGCTCGGAAGTCTGCAAAACATGTCGTTGCTGCAATAATGGAACCAGACAAAACTGGAGAATTTGACTACATTCCTTTTTTCTACTCCAGAATCTTCACATTGTCTTGGCAATTTTATGGGGATAATATTGGGGAAGTTGTATATTTCGGAGATATGTCAGGCAGTGCATTTGGAGCATACTGGGTAAGCAAGGGTCAGCTTGTTGGGGCTTTCCTTGAAGGTGGAAATAAAGAAGAGTATGAAGCTATAGCTAAGGTCACTAGGTTAAGGCCAGCAATTGAAGACTTGACTGAACTGGAGAGACAGGGTTTGAGATATGCAGTTACAGTTAGCCAGAAACCAGCGGTGTCACCCCCAGTGGAGGTTAGGGCCTCGGACCTACTTTTGGAAAAACCATTATATGCTTGGCATGCTACAGCTGGGGTTATTATTGCCGCATCAATAGCTGCATTTGCATATTTTTATGGAAAAAAACGCCGCAGATGGTGAAACATTTAAGAAGATTACCAATTCATGGGCAAGGATGTGAACGGATTTTAGACTGATCTTCAAGCTGTAACATTGATAAGCTTAGGATTAGGATATTTTGACATGTTATGTATCCGATCCAATTTACTGGATGACCATTCTTCAGTTCTGTTGTTCATACGGTTGTTGTACCAAAAACAAATCCAAAATATATAAGTGGGCATCATTAGGAAGATATTCGCACAGCAGGAGTCCGTATATTATCTAATAGTTTCGTTTTCTCAACAGCTAATCTTGTCATGACCACGATAATATCGGATTACTTTTTTTTTTGTTTATGTAAAGGTTTCTTCATCCCAAAACGTCGGTATGAAACTCTAACATTACAATAAAGTCAACACATCATCATTTATCATGTGCTCAGTGTGAAAATATTTTATTAAAATAAATAAAACAAAACAAAAACATCATGGGAAGACAAAATCAAAATTCGTCTAAATCAATAAAATCTAAGCTGAAAAATAAAAACAATTCCTAAAAAATACTCCTTGACACAAAGGGGTAACAAATGAAACAATCTATTATCAATCTTCTAATCAATTTATATATTTGTTATTTTGTCACTGCAGATGTTTCCTTCTTTATAAAAGAGTTATAACGAGTAAATAACTCTAGTCATATCACAACAACAATTCAAGAATTCATAATAGACCAAGGCACATATCATGAAATGATAAATTATATTAATTTAATATTTGGTTAATGTAATTTAAAGAATAATTTTTATGTAAAGATTGTAACGTAATTATTATTAGAATATTGTATTAAAGTTATAAGGATTATTTTAGAGTTATTAAAATTAATCATTTTTTTCTTACTTCAAAAGAGTATTATGGTATTTTATTAAAGTTTGTAAAATATCATAAAATATAGACAGTTTTACTTTTGTGAAAAGTGGTGAAAGAGTTATGTTCTTGAAAAGATAGATAAACAACGACTTTGACGATGGAATATTTTTTATCCGAGTAATTGTATATCATCAATAAGTCATTAAAAAGGATGAAAAACATTTACTAAGAGAACTTTGCAATGGATCCAAGTTTTTCTCCTTCATATTTTTGTATATGGGAATTTATGAGAAGCATAGAATTCAAGATCTTCTATATTTTCATTCAATTGAAATTATGGAAATTGCTTACAATTGGTATCAAAGCCAGATTTTTGAATATTATGATTCTCCATTAATGATGTTTTTCTCAATTATAGAAACCCTAATTTGAAATCATGAAATTTATGGATTTATAATTACCATTGCAAATAATGAAATTGTATATGAATGAAATGATTCATATTGTTGATTTTATTACTTGATGAAATTATTAATGTGTTCTGCTGACATGTAATTTTCATTCTCTTTGTAAGTTCTGATTCCAATTATTATTAAAACCTTTTTGTTGTTCCATTCACTAGTGCAGAATTGGGCTTTAACGTCACCCCATAGACGTCGGACAACAAAATAATCAACGTAAATTATTGGTCAGTGGCATTTTCATAAATAAGTGGGCATTAAGACGTTTGTTAGGCAGGGCCCCAACGTCTATAATATTATAGACGTCGGGGCCCCTCCTAACAGACGTCTTAATGTCTAACAAGTAGGTGAAAAGTCATTTTTTTCGCCTTAGAGACGTCCGATCCCGCCACCTCGACGTCTATATTTGATTATAGACGTCGGTGCCCTTCCTAACGGACGTGTATATGTCTGACAGGTAGATGGAAAGTTATTTTTTTCAACCGTACAGACGTCCGATCACGCAAACTGGCGTCTAAATGGCCTGTGAAAGTTGTTTTAGACGTCATATTGGTGAGGGCACCGACGTCTAGTTGAGAATAAACGTCGGGGAACCTGGGGAGCCGACGTCTAGTTTGTTGTTAAATGAGACATGAAATTCGTTGTTACGAGCACTTCATCGTCTTCCTTCTCTCACCTTTTCTCTCCATGGCATTGCTTTTCCAGGTGCGTTTTTGTCTCTTTTGAACTATTTAAACGTACTTTTATTCCGATTATATTAGTCTTTGGTTGATTATCTTTCATTTGAACCGATTAAAATGAGTTTTTGTTGTGTTTTGGTGCAGTTTTTCTCATGTCTTTGGGTAGTGTTGTACCATATTCTCCCTTTGCTAGTTTCCTCGTAAGAAAATCTTGCGTCTTTTGGATGTCTTATAGCATTTCAACCCAAAACCGAACTTCGGTCCTTGCCTAATTCGTTTTCATTGTCGGTTTTAATGGAACTAGGCAAGGACCCAGATTCGGTTTTCGGTTGAAATGCCATAAGAGATCCAAAAGACGCAACCTTTTCTATGACGAAACTAGCAAAGGGAAGAAGGTGTTACTACGACCCTACCCAAAGACACGAGCTGCAGTAGACGTCGGTTAATGCAATGTCCGGCGTCCATGGAGCTCTTTAGACGTCGGGGTAATGTAGTAACCGACGTCTATGGAGCTCTTTAGACGTCGGTTACTACATGACCCGACGTCTTTATAGACGTCGGGCCTATTTTGTGTCCGACGTTTGACTAACGTCACCCACAAAGATGTTGGTTCTGGAGCTGACGTTAAAAGGCCAAAATAACATAGGTTAAATGCCCTTTCTGCACTAGTGATTGGATTTTTTTTTCTTTTGGTGTCTTGCATTGACTTGAATATGCGCATGTTCTTTTCGTGTAACGCTAATTAAAATTTGAAAACCTTAATTGATTGGTTAGTTTTTCCATGTTACGTGAATTAAAATCACATACCTTGTTTGAATTGTGATTGGACATTAATTGTGAACCTGTGATGTAAATTTGATAGGAATTTAATTTGTTAATCTTGGTTTGGAAGGTTAGAGACCCTCTTTTAATGAATTAAAATCTTTTCTCCTGTGACAGTGAATGACTAATGTAAAACCCGTGGAAAATAAGAATATTATCAACAAATTGGAAATGGTGTAATGGTGTTTTCATGTAGAAGAGTTTTAGAGGCCTACCCAAGACATTCCTTAGCTCCATCCTTGCATTTTTATTATTGGTGGACATGTGGGACCCACATGATGTATGAAAGAGAGAAAATCTTTTTGTAGGAGTTTTGTCCATTGCTACGTCAATTATGCTGAAGAGGTGCCTTTGGTTTTTTTTGTTGTATGCCTTATTTCTTAGCTTCAAGAAAAGAGAAAGGGAGTGAATAAGTACTAGTTTGTTTGTTTGCTTGATTATTTTCAAATGGTGCATGTGAAGCTACATGTGGGTTGTTTTTCTTTGCTCGGAAGAGAGATGTATGGTGATTAGTGGCTTGGAGAAAGTAAGAGATTGATGAAGATTTTTGCAAGGGAGGTCACATTTTTGTGCTGATAGAAGAGAGTTTTGGGTTTTGTCTCTTCCTAGCTTTAGTAGCTTGTCGCTTTGTATGGTTTGGAGGGAGAGAAAAATGTGTAACAAGTTCATGAAAGTCATAGGAAAAGTGTGCTTCATTTACTTAATAAACTTAAGTTTGGAGAGAGGGTAGAGTTAAGTAATAGAAAAACCAAAGTTGAGTGTAGAGGGGTCTTTTAAAACGTAAGTGAGAGTTAGAAGGGAACATCTCTATCATTCCTACATCAACCCAAAAATAGAGCACTTGTGAGAGGAATGAAGGGTTCTTTGCTTTGCTACTTTAGTTGTGTGTTAGAGAGGAACTAAGAGGTGTGAAGTGGCCATGGTGGGGCAACAAGAGGAGAGGAGCTAGGACATCAAAGAACTCTTGAAGATTTTCTGGAAAACTAGAGGTAAGGGGAGTGACCATGGAATATGTTTGGTTGTTGCATGTAAGGGGTATATCTAAGAAATATGTTTTGCATGGGGTGGGGATTAGTTTCATCTCTAACATATATGAGTACTTGATGTGGAGTTTGCATGGGTATATGTTTTATGAAGGGTGGAGTTTAGTTTAAAGCTATATTATATATGCATGATGGGGTGCTTGCATGGGCTTATGTTGGTATGGTGTGCAAAGTATGTATCATGGGTATTTCAAAACTTGTGATGGATGTGGAAGTGAGCATGTTTTTGGTTCCTAGTTGTGTTTGTTAGCATAAAACTGAAGTGTAAAAGTTTTGATGATGTCTCAAAGTCAAGTCTCAAGTGCTCTTGTTGTAGGAAGATCTTCATGAAGACTTGTTTTTATGTTAAAGCTTTTGTAATTTAGTAGATTAATGTATAGGGTGTGATTTATATTTGATTATATGTATTGTTTGCTTTAGGTTGCACTTAAATACGTTTTGAATTAGAAAACCTCATTTTATACTCAAGATAATCGATTACCAACTTATGATAATCGATTATCAATAATCGATTATGACTTGTCATAGTCGATTATCATAAGCAATTATGAGGTTTTTCAAGCAAGTTTTTGACCGTTGTGCATTCATTGATGCATAATCAATTATCGTAACTGGATAATCGATTATTACATGCTAAATAGTTGACAACAGATTATTGGAGGTATCCTTGAGTGAGATATCTATAAATTACATTGGGACTCTCTAATATACAACATACGAAATTAGTGTATTTTGAAATTCTTATATGTTGTGTATGGTGATAAGTGTTATAGGGTTTGTGTAACCCTTGTGTTGTGGCTTTGAGAACTTGGCATGTTGGCATAGAGCGAGAACTTTCACTAGGAGTGTGATTGAGTGTTGTTGTTGTTGCTGAGTTGAAAGTTTGTCATCCTTCTGTGAAGATTCAAATGAGGTGTTCATCATTTTTGAAGATTCAAAGGAGGTGGTCATCCTTCATGAAACATTCGGAGGAGGTGTTCATCCCTTGTGGGTTGAAGGCGAAGTGAGTTTCATCTCTTGGGGTAATGATAACAGTTGAAAAACTGTTATTTTCATGCTTAAAATTGACACTAAAAGCAACCTTTATACTTAGAAACTAGCTTGAAATCATGCTTTTATTCATATTTTTAGAAATAAGAGAGCTGGACAGGTTTATGCTTGATTTCAGTGTTTTTGTGCAGGTTTTAAGGTGAATTTAGTGAAAGAAGTGAAGAAGGAGAGAGATGGAATCAGAAAAGACATCAAAAAGTGAAAAAGGAGAAGCCGCAACTGCCACTCAGCGGCAGTTTACCGCTGAGCGGCACTCGGGAGGTCCGCTGAGGGGCAAAATGGCCGCTGAGGGGAAGAACCGAGCTCACGCACTTACCGCTGAGCGGTACTTTACCGCTGAGCGGCACTATCTTTGGGCTTGGGCCTAATTTTCTGTAATTTACGAATAGTATATAAGCTTTAGGGTTTCCTAGGGTTTGTATCTTTGGCTGGAACGAAGCAAACACTCTCTCTTCCACCCCTTTGAAGGAGGATCTTGGATGCTCAGGCTACCTCTTCACCTTTTTAGGGTTTTATCTTTCATTCTTTCATTATTGTTCATCTAGGTTCACCATGAATATGGTGAACTAAACCTTGTATGTTTGTTGGGGAATCAATGTAATCTTTTGAAGCTCTCATATATGGAATTTGTGCTTGCATCTTAATCTAAGACTTATGCTTTCTTTCATCATTAGTTAGGGTTTTTTCCTCTTTGCTCAAGGCTTGCTTTGTTTAACTCATTCAATGCATGATTATTGATTTTGTCGATACGGGAACGTACGGGGAAGTCTAGATCCGGGGAATTACTCCCAATAGTATATTGGTTGTCGTTAAGCTCTTGTGCTAAAAGAACTAATTATTAGGAATGCTAGGAATTGTATGAACTCGTAATTGGGGATAGGCCTTCTTGACAAGGTAATTTAGAGAGTGGCATTAACAATGATGACTTGAATGTTGATTTCCTAAAATATATGAGAGTGGATAAGATGAAATTGACCCCCAACAACATATTCATCCATATATTCCATTGAAAGTGTTTGTATTTTGCTTTAGCCATTGATCACCCTCATGCATACATGTTTATTTTCGTCTTTTGCATATAAAATCCAATTATTTCGTTCTTAAGTCTTAGCTAATCAACAAATCACATAACTAAACTAGGCCGTGAGTCCTTTGGGAGAACGATACTTGGTCTTACCAAGTTTATTACTTGAAACGATTCGGTCATACTTGCCGATTGTAAAACAAGTTTGTGACATCATATTTTGGTGATCATAAATTTGTCCATCAGGTAACAAAAGAGGTGTTCTAACCTTTAACTTGTTTATTTTCTTTGTGATTGTAACAGTTTGTTGGTTTGTGCTAGTTAAGCGTTAATTCTCGATTGAGATTAACAACTCGATGTAGGATCTGTGTGAGCCGAACCAATATAAAAATTACTTGTGCAATTTTCTCTCTTCCTTACTCTTTAAATTTGTTTAAATTGTTTTAAGGAATTTTTTATGTTTACAAGAAAATTATTAAAAGAATGATTTGCGATAAGAAACCAATTCACTCCCTTCTTGGTTTGTTGAATGCGTTAAAAATTTTGTTGCACTACTCTGACAGTGTTCACGTTTAATGTATATATTGTGTATCTTTGTTATGTTTGGAGCCATCCTTATCATGTTTTTATGGTTTGCATGTGTGGTACATTTGTACACTCTAAATTTATAGTGTGTAGGGGTGTGTAGGGGTAACTTTTCTCTTCCTTTTAGTGGAAGATATGAGTGAGTATACGAGAGTGTTAGAAGGGTGGTTGTGGTTGTGAGTTTGTGAGTTTTTGGGTAGAGCTTAGATCCTTTTTTTAAATAGTACATAGTGGTGGTTGTGCATGAAGTTTAGTAAGAAGTTAGATTTGGGAGAGTATTCTCACCTTTCCATACAAGAAAACATGTTTTAAGCTGTCATGTCTTCATATATGTGGTAATCGATTATTTTGAGCTTAGAGGTACAAAAACACAAATTCCTCTCTGAAATAATCTATTAAATTAAGTGTTAATCTATTAATGTTAATAGATTAAATAAGTGATAATTGATTACCACACTGAAACTCAAAATAAACCTTTTACGATTTTCTTTGATTTAATTGAGACCCTTCCTAAGGTAAAAAAACATACATATATGTAGTCAAATTGAAGCTATTTGAGTCTAGTTTCCAATAAAAAGAGGAATCGTCTCATTTGGAATTTTGTACAAGGAGTTATGAGCAAAATAGTAAGAAAAGGTCAGAGTTGACAACATTCTAAACTACATGAGTACTTGGGCTTTGACGCAAAAGATGAGAGTTTATCTTACTTTTAGTGGAATTGAAGGATGGAAGAGTAGGATACCAAAAGCTAAGAGAAGAAAGGAGAGGTGTTTTAAGGTGAATGAGTTTTGGTTTTAAGTAAGTTGTGGTGTTGGATGTTGGTATTGATAACAAAAGAAAAGAAAAAAAATAAGAGAAATGAGTTAAGTAAAGGATTAGTTACATGTAGGTACATGAATTGGTATGAAACATGAGAATGAGTATATCTAAGTTGTAGGGAGAAGAAAGAAGAATAATTTTGTGAAGTAGGTTTGATGAATAATAATGGAAGAAAAGGAAAAAGTATGCATGTAGGTTATGTAGAGTTTGTAAAGAGAGGAAAATAAGTGTTTTAAATATTTGATAGTTGAAATAGAATGAAAAGGTGAAAAATGAAAAAGTTTGGGAAGAGTTAGTAATTCTGGAGATTTAGAAACTCGTGGACCCATGTGTGACCCACCCTAGTGAAAGGGTATTTTAGTTATAGGGTGTGAACGTATTAATTTCAAAGGGATGCTTCAATAAAACTATTTTAAACAACTATTGAGAATTATCGATTATTTTTTTTGGCCAACTTTTGGTCGATTTATACATGTAATTGAGAACATGTATTAGTTCGTGATTGAGCATAATTGTTTTGTTTGGCCAACTTTTGGTCGATTTATACATGTTATTGAGAACATGTATGAGTTCGAAATTAAGCACAGTTATTTCGTTTAGCCTAGTTTTGGTTGATTTAGACATGTTTTTGAGAACATGTATGAGTTCATGATTGAACACGGTTATAAGTTTTTTTGGTTTCGTATACGTAAGTTATGTTATTTGCATGAAATTTCATCAGACGTGTGAGCATTACCATACGATTATAAATTTGAGTCTCGCAAGAGAATAGAGATTTGAGTGTCACTTTCTTCTACGCGATAAGGTGAATGTCATGCTCATGACTTCGGCTCGTGATGAGTATAGTGCACCGGTATGCGTAGTATCAGTGTTTTTACTCGTTAGTCCTTGAGGAGTCAAGGGAGATAGGTCTGAAGTTGCGATGGAGGATGACTCGAATCGCCTGTTATTGAGAATAGGTTGTGATGGCGAAATGCAAGGAACGATTGGTCCACCAAAGGACAATCGACTATTATTGAGAACAGGTTATGATGACGAAAATACAAGGAAACGATATCGCTTTATGAAAGGCATGTCATGTCTGTGGTGTTGTCTCCTACGTCGAGATATGATGTTATAGTTTGTTGGTCTGTGTGTAAGGAGTTTATATTGTGTTATATAAATGATGTTATGGTTTGGTGTTCTTTGTCAACTATGGCTTTATCTAACTTCAAAACACCACAAACTCTCTCTTGCACTAAGACTTTCTTTAGCTATTCTTCTTTTCTCCTAGAAAACGTCTCTTCTCTCCTTTATCTTTTAAATTTTTGTTTTTGATTTTAAGGTAGCAATATGCACACCCTTTTTACTCTTCTCCTTTTTATCTATTTCTATTTTACCTTTATCTTTTTAATTAAAATAATTTCTCTCACTTAATCTATAAAACCACAAAGACCTCTCTTATTTTATCTTATCTATTATTTAAAATATCAACAACCACCAAATATTTCAAAGATTCGTAATCTTTCTATTTTGTTCCAAATTTTTATTTTTATTTTTTCCCTTTCTACACCTCCATAATTTAATTTTTGCACCATTTAATCAACGTAAAATGACTCATTTGCCCTTGGGTCCAAAATACAATTAAAACCAAAAGTTTACCTTAGTTCTCTTTCTTTCTAGAATTTGACCTACACATATTCAATCATAAATCACCCTTCTATCATCAACCCAATACATGATATTAGTAACAACACCCACACAAATCATCCAATTAACAACATATCAATCATATGTTCCACTTAATTAATAATAACATTAAGTAATAAACATAATACTTATAATTCTAGAAAACATATAATCATCAAACACCAATTATCCAACAATAATATCCAAGTCTCAACCACATTATTCCCTAATTACGACATTTTCCTAGGGTCTTACAGAAAAGGCTATATGTGAATAATAGCAATTAAAAGGTATTTATTTATTTATTTGAAATAAAGGATGATAAATTATGAATAATTAATTTATGTTAATTAAAGTTCATTGTTATAAGGCATTTATGGATTACCCAAAGGTGAACCATTGCTTATAATTAATGACATTAAAGTGATACGTTTGATATACTTAATAAATATGTTTATATATCTAAAGATATCATAAATGTAGACTTAAGTATGATTGATTGTCTATTAAAGTATATTTATTTTAACATCTTAGTTGTATGGATTTGTCAATTTAAGCATCACCCCAAGGTGAACTTAAATGAATGACTTATATGATTACCTATCAATTTAAGTGTTTTGTAACATCCCAATTTGGGACACCAAGATTACAAGTAAAAATTTTAAAAATTTCAAAACATAATATAATTACGGAAATCCAAATTCATTAAGTCTTTAAAATTAGCCAAAAATAATCACATTTCCAATTAATTACAAAATAAAACTCCAAATAAAATCACAAAACCCTAAGTTCTCAAACTCTCGCAATCAACTCGTCACTTTAAGCATCCCCTAGATTATCTACAACATCATTGCTCCATATAACAATGACCATCACAGGTGGAAACCACAACCACAACATGCAAAGATAACCTAACATAATAAACATCAAATCAATGATATAACATTTATATCACAGTCCTTAAGTCTTTATCACAATTCCACCACATCAAGCAACATCAAAGCATAATAAGACTATAACAAACAATGAAATAACCCCTCATAAATTCCCTTAAAGGGAATCATGACCAACCCATTGGCTTTACACCACTTGTCGAGAAAAGGCAACATGTGTTTATACCAATCATCTATATTAACATTTGTCTTCTTCTCTATTTTACCCCAAAATTCTTGTTTCACCAGAATAAGACGATTCATCCTTTTCTACCCTAGGGTCGGGTAAGACAATCATCCTTTTCTACCCCTTCGAAAGAGGAAAGGGCAGCACTCAAATCACTAGTGCAAAAACAACGTATAACGGCACGCGTTCAACATCCAACCACTGAATAGCCAACGTTAAAAATGACCAGTGGCATTTTGTAAATAAATGCAATTATTAGACGTCGTTTAGAATTGTAATTCGACGTCAATTTGTTATAAGACGCCGAATATTGAGAAGTTCAACGTCCTATTGGTTAAATTTTGCGAAAATGCTTGGCGCGAAGGTGAAAATGAATTTACATATGACATCGAATGCCCTAGAATTAGACGTCAAAAGGATATAAAACGTTGAATGCCCCAACGTTAGACATCAAAAGGTTAGTGAATTCAATAAAAATTGGAGCGGGAGATTAAAATTCATTCACTTTATCTTAGCGCGTGAGTTCCTCTTCTCTGCTCAAACTTTTCTGGAACGAAGTTTGACAACCATCACATGTAATCTTTCTTTCATTCGATACAAATGCGTGTTAATTAACTACTTAGGTATGATTTTCGTTTGTTTTGACTAATTATTTTCGTGTTCTTGTCCTTCATAGGCGCATTCTGTTTTCTCTTTCGCTAGTGGCAACACTTTATTCCGACGAACCTACCTTTTGAAGGTTAGTTTCCATTTTCATTTTGAATAACTTACTTGTTGAACTTGTTATTTTTTTTGTCTGTTGAACTTGTTTATTGTTTTTTTTGTTGAACCTATTTGTTGTTGTTATTTGATTGAACTTGTTTGTTGTTTGTTATTATTGTTTGTTGTTGATACTACACTACACGTTCATAGTTCATGCTTTATAAAATACCAAAAACTTAAATTTGTTGTTTTTCTACTTTTCAGGTCTCGTAGAGTTGTAAAAAAAGATCACAATTAATTAAAAAAAACAAAAAAAAAATGATTAACGTCATATATTGATAAGATTCCACGCTAATTTGCTTTACTGGGAATGTCGAATTGTTCTCTGTCTGACGTCAATATAACGTCTCTCGATATGACGTCGACCTCAAATTTGACGTGAAAGATCGAAAAACACTTATGTTATACGATATTTTTGTACTAGTGAATCCTCAACCCCTTCTGCCGCCCCTCAAGGACGAAAAGATTTATCTTTCTATCGTCCCGCTAAAGGAAAGGTGCCTACCCAGATTAAAGAAGTATAGACATAAGGCATTCTCATTAAAAACCACAAAAAAATATCAGAAGGGTATAAAGTCAATCCATACACATGAGTGAGTCAACATAATACTTTCCACACCTCTATATTACCTCATACACCTTATACATGATAACATCACCTATCCCTTCCCCTTAAGTACATGTTCCTAAATGTTGACATGTGTAATCTCTCTTTCTCTCCCTTATTTGACAAACATCAAAAGGGAAGGAGAGAAAGAACATCATTGCCCGACAGAGATGGAGTTAGTGAAGAATGAAGGGAGAGAAGGGGTCATGAAGAGAAATGGGAGAAATGGAAGGAAGGTTGAATAATAAGAGAGAAGGACAATGTGAAAAAAGTGGGAACAGACTAAGGCAAGGTTTGGCGGTGAAGGGTACAGGTTAGGTGGAAGACCTACTTACGTAAGGCAGGTAAGTTCTAAGTACAAGAGTAGGAAGAGATGTTGGATTATCATAGGTTCAGAATGTTGAGAGTTTGAGAACTCAAGAGTTTAAGAGGGCATGTGAGAGAGAGAGAGAGTTAGGGTTTTCGGAAGAGTGAATATGTTAAGAATGAGAAGAAAAGAGTCAAGTTAAATAGAGGGAAAAGTTAGTCATGAGAGATTTATACGTCTCATCCATTTAATGCACTTAGTACAGTTAGATTCTAGAAAGAGATATTATATCTCTTGAAGACCGAGAAATTTTAGAATAAAGTATTGGTACAAGGGATAAGAATGAGAAGAGTGGCAGAGTCAGAAAACTAAAACATGTAAAAGAAAAGCACTCAAAGCACAATATACGGTTTGGTTTTTTAAACAACATATAGACAACATTTTTCTCAAAATTCAATTGGACAAAGGAATTCAAGACAATTTATGAAATGTTTGAAAACCTTTGAATTAAACATAATTTTTCACATAAGAACACCACAATAAAATGGTGTTGCGAAAAGGTAAAATAGAGCTTTGTAAGAAATGACAAGAATAATGTTAAATGTGAATTCCACTCCTAAATGCTTTTAGGCAAAGGCAATCAATACATCTTGTTATTTACAAAATAGAGTTTACATAAGTCCCTTGCTGAAAAAGACCCCTTATGAATTATGGAAAGGATATGAAACCTAACATTTCATACTTTCATCCTTTTAGCATTCAATGTTTTATTTTAAACATAAAGGTAACTTACGAAAGTTAGACTCTAGAACCGATAAGGGTATTCTACTTGGCTATTTAGAGACGTCCTGAGCTTATGAAGTGTATAACTTTAGGACGTGAACTATGAAAGAAACCATACATGTAAAATTTAATGACTATTACTAATGACATTTAAAATTCTTTGAGAGTGTTTCTCAATTATTTTATTGAGAGTTATTGATATTAGGTAGAAACTAAGAAGGATACCGGAGGAGGTTAATACTCATTATCTAGCAAGGTATATGTAGTCATGATATTTGGAGATGTTTATACTTGTGTAACTCAGAGAGGTTTATGTATTTGTTTGTAGACAAATTTATTTTATTAGTGGACCCTCTTAAGTAAACTACTTAAGGGAGAATTGATGTAGCTTATGAAATTAGGGTGAACCAATATAAATCTTTCTTTTATGTTTGATCTATTTTCTGCTAAGTATTTTAATTTATTAAGTGATAAAAGAGTTTATAATGTATTCAATCTTCTCTTCCTATAGCCATCTAGACCAAGAACAGTATGATTCGTTCCACTTGGTCTCACCTTAACCTCACATAGAGTTGACTTAAGTCAACTTGGGTCTGAATTGAAACAACTCAACCTAAGCCTAGGTTGACTCAATTTAACTTAGGACGACTCAACTCATTTCAACCTAGGACATCCAAACTTAATTCAACACAGTTTCATTCGACTAAGTTTGACCTAGTCCAACTTGTCTCGACATAAGTTAATTGAAACTTAGCCGAACTCAATCTGCTCTTTGGCTTTGACCAATTTAAATAGGCCTAGGTTTCAAAATGATTTGGCTCAACTTGAACACACTTTAATTTTAAATTTAAAATCTAAAAAATTGTTCAATATAAATCCATCAAAATTCAATAATATATTTTGAACTTAAAATTCAAAATATGAATTTGAATTTGAGAATAATATAATTAAATGAATTTAAAATAATATAGATTTAGATAATTATGATTGAATTTAAAAATTTAAATCTTTTTATTAATTATAATTGTATATTATCATGCATATATGTAATTTTTTATCAAAAAAAATAAACAAATATTAAAGTAGAACACATGCTCAAACCCTCTCACAAAATATGTTCCAAGTAACAACTAATTTAAAATACATATATAGTAGTACCATTATATTAGTGTATATTTGAAGCTAAATGTAATTCACTCCTAATAGATAAATCGACATTATATGCCAACTAAAAACAAAGGACAAGAAGTTGAAAGTTGTTGCTTTAATTTTATTATTAGGTTCAATTTTTTTATATGGTTATTTTATCTTTTAATGTTTAATCGATATTCTTAACCTTGGAAAAGATAATTATTTTAAAATTTATAAAGCTTATCTTTTATAATTTCTCAAAATGTCACAATAAAATATAAAATATATACGATTTTTTGTATGTTAAATTTTGAAAATATTTTTTTTCAAAATTAATATAATATATTCCTGTAATTATAATATTATACATATAATTTCTTTTTATATAATTTTAATTTAAGTCTCGTTGTTATATGTTTTATTTATCTAAATTGAAAATTCTAAAAATGTTTATGTAATAAATTTATTATTTTCCTGACTCAAAACAAAAAGGTAACATAAAAGTTGTCTGCAAACATACGAAACACACGTGTCAGTCGAACTTCTTTTCTAGAATCTTTTCTTTTCTGAGCAATTTATTTTTATTCAGCTTCGAACTACCAGTATGCAGCATCACTGTCCGCTACAACGCACACTTATTCGATTTTGCCATATTCAAGCCAATCTCAAGTTTTTACATTCTTTTATTGAATCCAAAAAATGCTTTAGTTATTTTAAAATAAATATTAAGTATTGGAAAGAAAAAACAGATAGATAATTATAGGATGAAAGTAGGAAGTATCTCTTACTCGAACAATTAGGAGTTATCCCTTAATAACGTTAAAATGTAAAATATCGTAAAGTCAGTTTCACTTTCCACCGCCTGACAAGCTTAGCTGTAATAACAAAAATAAGAGAAATGAGAAGATCTATTATCTATGCAAATCAACGGTCCAGAATTTGCTTTCTATCTCCCTCTCCGTGACCTGACTGAGATTGCTTCAATTTCTACTAAGATTAACAATATAATAATATGAAAAATAAAAACAAAAGTTAATATTTATGTGTTGTCTTAAAATCACATCCTTGTTCTTGTATGTCAATCCGATCAGATTCTCAAGTCAATGGTTTTGATTTGAGGGTTCCTTCGCACACAAAGTAAGCTTCACCGGGACTCTAGTATTCTTGGCTCTACAGGTATTGTTGCATCGTTTTCTCTTTTATTATTGTGTTCACTGATAAATTGATTCCTTTTGGCACATATGATTTTTTATTATATTAGTATCAATTTTTTTTTTAATTATTGGTAATATTTTAAATCCCCATATTCTGATTATTTTTTTCTCCCTCTTTATACTTTGTTTCATTCATGGAACCTCGACAAAACCCTAGGATGAGTTAATTTTCTTGCTTTTACTCGCAGCCTAGGTTGAATTTTGAGAAACGAATTTTCTTGTTTGATGGGTACGGTGGAGGCTCCATCAAAGGTACCATCTGGGTGTTCATCGCCTTCTCCAGAGATTGATAAGAATGAGCTCAGGGAAGCTCTGTGTGCTTTGAAAAATGGGACCTCAGAAAACGGGGTTGGTTTCATTGGCCAAGGAAACCAAGGTTTGAGGGATGGTGGGGGTGTTGAAGTGGTGAAGGACAGGGTCTCCGAGACCAAGTTTTCGGATGAGATGGGTTTTTCGGAGAGAGAAAGGGAGGATGGCTGCCAAGGTTTGGCTGATTCTGAGATGAATGGGGTCTCCTCTTTGTTGAAAATGAGAGAGAGTGGTAGGAACTTGATGTTTTCTCATGGTGGTGAGAGTGATAGTACTAGGAAGTTGAACACTGAGAACGGTTCTTTTGAGGTTGGAATGGAAGGTGGGAGAGATCTGACCAAAATTGAGAATGAGGATGATCAAATTGGGAAAACTTTGTCTGTAGATGTTCAAATTGCTGATATAAGTGAAAACAAGGATGTGGAAATGGAAGATTTGGGTGGTGAAGGATGTGGTGGGTATTCTATTGGAGATTTTGTTTGGGGGAAAGTGAAGAGTCATCCCTGGTGGCCTGGCAGGATTTATGACCCTTCTGATGCTTCTGATTTAGCTTTGAAGCTGAGACAAAAGAATAGAATTCTTGTGGCGTATTTTGGAGATGGAACCTTTGCTTGGTGCCATCCTTCTCAATTGAAGCCATTTGAGGAGAACATTGAGGATATGGTGAAGCAGAGTGCCTCCCGGGCTTTTATCAATGCTGTACAGGAAGCTGTAAATGAGGTTGGAAGGCTTTTGGAATTGAAGATGAGTTCTTTATTTGCTGCGAAAGAAACTGAATTTTCTCGGCCACTGGCAGGCAATTCTGGTGTCAAAGAGAGAATTCTTATACCTGAAAATGGTACAGAGAAACTTTCCGATGTTCTCATTGATCCGGCAGAATTACTTTCTCGAGTGAAACAAATTGCAGAAATTATTTCCATTGCTAATGTTCTGGAGCTGGAAATATTGAAGGCTAGGCTTTCAGCCTTTTATCTATCAAGAGGAGGTTATAGATTACCTATGTATCAGGCACCCCAGCCAATTCCTGGACTTGAAGATAGTGTAGAGGACAATAATGTAGGCAGCAGTGAGGGTGCAGTGGAAGTACCTGTCCATGGACCATTTGAAGAGGACTACTCTACCGTGCCAATGAGCCCAAAATCTGGTGGATTGAATCCACTTGGGATTTCAGGAAATAGGTTGAACCGTAGGATTAAGCAGAAAAGCATTGCTGAAATTATGGGAGAGGACAAAGATGTCAGTGCCAAGAATAAGGAGGGAGATGCAACTCAAAAAGTGACTGTTCGAAAGAAGAGGAAAGGCACTGAGGATACAATGGTATCTAAACCTATGAAGAAGAAAAAAGAGTTGTTCCCAAATACTGATAAAAATATGGCAGGTGCCGACAATGATGGTTATAGCTGGGGCAAGGAGACCAGTGACGATGGAGCTTTAGCGCAGTTGAGGAAAAAGAAAAAGCTTTTTGGTATTGGAAAAGCTAGTAGTAGTGCAAGCCAAAAGGAAACTGATCAAGAAGGGAAGGCCAAAGGAAGCAGTGAGAAGGGTTCTCTGCCAAGAGAAAGGAAGAAAAGCAAGTACTTATCCCCTCCTTTCACTATTCCAACCAGAGACCAGAGGAAAGGAGAGATTGAAACAGAATCCCCTAAAGTTTCTGGCAAAGATCAGGTATCAGAGCCAATGACCACAGCTTCTGACAAACTTCTCGAGTCCCCTGTACCTTGGAAGTTGAATGGTGAGCCTTTTCAGGATAAATTTTCTAAGGAACTTGCAATAGAACATGACCATCCCGATAGCTCAAATTACCAAACATCAAAATACGATGAGAACAAGACTATTGATACAACAAAAGTCCAGGTTCCATTGGAGGAAGTACTACATGAAGTTCGTTGTGCAGCTATTAATCAACAAATTCCTACGGATACCAATTCTCTTGAAAGACTTGCGGATTTTATTTTTATCTACAGAAGCTGCATATTTTTCCAAGGATCCAACTACAAAGTATACAAGAAGCTTAAGCCTGGCAAGAAGAGAAAGAAGCCAGAATCTGATATCGGAATGCGGGGGAAAGATCAAATACAATCTGATCATAAATCAGCTAATAAAGATTCAGAGCCAAAGAAACGAAGAAGAAAGAATGAGACAACTTCAGGTTTTCCTAAAGAGAAGGAATCTGCTACACCTAAGGCTGGCAAGAAGGGGACTGATAAAAATGCTTCAGGCGCTGCTACCCTTTTTGCCTCATTTGAGCCAGGATCCTCTGTGCCTTCAAAATCGGATCTTGTTGCACTGTATAGTAAGTTTGGTGCTCTGAATGAAGCAGAAACAGCTTTGTTTTCTAGTGATTACACTGCTCAAGTGTTCTTCCTGAAAGCCTCTGATGCTGAAAAGGCCTTAAGCGATTCACTGAACATGAACCCCTTCGGCTCTTCCAAGGCCACTTTCAGACTCCAGTATCTTTCTTCTGGTTCCAAATCTGAAAAATCTAAGTCCAAAGCTTCTTCAACGAAGAAGAAAGAAAAAACTCCAGCCAAGCCATCTACTTCACTGTCACCAGGTAGTGAAGCATCCAAATTGAACTACATAAAGCAGAAACTTCAGGGTCTCACCTTAATTCTAGAAGCATCGGATGCTAAATCATCTGATATCAAGACAAAATTAGAGAGTGAGATGAAAGGGCTTTTGGAGGATGTGAACAAAATGGTTGAATCTTCTTCCTAAATAAGGCATGGAATACTAGCAACTATTTAGCTGGTAATCAGGGTAGGTTTATGGTATGTTATTTCCATTTAGTTGACTGTCTTTATTTGAGGATCAATTTATTTGTCTCGTTTCTGAGCCTAGTTTTATTGAAGAGGTAAAATTACTCATATCAGTTTGTTGTGTAGGATATGTAACATGTTTTATGCATAGGCTGTATAGACACCGACATCTATTTAGATTTTCTGTACCTTATGATACTGGTGAACAAACAGCTTTTAAGGATAAGAGGTATAATGTTTTCATTTCTGTAATGCGTGAAATACTTTAATTCTGGCGTATATGCAACTCTTGATGATGATTAAATAGGAGAAGAGATGGTGGAACCTTTGTGTTGAAAAAGTTCTTCCCTCTGTTGGGTTTATTCTCTCATGCAGCCTTTAATTGTGGATATCAGTGGAACGATATGGAAATAGTTCTGTAAAATTGGCATCCTGTGGGGTGCAACACCTCCTATTTGACTGATTCTCTCATGTAGCTTTTATTGTGGTTATCAATTAAACAAGAGATGTGGAAGTAGTTCTGTAAAATTGGCAATCAGGGGTTTCAACACCTCCAAAGTTCTGTGATTTGCAATATATTGTGCTCAATGCTACTACAAAATGTCATCTATTAGTTTGACTTCGAAGGAATTGTTTGACCACATACCATATCTAATTGCCATAAATGAATTCTTGTTGGCTGTTTTAGATATGGATGTGAAATGATCTTTTGTTGGGATACACTGGCAGGGTCAGCTATCAATGATGGAGAAATAGTACGAGGAATAAAATCAATAATAGTCTATCATTGAAGGGAATGATCAAACCAAAATATCAGCTCTTTGGTTTACTTCTATATGAACTGTGTCTAAATAATTATGGCAGATCTCGTTTACTTAATGTAAAATTTACTTGAACATATTTTCTTTCAATGTTTTTGATTATTTGGAGTTGTCAGCGACATTGACCAGTTCTTTATTCCCCCATCTCTACCTTTAAGGGAATGTTCTGCTTACGTGCAGTTTCTAAAAGTTAACAGCTAAACCAGAGCTCTACTCTACTGCCAACTGTAGGGAATTCATTCTCCACTTGTCCATCTCTGCAGTTTTACCGTCTTGCTCGTCTTTCACCAAAGTTTAAATTATTATCTTAGATGGAGTATTTTGGTGAATTTGTCTTTCTCCGAAGTTTATATGATTATGTTAAATATAGTATTTTTATGGATTTTAAAAGGCAAATTTATTATTATAAAAAATTTGAAATTATTAAATAAAATATTTTGTTTTGATAAATAAGTTGAGGAAAAAAGTAAGTTTCTCAGAATTTATGAGAGGGATTTGAAAGTTGTTCTTTTATTTTATTTATTTTGAAATTCATATATTTCTCATATTTATTCTTTCTTTTTGTCTTAATTTTAAAGTCGATTTTTAGAATTGTGAACTAACCTCATCCACCATGGGTTTGGATAGATTGAGTTGAATTTTTTTTTATAAGAACCAATTTTAAACTTTGATTCATTGAGAATTTGATTTACTTGGGTTAAACCTGTAGTAAGCTGAGTTGACTCATCAACTCATTTAATTTTTTTAATAAGTATTTTTTGTTGAATTAGTTATTTTACAAAATATTGAAACTCAGGTTTGTGTGATAATTTTGTTTTGTGTGAATAAAATCTTATGTTTGATTGGTCATAAATATAATTTAAGACTATTCTCCTTTATTTAGATTTGAATTAGAAATATTGTTATTTTTTTAGTTGAAAAAAAATTATAATTAAATGAGTTTAATCTACCAATCCGTGGTGGTTAGACCGAGTTTAAATTTTTTTCGGCTTACTAATAAATGAGTCGGATTGAGTATGTTCACTAAGTAATCAATCTATGGTGAGTCAAGTTAAGTTGGACTAGATGACCCATTTTGACAACAATAATTTTTTGTTTGATAAATGTTTGTTAAGATTTTTTTCTTTTTAACATTAAGAATGTTTATTTTTTGACATTAAACATGGTTATTTTTATTAACATTGATTTATATAATTTTTAGTGCTTTCTCCCACCATTGATCAGAATAATCTATCCTAAATAGTAATTAGCATTTTTTTAATTAATATTCACATAATTATTCTTTTAGTGACATCTGTTAGGATTTTTTTTATGTTAAAAAGGATGTCTTTTTCAACTCTTGTAGGTTATAATTTATGGGTTAAATATGTTTTTAATTCCTGTACTATCATGCGAATTTGTTTTTAGTCCCTCTTTCAAAGTAAGGTACATTTTAGTCCTTCTCCTTAAGGAAACTTTGATTTTAGTCCTCAAAACCTAACACCGTTAAAAATCAGCTGATGTGGCTAACGGTAAACTGACACAATTTTTTTTTCTTACACTGAGTCAGTGTTTCTGACCTTTTCTCCCTCTCTCTCTCACCTGCAACGCACCGTTCTTGCGGTTGGATTTCCACCACCGCCATTGCCGGCGAGGATTTCCATCAGCGTCGTTGCTCACAACCAAAATCGCCACAACGCCACCGCTCCACCGCCGCATCGTCGCTGGGATTGTCCTCCATCGTCATCGCACAACCTGCAACGAGGAAACAACAAACCCCATGGCAGCCATTGGCGCCGCCGAAGCACCTCTGCAAAATCGCGTCTCTTGCAGTTCAGATCCAGCACGCCTTCGAAGCAAACAGAACCCCCAAATCAGGTTCGTCCATCAACCTTTGTCGCGTCACCAGGCGCCGCTGTCACTGGAGCACCTTCAGTTTGTCTCCTTCGCCTCCATCCTCGCGTCTCAAACCCTGCAAATTAAAAACCAGAACAGCGACCGCGACACCAGGTGAAACTAGTTCACGCCGCCGTCAATCTGCTCCCATAAGCAAACCAGAATCGTGAATTCGAATTGTGAAGCAATCTACTAGGAAGCCCACCATCATCGTCAAAGTTGAGGGCTAATGAAACACCCCCTCCGTGGTCGCTTCCTCCGGCACCTTCTTCTTCAACCACCCCTTCTTTCTCTCTCTCCACCAACTTCACCTTCTCCGTCACCAACACCACCACCTCTGCCACCCCCTCCTCCACTTTCTCCTTCTTCCTCAACTTCTATTTCTTCTAATTCCACTTAGGGTAGTAAGAATCGTGGTAAGAGATTTTTGTTCGGTCTTTGTGTTGCCAGCTGGTCCTGCTTTTTTTTACCTAGTGCTTATGGTTTTGGGGTATGTTTCTTTTCTGAAGTGGCGTGGTTTAAGGAAGAAGAAAGGTTTTGGCCACTAAGGGGTTTCATGCCTCAAGGGTAATTGGGAATGAGTCTTTTGGGACAGTGAACAAGACTTTGTTTGAGTCTTTTGGGACAATAGTTGCAATAAAACGTCACCAACATAGCAGTATCTTTTCTGGTGAGAGAAGGAGAGTTTATGTTTGGTGGTAGAGGGACGAAGATGTAAGGAACGAGTCAGAGGGAGAGGGAGGGAGAAAAGTTGGGAAACATGTCAGAAAATAAAAAATACGTGGCATACCACTGTTAGCCACATCAGCTAGTTTTTAACGCCGTTAGTTTTGGAGGACTAACATCAAAGCTTCCTTAAGGAGGAGGATTAAAATGTACCTTACTTTGAAAGAGGGACTAAAAACAAATTCGCTTGATAGTATAGAGACTAAAAACATATTTAATCCATATTGGTTCAGGTTATAATTAATTATTTTATAGTTAATATTTTTAAGATTATTTCAGTATAATTCAACCAAAAATTTTCAATTGAACTTTTTAGTGATTGTTTTCAGAAGGTTGAAGTATTTAACTTCTATTTAATAGTTTTCTATCTAGTGATAATTAAAAAATTTATTCAAAGAAATATTAAAATTATAAAATGTTTCAGTGGATTTGTAGGACTGAGAGACTAACCTTTTCTGACGTGTCTTTCCTGTTTTCGAATGCTTGGATCGCATGAGTCGCTCGCCTTCCTTTAGTCTGGACCGCTCAGTTGCCTTCGGTAATGGTCGTTCGATGGACTTCAGTCTTGATCGTTCGGTCGTCTTCTTGGAAGAGGGGGAGAGTACCTGCAAAAGGCACTCTGACGCTCAAGTTAGGCGTGTGATTTGAAGAGCTTTGGCTCTTAATTGAATATTCAGTGAATGATTATCACTATTGAGTATTTGGGAGTATGAGTTGAACATGAGTAGAACGTGAGTGGAGCGTAAAAAGAACGTACCTGGCTTTTAGTCTTGGCCCTATATTTATAGGTTATCACAAACCTAATAAAATATAAACAGACTTACCTTAAACAGATTTACCTTAAAAACTGGTCGGTTGCTCATAAACAACTTTATGAATATCTTTAATCAGATATCTTTGATTATTTTATCCTCTGCTGGAATATTAGTCCAATAACTTAAATGTTCGCCCAAGTGTGGCCCAACATCATTTTACCTAGTTTGACCTGAGCGTTGTCCTAGTTTGACCTGAGCGCTGTCCCGGTTTGACCTGGTTGACGAGCGTTGTCTCGGTTTGACCTGGTTGACGAGCGCTACTACAATAGATAGACCGATCAGTCTTGGATGTCAACCGTTCGTCCTAGATATGATATTATACATAAAACTTTGAATTTTTTCTTATTTAAATAAAATATTTAAAAAGTTAAAAAATTTGAAATAATAAGTAATTTAAATATAATATATTTGGAATTTTTATGTAACTGTAAAACTCCCTATCTAGCTAATTTTTAGGAAATACACTAAAAATATTAGCTAAAGGGAAAGTTTGGCATCAACCTATTTTTCCATTAACGCCTTGGATTGTTTTCCTGCTTCCATGGTTTCCAATTTTCTTCCTTCTTAGGGAAAGTAGTAAGTAATTGAAGTTCTTAGTTGGAAAATCCTTTGAAACTAGAATTAGCATGTAACCCACCTCGTATGACAATGAATACCGATAGATTTGATGTGGTGTTTCATCCTCACTTCCAATCCTTTCACCCTGCACTTTCAATTTCCATAAATACCCTCTAATTAATAAGATAGTTTAATTAATTCTTTTTGTTGAGGAATTCTATACATGAATTAAATGAAGCATAGAAACAGTTGTGAGTGAATTGAATGAAGCTTTGAAAGTTAAATATATAGTTTCAAACACTTGTACTCAATTTAACCTTTTCGAGTGTTTTATTTCATTTCTTCTCATCCTCATTTGTTAAATTTTGAGAAATTTGAGAGAGTTTTTGGCTTGGAGGTGTTAGAGGCAGGTTGAACGTTAAGGTTGAAGGCAGCAGGTGGTAGTGCTATGTTAGTAGTTCACATTGTCGTTGAAGTTTTTTGAAAATTCTATTTCGATGCATGAATTTATATTATCGGATTTGGATATACAATAAAGAGCACATCGGATATCCATATTTGATGAAAAGACATTCGATGAAAAACATCATATATCGACAATCAGATATCAACATCGGATGAAAAAAGAATCGACATTGTATTTACGTTTTTACAAGATTTTTTAAAATGTTTACGTGTTTATTTTCCATATCCGATGTTATGGGCTTATTTTTCATATCCGATACAACGTGCTTATTTTTCATATTTGATGCATGTTTACCTTATTTGCTTTTTCATTATCATTTATAACAACTTTTTAAAAAGTTTGTTTTATAAAAAATTAAATAAAACCAGTTGTTAACTTAATTGTAAAGATTGTTTACTAACATATATATGAATTATTGAATATGTTTGTTTAGAATATAAATTATTTTATTTTAAAATGATTAATTTTTTTTTTGTTTCTTGACATATAAATGTAGATGAGAGGCGATATTTTAATATATAACATAAAATTAACTAAAACTTTATATATCTATATACATATATTAAGATATTTATTTATTTTTAGTAATTATAATAGTGTATATATATAGTAAATAATTAATTATTAAAACCAGTGTTTGTTATAATTATTTAATTTTGTTAATATCAAAAATGCATTTTAAATGTTTAATTTTTATAATATAAAAAATGAATATTTATAGTTATTTAAATTATTTTTAAGTTTATTATATTATTTATAAATTTATAATTTATTATATTAGTTTATGATTTTATAATTTAATTATTAATTTTTAATTTATTGTATTAGTTTTTATTTTGTTAAAAAATTTGTATATATTATAAAATTAAATAATATATTATTACAAACAAAAAAACTTAAATTTCTAAAAAATTATACAAATTTTAACTATTATTAAATAATTATAAACAAAAATATTTATTTGAAATTAAATTTAATTAACTCAAATTTTTATATAATATAAATTCATAATATTTCATTAAAAAGGAAAATATGTATCTGTGTAGAGAGAAAATAAGAAGGAGAAATGAAAATAAGAAGGAGAAATGAAATTAAGAAGAGAAAGCTTCTGAAGAGGAAGTGTAAGTGTTGGAGAGAAGAAAGCAAGCAATGAAATTTAAGAGTGAAAGAAGGAGAGAGAAACCCTAAAACTGAACTGAAATTGTTTAAAAATCTTTGACCAGATTTTATTTTATTTTCTACAAATTAAATGTAGTTTTAATTAAGGGTGAAATTGACATTTTTTTTAAGTTTGGAGGTGTAAGATGAAAGGGTTGGAGGTGCAAGGTGAAATACCCTCCATAAATTTTAGTCTTTGTACTTCATATTATATTGTTCTCAATAATAATTTTCATATAATCATTAGAGACATGAGAAGAAAAATTTCTTCCACCTCATATTAAGTGGTCGATATTCAAACTATAGTTTTCAGTGTGATTATAGTGTTAACATAGAGCGTGTAGTAATATTGTAGTACGTGTAATAAATTTGTCTTTGTCGTGTCTATATGTATATATTTTTAAATATTGTTATTATAATTTTTTAAATACAATTAATTTGATTTGTAAAGAGTAAAATGAAATACTAAAAGTGTTTAAAAGTAATAAATAATTAATAAAATTATTAAAAAAATCCAAAAGAAAAATGTGAGTTACAAAAGTATTGTCAAATGAAATATAAATAAATTTTAGTAAAATTTTTAATCATAAGTATAACATACAACAAAATATTAACAAATAAAATATAAACAATTTTTAGTAAAACCTAAATTTAAAAGTATAACAAACCACAAAATATTATCAAATAAAATATCTAACAACTCATAGAGAATGTTGTTATCTCGAAGAAGACATGCAAATGAATACAAATCAACTATTATTTCACTATCAAAGTGTGTGTTACAAGGAAGAGTTAGGAGTCCTTATATAGCTTTAGGAGAGGAAGAATGGTGAAAGAGCTAGGGAATGTGGGACTATATGTAATTTCACCCTTGCTGTTAATTTGAGTGAATGACGTTAAAAATTCATACACGTGGCATACTGACTTTAAAAATCTAAATTGTGGCACATTGAGGATGTTAGTGACGTGGGTTTTATAAAATTTGGGATTTCATTAAATCTCTAATTTGCCAAAATCCCTAATTAAAGGGATTGTGATCTCTGCATCGGAGCTCTTTAAACAAAGCTTTGGTTAGTAATCATTGGTCCTCACCAAATCATTCTTTTGCAGCATTCTCCCAAACACTTCCCATGCTTCTTCATACAACTCATTCTCCATCAACCCATTGATCAACTCAGTCCATCGTTCCTCCGAGGCATTGTTTCGAACAACGCTCAATCCCATCCTCCACCTTATACGCATCAACCATGGTGGTATACGACACGACATTCGGATGTGACATCTCTTTGAAGAGTCTTTATGTGTCCCTCACGCGTCCGAACCTCGCTAATCCCGAGATCACGACGTTGTACGAGTCAGCGTTCTTCTTTGGCGTTGCGGCGAAGTAGCGAAAAGTGTCATCAAGGTTGTCGTTTTGGACGCACGCGGCAAAGATGGAGTTCCAAGAAACAAACATTTCGTAGTGGCATGGAGTGAAAAAGTGATTTTGTAAAAAACTTCAAACAACACCTCAAGCACCCTTTAATTAAGGATTTTGACAAATTAGATATTTCAAATTAGGGATTTAATGAAATCCCAATTTTTTTAATTTAAAAATAACAAAATTCATGTCACTAACATTCTTAATGTGCCACGTGTCTTAGGTTTGCAAAGTCAGCATGCCACGTGACTATAATCTTAACGTCATTTACTCAAATTGACTGCAAGACTACAATTGAATTAATTTTGCACGAATAGGGACCTAATTCAGATAACAAAAAATAGAAGGGTTTATTTGAGACGTTTCTACATAAACAGGGACCTCGAAAATAATTAAACTTAAGATCATTAGATTGGAAGATTCTTATGTTTAGAAATAAAGCGCGACTGCAGGTTTTCAGAAGAAGATCATTTAGGTAAGAGAAGAGATAATTGCATAAAAGTTTTTACACTGGTTCGCTCCAACTAAGCTATGTCTAGTGTCCTCCGCAGAGATTAGCACTACTTCTGGTACTCAACAAC
The DNA here is from genome assembly GCF_016808095.1 of Vigna angularis. Lineage (NCBI taxonomy): Eukaryota > Viridiplantae > Streptophyta > Magnoliopsida > Fabales > Fabaceae > Vigna > Vigna angularis. The sequence goes on along the minus strand of NC_068971.1, from coordinate 29,274,567 downwards.
CCCGCTGAGATTTCCTTTGAGTATTAACACCACTCTTAGACTCAACAACCCCACCGAGATTTCCTTTGAGTATTAGCACCACTCCTGGTACTCAACAACCTTAGCCGATATTTCCTTTGAGTAATCGAACCACTCTTAGTATTTAGCAACCTTTCCAAGATTCCTCAACTCCAACGGAGTTCAGTTGTAAGTATTCTAATTCTCTTCAGAATTGCATCAACGATTGCTTACAAACTGTTCAAACTATATCTCTCATCGAGAAGATTTGATTACAATACAAAACAATCTAAACACTCGCAGGTGTTTCTCTCTTTTCACTTACAACAGTAAGTAATATAACAATGAAGTACGAGAGTATCTCTTTCTCTTTTTCTCTTCTCTTCTCTTCAGATATCTTATTTTTCTTGAGATTTTTCTCTTTTGCTTCTCAAGATGAATATTTCGTTGTAAGTTTTTCTTCTCTATGTTATCTTGTTAAGCTATCCTCTTAAATTTCTTTTCGAGAAATCTTATATTTATAGTCTTCATGGATATTTTTCCGTTAGATTGAGTTTGTAGTCTTAATACTCGTGCTTTCTCTTTCTTCTTTGCACAACAGCCGTTAGGTAAGTCAACTTGTTAGAGTAGACATACTTTTTCAAAACTTTGCTTGAAATAAGTTGTACATCTCTTTATATATGACTTCAAGTGAAGAACATTCTATGAATATCATGTTTGTCTCTAACGTCCACTTTATATATGTTTTTGTAAAACTCTGGAATTACACTTTTAGTATTTGAGTGTGATAGAACTCTTAAAAATTTAAAATTTTTTGTATATATATTTTGATGTTATAGTTATATTTAAATAACTTAAATAACATATATGTTTGTTTGAGTTTATGGTTATCTATATTAAATGTATGATGATTATAATAATTAAACACTCTCAAAATGATATTCCTACAAAAGTTATTAAAGTTTTCAAATAATTTCTATCATCTAAAATTAATATTATTGTAATAACAGATTTTAAATCTTTTTCATTATTATTAATGGTAGTAGTTACACAAACAATATTATTAGAATTAATTGGTTTTTTAATTAATTGAATAGAATTTCTCAGTTTATTTCCTTTTTTTCTTTATTTAATGACTTATTACTATAAATTAATAAAATATTCAATTAATTTTTATCATTTGAAATTAATTAATGCTATTAGTAACTAAATCGTAAAAAAGGAATTATAGTTATAAATATTAACTTATTAAACACATTTCAATTCAGTTTCTTTCCTGTTTATTTTATGACTTATTACTATAAATTATGAAATTTTTGAAATAATTTTGTTCATGTAAAATTAATATTATATGTAACTAAATTATAACAAAAAACCTGAAAATCTTTAACACATAATATAAAATTCATATATTTAAGTATCAATTACTAATGCAGTTTATAAAAATTCAACTTAACAATTTCTAGTTAACTTTTAATAACAATTAAAATGTTGTTTCTCAAGTAATAATGCATTCAAAAAATTAATTTACTTTAAAGTTACCTTTAATTTTTTTTTTCAACCCACTAAACTTTTCTGATTCTCAACAAAGTAATATGTTTTCCATACTATTTTTTCAAAATTTCCTCTATCCTTTCAAAACCTTTTCTTTTAGGGTTAAATATGTTTTTGTCCCTTAAGTATCACACGAATTTGGTTTTAGTCTCTACTCGAAACTTTGATGGTTTTTAGTCCTCATAGTTTTGAAACTCTTACTATTAGTCCTTAAAATTGGACGGCGTTAACTTTTAGTAGATGTGGCAAACGGTGAGGCCACGTTTTATGCCAGCTACCCTGTTCACTCTCTGCCACATTGGTTGTTTAAGTTTTGAAATGAGATTAAGTGATTGACACGTTGATTGAAATCAGATTAACAATTAGGGTTCTTAATTGGGCAAAGTTTATTTTTTCAATTGGGCAAAAGTAGTTTTACTCGAAGCATTGTACTCCAAGCATTATACTCGAAACCTTCCACTCGAAGCATTCTATCTAGGTAGTCCTTGCGGTGCTCGTGAAAGAAACAATGAGTGTGAAAGACAAGCGTAAAGGTAAGCTAAGCTATTGTTTTTCTTTTTCGGTTATGGTTGTTGCAATTTGGGCATAAAGCGTTGATGTCTGAATGTAGGTCTAGAAATGGTTTTCGACATTTGTTTGCATCACATGGGGAAGTTTGTTAGTAATAAGGGGCTACAATATGTTGGAGGAGAGATACACGTGATCAAAGGACTTGATCCGGATCGTTGGTCATATTTTGAAGCAGTTGGAATAGTTAAAGAATTTAAGTATGATGCAAACTTCAAACTATGGTGGAAGGGGTCGAAACAAAGGCTGGTGAATAATGTAAGATTATTGCGTGATGACAGGGAAGCACTATACTTGGCTAAATATGCAGAGGAGAATAAGAAAGAGGTAGAAATCTATGTTCAACATGTTCCTGGTGAGGTAGTGGAAGTTCACTTTCTTAGTTGTGGTGAAGTGGCAGATGAAGTAAAAGTGGAAGAGAAGGAAGTGGTTTCCAAAGTGGGTGACGAAGAGGTTAATTTACATGAGGAAGAAGTGGCTGAGATTGTAGAAGAGGGTGGAATGGGTCTGGAAGAGGGTGATGGTGCTGTAGAAGAGGGTGAATGTGTTGAGCAACAGGGTTCACATGTTAATGTGGCTGTAGAGGTTAAAATGGGTGAGGAAGAGTGTGATGGTGGTGAGGAACATGAAGAGGTTGAAATGGGTGAGGAAAGGGAAGAGTGTGATGGTGGTCATGAACAGGAAGAGGTTGAAATGAGTGAGGAAGAAGAAGAGTGTGATGGTGGTGACAAATGGGAAGAGGTTGAAATGGGTGAGGAAGAAGAAGAGTGTGATGTTAGTGATGAACAGGAAGAGGTTGAAATGGGTGAGGAAGAAGAAGAGTGTGATGGTGGTGATGAACAGGAAGAGGTTGAAATGGGTGAGGAAGAAGAAGAGTGTGATGGTGGTGATGAACATGATTATCTTCGTGAAGAAGAGGAAGGGGGGAATGTGGTTGAGGGGGAAGTAGAAGCTTCAGCTAAAGAATGTCTGGATGACAGTGAAGAAGACAGAATGACTAATGATGATGATGTGTTTGGTGTTGAGCATGATAGGGTGGACCAAGTTCGTAGAAACATTAATCCAGTTTTGGATAGGTGGAATGCAATGAAAAAAAAGAAGAAACGTGTGACTAGAAGAGGTAATGTTGGGGAAGGTTCATTTATAATGAATGAAGAAGTTGGAGATCATGACATCAATGAAGAATACAATCGTGAAGAATTGGATTCAAATGTAGATAGTGATGAGGATGTGAGGTTGAAAAAGGGAAACTTTAAAAAGTATAGAAAAGATGATATGAACAAGAACTTCAGATTCGAATTGGGGATGAAGTTATGTTCATTAAAGGAATTTAAAAATGCACTAATGGAGCATAGTGTATTACATGGAAAAGAGGTTAAGTTTATGAAGAATGACCTGAACAGAGTAAGGGCAGTTTGTAAAAACAAATGTGGTTTTCTTATTATGGCTAGCAAGGTAAGAGGAAAGCAAACATTTAGGGTCAAAACCTTGGTTGGACGACACAGTTGTGGAAGGGTTTTCGGAAACAAAAATTCAAATGTAAACTGGATTGCACAAGTATTAGTAGACAGGTTTGTAAATGTGGCTAACATGACAGTCAACCAAATCATTAATGACATTAAGAAGTCATTCAGTGTTACAATAACTGCTTGGAAAGCTAGAAAGGCCAAGCAAATTGCTTTGGATTCTTTGGTTGGTGATGGAGAACGACAATATGGTCGTCTATATGATTATGTGGGTGAATTGCTAAGAATGAAGTTTGGAACCTTTAAAATTAAAGTGAATCAACCCCAACCAAGTTTGCTACCAAGATTTGGGTCATTTTATATGTGTTTAGAGGGCAGTAAGCAAGGCTTCTTAGGAAGTTGCAGGCCCTTCATAGGGTAGGTGGTTGTCATCTGAAGACAACATATGGTGGTCAGTTGTTGGTGGCAGTGGGCAGAGACCCCAATGACCAATATTTCCCACTAGCTTTTGCTGTGGTTGAAAATGAATGCAAAGAAAGCTGGAGATGGTTTTTGACACTACTTCTGGATGATATTGGGGGCATTGATTATCAATGTTGGGTTTTCATTTCTGATCAACAAAAGGTATTTTCATTTTAATGTTTTCCTATTTTTATTTCGTAGCAGTGACATTATTTACTATTGACCAAGACCTTTTGTGTTTTGGTGGAGGAAGGCTTATTAGAGATCTTATGATGGGGGCTGCCAAGGCCACATTTCAACAGGACTGGGAAAAGAAAATGGGTGAGTTGTCAAATGTTAACATTGATGCTTACAATTGGTTGCTAGTTATTCCAACTAAGTGTTGGTGTAAACATGCATTCAGTAGTTATCCTAGATGCGATGTCTTGATAAATAATTTGTCTGAGTCATTTAATAGTACAATTTTACTAGCTAGAGACAAACCTTTCATAACTATGATGGAATGGCTTAGAACTTACATTATGAGTAGGTTTGCAACACTTAGAGAAAAAGCAAAGACATATACAGGAGTTGTGATGCCTAAACCACGAAATAGGCTTGATATGGAAGTAGAGAAGAGTGGAAATTGGATTCCAACTTGGGTAGGGGCTACAAAATTTGAAGTCACTCACGGGTTTACAATGGATAACTTTGTAGATGACCTAAGTAACCATTCATGTAGTTGTTACTTTTGAGATTTGGTAGGAATACCTTGCAGGCACGCTGTGGCTGCCATAAATTACAAAGTAGAAAACCCTGAAGACTATGTACATCCTTATTACAAGAAAGAGGCTTATGAAACTTGTTATGGCCCTGAAACTATTCCAATCAATGGACAACAACTGTGGTCTACTTATGAATCTGGTGCACTACTGCCTCCAATTTATAAAACACCCCCTGGGAGGCCTAAAAAACTAAGAAGAAGGGAGGCTGATGAATATGTGAGTAATATAAATTGTCAAAGAAGAATCTTTTTATGAAGTGTAGCAGCTGCATTGAATTTGATCATAATGTAAGAACATGTAAAAGGGGAAAGAAAAAGGTACAAAATCACTCTTTTACAACTTCACTTATTTACACATTCATAATTATTTTCACTATGATAATTGCAATGTCGCTTACTTCCATTTACAGAACACAAGGAGCACTTCAAGTGCAGGAGGATCTGGCAGCACAAGGGCAACTCCCATTGCAGGAGGTTCTCAAGCCCAACTAGCTCCATCAACGTCACAAGGTGGAGGAACATCAAGAATAGGGACTTCTCAACTAGGACGACCTCAAAGTGGCAGTGGAGCAGGGCCTGCATCAAGTCACCAAGGTGGAAGAAGAACATCCTCACGACTACTGGTTGCACAACATCTAGGGTCCCAAGCTAGTACCAATTGAAGATTTATTGTAGCCAAACGTTTATTTTAATGTATTTTGTAAGTCACACTCATCCACTTAGGGAACAATAGTAGTGGGTACAGTGGTTGCTTTTAACATCTACCATCATATGTAATTGTAAACGACCACTTAACTTATTTTAGTACTGTTATTACAATACTTTTTGTCAGTGATAAGGGACCACTTAACTTACTTATCTTATTTAATAGTATGGGACCACTTCATATTATATCCTGCTTCTTGTTGTATTCCATCTTTGCATTATGCCAAGTTAACTTTATTTATTCCAAGTTCAGATTTACAGATACTCTGCTTAGTCAATTTTAGCAGGCAAACTCTGCTTAGTTCAGATTTCCAGATCCGGGAGATGGAAGTGGGTGAACCATGAGTGTAAGACTTGTGTAAAATAAAAATATACTTTTATTTTACTATATTTTGTGTTACTAAATAATTAATTATGATATGTTTGTGTAATGAAAATATTAAGAAAGTGAATAAAATAAATTAATTAGAACTAATGTTATCTTAATTTTAGAAAATACTTTTACTGATGCCTTAGCTTTTGGATGACAAAAAGAATAAATTGAGAAGTGGGAGAACTCTTTGGTTTAAGGAAGGGTGTATTATGTTGTGGTGCATGCCTCTGTGAGTTTTCTTTTAAGGGACCTATAATAATAAATGATGGAAAGAGAAAGCCATTTTTTTGTTGGAAAAAGAGTGTTGGTATTAAGCTATTAGGCTATTAGGCATTTACGTGAAATGGGAAGAAGTGGACCTAATGTAGTATGAAATAATGAATAATATTATATGTAGAAAAGGACAAAAAGGTGGGACCGTGAGGTTGGAAGATGAAATGTTATTATAAAGAAAAAGAAAAGAAAAGTTGGATGGTGTGAGAAGTAGTTTACGTAAGGTAGTAAAATGGAAAGAGCATGGTTTTGTATTTGTGTTTCCTCTTTTTGACATGAATTGAGTTTCTGAAAGTGACAGTGTCGACAGTAGGTGTTGAAATGTGTTTCCATAGCTTGGCTTCTTTTGTTTTGTAGGGATTTGGATAGATTATAGGGTTAAGTAGGAATCATATAGTTAAGCTATTAAAAACGTGAATTTTGACTTAGAGGAGAACCTACCATTTTCTTATATAAACTTAGTCTATGTGAGAGAATGGAGGAATATACATACTATGCTAAATCATAGGTTCGAAGGGTAGTTTTGAATTGTGGGAAGCACTGTTGCTACGCAAGGAAAGGAAGCCATCTTGGTCTTTGCTTTGAACCTCAAACGGTTGTGGAAACTCACTGGAACTAGAGGTAAGGGGGGAAGCCTGGGAATATATTATTTGTGTGGAATGGGTTTATAGTTGTATCTATGTTTATATGGATGCATGGGATTTTACGTGTTGTGTGGCATGAAGGGTAGTTTATCCATGTTTATTTTGGGAACTTATAATTGTTTTAAGGTATGCATGCTTTGGTTTCATGGGGTTGCTAAGTGTATGATTATTCCTTTGGTTATGCTTAATCCATGGTTGTATATATTTTTCCTTGAACTCTTTACCTTGCAATAAATGGGAGATGGGTTGTTGAGGAACACATTCCCACACTTTTTAACCAAAAGTGTGATGGGTGGGTGACTAGAGTTTTCTCTTCCAGTTAGAGGAAGAGAATGAGAGTGTGTGGATCTTGTAATTGTGTGCAAAGAAGAGGAAACCTAATAAAAAAAAAAGTAAATAGGGGTTGTTTAGTTGTATGGGTCTTACGTAAAAGATGGGAAGAAAAACTAAGAGTTGGGTTTTAGTGGAAATGGAAAAAGGGCATAGAGGGGTTGTACATGAAGCTTTGAAAAAAAAATAAAAGAAGAAGAGTGAGTGGTTACGTGAAAAAGGAGTAGAAATGAGAGTTGGGTTCTTTTGAAAAACAGAAGAAAAGAGAGAGGTGGAGAGTTAGCATGGTGACTTTAAGTAAAATCAAGAGAGAACAAAAAGAATGGTTTAGGTTTAGTTGGAGAAAGAGGAGATGATGGATAGTAATAGTGGTAGTTGTGGGTTAGAGGTTTCTAAGTGTAGTTTTGGAGAAGTTGAAGTTGTGTGAGAAGAATGAACTAAAAGGAGAAGAAAGGGAGGGGTACATGTTTTACGTAAAGTGGTGAGATTTTGGTATTAAAAATAGAAAGAGAAGGAAGAAGTTGATTTTAAAGGTGGAAGAAAAGAAGAAGAATGAAAATGGGGTGGATATGACGTTACATAACAAGAGAGAGAAAATAAGAGAAGTTTAGGAATTTAGATGGACCCGCGTAGGCCCCACCATGGAGAAATAATGTTTTATTTTATTTTAAATTATAGGGGGTGAACTTAGGAAAATAAGAGGGTGTTGTAGAAATGTTGGAATATGGGTCGGACTGTGAACTTAGTAGTTCCAGGGGTGCATCTGAAATTTTATCTTAGTAGACAGGGTGTGAATCCAGTAATTTTAAGGGGTACTTCAGAAATTCTGTCTTAGTGGATAGAGATGTGAACTTCGTAATTATAGGGGGTGTGTCAGAAAATTTGTCTTAATAGATAGAGGTGTGAACTCCGTCATGTCAGGGTGTGCCCAGAAATTCTGTTTTGAAGACAGGGGTGTGAACTTAGCAATTTCAAGGGGTGCACCAGTAAAAAAAAAAACTCTCTTTTAAACAATTATTGAGAATTGTTGGTTAATTTCTTTGGTATTATTTTAAAACAATTATTGAGAATTGTTGGTTATTATCTTGGTCTATTGTTGGTTTATTTATACATGTTATTGAGAATATGTATGAATTCGTGATTGAGCACGTTTATTTGGAGGAGGTACATACACTATGTTATTTACTTGTAACTCCGTTTGTCTTTTGAGCATTTTTGCTAGTCTCGCGTGAGACTGAGATTCGAGTGTCACCTTCTTCTGCGCGAGAAGGTGAATGTCTCGCCCAATGACTTCGGCTCGTGTTGAGTATAGTGCATCGTTACGCGTAATATCGATGTTTTTACTCGTTAGTCCTTGAGGAGTCGGGGAGATAGGTCTGAAGTCGCGATGGAAGACGACTCGAATCGCCTGTTATTGAGAACAGGTTATGACGACGAATTACAAGTAAACGACAATAGTTTATGAAAGACTAGTCTGCAATGTCATGTGTGTCGATTTATATTAAATCATGGAAATTGTTATAGTTTATATGAAATGGGTTTATGATGTGATACTTCTGGTTACTCACCCTTGCATGTTGTGGTTGTGGTTTCCACCTACGATGATCGTACTTGTACGGGAGTAGATGGTATTGCAGATAAAGCTGGATTGGAATAGCTCTTCGAGAGAGACGGGAAATAAAACTTGTTGGGATTTTTATAATGTTTTCTTATTTATGTTCGTTTGATTTTGTTATTTTAAGAAACAATTAAGATTTGGTTTGTTGTAATGTATGAACTTATGATGTGTGTATGGTTTGTTTATGTGTGGTATATTTAAAAAAAAACACTTTCATAAGATTCATGCTTCAAGATTATTAATATTATTATTAATATTTCCTATAAGGGGTGTTACAATGAGCAGTTGTTTATGATTAATTTTAATGAGTTGAATGCTAAAAATGCTACCTTCGGTTAATTCTTAAAAGTAAAAAGTGAAAGACAGTTGAAAAAAATTAAGTGTTAACTATTTGTCATTGGTTGTTTAAAAATGTTTAGTGATGACTTAATGTCTTCTGTAAGCATGGAAAATTTCCTGAAGGTTTTCAGCTAATGTTAGTTAGGCGTGAAGGCTCTGTAGTTTCTTAATGCCTGCTTCTAGTTTTTTCATTTACTTAGAGAACTATCTTTGATTCTCCAAGGATTAATGCCTGCTTCTAGTTTCTTATGCTTCCCAATGTTTTCTTTATTAACATACAACAAAAGTCCAGTAATAGTGGTGGAATGTTAAAGGGAAAAAAAGTTAATCATCAAGTGGCAACACAAGTAAATTATTTGGAGAATTTAGTCAAGCAAAATTTGGAGACAAACTCAAGTACCTCATTTATTCAACCATAATTCTTAATTGCAATTCATCTTCAACAAAAACATAATACAAAAGAAAATTGTTAACGCCCATGACAAAACAAACAACACTAACATCATTTTCCCAACTTTCTTCTCTTGTTCTAATTTCCTTTTCAGCTTGCCGTTCTTCTTCCTTAGATCCAGTACAAGTTTTTCATTTTCCAAACACATTTCAAGTTCTTCACGTTTTCTTTCAAAGCTTCTTTCAATTTCAGAAACTCCTTCATCATGTCATTCAAAGTAATTACAACTTGAATTACTTTGCAATCAAAATAACACACGATTAATACAAAATTCAGCACATGAACTGAAAGATTTAATCACTTACTGCCAATTTCTACATCTATAAAACATTCTTCCTTTGTTCTTCACAGTAGTTGCCTTCAAAAGCAACAATGTTTCACCACAACCACACAATTTGGATGGTAATCGTGAAGATGATCCACAACTTTGCGACTTTCCCGAACCAATTGACCTTCGCATCCAACCATTTCCTCCACTCTCACCTTTCATTTCACTACAACAAAGAAATCCCTTCATCAGCTTTGGTGCCCACCCAAACCCTATATCCCTAATCCTTGTATTCTTTTATAATACTTAATAAATATAATACTTTTTATTATTTTAAAATACATTCCAAATTTCAGTTTTCTTTTCTTTATTCAATAACTTATTAGCAAATATTAATAAAATATTCAATTAAATTTTATCATTTAAAATTTATATGATACATAAATAATTCATAACAAAAAAAAGGAGAAATATTAACAAATAATTTATTAATAATTTAATAAATTCCTATTTTACATTGTCTAATAAAATAAAATATTTAACAAAATAATTAACATCAAATAATTTTTTTAAGAGAAATCCTTGCATTGCATGGTATAGATATTAGTTAATGAAATAATTAGAGGTTCCATAAAATCATAAATAATTCACTTAAATATTACTTTAGTTAATATAATTATGTACTTTTATTCATAGGAATTATAACAAGTATTTCAAACATTATCACTCAATTATATGATAATAATTAAGCCCCCACATTGCATGGTATAGATATTAGTTAATGAAACAATTAGAGGTGTCATACAAATCATAAATATTTCACTTAAATATTACTTTTATTAATATAATTGTGTACTTTTATTCATTAGGAATTATATTATTTCATACATTATCACTCAATTATATAATAATAATTATATATTGAAAGAAATCCTATCATTATTATCAAATATACAAATATATTACCATAATTCATGTATAATTTAATTATTTAATTGGTCTATTTTATCAAAATATATAATCATTTCAATAACTTTGATTGCTATAATTATACTAAATAATCTTAAGAATTAAATAAAATTTAGATGATAAAAAAACTAATATACATGTGACATCTTTTCATGCAGTGATTTTTTACAAATTGTAAATGTTAACATACATTTCTGAAAAATAAAATATAAATTGCACATTCATATTTTTCAGTTATTGATAAATAAAAAAATTGTTTTTACTAGATTTAAGGACTAATGTTAATTTTTTATAATATTTAAAATTAATATTCTGAATATCTTGAATATATTTAATCTTTTAAAAGTAATAAACCCATGTACCCATTTAAACAAATAGTATCTTAACTGAATAGTGGACATGAAACTTAAGAAAATGGTCAAAAGGAGTGATCGCTCTCGGCCCGGCCCGCAAAAGCCCATATGTTAACATAGTAAGAAAAGAAACTGAAACCCTAACAATTGGCCTATAAATACGACAATCCCTTGTGTAATCCTACGATCAACAACCGAAGCCTCTTTTCCCAAACACCCTAGTTTGTAATACCTTCCTCTCCTTCTGCAGCTCTTTCGTAAATTTGATTTGTTGTTTCTCGCCTGGGCAAAGATGAAGAGTGCTTGATTATTCTGACACCTCTTGTATGAGACGGATCTTTGCTAAAGGTTTCGTCTTTGAGCACAGAAAGCAACTCTCTGAGTCCAACAACATTAGGGTTGATATGTTCTTTTACTATTTCAATTATTTCTTTAATTTCAATTCTATTCAATTAGAGATTCTGCCTAATATTGCAATTCTTTGCACGTCGATTTGGTATGTCAATGAATCTATCGTTAGGCTATATTAAAATTATTTTAATCGACATGTATATGTTTAATATATGTGTTGTCTATCTTTAGCTCCGGGTATCCTTATTTCTTGATAGGATTTCTTGGTGACAAGATAGATAAATATCTTTTGAGAATTTGAACAAATCTTTATTTGTTTTATTTATTTTTAATTTTTAAATGACTTTTTAGATTTATCTTTGGGTTTTGAACATGTGATGTTGAATGATGATAAAATCAGACGGATTCCCACTGATTTTGTATGTGATTTAACAACCAGCTACTACTGACAACATTATGTTCAAAAATATTTCTGCTATGAATTGGTTATACACATTGCATTGTTATATTCTTAGATATATTTTATAATGTATTTTACTTTTTATTTTGTGATAGCCCGTGATGTTAGAAAATATTTGCTACTCTTGATGGGATCACCCATTTGATGATTCTTATCCACCAAGATCTCTGAGGCTCTTACTTTCAAACATTATGTAGATATTTATAAAGTGTATTTTGTATTGTTATTTGAATTGTTTTTACACCTTTGACAATGCGATACAAGTCTATCACGGTCTGCAACATTAACATAAGGAATGCTTCTCTATCTGGTCTGTGTGGATTTGTTCTGTTCCCATATGACTCGTTCCCTTGAAGCTAAATATATTGTGTTGCTTTTCTAAATGTCGATCCCTGGGTATTTTCCCTCTGATACTTTGGGATATTAGTGAAGCAGCTAAATATTTGTTGGATCACATTTTGATAGACTTTTATTTATGTGTTATATTTCTATTATGTATCACATCCTTGTTTGCCGTGTTATTTCTCTGATTTTTTTTTCTACAGTGCTTTGCTTTTCAAGTGACACTTTATTTTGCAGATTGAGAATGGTTTTTATTATTTTTTTATTTGAATTTCCTTTGATGTAAGGAGACGTAGCCTATGTGTAATGTTTGAGACCAGTTCATTATTCTGAATACAAAACATATCATTTACTTCATATCCTCCGTAGGTTCTATCCTCCGTAGGTTCTCATTTCTCTTTATGTGAAATTTGAAAGAGAAAGAAAATGAAATTTTCCTTTACTTCATATTTCTAAGTTCTGTTTAAAGTATATCCTTGAGAAAATCTAATGTAATTTTCGTGGTGGATAAATCAGCATATTTTGAAGTTCTGCACAATAAAGAAATAATATGTAAATTAATTCTCTCAATTTTCTCATATGGACGAAGATAAATGTAATATTGAAAACTAATTATTTAATAACAATAATCGTTATGACAATTTAACTTTATTAAAAATCTTTTTACATTTGGGGGTGATGATTTGATTTAGTAATAGATTTTAAAAATTAGTTTAATTGGTAAAAAATAAAGATGACCAAAATGACTTTTGTTATAAAAGTATTATAAAATATTATTTTGTAATGTTATATTTAATTGTAGAGATGTTTATAAATTGTGAATAATTTATATAATTAATGTTTAAAAATTATAAAAGTTATAATGTAGTAAAATAAATGTATTTTAAAACGTAATATTAAATTGTAATATAATTTAATTTAAATATGGAGAAGCCACTGTGAGATTTTTAATCGGATATTTTAAAAAAATTATAGTTAGTAAGCAAAATTATTATATATATATATATAATATAACAAAAAATTTTAAGATTAAAAGTAATACAATATTGTTTTTAATATATGAATTAAATTAGTAAAGAATATAGAAAAAAATGTATGATTGAAAAATAATTTAAAGAAAACATGAATTTTGTTTAGAAATCCATAAAATTTAGAAGAGAAGTTTATATATAAGATTTAAAAAATACATAAAAACTTTCAAGATTAAATTTAATTTATTAATTAATTTAGTAAAGAATATTTCAAAATAAGGAATATAAAAACAAATGTATGATGATTGTATAAAAATTTAAAGAAAGCATGAATTTTGTTTAGAAATTCATTAAAATTAGAAGATAAGTTTATATATAAGATTTTGAAAAAACATAAAAACTACTATAGAAGGTAAAAAATATTTAATCGTATGCTATAAACAGGATTGCAGAAAAAAAAAAATATATATATATATATATGATAGTTGTGATAGAAGTCGGTACTATGAGTGTCAATTTTTATAAAAGTCGTATTTTTTAAATGCCAAAATCTGTATATATTGATATATTTGATAAAAAAAATTTCTATACTGATAGTGAAAAATAACCCCGCATATAATGTTTTAATAATTATAAGAAGTAAGTTGTAAAGCAAATTTGACATTTGAATTTTACATAATCATTATTGGTGGTTTATACATATTTTAGAGTTATAATTGTTTAGTTATTTGTGAATTATCTATTTATCTTTTTTATTTTTTAAAAACTACGGAAACAAGAATTATCTTAAAGATTATTACATGATTTTTTTAAGCTTAATAGTTTATTTTGTTCTCAATTTTGCTCTGTCAATTACGTTAAATGTTTGAAAAAAGTGTCAAATACATCTTTATTTTGTAAATTTTGCATCAATGAAGTCTCTTCCGTTAAATACAAATAAACGGAGTTAAGAGATTTATGATATGACAGAAGACGTGTTATTTTGTAAGTATATTTATGCTTGTGTTAGTAAATGGTGCAGAGATATAATTTAAGGATGTACTTTGTATTTTCTAGGCTAGGCCTAAGTCCTATTTTCTCTAGGGTTTCTTTTTTTTTTTCTTTTTTAGAAACGAAGGTCTCTTCTCCACCTTCATTAGCAGAAGCTTTGCCCTTCAACGCTGTCGTGCCTCCCTTTGGTCGGACAAAACTATTGTCGGCGTCACCGATCATCGCCAGAGACACCGCTCGCTACTACGGCGTTTCTCCCTTCATGCGCACTTGAGGTAAGCTCTAACACTTACTGACGAGGTTGTCAACACCGTCAACGATGCTTTCCTGCGCAAGCCATCGCCGCGGCCAAGCCAAGATCGTCGACGTCTTCGCGATGCGAGAAGCCCTATTTGATGGCAACATCGTGGAGAAGAGCGGGCTTGCATTTGCGGTGCGATGCCTCCGTTCTCAGGTGGCTTTGCGGCAATAAGGCTTTTTGATTGAAGGTTTCGATTTAGGGCTTTGCAAGAACTCTTCTTCTTTGCCAAAAATTTCTTTTGGTTCTGTGGTTTCGTTGTAGGGGAAGCATCATTGCCATTCAAAATGGAAACCATGGGGTTTTGTCGAAATTGGGTTTCTAAATTTGGGAAATCTTGAGTCTTTGTTTCGATCTCGAGTTGAGATTATGTGCTTCTCTACAAGTTAGGGCTTGAATTGGAGCTCTTGTTTCTCGCGTTTCACACGGGTCGAGCCGTGAAGAGGACGACTTTGATGATTGTTACGTTTGGGGTTTTCCTATTCTTGTGATTCAATTTTGTAATTTGGGGGTTTAACAGGTGGTTTCTGATTTGGGGAATTTCTCGGTCAAGAGTTTTGTTCTTGTGTTCTTGGTCATTTTGGGGTTTCTGATTTTGTTTTGCTTTTGCGATTAGCGATTATGGAGTTTTAGTTTTCGATTTGGAGGTGGTTCTTTGTTTGGTGTTTCTCTATTTTGGTTGGGTTTTGAATGCGCAGGTGATTATATGAGGATGATGGAGATTTTCTAAGGTATGAGTGAAGGTGGTGATACTGGGTGATGAATCTGAGTGTTACTGGGAGTGATGAATGAGGTTGCTGAGAGCAAGAATGAGTACTTTTTTTTGGCAGAGAAAGTTAAAGAAGATGAAATGATGGAAGAATCAAGACCATGGTGCGTGAAGGGTGAATTATTTTCCACGTCAACCTTTAATTCACTAACACATCAACACAAATACACCTAAAGAATAACACGTTAATACTGTTTCTGCCACATCATCAATCCCTTAACCCTGTTTGTTTATATTTAACGAAATGGACTTTATTGATGCAAAATTTACGAAGTGGGAACGTATTTGACACTTTTTTCAAAGGATGGACCTAATTGATAAATTTGGGCAAAAATGGGGACAAAATAAGTTATTAAGCCTTTTTTTATATGTTTTCTTTTTTAATGAGCTATCCCACTACTGGGCCCCCACGCACCACAAAATAAAGGCGTAAGAAAGATGGCCCTACATATCTTGTCTGAGTTCTTTGCTACTAAAACCGTCCGTTTGACTTTTAATCCTGTCGACAAGATGATATTTGTCATATCTTGTCCGAGTTCGGTAATCCCACAATCGTGACCGATTGTCTGTCCTTCTTTGGTGGTACGACCCCCCGGCCATGTCCTTCTTGATAGATACCCCCTGATTGGTTTGGAGAGCTGATGAAGAATGACTTTGACTTAGAACAAATATAGGAAACCGTACGGCTAATGAGTAAAAGCGTGAATGTGTATTTTGTGGAGTTACTCGATCCTACACCTGAATCATTTTGACACCCACATGAGGGTCAAGCGATTCAGAAGATCCAATGGTAATCATGAAAAACATGAGCTGATAGAGATGATCAACGTTACGAGGGGAAACTCACCGACTTGACAACTAAGAATGCAACAAGACATACTTTATTTGATAATTGAACATTGTGAAGTGTAAGTTTGTATGGCCCTACATGGTTTTGGAAACTTTGCCCATGCACCACAAATACAAAACATAACAACTAGACTACAAGCTTTTCATTGAAAAATACTCACAAAAATATCTATATAAATCATACAAACCACAACATTTTAATAAAACTATAAATCAATTTATTTATGTAGCAACAATTTTAACACAAAACCACAAACAAACAAAAAACCAAATTTATATTATTTTTCCTTTGTTATATATTTTATTTTATTATTTTTCTTCGAATTTTACATGACTCACCTCTCAAATAGCTCGACTAGTGTCAGAAACCTCTTGGCCGAGTTTTAGAACATACAAATCGAGGTCCAGAACAATCCGAACAGAAACATCCCTGTTAGCCTAACTCTCGCTCAACCCTGCCAAGAAACATACAATCCAAACAGAAACATTCTTAGCCTAACTCTAGGTCAACTCTGCAAGGTCACGTAGCTTAGACAGCCCAACCCAACCATGCAGCTCGGACATCTCAACCCGTCCATGCAGCTCGGACAGCTCGGCCACAACCAGAAACACAGAATCACAACGCAAACAGCTATACATACAACATGATTTTTAAACGTTATTAGCAACAAAACATGCATAAGTACATACCAACAAAACATCCATATTAAAACACAACAATCTACACCAAATAGGCAAAACAAACACACACTGGACCCTGCACACCAAACCTTAACGCTCCACCACTGGTTTGGTCATTCCTTATGATCACAATATGATTCACAAACACCATATCAGTATGTACACTTAATAATTGGCTCAAGTCTAATCCTACCACCTTATAGTCACTGTACAAACTAACCGTGTTCACAACTACGCAGAATCTCATTTAACGTAGAACTCTTAAAACCACTAAGACAACACTGATAAACCTCGAAACACACCACACCCTATATAGTTTCAATGTTGCAGGTTCTGAACTTAAAACTAAACAATTTCCAACCATCAAAATTCACGGCACCATCATGTTTCAACTTCAAACATTTAATCATAAACCTAAACATTATAAAAACTAGTCCACACAACACATAAACATCACGTCCAATACCAAACTCAAAAATCTTGCACCAAACAGCTTAAAACAACAAGCATTCTTAACCCAAAAACAACATGTATAACCACTGTTTTATAAAGACTGCACTACCAGCAACATATTTCAATTAATCAACACTTCAAACAACATATAACCATTGATTTTTCACCCGAACAACAAGCAATTTAATCTCAACTATACCAATTATCACAACTATTTTACTGCACAACAAATTCATAATTTCCTAAACTTGAAGTTTGATCACATACCTAATTCTTTTGTTGTTTGAAGCCAATGTTCTCTACTGGATTTGTCTTTTCCATCCTGTTTACCTTGACAAGTCTCCGTTTCCACCTCTTTGGTTGTCAATACATGTGTCACTTCCTTCGATTTAGTTGTCTTCCAACATTCATCATAATATATATATATATATATATATATATATATATATATATTAAATTTCTTTAATGTATCGAAAATAATTTATTTTCAATTATCAAAAATTTGATCATGTAGTAAATGCATAATATATTTTCTGATTATACAATACTGATTCTTGGGCTGTCATATCTGACACCTCTGGTGATGGCATCTTGGGCAAGTTATACCTTACATTATTCTATTAACTGGTTTCTTAATTAACAAAACAACCTCTTTCTTTTTGTTTTTTGTTTATTACTCGCCGCCCTTTACTTCAATCAACGTCATGCCTGACGCTATTGAATACCTGCATTCTTGTGCAGGATTTTGTTTCTAGAAACTCTACTGTTTTAACAATAAGCATTGAAATAGAAAAAGACCTATAATAATTTATTAAATTAAGAACAAAGTTTCAATTAGACTTACCAATACTCTTTGGTCTACGTTTCAACCATGATTCTACTTTATTCTCTCGTGGTCGAAAAGGGCCACCCAAAACGCTAAAATAACTTAAGTTCTTATTTCGTATTAATAATTATATAGTTTTTATTATTAGGTGGCATTGAAGAGGGACAATTAAGATTCGTTTTTCTACTAAAACATTTAGTTTTGTATTCAACAAAGTTTATCCATTTTGTATTATTTCACTTTCCATTCAAAATTAATCATTCAATAATTTCAATTAATTAATTTATGCGTTCCATCTAAAGTGCTCTAATGAACCATTATATTATATACACATAAGTTTATGACATAGAAGAATGTGAGTTTGTATAGTTTCAAATGGTGAGTTTGGTTTCGGTCTAAAACTTCAGGACTCTTTTTTGCTTTCTCTTCGAAACCATAAACAACTTATTTTCTATTTAAATAATATAAATATAACTTAATTACACCATTTAAAACTTTAATAACTTCATAATATACAATTTTATATAATTAAATTCTAGAAATTTAATTTAAAAAATAAAATTATTGATTGATTTATATAATTTAAATAATTATATAAAATTATATCACCTAAGAGTTGTTTAGTTAGTGATATTTGCTAACTTTTGAGGACTCCAACTACACTAATTTGAAATATAAGATTGAGAGGAGGGTATATGATGAGCAGGTAATGATAATTTGTCCTTTTTTGTATTTTTTTTAAAATTGTTAGGTTGTTAGATTCAACATACTACTTTTATCTTTTGAAAAGAGCTAAGTTTTAGAGTATTTTCTACATATACCATCCGAATAGCTCAAAACAATCAAAACACACAAAATAGAATATAGGAGTGATCCAAAGATCAAACATCAAGGAGTTAAGAATGTATGACCGGTCTGTAGAAATAATAATATAGAATGCAACTAATAGAAAGATTTAATAACAAATTATAATAATTACATGTGTTTAGATAAATTTTTCATATAATTTTTTTCAGTTGATAAAAACTAATAAAATGAAATTGTTTCGGATGTGAGGGGCTGTGCTGGTTCCACGTCTCCACGTCACTCTCTTCTCGCACTACAAAAAAAACATTTATTACTGACGGTCAAAATCCGTCGGAAACGTCAAAAATCCGTCGATAATGGTATTTTTTCGACGGATTACCGACGAACCTAATTTCGTCGGTAATAACGTTGTCGGTAACCGTTACCAACGGCTTTTTATGGCCGTCGGTAATTACCGAAGGATAAATTCGTCGGTAATGGCAAAAAAAATCCGTCGGTAAGTCCGTCGGTAAATATCTCGATCTGGTTCATCTTCTTCCTCTTTCCCCTTCGTCTGTTTCCTCAAATTTTTTTTTTATCAAACTTTCTTCATTCCTAAACCAAAACAACAATCCAATTCATTCCAAAACCAAAATCAAAGACTAAACTTAGGTTGTCCAATTGTTTTAGAAACCCTAAAATTTGGAAAATTCCTAAATTATTTTTTGAGCATCCATGGCAGCAGTGACGTTCTCCTAGGCAACGGTGGCGCTCTCCAACGACAGCGGTGGCGCTCTCCCACAGCAGCGGTGACGTTCCGTGTGGTTCACCAATGTGCTTTGGAAACTTGTTGGATGCTGCTTCTCACCATCTTCACATGTTGGACCATGCCTATTATGCTGCAGGCCGAGACACACTCCTGGCTGTGGTAACAGTAGCTCCATGTGCGTGCAGCTTTGCTTCTTCACCGTGCACTCCATTCCTTCTCGGTGGTGGCTCCTCTTGCCTCCAGCCGTGATACATTCAGCGTGTTGTTGTTGGATGGAAGCTGCTGGATCTTGAGCTTCTTCACGTGAGATAGTTTCACCCTTGCCGTGCTGCTGTACCGTGAGAAGGTGAAAAATGCTCTTAAAACGTAGTCTTCTTCGCACAGTGAGAGAGGAAAAATGGGCGGGAATTTTGCCGCTCTTTTTACCGACGGATATACCGACAGATTTTGATCTTCGGTAATTACCGAAGGCTTTACCGACGGATTTTGGTCGTCGGTAATTACCGAAGGCTTTACCGATGGATTTTGGCCGTCGGTAATTACCGAAGATCAAAAGCCGTCGGTAATCACTTTTTTTTTATCCGTCGATAAAATCCGTCGGTAATACATCGTTTACCGACAGAAATGGTTCCGTCGGTAAAGTTCCGTCGGTAATTCCATGTATTTTTGTAGTGTCGTATTCCGTACGTCGGGTCCTCTGTACTTACTCCTCAGTTCGCCTGTGGGAGACCTACAAAAGATTCTCTGATGCCAAAGTCAGTTGAGAGCTAAGGCGTTTTTCTCAGACAGTAATGAATGTGCAGTAAATGCAACCTATCTACCACTCACCCTGGATCTGTATTTATATTTTTTGCTATGGGCTTGGGATTAGTGAAAAGTTAATCACGGCCCAATTCAGCCCAAATAGCTTTTAAACCCTACTTACCTTAAACTAAGATGATTAGTAACACGGCCGGCCGCCCTCGCGGGTCTTATCCTCGAGACCGGCCGGTCCTGACGGGTCCACGGCCTGGGCGGCCGGCTTCGGGTGAGTCTTGAGTATGGGCGCACGGGTGTCCGCCCTGCCATACATAGCCTTTCACAATAGTGAGTCATCACGGGGCACACGGGCGTCCGCCCTTCAATACCTAACCCTTCCCAACAGTAAGTAGAAGTGTAGTTTCCTCGGTCTCATACGCTAATGTGGGCGGCCAGTCCGTTTGGTAGTCTGATGACGTGGATGTCCTTCCGTACGGCGTCCGGTCCTAGGGTCTCATACGGTGATGTGAGCGGCCGGTCCATTTAGCAGTCCAATGACGTGGATGTCCTTCCGTACGGCGTCCGGGCCTTGCTGGTACACAAGCCCCCCAAGCCCTAGTGCACGTAGTGCACGTAGGACTTTGAGTGTTGTGTGGCGTGGGCTAGCGATCCGTAGTTGGGCTGGATCTGGTGGGCTTGAGTTTGGACTTTTGGCGGGAAAACACGTGGTGCATCCACACTAGTGGAAGGGGAAACGTCTTCAAATCTGGGGCATTGGTTGCGTTGGATCTGGACAGCACGGATGCCTTCAACGGTCACCTAAATTTTTCTATAAATAGCGGATGGGAACGGTGTCATTTTCACTTCTCTCCGTTTCATTCAAGATTTGAAATTTTTTTTCCCTCAGGTAATAAATGGCCGTTGTCCATACTGAGTCTTCTGGTTCTGAGTCGTTGGGCGAAGTCCGGGGGGGGATCAGCAAGGAGCGGCGGCGATTCTCCAAGTTCGATTTCTTCTCGCTTCCTGGATGAGGCTGTCGAGTTCCCGGGGCCAGATCCGGAGGCGTCGAACACGGCGGGCGATCGGATATTCCACGGCGTGCCTCTCTTCTTGCTTCAGGGCGGCGTCCATGTAGAGGGTTCTCCTTTCGAGCCGGACGGTTATGGGATAGTGGTATCTGACTGGGCTCCTTACGTCCCCGGCCTGTATGCTTCCGCGTATGACTCCCGCAAGGATCTGGAGTGGAGGGTAAATCGTACACATATCGTCCGGGATATAGAGGACTCAAGATTGATTCGGGCGGGAGTTAGTATGAGAAACGAAAGGGTTTTCTATGAGAAGAGGTCGAGCCCGGACGATTTCTTCTACGTGTATGTGAATTTCTTTACTCATCTCTTCATCCGGGTGCCTTTTACCAAGTTTCAAATGGTCGTCCTCCGGGAGGTTAACGTGGCTCCCGCGCAACTGCATCCTAATTCTTGGGCGGCCGTGCAAGCTTTCTTGGCTATGTGTTTGGTCGTAGGCGTCACTCCCACGTCCCGTCTTCTTTCACTATTTTGAAGTCCGTCCGCCTCCCACCGACGGTTGGGTGTCCTTCACCTCCGTTCGGGAGAGGACACTCTTCCGCCCCTTCTCGGATTCATTCAAGAATTTCAAGCACCACTACTTTAAAATAATCATCGACGCCGCCGGCCACCATGAATTCCACGATGGCGAGGGGAACCCGTTGTTCCCTTTTTACTGGAGGAGGGAGCCCCGGAAAATAAAAGCGTTCCCTGTGGGAGCGTTGAGTCCATCCGACTTGGAGGCCGTACGCACCATCAATGCCCTCCCCCGCCGGATTTCCGCCCGTCACTTGGTCGAATGCCTTAGTCTTGAGGATTGTGGACAAAAGGCGTTCGGTATGGTATTATTATGTTGAGTTTGTTTGTATCTTGTACACTGATCTTTAACGTTTCTGAATTAGTTTGTTTCTTTCAGAACTTATGACGACTCCTGCTCTCCGTCAATCCAACTACATGGCTTCCCGAAAGCGAGGTGGAGCCAGCTCATCCTCAGCCCGGCCGAAGGTCACGCCGAACGCACCCCGTCCTCCGCCTTTGAGATCGTCGGGCGACCGCCTACCCCCAACTTCTGATCTTGCAGCCGTTCTTATGGATCCGTCTTCCAAGGCAGCCACTACTTCTGTCGCCCCTTTGGTGCGCAAGAGGAAGGATCCTGCGGTCGAAGGCCATAAGGACAAGGAAGGCTCTTCGTTGCGGTCAGCGTCGAAGAGAGCCCGCAAGGGCAAAGAGAAAGAGAAGGACAAGGAGAGGACCCCCGCGGTTCCACTACCGGGCGGCATATTTAGTCCAGCGTTCAGCATGAGCGACTGGACAAAATTCCATATGAGCTCCTCTCAGCGGGCACTCATTGAACCTCTTTCTGAGGTGGAACTTACCAACGCCATGCTGGAAATGTCAACCCGGGCAGCCTCCCTTGCGTGGTACTTAAAGGAGTTCGCCGACCGCCCGGGGGTGGAGGAAGTGCGTGCCGAGCTGCAGGAGGAGAAGAAGAACTCGTCCTCCCTCCAATTAGCAATGGAGCAGCTGATCCTGAATGAAGACGAGTATGACAAGAGGATCGAGCAGCTGGAGGCCGATCTCGAGAAATCAAAGAAGGAGGCCGGTGAAGCCAACGATCGTCTAGCAGTCGCCCGGGGCGATCGCGAACGGCTCTTGGAGGAATGCAGCCAACTGAAGGCCAAGGTTTCTCGCCAGCAGAACTCTGAGGCTGGACTCTAGAAGGCGAACCGGGCTCTGTCCGCCGATCTGGCGAAAGCCAACGAGAAGATCGCCGAGCTCGAGGCGACCATTATCTTCGAGCACGAGGAGGGTTTTAACAAAGCCCTCCGACAAGTGTCCCTTATGGCCGGTATTCAGGAACCGTACGCCCTAGGTTTCGACATTGAGAAGGACGTCTTTGATGGCGTCCTCGTAGATCTCAACACTGTGGACGACGAAGATCCAGCGGTCGAAGGGCCTTCCGGAGCTGTGGAAGCCGTCGAGGCCGGGCAGGCTGAGGAGGAGGTCGTTAGGGATACCTAGATTTTCTCTTTCATACTTAACTTTTTGTAACGTGTATTCTTGTGCCCGCCCGCCCAACATCTTGGGTTGTCGAGGTGTTGGCCAGGCGGTCCTTTTGTAAATGCTGGCACGTTTTGGTGCTCTTGCCAATTAGTACACAACTTTATTTTCTTTGCTTCTTTTAAGTTTTTTCGATGTACACTTATATTTCCTGTTTGAGGTAAACTAAACCAAAATGGACGTTATCCTTTCGTTAACCGCCCGCCCGATTTGACTTGGGCTTTTGAGGCGCGGACGGTCAGTGACTCTTCGGAAAAGAAATCTTCGTTGACCGTCCGGCCAAGTTGACAGTGGTTCCTGGGGAACTTCGTTCATCAACTTGGACTTTTAAGGCGCGGACGACAGTGGTTCTTCGGAAAGAACTCTCCGTTCACCGTCCGGCCAAGTTGACAGTAGTTCCTGGGGAACTCTCTGTTCATCAACTTGGACTTTTTAGGTGCGAACGGCAGTGGTTCTTTGGAAAGAACTCTGCGTTCACCATCCGGCCAAGCTGACAGTGGTTCCTGGGGAACTTCGTTCATCAACTTGGACTTTTTAAGGCGCGGACGGCAGTGGTTCTTCGGAAAGAACTCTCCGTTCACCGTCCGGCCAAGTTGACAGTGGTTCCTGGGGAACTCTCTGTTCATCAACTTGGACTTTTTAGGGCGCGGACGGCAGTGGTTCTTCGAAAAGAACTCCCCGTTCACCGTCCGGCCAAGTTGACAGTGGTTCCTGGGGAACTCTCCGTTCATCAACTTGGACTTTTTAGGGCGCGGACGACAGTGGTTCTCCGGAAAGAACTCCCCGTTCACCGTCCGGCCAAGTTGACAGTGGTTCCTGGGGAACTCTCCGTTCATCAACTTGGACTTTTGCTTTAATCTGAGACTTAATCTTGAGAGAAAACGGGCGTCCTGTCATTAAATTAATAATTGAACGATGAAAATACAAGTCATAATTCAACTGAAATAAAATTTCAAGTGTGTCGCGTTTCAGGTGTTTGGAACAGGACGTCCGTCCGGGTTTTGTAATCTGTACGCTCCATTCCCGAGCGCTTCGGTTACCCGGAAAGGTCCCTCCCATTTTGCTGCCAGCTTGCCATGCATAGCCACTCGGCGAGCTTCTCCGGCCTTTCTCCATACCAAGTCGCCTTCCTGAAAGCTTCTAGGCCGCACCTTGGAGTTGTATTTTCTTTCCACCATGCGTTTGCATGCCTCGGCTCTTAAGGCCGCCCGGTCTCGACGTTCGTCTAAGGAGTCCAACTCGATCCTTAGTTCCTGGCTATTCAGCTGCAGGCTCTCCCAGCTCAACCGGCAACATGGCATCAGTGTCGTATGTCAAGTTAAAGGGGGTCTCCCCGGTTGATCCGTGGGGCGTGCATCGATAGGCCCACAGGACTTCGGGTAGCTCGTCGACCCACGCTCCCTTTCTTTCTCCTAACCGCCGTTTCAGCTCAGCGACTATAGTCTTATTCATCGCTTATACCTGACCGCTCGTCTGAGGGTGTTCTACCGAGCTGGTGACATGTCTAATCCCCAACCCCTCAAAGAACTCGGCCAGCTTTCTATCGATGAACTGCCGGCCGTTATCCATGATGACCGTGCGCGGTAGCCCGAAGCGGCATATCAATTTCCAGCATAATTTCTGGACCTGGGCGTCCGTTATAGTCGCTAGGGGTTCAGCCTCTACCCACTTAGTGAAGTAGTCCACGGCTACCAACAGAAATTTCTTCTGGGCCCGGCCTATGGGGAACGGTCCTACGATATCCATCCCCCATTGGGCAAACGACCAAGGCGACATGATCGTGTGCAGAGTGTGAGGGTGCAGATGAGTGTTGTTGGCGTGCGCTTGGCAACTGAGGCATTTTTGGACGAACGTCTTTGTATCGGCTTCCATGGTCGGCCAATAGTAGCCGGCTCTTGTAACTCGGGCTTTTAGCGTCCGCCAACCAGTGTGAAAACCACATATGCCATTGTGGAGTTCGTCCATCACATAGCGTGCCTCTTGCTCCCCCAGGCACTTAAGAAGGGGGGTGGAGAACCCCCTCTTGTACAAACTATCCCCCACTAACAAGTAGCGTGCGATCCTCTTCGCTTCGCTGGGCTGGACAGGGCGTCCGTCGTCTTGTCGAGACATAATCTCTCTGATTTCGGATCGCCAATCCTCCTCCTCGGTAGACACCGCCAAACAGTCAATCGAGGGTTGGAACAACACTTGTCGCACGATAGTCGTTAGCTATCCCCTTTCTTTTCCTGAGCTGAGTTTGGACAACATATCCGCCCGGGTATTCTCCTCCCTTGGGATATGTTGGATGGCGATCTGGTCGAACGCCCTTGCCAGCTCTGACGCGCAGTGGAAGTATTGCATCAAGTGTTCCTCCTTCACTTGAAAGTCACCATTCATCTGGCCGACGACTAGTTGGGAGTCCGTCCGGCAGGTGATCCTTTTTGCCTCCATGTCCCTTGCCAACCCTAGGCCGGCCACCAGGGCTTCGTATTCTGCTTGATTATTGGAGGCCTTGAACTTAAATATCAAGGAGTGCTCCAACAGGAATCCGTTAGGGCCCTCCAACACGATGCTGGCCCCACAGACTAATCTGTCGGACGCCCCATCCACGTACAAATTCCACTCGTCCTGGCTGGTGGGAGGTAGCTCAACTGCGAAGTCGGCGAGGTGTTGGCCCCTGACCGACCCTCTCGGTTCGTAATGCAAGCCGAACTCAGACAGTTCTACCGCCCATGCCACCATGCGTCTCGCCAAGTCCGGCTTCCTTAGGATTTTTGAGATGGGGAAATCAGTTCTGAGGACGATTTGGTGGCTTTGGAAATATGGCCGGAGGCGTCTTGACGCATTTAATAAAGCGAGCGCCACCTTTTCCACTCGTTGGTAGCGAGTCTCTCGGTCTAGGAGCGTGCGGCTGACGAAGTACACCAGCTTTGGTTGGGGCTGTTCCTGCGTTAACACGGCGCTGATAGCCGATTCTGACACGCCCAGGAAGATATGCAAGTCCTCCCCTTGCGTCGGACGCTTCATGACGAGTGGGTTGAGCAGGATGGTTTTGACATCCTGGAACGCTCGTTCGCATTCGGCGTCCCATACCGAGCCGACCCCTTCTTCATTCTCCGTAGAACGGGTCTAACTCGTTCGACTAACTTTGGGATGAATCGAGACAATGTCGTGAGCCGTCCAACGAGTCTTTGTACTTCTTTAAGGGTGGCCGGGCTCTGCATCTGCAATACCGCTTCACACTTGTCGGGATTAGCTTCAATTCCCCTAGACGTAAGCATGAAGCCTAAGAATTTCTCGGCGGCTACCCCGAACGTACATTTGGCCGGGTTCAAGCGCATCCCGAATTTTCTGACTTGGTGAAAAACTTCCTCCAAGTCCTTTATGTGGCCACTACCGTCCGCCGATCGGACGACCATGTCATCTACATAGACGTCCATGCATCTGCCAATTTGTTCTTGGAAGATCCGGTCCATTAATCGCTGATAAGTGGCCCCGGCGTTCTTCAGGCCAAAGGGCATCACCTCGTAGCAAAAGTTTGCCCGCTCCGTCATGAAGGTCGTCTTCTCTCGGTCAGGCCCATACATTGGTATCTGGTTATACCCAAAATATGTGTCCAGGAAGCTTAGTATCCGGTGTCCGGACGCGTCGTCTACCAACGCGTCAATGCTAGGCAGGGGATGAGAGTCTTTCGGGCAGGTTTTGTTTAGATCAGTGTAGTCCGTGCACATTCGCCACTTCCCGCTGGCCTTTTTTACCATTACCACGTTGGCCAGCCAAGTGGTATAGGTGACCTCTCTGATAAAGTCAGCCGCCCTTAGTTTCCCTACCTCCTCCTCGACAGCTTTTCTTTTTTCATCTCCCAACCTTCGCTTCTTGTGTGCCATCGGACGGGCCTCCTTAAACAGTGCTAGCTTGTGAGACATGACCGATGGGTGAATCCCCGGCATATCGGTTGCCGTCCATGCGAACAGGTCCCTATTCTTCCATAGGAGCGATCTAAGCTCTTTTTCTACCTCGGGTTCCAATCCTCTCGCCATGGTAGTCGTCTGGGTGGGCTCCTTCCCTATTAGGACCGGCTGAGTTTCTCCCATAGGTTCCAGCCGGTCTTTAGTGTTCGTCCTTGGGTCAAGGTCGGCCATGGCGACTTCAGAGCCGGTCGCCCTCCTCTTCCATTGGTGGGTGTGCAGCTTCAGACCGGCAGCATAGCACTCTCGGGCCGTCTTCTGATCCGCCCGGACCGTGCATATGGTTCCCTTTTTGGAAGGGTATTTCATTGTGAGGTGGGGTGTGGACATGATCGCCCCGAACGCGTTCAAACATGGTCGGCCTAGCAACACATTGTATGAGGTGTTGGCTTCGACCAACATATATTTGACTCTCTTTTCTTCGCTAGATCGTCCGGTTCCCAACCTCGTCCTCAACTCCACATAACCGCGGGTGTCCACCCTATCTCCCACAAAACCTACAATCTGGCCATTGTAAGGGACGATGAGATCATCCGAGATATCCATCTGCTGAAAAGTTTTCTAGTAGAGGATATTCACTGAGCTCCCCTGATCTACCAAGACCTTGCTGACGCCGTAGCGGGCGATCTCGGCCGTTATCACCATTGGGTCATCCTGATCGGGATCGGGTGCATGGAAGTCTTCATCCGAGAACGTGATGGGGGGCATAGTGCGCCGGGGTCTATCTACCGAGTGCACGGAATGTAGGGCTCGTATATGGCGCTTTCGGGCGGACGAAGATGATCCTCCCCCGGCAAATCCCCCTGATATCGTGTTGATGTGCCCCCGTAGTGGACGTTCGCGACTTCTGCTGCGGCTTCGGCTTCGTCTTCGCTCGGAGCGAGGACGTTCGGTCCGGTCGTTCCTAGTTTTGTCGGACCTGTATGCTGGTCGTCTAGCAGTCCTCTCGGCGGGCGCCTGAGGACGGTCGTCCCGTATATACTTCTTCAGCTTTCCCGCCTAGATCAGCTTCTCAATTTTGTCCTTCAGGGTCACACACTCCTCGGTGGTATGACCCATGTTCTTGTGGTAGGCACAGTGTTTACTTCCGTCTGCACCGGATGGTGTGGGTCGCTTCACAGGTTCTGGGAGCAGATCCGCGCTGAGCGCCTCCCGGAGGATCTTTTCTCAGGGGGCGTTCAAAGGGGTGTACTGCTGGAAACAGGGCCCTCGGCGCGACTCCTTTTGCCTGTTGCCGCCCGGTTTTCCTACCGAACTACCGGGTTTCCCCCCGTCCGCCTTCTCGCTCCTAAGCTCCTAGCTTTCCTTTTTGTAGGATAACTTCATCTCCTCAACCCTTATCTCGTCTGCCGCGCGTTTCCTCAGCTCCTCCATAGTCTTAGGGGCTCGCCGACAGACGCTGTCTTTGAATGGTCCGGGCTTGAGGGCGGGTAGGATGTATGGAGGGCGAGCTCCGGACTTAACGCCTTCACCCGCCGTACGGTTTTCTGGTACCAGTCCATGAACGCTCTCAGTGTTTCTTCCTTCCCCTGCTTCAGGGTGACCAACTAAAACACGGTCAAGTCCTGTGTGCTGTTAGCCGCGAATTGCCGGATAAATAGTTGCTTCAGTCCGGCGAAATTTTCTATGGAATTGGGAGGCAGGTTGTTAAACCATTCAAGGGCCTCGTCTTCCAAAGACAACGAGAACGCCCAGCACCAAATGGCGTCGTTGTTCGTTCTGAATGCCATCGCGTTCGAGAAGGTTCTGATGTGGCCCTCCGGATCGATGGTTCCATCATACATTTTGAATTGGGGTGCAATGAACTGTTCAGAAATTTGAACGTCCATTATGTTTTGGGCAAAGGGGAGTAATAGCGTGGAGGAAGGCTCCGGTTTGACCACCATCCGCCTGTCCTCGGCCGTGCTCTTCGCGTGTACCGACTTGGCCTTACTTCCTTCGGCCTCGGTACCAGTCGGCCTCCAGGTCTCATCGCGTTCGGTATTCTGTTCCGAACGTTCCTTCGCGGCAGCCTTCCCCTTCTCCTTCGCCCGCTCGTCTCCGTCCTTCCTTGCAATCTCCCGGCTTATCCAGGCTTGACAATCGGCCTTAACCGCCGCCAACTCATCTTCATGACACTGTTGCATCTCGTCCATCTTCTGTTGTAGAACTCTGATCATCTCGATAGGGTCGTCTGTGCTCATATTTCTCGTGGTCACCATTGGGTATTTAAAATCACACGGTCCCACGGTGGGCGCCAAATGTTTCGGATGTGAGGGGTTGTGCTGGTCCCACGTCTCCACGTCACTCTCTTCTCGTATTCCGTACGTCGGGTCCTCTGTACTTACTCCTCAGTTCGCCGGTGGGAGACCTGCAAAAGATTCTCCGATGCCAAAGTCAGTTGAGAGCTAAGGCGTTTTTCTCAGACAATAATGAATGTGCAGTAAATGTAACCTATCTACCACTCACCCTGGATCTGTATTTATAGTTTTCGCTATGGGCTTGGGATTAGTGAAAAGTTAATCACGGCCCAATTCATCCCAAATAGCTTTTAAACCCTACTTACCTTAAACTAAGATGATTAGTAACACGGCCGGCCGCCCTCGCGGGTCTTATCCTTGAGACCGGTCGGTCCTGACTGGTCCACGGCCTGGGCGGCCGGCTTCGGGTGAGTCTTGAGTATGGGCGCACGGGTGTCCGCCCTACCATACATAGCCTTTCACAATAGTGAGTAATCACGGGGCACACGGGCGTCCGCCCTTCAATACCTAACCCTTCCCAACAGTAAGTAGAAGTGTAGTTTCCGGGGTCTCATACGCTAATGTGGGCGGCCGGTCCGTTTGGTAGTCCGATGACGTGGATATCCTTCCGTACGGCGTCCGGTCCTAGGGTCTCATACGGTGATGTGGGCGGCCGGTCCATTTGGCACTCCGTACGGCGTCCGGTCCCTGCTGGTACAGAAATTAATATTTCTAAAGTTGAAATTAGTTATAATTTAATTTGTAGAAGCTCCTCAATTTTGTTTAGATAAATTGATTTTAATTTAAAAAGATTTTTTTTTCTTATTTTAGTTTTCTTCTAGTTATTTCAGAAAAAAAATGTTCAAATATACCTTCCACTTTCCTACAAGCATACCATAGGTTTAATTTTTTTTATAGGGTGCATACAAGGGAAGCAACAAAATTCTTTTGCATAAAAGCACGATGCAATGAAACCTACACGCTATATTTGTGTTTGTAGGGCGTGCGGCAGGCATATTATTTATGTGATAAATTGTTTAATATTACTATTGCGACCACCACCAAATAATATGTACTTGGCTTAATCATCGACCCTGAAAACAATATGCTAATGCTAGATCATGTGTTGCGTTACACATACACGATGAAACCTAATCATTTTACGTTGCACCTCTTTCAACGAACGAAAAATATTAATGAGAATGATGATATTTTTATGTGAATTCTAGCATACCTGCTATTGAAGGTTAATAAGCTATCATCCAGTTTTATACAACATTGTTGAAAGTTTTTAAAAATTGCTTGCTTACGTGTAATATATATATGTATGTATGTATATTCTTTATTTGCTATGTAAGTTTGAGCCACTGTTATGTGAGTTGCTCTTACAATTTGAGTTGAATGCTATCTTGGTACTTATCTAAATAACTTGTCATCACATAGACATAAATAATATATTAATTATAAATATGATCAAATTTACCCGTGTTAAGACTTCAAGCCAAAATTTCAGTTTTACGTTGATTACAACCAAAAAATATATAATATATAAGAAAAAATATACAAGTCTTTTTTTTTTAATTTTAAGTTAAAAATTGTATGAATTTTTTTATTGAAATTTGAATAAACTTTTATTATTATTTAATTTTTCGATTTAATCCTTTTTCAAAAAATTCATCACTAAAAAAGTAAAAGAATAAAGAAAACATGATAAACTAATCCAATTTCTTTGTGTGAACATAATGCAAAACTTTATTCTCGGATAAACTAAAATACAAAATCCATCAATATATCCATATCACAGTTATTTATAAAAATTAACAGTTGTTATTTCAGGTATAGCATGGTTAGGGATCATGAAAGACAAAGATTTACTTTTGTTTATATTTTCTTTTTGGAAATTGGCCAGCCTTTAGCGGATTTCTTTATATATATGTTTCTTATTATTATTTTGTATTATATTCAATAAAATTTATTTATTTATTTATTTAATAATTTTTGTAAGACAATTACAAAAATATATGATTTTTTTTTTGTAAAAATTAATATTAAAGTCATCAAATAATAATTTATTAAATAATTAACAGAAATAAACAAATGACAAAATGAATATTTGATTTTGTTTTGCTTTTAAATAATAAATTAAATTAGTATTAATTTAGATAATAAATAAAATAATATAATGTAAATGAAAATTAATTAGTCTTGTCTAATTTTATAATATAAATTGTTATTAGTAATGACCATTGATATACAAATTTAATAAATTAAACTCAAAAGGAAAAAATATTATAATTTAATTAATTATTAAAAATATAAATAATTATTTTTAAAAATATAATTTATTTTCATACTCTGAACATTATTAATTACAGTTTATGAAAATTACGGTTTTATGCAGGGACTAAATTGCAAATTACCTGTCATGACTGGTTTTATCCTGTCATTAATTTTATTCGTTCATATATTTTACTAATATATCTAATGGTTTAATATGTTGATCACCGGTGGATCCATAAATGAGTATCCACGGTAGAATCCATGGACATTTTTAACCCATCATTGCCTGTTTGTTCCCCAATAACAAAGTAAAGCGTAATTTGTGACCCAAAAGAAAAAAAGTAAAATGCAATATGCATGATTATGCCCTTTCATGTGGATGACAATAACACCGAACATGGACATAAGGACATGCAAAAGAAAACAACATCATATCCACACGCAAACAATCTTTATTTCTTCCTTCATTTCCTCGCATGATCTTGTTCAAGTGTCAAAAGTGACAAAAAGGGAATAAAAATATAACGAAAAAACTACTGAAGGCCAAACAAAAAATTATTTACTTGAGGAATACGCAGTCACATACGCAAACATGGATGGAAAAACGTGTGAATCAAGACACGCCATAAAACAAAATCTAGTTATATATCTGAATAAGTGGAAATGTGAAAACTAAACAAAGCGTCAAATCAAAGAAGATTTTTTTTCAAAAAAAAAAAATCAACGTAGATTTAAAAGAAAATTATTGAAATTTAATTTTTATTTAGTTGATAAAGATAAAGACAATCAAACATAATTCTAAAAATATAGACATTTTTTATTTTTATGAACTCTAATTTTAAATTATATTTTAACATAAATTTTCTTATCATATAAATGACGAATAAAAAAAAGTAAACTTATATAGTAAAATATTATCTTTATATAAATAGAAATTAGTATTTTAACAAAAGTCTACTAACATTGTGCTATTGTCTCATCTTCATCGTGTACGCTGACCTTCTTCATATTCATTCCATATTAAAGATTTTTACTAGTCCGTATACAACACTAAAATTTATTACTCCTTTCCTAATGTACTAATTTTTCTTTTTCCTTCTATATTTGCTCCCACAGAAAGGTTTAAACATTAAATTAATACGGTTTAAATGAAAGTAGTTTATTTTTTTTCAAATGTTAATAATAAATTATAATTAAAAATTACAATCACAATACATTTTTCGTATGGTGACAGTAGTTACAGTTGCATCATTCCTGACGTATTTTAAAAATATAAACCTTGTATTCTTGAAATGATTATTATAATACCTTGTGAGCTTCCTGGACTTCTCCAAGTTGATTTCCATGTTCCTTTTCCATCCTATAAATACACAAAGTCCACGGCTATTCTGCCATCGTTCTCAATCTGCACGAAAAGCCAGAGATCAGAAAAACAAGTCCAAAAAGCAACGCTTTTGAGTTGTGCTCCAAATTGAAAAAAAAAATGCAGAAAGAACAAGAAAAAGAGTATTTAGATTCGATGACGTGTCCAAGCTTCAACTACTACACCACCGTTCAACTCGCTGTTGTCGATAATCAAGTCGGACAAGATCACATCAGGACTCTAAACGACGACGCGAGTTTCGAGTTTGCGGCGTTTCGAGATGAAGCCTGTTTCGACGACGCGTTTTTCCCCATTTTCAACCACAAGATACCAAGTACGCAAGGGAGCAGCATCGCCGGCGGACGCGATTCCGGCGCGGCAGTCCTCCGGTTCCCTATCACCGGAGACGATCTTCACCGGAGCGAGCACGATCTGTTACAGGTTCCGCTGTCGGATTCATCGTCTTCGTCGGAGGCGGATGAATTGGAGGGAGTCCCGGCAGCTACTTACTGCATGTGGACGCCGAATTCGCCGAGAAAATGCAAGAAGAGCAATTCGACAGGGTCGTCGTCAAAGAAGTGGAAGCTTTTTGATTTGCTTCGCCGGAGCAATAGCGAGGGGAAGGAGTCGTATCTGTTCCTGACGGCGGAGAAGAAAAGGATGAACGAGCGGTGGAGCATAGAGGTCGCTGAAAGACCGAAAGGCAATGGTTTCGCTGAGAAGAAAAAAGCGGCGGTGACAGCGCACGAGGCTTTATATGTTAAGAACAGAGAATTGAGAATGATTAATAAGAAGAAGTCCTTTTTGCCGTATAAGCCTAACTTGGTTGGGTTCTGCACAAGACGTTTTGGCAAAACATTCCCTTCATTCTGAAGATTATGTTCGATGAATATCTATTTTCAATTTTTCTTTCCAGTAAGAAAAAAAGGGATTAGAGAAGTTAGATTAGATTAAGTTTGGTCTTTCTTTTTGGCATTTTTATTTTACTAATCATGATTCATGTAAAAAAGGGTGAAATGAATCAAATGAATGATTTATTATTAAACGATCTTTGTTGAAGAAGCGGCGGAGGGTGAAGTGTCTGTTGAGTTCAAATACGGGTCTTCGCCACCAAGCTGGGCCAAGAAAGCGAATACTTTTTATTTTTGTTCAAAGAAAAGGGTTGGTAGAGAAATCATCATTGATAACAAGAAAAGGCGAAACTGAAGGAATCGTCTACTTTGAAATGAAAGGAATAATCGATCACGGAGTTTATTGGCACAAAAATTGTAGGACCGAGAGTCATTATAAAAGTATCCTCTTCAAAATTATTGGAAGGTCAAACTGCAGTTTACTTTTATTTTTTTTCTTAAGTGCTTTATGTTTAGAAATGTATGATCATAGTATTGCGGCATCTCTCTCTTAGACCTAGGGTTTATGCTTGAATTTTATATACGTATAAGTAGAACGTACTTGATTTTCTGTAGCGTGTACAGGGGTATCTAGCATCCAAAGTATTTTTCTTAGGAAAATACTTTATTTCTTTCTGAAGTTTCATTCTAGAATTTTTTAATGAGAAAAAAAGTCATTCAATTGTTTTAATTTTGCTACAGAAATTAATTTAATTTGATAAATTGTTTGTTTTTAGTTTAATGAACTCAAGTGGTTCGGTGAGACTCATCATTTTAATTCAAAATTTATATTTTACAGATGTTCTCTCTACATCTTCACGTATTCTTCCTGTACCTCCAACTTTGCCATATTATTCTTTTGACTGTCTGCAATTCTATATAGAAATCTAAAAAGAAATTAGAAGAATTGACTAATCACATTCTTTTTCAAAAATTAAAAGCAAACCCTACACCCCTACACCCCAAAGCTCATACTTTGTGCGCCTCCTCCAAAATCAAAAAGGGCTCTCTTTGTCTCTCTTGCGTCCTTCTTCAAGTCTCCCTCTCTTTGTTTCTGTTTGTGTATTTCCCTTCCTCCCTCGGTGTAGCTTTTCCACTTTGTGTCTCGGTGCGTTATTTTTTCACCGGGCTCGTGAGCAAGGGCAACCACATTTCTAACTACGGTACAACCATAACTGACATTTAAAATGTGATGGATCCTTAACCGGTGTTTGAACTGCGGTTAAGGATCGTCGGCGTTCGAATGTCGGTTAAGGTTCAGTCGTACTTTGAAGTACGATGACCCTTAATCCACGTTCGAACATCGACGATCTCTTAAGCGCATTTCGAACGCCGGTTAAGGATGTTCCACTATTCTAACCTCAAATGCGCTTGAATGTTGCTTCGATGAAAAACCGAGATCCGACTACTACTCAACCACCGGAGACCACTAACATAAGACTACATCAAGACACCGAGACTACAAACACAAGGGACCACAAATCTCCAAACAACAATCCAACACGAGAAACAAAGAAGAAGCACAATGAATAAATGAGCGAGGAGGTGGTGGGATGCAGGTGTGCACAAAATTCGTTGAGTTTCATTTAATGCAAGGAGTATTATGAAAAAACTTGAAGGAGCAAGAACCCTGAAAGTAAAAGGAAAATTACTCTTTACTTTTTATTTAATTAAATTTTTAATTTGTAATAAATTTGAATATTTTTAATTGAGTTTTAATTATATTTTTATATTAAAATTTTATATTTTTAATAGAATATTTGTTTATTTTTATTACTTGTTTTTATAATCAACTAAAGGAGTAAATCATTTAATGAATGGACAGGTAGTAGTCTACTCCAAGAGAAGATTGTCTTATTGTCCGATGTAAAGTTCAATATCGTTTACTGAATGTAAGAATAAAGTTAGTCAATTTAAAATTATCTTCAAGGAATTTAATTGTAACCTTAGTAAACCAACACTTATTAAGTTTGCAAAAAAAATATAAAATTAAAGGGAACACTAAATTAAAAGGGGTTATTTTGAAAACGGTATTAAAAGAGTGAAAAATAGATCAATTAGAGAGAAAAATTCTCTCCAAATTTATTCATAGTTGAATATTGAATATTTTATTGGTTATCCTATGATTATTATTCATTCAAATTTTGAATAGGTTTAAATTAATAAGTAAGCATAAATTAATTTAAGTACTTCACATGTCTCCAATATACGTGTGATATTTTTATTTTTTTTGCCTCTTAAATAAAACAAATAATATAGTGTTAGAATTAAACAACTAATAAGAATTCAAATTAATGAACAAAATTGAATCATCGGTTTTAAAACAATTGTAAGAGTAGATATTAGAATTAAAAAAAAAGAATAAATGGTTTAGTCTCCCTTATACAAAAGTTGAAGAGCAACACTTGAATTGCATAAAACCTTATAATTCATCATTATAAGCTCACGGCAAAATTAAGCTAGAAAGGCTTAACCTTTCGTGAAGAAAACAATAAATAGAATTACAAATTATAAAATTGAAAAACAGTGGTGAATGGTGTAAAATGTGGAATGATGAGCATTTGAGTAATGGATGTGTCGTGTGTTTGTGTTCTCCTTTATTTATAGGGTTCTCTTAGTAACTGAAATTATTTGAGATACAATCTAGGCTTCTATTAATTTGGTTCAAAGTAAAATATTCTATTGTTGATGATTCAATATGGCAAAAAATCCAATGAGATTAAAGAATAAGTTCTAATGATGGACACATCAAATGATCTAGTGGTCCATACATCAAACAATTTATTGGTCTAACACATAAGGCAATCTAATGTTCTACACATTAGATGACAAATGGTCTAGTAGTCCACACATCAGATGATATAGTGGTCGATACATCAAATGATATAGTCTATTAGACTTGTCATAAATTAGCTTACGTTTTCAATCTTCAAAAACACATTATTTATTTAGTAAGCTCATAATTTTAGGTTTACAAAGCCACTGAAATAATAAATAAATCAAATTGCTAGCATCGTCCATAGGTATAATAAACTACCTATCATTTGTATTAGCTATAGACATTGTATGAGTTTGCTTACCTTTGAACTATACACATGATAAAACATTTAAAAACAATCAATGTATTCAATATATGTCATTTATCATGTCCATTAGACCATCTAATGATGTAAGAGAGTGTTGGGATGTACATGAGTGTGTGATTGATGAGTAAGAGAGTGAAATAAGAGTATATGAAGCTTGAATGCATGCATGATACTTTGGTTATGTTTTCTCGTGATTTAGGGTTGTGTATGTTTGAATACATGCTTTTGTCCAAGATGTGTTTCGATTTGGCAATAATCGATTATCATTAGCTATAATCGATTATTTTCGTGTTGATTGTGATTATGGTTTCGGGAATAATCCATTATTTAGGATGATGATCGATTATCCTTTAATGTGTGACATTTCTAGGAATTTTAC
The DNA here is from genome assembly GCF_016808095.1 of Vigna angularis. NCBI lineage: Eukaryota > Viridiplantae > Streptophyta > Magnoliopsida > Fabales > Fabaceae > Vigna > Vigna angularis. The sequence goes on along the minus strand of NC_068971.1, from coordinate 29,236,860 downwards.
CTGATATAATGAATTGTCTTAAGTGATAATTGATTATCAGAGTGTCTTTTTGTGTAAATATGAACCTTTTTGGGAATAATCGATTACCACTTATGATAATTGATTATCCTAGTGCATTTTGGTTAAAAATGACGAATTTGAGGAAGAATGGATGTGGACCAAGCTTGAGGAGCTGTGGAACATGATGATAATCAGAGAATGAAATTAGTGGATATGTTTAGGGTCAAGTTTGACTTGTGGTTGAGATTGGAGCATGAATGAGTGTTGGGATGTACCTGAGTATGTGTACTTGTTGTACTTGGGAAATCCTGGTGCTATCTGCGGATAGGTGCTTCATTTTGTCTTGTGTACACAGGAAGGGTTGTTCGGATATTGAACCTTCCTTTTGTGGGGGTGAAGGTGTCTTCCTTGTCCTTGTATGGCAAGATTACATGTTCCTTAGCTGGATTATGAGACTACTCGAGTGTATTTGTATGGAAAATCTACATATTAGGCTGTAGGAGTAGCTACTGCTAGTGAGGTAGGGTACAAGAGTGTGACTGATTCTTTCCATTATGGTGTTTATGGTACGATGATGCTTATGGTGTTGTTCATGATTAGGATAGTCATGATGATGATGTATCTATGATGATGATCATGGTATTTGAGATGCTCCATATGCTGCTATGTTGATAGTGGTGTTACTATAATGGTTATAGTAAATAGTTAGCATAAGTGTTAATGAGTGGATAAACTAATGGTTTATATGTGAGATGTTATGGATGACATCAAGGGTTGAAGATCAAGAATCAAGAATTGAGTAATTCATTATTATTAAGTTGTTATGTTAGAGGATTAGGAATATTGTTGTTATTACTGTTGGGTATGAGGTGTTTATGGTTGATATATTCAATATGTTTATATCTTATTATTATTATGATTGTTTTATTGGTAGCTTACCCCATACGTATTTGTGTTTGTATGTTGTGAATGATATTATCGATGACGATCATATAATGTTATACGTGAGTAGATGATACTACAAATGATGTTAAGGCATGATATATTCGAGAGATGACGGAGGACAAACTTGTGATCTTTTATTTAAAGTTATTACGTTTTAACTTTAAGACAATGTAATTGGAGTGATTTTATTTCCTTTGTTATTTCGATTAGACTAGTGTTTTAGAACTACTACATTTTAAATAAATTATACATGTTTAAATGTTGAGTTTTTTAAAATACATTTCCGCGTTATGATAAAGTTTTGAATTTCAAGGAATGTCTCTTATATGCCCGCTCTTTTTGTATGCTCAACATAGTTGCTTTACGAGAACGCAACATAGCTTCTAACTCTTCCTTAAAGGCTACATCTCTAGAAGAAAGTCAAAAGTTCTAAGTGATGGGGAAAAGGCCAAAAAATATAACAACTTAGAAAAAGTAATAACGTAGTGGAAATTCAATCCCCCTTCTTGCGAGAATCTGTGAGGAGCACCAAACAAATAGAACAAAAATAGAATCCAAAGCACAAAGAGATATCAACAATTTTTAACGTGGAAAACCCCTCAATGCAAGGGTAAAAACCACGAGTCGTCCAGACCAAAGAAAAATCCACTATAATCAATAATAGAGTACAAAAGAGTCTCCAATAATAACACCAAATGATGTGATTAATAAGCCAATTAAAATAAGCACAAATGCTTACCAATGAGAATAAAGAAGATGAAAATTCTCCAAAATAAGGCTGCTGGTGCGGGATCGATTTCTCCTAATCTAGATCTTCGATTGACAATCCGAACGGTCAAAATGAAGAACCATATGTCTGGAACCTACTGTCAAAAAATTAGCTCGATCCAACAGTGAACGACTTCACAACGACGAAAATACCAGTGCAAGTTTAGGGTTATGCGGGAATGACTTTCTCTCTTTCTTTTTCTCTCACTTGACTTTTGTCTCTCTTCAAATGACTCTAATGTGCCCTACTAATCTGATCCATCTCAATTTAACCTAGTGAGACCTAATGATCCACATTATTTGGGCCTATTCTCCACATAGGAAGGGAGCTCAATAACCCAACACTAAGTAAGAGATCTTTTTCAAAGAAGTCTATATAAAGCAGTTTGCATGAAGAAAAGAGAAGAACTTTCACTATCAAGAATATTTATACGCTATCTACTATCTCTAATTAAAACTCTTAAGACTTTTCTTGAAAATATCTTTTTACAAGTTTTCAAAAGTTCTTTGTATTGATTTTATACCCTCTCTAAGAGAGTTATCTTCTATCTTGTAAGATTTTAAAAATACATTTGTTGTATTAGATTCAGAAGTGAATTCAAATACTTATAAAGTTTAACTTAACAAAGTTAAACATTTAAGACAGTTGGTCAGTTGGTCTAGTGTTGATATCAAGAGTGGTGAAACTCGTCTAACTAGTTTGATTAGTTTGTAAATCAAAAATGGTTAAACTCATTTTTAGTGAAACTCCTTAAAGATTTTTAAGAGAAAAGTGAACGTACAGTTTGAATGAATCACTATAAAATCAAATATGCTTTTATATCTTTATGTTTAAACAAGTTTTCTATTCAACATTTTCTTTAAACCTAAGTGTTTAACTATTATTACATACCGCTTAATCCCTACAAGATAATATTAAACATTATTTGAAAAAAAAATTTAAAATACATATTTTTCTTGTGTTTTATGAAATATTACTTTCGAAATTATTAAATTTGAGATAACCATAAATAAATATCGAATAAGGAAAAAAATATAAATGATATCCATTTTGATTTAAAATCTTTCTAATTTTAACTTTTTGCAATCATACCTTATTTATTGATATATCTTCGTGTCATTTTACTTTACTTAACTCTTTCTTATTCTTCTATAACTATTTAGATTTTTCCGTTATTATGGAGTTGAAGTACCTTCAACCAATTTATGAAACCTACCTTTTGATTGATTTGATTATTCTGATATTTTTTAAATCATGATAAAAATATGTATTTGAATTTAATTTTTTAATACACATGACTAATGATAAGTTAATTTATTTATTTATTCTTAAAATTGAAATTCCATCGTCCTTACTCGACATGTTCAATAATAAATTTGTTTACTAAACAATATATATTGAAAATATTTATTGTTTAAATGATATAAAATATATATTAAATAATTTTATTGTTTAAATTATAGAAATTTATAATTTTACACAATTTTTATAATTTGTAATGTTTGTGACTATTTATATAATCTGTGATTATTTTAATCAATTTATTTTAAATAGTAATTTTCCTTTTTCATATTTATGTATATTTTTTAAATGAACGTTGTTAATCAGTTATGAAAAAAATAATGTGACGTTAAATGATTTCTCACATATGCATATACAAAGTCTGTGTGAAAAATAGGAAAAGAGTTATTTAAAACATTATTTTTTATTGGAGAATGTATAATTTATTTATAGCATTTATGAGAAGAATTACTGGTCTTGTGATGGATACATTTGAAAGTGTGAAATTGTGCATTGGGATCAAATAAGAAAACTAAGAATTCATCTTATTAAATATCAGTCAGGTTTAATATGAAGGAAACTAGTTATATAGTTTTTATTTCTAAATGATATAAAATATATTTATTATTTAAATGATATAAAATATATTTATTATTTAAATGATATAAAATACATATTAAATAATTTTATTGTTTAATTAAATATGATCTTCAGAAGGAAGTAGATTCCTTGGATAATGTTTTTGTAGTGGAAGGTGCGAGAAAATCAAGAAAATATCTTCAACAGCGGCACCGTCAATTTAGAGAGGCGCCAAAAATCTTAGAAGAGAGATATAGTTGGATTCCTCCGTGGCATGTAAAGTTTAGAAAGTGTGTCCCACGCAATCGCCACGTGCACCTCCCATTCTCTTACCCTGACCCGTGCCCTCTTCAGCAATACGTTCTAAATTCTCAAACAATAACAATAATAATAGGAAGAGAAAAACGCACTTACTTCACATGCTCTGCTTCCGTAACCATAAACCAATCATACCTTCAATTCAAGCTTCTCCGCCATAGCCACAACCTCAACCATGCTTGCACTGCAATTTGGCACGCGCCCTCACTACCCTCCTTCGATGTTCCTGAGCAGTTCCAACGTTTGTTCATCCTCTCGCATCCTCTACAGCAACAGAAACAACCAGGGGTACCTTGTTCGCTCCAACGTTGGAACCCTCAACCTTAGAGTTTTCGCTGCGTCTGGCAACTCCTCATATAAGATGAACCTCAACGAGTACCTCGTCACTCTCGAGAAGCCCCTCGGCATTCGGTTCGCGCTAACCGCCGATGGCAAAATCATCGTCCACTCTCTCACCAAAGGGGTACCCTCTGTTCATTCTTACCTCGCTCTGTCCCAATCACGTTAAGATCTGTTTCAAAAAAACATTGTATTTTTTGGATTAAATAAGTTTTTTTTACCTCTAAAATTTGGAAGATATATCCTAAAATCATTTAACCTATATGTACATTTATTTGTTTATTTTTCTGATGGTAGGGTAATGCAGAGAGGTCCAGGATAATTATGGTAGGTGATACTTTGAAGAAAGCTGGCGATTCGTCTCAGAACACTCTCGTTGAGATTAAAGACGTTGGAAATACACAGTATGCCTCCTGATTTTGCTCTAGCACATGTTTGGAAACCGTTAAATTCAGATAACTGTAATTATAATATTACAATAATGTGACTGTAAAACTAAAAGTGTAATGCATGCCGATAAAATTTCACGCAGTAATATCTTTTCATAATGTAGGAAAGTGTTAACTTCGATAAAACTTTCCCTTCCTTTCATTTTCTGTTTTGTTTTTATCCAACAAGAACAATTTCATTCGATTCCAGGTATTGGAGTAAAGGCACGGACACCTTAAGTGTTTTTCAGATTGCACACCATACTCCTCTTTTCTTTATCTGTACACAAATACCTTTCATTGCTTGAACAACAGTACACTGCCCCCACTTTTACATTGCTCGAATTCCTTAATTGTTGGAAAAATATTACATTGTGTATGGTTTGGTGTACCTGTAAGAGACACATTATTGTAAATATTAAAGAAGCAATAGAGTTGTGTGCATTCTCAAAAAAACCTTAGCGATGCCAATGTGATTTATTCTACGAATAACTTAGGTTTGAAATTGTGGATGCAGTTACATAGTTTCCTTGCAATCTGTTGTGATCCTTGAAACTCTGGGAAATTGTAGACAAATGTAATTTGTGTGTAGTCGCGATGATTCCAAAATCCATGACACTGGCCAAAATCATGGTTGCGGAAAGTTTCTGAAAACCTTGATATAACCATTCAGGAGAATTCACTTGATAACCCAAGTGGTGGTTCGTGACACCGAAGTGCTTACTGGTGGTCAATAGGATTGAGAAAAGACAGAAGATTGGCATTATGTCATGGATGCTTTAGTTTCAGTGTTTCAGCTTCTGCTTGATTATATTTTTTTCTATTAATTTAAAAGAGAAAATTTTCAATTCTATCTCAACATGGTATTATTACTTCTGTACCCTTTTACTCTACTAGAAATCAGTTCAAAAATCGCTTAAAACGGAGTGAAGATACTTTTTCATGGACCATCACAATGTATTATGTTCATCAGTGTGTTGTTTTTATTTTTTTCAGTCTTTTGGTTTCCTCAGGAAGGTGCTAAATGAGCAAACAAGTTCTTTTAGTTTGGTTCTTGAGAGGCCCACATCTCCTTTTCCTATTCAAGTACTGCACAAGATGAATGATCTCGAGATAGTCTTTAATAGAGGGCGAGTTCCTATTGTCACATGGAACAAGACCCTATTGGCATCAAATTTACAATCATCTAGTGAGAGCAGTGCGAATTCTGGATTTTTGATGTTCAACTCAAAGTTTCTCAAACCAAACGCAAACAAGTTATTGGGCAACCAAAATCAACGTACCATCACCCATGGTGAGAGAAACTTCTTTGCTGAACACACACCACAAATTGCTTGTGTTTTTACTGAAGAAGTGTGTGGAGATGGAGATTGGGGTCATGGAAGTTTCCCACTCGAGGAGTATATTCAGGCTCTAGATCGTTCCAAGGATGAGATGTATTATAACCACTCTCTTGGTATGCGTTATAGTAAGGTATAGCATTCATTTCAATGTCTTTATTACAATTTTTTGTTTAATAGCACACTTTTTATAATACTTATAAGATATTGATTTGTTATATATAATTAGATTACAGAGCAAATATATGTGGGATCCTGTATACAAACAGAAGATGATGGAGAGACGTTGTCAAAAGTTGAGGTATGGACATTGCCACCTTGATTTCATAAAAGCCTCCCTAATCCTTGTTTAATGCCTTATAGTCAATGTGCAAATGAATTGCTTAATTCAATCTTCAGTTCTGAAACTGGAATGTGTTTAATATGAAAACATTTCTGTAGCTGTCAAATATCAACCAATATTTGGCATTTAATTCACTGCAGTAGTTTGCTAACAAAAATAACTTCCGCCCTGAAGTATTTTTAGTCAAAGGTATGTTGTGGCATGAAAAGTTTTTGGATTCTGAATGTGCACAGTTCTTTCTGTTTTTAGTTAGTTACTATTAGCATCTCCTAAGCTAACAGCGAGTCCTATCTTTTTATGTTCTTAATTACCCTAAAAGTTGTTTCTTTCGTACTATAATAACTTCTATACGAAGTTTTCCTTTTATATCAAGCATTATATCCTCGTCATTATAGTAGGAATATTTCTGCTGCAGGGAATTACTGCTGTTCTGAACTTCCAAAGTGGAACTGAAGCCGAAAATTGGGGAATCAATGCAAAATCAATCAATGAATCTTGTCAAAGGAATAATATTCTCATGATCAACTATCCTATTCGGTAATATTGGGTCCAGAACATGCTAGTTTATTTAAATTTTGCAGAGTTTATGTAATAATGATAATTTGTCTTCTTTTAGGACATCTTCATCAAATAACTTAATTAAGTACTTTGTGAACACTTACTTATGATGTAAGTGTATTTTTTTCTATATTAAAAAAACAAATTGCTATAAGTTAATTCTTTTTTTTTTCATATAAGATTTAAGCTATTTCATGATTGGAATTAATGAAAATAGCATATGGACATATCATAAACTACTTTTGTAATCTCTGTTCCAAATGTCTAGACAAGTACTTATATCAACAAGATAAGTCCAAATAGGCTGTAGATAAGTTCTTCCAAATGTACTCAAAGTACTTTTTGAAAAAGAGGAATATAAAACATGAGACAAGGATTGAATTATGTTTTTTTTTGTTTTTGTTTTTAAAGAGATTTTTAATAGAATAATGGATTTTATTTAGAAAACCTTTAATGTACTATGCAAAGAAAGGTTAGTTTTACAATAAAAAATTATCATATTAGGGCTAAGGCGATACATTAGAAAGAACTCTCAAGAATCTGTTTTCTGTAAATTTTACAAATTAAACCCTACTTATATTAGAAAAAAAAAGAAGATAAATTGATGTAAGGTAGATGTAATGAGTAGCATTAGGGGGCCTGTTAGCAAAGTTAATTTTCATATTATTTCTAAAATATATAGTAGTCATTCGTTGCCAATTTGTTGATCAGCTTAAAATAAGAAGCTAGTGGATTTTTTGGGACCTAGGAGAAGCTAATGGATTTTTGGGGACCTAGGTTTATAAATGTCAGAAACCGTGATTGGCGTGATAGAGATTGGCATGGTGTATTTTAGGAAGTTTTATATTTGATGTGCTGTATTTTTTGTAACTGCCTTTATTAGGTTCATTTATGTTTGATTGATCCGGTAATCACAGGGATCTATCCTTAGAATTAGCAGTTCATATTTCCTAAAATATGCTGCAAACTTATGTATTTATATAGGGGTTAATAACCTCTTAATTAAATAAGAAAGAATTCTATTCCTTCTAAATTTGAGATGGTATCAGAGCTCCCGATCCTTGGGAGTCTCTGACCGTGCCGTTAAACCTAAACCGCAGCCTTCATTGCTGCGCAACCTTTAACCTAAATTGCAACCTTCATTGCTGCGCCACCTTTAGGCCTTGTTACAAGCCTTCATTGCAGCGCAACCCTCTCTACCTTGATCCCACCTAGGTATGGTTGAAGTTGTGAATTTGGAGATGGGGGATAGACTCTAGACTGCTGGAGAATTGCAGAATGTTCATTCCGCTTATCGGTTAAATGGGAAGAACTACCTCAAATGGTCTCAAATCATTAAGACCATCTTGAAAGGGAAAGGGAAGATCGGTGATGCACCTGATGAGACTGATCCCAAATTCAAATCATGGGATGAAGAAGACTCCACGATCATGGTGTGGCTGTGGAATTCAATGGTCCCAGAAATCAGTGATACCTGCATGTTTCTGAAATCAGCAAAGGAAATTTGGGAGGCAGTCAAACAAACTTACTCTAAGGCCAAGGATGCTGCCCAAATTTATGATGTAAAAGTGAAAACCATGGCTCCCAAACAGGGAAACAAATCCATTACAGAATATGCCAATCAACTCAAGTCTCTATGGATGGAATTGGATCACTATCGAGTTATAAAAGCAAAGTGTTCAGAAGAATCAGCAATTCTAAAAGAGTATATTGAACAAGATAGGGTCTATGATTTTTTGGTAGGCCTAAATCCTGAGTATGACCAGGTCCGAATTCAAATCCTGGGAAAAGAGAAAGTCCCAGGGCTTAATAAAGTGGTAGCCATTATCCGGAGTGAAGAAAGCAGAAGAGGGCTGATGCTGGAGACTTCAACCACCGAAAGCTCTTCAATGATAGCTGAAGGAGGAACAATCATGGTTGCCAACCAGAGGAAAAACTGGGTTCCCAATATGGAGAAAAAACATGAAGAGATTTGGTGTACCCATTGTAACAAGCCGCGCCACACAAGGGAAAAGTGCTGGAAATTATATGGAAAGCCCCCAAGCCGAGAATAGGGGCTGAAAGATGGAAAGACCTCAAGTAGAGAATGGGGCTCGAGAGGAGAAGATGGGAAAACCCCAAGCCGAGAATAATAGGGGCCGAAAAACCCAAGCCGAGAATGGGGACCGAAAGGAGGTCCACAGAAGAAAGAAGGGCAAGGGCAAGCATACATTGCTAATGGACAAGGTGAAGAAGTTGTCCAATTGAATCATGAAGAGATAGAACGAGTAAGATCCATTCTTAGTAAATTGGAGAAGCCCACAGGTACATGCTCCTTGACATATTCTGGTAAGTTTCCACTTTTGTTTGGGCTCAATGTTTCAGATACACCATTTACACATTACTGGATATTAGACTCTAGAGCCACTGACCATATGACCCCTCTACCCAAATACTTCTCCACATATTCCCCATGTCCTAGCAACAAGAAAATTTCCACAGCAGATGGAACCCTCATAACTCCAGCCGGACAAGGAGACGTCCAAATAAGTCCATCTATGACTTTAAAAAATGTCCTTCATGTCCCTAAACTATCTACCAACCTGATTTCTATACAAAAACTCATCAAAGATCTTTCATGAAATGTTGTTTTTCATAGCAACACTTGTATATTGCAGGACAAGAACTCAGGGAGGACGATTGGACATGCTAGAGAATGGAATGGCCTATATTACATGGAGAATCCTAATCTGCCTAACAAGAGTCTCATCTCTAAATCCACCATGAACAATAAAGAGAAAGCTCAACTTTATCATTGCCGGCTAGGACATCCGTCATTTCGAGTTATAAAATTGCTTTTCCCTTGTTTAAAAATTTAATTGTGGAGAGTCTCCATTGTGAGGTGTGTGAGTTTGCGAAACACAAACGTGTACCTTTTCCCATTAGCAACATGATGAGTCCTTTCCCATTTTCCCTTGTTCACACTGATGTATGGGGTCCTGCATATGTTCCTAATATTTTTGGTGCAAAATGGTTTTTAACATTCATTGATGATTGTACCCGAGTGACTTGGGTTTTTTTACTGAAACAAAAATCTGAAGTTAGCTATGTGTTTGTCCAGTTTGTCTCAATGATTAAAAATCAATTTGGGGTCCGTATCAAAAGAATTAGGTCCGACAATGCCAAGGACTACTTTAATCTTGTACTAAACTCTTTTTGCCAAAAGGAAGGGATAATCCATGAGTCCTCATGTGTGAAAACACCCCAACAGAATAGGATTGCAGAAAAGGAAAAATGGTCACCTTTTAGATCAAGGGATTGCAGAAAGGAAAAATGGTCACCTTTTAGATCAAGGGATTGCAGAAAGGAAAAATGGTCACCTTTTAGATCAAACTAGAGCTCTATTTTTTCAAAATCATGTTCCTAAGAGATTTTCGGGGAAGCCCTTCTTACTACCACCTACCTAATCAATAGGTTACCTACTAAAGTTTTAAACTCAAAAAGTCCCATGGAAGTTTTATCCTCATTCTATCCACACGTAGACCCTACAAATAAACTCCAACCTAGAATATTTGGGTGTGTATCCTTTGTACATGTTCATAGTAATGAAAGGGGAAAATTGGACCCTAGGGCTGTCAAATGTGTTTTCTTAGGGTACTCTACCACACAAAAGGGGTACAAATGTTTTCAACCCTTTTCCAAAAAATTCTGTGTCAAGAGATGTCACCTTCAACGAACAAGAGAGCTACTTTAAACAGCCTCATCTTCAGGGGGAGAATGTAAGAGAGGAAGATGAGACTCTCATGTTCCCAAACATGACGTTTGGACCTGAAATTGGACAAATGGCATTGTTGTTCCTGAAATTGAGGGAAGAATTGAACCTGCACCTGAACCAGCGATGATGGCGGCGGAAAATTTGGGAAAAATCTAGTATATTCAAGGAGAGAAAAGGCCATTCTAGAACCTGGCAATGTTCAAGAATCCAACCCACCATCACTGCATGAGGTAACACCTTCAAATCCTATAAATTCCAATGATTCTAATGAATTTGTTTCTAAAAATCTAGAACCGCAGGTGGACCAAACTCTGGACCTACCCGTTGCCCTTAGAAAGGGAACTAGAACATGCACCCAACAACCATGTTACCCATTATCAAATTTCTTATCCTTTGAAAAATTCTCACCTACTCATAAAACTTTTCTCACTAACCTCAACTCCACACACACACCTTCCTCTGTATCTGAAGCATTATCTAACAGGAAATGGAAACATGCCATGGATGTGGAAATGGAGGCGTTAAACAAAAATAGGACATGGGAACTTGTCACCCTACCTCCTGGAAAAAAACCAATAGGGTGTAATTGGGTATATGCAATAAAGTATAGGGCGGATGGGACCATCAAACGTTACAAGGCAAGGTTGGTGGCCAAAGGCTTCACTCAAACCTATGGAGTTGATTACTTGGAGACATTTGCCCCGGTTGCTAAGATGAACACGGTCAGAGTAATATTGTCACTAGCAACAAATAATGATTGGGATCTGCATCAGTTTGATGTGAAGAATGCTTTTCTACATGGAAACCTTGAAGAAGAAATATACATGGAGTTGCCCCTTGGTTACAATGGACAGGTTGCTGCTGGAACTATTTGCAAATTAAGAAAGCCCTATATGGACTGAAACAATCCCCTAAGAGCACAGTTTGGAAGATTTACCAAAGTTACCAAAGTTATGCATGTCTGGGCTACAAACAAAGCCAATGGGATCACACATTATTTATCAAACATTCAGTTTCAGGGGGAGTAACAATTCTATTAGTATATGTAGAAGACATTATAGTGAGTGGAGATGACAAAAAGGAACAGCAAGTGTTAAGCGAATGCCTTGCCACTGAATTTGAGATCAAGACACTAGGGAGGCTTAAATATTTTTTAGGAATTGAAGTGGCTCATTCCAAGAAAGGAATCTTCATATCTCAACAAAAGTATATTACTGACTTGCTTAAAGAAATAGGGAAGATAGGCTGCAGACCAGTAAGCACCCCAGTTGATCCAGTGGACAAGGAAATGTATCAAAGACTTGTGGGCATGCTTATTTACTTATCTTACACTAGACCAGACATTGCGTTTGTTGTGAGTCTAGTCAGCCATTTTATGCACCAACCAAAGGAAGCACATTTACAAGCTGCCCTTAGAATTGTCCAGTACTTGAAAGGGACCTTCGGAAGAGGGATTTTGTTCAAACGAAACAGGAGTGTAAGTCTTGAAGCATATACAGATGCAGACTATGCAGGGTCAGTGGTAGATAGGAGATCAACCACGGGATATTGCACCTTCCTTGGTAGAAACTTAGTGACTTGGAAGAGTAAAAAACAGAGTGTAGTGGCTAGATCAAGTGTTGAAGCAGAATTTCGAGCAATGGCTCACGAAATATGTGAACTTGCTGAAGATTATATTAGAAGACTTGAGGATAAAGTGGGATGAACCTATGAGGTTATATTGTGACAATAAATCTGCAATTAGCATAGCCCACAACCCGGTGCAGCATGCTAGAACTAAACATATTGAAGTTGATAGACACTTTATCAAGGAAAAACTAGACAGTGGCATGATTTGCACACCATATGTATCCACCCAGTGGCATGATTTGCACACCATATGTATCCACCCAGAACCAACTTGCAGACATACTCACCAAGGGGCTGAACTGCATTAACTTTGAAGGATCATATCCAAGCTGGGAATGGAAAACACCTATTCACCAGCTTGAGGGGGAGTGTCAGAAACCGTGATTGGCGTCATGGAGATTGACATGGTGTATTTTGGGAAGTTTTATATTTGATGTGCTGTATTTTTTGTAACAGTTATGTGCTGCCTTTATTAGGTTCATTTATGTTTGATTGATCCCGTAATCACATGGATCTATCCCTTAGAATTAGCAGTCCATATTTCCTAAAATATGCTGCAGACTTATGTATTGATATAGGGGTTAATAACCTCTTAATTAAATAAGAAAGAATTCTATTCCTTCTAAATTTGAGAATAAATAAACACCCTTTTGTAGTTGGGGTGCAAGGGATCAAAATTACAATTTTAAGAGTTGTTTTCCGTTGAAGCTTGTTAGCTAAGAGGGAGTGTAGTTACCGTTATTACAATTGGTATCAATTTTGTTGGGTTAAAATCGTATGGATTCTTATGAGAAGAACCTCTCTAGTCTTCAAGAATCAGTGTGACACTCATGGGAGACGGTGTAGAAGTCTACTGAAGGCCTCACAATGGCGATAACATCGTTTACATTTGAACATGTACCACAAGAGGAAGAACCTCACTAGGAATAGTCTTAAATGGTTCCTTTGGTGGTTGAATGGGTGAAAATTCCATTTCCTTCCTTTGATGGTTCCAACTTTCATTACTAAAAAGAGAAGGAAAACAAATTCTTTGAACTGGAGAGATCTTCCGAAGAACAACAATGTCAGATCTTTCAAGATGTAGGGATCCAATTTGATATTGGGGCTAATAGATCTTTCAAGATGTAGGGATCCAATTTGATATTGGGGCATTTGATGATTCAATAGCTGAAATGCAAGATTGTGACAAAAATGGCCTTTACTTGACTATCTTGAAAACATTAAAACACTTATTTGAGCAACCTCCAAAAACATTGATGTAGAATTGGGGACTAGAGAAACTTATGGGGTTGGACTTCAGCATCAAGTATAAGAAAGGCAAAGACAATGTGAGTGTAAGAAAGGCAAAGCCATTGAAAGGCAAAGTCAATGTGAGTGTAAGAAAGGCAAAGCCAATTTAGTGGCGGATGTGTTGTCACGACAACAAGAAGGTAGTTTAGCTGCATTACATATCTGTTGCTAATGGAGGCCTTAGATTCATGGAGATCTGATCCAAAATTGCAGAAGATAGTAGATAAGGAGTAGTTGTTAGTTAGGTTGTAGATAAGGAGTAGTTGTTAGTTAGGTTGTAGATAAGGAGTAGTTGTTAGTTAGGTTGTTAAGGTGAGTGAAGTTTCCTTGATATAGTTGGGGTCCTGGTATGCTAAGTACTTTTGGATAATTTTGTAGATTGAGCTTTAGCTCTTTGTGAAGGGAAACCCTTAGAGGATGCAATGCTCTCCTATTTTTTTGTGTTCTTTTCAGTCTATACAATAAAGAATATTACTCTTCTTCCTCTTTTCATTTCATTTATGGGTTTGTAACAAATTGGTCTGACCTGCCGAATATAAGAAAAAGGGAAAGATATGGAGGGAAGAATCAACACAATTGAGAGGTTGGTCAGCAAGAAGGGGAGGGCGATTAAGGAGCTAAGAGAGGGGCAGCAAGAACTCAAGAAAATGCTTGGAGTTCTTATGAAAAACTCCAAGAAGTGAGATAGAAGTTCAGAGGATAGCCAAGGGTATGTGAATGAGGTAAAGATGGGTATGGCGGTTGAGAAAAATAGTCTGCAAGACATCAAGAAACCCTTAGATGGAGGAGAAAAGAGAAGAGGATACCATTAACAATAATGGAACTAGGAAGGGTGAGGAAGAACCACTTTTCTCATGGGTTGAAGGAGTGGAGTTCTCCACATTTGAAGGGAAGGACACCCAAAGTCAAACAACAAGGGCAACAAACGTTTTTGAAGTTCAGAAAATCAAAGGATCAACAAGGGTATACCCAACCAACGTTTTTGAAGTTCAGAAAATCAAAGGATCAACAAGGGTATACCCAACCCTCAATAACATAGAGGAAAATGCAGTCCAAGGGTTCAAGACCTGGCAACAAAAATCCAAGAACCTTTCTTGGGAAGATCTTTCTAAAGCCCTCTGTAGGAGTTGATGGGGCAGAGAATGCAACATCATTTTTGAAATCAAGAATTTGAAGTGGGAAACAACAAGGGTGAATTTTGTTTTGCTATTGATGTGCCGCCTAGTAATAATACGCAACATGATGGTTTATGGGACATGGATATTCTTTATATCCATAAAGATATTGGCATTCTTGAGGAGGGTGGGTTTGATTTCTTGGCACCAATGGTGGTGGAAATGCACGGAGAGTTTTACTTGAGAGTTTGGCAGCAGTAACATGGATTGGGAGTGGGGAAAAATTCATCCAAGAATTCAAGATATTGGTGTCACAAGCAGATAAAACACCATAAGATCAATGGCAAGGATATTTCTTTGTAGGGCTGCAATCTAACATTCACAATGGGTGCCCACCCACAACAGCATCTAAAGGACTTAATTAGAGATATGCAGGTTGCTCAGTTGTGGAAGAAAGGCCAGCAATGAAGAATCACACCCTCTGTACGGAAGAAAAAACCAAAACAAAAGGGAAATTTGTAACAGAAAAACATAGTATGATGGAGGAGGAAGGGGATGCAACAATAAAGTGGGGATGCAACCAAGCAACAATTTTTCCCAAAATCAAATTTATGTAATATGAATAAGAATTCATGGTTGAACTTAGATATAATAATGATTGGAACATCAATGCCATTGGAATTTTGGGATTCCAAATTACTAGGTTCAGAATCTAGAATCTGGTATACTGGTATAGCATTAAAGGTTTATGAAAGGAGAAAGAAAATAGCGGGAAAGGTGGTTGGTGATTAGGAGCACTTTCTTAGTTTATTAGAAAGGGGAAGAAACTATAAATAAGGGTTCAAATTGTAGTTTTTTGACTTGTATAGTGTGAATTGAAAGTATTGATATACTTCTTGATAAAGAAGTCTATCATATACAAAAACCACTCTCATATCAACCACCACCCAAGCCTCCAGATCTGAAATTCTGAAATTGTAGGCAGTAGCCTGTGGGTTCCCTTTTGACAATAAGACAATATCACACTACCATGGGATCAAGCTTCACACTTCCCATGGAAGTGATCTGAACTTTTTCCTCCACCATTGGAGCCTTCATCATTAACTCAACAAGGCTCTTGGGCTCATACAACTTAACCTCCACCCTTATTTTGTCCTTCAATCCATTCAGCTAAATGCTAGTCAAATAATCTTGCCTTATACCTTTCAAGAACCCGCATATTCCTCAAATTGTTCAATCTACTCTCCCACCCGCCCAATTTGTCTAAGCCCAATCAAAACTTCAAAAAGATTTTGAAGCATTGCTGGTTGGAATCGTTGAACAACAGCCTCTTTGAAAGCCTCCTATGTGGAATTTGGATAGCAAGTCTCCCACCACTAGAACCAATTCAGGACTTTTCCTTCCCAAGCCACCATAACAACCCTCATCCTCTCCTCCTCATTGACTTCTTTCAACCGGAAATATCTCTCCAACCTCTCCAACCTGTTAGTCCAGCCATAAGTATCTTTTCCTACAAAAGTAGGAATATCTAGCTTTCTCCATTTTTTCCAATCACTCCTGAACGTCCACTTGCATTCCCTCTGTCATTACTCTCTGTCCTTAACAACAGAAGCACTATCGTTTATCAGAGGATGTGAAACGTTCCACCAACCTTGTCAGCCCTATAATCATTTCCTTCAACTTGTGGAACCTTCTTTGTTTTTCATGTTTCTGTTTTTACACTAGGCGCTCTGATAGGTTCCTGAACTGGGAACCTAAGCAAGAACTCACTTCTCACCGCAAAACACAAAGAAAAGAATGAAACTGAGTATTATTCACAGAAAGAATGTTCTATACAATCTGGATACAGAGGCTTAACCCTCTTCACAGGTCAAAACCTGTCAACAATGATCTCTCGAAACGTCTCCTCCCTAGACAACCATTTCTGTTAGAGATCCAGGTAAGAATTCTAACACACTCGCACTCTTGCTCTCACGGAAACCAACACCAAAGAATATGGAATGAGAGATGGTATGTATTCACAACAAAAGAAACTAGTATACAGAGCATTCCACGAGCTTAACCTCCTTCACCAGTGGCTATGACCGGTCAACAATTCACAAATGTCTAAAAAGCTCCCTACTGATACAACAAAGAGGTCCTTATAAAGGCCTCTTTCCCCAAATCCCATTACAGTTAAACCCCAACTGACTTAACTGTCTCAGTTAAGTCCAACTCACTTAACGGTCTCACCGTTACGTCCTCTGTTTCTCCTTTCTTCTCTCATAAACCCTCCATTCTCTAACATTACTCCCCTCCTAACAATCGACCTTGTCCCCAAGGTCAAACTCGGGGAACTGTTCCTGCATCAAACTCCGATCCTCCCACGTTGCACTGTCTGCCCCTCCATCTTGCCATTCGACCAAAACCTGTTCACGTTGTTCCCCCTCATGCTGCTGGACCCTTCTATTCAACACCTTAGTTGGCCAGCATGTATATCCCCCTACTTGCAAGTCTGCTGGCAGCTCAGCTTCCACCTGCTTTGTCCCAATCGCCAACTTCAGCTGAGACACATGGAAAACCGGGTGAATCCTGGCGGTCGCTGGTAATTCTAATCTGAACGCCACCTCCCCTATCTTCTGGATCACTTTGAACGGCCCATAGTATCTAGCCGTTAACTTCGGATGCAATTTTACCGCCATAGATGTTTGTCGGTGGGGCCTTATCTTTAAAAATACCCAATCTTCTACCTTAATGGTTATCGGCCTCCTCTTACGATTTGCTTGCTTTACCATCGCGTCTTGTGCCTTCGACAAATGATATCGCAGCTGCTGCAATGCTTCATCTCTTGTTTGTAGTTCTTGAGCCACTGCTTCCATCATTGTTTCCCCCGGAATGAACCTTGACAGCGACGGGGGTGCCCTCCCATATACCACTTCAAATGGCGTGCATTTGGCAGCTCCTTGGTAACTGGTGTTGTACCAGTATTCTGCCCATGGAAGGACCACGGTCCATGTCTTAGGCTGCTCGGAACAGAAGCATCGTAAGTATCCCTCCAACACCCTATTTAGCACCTCTGTTTGGCCGTCCGTCTCCGGATGGTATGCTGTGCTCATCCGGAGATGGGTTCCCTGCATCTTAAACATCTCTCTCCAAAAGGCACTGAGAAATAAGGGGTCACGATCACTCACTATGGTCTTGGGAATCCCATGAAGCTTCACTACCTCTCTTACAAAAACTTCCGCGACCGTTCGGGCAGTATAGGGATGTCTGAGCGGTATGAAGTGCCCGTATTTACTCAGTCGGTCGACAACTACCAATATAGCGTCCTGGCCCTTGGATTTTGGGAGTCGCACAATAAAGTCCATGCTGATGTCCTCCCATATAGCTTGTGGAATAGGCAGTGGTTGCAATAATCCCTGTGGGGACGCCGTCATGTATTTGTGCTGTTGGCACACCAAACAGCGACTGACATACTCCGTCACGGATTTCTTCATCCCTTCCCAGTGCAGCGACTGTGCCAATCTCCGGTAAGTTCTATAGACCCCCGAATGGCCCCCCGTCGGGGTGGTATGAAACTCGGCCAACAATTTTTGTACCCACTCAGACTGTGCCAGAATAACCAGCCTCCCCTTGTAGTGCAATCGTCCGTTCTCAAGGGTGTATGTCGGGTATTTGTTGGGATCCTGGATGACTCTTTCTTGGATTTTATTCAAGTTATCATCTTCCTCCACTTCTCGCATCACGTCCGGGAAATCTTTCCAATACGGTCTCATTATCCCCATCAATTCACCACCCCTGTCGTCCCCTTCAATCTCAGCCTTGTTCTCCAACTCCTCGCTACCTTTCCGTGATAGCGCGTCCGCCACCCGGTTACTGGCGCCCGGTTTATACACTATGTCGAAATCGTAGCCGAGCAGTTTGGCTATCCAGTGTTGCTGCGCTTGGGTCATCACCCTCTGTTCCAACAAAAACTTTAGACTTCTCTGATCCGTATACACCACGAATTTGTGGCCCAACAAATACGGACGCCAATGTTGCACCGCTAGGGCCACTGCCATCTACTCTTTCTCTTAGATCGACTTGCCCAACATCACTTCCGATAATGCTTTGCTAAAATAAGCGATCGGTCTCCTTTTCTGGGTGAGCACCGCCCCAAGTCCCGTGCCCGACGCGTCGCATTCTACCTGGAAGGGTTGCGAGAAATCCGGCAACGCCAACACTGGTGCTGTGGTCACCGCTGTTTTCAATCTTCCCATCGCTTCCCGGGCAGTCTCCGTCCACACAAAATTCCCCTTTTTCAACATCTCGGTCAGGGGCTTGGCTATCTTCCCATAGTCTCGGATGAATCGCCGGTAATATCCGGTGAGACCCAAGAATCCCCTCAACGCCTTCAGAGTTTTTGGCTCCTCCCACGCGATTACCCCCTCTATCTTTTCCTGATCCATCTGGACCCCTTCTCCTGATATGACGTGCCCTAAAATCTGATCGCCTTCTTCCCGAACTCACTCTTCTTCTGATTGGCCACCCAGTGATTTTGCTGTAAGCAGCTCAACACTTGCTCCACGTGTCGTAAATGCTCCCCCCATGTCGCACTGTAGATGAGTATGTCGTCAAAAAAGACGAGCGCGAATCTTCGCAAGAATGGTCCAAGGAGATCGTTCATGGCGCTCTGGAAAGTGGATGGGGCATTTGTGAGGCCGAACGGCATCACAAGGAACTCGTAATGTCCCAAGTGAGTGCGGAACGCCGTTTTTTGCACGTCATCCTCATTCATCCTAATCTGGTGATACCCAGCCTTGAGGTCCACCTTTGAGAAATACCGAGCGCCATGGAGCTCGTCCAGCAGCTCTTCAATTACGGGGATCGGAAACTTGTTGGGAATAGTGGCGCGGTTGAGCGCTCGGTAGTCTATACAGAACCGCCAACTCCCATCCTTCTTCTTGACGAGGATGATCGGGCTTGAATATGGACTTATACTCGGTCATATAATCCCTGCATGCAGCATGTCTGTCACCTGTCGCTCGATCTCTTCCTTCATGACGTGCGGGTAACGATATGGACTTACGTTCACGGGGTCGGTGCCTTCTTTTAACGTAATCCGATGCTTCTCTTTTTTATTAGGTGGCAAACCTGTGGGTTCCTGAAATACCCCTGCATGTCGTGTTAAAATGTTCTCCAAGTCCCCGTTCGGTTTTTCAACCCACTCTTCTCTCTCTACTTCCTTCTCGCTCCCCTTCGCACCCTCCAAACTCCAGACGATCGCCCAAACCTCCACCTCACTCAACTTCATCAACTTCTCTGGTCCGACCACCCTTTTATCCAACTTCGGATCACCCTTAACAACCACCCCTTTCCCTGCATGCTCGAACGCCATGGTCGATTCCCGCCAGTTGAGGGTAATCTCTCCCAGCTTGGCCAGCCACTCCACGCCTAGGATCATGTCGACACCCCCCAGGTCGAACAAGTAAAATCTTTCCCGATCGCAACTCCCCCTATGTCGACCACTACCTTCGGGCAACATCCACGCGTCCGTTTCTTACGTCCGTCTCCCAAACTCACCTGGTAGGGAGGGGTATCCTCCTGTGCCAACTACAATTCCTCCACCAATCGTCTACTCACAAAGTTGTGGCTGGCACCACTGTCAACCAATATTAGCACGTCTTTTCCTCCCACTTTCCCTTGCAACTTTAATGTTTTAGGTTGCGTCAACCCACCTGCCGAGAACGCCGATAACTCCATGCCAGGGGGTTCTAACTCTACATCTTCCCCTTCAATATCCTCTTCTTCATCTTCGGCCAGTATCACCACCCGTAAACTCTTCTCCGGGAACTGGTGCCCTGGGCTAAATGGCCCCCCACATCGGAAACACCTTCCTTCTTTTCTGCGTTTCAGAAACTCCGGGTAGGGCAGGTTTCTTGAGCTTCTTCCACGACTATCACTTCCTCCTTGCATTCCGCCTCTCACCAAATCGCCTCCAGCAGCACGGTCACGTCTGACGGACCCGACACTCTCGGTCGGGGTCGTTCGCATCGATTGGCTCCTCGGTGGTTCGTTTCTTACCACCCCCGATCCTCCTCCTGTCGTTCGTTCCCATGATGGCGGATTCTTGGATGACGTCCATCCCAGCATACCTATCCCGCATAGCGCCTCTTCGATGTCCCTCGCCAGCTTCATCGCCGTCATCAAGTTTCGTGGGTCATGGGGTCTCACCTGACATCGCAATTCCTCCTGTAAGCCCGCCAGGAAGTATCCCAACAACTGGTCGTCCGAGAACGCCTTCGTCTGTCCGGCCAGAGCTTCAAATTCTCTCACATATTCCTCCACAGTGGCTGTTTGCTTGATCGCCGCCATCCTCTCAAAAATGCCGCCCGGTATCGACTCTCGAATCTGATCAACAACGCTTCTTTGAGCCCCTCCCATGATCGGTCGCTCGCCTTTTCCTTCCAAAATTTAAACCAATAACCGGCGCTTCCCTCCATACTGATGTGAGCCAGTTCGATCTTCTCCGCCTCCGCCACCTTCTGTATCTCAAAGAATTTTTCGGCCCTATTAATCCAGTTCAACGGATCGGCTCCTTCAAACGTGGGTAACTCCACCCGTCGCCTCCAATTGGGTTGATTCTCTGATCGTTCCCCTTCTCTTTCTCCTTCGGCTTCCTCTCGCCGGCCACCCCCATTATCATTGACTGAACCATGGCTCTCGTCAGAACTCTCCCCGTTTGGCTTGCTTCGCACTCCCATCGTAACAGTTCTTGGATGTCTTTACGCATCGCTATCGAGTCTTGCCGGTTGGCCGTTGATTCCGCCTTCAACCCGTCTACTGCCATCTCCAGGTGTTCCATTCGTCCTTCAACGACGTTCATTTTTCCTTCAATTCTGTTCTCCAAAGCATGTAGCTTCCCCTCCATCGCGTTCTCTCTTCGATTTCGATCCGACAGGTCGGACCACTTTGTTAGAGATCCAGGTAAGAATTCTAACACACTCGCACTCTTGCTCTCACGGAAACCAACACCACAAAATATGGAATGAGAGATGGTATGTATTCACAACAAAAGAAACTAGTATACAGAGCATTCCAGGAGCTTAACCTCCTCCACCAGTGGCTATGACTGGTCAACAATTCACAAATGTCTAAAAAGCTCCCTACTGATACAACAAAGAGGTCCTTATAAAGGCCTCTTTCCCCAAATCCCATTACAGTTAAACCCCAACTGACTTAACTGTCTCACAGTTAAGTCCAACTCACTTAACGGTCTCACCGTTACGTCCTCTGTTTCTCCTTTCTTCTCTCATAAACCCTTCATTCTCTAACAATTTCCCTATTTAAAGACTCCTCCTAAACTGAACATAACACCCCACCAGGACAGTTATCCTATCCCCTGCTTCCTAACTGTCCTAACAGACCCCTCAACCCCTCTAAGAACTATATTTTATTATTGTCTTCCCTTCCTAACTGTCCTACCAAGACTTCAAACTCTCTGACATTGTCCTCAACCGCCCGCACCTGCTTGATGGTCGATAGCCTTTCATATACCGTTCCCCGTGTTCCTCTTCCGAACCTTATCCCCAAAGCTCTCTTCAACCCTTCCCAAGAATGGTTCTTGGTTTTCTCCATCCAAAGTCTAAACCAACTTCCCGCATAACCCTCCATGCTAATGAAAGCTACTTGTAACTTCTCCTCCTCCTCTACCTTCTGCACCTCGAAAATTTTTTCTGCCCTACTAATCCAATTCTAGGTTCACCTCCTTCGAATACGGGTAGCTCCACTCATTTTCGCCAATTAGTAAGCCCTTCTTGATTCCCTTCTCTTCTTCTTTCTCTATCTCCGTCGGGTCCGCCACCGTTGTCATTCACCGACGATTCACTGCCCCCTTGGCGGTGGCCGTTTGGGTCGCGATATCGATCCCTTAACATCTTCAGGATCGCCTGAATATCCTGACGCATTGCTTCGTAGTTCTGCCTTAAGGCTCCTGTTTCACGTCGGAGGTACGCCGTGTTAGTTTTCATCTTCGCCACTGCGATTTCCACCGCCTCCAACTGACCCTCCACCGCTACTACTCTTCCCTCCAATAGGGATCCGGCAGGTCGGACCAATTGATAGGTTCCTGAACTGGGAACCTAAGCAAGAACTCACTTCTCATTGCAAAACACAAAGAAAAGAATGAAACTGAGTATTATTCACAAAAAGAATGTTCTATACAATCTGGATACAGAGGCTTAACCCTCTTCACAGGTCAAAACCTGCCAACAATGATCTCTCAAAACGTCCCCTCCCTAGACAACCATTTCCCTATTTAAAGACTTCTCCTAAACTGAACATAACACCCCACCAGGACAATTATCCTATCCCCTGCTTCCTAACTGTCCTAACAGACCCCTCAACCCCTCTAAGAACTATATTTTATTATTGTCTTCCCTTCCTTCTAAGGCCCACATTGATATCCTATCACGCTCCAAACCATCCAATTTTGCCTCCATTCTCGTATTGACCATGCCGCACAATCACCATAGCATCAGGAAAGTGTCTCTGAATAGGTATTGCAGACTTATAAGAATGAACTTGGCTAAACTCTAAAATATTATATAGATTTTATTGCATTTCCTCTAAACAGAGGACCCAGCACAACATACAACTTTCTGGTTATTAGTTATTAGAGAGAACCAGACTCTCCCTCTCAAGTTACAAAATAAAGTTGGAAACTGCTAAAACTGTCAATTCTGACTTTATAGAAGATGTAAGTAACTAGGGATAAATAACTACCTTACAGCTAGTTAACTGTCTGTCATACAATAAACTAAATTATACAGTTTTTCTTATGCTGTAAACCTTCCCTTTGTACCTATTAGTGCGAGCAATGTTTCACGAGATATTGATTTCTTGACTAAAGAAATCTATCGTAGAGACTTTTGGATAATTTTGTAGATTGAGCTTTAGCTCTTTGTGAAGGGAAACCTTTGGAGGAGAGAGTGCTCTCCTATTTTTTTTTTTTTGTGTTCTTTTCTGTATATTAAAGAATATTACTCTTCTTCCTCTTTTCATTTATGGGGTTGTAACATATAAGCACTACACATTTGATGGATTAATTTTAAGAAGGTAAAGTGGTAATTGGTGAAGATCAGAACATGAAAAGAAAAATACTGCAATATTTTCATGACATGGTGATGGGTGGACATTCAGGAGGCAACCTGACTTACAATAGAATAAAAAGATATTGGAAAGGGTTGTAGAAAGAAGTTAAACAATGGGTACAAGAGTGTATAATGCTTGCTAGGTTACTTCAGCCACTTTCTATTCCTGATAGAGCTTGGAAATCCTTTTCAATGTATTTTATTGTGGTTCTTCCTAAGTGTAATGGCATGACAAAGTATGCTCATGTCACACTAATAGCTCATCCTTTTTGGAGCAGCTAAAGTTGGACAGGTATTTTTCGATACTGTTGTTAAATTACATGGTTGGCCATATGAGATAATTGCTGAAAGACATACTCTTTTTATGAGTGCATTCTAGACTAAATTGATCAAGCAACAGAAGGTCTAATTCTTTCGTTCCACAGCCTTCCACCCTCAAACAGAGGGGCAAATTAAAGCTTTAAAATTTAAGATGTGTAGCTGGTGACTTACCAAAGAGGTGGATAGAGCATCTTTCTTCAGTAGAGCTATGGTACAATGCTAAAATCCACACGGCAACCAAAATGCCCCCATTTGAAGCTTTATAAGGCAATCCTCCATTAATGCCTAATGTTGCAATGCACAAAGTTCCATTAGTCAAAGCAGTGGCTTATACAGTGAGAACAAAGCAGATTGCCAAACTTTTGCAAGAAAATTTATACAAAGCCCAAGAGAGAATGAAAAGGTTTTCTGATCTCATGTGGGCAGACAAGGAGTTTCAATACAGAGACTTAGTTTATTTTGAAGGTACAACCTTATAAGCAATACAGTTTGGAAAATACATCATTCCACAAGTTTGCTGCCAGATTTTGTGGCCATTTTAGTACATTGGAGAGAGCTAGCAAGAGGCTTAGAAACTTGAGCTACCTGTTGTCACAAGAATACATGGTGTTTTTCATGTGTCATTGCTGAAGAAACATTATGGTAATCATTCCAAATTGCAAGAGCTTCTAGTAGTATCAATGAAGGTGGTGAGATGCAGCTGTAGCAATTGGCGGTTTTAGATAGAAAAATGAAGAAAAAGGGCATTCGAGCGGTTATTGAGATGCTCATTCAATGGCAGCATACCAACCCCAAAGATGCATTTTGGTAGGAACTACACACTATGCTACACCAATTTCCATATTTTCATTCTAGTGCTACAAGGCCTTGAGGACAAGTCCTTTTGGGTGGGAGGAACAACTGTAATAAGTAGTATTAGGGGTCTGTTAGCAAAGTTAGTTTTCGTATTATTTCTAAAAATAATAGTAGTGGTTAGTTGCCAATTTGTTGATCAGCTTCTTAAGAAGCTAGGGGCTTTCTGGGAATCAATGGTTCTAAATAAACACCCTTGTCTAATTTGAGGGATCAAAATTACAATTTTAAGAGTTGTTTTCATCTGTAGTTACCTTTACTATAGTAAAGTAAGATCAACATGTAGTAGTATTGATATTGGCTAACCCTACAGCGATAGGGACTATGTTTCCCTAATTAACATAAAACGTAATATATCTAACAAGCTTCATTTTCCATTTTTTTTCACTTCATTTGTCCCCTTTTCCCCTTTGATTGTTACTTTATGCAGTGAGTTACCAAAAGTTGAATATAACGAGCATTATTTGTCTTTTATTATAGTGATCCTAAAGTCAATTGAAGAAAATTAAGTTTCATCGGGAAAAGACATTCAAAGTACTGATGACTCTAGTTTGGCTTCCTATTAGACTATGATTTCTGGTTTTATTTGAGCCTTCTTTAATTCTGTTTGTAGGGAGGGAGATTCTTATGATATGAGGAAAAAACTCCCATTTTGTGTGGGGCTTCTACTACGTTTGCTAAGGAAGAATCTTCGTGTTTTTGTTACTTGCACTTCTGGATTTGATCGATCTCCTGCATGTGTGATTGCCTACCTACATTGGATGACGGATGTTTCCCTTCATGCAGCATATACTTGGGTAACTGGGATGCACAATTGCAGACCTGACAGGTTCACCTTGACAAACTTCAAACACTTTTAGCATCATATATTTACTGTTCATTTGATTCTGTTAAAGAGGACACTAGATCATGGGATGCATTCATGTAAAAACGTTTATATTTTATATGCAATCTATAAACAAAGGGTAATTATGCAAAGTTTCTTTTTCTTTTGGGGCATGGGACATAATTATCTGAGTTCTGTTTGAGACTGAATAATTTAAATTAATTATTAGCTTTCAGCTGAGTTCCTTGGGAAGCTTATATGTAATCCAGTATTTTCTATGATTTGTATGTACTTTTCTAATATTAGTGAATTTCTTCTGGAGATATCTCAGAATATCTTTATGTTTTCATAACGGTCTATTTTATTCATTTTTGGTTTCTTTCACTGGCCACTATTTGTGTGGACTGGAAAAAGATAACAAGGCAGTTTTAAAATGGGATGGAACATGACATACGGCTCTTGTTTGCTTTTTGTTCTTTAGAAGAGAAAAAGACAAAACATAATTCTACAGAAGTGTTGGGAAGGGAAATATTGAGAGAGAGAGGAATGTGTATTATAGAAGGGAATTTAGAAATAAAAAAGGTTTATGCAGTTAATTGTTTTGGGGGAGAGATTTTCTCATAAAGTTTATAAATAGTTTCCTTTTGGAGGTGTTAGGGGTCTTTCTTTTAGTTTTGAAAGTCTTTGACTTTTGGTGACAGGGAATACCCTGTGGGAAACGAAGTTGTTCCTTTGTAAATATTGTTCTTTTACAGCTAATAGTGAATAAGTATAACTAATAGTGAAAAAGTACACTTGTGGGTTTATCTTTGGTACTTTTCTATCTTGTTCTTTCATCACTCTTTCTAGGTGCCTAACAATTTGGTCCGACCTGCTGGACCAAATCAAGGGATCATCATCTTGGAGAGTTGGATAAGCACTTCGGAGAAATGGGCCAGTGAACAAGAAAGAATGTTAGCAGAATTAAAAATGGATATGCCCATTGTTAAAGACAGTTTGTAAAAAATGAAAGAGATTCTTCGAGAAATCAAGAAAGGAAAGAAAGGAGAGAAAAAGTTTGAAGAAGGAGAAAACTCGGTCAATGGAGATGATAGGAGGGAGGAAAGATTTCTACAGGGGAACAGATAGAATGAAGAGGGTGCTGAAACATTGAGACATTGGACAAAGAGGGTGGAACTACCCACTTTTGAAGGTAAAGATCCTCTGGGATGGATAGTTTGAGCAGATAAGTATTTTGAAGTGTAGAGTGTCAATCAAGAGGAAAAACTACAATTGGCTCTTATCAGTATGAAAGGCAATGCTCACCATTGGTATAAGTTTTGGCGTCAGAAGAACAAGAACCCATCTTTAGAGGCAAAGAACACAACAATGTTTATGAAAAATTAGCAGTTGTACACAAACATGAAAAGGTTGAAGACTACATACAAGAATTCAAATTATTAACCAAATGTTCAGAATCAGATTCACAGTCCTAAGGATTTGATAAGGGAGATCACTCATGATATCGAAAAAGCTATGCAAAAGTGATGTCCGATTGGAGACCTTCTGATGGCAATCTCCTAGCTAGGTTGGGCCAAAACTAGAAGGAAAGTCATGGTGATGGTTGAAGGTTGGGGTGGTTGTGGAAATATGGTGGAAAAGAGACTAAGGCTCTTGGTCATGGGTTGTTTTATGGTGATGGAGGTGGTATTTGTGATGCTATAAGAGAGGTTAGGCCAACTCTTGGAGGAAGGTGGCTAGAGGAGGCCACTTGGGTTGCTTTAGCCTAGAGTGACCTATTAGAGTAGTATGGCTCAAATTTGGTAGCATAACAATTTGGCAGCATTACATGAGGGGAGACACCTCTATTTATAGGCTAAGGTGTCTCCAAATGGGCAGAAACTTAGACCTAAAAGAGTCACCTTGGTTAGCTTGGAGAGCAAGGAGAAATCCTCTCCATTAGGAGAAGGACAAGTTGCAAAATTCCTCTCCAATGAGAGGGGACATGTGGCCACTACCTATGTAGAATCTTTCCCATTCCTAGAGTGACATGTAGCCACTAACTAGGAAGAAAAACTCCCCAAAGGGAGGGTAACACATGGCATGGACAGCCCACCAAGCTGATGATGAGATTCAACTTGCTCAACAATCAATGTTAGAAGACGTGTACAGGGGGAGACTGGAAGCACAAAAGTCACCTCAACAAGGGTTAGTTTAATAGCAAGAGGGCATCTCCGAAGTGGTCATATGGGAAAACACTTCTGCCATTCAAGTTCAATTTTTAGAATTCAACCTTGAGGAAAATGTTGTTCAGGCAGCGGTGGGTATTGTTATGAAGGGAAATATACTGAGAGAGGAATGTGTATTATAGAAGAGAATTTAGAAATAAAAGGGGGTTATGCGACTTTCTCATAAAGTCTATAAACAGTTTCCCTTTGGGAGGTGTTAGGGGTCTTTTTAGTGTTTTGAAAGTCTGATTTTGGTGACGGGCAATATCATGTGGGAAGTGAAGTTTTTCCTTTGTAAACATTGTTCTTTTACAGCTAATAGTGAATAGGTGCAATTGTGGGTTTATCTTTTGTTCTATTCTGTCTTGTTCTTTCATCACTAGTTCTAAGTGCCTAACAAAAAGTGGTACATTTTGGTTTCACCTTTTAGGAGAATGAAATCAGTTAAATTGTTCTGATCTATTCTGTTTGCTTGCCAAAGGCTTATGGGTTATTGTTAGACCATTAAAAGTGTATATGAGGAGGAATAAAAGAAGAGAGAGTTAGTGGCGGGAGAGTATAAATAACAAATAGTTTGAGAGAGGTAGGGGATTAGAAATTTGGAATTAAGACTGGACCTCTTGGCCAGTGGAGGAAGGGAGGCTTCCTTGGGGGAGATTGAGATACCGATATTCATCTTTTCTTGTCATTACAGAGGAAATATCAATACATATACATACATATTTCTTATACTGTTGAGTGTGTGAGTATTATTTGCTGCTGTTCGGTTCCTTGCATAAAGGAACCTAACAGATTTGGTCCGACTTGCCGGATCATTTCGGAGGGAAGAGGAGTGCGCGTGATCGGAGAAGAATGGAGGGGCGAATGGTGGTTGTGGAGTCGACGATGGAGGAGTTGAAGGCAGAAATGCGAGCTATGACTCTCGAGTTTCGACGAGCCCTCGGAAGACGTTCTGGAACCCACGATAGGAGTTCTGAGGGGAGTCGAAATTCCGTCCATGGTGATCGAGAATGAAGGTCGACAGAGAGATCTGATGAAGAATCAGAGGAGGACCGGAACGACGTACAACGCAGTTGGATGAAGCGAGTTGAGCTTCCAACTTTTGAAGGAACTGATCCAACGGGATGGATAGCGAAGGCTGAGAAATTTTTTGACATCCAAGGAGTGACGGAGAAAGAGAAGATGAAGTTAGTGTATATCTGCATGGACGGAAGCGCTAACTACTGGTTCCGCTTCTGGCGGAAGAAAACCCGACATCCAACATCGAAGGCGTTCACGGAGGCGTTGACGAGGAGGTTCGGCGGATTAATTAGGGGAACCGTCTTTGAGAAGTTGGCCGCGGTGCGACAGAGAGAGGGCGTCGATGAGTATATCCAGGAGTTCAAGGTACTCGTGGCGCAGGCGACCGGAGTAACCGAAGACCAATTGCTGGGATATTTTTTCGCGGGTTTGCAGGAGGGATTATGAAACGCTGTGAGACCGCATGACCCACGCGATTTGTTGACGGTGATGGAGAGAGCTAGGGACATCGATCAAGTGGGATGGACGTCGCGAGGAAGTAGTGGAGTGGGAGGAAGAGGCGGAACGACGTGGGGAAGATATTTCGCGAGTTCAGGAACGGTGGCGAGGACAGAAACTTTTCGCGGACCGTCAGAGGGATCGGTGAATGGCGGCGGAGGGCAAGGAATGAAGAAGGACGTTAATGCGAATACTATGGCTTCGAAGGCTGGTAACAGTGGAGGAGGAACCGCAGGACGAGGCATTCGGACCCTGCCTTATCAAGAATACATGAAGCGGCGAGAAGAAGGACGTTGTTTCCACTGCGGCGGACCTTACAGTCCAGGTCATCGTTGCGCTGAACGGAGCATGCGGGTGATGATATTGGCGGAGGAGGATGAAGATGAAGAAGCGGAGGCAAGTGTAGAAGTAGAACAGCAGGCTATGGAGTTGTCGGGATTATCCGCGAGTGGCCTCTCGCAATCGAACACGATGAAGTTGCAAGGTTGGGTGCAGGGGAAGAGAGTTTTGGTGCTTATTGACAGTGGAGCTACCCATAGTTTTATATCCACCCGATTGGTGGAAGAGCTGGGTCTGGAGTGCACCGACACACGCCCTTATAAAGTGTGTTTAGGGGATGGACAAAGGAAAGAAACCAGCGGGTATTGCACAGGAGTCTCGGTGTTATTAGAAAACTTAGAAGTTAGAGATAAGTTATATCTCTTTGAATTAGGTGGTGTGGACATAATATTGGGAATGACCTGGTTATCCTCCCTAGGAGAGATCAAAGTAGATTGGGGACAGCTCATCATGAAGGTGGCGCATGGAGGAAGAGAAGTGGAGGTAAAGGGGGATCCATCACTGACACGTAGGGTAGTGACTCCTGAAGCTCTTATAAAAGAAAAAGGGATTGAAATGCTGTCTTTAGTATGGAGCTTAAGCCAAACATAATTGGTGGATGAGAAGACGGAAGAGAGTGGCTTAATGCAAGAGGAGGAGGTAGAGCTGGAACAAATTCTGAGTGCTTTTGAAGGGGTATTCCGAGACCCCCAAGGCCTCCCACCCGAGAGGAGAGTGGATCACAGAATCCCTTTAAAAGAGGGTAGTGAGGCCGTCAATGTGAGGCCATACAGGTACCCTTATGGAATGAAAGCTGAGATAGAGCGTCAGGTGGAAGAGATGTTGAATTTGGGCATTATCAGGCCCAGTAACAGTCCCTACTCTAGTCCTGTAATATTGGTGAAAAAGAAGGATGGAAGTTGGAGGTTTTGTGTGGATTATAGGGCATTGAACAGAGTAACAGTGGCTGATAAATATCCCATTCCAGTCATTGAGGAGCTGTTGGATGAACTTCAAGGTGCATCATATTTTTCTAAAATTGATTTAAAGGCTAGGTATCATCAAATAAGAATGAAGAGGGAAGACATTCCAAAAACTGCTTTTCGGACACATCAAGGGCATTATGAATTCCTTGTGATGCCCTTCGGATTAACAAATGCACCAGCCACATTCCAGGACATGATGAATTCAATTTTAAGGCCGCTATTGAGGAGGTTCATGTTAGTATTTTTTGACGATATACTTATCTATAGCAAGACTTGGGAGGAGCATTCTCAACACCTCACTCAAGTCTTAAAAGTCTTGGCTGAACATGAACTTTTTGCAAACAAAAAAAAGTGTGAATTTGGGAGAAGACAAGTGAGATATTTGGGGCACAAGATATCGGCAGCAGGGGTGGAGATGGACAGGGAGAAGGTGGCAGCTGTCTTGGAATGGCTAGAACCCAGAAACATCAAGGAGTTAAGAGGGTTCCTTGGGTTAACTGGGTATTATCGTAGGTTCATTAGAGATTATGGGAAAATGGCTAAACCCCTCACTGATTTGTTGAAAAAAGGAATGTTTAAATGGTCTAAAGAGGGGGCCATGGCACTGCAGAAGCTTAAAGAGGCAGTGACTACAGCTCCAGTGTTGATTCTCCCTGATTTTGAGCAACCCTTTGTTGTAGAATGTGATGCTTCGGGTACAGGCGTTGGGGCTGTTTTGTCCCAGAAAAACAGACCCATAGCCTTCTTTAGTAAGGCGTTATCTGAGTCTTCCTTAACCAAGTCCATTTATGAGAAGGAATTAATGGCACTGGTGCTTGCTATACAACATTGGAGGCCGTATCTAGTGGGTCAGAAGTTTGTTGTCTTTACTGACCAGAAGAGTTTGCATTATTTACTAGAACAACGCATTACAACTCAAAGTCAACAAAATTGGCTAGCTAAACTTTTGGGGTACGAATTTGAAATCAAATATAGGACAGGTGCTTCCAATCATGTGGCGGATGGGTTATCCAGAAAAGGCATGGAGGAGGAGGAAACAGATAAGATGCTACGGATGATATCATGACCATATTGGCTTGAATTTCAAGAGATCATGGAGGAGGTGGAAAAAGATGAGAGTTTGCAGAAAGTGTTGGAGGAATTAAGGGTAGACCCTAACTCTCATCCAGCTTATACGTTGGAGCATGGAAGATTACATTACAAGGGGAGACTTGTTTTATCAGCAAAATCTGTTTGGATCCCTCGCTTGTTGGCTGAATTCCATAGTAGTGTCACGGGAGGGCATTCTGGGATTTACAGAACCTATAGACGGGTGGCCCAATCTTTGCATTGGATAAGAATGAAGAAAACTGTTACAGATTTTGTGGCTGCATGTCTAGTATGCCAACAACATAAATACTTGGCAGCTTCTCCCCAAGGATTGTTGCAGCCTTTGCCAATACCCAAAGCCATTTGGGAGGAGATTAGTATGGATTTTATTGTAAAATTACCCAAATCTCATGGGTTTGATACTATATTGGTGGTGGTGGACAGACTTAGTAAATATGGCCATTTCATCCC
The DNA here is from genome assembly GCF_016808095.1 of Vigna angularis. Taxonomy (NCBI): domain Eukaryota; kingdom Viridiplantae; phylum Streptophyta; class Magnoliopsida; order Fabales; family Fabaceae; genus Vigna; species Vigna angularis. The sequence goes on along the minus strand of NC_068971.1, from coordinate 29,204,474 downwards.
AATCAAACACCCTTATACAGCCAGATCCATCGCTGCATTGTTGGTGAAGGAAGTGATTCGGCTTCACGGGATACCCATGACCATTGTAAGTGATCGCGACTCAACATTCATGAGTGTTTTTTGGCAGGAGATTTTCCGCCTGCAGGGAACTCAGTTGAACATGAGTACTGCTTATCATCCAGAGTCAGATGGCCAAACGGAGGTGCTGAATAGGGTGCTGGGAACGTATTTGCGTTGTTTTAGTTCTGAACAACCAAAAAATTGGAGTACAGTCTTGCCTTGGGCGGAATATTGGTACAATACTAGTTACCAAGGAGCTTCCAAATGCACACCTTTTGAAACTGTGTATGGAAGACCTCCTCCAACTCTCACACGTTTCATTCCTGGAGAAACAGTGGTGGAAGCCGTTGCACAAGACTTACAAACAAGAGATGAGGCTTTGGCACAACTTAAATATCATCTGGCCAGAGCTCAAGATCAGATGACCCACTATGCCAACAGGAAGAGAATGGACACCAAGATCAAGGAGGGAGATTGGGTATTCTTGAAAATCCGGCCTCATAGACAAACTTTTATGCCCACACGCTTACACCCAAAACTTTCTGCACGGTATTATGGACCATTTTTGGTGGAGAAACAATTAGGACCAGTTGTTTTTCGCTTGCAGTTACCTACAACATCAAGAATCCACCCTGTTTTTCATGTTTCCCAATTGAAGCTAGCTATAGGGGATCATTCGGTGGAAGGGCATCTTCCCACTGAACTGCAGGTTGACAACCCTATGTACACACCTCTAAAGGTATTAGAGCGCAGGAACCCGCTCCAACAAGGAGAGGAAATTCCCCAAGTTCTAATACAATGGCAAGACAGTGGGTTGGATGGAGCTACTTGGGAAGAGGAACAATACATTCGACAGCAGTTCCCTGATTTCAACCTTGAGGACAAGGTTGATCTTGGGGAGGAGGGTAATTTAGACCATTAAAAGTGTATATGAGGAGGAATAAAAGAAGAGAGAGTTAGTGGCGGGTAGAGGGGAAATCAGTTAGAGGAGAGAGGGTGATGTTTGTTAGAAGAGAGAGAGAGTATAAATAACAAATAGTTTGAGAGAGGTAGGGGATTAGAAATTTGGAATTAAGACTGGACCTCTTGGCCAGTGGAGGAAGGGAGGCTTCCTTGGGGGAGATTGAGATACCGATATTCATCTTTTCTTGTCATTACAGAGGAAATATCAATACATATACATACATATTTCTTATACTGTTGAGTGTGTGAGTATTATTTGCTGCTGTTCGGTTTCTTGCATAAAGGAACCTAACAGTTATTTGTGAAGATATTAAAGATTGTGAATTTTTAGTGATGGTAGTAGTTTTTTAGCAAATTGAGTATGTTGTAGGAAATGCTAGGTAAACTGTTATGCTTTTTAGTTTGAAATAGAAATTTGGTTTGATATAATTTCTCACTTAGAAAAAGCATTTCATCGAGATGTAATGCAGGCCGGCAATTGCATGGGCTACTTGGGATCTTATAGCCATGGTTGAAAATGCCAAACATGATGGACCTCCTACACATTCTGTCACATTTGTGTGGAATGGTCATGAGGTATGAAGTTATATTTCCATTGCTTTTTTGTAGCTTAATTTATCTTTTTGATTCTTGGGTTAGAAATTTTTTTTTGTTATACTAGTAAAATTGATCATTGGTAGTTAATTTTAATCCTTTCTGTTCTATATTCCTGTATTTAAGTGGAATGTTCATCCCATGAGGGCATAAACTTGTAATATAGCTTTCAATGTGGCTCTCGGCTAATTTATCTGTTGATTCTTAAACAGGTTCGAGATATTAAATCATCACCATTGTTATTCAGAATTATCATAGTTTCAACGTTAAATTGTCCTTTTGGTTTTAATGTTTCAGGGTGAGGATGTAACTTTGGTTGGAGACTTTACCGGAAATTGGAAAGAACCACTAAAGGCAAAGTTCCAAGGTGGATCAAGACATGAAGTAGAAGTTAAACTTCCACAAGGAAAGTATGTGCTAATTTTTCTATTTTTTTCTTGAGCGGTGATACTTTCACAAACCTTTAACAACTCTTTATAATAATATTTTATTCAACAATTTAATTTTTATTTTAGTTTAAAATTTAATTTATTTTTTTGTCATTTATCACAGTTAAATAAACGTATTTTTAAAACGTGGAGTCAAAATAATTTTTTCCTTTTTCTTTCTGTAGATTAAGTATATCCTTTTTCTTTACTTTCTCAACATGATGACCAAATTGGCCAAGACTCCTCGCGAGTAAATTTTTAATAGTCTAACCAATGCCATTTGTTTACTTTTTTTGTTGTATGATTTTTTTTATCACAAGCATAAAACTGTTCCCACTACCCCCTGCTTCTTCACCATTCACCCAAAACAATTCCAGACAATTTAACGATGTATCCTAGCTTTTTGACGATTTAATGATTTTGTTGCACCTGAATGTTTCATGATTCGTTTCTATCAGGTATTACTACAAGTTCATTGTAAATGGGCAATGGAAGCATTCAACTGCTTCACCAGCAGAAAGGGATGACAGGGGAAACGTTAACAATATAATTGTGATTGGTGAAACTGCCAATGTTCGGCCTTCTATTCAGCACCAGCTGAAAGTATGTTTCCAATTAATATTTGTGTTTTGCATTTTGATTTATCTACAATATATGATATGATACGCTTCCTATAGTACAATTTTTCTTGTGCAATTATTTAGGCACTGGAAACTGCAGCTTAGCTGATCTAAAGAAATTATTTTGGATTAAAAATTTGATTTCTGATTTTGCTTATTACTTCTAATACTTGATTGCGAGAGCAGTCTGCATTTCCTATATTTCTTGACGGTTGCTGCATTTGTGTGTTAAGTAAAAGCTTAGGTAGAATTCGTATGTCATGTATTTCTTACAACAAAAATTAATCTTTTAATCACTGCCTGATCTTTAATGTTCTAGGATGCTAACGTTGTCAAGGTGATTGAGAGGCCTTTGAATGAAAAGGAGCGGTTTATGCTGGCAAAAGCAGCTCGTTGTATTGCTTTCTCTATCAGTCCGATCACTTTGGCCCCCAAATAGTTTCACGCAAATACTATAATGTACAGAATTGCAGTTGTTGCACTTGTTACTGAGGCCAAAAAAAAATTTGGTCACAGCAAAGAGTAATCACACGCTGGGTATGTCTTGGCATATTTAGTGCACACTACCAAACTTGCCTATGTTTCTGCAGGCCTACCCTTTTTCTTCATTCTGTTATTCGTATTAAAAATCGTAGTCATAGTATAAATTCACATTTATGTTGTACTGGCTTTCAAATGTTGGCCCAAGTAATTTGCTTAAATGGATTACGGATGGGTGTCTTCATAAATAATTTCAGTTCATAGCATTTTATGTAATGTTCTTATAGTTGTGAAGTTGTTTCTAATGCTATTTTTAATTCCGTAAATCAGCATTCTTTGTCCTTTCATTTTTAGCATTTAAATATTTCATTCTGGAGCATATATATTCCGTAGTTTGCTATTTTTCCTTGTTTATCCGGACAGTATACATTCTTATTATTCTTACGTGACGGTTTCTTCATGTATCATTACCTAAAACGGTATAAATGTTGAGGAGAATATTGATGAAAGTAATAAGTTAAATCCCTTTAGTTGTCTCTATTTACATATATTTACATAGGTTTTTTTAGTTTGATTCCCTTTTTTTTAAATTTCCAATTGAGTTCTAAATAGTGTTAATTTGAATCAATTGAATCCCTGCCATTAATTTGGTTTAACGGGGTTAAGTTTTTGCTGAGGTTGAAGATTGACGTGTCAATCTTTTTAAACGTGGTATGTTGAGAGTTGAATACGTGGAATTTGGTAATTAAAAAATCTGAGAGGAATGTGCTTGTGAGAGTCTTGTGAACCTTGCGCGAGACTAGGTGATGTTGTTCTTCTTCCTTGCAGTGCACAAAGGTGGACATTGATGAAGAAAGGAGATATTGCGATTTGGATTTTCGTTTGATGATTATGAGGTGCAGTGCGATGAAGATGATTGTGGCTGTTGGTCCGATTTCGCCCAATCTTCATTAGGATTTTTCTGTGATTGGGTTTTCCTTTGCAGGTTGAGGAAGATGGTGATGGCTCGTGCAGGAGGAGGGAGAATTGCGGTTGATGCGATTCGCGATTCGATGCTTCTGCAATGGAGAAGTTTCTGCATTTTTGCGATTTTTGGCTCTCTGGGTTTGATGATGAACGCGAGAATGAAGATGCTTCCATGGTTGACGTCTTGCCCTTGTGGTGGTGGTTTAAACGACGCTGCTGCGGCACGAAAAGGAAGCTCTGGGTGGCGGCAGTCGCAATGACTTGCAGTGTTGGATGGTGTTTGAATGACGGTGAGGGAGGTTGATGAAGATGTTCACGGACTGACGAAGAAATCAAACTCGGGACGGCGTTGCGATTCGCGTTCGAGGGTTCTGTTGGAGAAGATGAAGATGGTTGCTGGAATGGTGTAAATTGATTGCGCGACGGCGGCGCAAGGTGGTCTTGCGGCGGTGACGCTAGTGTTGGGTGATGGCGAGGTGGCTGACGACGGCCTAGGGTTGTCCATGGTGCTGATAGCGGCACAAGCACATTCCTCTCAGCATGTCACGTTTAAAAAAATTGACATGTAAACCTCCAACCTCAACAAAAACTTAAGTTAAGCCAAATTAACAGATTCAATTGATTCAAATTAACACTATTTAGAACTCAATTCGGAATTTAAAAAAAATGGAGATCAAACTTGGAAAAACATACATAAATAGGGATAAATAAAGATGTTTAACCAAAGTAATATATTGATAATTTCTGATTTTTTTTTTATTGATGAAAATACTAAGGTAAGGAGTTTAAATCTAACTCATTTCAGACCAGTTGGAGGAAATTTATTTTTTACTTTTATAGGATAATTTAATTTTAAATGTGGGATAATAAAAAGATTATAAATAATAGATAAGTTTATAATTTGATTTTATCTTTGTCGAGGATCTTAAAAAAAACTTTATAAATATAACTGAAAAAAACGATAAATATGACGATCTTAAAAAAAATCTTTATAAATATAACTGAAAAAAACTATAAATATAAGTTAAAAGTTGTATTTAATAAAAACTACAAATATAAGTTAAAAAAATTATATATAAAAAATAAATTAAAAGTTGTATTGATAAATATGATATTGTATATTATTACAGAATAATGATATAAACTAAGTATGGGCATGTATAATAATAATAAAAAATATAAAATAAATAATTGTTTTTATTTCTTTATATATCTATAATTTTGAACTTAATAATATTATAAAATTGGTACTTTTTAGGAATTTTTTTATAGATAATATACACTACAAAAAATTAGATTTTTATTGGAAGTTATTTTTTTCGTTTTTGGCCATTTTAACTTATGGAAAATACGAAAAGATTGAAAAAATTGCGCCATTAATAATTATTGTCGATTTTTTGAGAAATTGCCTCATTTTTTAGAAATTTTGAGAAAATTGTCTGAATTAACAGGATTTTTGTTGAAACTGTCAGAGTTAGTAGGGATTTTGTTGTAATCACCGAAACTAATTGAGATTAAATAAAACCATCGATAGAAACTAACCAGGGTTTGTTAAGATTGCTGGTACTAAAGGAAGTTTTTAAAATCGTCCCTATCTAACTTGGATTCTAAAACTGTCACAAATGTGTACAATTTTTTTTTTAAGTTTTTTATTGTAATAAAATATGTTTTATTAACCAAGACAATAAAAAAAATATTAACTAAAACCGAATATTATATATAAAATAAACTATATTATTCAACATATTAATATATTCATATAATTAAAAAGAAAGATGTTTAATACTAAATTAAAATACTAAAGATATGACTAAGATGTTCATTACATTACTAAAAAAGAAACAATGTCTAATTTTATTCTTTTTCGTTATTTTCATTGTTTGACATGTTCGCTTGATGAGATACACACAATACAACAACAAATAGTTAATGAGTAATATATTTAATAAAAAGAATCATACAAATGAATTTAGCAATTATTGTCGCTAATGATTGAAACATGACAAACTGTGAAGGCAATGGACCGTGATGATTTTACAACAAAAATGTCATCATTGCCTTCATTTCATTGACTTGTGTTGTCAACGAAGATACCTATAACAAAAGAAATTATTTAAAAAGTAAAAAAAATAATACCTTACAAATTAATCATAAAAGTAAAAAACCAATTAAATATTGATAAAATCAAATTAAGTGACACAGAGAATAAAAAAAATACTAAAGCCAAATCATTTCTAAATAACCCAAAATACTACATAAGATTCTAAACAGATACCTATCAACAATCTCAACTTTCTTTCTAATTTCAGATGACAATAGTACATGGTTGACGTATTTTGGAAGTGAGCTTTGTAGTTGTTGCTTCTCCATAAACCATTTCTCATTTTCAACACATTCATTACGACCTACGCTATACCCATTATATTATCAACACGTTGCTAAAAAACAGATACCTTAGCAAACATGTCATGATCCACTCACCACATTGGAAGTTACATCATTGTAAATTTGAAACCAGAAAACCTTTAAAATACCTTGAGTACTGATGTGTGACCCACAAGTGATGAAACATTTTCAATCATATCCTGTAACATATTATACATATACTTAAGATGCTTAACAGAGAACAGACAAATAGAAATGGATTAGAATATCGATAATAATCAATGAAGATTAGGCTTTTGTAAGTGTTCTCTTAGAAAAAAAAATATGGTTAGAAGTGGATTTTAAGCCTAACTCAACCTCACAAAACTGGTTTGTAGGATGAGGTTTGCATTCACATATAAAATGTGAATTGGCCTTATCTCTAGTCGATGTGAAACTTCCAACAATTATAATAAATTAGCAAATATTATAATTAGAAAAAATGGAAGGACACACTTCTAAATGGAAAATTGAAAATTTATTTAATTGAAAATTTATTTATGCTTTTCAGAAGAAATTTCAGTTTTCATTTCTTAAATACATAATGTAATTCAAAACAAACAAATTATTGGTATAACATGGTACCAATGACATGATCTAGAGAAAGAAGTGGAGTTAAATTTCATAGAATGCTAACATGTGGAATAACATGGTGGTTGGACACTTTTTATATTTGATAAGCATCACGTTTGAGCGAATGAGACATGATTAACCAAGAAAAAATGAGATTATTAATACGATGGAGAGAAATGAAAAAAAAATTGTATGTGCAGCGATTATAAATAATATAGTTAATGTGTCAAAAAATTGTAAGAGTATAAAAAAAAGAAAAAAATAATTTATATACAACTATTATAATAAATAATGCTAAACATAAAAAAATGTTTTTAAGAATGTTTTTTTTATAATTAACTTTTATATTTATAAAAAAGAAATTATTAAAGAATAAAATAATAAATGTAAAATGTGCATAAAAGTTTATTGGGGTTGAAGTACTTTTTGCATTAACAGCACATGTCTTTTTCTTTCTCCATAATCTGTTTTAGTAATCAATCTTATGCCCCAAAAGACTCGTGAAAAAACCAGTGACATAATATAATAAGTGAAGGTGTTAAAATAGGGGCAAATGATTCTCTAATGTATAATTTAGGTTGAAATTCAAAATTATATTGATTAAGCTGATATTAGTTGATTTGAGCACTTGTTTACTTCCCTTTCTTGTGAATGAAGGCAAAAGTACAGGGCATTGCAATGCAAAAGAGGCATTAAGTATGCTCCATCTCCTCCATGCTACAACCTTTGCAAAACCAAAAATACAAATTAAAACCAAAACTTTACTTTACTCTCTTTCTTTTTAGAATTTGGTCCACACCTATTCAATCTTAAATCATCCAACACATCATATTAATAATAACACACCACACAAATCATCCAAATAAATATGTTCCACTTAATAAATAACAATGTTAATTAATAAACATATTAATTATAATTCTATAAAACATCTAATCATTAAACACCAATTACGAAACAAAAACGTCAAAGTCTCATAACCACATTATTTCCTAATAACCACATTATTTCCTAATTACTACATCTTCCTAGGGTTACAATACCTACATTACCTGCAAACTCAAATCTATATGTAAATATTGCTAAATAAGACACATTTTTTTTAAAGTGTTTAAACCTCTCTTTAAACCTAGAACAACAAGAACAACTTACTATTCTAAGTGTGAATGAAATAATTAACTATTATCAAAGAAATGAAAGCCAACATCCATAATTAAAGAAACGAAAATTTATCTAACTAATAGTAATATGTTATCAAGATAAAATTTGCTATGTGAATTAAAACAAGAAATCAAGACAAAGATATACTCTAGAATTAACAAAGATATAAGATTTCTAAGTTTAAAACAATAATACAATTTACAAACTAATATAATCTATTCAAAATGTAAAATCATTATAAACTTTGCACTTTCCAATTAACCGCTAAAAATTCCTACAACTATCAAGTCTACGAAAATCCTTTGAAGAATATTACTCTAAACAAACCGGTAAAATTATTTCAAAAAATCAGAATTAGATTAGAAGGATTAAAACTCAAAACTAAATTCAACCTCTATTTCTGTAATTTAAAAATCTAAGCTAGGAATCATAAAACTGAGAAGATTAAAGAACAAAGCTCTACTCTATTTTTAATTTTAACTAAAACTATTCTAAAGTCATCTGATTAATATGAAATTAAATAAAAGAACTAATTACGTAATCTACACTAAATTTATCCTAAAATGACTAAAAGTCACACAAATAAGGCTCTAAAGAAGTGTTTTTAACTCTGAAATATTATAGCATTTGAGAACTCATCCTTGTATGTGTTATTTTGTGTTTTCTTAATTAGGTCTTGTAATTATTTTGTGTTTTCTTATTTTTAGGTCAGCTGTTCCTCTACTATAAATAGAGAGCTGACTTTCATTGTAAAACAGATTTAACGTAATTGAAATTAGGATTTTTTTTTTTGCACCCTTATGTGAGAAAAGAGTGTTATATCTTGAGTGTTCAACTCAAGTAACGACTCTTCCTTACTAATCTTGACATAATCTCCAAGTCATGTCACTACCCTGTTTATTCTTCCATTCTATTCTCACTTTCGATATTCACATTCACAACTTCGTAAACTAACAAATTAACATTTAGAATTTTAGAGTTATATATATATATATATATATATATATATATATATATATATATATATATATATATATATATATATATATATATATATATATATATATATATATATATATATATATATATATATATATATATATATATATATATATATATATATATATATATATATATGGGTTTGGTAATGCGCGTACACGTGTTTTTCAGTTGGTACATTTTAGCAATGTATACGAAGTTTTAGTAGACAAAAATATTCTTATATATCATGGATTCTAAGTTTTAAGGTTAAGGGTATTTTAATAATTTTCATTCTCAAAACTAAAAAAAAAAAAAGAAACCTTCCAAACCTTCTCTCTCACTCCAACATTTTCTCTGTCATCTCTATTGTAGCCCCAATTGAAAAAATCAGAAACACTTGCCGTTAAATAATTTTCCTTTGTAAAGAGTTGAGTCATTAACATATTCACCTTCAGACAAAGGTTCATTCAAGATCTCTTCAATTTCACCATCTTCACTAACCTCTCTAATTTCATCATCTGCATATGTTGAATCATCATCTCTAAAAAAAACCCTCCAGGCCAATTACCAATTCCTTCGAAGATGTCATTATGCTTGTGAAAATTAGATAAAATTACATACGATAAAAATTATAAAATGAAAACTCATTATAAAATCATTTTTTGTAAGAAATTGTTTAACAACGAGTGTTTCTGATTTTTTCCATGCCAATTACCAATTCCTTTGATGTCATTATGCTTGTGAAAATTAGATAAAATTAGATAAGACAAAAATTATAAAATGAAAACTCATTATAAAATCATTTTTTGTAAGAAATTGGTTAACAGCGAGTATTTCTGATTTTTTTCAGATCAATTACCAATTTCTTTATGTTTGTGAAAATTAAATAAGACAAAAATTATAAAATGAAAACTTATTATAAAATCATTTTTTGTAAGATTGTTTAACTGCTAGTGTTTCTGATTTTTTTTCAGTTGAAGCTACATAGGATGACAGAGAAAATGTTGGAGTGAGAGAGATGAAAGAGAAATGGTTGAGAGGAATGAGGGAGGTGAGAAAGGGTTTGGGTTTCTTTTTTTTTTAGTTTTGAGAATAAAAATTATTAAAATACCCTTAACCTTAAAACTTAGAATCCATGATATATCAAGATATTTTTGTCTACTAAAACCCGGTACACATTGCTAAAATGTACCAACTGAAAAACAGGTGTACGCGCATTAGTAAACTCCATATATATATATATATATATATGATGTAAATCATACTAATAATTATTTAGTATCGAAATATTAGTATCGATTCTTGATTATTATGTTTATTTTCTTGTAATGATTCGATTGCGAATTAATATGATTATGGAATTGTCGAGACTGTTTTTTCAGTAGAATTGGCAACAAGATCAACTTGGATAGTAGAACGTTGGTAAATACAAGTTTAGGATACAGTTTTTAATCGCCTCGATAATTGTACACATTGTTTGGATGATATGGAAGATGAAAACCTGTTAAATTCCAAAATATATTTTTTGTAATGCAATTGCCATAATTTAAAGCAGAAATACACAGCTATGGAGAAGCCTTAAAATTCATAAATTCTCTCTTATGAGAGATTTCAGTATTATCTTATTCTTTTGTATAATATTGACTACAGATTCTTTGTTATTTTTTTGTATTATTTTTGTGTTGTATTTTTACAATATATTGATTTTTATATTAAAATTTAATATATTTTAACACTTCAAAGTTAGAATACATAAAAAATATATTTTGAGAAAGATATTAAAATAACCTCATGCAAATCCAGATTCATCCATATTACACCACCGAAAGCCCCAAAAGTTATTGAATTTAATTTACACTTCCGAAATCATTTTGTGTCAAATATAATGTAATGGACATGATACCGTTTATTGATTTAGTTTCAAATAGTCTATAGCCAATAAGGCAATTACTGAATGTTCCATAAATAGATTACTTAACCGAACACTGGACACCGTGTCGGAAACTATTGAAACTATGCCTTTTACATTAAAAACTGCATCTACTTTGTTAACAACGTTGAGGACATTCTTTTTGTTAAAAACTATTCTATTTTCTCTCAGGTAAACTGGTCACTGATCCAGTAGTGAGATCCATAATCAATGAGGTAAACTAAAGCTATCAAAAAAGGTTATAACTCACAGACTAATCCGATCCACTACGGGTTTGAGTCGGGTTAGATTTGAAAAAATTATATTTTTTTATGCGGATCAGATTTCAATCCGTCTCATTTAAACCTGGTTCATGCGGGTTGAATCCATGGTGGGCCGGGTTGACCCACCAACTCACTTACCTAATTTTATTTTATTAAAATTTAATTTTAATTTTATAAAAAATATTTATTATTTTGTTTTTGCTTGATTTAATGATCTTAAACTTATTTTAATGATCTCTTAAACTTTGAAAACCACAGCTAAATAGGACTTCTTGATTGAGAAAAAAAGAGAGAAAACATTTCACTGAATTTTTGGAATTGGAGGTAGCTGTTCATCATAGTATATAGCTGGAGAATGTCTAGTTTTTATATTATTACGTAGAGATGTTAGAAGAGTAACCTGACAGAAGCACTCAAAACTAAATAGAAGGCACCCGTACTGAAAGCTCTATTATTCTTTGTATTAATAAAGTATAATCATGCATAACATGAATGCCTCTAGGTGCCAGTGCTATGACAGCAGTGTAAGGCTAGCTTTTGCTTAAATGGCGTATTATTAACTGTAGTAGAAAGGTAGAACTCTTTGGTGCACTTTATTTTTACTTTTAGTAGTTACTGATGTATATCGGTTAAATGGGTATTGTATTCACCAATTCCTCATATATCGGTTCATATATCATGAGCTTCTGATTTTGTCTTTGGCTTCCTCATATTCAGGGATACAAGGAATCAAAGCACCAGCAATAGTAGTCAGATCTTGATATTTCCAGCATCTGTTCAGGAGTCATTCTTTCAAGCTCACTTTGCCTCCACGAAGCAAAATTGTTCCTGTTCTGGGGGTCAGAAACCAAAGGGTAATCCTGTGTTCTGTGTAGTTGGGATCTCATTCTCATGTAGAGCCTCATAGTTGCCACACAGTCATCATAAGGATCCTGAATTCCAACTTGAATGTCATACCTGCATATATATATGTGCCCAAATTCTTCAAACATTCCATAAAAATTGCCTCTTGTGTAAGAAAATTGTAAAAGATACTTGCCCAAGATATGTTTGCGTTAAGTACTTGAGTGAGTTGCTGAGCTTGCTCGTTTTCATCAGAGGAGGGTATTTTGCAGTGTCCCTGATTATTCAATAAGGACTTTTAAGTCAATAATTGAATAAGAGAGTATTAAAGTAGTAAACATATGTGCTTGTTCTATACAAAGTATTTTTCTGAAGAGAATATTTGACTAAGATGTGTATGATAGACAACCTAAATTTTAGATTGAATGATTTACCTTATCTTTTCTGTTCGATATTCTATTTGCAGACATTCAAGGTCATGATCCAAACCATGGCCCACAAGAATCCTTGCTCTTCCTCCTCTTGCCCGAATTGTCCACATAGGTTCACCGTTGCAAAGAAAATCTTGAATCCTCCTTTGAACTTGTCTCATTGGCATTGCATCCCTCAGGTATTCTGGTCTAATGCCTGTTGTCTCATACCTGTCAATGAATAAGTAGCTCCATTCACCACACCAGCTATATATATATATATATATATATATATATATATATATATATATATATATATATGTTAGAGTCGGAAGATTAATTGTCCAACCTGTAGTTTGTGACAGGAATTGGTGGCTTCACATAAGAATGGAATATGATGTTCTCATGCTCATCGGTTAAGCACACTCTTCCACAGAGATCCAGTGAGCCATCACTGCCACCTCCAACCATTTTACATGCTAATGCAACTACTTGTGGTCCTCTTGCTCCACCACTAATGGCCAAATTATCACGAAGTCCTAAGTTTGAAAAGCGACCAATTATTCCCTGTAATAATGTGCACCAAAAGTTACAAATTCCCAATGAATAATTCCAATTTTTAATATTAATAAAAAAAATACACAGTTCATGTTTTTATGTATTAACTGCACATATTTTTATCATGTAACAGGAAGTTCAAAGTCAAAAGTTGTACAGCATTTGTTCCAGAGTGTTGGCATTTTTCTTGGTGAATCCTGCGAGAATTAGGGCTGTCAAACACTTTCAAGCAAAACTTGCACCCTCTATAGGCAAATATATCTCTGCATTCCTGCTTTGGCAATGGACCTGGAAAAGCAGATCGAGTCTCAAAAAATTCACAGTGATCATCAATGAATAGATAATTATCTACTCCGTGTATTAAAAATAGTTATTAAGAAAGATTATCATTACCTATGAGATGTTCCCTTAGAGACTCAAATGACCTGCAGTGTTTCCTGCAAATGCCACAGGTTGGCTCATGAACTGAATGATACGAGATCCTCATGTGCTCCACAAGGTGCTCCAGTTTGTTGAACTGTCTGAAGCATGCTGCACACTTATTCCTACAGTAAGAAAAGCTACATATTACACATATCCATGTGTCTGCTAACTATGAATTAAGAGAGTTAAGATGCTCATGCAGCCTTGTATACATGATGTGTGTGCTTGTGCATGGATGTCAGAAACAAAACCTGTGAGTTTCTGTACTCTCTATTCTGCAATCCATGATTGTTTATAGTGATGTATGTATATTTGTTAAGAAAGAGTTGAAGTTGAGGTCAAAGGTGGAGGGGAATGGTATTTATAGAGAAAGGGTACAGGTAAGAATTGCCCCAACTTGCATAAACGGACAATTCCCAAAGAATTATTCAGTATATTAATTTGGGATTCCCCTTTTACTTTTTCTTTATCTTTGGCCATGCTTGCTTCCTCTCCTCAACCTTGCAGCAGAGTTTGTGGTAGGGTATAGCATTCTTCCATTCGTAATGATCTATGTAAGTTCCAGATTCTTGGGTTGGGTCCATTCTTGTTGTTTCTTTCATTGACTTTGGCTCTCGCGTTGCTTTAGTGTATGAATTTCTTTGTTTGGAAACCAACCAACCAATGTTCTCAAACCCTTCTCCATAAACTCACACCTTCTCTCTCATCACTGGCCACATACTTCTCTAGTTTCTTTTCATCCGGAGAATAATCCACTAGTAAAAAAAAATACTAACGCACCCATTGTGCTTAGGTTGATCAGAAACCAAAACATAAGTTGGTACGATGGTATTTTTGAAAATTTCGCTAATTTATATACCTCAATTCTATCTCAACCGAAGCCATAAGGTATATACGACCGCGGTTATGAAGGCAACCTACGCCATAAAATCTGCAAAACTTGCCAACAAAAGACTTTTCATCTAAAAAAATATCAGTACAAGGGTTTTGGCCTTGATTGTTCGCAAAACCGAGGCTGCTCCAACTAACAATCCTATCTATAGCTTGACAAAATCTCTGTGGAGGGGTTTTGGCATTGGTTATTCTCATAACCGAGCCCAAAAACCCTTTGCCCCACTGACAATCCCCCTTAGCACTCTGACATTTGAAGTGATAGACTTTTCTAAGAGGGATTTATGGCTTCGGTTCCTCTTACAATCGACTGAGGCGATAGACCTGTTGTCAGTTGTAATGATCAGATTTCTTGACTTTGAAAAATAATTAAAATATATTTTTTTATTGGATTTGGCACCAATTTTTTGAGAACCGAGGTAATAAATCCCATCTGCTTCAGTTTGGCGCTTAACCGAGGTAATATGGTTGATTAAAATTTCAAAAATGCTATTTAAATTAAATTTCAAAATTTTTTTTTGTGAACTTTAGGCTTCGGTTCTTTGTAGAACCGAGGTAGTATCCCCTGTCCAAGGTTAAAATTTCTCAAAAACACGAACAATTCCTTCTTCTCTAGCGATTTTACTCTGCAACTTCTTCTTCCTTATGTCATCGCTAGCTTTCTCCTTGCTTTCTTACACCACCGTTGCGTCGCCGTTGTCACTATAGAACGACTTCCTTCCTCACTTTTTATCATCAATGTTTGTATCCAATCAAATTGGACTTTGGTCGTCAGAGTTTTTTCGCTTTTTTTTTTGTGTTTTTGGGTTGGTTTGATGCGTTTTTTATTGTTTCGGATGATCACTTATGTTTTGTTGTATTTTTTGTAGATATTGTGTTTTTGCTTTGAAATTTGTTCCGTTTCAGAACGCGGGTTGTCGCATCTTCTCCATTGTTGTGTGGTTTTTCACACTCCCACGTTCCTATTATTCTGTTTATTAATTTTCTTTTGTTAATTTTTAATTCTTTTGTATGTTGAATATGAATAATTATGTATGATTGAATGTTTGAATTGATCATTTGAATGCTTATTAATTGTATGATTGTATGATTGAATTAATTGTATGTTGAATATATTGTATAATTGTATGATTGTATGATTGTAATTGTTTAGAATATTTACGTATGGATCGAAATTGGATTAATTTACCACGCATTAGTGCTGATTACGAGAGAGGGGTAGAAGAATTTATACAATTTACGCAACTTAATGAGTGTAGAAGTGATGATGAAGTGAAGTTTAGATGTCCTTGTATCAACTGTTTGAATGAGAGAAAGTTAAACACAACCCAAATTAGGGAACATCTTATCTGTGATGGTTTCCTATAATGCTATACAACATGGACATGGCACGACGAAGAAATACACTTTCGGACTGTCTCCCAAACTGAAAATGTTATTGATTCCATCATGGAAGAAAATCGACCGAATGAAGACAAATTAGAGGACATGATCCGCGATGTTGGCGCAAATTTTTTTGCCAAAGCTCATGTGTATGAGACAATGTGCGTGCTGAGGGTCGCTAGGATATTCTTACCACTACAATTGGACGACATGAGCACCCTAGACGAGTGCATGTTGCTGGTATTGGAGTAGGAGTTAAAGATTATTTTGGGAGTTATTTGCGTCAGACTTCATATACATACAACGAAGATTATGAACAGAGGCTAAAGCAAGAGATCTCAAAAAAGCTTAGGGCGAAATTGTATGATGAAGTCACTACAGAAGTGACTGACAGAGTTATGTGTCAGTTCCAGCAGTAGTTTGAGAGTTATGGGATGCGCCCGCAGCCATCCTCTGTACAGGAACATGTTAAGTCTCCCACAAGTAAAATTAATAAAAAAATTTGTTGAATAATTTATTATTTGTATAATCTAAAATTTACTATGACAGAGAGAAGCGGGAAAGGAAGTTGTTTAGCACCAGTCGTCCCACGGGACGACATGGACGATGCTAGTCCATGTCTGCTATACGTTTTAGATGGTACATGGACGATGCTGGTAGCTCGTGGAACAATGTTCAGGCAACGACTATTGTTCATGATATGGAGCTATCAGAGGATGAGGTTAAGGTCTTAGTAGACGACATTATCATACTAGATGCCTAAGTTCCTCTGCCCATAGATGAGATTTTCACTGTGGCACAAGCATTTCAGTCTTTTATCGCTTGGTCTAAACACTTGGTTGGTTATGTTTCTGACCCCTGTTATAAACTCCTACTTTACACTTCTTAATTTTAAAGTTTACATGTTATTGATGTCAAAACTTATCCTATTTTTCCATGTAACAACAGACGCATGGACAAGAGAAGATTCCTTTATCTAAAGACGATCCTCTTGGTGCATTGCACTAGCTTTTTGACATCACTGGAAATGAGCCTATGAAGGTTGAATATGATCCTAATGTATTTGGGAGAGGCTCTAAGGTCCCAATATACCTGCATAGTCAAGATGTCAAGGAGCTTGCGTCGGGAAGAGAAGAGTTGAATATTACATTAATTCAGTTATGGATGATGTAAGTCTATGAGCAATTATGTAGATAAAATTGATTTATATATCAAGTATACTTATATAAAATATAATTTTTGATTTCAGGTATATGTTTGGTGTTAGTAACAACTTGGGGTACAGTGGTGTCCATGGGTTCATTCATCCCCAAGTCACTCACGAAGCAATAAATTTGATGACATCTAGACATACCTCACCAGTAGATTTGGAAGTGAGAATGAGATATTCTTTATCCCTTATATATATGGGTAACTGGAGTTTGTTAACTTCAAAGTATCATCTGTGATTTTAATATATAACAATTAAGTTATTATCAATTTCAAGCGCCATTAGTAACTACTTATTCTTTCCATACCAGAGAGCTATGTTGTGTGGTTCTGCTCATTGCATAAGTCTCCTCCCAAACATCTCAGACAAGTAGTTGATTGGTAAGAACCTCAATGTTTGGACTTTCTTTGTTATATAAATGAATGCTAAAGACTTTTGTTTTTAATAGTTCCATTGCAGCACATATGATGTTGCTTGGGAGATCAACTGCTAACGGTAAAAAGCTTGCATGGTTGGTTCTCAAGGTTTGACATATGGTAAAGCCATACTTTCTTATAGTTGTTTTGTTTTAATGATTTCACTAACTTTTTACAACTGTGATGATATATTGTAGTGTCACAGAAAAAGTAGGTCATATGAGTGTGGATACTACGTAATGTATTGGATGACACACACTATTCGTGCCCATATTAGAAGTGGATGGGAAACGATAATATTTAAATTTAATGAATTTTGATTTTATCCATCATTTGGAATTCATATACACTAATTAATATCATGTGTCTTGTGTAGAGATTCAAGACTCCTACTCCACTTCCTGAGAAGCCACTTACATTCCTAAGGAAGATACTTGCAAAACATTTAATTAGATTATACAATAGTTCATAGTTATTAGGATTTATAATACATTATCACATGTTGTTTTATAGTAATCAACTATGTTTTTGTGATAGTGGATATCACAAAAACAGACCTGCTATTAAAAAAATTCCAAGAGAATAGGCCTCGGTTGTGGCCAAAACTAAGGTAGAAAGTTTGTCTATGGCCTCCATTCAACCATAATCGGTGCCATAGGGTGCACATGATTTATTAAAAAAATATAAAGGGCTTTGGCAACGGTTTTAGCTTGAACCACTGCCATAGGCCCACGTTATTACCTTAGTTGAACTGAGGTAATAATTTCTCTCCTCCTTTTTTTTTCTTCCTTACTACTTCCGGTGCAGAAAAACCGAAGTAGTATCCATTGAGATATTACCTCGATTGGAACCGAAGCCAAAAATTTCTCACATTTTTATCTCGTCAGTATAGACTTCGGTTCGAAAACCAAAGCGTATTGCCAAAAACAACCGCTGTTGCTTTCTTGCACTAGTGATCATTCGTCTTGGTTCTATATTCATAATTTATCTTTAACTTTTACAATAATTTACGTAAGTGTTTTCTATGTTAAATAAAAAGTAAAATAATGAGAAATATGTTTTACGTACATAAATTTTTTATATTTATTTTCTAAATTTTGATTTATATTCAAATACAAAATTTATTTTTTTATAATTATTTTATTTTATTTTTAATTTATGTCAAATAAATATAAATATGTGTCATTATATTATTACTTAAAATGAAAATAAAATTATAATTAGTTTAGAATGAAAATTATTAGATATTTATTTTTAATTAGGAAAAAAAATGTTATTTGACATGACTTCTACGAAAGAATGTCAAGATAATGAGAGCCCAAAAGAATTGATTTAATAGACTTTTCCCTTTTTATCTTCACTACAGTATAGAATCTTTGAAAGTCATTTTCAGGGGAGATCCTTCTCTGTTCCATTTATAAATGTATAATTCAGTTTTTACTATTTCTTATTTTTATTTAAGGTCTTTTATAAGCACTTTTCCCAACAGTCCAGTATCTCTTTATAAAATAAATTATTACAGAGCATTTATTAATAAAATATTTAACTTAAAAAAACATAATACTTAGTTAAGTAATATACCGTGTTTTTAAAATCGATGAAAAAACACTCACCTTATAACTCCTTTTATTAATTGTATAATAATATATATTATTATTTTATTTTATGTTGTAAAAATATATAATTAAAATAGTAATATATTATTTAACAATTAATTGTTTTTCAATTAGCGAAAACTAAACCGTCAAAGAAACTAGTTTGGTGCATGTTGTCGGGACACAACTAAGTTAAGATCACTAGTAAAAAAACTGGTTTTAAACTCGCGTTATAGGCACCGGTTTAGGTGAAACCGAAGCCTATTAAAATACGGTGACATTTTTTTAGTTTAAGCAAACTTATATGTCTCGGTTCAAAATCAACCGAAGCATATAAGTCATATTACCTCGGTTAAAGCACCGACCGAAGCCTAAAAACCCACATGTCCCATCAGAACCAGTACGAAATAGTGTTTATGCCTCGGTTTAAACGGAAACCGAGGTTTATAGTCATTTTATATTTTTTTTTTATTTTTTTTTAGGACTATATGTTTCGGTAAGGACTAGAACCGAGACCTATGCATGTATTGTTTCGGGCAGAGAGAACCGAGTCATATGTGCAGCACACACTTAAGCAAAAAAACGTAAACTTTAATTTCGTTCTTCCTCCTCAGATCTGCAACCCACCCTCGCTCTCTCGCTCTCCGTCCTCCAGATCTGCAACCCACCCTCGCTCCCTCGCTCTCCCTCCTCCAGATATGCAACCCACCCTCGCTCCCTCGCTCTCCCTCCTCCAGATCTGCAACCCACCCTCGCTCCCTCGCTCTTCCTCCTCCAGATCTGCAACCCACCCTCGCTCCCTCGCTCTCCCTCCTTTCCTTCTTCCTCCAGATCTGACTCCCTCCCTCCCACTCCCTCCATCGCTTTCTCGCGTCGTCCAGCTCGTTCTCGTTCAGTCATCCTCTGCTCCGAGTGCAACAACGACCCCAACGTCCTTGAGTCTAGATCCCGTCGCGACGACGACACCCACACAGCCAGCACAGCCGCGAGATCGGTGGTTTCCAGCGAGAGAGAAAGGATGGTGGACGCGGGGATGACGAGGACGCGGCGGCAGCGACAATTTCTCGATCTCCTTCACCATCTCTGTTTTCTCTCCTACCGTTTGAGTTTCTGTGATTTGATCTTCGTTTCTCCGATTTTTGAGTTTCTGGGTTCTGTGTGCAGGTTGGGGTGGAGAAGATTGAATCATGGAGGCACGATTTGAGTTTTGGGTTGCTGTTATGGTGATTCTGGATTGTTGTTTTGGGTTGCAGGTTGTTGTTCTGGGTTATGGGTTGCGCTTCTGGGTTCTGCAGTTGCATTTTTTGAATTTCGGTCACCAAATCCTCCTTCCTCCTGCTTGAACTGAACTGCTTGAACTGAACTGGGTTACTTAAATTAAAAAAAAAAAAGGGTTACGACCTCGGTTATCCTAAATTTCGGGACATAATCTTACCACTTTTGAGGCATAAAATCTATACTTTTTTAACTCGTCTGGTTATGAATTGCAGAACCGGTGCCTATAATCAATTTTAACCGGTGCTATATCCTACTCCTGTACTAGTGGATGTTCGAAATTAGGTCATGCTTTGCTTAAAAAGGTGTCAATGAATCTTCTAAATCATTAATGCAGCAATTTTAATATTTTCTTTCATTTACTTTTCGGACCTAACCTTATATCTATTTCTATAATAATAATAATAATAATATAATAATAATAATTATTATTATTATTATAATGTTTGTTTTATATTTCGTTAAAAATATCTTCGTTTGAAATAAATATTTTTTTTCATCTGATTATTTTATTGTCACATTTCACCTGTCTTTGTTTCCTTATAATAGTCACAATTCCTCCTATTAATTAGCGTTTATAAATAAATTATTCTGTTTCTTCTACAACCTCAACAATATTGTTATACCTTGGTACAACTTTTCTAAAATGGTTAAAATCCGTATCATAAATATAAATATATTTTAAAATATGAAGTGAGTTGAGAAATCAATAGTAATGTGTTTGAGAATGGGTTACATGATTAAGAAATGTATAAAGATTGTTTTTTGAGTTTTTTAGTTAGACTAACAATGTGTAAAGATTTTAATTTAAATGTATTAAACATAAAATTAAATAAGAGCTCCGCATCACTACCATATTATAACGAAGATTTTATTAAAAAAAAGAAAAAGAACGGAAAAATATGGAAAGACTATAACAATGTCATGATAAAAATTCATCGCACACATGAAAAAATATCTATAATGAAAAAAGTAAACCAATGCACCATTAATATAAAACTAAAACTCAATACACAGAAGGCATTTAAAACGTATTACTTTTCAGAATTTTTTGTTTTAGAAAATTTAATATTAATTTTATTGGGTCTATCTCAATCAAACTTCCCTATAGTTTGAAGTAATCTTTCAAGAGAGATGAAATTCACTTCCCCTGAAAACCCATAAGGGATCAATATCTCCTCTGAATGTTTCTCGAATGATGAACACTTCTTTTAAATCTTCACAAAGGACGAACACCTCCTTTGAATCTTCATAAAGGATGACAATCTTTTACTCAACAATAACAACAACACTAATCACAACTCGTGTGAAAGTTCTCGCTCTATGTCAACATCAAGTTCTCAAAACCAAAGTACAAGAGTTACACAAATCCTAAAACACACTTATCAAAGCACACAGTTAAACAAATAAGATTTTCGAAATAAACTTATTTCGTATTTTACAATAAGAGTCTAAATCCAATTTTTAGAGATCTTATACTCAAGGATACCTCCAAAAATCTATTGTCAGCTAATTAACGTGTGATTATGCATTTAATGAATGCACAATGGTATAAAACTTGCTTAAAAAGTTATCATAATTGTTGGTGATAATCAATTATGGCAAGTCATAATTGATTATTGATAATCAATTATTATAAGTTGATAATTGATTATCTCAAATGAAATTTTCTTACACCACAAAAAAAATCGCAGTTACATGCGTCCAAAAAGCTTAAAAATTCGTATGTAAATTAGTACTACATACAAAAAAATCCATATGTAATTACATATAGAAAAATCCGTATTTAAAAACCGTATATAATTACATACAAATTTATCTGTATATAATTACATATGAATTTATCTGTATATAATTTTATGATCAAAAATTTATAGGTGATTTGACCTCTGTACCCAATAGCAATTTCTAAAAAATACTAACATGTACATTTTAATGTAATCGTTGACATTTTTATTGGAGAGACACACATGAACAATAAATATAAAATATTATTGCATAATGTCAGACCTCGAAAAAACGCATCCAAACCCCTCCTGTCAGAGTCATTAAAACGCACCCAAAACCCTCTGCACGGACGCCAGGTGTCAAGAAACAAGGATCCGAAAATCAGATAGTGGAATGCAGGTGTCAGCAGGAGAGCGGACTTTCGTTTTTAAACAAAACTGATTTTTCTGAAATCCACGTCACTCTCTGCATGCACTCTTCTTCTCCAAAAATCTGATCTTCCATTTCTCCTCCTTCTCTCTATACAGCTCTCCCTTCTCTATACCAAAACTCACTCTTTCTCTTCTCATATCATCCTTCAGGCACCAGTTCTACACTTTCGGCGTAGAGGACGATCATTTGAACCGATTAGTTTAATATTTTGAACTGGTAAGTTCATCTTTCCTCCATTCGTGCCTTTTCCGTAACATGCAAACCCAGATTCTTGGTTGCATGAGCTGAATCTATCATTCTGAGTATTTGTCTGGTCTATGTTGGTTATAGTTTGTAGAACGTGTTGTAGAACGTTGAGACCTCTGTTAGAAGGAGAACCCTAGCCCATATCTGAGAATGTTCGACCACCTTTAAGAGGTAAGGGAAGCTTATTAATTTAATTTATATGACTATGTATTGCATGAACGTTCGTTGACTTGATTTGATATGAAAAATGATTTTGCTATGTTATGATGCATGAAATGTATGAAAATTCTATGATTTGGTGGCATGAGATATGAAACATTGATTATGGTATGAATGTATAAAGGTGTGAAACTATATGTTAAGAACTGAATTTGAATAGTATTAATTCTGATAAGAAATTTTCCCCTAAGAAAGTAACGTTCGTTATTGAACGGTCTTTAACCGTTCGGTTTCATAGTGAATTTGGTTAGTAGTGGATTCTTTCATTTGGGAAGAATCCTAGTGGAGGACGAGCACCTACACTTCGAACTTCTGTGCTTGAGCGTTCGGCCAAGCATAGTCCAATCTTGATATCCTGCTATGAAATATTTTAGTATTCTTAAATAATACTTCAATAATGTCTTGGCATAATTATCCATCTTCTTTTATATCCGTTAGTAGCACCTGGTCTTATACCAAGTGTTCGGCTTAAGCAAGTGTTTGGTCTCACACTTGGCACTTGTTCTATCTCCTTAAGCTAAATTCTTTATATGAGCGTTCGTTCAAGCCCTCTAGGGTTCGGTCACTATAGTGTCTAGTCTTTGACTGTCACTTGGATTCTTGATACTAAACTCAACTAAACTAAGTATTCACAAGCGTTCGGTTCTTCTTATGAGACAATTCTAAGTATTATTTTTTTACCTTGAAATATTATTATTCATTGGTTTCACTCTGGAGTCCTCGTCCTTGGTCTAGTCTTTGGATGTTCAGATAGAGTTCTCAAGAGTCGGTTCCTCTAACTGGCTCAACGTTGAAATCGACGTTCGTTCCATTCGTTTCTTGGAATATATTATTGCGCTCGCTATCCTTCTCAAAACCCGATGTCAACCCTTGGTCTAAATCCATTCTCAAATTTGAAGGTCTCTCGGTCTCGCTCTATGTGTTCGGCCCAGTTTTAAGTTCGGGTTGAACGTTCGTTATTTGAAATCCTCATGAATCCTTGTACGAGGTGATTAAATGAGATATGTATTAGTGAAAGATGAAGAAAATGTGATATGGAAAGGTTGTGGATTTTGAACGAGCGTTCCGGGGAGGAACGACTCTTGGATGAATATTTGAATGTGGTAAAGTATGACTATGGTAATGCTAAGCTGTCGATTCATCCTGATGTTCCGTGGGTACTCGTCTTCACGTAGAGGAGAGTAGGACATGTGTGGGAACGACAGGAGGTCCTAGTCCTTAGGGGTACTTTGGACAGATAGGGCTAACTTCGGGTGGCAGCTGATGAGAGTATTCCAGTTACTACACCACCCGGGTGCACGAACGTCGTAGCTACACAGGTTTCATACAGTCTAGACGGTCGGTCTAGTAGTAGGCCTTGCTTGAAGCGTATTATTAACTTTATCTGTGTGTTGATGTATGAATTGTATGATTTGTAACTGAATTAAATTACATAAGCTTACCCTATGTTTTCCTTGTGTTGTCTGGTCTTGTACGTTCGTCTTGTCGTTGCAATGATCATCCGTGTGGATGTGAGCAGAAGGAGACGCACTACTGGAAGAGGCGCTGGAAGAAGGAAATTTGGAGGAAGAGAATCTCGTAGAAGTTGAAGTTAAGGTCGAACCGTAGAACGTTCGGTTAGTAGTATAGTTTAGTTAGTGTATGGTGGTCGTTAGATCACCCTCCCTTTTGTTAAGATTGACCGTTCGGTAATTCCTTTTGTAAACCGTTCGGTCAGACTTGTACTGATCGTATAGTTTAATTTGAACTCTTATTGTTTATGTGCGTTTGGTCAGAACCGCACGTTTTCTTTAATGTAAGACTGAACTGATATATTACTAATTGTAATTATTTCTATTGTATGGTTTATTACTGTATTTTTGGGGATGTTACACATAACATATTTATAATCTTTTACATATGATCTTTGTCACCACAACACTACAAATTCTTAGACCTTAATACTAAAGAAAAACATTTAAATTTTACATCTAAATTAGAAAACAGTTTATTCAAATTGTTCATCATGAAACAAACTTTGATCAAAGTGCAACACACCTGCAAGTCATAAAGTATAAATGTAAATAGAAATCATAGGGATTTGGATGAATTTACCATGATGTGAAAAATAACAAAGTTGATAAAAGAAATTGGCAAATTGCAATACCCAAAATTTATTGCATTAAAATTTTCTAGCAAAGGCAGACATAAATGTTGGCTCCAATTCAGTAATAATTGACTTTTTCAATAATCCCACTATGTCTCACGAATATATATATATATATATATATATATATATATATATATATATATATATATATATATATATATATATATATATATATATACCTTTCTATCAACTTATTCATTGATGATGGTATACGTGAATATGTTTGGAACAATTATAAGTGAAATGAATTAATAGCTAAAGGGAACAAAATAAAACAAACCCTGCATCACTCTTCGTTAGCAAAAACCACCTGGAATACACATAGTACAATAAATATGTTGAGTTCGCGTTAAACGGAGAACAGAAAATCCAGATGCAAAGAAGAAAGAATAAGAAAGAAAGAGACATAAATAAAAATGATCAAAATAATACTTTGAGATTGATTTTTTTCGAAACGCAAAGGCAGACTACAATATATAACCAATCCAAGCGACTGAAACACACATAACAGAAAGACCGAGCGGTCATCAGTAGTAGAGGTCGAACATAGGCCGAGTACAGCAAAGACCGAACAGCACAACCAAAGTCAGAACCGAAAGCAAACGACTGAACGGTCACAATGAGACCGAGCGATCAAAACCAAAAAACGAGTAATAGAAGAGCCTAATCTACAAATCTCCAACTAGACTCGACTATTACAAGAAAGAACAAACCGAAAGGTACACTATTACAGAACGAATGATATAGAACCAATCCTAGACAAACACTTTCGAAACTTCTCTTTAGCGAGCGACTTAGTCAGCATATTTGTAGGGTTGTCTTCAGATGCAATTTTGCATATTTGGACATCACCGGATTTCACAATGCTCCTGACAAAATGCAGCTTGACATCAATATGCTTTGTTCTAGAATGGTAAATCTGATGGTTGGCCAAATGTATGGTGTTCTGACTGTCACAATGAATCCGGACACACTTTTGATCAATACCCAATTCCCGAATCAAGCCTTTTAACCACAGTGGCTCCTTTACCCCTTCAGCAAGCGCACAGTATTCTACTTCAGTGGTTGCAAGGGCAACAACTGATTGCAATGTAGACTTCCAGCTTACAACAGTTCCGAACAATGTAAACACATATCCCGAATGGGATTTCCTTGTGTCCATGCACCCGGCAAAGTCTGAATCAACAAAACCTTCAATATAAGCTCCACCTTGAAAGTTATTTTGGAAGAGTAATCTAGTATCAAGAGACCCCCTTATGTATCTAAGCATCCACTTCAACGCTTCCCAGTGGATTTGTCCAAGATCAACCATAAACCGACTAAGAACACTTACTCCATGCACCAGGTCAGGTCTTGTGCAGACCATGCCATACATGATGCTCCAAATCCCATTTGAAAACGGAACAGATTCCATCTTCCTCCTTTCATCCTTGGTCTTCGGGCATTGTTCTTTGGTGAGTTTCAAGTGTTGACCGATCGGTGTGCCAACAAGTTTGGATTGAGTCATCCGATACCTTGAAATCACCTTCTGCAAGTATTTCTTTTGAGACAGAAACAAGTTTCCCACTAGTTTATCTCTCTTTATGTCAATGCCCAACATCCTCCTTGCTTCCCCTAGCTCCTTCATCTCGAAAGCACAACCTAATTTTGCTTTCAACTCATGAATCATGCACCTATCATTGCTGGCAATGAGAATATCATCCACTTATAGAAGAAGATACAGTACCTCACTGTCACGGTTCAGAGTATACACGCAGTCATCATAATTGCACCGTTTGAAGTTTAGCTTTATCAGGAAATCATCAAATTTCCTGTACCATTTCCTTGGACTTTGCTTCAAGCCATATAGAGACTTCTACAACAGGCACACCCTATCATCCAAAGCAAATCCCTCCGATTGCTTCATATAAATGGTTTCCTCCAAGTCTCCATGCAGAAACGCAATCCTTACATCCAATTGTTCTAGGTGCAAATTGCGATGAGTAACTATATCCATTAGAACTCTGACCGAACAATGTTTCACCACAGGAGCAAAAATCTCATGATAATCTATACCTTCGATCTGAGTAAAGCCTTTGGCAACAAGTTTGGCTTTGTACCTTGCTTTCTCACCCCCTGGTATAGCTTCCTTTTTCTTGAAGATCCATTTTGAACCTACAACCTTCTTACCCTTTGGCAGATCCACCAATCTCTAGGTGTTATTCTTTCTTAAAGCCTCAAGCTCTTCCTCCATAGCACCCTGCCAAAGATGTCGTTCGCTACTGTTAAGAGCCTCCTTGTAACTTATCGATTCATCCGAGCTTTCAAGATCTTCAACAACATTCAAGGCATAGCAAATTAAATCTGTCTCTCCAAACCGTTTGGTTGGCTTAGAGATCCTCCTTTCCCTATCACGAACAAGCTGATAATTTCTCAATTCAACACCAGCCCCTCTTGAGTGACTCACATTACCAGACATTCCATCTGTATCATCACCAAGATCTGTGATAGACTCTCTTGGAACTCCACCCGTTCGGTTCTCAGCTAATGGCCGAACGACTTCATCTTGAACTTCACCCGTTCGGTCTTTCTCAGTCAACGACCGAATGGCTTCATCAATAGACTGCTCCACCTTAATGAGAGTCTTCTTCTCACATTCAAGATTTTCAGCATGCATTGCCATTCTTGTCTCATCAAAAACGACATCTCTACTAATGATTTATTTTGAAGGTTTATTATCCAACTTCCACAATCTGTATCCCTTAACTCCTTCAGCATATCAAAGGAATACACTTTTCACTGCTCGGGCCTCCAGCTTATCCCCTTTGACATGCGCAAACGCCAAAGAATCGAACACCCTCAAGTTTTAGTAATCATCCGGTTGTCCACTCCAAACTTCCATTAGTGTTTTATGATTGAGAGCCGAATACGGACTCTTGTTGATCAGGTATACTACCGTATTGGCCGCCTCTCCCCAGAAAGCTTTTGACAATCCCGATCCAAGCAACATGCACTGAACCTTCTCCAAAATTGTTCTATTCATCCTTTCAGCCAGACCGTTTTGTTGAGGAGTTCCCATCACAGTCCTATGCCTCTTGATCCCTTTAACCTTGCAGAACTCATTAAATTCCTCTAAAACAAACTCCAGACCATTGTCAGTTCTGAGGCATTTCAACTTACACCCCAATTGATTCTCGGTCTGTGTGTGCCATGATAATAGTTGAAAAACTGTTATTTTTATACTTAAAATTGACTTCAATTACAACCTTTATGACTTAGAAATTAGCTTGAACTCATGATTTTGTTGAATTGTTGGAAATAAGAGAGTTGGACAAGTTTTATGCTTGATTTTCTTGTTTTTGCAGGTTTTGAGATGAAATTGATGAAAAAAGTGAAAAGGGATAGAGATGGAATCAGAAAAGGACACAAAAAGTGCAAAAGATTAGAAACCGCAAGTACCGCTCAGCGCAAATTACCGTTGAGCGGCACTTTCAAGGACCCGTTGGCACCGCTGAGGGGAAGAATTGGTCACGCGCTATTACCGTTGAGCGGTATTTACCGCTGAGCGGCACTTTTCTAGGCTTGGGCCTACTTTTCTGTAATTTTTAGAATATTATATAAGCTTTAGGACATTCTAGGGTTTGTATCTTTGGCTGGGACGAAGCAAAAACGCAATCTTTCACCCCTTGGAGGAGGATTTTGGATGCTAAGGCTCCTTTCTCAACTTTCTAGGGTTCTATCCTTCACTTTTCCATTGTATTTCATCTAGTTCACCATGAATAATGTGAACTAAACTTATTTAGTTGTTGGGGAATCAATGTAAATCCTTAGAAACTCTCTTGTATGGAATTTGTTCTTCAAGATCTTTTTATGATACATGCTTTCTTTCATTAATTGTTAGAAATATTCTTCTTTGCTCAAATGCTTGTGATATTTTATTCATGTATGGCATAAATCTTATGATTTGTAAGTATCAGGAGATTTCGTACTCCTAGAGTTGGACGATTTGGGGATGTGACAGCTCTCCTCTTCTCTCCCTAGGATTGTTATTGAGAGATATCTTACAAATCACGATCTGGGGAATTCTTCCAACAGTATATTACAAACCTAGATATAGGAGTATGATGGTTGGTTGCCTTTAAGCTTCTGTTCACTATAATGCATGATTAATTGCTAGGGAGACAAGACATTGTAAACTAGTGATTATGATTAGGCTTTCTTTGTCGAGACATCGGGTTTAAAGTAATTTAGAAAGTGACATTAACATTAATGAAAAGAATGATGAATTCCTAAATACAAGAGTGGATAGGATGAAATTGATAAACCCTAACAACATATTCATCCATATATTTCAATTCACGTGTTTTGTTCTTCTTGCCCATTGATCATCACATGCATACATATTTACTTTTCAGTCTTTTGCATTTGAAACTTATAACAATTTGTTCATAAGTCTTAATTAATCAACAAAATCACACAACTGTCTAGGCCGTGAGTCCTTTGGGAGAACGATACTTGGTCTTACTAGGTTTATTACTTGATACGATTCGGTTACACTTGTCGAGGGTTAACAAGTTTTTGACTCTATTTTCGGGGATCGAAGATTTGTTCATCATGCCACTCCTTGAACCTTTGAAACGTTTCAGACTTATTTTTCAAAATGTAGATCCACACTCTTCTTGAAAAATCATCAATTATACTCAGGAAATACGCTTCTCCACCATGAGTTTGAGTTCTTGTAGGCCCCCATAAGCCAGCATGAGCATACTCGAATGATCGTTCAGTTAAGTGTTTCCCTTTGCCGAACAGTATTCTGTGTGATTTCCCCAAGACATAGTGGTCAAAGAAATCTAGCTTCTACAGCTTATCTCCCAGAAGTAAACATTGCTTCTTCAATTCTTCAAGGCCCTTCTCACTGATATGTTTCATCATCAAGTGCCAAAGCCGAGCGGTATTCTCTGACTTCTCACTTGCTACTGAGGCATGACCAATGATAATCGAACCCTCCAGAATGTACAAGTCATTCTTTCTTCTGCCTTTGACAATCATAGAATCTCTATAATACACCCTCATCACTTCATCCTCAACTTTCATGGAATAACCTTTAAGATCAAATGAACTGATAGAAAGTAAATTTCTCTTCAGTTCAGGCACATATCTGACATCCTGCAGCACCATCTCTCAGTTGTCAAACATCTTCAGCCTTACCGACCCTAATCCTTGCACTCGGCAAGCCTTGTTATTATCGAGCAGCACATTTCCATGCTCATTTTTCTCCAGACTCTCAAAGAACTCCTTCACTAGACACATGTGATAGGTACATCCAGAATCCATGACCCAGCTCCTTTGAGAATCTTCAGATGAAGCCACTAGAACACCAGTAGATTCATATCCCTCGGACACCTCTGCCACATCCGCAGTTTCCTATGACCGAACGGCTTTGCCCTTCTCTGGACAAAACTTCTTGATATGTCCAATCTTTTGGCACTTGAAACATCTCACCTGTTTCGTACCTTTTGGTTTTGGCTTCTTCCAATTTCCCCCTGCTTTTTTCCTTTGCCTTTCACTGCAACGAGCCTAGATGCCTCCACCTCGGTTGCCTTTGAATCTTGAAGTTTTTGGAACTCCTTGGTTCGAATTGACGTCACAACCTCCTCTAAAATAATCACCTGATCCTTACCATAGAGCAAGGCATCCCTGAAATGCTCGAAGGTTCTTGGAAGCGCATTCAGAAGAATAACAACCTTATCTTCATCTTCCAACCTCACATCAATATTCTCCAGATCATCAACAATCTTGCTGAATTCTGCAAGTTGCTCCTCTATGGTTCTTGATTCTGTCATCTTGAATGACTAGAGTTGTTGCTTTAGACACAACCTATGAGCCAGCGATTTTGTCATGTATAATGACTCCAACTTTGCCCATATTCCAGCCACAGTCTTCTCCTTCGCAACCTCCCTCGGCGCATTATCACCAAGACAAAGTATGATTGCACTTCTTGCCCTATCAACCATTCTTTTCTTCTCTTCTTGCGTCAAAGTAGCACCCATGTTCAACTCCCCCTTCAATGCATCATCACAGCCCTGCTGTATCAAGATAGCCTCCATCTTGATCTTCCACAGCCCGAAGTCATTTGATCCATTGAATTTCTCTACGTTGAACTTGGTTGCCATCATTTCTGGAATTTCTTGATTCATAGCCCCACGGTGGGCGCCAATTGTTGGGTTCGCGTGAAACAGAGAATAGAAAACCCAGATACAAAGAAGAAAGAATAAGAGAGAAAGAGATAGAGAGAAAAATGATCAGAATAATACTTCGAGATTGATTTATTTCAAAACGCAAAGACAGGTTACAATATATAGCCAATCCAAGCGACTAAAACAAACATAACAGAAAGACCGAGCGGTCATCGGCAGTAGATGCCGAACATAGGCCGAGTACAACAAAGACCAAACAGCACAGCCAAAGTCAGAACTAAAAACACAGGACAAAATGGTCACAATGAGACCGAGCGGTCATCGGCAATAGAGGCCGAACATAGGCCGAGTACAACAAAGACCAAACAGCACAGCTAAAGTCAAAACTAAAAGCACAGGACAAAATGGTCACAATGAGACCGAGCGGTCAAAACCAAAAAACGAGTAATAGAATAGCCTAATCTACAAAATACAACATCACATCAATACATTAAAGACTAAAAATTGGATTATAAAAATTAGTGTATTATAATTTGTATTTGAGGATCTAATTTATTGTAGATCATGTAGTGAAGGGATATTGTAGCCATGTTTGTTTAATAGTTCTGCACTAATATAGCAGAAGAAACTAAAAGTTGTAAACGAGAAAGGATGAGTAATCGAACTTAATAGAAAGGATTTAACAACTAATTGAATCCCGTGACAAAAGTGCCATGACACAAAGAGGTTTTCCAGAAAAAGGTATACCTAAATCCATATTCTCCTTGTTAGAAAATAACTTCACACCCTCTTGGGGCCTAAAAGATGGAAATGCAATCCAATTATAACCACGACAACATTAAAAAAAAAAAAAGTGCAGTAGCAATCAGTGAAGATTATATTTACAAGATAAATAATCATCTATAGCAATAAGTGAAAGAATATATTAGGGTGAAAGAATAGTTAATTATTTAAATACATACTCCATGAAAATTAATTAATGTGAGGCTCTCATAATAATTCATATATCCATCAATGTTTGGTCCTAAACAAAGTTTCACCGAACCAAATGCATCATTTACCAAAAGGTATTTATAGCATATCTGTACCACTGGTTACATAAATGAAACCATTGTTTTAATATAATACAGGCAAAAGCAAAAAAGGTTTTAAGAATCCTCCTCTTTTGGACATTAAAATAATATAATTACACATTAAAATAATATAAAACAACCCTAAAATATGCTACTAAGACATAACAACATTACCTTAAAGAAGTAAAAAAGGAAAGAAGGAAAGCAGAACAGAAAGGACGCTTACCTAAAGAATTAAGGTCAATGTTATGGCAACAGGGCTTTATCGTATTCGTAAGGCATCAAATTTGTTATAAAGCTTCTTTTGCTTGCCAAGGAGAGGTTGACTCTAATAACAGGGGAATGTCAGCCGAACCTTTTGACTAAGGACCCTAAAGTGGATTCGTCTCGTGTGTTGTTGGAACCTAAAGTGGATTCCGGACCACTGAAAGACTACGGATAGTTTTCCTGAATATTCCAGTACCTTCTTTAATTTTCAGTTTTCCTAGCTATCGTTAATTTGGATTACAAAGAGAAAATTGAAATTTTCTCAACAAAAATATAAACAAGTTCGTCATAAGTTGATGGTTCTAAATTACAGGGTCCTAATTAGAGGTATTAAAGGATTATGTTTAGAAGAAAACAAAATCCTAATTAGTAAAATCTAAACCAATGATTTTTTTATTGATCTAAATATGTTTAAATTTTTTAAAGGGTTTAATTAAGTTTTGAATATTTGGTAAATTTTAATATTTTTAAATTCATTTTCTATTAAATTTTCTTGATCTATTAAGTACTTAAAATATTTAGATTTTTCAATTAAATCCTTATCATTTAATTTTTTGCTGTTTATTTTTTTTCATCTTGTTTACTTGTGGTATATAAAGTTCAATTGTAATTTAAAATTGATAAATAATTAACGTAAAAAATAACGTGGGACTTCCATTGCTCTAATTGAAAATATACTAGATAAAGAAATTTTCACACTTCCTAATGACTTCCACATCACTGTACATTAACTAAGAGATTGTAAAACATAAAAGTCGTTCATCATTTTACATTAACAACAAATCAATTTTATAATAATCATATAACTCTAAAATCTATTATAAATAGAAATAAATAAGCAAGATCGGAAGAGAGAATAATTACCAGGTGTTAGCAAAAAGAAGAAGATGAACATCTTACTTTAATAAAGAATTTTGATAATGATGATTCATGGAGAAATGTTGAAGATTTAATAAATCCTTGGATTCAAGAGATTCACTAAAGACTTAATAATTTAATTGATGAAGTTTTGTAATTTGTGTATTTTATTTAAATTAGTAGATCAAATACTCAATAGATAGAATGAAGTAATAGCTAACACTCAAGAAAAGTTTTATTTTTAATAAAATCCTCTATGATAATCAATTATCGTTAATGATAATTGATTGTCATAATTAATTTCATATTTTCATAAAAACCCGGAGGTAATGGATAATCACAATTAAGTTGACATTTATAGAAAATCCCCTATAATAATCGACTATCATTTATGATAAGTGATTATCATATGAAGAAAATAATTTTTGAAATAGTTTCTAGAATAATCGATTATCACTTATGATAATCAACTATATATGTCAGTTGTGAAAAGACTCTTGAGTATTCTAACCTAAATTTCAAATTAAGGGTTAAGGGTCTATATATAATTTCTCTAAACCTAATTTAAAAACGAACTTTTCATTTCAGAGGTTTAAGAGTTGTGTGATGGAGAAACTCTGTGTGTTTTTGAGAAGGAGCTTTGGAAAACCTAATGTGGGTAGAGCAAGAATTTTAACTAAGTGTGTCTTGTGATTGAGTATTATTTCTGTTGTTAGGAAAGTTGTTAATCCTTTGTGTCAAAGGAGGTGTTGCTCATCTTTTGTGTGTCAAAGGAGGTGTTGCTCATCCATTGTGTGTTGAAGGAGGTGTTTTCTATCCTTAAGTTTATTCTCTATGATTGTAAGTTCTTGTTTATTTCTAGTTATTGGTGAATCTCTCTTTTAGAGAGATTAACAACTAGACGTAGGTTCTTTTAATCTAAACCAGTATAAAAATCACCTGCCTAAGTTTCTCTCTTGTATACTCTTTTATTTACTTGCTCTTATTTGACTTGATTTTTCTATTATGTGAAGTTAGTTTTTTAAAAGGGGAGTTCGTTTCACAAGAAGTTGGTTTTAATGAAAAACCAGTTCTTCCCCTTTTTGGTTATTGTCGAACACTGAACATTCTGCTATGTACATTTCTAACAATTGGTATCATAGTTTGCTTTGATAGTTTTTCAAAAGTTTACGAAAATGATTGGATAACACCAAATTTATGCTAAGAGTGGTGCCTCCATCAACAAACCCCCACTTTTTAACGGTGAAAATTATCGTTTTTAGAGAGTTAGAATGCAGATGTTTTTGAAGTCTATTGACAAAGATGTTTGGGAAGCCGTTTTAAATAGACATTTTCACCCCACTATTATTGTTAATGACGTGAAAGAGTTAAGTCATACTTGTAGTGGACTGTTAAGGGAAACTAGAGAACTGAGTTTGATGTGAGAGCTCGCAATAGAATTTCCTCTACTTTGGACTCCTCACTATTACATTTGGACAATTATATCAATTTATAATACTTCACCTAAGGCAATCCAACACATCATATCCCATTTAGTATTTCAAACAACTAACTAATCAAACATAACAATATATTTTACAACCAAAGGACTTAATCAATTTAAACATCCATTCCAAATTTCCAATTTTCTCTTGTCAAAATAACCAACACTTTATTATACGAAAACCACAAAGTGTTATAGTGCATAATTTTAAGTCAAACATCAAGCATTGGATGTAATTGTTTAATTAAAAAAAAATCAAACAACAATAATAGTATCCCAAAACAACATCAAATAATAATGTTTACTAGTATAAAACAACAAGGAAATAATGTTGAAACAACCAACAACAATACAAAAAACAACAATGATTTAAGTGCTAAAATAGTAAGTAACAATGTTGAAAAGAATAATGATTTGTGTATTGAATTCTTAAACAACAACAACTCAATAAAATCTAAACAACAACAACAGAATAAAAATCTGGACAACAACAATATTTTAATCAACAACTTGAGCATTTAGCATGTTTCTTTCTTTGTAAGTTTTTAATCTTTTTAAGGCTTATAGAGGGTTTGGTCAGAAACATTATCTTGAAACCTTTTTGCTTCTTGAGAGTTTAACTGAATATCCTTGGGTACAAATAGCTTACGCGTTTAGTGTGACATCTGGGCACTGACGAGGGCGGGGAGTGACGCCGATGCAAGAGGCATGGTGCAGGGGGCACAGACAAGGAGCGGCTCCTGGCAGCTTCGGGTGGAAGGGGTACATGGACGAATCGAACATACACCGGAATGAGAGGGATCTGGAGACTGTGTAGGTATGGGACTATACAGTTGAAGGATAGCTTAAAGGGATTGATTTGGCTACTCATATCACCAAATGCATTTGCTTTTCGGTAGCCTGACTCATAAGAACTCCATAGTTAAGCGTGCTTAGCTTGGAGTAATTTTGGGATCGGTAGCCTGACTCATAAGAACTCCATAGTTAAGCGTGCTTAGCTTGGAGTAATTCTGGGATGGGTGACCTTCTGGGAAGTTTTCCCAGAAAGTGTGCGAGTGAGGACAAAGCACACTGGAAAGCCTCGTGGTGATCTGTGGGGGCAGTCGATGGTCCGTGTGAGTTGCCGGGGCGTTACATTTAGCTTAACTCTCTTTCAACGCTTTGACTTGTGGGTCATTTAGCATTGTCTCTAGAGGCTTTTATCCTACTTGTTTCCCTACGTGTTTTCCTAAGGCTTTTATCCTACTTATGGAAATCTTGTTTCTAGCATTTGTGTTTCTATCTATCCAATTCTTTGGGCTTAGGTATTTTCAGATTCTTATCTCATTTAATGTTATTTGATTAAACTTTAAAACATGAGAGTGTTTGGACGTGTAGACGATTTTGTCGTAACACCACCCACTCTTGGTTTCCACTAGGTAATCCCAGTATCAACCTGATACACTACCTAGCTAAGTATTTAACCCAACTGAGTTAATCATCAAGTGTTTGAATTCCTTTGGAATGTGTAATCAATGAGATTGTTTACAAGTCTTAGACGATTACCCTCATAAAAAGGATGTGTTTACAATACAACTCAAACTAGTAGACATTGTAGGTCTTTCATTCCTCATACAAATGTAAGCTTTTGACTCTATATAGCTCGGAGTGTATTCTCAAACATGTTGTTCTCTCACGAGGGTGATTTTTGCTTGATGGTACTTGTGTGCCTATCCTTTAGATCTTCTCATCCAGTGATCTTCTATTTATAGGCTTCATGAGAAAATATCCATTAGATGATGTTTGTCTTTGATCTTCAAGTCATCCTAGCTTTTTTCATAGGAAGCAACCATAGGTTGAAGTCTACATGTTAGAGTGGGCATGCATTTTTAGTACTTTATCAAAAATAGGTTGTATGAACTTTTTATGGTGACTTTTGATGGTGAGAACATTCCATGTGTCTTCTTTGTCACTAACATCCACTTCTGACATATATATGATAGAGTATGTGGATACTTGACATAGACAACTGCAAAGAGTAGAGTAGATATGCATGCAGGAAAATATGTCTTATCACTTTTGTTGTTTTAAAACATTATGCATTTAATGCTCTTTAATGTGTGTTCAAAACAACTATGTTCTTTTCAAAAAATTTATCGTTCAAACAAGATTTGATCGTTTAAGCATTTTTTAGAAGATACCAAGTAATTCATAAAGGTTTCATCGTTGGATGAAGATATCAATTTGCATAAAGGAATCATTTAGCCTTTAGGAGGCGTTTACTAACCGCCCATCTTTTAGTGATCTCTGTTAAGTTCAACAGCGTGTTTAGGACAATGTTTCTCAACACTTTTGTTTTTGGAACATTTGTTTATAGGATTTAGCACATTTTTTGAAAACATCATTTAACACATTATTTTGCAAGGCATAGTGAGAGTTTATTTAGCATTATTCAGCAATATATAGCAAGACTCTCATATAACTTATTCACATGTTTTGTAAGGATATTGTTTAATATGGTGCATCTACTAAGATATTAATGAGTTTATTAAAACTTTTCTTTAAACATTAAAATCTTACAATGCTTTTTCATAAGATGCTTCTCATTCAACGATATTGTTTTTACAAAGATAATAATTTGTCAAATGCTCATTTCATTTATTGTTGTTCATTAAACCTCAAAACGTATGAGGATGCTAGACGATCCTATCTTGTCTTAGCAATCTTTTTCTCCTCTTATAGCACTGATTAATTTTGTGACAAAAACTTTTTGTATTACATCTCTTCTTAGGAGTGAAGTGTCATCCTTTAGACTTAAAGGTATATTCTTTCATTTTGTGCATATGTACTTTAGACGATGTTGTAACACTTGTTTTATTTGACAGATTTTTGCACCTCTTACATGGCGAGATTCACTTAGACACTTTAATACCCATTACTTTATGAGTTTGTATATGTATCTTTAAGTGTAGTGTCTTAACAAATCTATGTAGTTTTTCTTATTGATCAGACATTTTTGCTCAAGGATATGTCATGTCATTTTAACTTGTCTCTTTCGCTTTTTAATATTTATACGCTTTGTGTAACCTAAGATAAATCCTTTGATTTTCACTCTGATTTGGCTTTACGCTTAAATGATTCTATGGTGTCCATTATTTGGTGTTCAAACAGTTTTTCTTATGACTTCTCGAGAATGAAATTTTGTTCTTTCCGAGATATATCTATGTTTTTTTTCATTTTCTTAGACATTTGATTACCCAAGATTATTTCATTTAATGTTGTTTATTAAGCTTCAAAACTAGAGATGCATCCAATCTCTTCTCTAAACGATTTTGTCTCAACAGAAGAGATGTGTCTCTTCATCCAAAATGGGTAGTATAAGAGACTAGAATTCGAGTGTTGCTCTTTCCTCTTTCGAAAGGGTAGAAGGGGATGAATATCTCATTTATAGGGTTCCAATTCATGCTGAGTATAGTGTCGAAGGGAGCAACATTGAACTTTTGCTCATAGGCTTGTAAGGATGAAGGGAGACAGGTCTAAAGCTGTGGTGGAGGACAACTTGTATAATTCTGTTTTGGTAAATAGAAATGGTGCAGCGAGGTATGGAAGATGACATAAATTTATAAAGATGGTTGGTATTGACACGAGTTGTTTTTTATTGACATGTTGCCTAGAACTAATGGGTTGTTCATGTTTCTGTTTTAAGAGAAAGTATGGGTTGCTATTGTATTGTTCGTTATAGTCTTAATATGTATTGATGTTGTTAGAATAAACTTAATGACTGTGATATAAATGTTGTATTGATATTTTGATGTTTATTCTGTGAGTTCACTCTTGCTTGTTTGTGTTTGTACACTGATCGTATAATTTGTGTTATTATACAGGAGTAGATGATGTTACAAATAATCAAGTAGATGCTTAAAGCGATGAGGTTATTGAGTTAATGAAAATTTTATTTTCTTTTAAGATATTTTGAATATTATTGATATTTTTCTATTATGTTGAACGGGTTATTGTTTGTTTAGAGGTTGTAAATGTTTATTTCGAATTTTCGTTTAATAACGTTTAAAGAATTTGAGACTTTTATTATGGTTATTGGTATCAAATTGATGTTAGGTTGATTATTTTTATTTTTCGCAATAAAAACGATTTGATCGGTCCTGGATGTTGTTTATTACATTAGTCAATGCTTTAAACCTTATATTTAAAACTATTTAACATGTGTAAGTTTTACTTTTATCCGTTTATTTATGAAATTTAGATTCTTGTTAAAAATAAGCACACAGATATTTCGTTCTAGAATTGATTATTATATTCAACTTTATTATTTATCAGAAGGTTATTTTACTTTTATTGTAGTTTTCCATTTAAACCAAATTGATAACCTTAAATCGTTAGTCTAAAAAATATTCACAATTAGTATTTATTTTATAATTAAATAAAATTAACATGTTTATTTTCACGTAAAACAAATGTGTAATTAAAGTAGACATATAACTATCATCTCAGTTTATAACTTCCAAGATTTAACGATAGCCGTAAAATATATAAAACCTTGCTGATTTGACTCCAAATTTATTTGATCACCAAATGTGTATTTTGCTACCAATATCTATTTGTTTCCAGAAACGTGTATGCAAACATATTGTTGCAAACGTTCTCTGAATCATCCAGAAAGAAACTTTCATAGGGAGCATCGATCAACAACGACACATTATTCACTAGAACTAAATATGCAATTTTCCTAAAAGTTCACCACAATTAGGCCTTCACTTATGAAGCCATCAATGTTTTAGCAAACATGAATATGTAAGAGAAAGTTTAGATGAAACTAGATTGTAATTAAAGTTTTTGTCTCCCAAAATTACCATAAAATGCAGCGTAAAGTAGAGCTAAATATTAAAAACCATTTGATTATTTCATTAGCCAAAACTGCAAACCACAATACGTACCCAAAAGGAAATTACAAGCCACACTATGTTGAAGGCTCAGTTGCAGCCACGCCAATGCCTGTAAGACATAATTCTGCTTATTCTACAACACATGGTCTTCAAAGAAACAACGTAGCTTCAAGTTATGGAGAACATTTATCACTGTTTCTCACTGTTATAACACAAACTTTGGATCGTAGAGAGCACCATAGATTTTAACAAAGAAGCTCATGTTCATGGAATGGGATAGATAACAACTTTTCCAGTTGCCCTGTTTGTTTCCAGATGGGCAAATGCTTCAACAGCCTGAGAAAATGGAAAGGGGCTCTTGGGGTCAAGTATTGGCTTCAACTTACCACTCTCAAAATAGGGGTTTAGTTTCTCTAAAATACCCCCATCAGTACTGAGAATGAACAATATAGCTGGAGGAAACCCAGGTGGTACTATGGTCACAACTTTGCCTCCTTCTTTCAAGGCCTTGAATGCCAGTTCAGTTTGCCCTGTTTTGGAGTTCAGGCAAAAAAAGTTAGTGTTCCACAGGATACATGATCAACTTCATGGACTTCTTCTGATAAAAGAATGGGTTCAGAATCTGACCTACTGTATCATACACCACATCAAACTTTTCAGACAAGTCTTCAAAATTCTCTTTAGTATAATCAATTGGCAAGTCAGCCCCCAAATTGCTCAATAACTCCAATTTTCTGGTGCTAGCTGTGGCTGCTACCTTGGATGCTCCATATACATGCTTTGCAAGCTGTGTCAACAAGGCATTATTGATTACAATCACTTTCCGGGAAATATTGATATGGAAGTTTTGAGACCACAGGAAGACATAAAGAGTTGACAAAGGATCATTTATGAAAAATCACATTATACCCTTAAGAAATCTATGGATAAGAGAACAGAAAGGATAGATCTAAAAAGGCATATTGATTAATGAATGAATACATTGCAGGAGGTGTTACTCTACCTGAATAACATGGGTTCCAACTCCACCGGCACCTCCAAGCACAAGGATAGATTTACCTGCAGAGAACCCAGTTCGTTCGAGGCCTTCATAAGCTGTCTCAAGTGTTAAAGGAAGGCTAGCAGCCTCAACAAAGCTCAGACTCTGTGGCTTGTGAGCCAATAGTCTCTCTTCTGCAGCAGTGTATTCTGCCAAAGAACCAATCACCTTCGGATATTCCAAAGCTTTCAAATTGATATCACCGTAGACTTCATCGCCAACCTTGAATTTCTTCACTTCACTTCCCACTTTGACCACCACTCCAGCAACATCAAATCCCGGAACAGTCTTCACATCAACCCCCCAGCGTAAAATAATAAATAAAATCAAATACCAAAGAAGAAATTAAGGATATAATTAGAAATTGAAAAATTCCTCACTTTTTTATGACCTTAGCCATTTTTTTATTTTTAGTTATCCACTCAAATGTATGATTTAGTTATCCACTTTTTTAATACCTTAGCCACTTTTATTTTCCTATTAAATTTTAATATATTTTTATTTTTAAACTTTGAAAACAAATGAATATGATTTTTTAATGAAATGATATTATTTTTTAAATATAAAAAATATATTTCAAACTAATATTTAAGTTAAAATATCTCAAAATATTAAACTAAAATCTGTTTAATAAATTAAAAAAAATTAATATTAAATTAAAAAAATTACGTTTATTTATTTTTAAAATTTAAAGACGAAAACATATAAAAATTTATATAAAAACAAATTTTATACATTTACATTTAATTTTTTTAGAAAAATATAACAAGTCACAGTCAACTAATATATTAAAAATAGATAACGATATTTTGATAATATTTTTTTATAATATTTTAGTATTATCGATTAAAAAATTAATGTGTATCAGAAAACTCAAAGGCTGTTTTTTGCTGGGATTTGTCACTGCTCAAACGGACTTTTGGAAGCGTGTAGAAATGCTTACCTAATTTCTTCATTCAGAATTATTTTGATTTGAGATAAATATTTTATAAAAATGCATGCTTTTTGCGTACCTTGTCTAAAAACATACATTTAAAAGAAAAAATATTTCAAGTTGGTAAAATTAATTAGTTTTGAATCCACTCAACATCAATTCCAAATTGTAAATGAACGACAAACAAAATTTAATAATTGGTGAATTAGAATCTGGATCTGAGCAGTCAATTATGAGAGTTATATACACTATTTTCACTTTAATTTTAGTCAAATACTGGTGGACAATACTTTCCTCGTGCATGGTGCCATCGCTTTAGTTTATGAAGAATATTATAGGTGACCCAATAACATATTAATCATAAAGAGATTAAATCTCACCGACATAAACTATTTATCTTATCTCAAGCCAACTT
Organism: Vigna angularis; assembly: GCF_016808095.1. Classification (NCBI taxonomy): domain Eukaryota; kingdom Viridiplantae; phylum Streptophyta; class Magnoliopsida; order Fabales; family Fabaceae; genus Vigna; species Vigna angularis. The sequence goes on along the minus strand of NC_068971.1, from coordinate 29,162,128 downwards.
AGATTATTCTTTTTCCTTTTATACATGGTGACCGTAAAGGTTAGTTATCAATAAAATGAGTAAATCATTTTGTATAACTAAGACAGGAAAAAACAACTTCCTTCTCTAATCAACAGATTCCAATTTGACCAAACCTATGTATTAATTATCTTATACATATTATCTTATTTTCAATATTACTTTATAAATAAATTGGAAATTATGTAAAAATGAGTTAAGCTCAATTCCTACTAAAATCTCTATATTTCATTATGATTTCTTAAAAAGCAAATTATCAGTTGAATATAATAAGTATTAAACTATTTCATTTTTAGTATAATAAAAATAATAATTAAGTTTTAGTATAACAATTTGATTATCTTAATTTCATTTAAATTTTGTTAATACTTAAGGTAATTAAATAAATATTTGGCTTTTAATAATTACTACGCGTGTTGATTAAATGAACAATTAACGTTAAGTTAACGTCGAAGAAATCAATAAGAATACTAAATTATAAAATAAATAGTAAATAGTGAAACACTGCAATGAAATATTAAGGTTAATTTTTCTTTTAACAATCAGATATAACAATTCCTAAAAGTCGAACATTTGTTCAATTTTCTTAAACATTAACGAAATTAAGACAAAGTTAACAAAAATTAAAATTATTATAATTTAAAGTGAGAAAAAGTTAGAAAAAAGCGAAGCATAACAGAAATTGGGGGTAATGAAATAATGTTACTTACGGGTAAAGGGGAATCGGAGTTCTTGAAATGACCTTCCATTCTCTTGTAATCAATGGGGTTAATGGAAGCAGCAGCGACCTTGATGAGGACCTGATCTTCCTTCACCGGAGGTAAAGCCACGCTGCTGTTAAACTTGAGAACTTCGCCGGATTTGCCATACTCCGAGTAAGTCCAAGCTTTCATGTGAGAAGGCACTGATGTTGCAGCCATTCTCCTTCTGCTGCTCGAACAACAATGAAGGAAAGTAGGAGTCAGATGCAGAGTCAGATGCAGAGTGAATGCAAAGGGAAAGTGGTTTAAAGAATAAATATCAGCATTGTTGACTTATGGTGACCATACGATTATAAATGCACGTTTAACGTCATTAGTCGTTGATTCCGAGCAATAATTCCTTATTACTGTACTTTTCATCCAAGGGACTAGTTTTTTTTATTATAAATTAACTCAATCAAATCATGCATAATTTTGTTCATTAGTTGAAAAGTTTTATTTCATTAGGAAATATAAGATATGTTTTATATTTTATTTAGATTAGATGATGAAAAATATCAAAGTGAGTGAAAAGGGAAAATAAATATAATAAATAATAAATTTATTTAAACAAAACAAATAACTAATTGAATGTATTTAATTACTTTTTATTAACCTTTTTGTTTTCTAATTTATCATTTTAATCATTTAAGCATAATCAACTATCTTTTCTGATTCACTTAATGAATGACGAAAAAAATTAGTATCCTTCATGGGCAAAATAGGTAAACAATATTAACTAGATATGTTTAATGGCTTATCTGCTATTTGACTGAACGAATATAAATATTATGGTATCCAGTAGATACTTGGTACATATTAAAAATTAATTTTATTTGAATATTTTAAAAAAATATCAAATTATCAAAATAAAGTTATTAGTTAAAAAATTATTAGCATTTGAATAATTACTTAAAACTTCACTTTATATATTTAAATTGTTTACTTAAACATAAGAAATTAAAGTTATTTTTATAAAAAAAAAGTAATAGTTTAGAATGTATTTTAGTACAACTTATTTAAATTTATTTTCAAAAAAAATTATTGACATTAATATTTTAATGTGTAATTTTATTTAAAATTAATATATATATATTAATTTTACACACTCTTATTTTTATGTAATGTAGTAATTACTATGAAACTAGTATATTAACTTTAGAAATGGAGTTTAATAAAAGATTATATAAATGATTTTTAAAATTTATTACAATAATGCAATGATTAACCAAAAATGTAATAATTGGAAAATGTTTTCAAAATATATTTTCAGGATACTTGTAAAAGACAACTAACGAATGTATAAGAGTAATAAAGAAAGTATAAAACGTAGAATTTTATATCGATTTACCTTTATTATGCTACACCTAGTTCTTCAATGGTTTTATCAATCAAAATTTGATTACAAGCATTTTCATATGTTCATATTGGCTTACATCAAATATATACAAAGTGATATCTTTCTCTAAGATAAAGTACAAGTATTTGTTTTTTAATAACAAACCACGTATAACAACAAACCATTATCTAAAAAGAAATATATATATTTAAAAGATTATAAAGAAATCTTTTATGAGAGGATATAAACTATGACCGCTACTTGTTGAGAGAACACACTTCTCAAATTGAAAGCTTTGTGTAACATCCAAAGTATTGATTATGGTTTGATAAAGACCCAATTTGCATTTTAGAAAATACTATATTTAGTGATTGAGAAAGTTTCATGAAAAATTTCACTAGACATTAATAAAATCAAGGTTATCTAGATATGAATATATATTTAAAGGAACTAAAGAGAAAAAAAATAGAAAAATTCTGACAAAATACAACAAATTGACTTTAGTGAGGCTATAGTGTGAAATATGAGGCTTAAGTCACATGAAGAAAACCTAAGGAAACCTCAAGCCTTCACTTAAGTCTTAATTCATGAAAAATCATTTACTTAGAAGTAATCTCAGGACACTCCAGCCTAAAACACACAACTTAAGTCATAAAGGAAACCAACCTTGGAAGGAAACCTCACGCTTGAAGCCAAAGAGGCCACCATTGAAACCACACTATGAGAGTCTATAAAAATAGGATTTCACCTCTATTTTAAGATAGCTTTTTGGAAAACTTTTGAGAGACTCTTTTAGAGAGATTTAGAGAGAGACTTTAGAGGTCTTCTCACACACTTCCTTTGTATTTTAAAAAACATCCTTAAAGGACTAGGACATGAAATTTTTTTTCTTGTATTAACTTCTTTCCATCCATTATGAGGAGCTAAATCTCCTAGGTGTTGAATTAAAATGTAAACCACGTCAAACTCTTTTGTACTCAATACTATATTTATTAATGAAGGTTTGCTTTTGATCACACATTTATAAATTGATTTATGCCTATTGTTGGATGAATTGATTACTCATCTTATTTCACTAGCTTGGGATTGAGTAAACACTAGTTTCAAGTTATATTCTAATCAGTTCTTTTGTATGTTTTTAGATATTAAGAATAAATCTAAAGCTACAACTAGATATAGAGTCTCAATCTTAATGTAAGTAATCCATTCAAGCATCCATTGAAGAATCATACTAAAGTTTGGTGATCATAAATTATAAGTATCAAGAATGAACCTAGAGTTATATTTAAAGAGAACTCCCACAACTTAATCATTTAAAATATTTTTTGAATAGTAGTCATTTTTAGCTTAGTTAAGATGCTATATTTGTATTTGGTTAAGATATTATATTTGTATTTTAGTGATCAAAGATCACATGATTGCTCACTAATTCTTGGCAAGTACCCACTCTTGGTTAAGATATTATATTTGTATTTTAGTTATCAAAGATCACGTGATTGGTCACTAGATAGAGAAACTGATAATCTTTTGATGTATATAAAATTTTATCTAGTTGATTGAATACAAGGTTTATATTTTTGTTGGCTTGGAAAATTTAACAACATTTGTTATTGATTTAAAACGTTGCCTTTCAAGTAAAGCACCGTATATCTTTGATCTTATGTTTCATATCTTTAGTTTAAGAATTCATGGTATAATAACCTTTCTTTTCAAACATTTTAGATAATGTTATTCCTTTAATGTTATTTCTATGATTTTTTTTTTTCTTGATTAGGTTGTCAAAGGTGGTTTGTTGTAAAATTCACTAGTAATAAAAGATCTTGTAGGGTTTAAAACTGTGTTGTGTATTTTATTTTCGTATTTTCTTGAAAAGTTATTCTAAAACTTAAAAATATAGTGAATTAATTTAATCAAAATATCACATGCTCACTTTTCTTACAGCACCCGTGGTGCCTGTTGCTAAAAGGTAAGAAAAACCACCAACCACCCAATTAAAGTAATCTAAATCAAACACCATCTTCACTAAAATTCCAAAGTGAGTATTCATATAGATGCCAGTTCCACAAGCTGATCTACCTGTATCCATACAAACAAAATTATCACAAACAAAGAGAATTTTCCTTTCTGTACAAAGTGAGTCTCCTTGTCGAAAATATAGTAGGACAACTTCCATCCAAGAAAGGATAAAACTTAATCTAGCGGAGCAGATACAGTTTGCACACCTCACACACTGTATATGTATATATTATCTGAATCTTACAATGATAGAACCTGAGACAAGAGAGGCCAAGGCAAAGGCAACAAAAGCAACCAAAGACAAAGCCACAGATGCATTTGCCATGTAGGGGAACTTGTCCTCGCCCCAATTGGATATCCAGTCATAAGCTCTAGTGGCAGCCGATGATGATGATGACATAAGAAGGTATGTCAATATCTGCATTTGAAAACCAGAAGTTCAGAAACTGGTAAGGTTTAGAATCAAGGATTATAAGTTCAACTAGAGCGAGTCTAGAGTAGAAGTGAGCATTTAGCCTATAATCTTAGCCATCCTTTTGATAAACATTCATTCTAGAAAAGAGTCACAAAACAGGATCATAAATCAACACTCATTATGGTAAGGTTAATACTACCACCATCATTTATTTCTTGCTGGTGAAAAAACAAGAATGGATATGCAGTCCAGTCCATTTTTATAGCAGCCAGGTGATTTTTATTTGGTTATCTTTGAAACAAAATTTGGTATAAAGATAGTTGACCTATTGAAATAGTAGTATGTGTTTGGATTTCTGTTTTATTGACAACGCTTCTTCGTTTATGCATTGAAAAGTTCAATACTTCCGTTCAATACTATTCTAATGGATTTCCAAACACACTTATTGCAGTTGAAATAACGAGCTCAAAGAATTAAGACGGTGGTGGGTAAAACCATTATCTATTTGAAGTGGTAAAACGTTTTAATCCATACTTTTTGTTGTGAAAGGCTCATAAGTTATCCTACTTTTCCGATAACCCCGCTTTCTTCTCAGCGTAACGTCCAATAAAAAAGCGAGAACACCAAACACGAAGAAACAGATTTCTGTTTACTAACTACTCACAATTAAACAGTAGAGCACTGATGTCAACGATCACACACTATAGGAAAAGAAATTAAATTACACCCTGCCATTCTACCAATCTTAAGTCAGACATTTTAGTTTCAGAAGTTTTAAAATTCTTCTGTAAGAAATAAATTACATGACGTTTTGTAATGTAGAGTTTACAAATTTTATGAAGCTCAAGAATTAAAATTTTAACTCTTACATACATGCATACATACATGCACACATACAAATATATGAATATATATATATATATATATATATATATATATATATATATATATATATATATATATATATATATTAATGTTTACTATTGTTTGAAGTGAGCGTTTTAGTCTCAAATTGAGTTTCATTATTTAAACATTAAAAATTTAACAGAATAGCTCAAATTTAGAGAAGTTTATTTTTGTTTTTTTTTAAATCTAGAATTGATCCTTTTACTCCTAGTAATTTGAAAAAAAAATGCTTCTTCTAGTCCTTTTCCCTTAATATCATTAAGGATTTTGCTTGTATGACTTACAATTATAAGTTGTTTGCATAACAACCTAATTCGATTTTGCATTCTTATCATCAGCCTACTTGGAAGTACTCATATTGATTTTTGAGTCGACGATCTAAATCAAGTTTTTCTTTTTTCAAATTACAATAACTCAAAACAAATTGAAAGATTTAAAACAAACCCAACTCAACTTTGAAGGACTATTATTGAGCATTTATAAATACTCTAAAGTTTAAGGACAACTTTTTTTTGTCCCATTTCACTGTTTTCAAAGAACAATTTACTACAGTAAAGTTAGGGATGGGCAAAAATAACTTAATTGCACTGCACGGTTAAAAGCATACGACAACACAAAACATGGAAAGAGAGCGAAAAGGTGGCCGAAAGGTGTTATACTTTTCGACATAAGATTTATCTCAAGATGGATTATTGGTTTTGACAGACCAATATTTCCAACTCCCAATCCCACTCAACAATACATTAGTCTTCGGTTGTGGTTTTTCAAATCATTCAATTATTATCATTATTCACCACAAATCATGCCAGCCCCAATCAACATAACAAAATTCAGATTCAAAAAATTCAAAATCCAAGTGAGGCTTCTATCGATAGTGAACTAGTTAGTAGATAAAACACCCTTAATATCATAGATAACAGAGAGTAATGGCTTTACCTGATCCAGTGCGAAAGTGAAATAACCCCATAGCTGGTGATCCACCACGTGCTTTCCCGTAGCCAAGTACCGCCAGAGATCACAAATCTGCAGCCCAGAATGCATAAATCCAATCACATTCACTGACAAACTATACCTGCAAAATCACACACAAGATATTAAACCAACCCCTTAACTAATTATTACAAAAAAAACATTGCTAGATCGAACTTAGTAATATAATACCTGAATTCCTTGTACAAATAGAAAGAGTCGAGAGCCCAGCCGCGTTTCTTATCAGCGGCCAGCACCGAGAAAGATGCCAAGCAGAAAACAAAAGCGGTTATTCGAAGACCAAACAAGAGCTTGCTCCAGGTCGCGATTTTTTTCGTCTTTAACAAACCGGACACATCTGGTCTCAGTCGTCGATTACCGGCGGCTCCGGTGGCTTGTTCGACGTCTTTTACGAAACCCTCCTCGGCACCGAGATCGACCTTGGTCACCACCGCGGGCTCCACTTGGAACCGTTGAGCCGTAACCACCGGCGGAGAGAGACGCTGGTCGGCGATCGAGAAGTGGCCGTCGGAAATCGACGAGTCCGATGACGATTCGGGTGGCGGATTTTGAGGCAGCGGAGAGGAGTGGCCATCGGAGATGGGCGAGTCGGTGAGAGAATGAAGTGGCGGCGAAGGGGATTTGTGGGTTCGGAGGGAAGGAGAACTGACAGTGATAGATGGTGAGGGTTCCGAAACAAAGTAGAATTGATTTTCTTCGTTTCTCTTTTGCTCTGGGTCCTCTTCTTCTTTTGTGTCCCCTGAAACCTTTTCGGTTGGTTCCGTTGCTTTTTCTTCAGAATTCTCTTTCTTCATTTCTTTTTCGGCTTTGGTATCTCACTCATTTGTTGGGTTTAGAAAAGAAATTTCTAACCCTCATTTGCTTTGGGTACTGTTTTCTCTTCAGTAAGGCTGTGTTCACTTCAGGGTCTGAATTACTGTTATGCAAATGTTGAGAAGCGATGAATTGCAAGCAAAGTCGTGTTCACTTGCAAAGTCGTGTTCACTTGCAGCTATTTGTGTAGAACGATTGGAAATGAATTACGGGATTTGTTACTGTTTACTCACACGCGAAGGAGACGAGATTTGGAGGGATTCAACTGAAAAAGACGCATGTGCCCCTGTATGAAGATGGAGATGTGTGGAAACCAATAAATGGAGAAGAGAAGGGGGTGGTTCTCTCTCACGTTGGATGAAGAATGAGCTTGGTGTATTTAAGCCTGGGCATATTTGATTTTTACACGTCCCTAACTAATGCTTTGCACCTCCATATTGGCTGGTTCCATGGTTATTACCAATTCCTCTCCTTAATCTTATAAACATTTTTAATTTTAATAATTATTTTTAAAATTTAATTTTAATAATTATTTTTAAATTTTAATTTTAATAATTATTTTTAAAATTTAATTTTTATAATTATTTTTAAAATTTAATTTTAATAATTATTTTTAAAAATTAATTTTAATAATTAATAAATCTCACTTTCACAACAAATAAATTCATACTACTTGGAACTAAATTATATTACAAACAAATACTACATTTTCAAATAAATTCATTTTACTAAATTATAATTTAATTACTTTTTAAAAATTATTTTTAATTTTTTACTTAAATATAACATTAACAAATATCATTTTATATTACTTTAATACCTAGGGACATTTTAGTAATCTTCAATTTATACCAATTAAACACATTTTTTAAAACTGTCACATCAATCAAATCCTACACTAATTCTCACAAACTTTACCTCTAAATTCACTTTCAATTACCTTCAAATCCACTCAAATAAACACACAAAAAATTACCCTCAAATCCACTCAAATCCACTCAAATCCACTCAATCATTCTCCCTCAAATCATCTCCTCCCATCACCCCAAGTAAACACACCCTAAATTGGTAGTGCTAATACCTCACCATGTTGATTATCTTCTCTAAGCATGATCACAACACAATTATCTCTTCAGTAAGGATAGTTTGTAACTTAAGAATTCAACAGAAGAAAAAGAACACAACAAAAGATTGGAAGGACTAGGCCAATACATAATATGTAAATCAATTACATTGCAAGTATCTCTTTATAGTTCAAGCAACTTTGTCCCACGGGTGAATTAATGATGTCTACTACCAAAATTGGTTACTGTGCTAGTTTTCCTCTCTAGAAATCTGAATAAAATGGGCAGACACAATAATATAAATAATTACCTCCATTTGGCATACACTTATCCAATACATGTCTTTTTTTTCAATTTTAAAAATAAATAGTAAATAATGAATAGGAAATGTTGTTTAAATTGTTTTCTTTTTTAGACATTCCTCTTTTCCTTCTTTCCATTTTTTTTTTATTATAAGTTCAACTTAACTCTTTCTAAAATTAAGTCCTATTTTTGTTAGAACATTTAATAGTAGTTTTTTAAAAGCCTCAACTCCAAAACCTAAGGTAAAGTGGATTTAGTAGGATTAGAAAGGAACTAGCCCCAAATTAAATTAATTTATTTTAATATATTTTTAGTTTTATTTGCTTTTATATACTTTACAAGTTTAATAATTTCTAAATTTTGTATGAAATTTTACTAATATATTTTTAATTAAATACAAATATATAAATATTATTTTTATCAAAAACTATTCAAAATAAATATATAATTTTATTATTTGAAAAGTTAAAAATATAATATATATTAAATTTGTTTAAGTTTAAATAAAGTAATTTTTTACTAATATTCTTTCTCTTTCAATATAAATATATAAATGTTGGTGTTATAAAAAATTATTTTTTAATTATAATCATATCTTAAATATATAATTTTATTATTTTGAAAAGTTTAAAATATAAAATATGTTGAGTTTGTTTAAAGTTAAATATAAAATCATTTTTATTAATATCATTTTTCTTAAAATATAAATATATAAATATTTGATTTTATAAACAGTTATTTAAAATAATTTTTAATTATAATTATATTTTAAATACATAATTTTATTATTTTGAAAAATTAAAAATATAATATATGCTAAGTTTATTTAAGCTTAAAAATAAGATGATTTTAAAAAATATTCAAAATATGTTATTCTTTATAAGTCTATAAATTATTTACATTTGAAAACAATTGTAAAAACACATTTTAATTCTTTCTTGTTTTGAAAGGTTTTTATAAATTTATTTTGATAAACTATTTAAAAAATATTATATATAAATAAAATTTTAACTAATACTTAGTTTTAACCTCTAAAATAAAATTTTAACTAATATTTAAATATCTTTTATAAACACTTCCCACTTCTTAACACGCCACTGCCACCGGAGAAGAAGAAGAGAGAAAATGCTAAAAAAATCCAATTCTGAAATGATTTTTCTAAAAAATATCTCATGCTTGGGGAAAGCTCTTTCAGAAACCTATTTTGTGCAAAAGTATTATGAAAAGTATTATATGTATTTCGAAAAGTATATTCCAAAATTATGTTATGAAAAATATGTTCCAAAATGTATTTCACATGTCTTGAAAATTTTATTCTAAATATCTCGTTTCGGTAATTTGTTCTGAAAATTCTGTTTCACAAAATTTCGTTCCAAAAACTTTATTTCGAAAGTTTCAAAAATAAAAAATAAAATGACATTTTCAAAAATTGATGGGTGCGGAAAGAAATTGATGGATGCAAGAAGCAATTACGTATTTGGTCATTCTAGTCCATGATTCGTCCTAACCTATAAGAATTTAGCAAATATTTGATCTTGTGAATCTTTTTAATAACTTTTTTTTTTCTTGTAGATTTTTTTAGTCCCAACTTACATGCGTTAGAGCTAAATTCCACTATATGAACTTATTTGATAGGTCTACTTCAAATTCCATTATATGGACTTATTTGATAGATCTACTAATCATTTTGATTTCGTTTATTCATCAAAAGTGTTCCTTCATATTCTCATTATAGTCATTTTTTATCATTGGCCAAAAACATTTATGATAAACTCTAATCACTCAAGTTATTTAAACAAAACAAAATTCTCTTCTTCAATTCTAATAAAAGAAATATAAGTGGACAAACATTATTTTATGATTACTTATTACCACGATTTTAATCCACTCAACATAAACATAATAAGTGATGTAATAATATTTTTTTTTAATAAATTACAAAATATACTATGACAATTTTAATTTCATTTGTTATAAAAAGTGACACACTGACCTTTTTTTCTAATAAATTACAAAACATTCTATGATCACGGTAGATTCACCTGTTCTAAAACGTGGTAACATTTTGTTAACAAATTACAAAATATATTATGATGTTCTAAAATCACCGTCATAACATGTGATGTAATGATATTTTTGTAATAAATTACAAATACTTATTGAACTCTTTTCCATGTACCTCCTAATTCTCACCTTGTATCTCCAAAGTATCTATAACAGCCTTCTAAAAATTTGCACAGCTCCACACATTACAGAAAAAAAAATTACTTTCAATCAAGTTTTAAAGATTACAAAAGGGTGTCTCTCCTTTTATAGGTGAAGGAGAAGGCTAGAGTACATGAAATATTTAGGAATCTTTCCATCATTTAATAAGGAGTCTCGTCATTAAATGAGGAGTTTAAGCATTAAATAAGAAGTCTAAGCATTAAATGAGGAGCCTAAACATTAAATGTGAGGAACCTTATTCTTTGATAGGGGGGCTATGAAAAGCTGAACCCATATTTCACAAATGAGTTTTTGATGATGACAACATAAATGTTTTATAGTTTCTTGCACATGACAAAACTATTGCTTGATTATATTTGTAATTGTGCTTGAACTATCTTTCATGAGTATTCATTGTTTATAAATGAATCTTTAATTAAAACACTTTGCACATTGCATATCTGTATGAATTAATCGATTATACAATTTGCATAATCTGTTACAATTCATCAGATATCAATACATGCTTAATAGTGGCAAAACATCAAGTTTTAACCGATTACATTATGGGTATAATCGATTAAAACTCGTAGTTATGCATGCACATGTTTATTGAGTGCATTAATGTGTTTTGAATGAAAAAATTTTCAAAAATGCTTACGTATGGAACTTAACCGATCACATTAATTTCTTTCTTAATCGGTTAAATTTTATTTTGAATGAAACCTTTTTCAAGAATAGTCATAACTGTCATAACGATTATATTTTTAAATATTGTGGCTTACATGATTTAAGTAATCGATTACATGCTCTTGTTAGTATGTTAAATGATGTGAAATGTAAATCTATTAATGCAGAAGGAATTGCTTAACCGATTACATTATTTGAGTAATCAATTAAATTGCGTCAGACATGAAAAAATCTATAAATAGACGCATTGCTCTCTGTATTCAAGAACTTTAATGTAGCATCCCATACACCCTTGTCCACTGCTTCCAAGGAAATCTTCATCCCGATTTTCCAAAAACGGTAATTCTCTCCCAGAAATAGTGGTGGCCTATTTGTGGATGTCCCTTCTTCAAATGTCTGAGATATGTTGGTCATTTGGGACTTTTTAATCGATTACACATAAAAGTTAACCGATTAAAATTATAGTAATTTTCAAATTCCTAGGTCTTATACCAATTGTTAAAAAAGTTATGCCTTGTATCTCAAACCAAGAGGGGGTGAATAGGATTTTGCCTTAAAAAATTGTTCTTTTCAAAAGCTTTGCAAAATCTTTGGTTTTCTTGAAATCAATAAAACAAGTATGATGAATTCAACAATAAAAGAGAAAGGAGAGAAAGATCAACACAATAATATATATTGGTTTGGCTAAGCCTACTTCCAGTCTTCCTCCAACAACCTTAGTTGAAGGGATTCCACTATAATGATAGAGTTACAAGAATACAGAGATATGCCATCTCAATGTACTTCTCACCCCACTCAAAATCACTATACCAACAAGATGTGAATACCCTCACAATCTTACCAAAGCAGAGAACACTCAACTCTCTAAACACCTTGAGAACAAGCCCAAATCTCAATGAGAACACCACGACTCTCTCCCCTTGGCAAACCTACACAGGAACACAATCCACAAATTACAAATGACGAAACTGATCTTCACAACAACACTTCAATAGTGCATATATGATTATAACACTTTAGCTCAGTTTTCTTAAAAGAATCTTGATGTATAAACCCAAATTTGATCCTTGATCCTTCAAGATAGTTCTTGGACGTTCAATACTCAATCAAAATGTTAGTTATGAAATTGATAGCTTAAAAGATTAGTTTGAAATAACGCACAACACAATTATATATGGGATTTATAAATCTTGACTAAATTTAATCGATTACATAATTTATGTAATTTGTTAAGCTTTTTTTCCTGTTTTAACAAATTTGCTTTTGTTTAAGTTTTAACAGATTATACAATGCATGCAATAGATTAAACAATTCATACAAGCCAATAATAAATTCATATGACCGTTAGAAACAATTAAGGCTTTAAATGAGATTGATTTTCACAAGATAAACTTATTTAACCGATTAGGAAACTTATGTAATCGATTATGTTCAACACTTAAGCAAAATTTCAAATCAATTTTCATTCTAAACAGATCAATGCACTTATCAAACATATATTGGCATAACAACGTGTTTTAATCGATTATACAACTTATGCAATCGATTACTACACAATTTTTTGCCCTTGTTAAGCATATCATGATATCTGGAGAAATATATTAGATTATATACTTTGCTTAATCGATTATTTCAACAAGAGATGTAATGTTCAGTCTATTTAAACTCATGATTCATTTGCAAACAATGAATGCATATATTAAGTGTCTTAAGCACAAACACAATAAAGATAAATCAATTTTTATGTCATTTATTGCGCAAGAAACCATAAAGCATTTTCTTGTTCATCATAAAAAAACTTAGGTATTTAGGGTAGATATGGCTCCCCCTATCAACATAGATAAAGCCTTATGATTGGCCGAGGTTTGGGGAAGCATACCTTTGTTTGTTTATGTTTGTATGTTATATGTGTTCTGGATTATCTTGATTTGTAATCCTTGTTTTGATACATGTGTATATTATTATGATTATTTGTCGTAATTATGGGGTAAGAGTTTGTGTATGAATTGGTATAGGGTTTATATAATATTTGTGATGAGTTTTTCCTATGAATGTATTATGTATGTTTTGTTGGGTTATCCCAACAAAGGATTTGATGCTAAGGGAGAACCAAGTTATGATACTTGGGGGTTTCCATGCAAATATATGTTGTACGTGTTTGGTTATTGGACTCCCTTCCTATGTGAAGAATATGTTACCAATGAGAAACATTGATGCTTTGAAGAATATGTTACCAATGAGAAACATTGATGCTTTGAAGAATATGTTACCAATGAGAAACATTTGTATAGGAGTTATCTTTCAATTGGCACTTAGAAGTCTTATAACTTATTTTTTGCAGCAATAATCGATTATCATAGGGGATAATCGATTATCACAAGAAAAATAAAAAAAGGCTTTGTCTCTGTAATAATCAATTATCACTAAGGTTAATCGATTATCTCTGCAAGTTTTAATATTGTCCAGGGTTCGGCAATAATCGATTATCACTAAGAATAATCGATTACCAATTTTTCTAAAACCCATGACGGCCTAAAATAATTGATTATCATTTATGACAATCCATAATCTCTTGCAGTTGGGAGTTGTCTTCTCATTTTCTAACCCTTGGCCTATAAATAGAAGCCTCTTAAACCTTTTACAGGTTACCTAAACTCTAGAGAGTGCAAAATTTGTTCTGAGGAATGTAAGACCCTAGAACCTCAAGAATTTACCGAGTTGTAAAAAGTTCAAGTTATAATGTAAAATAGAATGTTGTCAAAGTTTGACATGGTTTACTATTTTAATTATAACTTTTTGTAGAAAATATCAATTGAGTTGATTCTTTTTTTGATTGGATAGTAGACCTAAAGAGCTTTGATTTGAGTACTCATACGCGTATTTTCGACTTCGGGAAGGGGGTCAACCGGACGGTCAAAGTTACGACAATTGTGCTGCTGGGGGGACTTGCGCCTAGCCCCCTATTCCCAGGGGCGCCCTAGCGCGAGCATTATCAGTTTTCACGTTTTCAAATCTGAAACACGTGGGGATTGCGTGAAAAGTTGGAGAATATGCTCCAGACCCATAATGTTGGTCCCTTGGGTCGGAGAGGAGCGTGAGCAGACCTCCTTTCCAATTTTTAAGTGCTTCTTAGTGGATTAAGGGGCCATGGTGTCTCTGAGGCAGATCTACATGTGTGGGAAAAGGAGGAAATGGGTTCTGCACTTGTGGGAGTGAAGTCATTGCTGCAAAATCCGTGAGAGAGGTGAAGTTGAGAGCTTTTGGAGTTGCAAGGAGGCCAAGGTGCTGCAAGTCTTGTGGAGATGGATTCAAGGTTTACAAACGAAGTCTTCAAGAGGTAAGAGGTTTAACTTAGGATATAACATAGTGTATGATGGGTAGAAAGTAAGGGGAGCTAGAGTTTGGTTAAAATTTGTTGTATGCTATGTATGATGTTTTGCAAGAATTACGCTTGTTGATGTAGGTTGCAAACTGGTTTAAGGGTTTTAAAGGATAGAAATGAAATTGGGCAACTTGTAGAAGTGAATTTGAATTTTTAAAGTGTCAAAAGTGGTTTGATACACCTAGTCTTGGATTTAGTGATCAAATGGATGTTTGTTTTAACTTATAAACGTGTTTTTCCATCAATACAAATATGTAAAGAACCCCTTTAGTCATTAAAACAGGTTCCATGTGCATCAAAAGTCAAATTTCATGGTTGTTGTCAACTGGTATGGGGCTGGGCGCCCTCTGGTTCACCCCGAGCGCCCCTGGGCGCACCAGCACGTTGTTGTCTTTGTTTTTGATAGTTTTTGGGGTTCCGGATGTCCATTTTGGACGTTCCTTAGGTCGTTTTAGGGGTTTTGAACCTGTCTGGAACTGTTGGTGATGGTTTCAAAGCCATTTTCTTTGTCTAAGTATGAGTTACGGGGTTTTGTGTTGTTTAGTGGTTCTCTTGGGACTATTATTGTCTGGTAATGTGTATTGGATTGATTAATGTTGTTTGCTTAACAGATTGTCATGTACGGTTATGTATGAGACTTGGGTGATTGGAAAGAACATGGTTGTGAACTATAATGATGTATTTGAGTATGAATTGGACATCTCAGGGTGAGATGATTGGAAGTGGTTGTGCGAGGTGTTCGCAGAAAGTGGCGCACAGCCCCCTTCTGTTGCGCCCAGGCGTGAGGTACTTTCCGTTGTTCCTTCAAAACACTTGCTTTTGTGGGTCTATGTGGTTGTTGAAAAACAGTGACGAAGAATGAAAGTTTGGGGTCTTGAGTGGAAGAAGAACATGAAGGAAGAATTATGAAAGTGGAAGGTGAAGATGGGCACATTACAATAGAGTCAAGGAGAAGTAATGAGAGTCTTGGGGTAGGAGTTGAGAAAGAAAGGAATAGAGTAGAGTCTTGGAGTTGACTTGGAATGTTATGGAAATGAAGAAAAAAAGAGAATAGTGAAATGAAAATTGTAGTGTTTAGGTGTGTGGAGAAGGGGTTACATGGATGGGACGTAAATAAGGTGAGGAATGAGTGTGAAGTTGGGATTGAAAAGTCAAGGAGAGATTAAACAAATTAGAAGTGAGTGTTGGTGGAAGGTTGGTTAATTAAAGAAAAGATAGGAGAAGAAAGTGGAGTGTCGTAAGTGGTGGAAGAAATGAAGAGAGGAAAACAAGGAGAAAGTGGTGTATAATATGGTGGGGTCTTGAGTGTTGGTGGATTTAATTTAAGAAAAAAAAAGGTAAGGTGGGTTGGGTGAAGAAGAGTGGTTACGTAACTTTGGTGTGAGGAAGAAATTGTTTGGTTTGAAAAGTCAAATAAACTGGGTAGTGGGATCCATGGTTTTATGAGAAAAGATGAGTGAATGAAATTTATGTATTGAAAACAAAAGAGAAAGAGAAAGAAGTGAAGGGTTACGTAAATAGAGAAAGAGAGAGTTGGTAAGAAATGAGTAGTTTCATATAGGACCTACTTGGAAGTAAGAGAAAATGTAATTTAATGGTTTTGGGGTTCACTTGAAGAGTTAGATGTAGAAGGGAGGGTGTTTAGAGTAAAAATGGGTGTATTGAAATTAGGTGTTTTCTTTGTCAGAGCGGCTGCAGCGGATGGGTTAGCGTGGAATAACAAACCAAGAGGGTTTTTAATACTAACGTGTGCCTTTTAATTTCTACTCAATTAAACTTACTTAGCAATTAATAAAGACCAATAAAGCGAGAGTAAGGTTGAGAGAAATTTGCAGAGATGATTTTATCTTGGTTCGGATCTTACCAATCCTACGTCCAGTCGCTTATCTCAAACAAGATAAACCTTTTTCACTAACACAAAACAATTACAAATTACAATCACAAAGAAACACAATTTGGAAAAGTTTAGAAACCACCTCTCTTGATACCACAAGAGATGAACCTGCACCTCCTTTGAGTCTTCACAAAGGATGAACACATCCTCCGAATACTTCACGAAGGATGAACACCTCCTCCGAATACTTCACGAAGGATGATTCTCTTCCGAACACCTCCTTAGACACACCAAGGATGAACCGGCTATTTCCTCTGTCACCGTAGCAACACTTCACCAGCTCCACAGACACGAGTTTCACAAGCCGAACAAGAACACACAAGTCTCAAGAATTTATGAGTATTTGAGCACAAGGGAAGAGTTTCTGTTGTTGTTAATCTTGAGAGGAAATGAGAGTCTATTTATAGACTCATCCAAAGGCTCTTCCATTTTTCGTTTTCAGCCTTTCTGATTGTGTTAATCGATTAACTTAAGTGGTTAATCGATTAACGCACCAACGGATAGTCCAACGGCTCTAAAAACGGCTAGTTTTTCAAACGGTCACTTTGCTAATCGATTAACAGCCCATGCTGTTCTTCTCCATTCGTCTCTGGAATAATTGATTACTGACCTCTTTTAATCGATTAGCACTGCACAGTTTTTGCTCTTGGTACATTTTTACATCACTTTTCAATGCATACATAAAACCACTAATACTCTAAGTCCTAGACACCAAACTACAATTATTACAAAAGCTTTCCATAGCAATACAAGTCTTCATAACATCTTGAATCTTGATTTCTTCTTGACTTGATTTGTGCATCATCAAAACTTCATCTTCATCATTTTGCTAACATTCTCCCCCTTTTTTATGATGATCAAAAACTCCTTTGATTTAAAGCTTTTAGTAATAATCTGGATAAAACACAACTTATGGAAGAAAAAGTGCATTAGAGAATAAACACAAATAAGCAAATAAGCTTTAAACATTTTCTCCCCCTTTTTGATCATAATTAAAAAGTTGTGTTTGATGTTCTCCCCCTAAGATAATACTCCCCCTTAATAAAGGCATGAAAGCATATGAGCTAAAAAATGTTTCAAATTTAAAGATTCATTCAAACATACACAATAGGATATTTAAAGCAAATAATTTTAGGATAAAGAACTTATAAACCATTGTTTAGATCTTCATATTGAGGATTGTCATCATTCTTCGCTTCATTTGTTGTCTTCTACAAATCTTCATCATTGCCTGCATGTAATTCAACTGACTCAAGAGGTTTTGCCTCAAGGTCTACAATTTCATCAAAGACAACATGCACACATAAAATTTTTTCCGACTTAAAACTATATATGCTTTATACATTAGAAGATATCCAAAAAATAGTTTTACCGATCTTGGAATAAAAATTTTCTTAAATTTTGTTTTAAAGAAATTTTAAATATTAAAAAATAGGTACCCAACTATTTTGTATGGGTCCTTTGGGTTAGTTTGAAAAATTGAAATCATTTTACAACCCAAATATATCTACCACTTGGAACACCATAATGCTTAACTTTACATTTATTTGAAGTATGACCCTTTTTCATACAATAAAAGCATGATACAACATTTGTGTTCCTATAAGTTGTTCCTTTTTCTACCCAAATTCTACGGGTTCTATGATTATGTTTATTTTTAATTCTAGGAACATACTTATTTTTAACAACCTTATTTTCATTTTTTTTACTACATTCTCCTGAGGTTGTTTGTTCTAGTAGTTTCTTAAGATTTTCACAAGAAGCACATTCATCACTACTAGTAAATTTACCCTTTTCAAAAAATAAAACTTTATTTTTCAAATCTTTATTTTCTTCAAAAATATTTTCAAAATTTAATTTTAAATTTTTATTTTCTTCAAAAATATTTTCAAAATTTAATTTTAAATTTTTGAAATCCTTTTTCAATTTCTTATGAGCTTTATCTAATTTTTCAGATTCTACTATTAAAGCAGCATAAGTTTCATGCAATTCATCTTCACTAATTTGACTATAATTACCAGAATCGCTAGATGTACTTACTTGGCTTCCAGCGTCGTTGTTCACCACTAAACAGATGTTTGCTTCTTCATTAGATTCGCTCAAATCGGAAATTGTTTCGTTGTCATCGTCCCATGCGATGTAGACTTTCTTTTTCTTTTGATTTGAGCAGTCTGCTTTTAGATGCCCCTTTTCTCCACAACCGTAGCATCGGTAATTTGAGGAAGATACTGGATTATCATTCTTTTCGTATTTTAATCTTCCTTTGTCTTTTGATTTCATGAACCTGTTGAGCCTTTTTATCATGAGTCTCAAATTTTCTTCATCTTCTTCATCTTCATCTTCCATTTTGCTCTTGCTCCTTTCTACCTCAGATTTTAAGGCTAGACTCTTTTTCTTAGTTTTTGTTTTTGCTTCTTCTTCATCTAGTCTTCCGAGGTCAAGTTCATGTTCCCTCAACTTTCCAAAAAGTGCCGCCATAGTCATGGTGTTGAGATTTTGTGACTCCGAGATTGCAGTCACCTTTGGTTGCCACGACCTGTCTAAAGACTTCAAGATTTTAATGTTAAGTTCATCGGTATCAAATGACTTACCCAGTCCAATGAGATGATTGACAATGTTGGTGAAGCGTTTTTGAACGTCTGAAATTGTTTCTCCTTGCTTCATCTGGAACATTTCATATTCTTGGATTAAGGAGTTCTTCCTTGCCCTCTTTACATCATATGTTCCTTCATGCGTCACTCTGAGTACGTCCCACATTTCTTGAGCAGTTTTGCAGACAGAGACCCTGTAGAACTCATCAACAGTCAATGATGATGCAATGATATTCCGGGCTTTTACATCATTCTGAGATCTTCTCTTTTCTTCAATGGTCCATTGATCACGGGGCTTTGGTTCCTGTGTATTGTCAGTAGGAACAGAAAAGCCAGACGCAATAACATCCCAAATATCACAATTAATATATTCAATAAATATTTGCATTCTTACCTTCCAGAATGCATAGTTCTCACCTGTGAATAGTGGGGGTCTATTGATTGATGCACCCTCTGCAAAGGTTTGATGTGATCCTGCCATTTGAATGACTATCAAAGCAAGCTCTGATACCAATTGTCAGAGCGGCTGCAGCGGATGGGTTAGCGTGGAATAACAAACCAAGAGGGTTTTTAATACTAACGTGTGCCTTTTAATTTCTACTCAATTAAACTTACTTAGCAATTAATAAAGACAAATAAAGTGAGAGTAAGGTTGAGAGAAATTTGCACAGATGATTTTATCCTGGTTCGGATCTTACCAATCCTACGTCCAGTCGCTTATCTCAAACAAGATAAACCTTTTTCACTAACACAAAACAATTACAAATTACAATCACAAAGAAACACAATTTGGAAAAGTTTAGAAACCACCTCTCTTGATACCACAAGAGATGAACCTACACCTCCTTTGAGTCTTCACAAAGGATGAACACCTCCTCCGAATACTTCACGAAGGATGATTCTCTTCCGAACACCTCCTTAGACACACCAAGGATGAACCGGCTATTTCCTCTGTCACCCTAGCAACACTTCACCAGCTCCACAGACACGAGTTTCACAAGCCGAACAAGAACACACAAGTCTCAAGAATTTATGAGTATTTGAGCACAAGGGAAGAGTTTCTGTTGTTGTTAATCTTGAGAGGAAATGAGAGTCTATTTATAGACTCATCCAAAGGCTCTTCCATTTTTCGTTTTCAGCCTTTCTGACTGTGTTAATCGATTAACTTAAGTGGTTAATCGATTAACGCACCAACGGATAGTCCAACGGCTCTAAAAACGGCTAGTTTTTCAAACGGTCACTTTGCTAATCGATTAACAGCCCATGCTAATCGATTAGCGCTAATCGATTAATAGCCCATGCTAATCGATTAGCGCTAATCGATTAACAGCCCTTGTTAATCGATTAGCATGCAATGCTGTTCTTCTCCATTTGTCTCTGGAATAATCGATTACTGACCTCTGTTAATCGATTAGCACTGCACAGTTTTTGCTCTTGGTACATTTTTATATCACTTTCCAATGCATACATAAAACCACTAATACTCTAAGTCCTAGACACCAAACTACAATTATTACAAAAGCTTTCCATAGCAATACAAGTCTTCATAACATCTTGAATCTTGATTTCTTCTTGACTTGATTTGTACATCATCAAAACTTCATCTTCATCATTTTGCTAACATTCTTTGGTGTTGGGAATTTATTAAAAAAGTGGGGGTGCACTAGAAATGTTGTTCTAGTTTATGAAGTGTGAAATTAGTAATTTCAGAGGGGTGCGGCAGTAGCATAAATAATTAAATTAAGTTATTTAATTATTTGTTAGTCAATGAATTTAGTTGACTTTATATATGATGGTGATGGTTGTGATGGTAAAATTGTGAGAGCAAGCGTTCTGTCATTTCCCTAGAATTTTGTTGAATCGATGGTGTTCGTATTGCGATACGATAATGTGTTGAGTCTCTACGGAGACTGAGGTTCGAGTGTGATGGTTGTGATGGTAAAATTGTGAGAGTAAGTGTTCTTTCATTTCCTTATAATTTTGTTGAATCGATGGTGTTCGTATTGCGATACGATAGTGTGTTGAGTCTCTGCGGAGACTAAGATTCGAGTGTCACCCTTTCCTCGTGTGCGGGGACTAGAGAGGGTTGGATGTCTCGCCCAATGACTTCGGCTCATGTGAGTATAGTGCTCGGTGGGTGCGCCTAGCCGAAGTTTTTACTCATAATTCCTTGAGGAGTCGGGGAGATAGGTCTGAAGTTGCGATGGAAGACGACTCGAATCGCCCTGTTTTGCGAAACAGGTTTGGTACGACAAAATTCAAGGAAACAACATAAGCTTGAGTAAACGATTGAGTCGTGAGTTTAATACTGTGATGTATTGTAATATTGTGACTTGATAGTCTGAGTAGTGATGATCTGAGTTATTAATATTGTGACTTTGATAGTCTGAGTGATGATGATATGAGTTATGAGTTGAATATTGCGTTGTAATGTAAGGTTGTGACTAGGAAAATCTAAGTTGTGATATTTTGATAATGAAATTATATGCTATGTTAGGTTCTTCATTACTCACCTTGAAATGTTGTGGTTGTGGTTTCCACCTACGATGATCATACTTGTACGGGAGTAGATGGCGTTGCAGATGAGGCAGAGATGAAGTAGCACGACGAGAGTTATGGAAAATACTATGGGGAATTTATCATGTTTTAAAGTAATTTTATGTTTTTGAATAATGAATTTGATATTTGTAAGGTTTTAACCTTATGTTGGAAGACGCCTAGACTTTTGATGTTTAGTTTCCGCGATGTTAATCTAAAAAAAAAAACTGGCGTAAAATTTTGGATTTTGTTATTTTCTAGTGGTACTCCGTAAGGGGTGTTACAAGGAAGTTCTTAAATTTAAGTCTTAGCTTGATCAAGTCTTGAGAAAGGAGAAGCTTGTGTTAGAGAATTTTCATCTTCTTAGTTCTAATTTATAAGCATTATGCTTAGTTAGTTTGGCTTATTGAAAACCCTATTTGGTCTTTTTATCGGAGACTCTTTTGCACCCTATTATTGTGGGTATAACATGTCAATGATTGGATTTGGATTATTCAACTGATGTATTATGTGTTTGAGTAAGTTTACATGGGTATGTGATGCTTGAATGCATGTATGATTTGTTAAGTATGTTTCCACGTGATCTAGGTTTGATGTATGTATGTTTGAATGCTTGAATTTTTTCCAGGATGTGTTTCGATTCGACAATAATCGATTATCATTAGTTATAGTCGATTATCTGCGCATTGGTTTTGAGTGTGGTTTCGAGAAGAATCAATTATCTGGAATGATAATCGATTATCCCTTCTTACGTGATATTTTTGGGTAAATTTCACTAAGATAATCGATTATCTTAAGTTATAATCGATTATCTTAAGTTATAATCGATTATCATAGTGCATTTTGGTGAAAATGGTGAATTTGATGAAGAATGGACGTGGACCAGGCCTGAGTAGCTGTGGAATATGATGATAATCAGAGATCGAGGTTAGTGGTTATGTTTAAGATTAGATTGACTTGTGGTTGAGAATGGAGCCTGAGTGAGTGTTGGGATGTACCTGAGTATGTGATTCATGAACATGAGAGTGGAGGATAAGTCTACTTGTTGTACCTCATAAATCCTGGTTCTATATGCGAATATGTGCTTCCTTTTGCCTTGTGTGCATTGGAACAAGATGATCTGTAGGGGAGGCTATAGATGTCCTATAGGGGAGGCTGTCGGTGGGCTGTAGGAGCGGCTATAGTCGGTGAGGTAGCATACAAAAGTGAGATGGACTCTTTCTACTATAGTATTATGGTACGATGATGCTCATGGTGTTGTCCATGGCTGGGATAGTCATGATGGTGGTGTATCTGTGATGATGATCATGGTACTTGAGATGCTCCAGGTGTTGCTATGTTGATAGCGATGTTACTATAATGGTTATATTAGGTAGTTAGCATAGGTGTTAATGGATAGATAGACCAAGGGTCTAAGTGTGAGATGTTGGAGATGACATCAACGGTTAAAGATCGAGGATTGAGTAATTCATTATGTTTGAATTGTTTATGTTAGAATATTAGGAATCATATTGTTATTAATTCCATGTATGAGATGTCTAATTATGGTTGATATAATGATGTATCTTGTTGTGTGTTTGATTATGGTTGATATAATCGTAAGTGTTTGATTATGGTTGATATAATCAGTATGTATGTATCTAGTTGTTATGATTGTTTTATCGGTAGCTTACCTCATACATGTTTGTGTTTGTGTGTTTGTGAATGAAATTATCGGCGATAATCATATAATGCGTTATACGTGAGCAGATAATGTTACAGATGTTCCAGAGACATGATTGACTCAAGAAAGGATGAAGAATAACCTTGAAATTTATTTAAATTTATTTTGTTTTACAAGTTAGACAATATAATTAGAGTATTTACTTTGTTATTTTATTACTCAAAATAATATAATTGAATAAAGTTTTTTTTAATAACGTTTTCACGTTATAATAAAATTTAAATTTTACTAATTTTTAATAATCCTTGATATCTCAAAAATTACTAATTTTTACTAATTTCGCGCTACGTGGTTATTTCGTTTTATTTTTTAATATTTGGAAGTTATCAAACGGGAAAAGTAAACTCAGATTTTGAAATAAGGGGTTTTCTTTTTCCGTGTGTTGATTGGGTTTGACAGTCATCTCGGTGGAAAAGTCACGTTAGTGGGGTGAGATGGCTGTGTGCTTTCACTGCTACTACTACTTTTGGGTATGTGTGAAATGTTCAGTGAGGAAGTCTTAGAAAAGACCGTTCAAGTAGGACAAATAAAAAAAAGCAAAATTATTAAGTTTAGATTACAATTTTATTGATAATGTAAAATAAAAAAAGTAGTTGTATTTAAGGCTGAATTTCATTTAGGTTGTTGTTAATCCAACCCTTTTAAAAGTCCCATGAATGTATATACAGTGACTCTTTGAGGGACAAGTGCAAGTAGGTATTAAGCAGTGACTTTTAGTTGTGACTTTTAGTTGTTAATTGGGAATCGACATTCTTGAATTCATTTTATTTCCCTTGGCATTAATTGAACTTAATTTAATTTTTAACACATATTACTGTTTTTGAAGAATCAAAACTCGTTTGTCGTTTTAATAGTTAAGTAAGTGGTCCTGTTTTTCTCTCTATTCTTGTTTTTAAATTCTGATTCTGCAAAATATTCATTTTCAATTAATTTAAAGGAGTGACAACCAACTTGTAATGAGTCTTGATAAGGATCTATATTAATAAACCATCATAAAGTAAGTTCCTACTTACCAAATAGAGATGTGAGTCCTTATGGAGGATTGAACCTTTAATGTCATAAACATCCAAACCTTACAGGTTTGACCGTGGGACAAAAAGTATACGTTCATTGGTAAATATTTTACATTAGCACATAACTTCGTTATAATAACTACAGTAGAAAAATAGAACACTAAAAACACTAAAAAAATTTATCCAAGTGACAATTAGGCAACAGGAAAAAGAAAAAAAAATCCAAAAATTACATGTTTTGTTTACATGAGATGATTTGTAGGGGATGATTTGGGGAGAGTGATTGAATGGATTTGTAAGAATTTGAGAGTAAATTTTTTTGTTGTTTATTTGAGCGAATTTGGAAGAAATTGAGCGTAGATTTGGAAGTAAAGTTTGTGAGAATTATGGTAGAATTTGATTCATGTGACAGATTTAAAAAATTTGTTTAATAGGTATAAATTAAAGATTACCAAAATACTCCTAGTTATAAAAGTAATATAAAATGATAATTTTTAATGTTATATTTAATTGTAAAAATTTTTATAAGGAGAAAAAAATTAAAATTAATTATTAAAATGTAAAAAATAATAATTTAGTAAATTGAAATAATAAAATAATAATAATTATTATTATTATTATTATTAATTCCTATGTGAATCCTTTACTTTCTCATCTACATATGTAAAAATATGTAACTTAGAAAAGAAATCCCATGGTGGTGTGTGTTGGAGTGTTTCAAACACTTACATTTGTTTCCCCATGCATACAAAGTTAAGAACATTTCCCAGAACAACAACACAGGGCATTTAAGAACAACCATAACCAAAACACACAGAATCTCCCCTATGCTCAATTTCCCTCACAAACACCAACATAATCACCATGTTCAACCCTCAACCCAATGAAATACCCGAATACCCACAACGAACCCCACCTGAGATCCCTTCCCTGCCAAAAGTTCAACCTTCTCCTCTTCCCTGTGAGCAGCCCCTCATTCCTACCCGTGACCCAAAAATCGACCCGAATGTACCACCGGAAATAGTCACCGATCCAGCTCCTAGCCACCTGAATCCCAAACTAGATGCCCTAAAATTGTCGCTGACCCCACCCGAGATTGAGATTCCGCTGCTGAAGCCGCTTGAGAAGGTTCCTAAACAACCATAACGTTCACAACACCTCCAAGAGCTTCACTAAACACCTGCATCACAAACAAAGGTTATGGGTGTTCATATTTCAACCACCTCCATGGACTCTACTGCATGGAACCTGGGAACCGAATATACATGTTCTGAATAATGGAGAACCCAATAAAAAGAAAAGGGAACCGAATACAGGTTCCTATGTTTTTCTTCCTACGCTTGGAATCGAATATGGGTTGCATGTAATCGAATACTCTTATCTTCAAATCTCATCTTCAACCACTGCTCTTCATCTTCTTCGTCTTCAAACACTCGTATTCATCTTCAACCATTTTGTTCTTCATAGAACAATGCACCGTGCTTAGCTCAATGTTTTTGTAATATTAATCATACACTTGTAATCGCTTCTTTATTCGTTAGAACATAATATGTTAAGCTGATAATTGGAGGTGGAATTATATAATAATTACAGGGCAAATAAGACTTTTTGCACTTCATCCCTTCAAATCTCAGCACATTTGTCGGTGATGAAAAAGTTATCCATCCCGCAAATCCCTTCCAATTCGTCTTTGCATTTCTTTTAAAATGAACACGAAACTGAACTCAATTCATCGCTCACAAAACTTCGTGAACAGTGAAATCTGTTCAAGTGAACACAGTGTAAACAACGTGACCCAATCATATCTCACTAGTAGAAGCATATGGAGATTTCGTGTTTCCAATTGTCAAAATGGGTCATCCGGCCCAACCTGGTCCAGTCCATTATGGGTTGGTCACTTAGTGAGGAGAGTTATTCCCTCCACCACCACACACTGTTCCCTGCACTTCCCAATTCCTATTTTACCCTTCAGTAATATTTAAACGAATATGAATATGTGTTGGATTCTTAAACGGATGTCAACATCCATGCATGGATATCAATATCCATTGAAGGACAAACGGATGTTGACATCCATTTACGAATGGAGGGTGCATTGGGAAAATTAAAGTATATTAAGATACACCACCAACTGTTCCCGGGAAACACCACCAATTTCATCCATCCATGAAATCCCCCATTAGCCTCATATGCATCCTCCGCAGCCAACATCAAAATTCCTTTCACCAACCTCAATGCTACCTCTGCCAAATCAAACCCCACACACAAAATACAAATCACAATCCAATCAAATGAACGAGCAAGGTTATTAAAGCAAACAAAAAACAGAAAACTTTGTAAAAGAATTGTGCATACCTTGCTAGTCTCAACTTCATTAGGAACCTTGTAGCAATCAACACTAACCTTCGACAACCACTGACTAGGGAAAAGGGTCTCCTCCTCAAATTCATGAAATCCTCCTCAATCTCTTTCTCCATCAGCATCAGAGAAAACTTAATTGGTCGCTCCTCTTTCTCCAACGACCCTCTTAATTTCGGCGACTTTCCGGCGAAAACGACGCCCCGACCCCGGCCTTCCTCTCGTCAATCATGACCGTCACGGGAGCGACTGGGTTTTGTGTTTGCTCTGATTTCTTCTTGCAGGTCTCGCGAGTCGTAGTGGCAACATTGGGTTTTTAAGGTTCTGTTATAGATTTGATTTGGAGTTCTTGGGCTGGTTTTTCTGAGTGTAGCGTTGAAGATGAAGACGTGAGGGAGGAGATGATGGAGAAGAAGACGCTCGCGCAGCGGAGTGATTTAGGTTGGTGAAGGTTTCACAATGAAGGTTTTTGGTGAAGAAGATGATCCCATCGCTATAGATGGTGCGACGACGCCGCAAAGTGGTTCTCGTGGTGCGGCCTGGTGCGAGTAGCTCATGGAGAAGCGTTGATGCGTTAATGGCGTAGGCGGCTTGTTAAGGACTGGTGGTGAGGATGGTGGCGACACTAGGGTTTGGAGGCGTCAATGGAGGATTCACGGTGATGGTTGAAGATTACGATGATTTGCAGTTCTGATGGTGGGGGCCATGGAGGCTCGCAGCTGACGATGAGGTTGATGGTGGTGGAGATAGGGTTTAGCGGCGACAAGGTTGGTGGCATCGGCGACAAGGTTAATGGTGATGGAATTACGATTTCTTTGTAAAAGGGAAAGCTAACGTGGCAGGTGATGGGGGTGTAGGGAGATTTAGGATTTTAAAAAAGATAAATAAAGTTAAATTAACTAGGTATTTTTAGAATAAAAAAATAGTGTGGAGGTGTAGGGAGCACTTGGGGTGATGGAGGGAGTAACTCTCCCTAGTGAGTCAACCCAATCCGACTCGTCTATTAACAAGCTGAAAAAAATTTAAACTTGGCCCGAGGGTTGGTGGGTTAAACGGGTTGGCTCACTCACTTCACTTAATTACAAGTTTTTTTTAAATCCAAAAAAAAATTATAATTTTTTGTAATTCAAATTTAAATAATTTCACTCTAAAATGATGTTAAACTCCAAAGACAATTCAAAATAAAAAAATTAACATACAAATCAAATGTAATAAGAAAGCAAACCCAAAAAACAAAGAAATAAGTTTATAATATTGATAATTTTTTTATCACTTATCCATTTATAAGATTAGAGTCTTCAATGGATAAATTTATAATATTTTACTCTTTTGAAACATCTTTTTCTTTATTTTCATTTACAACACAATAAAAAAAATGTCAACTAATAATATTAAAATACAAAATAATAAACAATTAAATTAAATTAAATGGGTCGGTGAGCCAACTCGACACCACTGGTTCAACCCGGGTGAGCCAGTTTGAAAATTGATCCATATAAAAAAAAGTTATTTTTTTCAAACCAAATTCGGCCTGAACCCGTGGTGGATCGGATTGGCCCACGGGTTCTAACCCATTTTCACAAAACTAATATTACCAATCCTCACATATAATTAACCCATTGTTAACTTAAGTAGCATTTAATGTTAATTTCATCTCGCCATTAGATAAATAAAAACCAACATAGGAATCCCACCTAAATGTATACATAAACACCAGTTATAGGCCCCACAAGAGTTCCTCTACTCAAATACTCATAGAATTTCCATTCAAAACTCTATACTAAGTTAGCCGCATAGAACTCCAAAATGAAGCATAATAACTGGAAAAATGTTGGAGGTGAAGTGGAATACAAACATCTCTAAATTATATGGGTTTGGATAAGAGCAATGTGGTTGGGTTGCTTTGGTATCCAAAATTCAAAGAAATAATTGTGTTTTGGTGTAGGTTAAGGATTAACTTTTTTTTTCATCTTTTATTAAAGAGAATTTTATTTTAAGCATCACCTAGTTAACTCACGATCTTATTACATTTTTCAAGCTACTCACCAACAAAACTTATCTTAGTCAACCTCGTGTCCTCTTCCTCACCATTCATTTTCAATAACATCCCATAAAAACAAATTAATCCTAACCAAATCATACTTTAAAGCTTAAGTTTCTCTCTTCAAATTGGAACAAAGGAGGGTCAATTAACAAAAGGAGGGTCAATTAACAACAAACACAAAAAAAACATAAAAGAAAGCTAATTGCAAACTTCTACTTCTCTTCGCGTTCATTTATCAATCACTACAAAAATTCTTGAAATTACCAATGGACTTTTACAAACTAAGAAAAAATATTGGTGAATGTAAACTACTAACAAATTTATTATGTCAATCAAATTCGTTTGTAAATGTGTCGGTAATACACAATTCATTTACCTACAATTTTTTCTATCAATAAAATTTGTCGATAATTATAAATCTTAAAATTCGTTGAATTTAAAATGTTTGTCATCAACAGATTTGTATGTCAGTATAGTCATCAACAAAAAGAACGAGAAATTTCCCGCCCAAATAGCCCAAACCCAATTTTACGTAGAAGGAAGTGTCCTTTTTCTTCATCTCTAAACATAAAAGAGCTTTCTTCATCCTCTCCCATTCGCAATCTACCGCTATTGGAACCTAGGGCCTCGTTGTCGCTGGCCCCACCATTGACTAAGCTCATAACATTGGAGATTAGACAGGCCACCAACACCATCGATGTTGACTCAGTTCCAATATCGAATCTCCCAAGGCTTTAACCGCGAGTTGCAGAATTTGGTTCTCAATCCCAAGCTATTTTCCTTGCTTGAAATGATTCTCCTAGATGAAAAGTGTGCAGACTGAGTTCACGAGCAAGTTGGTCTTGTGCTTATTGATGATGTCCATTAGATTCCCTCTAGTAGATGAGATCAAATCAAATTGCAAGATTCCAAAGGTGATAGTGTTTTTGAATTCATGTGATCTGTACTTGCAGGTGTTGGCATTAGAGTGCGTGTTGGAGACTTGCCAAGCATAATGTGATCCATTTAAGCTCAATCATAATTATTTTAAGGTCGACCCTACCATTTTTAAGCCTGGCCCTACCAATTTTAAGCTTAACTCTATGATATTGTTATTTTGGTGATTTTTGTTTGCAATTAACATAGCAATGTTATAGACGCCCTTTTGCAAGTTTTGTGAAAAGGTTTGCGATGTAGTTAGATGTTGGGAAAGGGTTGCAATAGAGAGAAGAGGGCTTTTAAAAGGGAGATTCTTGTGAGAGTTAAAGAAGTATTTCTTTTATTTGCTGAAGCTACCAACATTGTTGTTGAAATTTTGTGGGGTTCTTCACCATAGACTATTTTCTGAAAACACGATGTTGAGTGAATAATGAAGTTCTTTTTCTCAGTTTTTAAACGTTTTGTTTATATTCTGAACTGACGAATAATTTCATATTAACAACTCATTTATGATTGAGTTGAGTTTATTAGTTGTGTTTATTTAGTGGAGGAACATAGTTATGGATGAGCTTGACAATTCAACAAGATGAACTCGATAGCTCAACCATCTAAGCTTGTAGCTCATACCTAAATGATGTTATTATTGATAAATATAATTCATCGATAATTAACAACAAATATATTTATCGATAACTGATAAATATATTCGTCATTAGTTATTAAGGATGATATATGTTGGTAAATCTTATAAATAACATTATTATTGATGAATTTTTATAATTTTCTATAAAAATTGATTGGTAAATCTATCTTTTTTAGAGTGAATGACAAATGGAATTTGATTCGAGACATAACAAGACACATGTGCCTCAATATAAAATTGGAAGCAGCAAGAGGGCATATTCTTCTCGGACTTTTCTTTACAAAAGAACCAAAAACGATACAATAAAAGACATAGTATTCTTTAAAATTCAATTTTTGTAATATTTTCTTTTTCAAAATCCATATATAAATTTTATATGAAAGATGTTTTAATTTATACATGGATTTAAAAAAAATAGTTTGTTGTTAAATCATGCAAAATCTGTGAGTAACAAGGGTTTATCGGTCAAAAAAATGTATGTAAATTTTATATTAAATCTTAATTTATCTACCAATTTATTATATATATATATATATATATATATATATATATATATATATATATATATATATATATATATATATATATATATATATATATATATATATATATATATATATTGGAAACTGGAGTGACGTCTACAAAATAGATATTTTAGACTTGAAATGACATCACAAAGAAAGATAAAGTTCCATTATTCCTCCCTAAATTCACATATTAATAAACAGGAATAATAGATAGCCTATAAATGAAAATGTAGCTAATACAATACGTCCCATGCCCAGTGACTTCGGTCCCCGACACATCACCGAATAAGCTTGTGACAAGTTACAGAGAAGGTTAGGCTGAAAAAGGAATGGGTCTAATTCCTTCCGATGGCACACGTTCCCACGTTCTTCTCTTCCCGTTCATGTCAAAAGGGCACACCATACCCCTTCTCCACTTCGCCCAACTCCTCCTCCGTCGTTCCATATCTGTCACCGTCGTCACCACCCCCGCCAACCACCCTTTCATCACGGAGTTCCTAGAGGGAACCACCGCCTCCGTGGTCACGCTGTCGTTCCCCACCGTCACAAACATCCCCGTTGGAGTGGAGAGCACAGACAAGCTTCCCTCCATTTCACTCTTCTACGAGTTCGCCACTGCCACTTCAGCGATACAACCTCAGTTCGAACAACTCCTCCAGACACTTCCACCTGTAAACTTCATGGTCACCGACGGCTTCCTCTGGTGGACTCTAGACTCAGCCACTATGTTCGGAATCCCCCGGTTTGTCTACTACGGCATGAACTGCTACAGTTCAAGCGTTTCCATTGAAGCAATGACAAAGGGGATTCTTAA
This sequence comes from Vigna angularis, assembly GCF_016808095.1. Lineage (NCBI taxonomy): Eukaryota > Viridiplantae > Streptophyta > Magnoliopsida > Fabales > Fabaceae > Vigna > Vigna angularis. The sequence goes on along the minus strand of NC_068971.1, from coordinate 29,130,184 downwards.
CGGCTCCCAACCGGACAACGAGTTAGTTGCGTTGACTCAGTTCCCGTGGATCAGAGTCTGCAAAGAAGACTTTGACCCTTCCTTCAGAAACCCTAACCCCAATAATGTTGCACACAAGTTCAACATGAATTCAATATCATCCACACATCGCAGTCATGGCATGTTGGTTAACAGCTTCTACGAGCTTGAGTCTACCTTTGTTGATTACTTGAAAGCGGGGTCTTCTCCTAAAGGTTGGTGCGTTGGCCCTCTTTGTTTGGCTGAATGGACGCCGAAGGTTTACCCTGATGAAGGTCTGAAACCCAGGTGGGTGACGTGGTTGGACCAGAAGCTTGAAGAAAAGCGCCATGTTCTGTACGTGGCGTTTGGGTCGCAAGCTGAGATTTCAGTTGAGCAACTGGGAGAGATAGCATTGGGGTTGGAAGAATCGGAGGTGAGTTTCCTGTGGGTGATGAGGAAAGAGGAGTGGGGTGTTCCTGATGGGTTTGAAGAAAGGGTGAAGGGTAGAGGGATGGTGGTGAGAGAGTGGGTGGATCAGAGAGAGATTCTGATGCATGGGAGTGTGGAAGGGTTTGTGAGCCACTGTGGGTGGAACTCGGTGCTGGAGAGCGTGTGCGCTGGGGTTCCTATTTTGGCGTGGCCAATGATGGCAGAGCAGTATTTGAATGCGAGAATGGTGGAAGAGGAGGTGAAGGTGGGGCTGAGGGTGGAAACGTGTGATGGATCAGTGAGAGGGTTTGTGAAAAGGGAAGGGCTAAAGAAGACGGTGATGGAGATGATGGAAGGGGACAAGGGGAGAAAAGCAAGACAGAAAGTCAGGGAATTGGCTGAGAAGGCAAAATTCGCTACGCAAGAGGGTGGTTCATCGTGGTCAACGTTGGAGTCACTGCTGACCGAGGGATGTGATTCTCGAGATAAAGAGTGATTTTATTTCAAACGAATTTAACAACTTTCTTTTTTACAACTGTTTTTTAGGTCCGTTTCAAATAGTATTTTAAAATAAATTCAAGTCAATAAAATATAATAACACATAACTTATTGTGAAAAAATTGTTTATCAAAATCTTAAATATAATTAGTGTTTGCTTGTTTTGTCCAATATATATAATCGTGTTTATGCTGCATCAATTGCTATTATTTAGTTGTCTTAAATTGTTATTTGTGTATTCCCTAATTAAATAAAAAATAACATATATAAATTGTGGAGCTGGGTTGGACATCTACCGGTAGCACAACACCTTCGCCAAGTTCAATTATCGTGGTGGTTCGAGTGTTTCATCCTACACCTCCAACATCTCATCAAATACATTTTCAAAAATTTTATTTTTAACTTTTTGATATTCCCACCTCCCACTTTTCTAAAATTTTTATTTTTTAATAAATATATTTTTATTTTTCTTTCTCTTATTAAAGACACTCTAATAAATATTCTTTTTATTTTTTTTTCTTCCTTATTAAAGTCCCCATCTTAATAATAATAATCTAATTTAATTTAAAATTTAAATATTATTTAACATAATTTTATATTTTAATAATTATTAAAATATGATTTATATCTTAATAATAATTATATTAAATAAATAAAAATCAAATAACTAAAATAAAAGTAATAATGATAAAAATAAAAAATAAAATAATAATAAAAATAATATAAAATTTGATTTAATATATTCAAATATATTAAATTATATTAAAATATTACAATAAATTAAACACTTATTAAATTTTAAATAAAAACAAAAATTTTAAATATGCTAACAGTTTTCTTTATTTAAAATTTAATAAATATTTAATTTAATTAAAAATTATAATATTATTTATTATATTTTAATAATTATTAAAATATAATATATATTTTTATAATAATTTTATTAAAATTATTAAAAATAATAATAAAAATAATAACAATAAAAATAAAAATAATATTTAAAACTACATTAAATATATATAAATATGTTAAATTATATTAAATTAAATTAAATAAATATTAAAATTAAATAAAATACAAAATCTTAATTCTTAATCGGATATCCATATCCGATTCATGTATCATCGGATTTCTATATCCGATTAACAAATTTTAAATTTATTTTTTATTTAAATTTTAATAATTATTTAATTAAATTAATATTTTAATATAATATAATATATTTAAATATTTTTAATGTAATTTTAAATATTATTTTTATTTTGATTATCATTACTTTTATTTTAGTTATTTTATTTTACTTTTTTAATAAATTATTATAAAATATAAATAATATTTTAATAATTATTAAATTAAAAAATATAATATATAATATTATTATTTTTAATTAAATTAAATATTTATTAAATTTTAAATAAAAAACTATTAACATATTTTACGGTATTCAATAAATAAAATTTAAAAATTTTGTTTTATTTAAAATTTAATAACTGTTTAATTTATTGTAATATTTTAATATAATTTAATATATTTGAATATATTAAATCAAATTTTATATTATTTTTATTATTATTTTATTTTTTATTTTTATCATTATTACTTTTGTTTTAATTATTTAATTTTTATGTATTTAATATAATTATTATTAAGATATAAATCATATTTTAATAATTATTAAAATATAAAATTATATTAAATAATATTTAAATTTTAAATTAAATTAAATTATTATTATTAAGATGATGTAGAGGAACTTTAATAAGAAAGAAAAGAAATAAAAAGTATTTATTAAAGTGTTTTTAATAAGAGAGAAGAAAATAAAAATATATTTATTAAAAAATAAAATTTTTAGAAAAGTGAGAGATTTAAATGTTAGAAAATTAAAAATGTAATTTTTAGAAATGTAAGATGAGATGTTGGAGGTGTAAAATGAAACACTCTGATATGCAGATATAAATATCTACAAGATATTAAAATACCCTTTACTCACGGATAATAAATATCCACCTATAATAACTATTCTTGGTGGACTTTATCCAAAGATATCTCCGGACGCATATTTTTTCTCCATCCTAGTCATAAGGCCTGCGCCTTCAACTTAAAAAACTATTTCTTCTAAGGCGGTTTGTTATTTCTTCGTACTTTATACGCATACGTTAACTGGAACCTAAATGTTTTATTTCTACAAACTCATTCTATTTTAATTTGTTAAATATATTATTTTGAAGACTCATAAATCTAAAAATAAGATTAAGTTAAAAATATACTTTAAAATATCTAAACAAACAAATCATAATAATATAGAAAGGTATGTTTATAAGTCTATAAAAATGGAAAATTACAAAAAATAGATTATAGCACTAATTTTAAGACTTAAAATAATTTTGGTTGTAAAAAAGGTTGTTAAGAAAATATAGAATTAAATCTAATTTGTAGTGTAACTTTTACATTATTTAATCATGGGTGCACAATGTAGGATTCACACATGGGTGTAATAGACAAACTAATATACCAGTTATATTATAAGTTAGAGGCGTAATTGCATTCATATAGGTGTAAGGCGCGCTAGAAGATAAAATACATATCAGGAGTTCATGTGATCATGAACCAAGGATCACAAACCAGAAAGAGTACTACGAAAAGCATGACGAAAGAGTATGAAAGGGAGAAGAGAGTTCAAGTGATAAAGAAAGGTTCTAAATGTCATGGGTAACCTTGTATATGATACAGTTGGTGCAAATGAATGCAAATAAAGAAAGAGTTAAGAAAAATGTGATCAGGTTACTATTCTACTGGTACCATTTACATCCAAGTCATAAAACTTCCTATTGAACCAGTGTTTAATACGTTTTTGGACTGATGATTGGTTCTTGTGCTCACCACTAAAGTTCATGGTCTAAAGAAAAATCAGGTTCGTCTGGCTTGAACAACTGGGGCACAGGATCGGGTAGTTTATGTGCTCCTTTCCTTGTATTGGCAGCAAACTTTGATGCCAAGACAGTTGCACCAAGATTCTGAACCTTTTTCGTTATCCCTGAGGATTCCCCGGTTTCATCATCCTCCAAATGTCCACTTTCTTCCGTCTCAGGCAAAGACAGGTAGTAGAGACCCTCTTTCAGGGATAACTCCCTTGTTGCCTTTCTTTTCTGATATCGTCTCCAAGCAGCTTGTATGAAGCAAGCACCCCATGTTCTCCATTGATGGGAATAATACCTAAACGCATGCTGCAGTTTCTTGCTGTGAAGGCGCTTGAACTGACTTGCCACAAATTTAAGATCCTCTGCTTGTAGTGAAAAAGCTTCAACTTCAGAAAGAGCTTTGACAGTTCGAGTAGAAGAAGGTAGGTTGAGGGTTGAGTTTGGCATTAGGGCCCATGTCAGCAATTCCTCTCCGCAAAAGTCACCAGGCCTGAGTTTGATGCAGTTGAAGAATCCAGACCTTCCTCCGTTGGTCGTGGAACTCTCCAATTGCCCTCTGATGATAAACAACATTTCATCCACCGGATCACCCTCTCGAAATATGTAGGTGCCTTCAGTGCTTAGTGATGATGAAAGACGTTCACAAATTGCATCAAGAAGTTGATCGTCCATTTGGGAGAAAAAGGGGACCTGTACAAATGTTAATAAAGCAAGTTTTTCAACCAATAAATACAATGTTACATGCAATTTGCTTTCTCAACTGCTATTCACTTAGTATTGCATTGCTATGTATTTGCAGCATCACATCAAGGAATGGGAGAGACATACACGCCGCACGAGAGAAAGACACAAGTGATGTTGAATTTCTCGACGAAGATCCAAAGGTAACGAAAGCATTATGGCTTCTTCATCAACTCCTCTTGTTGCAAGCCATTTATATTGAACAAAACGACGGATACGTTGCTGCAAATGTGGTGGTAACTGGCGATGCCTCATCCACTCCTCGGTATCTCTTTTCCGAATCCTCCATTCTTCAAGTCTAACTGTCATTGATGACAAGTACGTCTTTGACAAGGAAAAAAAACATGCTCGTTAACCAAAATCGGTATTTGTATTACTTCTACAAATCAACATAGTTTCTCCTAGTCTTACCTCCATGTTTCCAATCAAAAGCGAAAAGAGAACCAGTCCAGCAATGCATAAGACGATGCAAAATAATGTCTCTGGAAGATATGTGGTGGTGTCCAAGTTCTGTCCGTATGAACTGCGAAAGGAAATTAACGTGTGATGCCAGGAAAACCCGTTTACCCACTCTCTACATTCCCTCGTATATCTTAAATTTTCAAACAAGCAGTTGCTATAGGGCCATCAAAATTGAAACTAAAGATCTAGTTTCCTACATTTGGAAGAGAAAAGTAATAAAGCAACAACACAAAAATGTAGCTTCCAAAGCACACAATTAACAGGGCAGGAAAATCTGCATGAGTATTTTACGAGGATAAATGACGTCCTAATAATTCTGTAACTTTCTTATATAGAAATAGCCCAAATCTTTGGTGGAAAGGTGTATTGATTTATCTGTTTCCTTAGCTCAAAATAACGTGCGTGGACATTAATTAGGAGTTGTCCACTTATTATTATATGTATAAATAACATTCCAAGTCTAAATAGGATAGAATCGTGCAGAAAAATAAATAAATTAGAGAAGAGCGAGAAACTACAATTTCCAAGTTTTTGAAGTTAGCGTCACAAATCTAACTAAACCATCTCATAATTCTCTTTTGTGGGTCTTTGGTGACGGAAATGGGAGACGATGTAAAGAATCATTTGTTGGTGTTTTCATTATGACATTAGAAAATGCACTTTTGATAGTAATTATTGTACGCTAACTTGGACACAAAATCTATTAATGTACGATCCTTACATGAAACTCAACAATTGTCACTAAACAGTTATTACCATAACAAGAAGGGAGGAATAATACAGATGAGAATATATGTATATATAACGAAATGAAGATAACATACCTTAGATTTCTCAAACCCCACCAAAGACAGTATAAGTATCTTTCCTTGAAACTGGAAATGACAACATCGTTCAGGAAAGCCTCTGCGAACATCCCAAATTTATATTTTATGTTGATTTTGCTCTTCGCGTCACATTTGGTGATTACATGGGTGATGTTTAGCCAGTATTGCCTATCAGGGACGTTCAAACTATTGCAATCAAGATAACTTGAAAAGCAAGAGAGGGTATGTGATTTGTTCTCTATTTGGCACTGCGTTTTCCAGCAGTTAAATTGCCTCCCTATTGACGATAGATACCAAGTGGCTCCTGTAACCTATTCCAACAAAAAGCCATGATAGTTAAAATTTCATTGAGTTAAAGTGCATGCTAGTAGCTTCTACTTACATGGCTGGCTAGCATGTAGAGAATAAGATTGTATGCGGCTCCAATCCAGGGAGTCTTGGCAATAACGCCAGTGGTTTTCTGAATACGCTGGTTCAAATGAAAGATGAGAAACAACCTAGGAACATATTGAATAAGTACAAAAAGAGCAAGAGTATTGTTGGCATGATCAGTTCTTGCGTTTCTGCTCGCTGGAATCACCAACCAAATCACAATCTGCAAAGCAAAATGCACATAACGGTTAGAAGTCCCGCATTACACTGGCAAGATACTAGAACTCTTCCAGATCAATACTCATGATTCACTTTTTAAATGTCAATTTGGTTCCCGAAATTGGAACCACCAATCCATACTTCATGAACAAAACTTCCACACACTTCCTTCGACATTTTTCCTATTGTTTTCCAATTAGAATTGAAATTTCACAATGTTAACGTATATTGCCTTTCAATTTAAAATTTCGTTATACATATTGAAATTAAACTTCAATTTTAATTAATAATTTCTTTCTCTGATATAAAATCTGAACTTTGATTAACGAATAACATTTAAAACATGGAACGAAGACGGAAAAGTGTTTTAGCATGGAGAAAAAAGTGGTTTTAAAGCAATGCAGATAGGAGAAAGAAGAAAGCAGAAAGAAGCGTGTTTGTGAGCGTGCCTGAGGGAGAGGGATGGTGGCGGCGAGGTCAATGACGAAATCGGATCTGAGGTAACGCGTGGCGATTTCGCGGGAGTCCATGACGAGTTCACCGCGGCCGAAGATTCTAGAGTTGGGGGCCACGAAGGCGGTTCGGAACTTCATGAGCATGTGGAGGACGTAGAAGAGGTCAGCGAAGGAGCGGATGATGGTGACGATAATGCTGAGTTTGGGGTCAGCCTGCAAGCAGGCGGGGCCACCCACTGTGGGGAGGAAGAAGTAGAGAGGGTCGACGAAGAGAGCGAGGAGGCTTGTCACGAGAAACACCTTGTTCCAATACGCCACGATGTCGCTGTCGGGGTCCAGTATCTGGTGCCGCCATAGGATTTGAAACGCGTGCTCCTCCTCTGTCTCTGTTGTTGTCTTCGGTCGGGATCGGAGTCGCCTGAACTGGCGGAACTTAGACGCCGGCGTCGATATTATGTTATACATCTTCCATGGCGGATTCCGGGTGAACGGATTCCGCGGGTGGGTCAGAGAGCGGGGTTTCACAGCGAACGAGGACAAGGACAATCGCGAGCAGATCACCGGGGTTTGGATGGGTTGCTCTCTCAGACAAGACAAATGCCCCTCCTGTGCCTCCACTTTCATCCATTTTTGAACCTTCAGAGTTTCGCGCTAACCTCAAGGGAATGCGTAATTCTAGGAAACACCAGACACTTTTGAATCCTACTAACTTTGGACATTCCATCCTTTATTTATTGTTAATGGTCTTTTCCTTCCTACAACTTATAAAACTAGTTCTTAACTCTCCATATCATAAATGGAACCTATATGTTTAATTTAAAATAACTCATTCCTTTAATTTATTAAATATATTAGTTATCTCAAATACATGATCGCAAATGATTAAGTTAAAAATATTCTTTGAAATATTTAAACAAAAATATCATAATAATATAAAAAAAATGTTTATAAGTCTCTCAAAATGGAAAATTACCAAAAAAATTATATTATTAATTTTAAGACTTAAATAATTATTGGGTTATAAAAAAAATATAAAATTAAATTTTGTGGTTTAGCTTTTACATTACATAAAGTTTGGATAGGTGTACGAGATGAGATGCACATCAAGTGTAAGAGACAAACTAATGTAAAAGTTATATTAGAAATTTATTTCTAGAGTTATACTTGCATTCATATAGGTGTAATTAAGATAAGATGTTGTGATCATGAACCAAGGTGCTTGAAAGGTAATATGAAAAGCATGACAAAAGGTAAGAAACACTAATGAAAAGAATAAATTTGGTTGTGTTCGTTTGAAAGGAAAAAACTATTCACGTTGATATGTGAGGATGGATTTGAGAGATGAGCGTTGTTCTCATGGGATGATTTGCGATGATTTGCGATGATTTGCGAAGAAATAAATCCGCTGATTTGCGAGATATCAGTGTTGAACTCATCTCGCTGATTTAAGAAGATTTACGCTAATTTACTGGACAAAGACTTGTATGACTTGTACGAAAAATAAAATTCCAATACAAACCTTATTCGAATTTGATGCTTAATAACATATCCCATGAAGTATTGGCTTGAAAGTGACCAGCGGTGGTATTAAAGTGTAATGCAAATTCTAGAAGAATGTAGAAGCTCCTTAGATAGAAGAATTGAAATGTAATACAAGTTCTAGAATATTCTAGAAAAACCTAAGATAGGAAGAAAAATCAAGAATATTCTACATAGGTAAAAATCTAGAACATTCCACATAAGTTGTGGCTAGTATGTTCTAGAATAATCTATGGGTCTATAAATACCCATGAACTCTACCATTTGATGTATGTAGCCAACATCTATCATTTGTATGAACCAACATCTACTACAACTAAAGACAACTACAACACTTCTTCCAACTACTACTTCTACATTCAACTATCTCTACACTTTCTCTATCCCATCAACTACTCCTTTCACAACCTTAAAATACTAACAGTGGTACCAGAGCTACGTTCGGTCATCTACTGGGTGTAGATAAAATTTTCAACTACCTCAACCAAAACTATAACTCATTCTACTACTTCCAAATATATTCTCAACACATGGCTACTACTAATCAAACATCATCAATTCCAGTACCTATTTTCAAAGGAGAAAGTTATGATTTTTGGAGTGTCAAAATGAAGACATTCTTCCGCTCTCAAGATTTATGGGATATCATAGAAGAGGGATTCACTATTCCAGAAGACACCTCTACTCTTACTGCAGCTCAAAAGAAGGAGTTGAAAGAAAACAAGCAGAAGGATTCAAGGGCTTTATTTGTTCTTCAACAAGCAGTTGATGACACAATTTTTCCAAGGATAATTGGTGCCACAAGTGCAAAACAAGCTTGGAACACAATACAAGAGGAGTTTCAAGGAAGTGACGAGGTACGCAATATTAAACTTCATTCTCTAAGACGAGAGTTTGAATTATTAAGAATGAAAGAATCTGAGACCATTAAAGACTACTATTCTAGAATAAAAGAAATAGTTAGTCAGATGAGAGCCTATGGGGAAAATATTCTTGACAAAAAGATCGTTGAGAAAATTTTAATTTCTATTCCCCAAAAGTATGATGCAATCGCAACCGCGATTGAACAAACAAAAGATTTGACTACATTGTCAGTAACACAACTAATGGGCTCTCTTGAAGCTTATGAACAAAGATTGAAAAGGCATGAAGAAGACTCGGTTGAAAATGCCTTTCAATCAAAACTAAAATTACGGTCTCAGAATAAAGAATATGAAGGAAATAAAAGTAGAGAAGAAATTTCTAGAAATAAAGAAAATCCTAGAAGCTTCTCTATGACTCGTCAAGAAAAATATCCTCCATGTGGCATATGTAAAAAGACAAGTCACTTGGAAAAAGATTGTTGGCATCATGGAAAACCTCAATGCAAGTATTGTAAGAAGTTTGGTCACATAGAGAAGTATTGTCGTAGTAAAAATAGACATCAAGCAAACTTTGCTGAAGAAGATAATCAAGAGAAACTCTTATTCTATGCCAATCAAGAATCTCCTAGTAGAGAAGGAAGTTGGTACTTGGATAGTGGATGCAGCAATCACATGGCGAAAGATCAAAGCATCTTCAAAGACATTGATAAATCTGTCAATGTCAAAGTTCGGCTAGGAAATGGCACCACAGTGGAGTCTCGAGGCAAAGGAACTGTCATGGTGGAGACAAAGAAAGGTACTAAATTCATCAAAGACGTTTTACTAGTTCCAAATCTTAAAGAAAATCTTTTAAGTATTGGCCAAATGATGGAGAATGGATATTCTCTTCATTTTGAGAAAGATACATGCAAAATTTATGACAATAAAATGATAGAAATTGGCCAAGTAAAAATGGAGAAGAGAAATAGAAGCTTTCCTATAAGCTTCAAACCTGGAACTAATATTGCCATGAAGGTAGAAGTTGATGACTCATGGCTTTGGCATAGGAGATTTGGCCACTTCAACACACATGCCTTAAAGCTTCTATATACGAAAAACATGATGAGAGATCTTCCATACTTGAAGGAGAATAATGAATCATGTGAAGGATCTCTCCTTGGAAAACAACATCGATTACCATTCTCGACAGACAAAGCATGGAGAGCAAAAGACTTATTGGAGTTGATTCATACCGATGTTTGCAGACCGATGAGAACACCTTCACATCATAACAACAGGTATTTCATCCTCTTCATCGATGACTTCTCTAGAATGACATGGGTCTATTTCTTAAAGGCAAAGTCAGAAGTTTTTGGAGTATTCAAGAAATTCAAGGCCCTTGTTGAGAAGCAAAGTGGAAAACAGCTAAAAGTACTTAGAAGTGATCGTGGCAAGGAGTACACATCTCACGAGTTTGACAAATTCTGTGAAGATGAAGGCATAGAGCGACAACTTACAGTCGCATATACTCCACAACAAAATGGCGTGTCAGAGAGAAAGAATCGCACAGTTATGGAGATGGCAAGATCAATGCTGAAAGAGAAAAGTATGCCTAACACTTTTTGGGCTGAAGCAGTCTACACTGCAGTTTATATTCTAAACAGATGTCCAACTAAAGCAGTCCAAGACAAGACTCCTATTGAAGCTTGGAGTGGGAGAAAGCCATCAGCTAAACACCTACGAGTATTTGGGTCTATTTGCTACATACATGTTCCTGATCAAAAGAGGCACAAGCTTGAAGACAAAACTATACGAGGAATATTCTTGGGATATAGCACACAATCAAAAGGCTATCGAGTCTACAACCTACAAACGAAAAAGCTCATCATCAGTCGAGATGTTGAAGTTGATGAAAATGCTTCTTGGAATTGGGAAGAAGAAAAAGTTGTTAAAAGCAACATTCTACTTCCAGTGCAACAATCTCAAGAAGAAACTCAAGAAGAGGAAGAAAATTCAGGTACGCTTTCTCCACCTCCACAACAAGATTTTTCACCTGAATCTAGTCCAAGAAGAGTAAGATCTTTGGTAGACATATATGAAACTTGCAATATGGCCATGATTGAGCCTAACTGTTATGAAGAAACATCAAAGCAAGAACTATGGTCAAGGCAATGAAGGAAGAAGATCAAATTGAAGATATGTTACCAAGACCAAGATTTGAACTACTGTGCACAATGCTTGGAGTTACCGAATTTGCATTAAGGAGGAGTATTAAAGTGTAATGCAAATTCTAGAAGAATGTAGAAGCTCCTTAGATAGAAGAATTGAAATGTAATACAAGTTCTAGAATATTCTAGAAAAACCTAAGATAGGAAGAAAAATCAAGAATATTCTACATAGGTAAAAATCTAGAACATTCCACATAAGTTGTGGCTAGTATGTTCTAGAATAATCTATGGGTCTATAAATACCCATGAACTCTACCATTTGATGTATGTAGCCAACATCTATCATTTGTATGAATCAACATCTACTACAACTAAAGACAACTATAACACTTCTTCCAACTACTACTTCTACATTCAACTATCTCTACACTTTCTCTATCCCATCAACTACTCCTTTCACAACCTTCAAATACTAACAGGTGGAGTAGAGGTAATGTTTCTTTCCATTTTTGATGTGGTTGTTGTAGGTAGAAGTTCTGTGATTTAAAGGAAGAGCAAGACAGTCGTTAATGGAGGAGCAAGAACGTTGTTGATGATGACGACGGAGTGGATGCAGATGACCAAACGTGGAAGGAGGGATTGAAGAAGTGAAGAAGCAGGCTGTGTATTCAGTTCGAAGAAGAGGGTATCCGGTTCGAGCATTTTGAAGGAGTTCCAAAGCAGGCGTATCCGGATACAAGGTTGGCGTATTTGGATCCAGCTTCTCCAACAACTTCCATGGGGAGACGTATCCGGATCCAGCTTCTCCAGCAACTTCGCGTATCCGGTTCCAGCTTGTCGAAGAACTTCCAACGAAGGCGTATTCGGATACACATTATTGTATCCGGTTCCAGCCAAGGTGTGCACGGGTTTATTCGGTTTTGCCGGCGTCGTTTCCAGTTCGCTGTGGTCTGTGAGTGGTTTGGACATCCATAACTGCGTTCCTCCGTCCCTCGCATTCATTGGTTAGCTCCAGCGTACCTTCGTCCATGGAAGCGATGGTGCCTTTGGTGTTGACGAGAAGGGCGCAAATGATGGAGGGTGTGTTCTTACGAGCAGCAATCGTCGCAGACAGAGACGGAGGTGGAGAGGTTGGAAGCATTGACAAACGAGGTGGATCCGGTTCCATACCTCGAGTATTCGGTTCCAGAACTTGGAACCATTGACGCATCAGTTGTATCCGGTTCCAGCCAGTAGTATTCAGGCTTTCCAGGCATTGCAGAGAGCTGCCATGGTTGTTTAAGCATTCCACGAAGCTGGAGAAGGAGACGTTGGAGAAGGAGACCAAGCTGGAGTGAATCATCCTCTTGCATGCATTGGAGTCCATGTAGGTATAAAAAGATGAGCACCCCTAACCCTATGTTTATGATGCAGTGCTTGGAGGTATTGGCAGCAAGCTACGTGAAGGTGCATGCAGGTGGTGGAGATTTCGCAAGGTGGTGGACCATTTCTGTGCTGTGTAGCCTAGGTAAGGTGGTGGACATTGATCAAGATCATTCTGTTTAATTGGTATTATGTGTAATTTTTTTTGTTGATAGTGAAAGAAGTTCTTCTCTGGTTGGCAGTGTAAGAAACTGATGTTAACATGTTTTGATACCATTTGCATTCTTAGAAAACAAGATAGGGTGGCTGGTTGCTTGTGAAGTTGGTGGATAGAGCTGCATCATTGACTTAAGTGGCAAGCTGATCCATTTTTATGTAAGTTGGAAACATTATTTATGGTTTGTGTGCATTGTTGAATCATTTTATTTGATAATAATTTGGTATATGTTTCACGTTTGGTTTAGGCTTAGGAAAATTCAAATTTGAATATATCTTCTACAGAAAAGAAGAAAGTGTTATTGTTATTGCAGAATCTGTGACTCACCTCACTGCCATTACATTATAATTTGGACTCCAAGTTTTTGCTCAAACCAGCATATAGTAATCTTCATACGTCTTTAAATCTGGTAACTCTTATATCATTTTCTTAATTGCATTTGTATTTCAGTGAAGTTTATGAACTGATAAGTGAACACTCATTATTAATGACTATGTTAGCATTAGTATTTTTTGTGTTCTAATTGATCGTATAAGGGGGTTTACATTTTTTTTGTTGATTAAATAACTATCTTTAATTATTATTTAGACATTATCTATAAGTTAAAAATTGTATTATGTATATAAATGTATAAAGAGATATAATATATTGTTATACATATTTTATTTAACCTTATAATTATAATTTTGAAATATTACTTACCTGACAAAATAATTTTCATCTATTGTATTTAGGTTTTTTATATGACAACATTGTTTAATATTGATTATCTAATTATTATTGATTATTTATATTATTTAATGTCATAATTATTATTTTTATTTTATTAAAAAATAAAATTTCACATGAAATTATTCTTTATCATAAATATTTTGAATATCTTGTATTATATGTTTAATGAATATATGATTGCATGACATCAATTTTCATACTTTTATTTATTGCTCAATGAAATTAAATGCAAATCTGATGGATTCTCGAATCACAGATGAACTGCAAGAAATAATTAATCAAGGAAGAAGACTATATGCTGATCTTGAACGACAAACACAGGCCATGAAGCGTCGAAATTCCCTGTTAAATGCTAGGATTGAACCATCTAATCCAACAACAGAAGAAATTGAAAACTTATTACAGACTATAAACATTGAAGATCATAATTTATTTTATCTTCGCATCCATCTCATACAAGACGTCTAATAGGGATGCCGCAACAATATCGTTTCAATGCATTGCAATGATACCTCACTGAAGCAAGGTCATCATGAACTATTAATAATATATTTGTATGTTATTATGTTGGGACTTTTTTTTAGATCATGTAATATAATAACTCCGTTTAATTATATGTTTGTTTAAAATTAATGAATCTCACTTTCGTAGACAAATAAATTGATAGTATTCGGTAAGAAATTATATTACAAACAAATACTACATTTAAAAATAAATTTATTTTACTACATTATAATTTTTTTAATATTTTAAAATTAATTTTAATTATTATTAATTAATTTCCTCTCTTTATTAACATTTATACATTTAAATATAACATTAAAAATTAACATTTTATATTACTTTAATAGCTAGGGCATTTTGATAATCTTTAATTTCTACCAATTAAACTAATTTGTTTAATCTGTCATATCAATCAAATCCTACATTAATTCTCACAAACTTTACTCTCAAATCCACTCTCAATTACTCACAAATCCACTCAAAAAAATAACAAAAAAATTACCCTTAAATTCACTCAAATTCATTCAAATCATCTCCCTCAAATCATCTCCCTCAAATTCATCCAAAAAAACACAGCATTAGTGATGACTTAATATATGATGGTTATAATTCACCAGCTATTATATATGATAGCATTATTATATCGACTATTATTAGAATCGGTGGAATGATGATAATTTTGTAGTAAAGTACAGGTTTATTATATTATTTTTAACTTAAAAAAGAGATACTATTATGGGTCATTTCAATAGTTGACATGATATCTTTGATTTTTCTCTTTCTTCGTAGATTTGGCATTGGTTATTTTGAACATTGCACTTCAGTTAAATAATCAAAACATATCAAAACGAGCTTAAAAAAGGTAGCTTTTTGGTTTCGGTTGTGAACGAAGCTTAAACTTCAATATTAAGTTTCAATTTTGGAAGATGTAACGTCCAAATTCTGGGATGTCACCTATTTACAAAAATCAATAAATTTTAATATTTTATCATAGTACAGAAATGTATTTTTCAAAACCTTAATTTTTTAACATGTATAATTTATTCAAAACATAATAAGTTTCAAAAATCTTGTCCAATTACATTATTCCAAAAGTAACTAAAACGATTAAGAAAATAAAACAACTATAATTACTTTGTTTCAAAAGTCTATACCAAAATAACTTTTTAAAGAAACACAAATCTTTTCCTGTCATCTCACGAATCTATTATACCTCTAAAATATCTACAATATCGTCTACTCACATATAACGCATTATGTGATCATGATTGATAATTTCATTCACAAACATACAAACACAAACATGTATAGGATAAACTATCGATAAAACAATCATAACAACAAAATATAAACATACCTATTGAATTAATGTATTTGGATAATGGAATGTATTATGATGAAATTGATTCTGGAAAAATGGTATGAATGTTGTCGCGTGTTTTTATGTTTACGGATATAAGTGTATGAGAGCATTAATGTATTGTATTTTGCATAATATGGAATAATTTTTGTAAGTATGAGATATGTGTCTTTGAAATTGGAATTTGGAAATTGGTTTCATTAAGAAAGAGTAGTATAATCTAAGGCTTAGGAATTTTATATTCTGATTGAAATGAAATGAAAATCGCTGATAAAGTACGTGCAGGGTAGTAATGATATATGTTTACTCTATAAATGTAATTGGTGACTAAACATGAACAAAAAAGATTATTTTCCAAGGGGAAACTGAATAGTATAGAGTTATGGGTTGGGAAATTTAATTTGATGGTATAGTTATTGTTGTATTGTTAAGAATAAAGGTTTGAATTTTGAAATGAGCTAAATGCTAAGGACCTATAGATGTGAGTTAAATTAAAATTAGTTGTATTATTTTGGAAATTAAATTAGGAATTTTAATTAGAACAAATTAGAGTTTAGGTTGATATAAAAGTCTCTAGATTTATAAATAATTCTTAAGCATAAAAATTTTATGTTAAAGGTATTGAAATGTTATATCCTTCGATGATAAATGATATTGTTATGTATGCTTTGTTCTTATTCAAATAACTCACTCATACATTTGTTTGTATTGCTTGTGTGTGTATTTAGCAATGATCGTATAACATGTGTTATATGGAAACTCAGATAGAAATGCATATGTTTTGTAGATGCTTGAGAGTTTTGGTAGACCTATGAGAGGGGAATATAATTTTTGAGGAGATTTTCCAATGTGTATTTCATTAATTTAAAGAAATTATATTAGGTTTTAAGGGAATTATATTTTATTTCTAAATAGAGTTTCAAGGCTTTATGTATTATACAACTAAATACGGCTTGTAAATATTTATTTAACCCTTGGTTTATGCGAAATAAATTTAATTAAGAAATTCTCTTATCAATTGAATAATTAACTTTTGAGTTGTGATAAGTTTATATATTTGTAAAAGTTTATTTATAAGTAAAATGGAATAAAAACATTTTAGTCCTTGAAACTTTTAGTGACATCCAAATTAGGGGTGTTACAAAAATAATATGATTGATATGTTATTTAGATTTAACACCATACTTACTTTCTATAATGTAAAAATCATTAATTTTACTTGATTAATAAGAAAAAGTCATAGATAAAAATAAATGATAACGATAATAAAAAAACAAACAAATTTACTCATCTAACCTTATAATCCAGTCAAGAAATTACAGTAGAATCAATCCTAGAGAACATGAGAGAAGAGAGAGGACAAAATTTTAACCCCAAAAGGGTTGGTTTAAGCTTCCATAATATGTTTCCCTAATTCTCTTTATACAGAAATTGGATTAGACTTTGTTTTAGGCTTTTTTGTTGTTATAATCTTCTTGATGATAATGTAATATCATCCAATTATCTTCTAAATAATCGAATATCTTCAAGATAAATTTGATTCTTGTGAAGATCTAAAAATATTTGAGAAGATATTTGCTAGATTAAAAAAGATTTGACAAATATTATCTTTTGATATTTATTGATATTGTTAAATAAGGTAATTATTTAAATATATAAAATAAAATAACTTAAGATATATTTTCCCCAAAATATCTTTTATCATACACATTTATCAATTATGAAAGCCTTTTTGTAGAAAAAATAGAGAAAGCCGCAAGGTCCAAAATTTGTTACCTGTTTCCTTTTCTTGGCTTAGCTAAATTTTTTCATTTTTTCATGTTATGCTTGGATTAATTTCTTGTGATCTTGATTATTTGTTATTTTTGGATTTATCTTTAAAGTTTGGTGAAACTTTAAGTAATTTATTTCCATACCTTAATAAACTTAACTTAACTTCAACTCACTAACACACCTCAAAATATTCAAAGCATATTTATGCAACTATAAAGCTATTTTTAACATAATTTTTATTCTCATACTAATTAAACTAAATTATAACAAATCATAATTAAAATATTTTATTAAATATCAAAGTCTAAACGAAGACATAAATATATAAGCATCACATGTTATTTCTTATTATAACAAACAAAATCAACATCTAACACACAGTTTCCTAACTTTATTTTTTTTCCTTAGGTCTTACAAAAAGGCCTCTTCCTTATCATAGTGCCCCATGTTGACAAGGTGCTTTACCCAAATGGGTGTTTTCTGATTTAGCTCTGAAGGATTTCGGAAACCCAGATAAAGGACCTCGGGAGTCCGGCTAAAGCACCTTGAGAACTCTATTGAAGGACCTCGATAGCCCGACTAGAGGATCAAACCCTTTCTCAAGGGTTATTTTACAAAATAATAAGAAAACAAAAACCTATCTATGCAATACCAAAATTAATGTCTTCTAGTTTTATTCAAATTCTATGGAAATGGTCACCTTTTATTTTAGACATATTTTTAATTTAAAAACAGAAATTTAACAATAATTTCTAAGAAACTCTATTTTTTCACTTAAACTTAAAATCTACCATAACCTAAGAAAGTTACAAACTAATTAAAACTAAAAAGACAATTTTATGAAAGAAAGTGGCAAAACTAAAGTGCTAACATGGGGTACTTAATAATCATTTAACACTACATTTTTGCTCGCATCTACACCATCATTTTTGGTTCACGTATGCAAAAAAAAAAAAAACTTCTTTGTCTTCTTTGGTTGGGCAGAGGAGCTTGTTAGCGGCAACAGTATGGAGGACCATGACATGACTTGGTTCTTGCCATCCTCCTCGCTAGAAACATCGTTATCACCCATGGTGTCTAGTTCCTCTTCTCGAAAACCTTCCACAATGTAGGAGACTAACGCGAGAGGTAGAGGAGGATTCATGAATCCCAAAATAAAGTTAGCCTGATCCGAGTTGTAGAAAATCTTGGAAATATGATAGAATATGGTAATAAGTTCTTATACTATCAACTATAAATATCTTAGAGATACTTTATAATATCTTTATAGTACTGATTTTCACGTTATCACTGCATAACAAATTTTGTTAGGATATACTTTTTTTCAGTAACTCTTATGTTATCTTAAAAAGTAAACTTCAAATCTAATTTAATATTACAAAATTAATTTTTATAATAATTTTTACATTTATTTATGTATAATAAATTATCTTATTTTTAATGGATATGAAATATCTAATAGAGGGAGAAAAATGAGCAGCTTTGGCAATGTTAAAAGTTAGATTGATTGAAATTAGATAAGAGATAAGTGTAGTAGGTTTGGCAATGATATTGGGAAAACTTGGACCCATTTATTTCTTGTTGATAATAGACATGTGGTGGTCACCTACCTAGAAAGTAACCCTTCAAAGAGCCCCATTTGTAATGGCATTGTATACAACTTCTTGGTCTTTTAGTGCCACCTAACCACTTGCCAAAATTCTTTCCACACTTTAGATAGAGGGAATGCCTTATATATATGGTGTAACTTATCTGCACTTTATGATATCCTAGCCTGATTTTTTTTTTTCACATCTTATCTTCCTGCATATCATATTAAAGCTCACTTTTTTGTAGACTCAGCAAGCACTATCTTAGCCCAGCCAATTACATGTATTTAATTGTGGTGAAAGTGAGCGATTACGTGATACTTTAGTTTCTTTCATTTATAAAATGTTAAATGCGATGGTAAGTTTGATGATTTTGCTTGAGAAAAGCAACAGCATTGTCTGGTTTATTTGTATGCAAGACTAAGGAAAGGATTCCATGGGACCATGGTGGTCACGTAGATTGAATTATGAGGCAGAACCAAACAAACGTTAAGAAAGACACAAAGGGCTTGTGGCAGGAGGGGGTCCGTCGCACACGTAGCTTTCTTCACAATTTCGTTGTTCTTGTGGCTTCTTAGTGCACATCTTCGTGAAAGATAGTAGTGACGTTTAATGCTTTTTCTGGAAGGAAGAAAACGTTGATATTATTATTGTAGCCTTTATGAAGTTTAATGCTTTTTCTTAGAATAAATTGATTGTTTTTAGTCAATAGCATATTTAATTCGATTATTTATTTATTGACGACGAAGAAGTAGTGAAAAACCTATAATTTTTGTATGATGAATTGTTTTTGTTGGAAAATTCTTCAAAACTTTCATACGTAGAATCTTTACATTTTTTTTCGTTTCTTTTTTAACTAATTTCAAACTTCTTTCGGTGAGTTTAGAGACAAGATTAATGTAAGGATCATTTATCAAAACATTAACAAGCAAGACTTCGTCTTTTTTGTCTTTCTTTCCATTTACATTTTGATTTGAGTTATGGTATGAATTTCAAGCAACAAATTGTCAATTTCCTTCACCTTTTTCATAATTCTAGCTCCTCTAGATAAGTTTGCATTCTTAGTGTCCATAGATAATAACTTTCATCGTCAAAGAATGAAATAATGACTGTGATAAATTTCCTTCCACTATAGGTGATGGTAGGCTACTCCTCCTAGCTATATGACTCAAGCAAGGTGGGTGAGCCCAATGATGAATGATGCACGAAAGCTAGAAGAAATGGAAATATATTACTCAGTTTTGATGATTTAATGATGATGGGATGATAGTGTTTAAGTGCTCTCAAGAGAGCTTGGGCCAACTCCCAAGAAAATTTGGCTAGAAGAAACTCAGAAGGGGTGTTCTAGCCTTTGGTGAACTAAGTGAGTAGTATGAATTGGAGACATCTTTATTTATATGGGGAGACATCTTTATTTATATGCCTAAGAAACCCTATAGGTGTTTAAAAAATTGGAGAGCAAAACCCTAATTCTACAATAGAAGGAGGACACATGGTCACTAATCCTCTCTATTAGGAGAAAGACACATGGCAAGAGCAAGTGTCTCACAAAAAGAGAGCAACCTAGAGATATCTCTAGCCAAGGACCCACAAGCTATTATAATCTCTCCCCTCATGTGCATAGAAGGTGGCCTCTCTTCTAAAAGGTTTGAACCCCAAGCTAGAATTTTTACCCTAGACTAAGTGTCTCCTTAAGGCTTATCTTCTTTAGGCCCAAAAACTACACTACAACCTTAAGCCCAAATTCATGGTCTAAAAGTAAACCTAGACTACTTGGCCCATTATACAAGGCCCCAAAAGAAAACGCTATTTAACTAGGCCCATAATACAAAACCCTTGATGAGCACCAGGTCGATAAAACTAAAAGCCATATACTCGAACTCAAGATGTAACAGAATGAAAATGAATGAAGGCGTAATTGGTTTGAAGAGACTTGGGATCAACGGTGATTTGGAGTGATAGAAAGAAAGTGGTTCTCAAAATGGCTAGAGGAGCCTCTTGCAGGCTCTCTAATCGTGACTCTCAAGGGGTAAAATGTGCTCTGGAGTGATCTCAACATATGAACATATTCTCTTAAAAGTGCTTAATACAATAAAGAAGCATGGTATTTATAATAGCCCCAATGCCCATGCCTAACTAACTACTTCGTTGATGATTAGTCGTGATTAATGAATTCGTTGCCAAGTGGCACTCTACGTGGCCACTCATTTAACATGTGCTAAAAATGTGTGAAATGAATAACAACAAAGTCTGGAAGGTGGAAAACACTAAGCGAAAGTAGAACCCACTCAACGCTTGGTCGTTGAGCGAAAAGTAAGGCTCGCTAGGCACCTTCAAGTTATCCAAATGAAGATATTGTGAAATGGTCCACTTTCTTTTGGTGTCTCCCCCCAACCTTCTTAGATCCTTCGAGCCATACTCTTAGTTATGGTTCCATTGGTTGGACTCAAGTCATCAATCCTACTCTACTAATAATTGATTCATGGCTCATAATGATAACAACTTGGGCCCACCTTTCACAGATGGCTCCAACTCTTTTTGTATGTGCTTGACCACTGTTTCGGTGTTTTCCATCAATAGGTCTTGTAAGAATAATGTCTCTTGATATCACGAAATCCATAGTCGACAAGATGGTACGAATAGAAGAAGAGATATATGTCAAATTGAGTGAAGATGTGATCACATGGAAGAAAGAGGAGAATAATTATAAGAAAAAAAGAAGGAAAAAATGAAGCACAAGAAGAAGAAGAATTAATGAAATTTGAAGATTTGAAATCTAAATAAACAAATATTAAGCAATAAGGAATGTTGAGAATATTTACTTAATATATTTTTTATTTAAATTAGCTTTTCGGAAATATTTTTATTTTTATCTCTTATACCTCTCATATGTCTCGTATCTCCAAAATCTCTAAAATTCCATTAAAGTTTATGTCTCACGTTGTACGAAAGAGAAAGTAGAGCAACATGCAAAGAATAAGACCTATAGACTCTTTAAGGTTTTGAGTTCATCTCTTATTAGTATTGTATCTAATGAATTAAAAAATCTATAAGTGGAATCAGAATATCTCGTTATGCAAACTCATAGTTTGAAATGCTTTCACTCAAAAAGATATTGTCAACACCCAATTTTGTCCGGGTTGAAAAAATGTGTTTTTATTTTTTTTCTTTTATTTTATCTTTTTATTTTATTTTTTTTATGTATCTAGATATTTGCTTTTAATTCAATTTCTATTTTATTTCTTATTTTCAATTTGTTTTAATAAAGTTAATTAAATAAAATAGTTAAAAAAATTGAAAAATAAAATTAAAATTAAAAATAATTAAAAATAAAATTGAAAAAAAATAATAAAATAAAAATAAAATAAAGTAAAAAACAAACAAACAAAAAACGTGGAAAAGGGGTACGTGGGAGGCGTGTCTCAGCAGGGGAGACCAGGTTGTTACAGGGGAATATTTTTCCAAGATTTTGGGGGAGGATTTTGTTGGATGAGAGGGAGAAAAACGTGGAAAAGGGGCACACGAGGAAGATCCATCATTGGGGAATCATCATCCAGATTGGCACAGGCAGAGAAAACAAAAGGCTAGAGAAGGTCACCGGATACAGAGCGATAGCAGCAGCCATAACTACAGGTAAGTCTCTGTTTCACCTGTGCATCCAGACTCATCATGTATGCTTACTGCATAAGCTCCATTCACCCCTATCCCGTCAGCCCATGCACCATTATCAGGATGATCTATCCCACTCATGCTCATATGCACACTGCACTCATCGTTTCCAATACCGAATAGACGGAAATCAATCAACTTTAAACCAATCAGAAAATAATAAAAAATTAGGGGAGGCCGAGAAGGAAAAATGGTGTTGTGGAGGGCTTTCGGCATTCGAGAAAATCCTCGAATGGGGAAGAAGAAGAGTAGTGTTGGTGGCACCGGTGAGGTTAGTGGCGCGATGGCGTTGAATCCCGGAGGCCTGGAACTGTTGAGAAGGAATCCGGTGGCCGTGGAGGTGACTGAGGAGGTAGACGAGGGTAGGCATAAGGACATTATCGTGATAGTGGTTGTGTTGTCGCAGAGGTTTTAGCAATGGTGAAGTTGATGTTGATGGGTGATGATGGCGAATGGATCGGAGATGAAGGCTGAAGAAAACCCTCCCCGAGAATCGCTGATTTTCGAAGAAAGAAGATTGGAAACGGTGGCGTCGTGGCTGGCGGTGGTTCTGGTAGCGCGAGTGGTCGCCGGTGAGTCCAAGGCGTGATCTGGTTGAAGCAACGGTGACCGGCTCTGGCAGAGGTGGCAGTGAGTTCATGGTGTAGAGCAGGAGACCTTGTGTCTCTAGGAGGCGTGAGCTGGGGAATGGGGAATGAGGATGAACCTCCTGAACCCCTAGAAAATTCTAGGTTAGAGAGCATTCGTCTGGACCAAGCCCAGAAATGGGCGTACGTCCGGGAACATTCAGCCTTTTTGACCGTTCGTTCAACATTCCAAACGAACGAGCGCTCGTTATCCAAACGAGCGAACGCTCGTTATCCTTAAGCCTTTTTGACCATTCGTTCAACATTCTCACCAAACGAGCGAACGCTTGTTACCTTAAGCCTTCTTGACCGTTCGTTCAAATCTTCTCCCTGAAGAGCGCTCGTTATCCAAACGAACGAGCGTTCGTTTCCGAACCAATGAACGCTCGTTACTCAGCCTCAATTTCTCAACGTCCGTTCGCCATGCCTTCAACGAGCGTTCGTTATTGAGCCTTCGTTCTCAACGTCCGTTCGTCATATCTCTGGACGAACGCTCGTCATTCAGCTCACATTTCTAAACGTCCGTCTGTTATGTTCCCCAATGGACGTTCGTCCTCTGCCCCAACGAACGTTCGTTCTTTACCTAACGAGCGCTCGTTATTCTGAATCTCTTCCCAGCGTTCGTTCAACCTCTCCCATTTCTTTTTTTTTGTTTATTTTATTTTATTGTCTTATTTTATTATATTTATTTATTTTTAATAATACAATATTTATAGTTTAAATAATGTACAAAAAATATTTAAGGGTTTAAGCGCACGTGTGACCGCTCGCGTCGTCCTTGTGCTAAAAACCTTTTCTTCTTGTCTTAAGTAAAATTTCAAAAATACGTTTTAAAGGTTTAAGTACACGTGTGACCGCTCGCGTCGTCCTTGTGCTAAAAACATTTTCTTCTTTTCTTAAGTAAAATTTCAAAAATATGTTTTAAAGGTTTAAGCACACGTGTGACCGCTCGCGTCGTCCTTGTGATAAAAACCTTTTCTTCTTTTCTTAAATAAAATTTCCAGAAATATGTTTTAAAGGTTGAACACTCGTGTGATCGCTCGCATCGTCCTAGTGTTCAATACCTTTCTCTCTTATTTATATAATATTAAACGAGGGTATGAGTGCTCGTGCGATCGTCCGCATCAGCCTAGCACTCAATACTCTCAAGTCTTCCTAAATAAGTAGATAACGGTATGAGTACTCGTGTGATCGTTCGCATCGTCCTAGTGTTTAATATCGTTATCTATCTTTTAAAAAATAATTAAAAATATTTAAATATCATTTTAAAGGTATGAGTACTCGTGCGACCGTTCGCGTCGGCCTAGTATTCATTACCTTTCTTTTTCTCGAAAATATTAAAAAAAAAAACATAAAATCCGCAAAAATTAAAAACAACTGGTTTCAAACAACAAACAATCTTTTAGAAAGAACTACGTAACCCTGATTTCTCATTTTGAATGAGAATACGTAGGAGCAAGGTCAATCCTTGTCGGGCCCAAAAAACTAAAAAATATATTTTGTTTATTTAGAATTTTATTTTAGGGACTAGTTAAACATTTTGAAAACCACATCATATTCGTGCATTTAGTTAAAGGTACTGCCTTCGGGCAGGCGTTGTAGGGTGCTAATACCTTCCCTACACGTAACCGACTCCCGAACCCAAAATCTGGTTTTCGTGGACCGTGTCTTATTATTTTATGGTTTTTCCGTAGTTTTCCAGAATAAACTATGGTGGCGACTCCAAATCTCTTTTCCAAACCCGTTTCTTTTTTGGATCGTCGTCCCGTCGCGATTCCGGTTGCGACAGATGGCGACTTCACTGGGGATTTACTTCCTGTTTGGCTATCGTGAGAACTCCAGCTAGAGTCTGTTCTCTTCATATGTGTTTCCACACCTAGTTGATTACTCGACTGTTGTGGAGATGCTATGAAGGGGGCCATAGCTCTAGTGACCTTTGACCTTTAGGTTCAGGGAATCATCCTTGTGAGATTGCATATACTTGACCTTGAACTCCAAGCAGTGAACCTTTGATAGGGCACAATGGGAGGAATATGTACTTCTGTAACCCTCACGCTGTTCATTTTTTTGTGATATTACATTTCATATCATGCATGTGCTTTGTTTCGTCATGTTGATTTATTATCATGCATCATATTCATACATCATTTAGTAACATGTTAATTTTAAAGGAAATCACAAGTACCTACTTGACTTCATACAAGATGGATGTTAACACAAGATCCGATGCTACACAGCACACCGACTCTTCCGATTTAAGAAAGAAGTATAGTCTAAGGACCCATGTTGGAAACTTGACCGGGCTGATAAACTTGGGCAAAAGGCTTAAGACTATAAAGAGAGAAACCTTTCAGAGAAGATTTGGAAATTTGTTGAACTTGATGGAGGTTGAAGTACAAACACCCGCTATCACAGCCTTGGCACAATATTATGATTCTCCGCTTCGATGTTTCACATTTCAAGACTTTCAGTTGGCGCCAACCATAGAGGAGTTCGAGCATATCTTGGGTTTGCCACTGGAGGGCACCACTCCCTATCAACATTTAGAGCATCATGCCTCTATACCCACCATTGCTACCATCATGAAATTACATCCCAAGGAGCTTGAAGACAGGATGATGATGAGGAATCAAGTGCATGGGTTATCACAGGGATATCTAGAGCAGTATTTACATCACTTGGCTGATAAAGAGGATTGGGAAACTTTCATGGATGTATTAGCCCTCACCATATATGGCATTGTCTTGTTTCCCAAAATAGAAGAATTCGTGGATTACACCGCGATAGACGTCTTCGTGGCGAGTAAAACCAGATCAGAGAATCCTGTAACAGCAGTCCTTGCGGATGTTTATGGGTCTTTAAGTTTTTGCCATGAGAGAAAGGGAAAGAAGACAAATGGAGGAATATATCGAGGAACAGGAGGAGCGATGGAGGTCGATAGAATTTGAAGAAAGGCATCAGGCCTTGATAAAGCGAATGGAAGAGCACATCGCCGAACAAGAAATGGCTGTAAAGCACTGGAAGGAAAGATTCTCTCAGTTGGCTGCTTTGGCAAACGGGGCAATTGAAGACATCCCCAGGATGGTGTCGAATGCTGAAGCAAGCACTCATTTTTGTAACTCATCAGCAGAAATAGAATTGTTTATTAATCATTGTAAATGGTTGGTGCGAGAGATGAAATCTTTCATTGCTCGGGCGCGGGATTGATGTACATCAGAGTTATGTGTTTTGTTCCTTAGACGATGTAATGGATCAAATTTCTTGAAATGAAAGATGGGGGATGTTTGTTTGGTATCGGCTTGTGTTAATTTTCCATCAGTATTGTCATTGTTATCTTGTGATTTCCACTTATCACTAGCATGCATCATGTTTTCTTTTTGCATTTTTCATCCTTATCTAATTTAATTTAATAAAAAATAATCATCAGTACAAGTGAGAAAACAACGGCAAGTTTTCCAAGACATCCGTACAGGACCAGAGCTAATTCGAAGGTCATGGAGAATTGGGAGCAGTCACACGAATCTATTAAGGCCGATGTCAGCCAGTTGAAGGATCAGATGACCCAGATTTTGGCGGCTCTCGAAGCCCTGAAGACTACGGGAGGGGTGACCCCTGCGCAAGTTGAGGGAAGTGCTCAATATTACCCTCCGTTGTTCAATGCTGGGAGCCAATCTGTTTCATTCCCAATGTATGGATTGCCTCCAGGTTACACCCCACCTGTGGGAGAATACACAGAAGGGGAGCATACTTCATTCTCTTTCCCTACCACTGCTAACGTACCGCCAATCAATACTCAGGGACCTGTTGTAATGTCTGCACCTATGGTAAATGAAGGGATGTATGCAAGCATGACTGATGGAGTACGAGTAACCCCGGTGCCACCTGTGATTACCGGAGAGGGCTTTTCTACAAGGGCTGCGCCATATACTTTGTCTCAGGGGGTAACTAGTAATGTTGATGGGGCGAAGGATAAACTGGAGAGCCTAGAGGCAAGGTTGAGGGCTGTTGAGGGGTATGAAAGTTATGGATTTGGGGATGTTTCTAGATTGAGCTTGGTTCTTGGTGTCAAAATACCACATAAGTTTAAAGCGCCAGATTTTGAGAAGTATAAGGGAAATACATGCCCAAAGAGCCATCTAACCATGTTTTGTAGAAAGATGGCTGCATATGCTTATGATGAGCAGCTGCTCATCCATGTTTTTCAAGATAGTTTGGCTGGAGTGGCGTTAAACTGGTATACCCATTTAGAGCCGACTCGAATTCGTTGTTGGGCGGACTTGGCTGATGCTTTTGTGAAGCAGTATATATATAATACACATGTTGCACCAGATCGTTTACAGCTGCAAAACATGTCAAAGAAAGATAACGAAACTTTTAAGGAGTATGCTCAGCGGTGGAGGGAATTGGCTGCACAAGTTGAGCCACCTTTGTATGATAGAGAAATGGTGGCAATGTTTGTTAATACGCTCCAACCACCATTCTATGAACATATGGTGGGAAATGTATCTTCAAATTTTGCCGATATCATCGTGATAGGCGAGCGGATAGAGATCGGGTTGAAGAATGGGAAAATTGCATATGGCTCATCGGTGGTTGCACATTCCAAAAAACCCAACTTCAACTCAGGAAAAAGAAAGGAAGGAGATGTGCATGCAACATCTGCAACCCCGGTGTAGAGAGGTCAGGTTCCCACTCATAACTATCGACCATACTGGGGTCAACATCCACATGCAGCTAATGCGTCATTTGGTCATCAAATTAGGCCTCAACAGCAACCAGGGTACTATCAACCACAATACATTCCGACGAATAATTGGAGGGGAGGGGCGAACGTAGGTTCCAATATGAATGTGGGTCCAAATACTTATCCAAGAAGGAACCAAGAAAGAAATTATGTTAATTTTACCCCAATTCCTACTACTTATACGGAATTATTGCCTCATCTTATCAAACAAGGTCTGGTTGTCGTTTGTCCCCTGAAGCCTTTGCAGCCTCCATACCCAAGAGGTTATGATGCAGATGCAAAGTGTAGTTATCATGGAGGGGCCGCTGGTCATTCCACTGAGAGGTGTCTGGCTTTCAAGCATAAAGTGCAGACTCTAATTGATTCTGGGTGGTTAAAGTTCCAAGAGGATAAGCCTAATATTGAGGCCAATCCTTTATCTGGGCATGGAAGTGCTTCGACGAATGCTGTCGAAGTGAAAGAGCATGAGCTGGTGAGGAATGTGAAAGAAGTCAGGAGCTCTAGGAGGTTTATTTTGGAGGCGTTGCTGAAAGTGGGTATCTTGAAGGGTGATTATGATGAGAATATAGCATGCGCGCTCCACCCAGATGCTGAGCACTCTATTGAGGAGTGTGTTAAGTTTGAAGAAATTCTGCAAGACTTGTTAGATCGTGGCCTGATGCAGGTATGCTACAAGAAGGAGGAGGGAAATGTATTTGCACAAACTGGTGATGAATCCGGCATGATTTTACCAGAACCATTGGTGATTCATTTCACTAAGACTACCTCTATCCCACCAACTCAAGGAAGGTCGCCCGTTGTTATCCGTGTACCAGCTCCTTTTCCTTACAAGAATGAAAAAGCCGTCCCATGGAGATATGGGACACATGCGTCAAGCGAAGCACAAAGCGTTGACCCTGTCGTCAAAAACATATCAGGGATAGGTGGAATGACTAGGAGTGGTCGAATTTTCACATCACCAGAGTTGGCACAAGAAAGAGTCAATGATAAGGAAACAACGATGGCTGCGAAGGCAAAAGAATTCTTAAAGGGAAAGGGTGCACAGACAGAGGAGATCCCCGACAAGGAAGAGAGGAGAGAAGTTTCTGAAGAGGAGGCTTGTGAATTTTTAAAATTCATACAACAAAGTGAATATAAGGTGGTGGAACAGTTAAACCGTATGCCCGCTCGTATATCCTTGTTAGACTTGCTCATGCATTCAGCATCACACAGAAAGTTGCTAATGAAGATACTCAGTGAGGCTCACGTAGAGCGAGGTATTTCGTTAAATAAATTCGAGGGTATTGTTGGCAATATTGTTGCTAATAATTATCTCACCTTTACGGATGAAGAGATACCAGCTGAGGGAAGAGGGCATAACAAGGCTCTTCACGTCTCTGTGAAATGCTTGGATCATGTTATAGCACGTGTTTTAGTGGACAATGGGTCCTCTTTGAATGTCATGCCGAAAGCAACCTTGGAAAAGCTACCTTGCGAGGGAATGCATATGAGGCCGAGTTCAATGATTGTGAGGGCGTTTGATGGTAGCAAACGAGAGGTGATGGGAGAGGTGGATTTACCAATGCAAGTTGGCCCTTGTGTCTTTCAAATAACTTTCCAGGTTATGGATATCCTGCCAGCTTATAGTTGTCTGTTGGGGCGCCCATGGATCCATTCGGCTGGGGTTGTGCCTTCTACACTACACCAGAAGTTGAAGTATGTGATGGGAGATAAGCTGGTGATAGTATCAGGAGAAGAAGATCTTCTTGTGAGTGGGCCATCATCCACACGCTACATCGAGGCGGCTGAAGAAGCTCTCGAGACAGCCTTCCAGTCGTTGGAGATTGTGGGAAATGCTTGTGTGGAACCGTTTCCAGTAAATCCTCGTCTATCATGTGCTTCTATTATGATGGCCAAGATTATGATAAAAGGGGGCTATGTATATGGGGAAGGTTTGGGCAAATATCGGCAGGGGCGAGCATTCCCTATAGAAATCGTTGAAAACAAGAACAGATATGGCTTGGGGTACAAACCTACCAAGGAAGACAGGAAAAGGATGATAGAAGAAAGAAAGGAACGCAGTTTAGCCCGTGCAGAAAGACGAGGGCCCAAAGAGAGCAAAATTCACATTGTTGACATCAAGGAAAGCTTCCGCAGTGCAGGGTGGATCAACACTGGCCAGATAGCAGCTGTGGAGGATGAAGAAAGGACTCAAAGTTTGAGCTTTGTGTGGGCTTGCTCCCCTGATACTCAACTCAACAATTGGGAAACACTGGATTTACCTGTGATGCTTAATGTGAACAAAATGTAATAGTTTTAATTAAGCTTATAGTTTCGATTGGGGCTTTAGAACTGAGATTTTGCGGATTGATTCTTTTTTACTTTTCACTCAGCGTGATAATAAAGATGCATTTCATCATCATTTGGCATTTTTCTTTGTTTATCTTATTTATTTATACTTTTTCATAAATTTAAATGATGTAGATGTGACAATGATTGTTTTGAAAATAACGATATCAATGTTCCTAATTTTGAGCACCCTATCAATAATACGGAAGATGATTTCGAAGATGATGTGGAACCCTCTCCAGAATTGTTGAGATTAGTGGAACAAGAATCTAAGGAGATTAAACCCCATCAGGAGGAAATTGAAATACTCAACTTGGGAGAGAAGGATGAGATAAAGGAGGTGAAAATCGGTACTGGTATGAAAACGGAAGTGAGGGAAAGATTGCGCGTACTGTTGAAGGAATTTAAAGATGTGTTCGCGTGGTCTTACAATGACATGCCGGGTCTAGATACCGATATTGTGCAGCATAGGCTCCCACTCAAGCCGGAATGCCCTCCAGTCAAGCAAAAACTGAGAAGAATGAAGCCGGAAATGTCCTTAAAAATTAAAGAAGAGGTCCAAAAGCAATTTGACGCAGGATTTTTGGCTGTGGCAAGATACCCACAATGGGTAGCGAATGTTGTACCAGTGCCTAAGAAGGATGGGAAGGTTCGAATGTGTGTTGACTATCGTGATTTAAATCGTGCAAGTCCGAAAGATAATTTCCCGTTACCACACATCGATACTCTGGTTGATAATACGGCCAAATTTTCGTTATTTTCGTTCATGGACGGATTCTCGGGGTATAATCAAATTAAAATGGCACCGGAAGATATGGAAAAAACGACCTTTATCACGTTATGGGGAACATTCTGTTATAAGGTGATGTCTTTTGGACTCAAGAATGCTGGGGCAACATACCAAAGGGCAATGGTGACACTCTTTCATGATATGATGCATAAGGAAATTGAAGTTTATGTGGATGACATGATTGCAAAGTCGGAGTCAGAAGAGGAGCATATTTTCAATCTAAGGAAATTATTTGAGAGACTGAGAAAATACAAACTCAGGTTAAATCCCACCAAATGCACGTTTGGAGTAAAGTCTGGAAAATTGTTGGGCTTTATTGTCAGCCAAAGAGGGGTAGAAGTTGATCCTGACAAAGTAAGAGCGATAACGGAAATGCCTGCGCCCAGAACAGAAAAAGAGGTTCGAGGTTTTCTGGGAAGGCTGAACTACATTGCTAGGTTCATCTCCCAATTAACTGCTACTTGTGAACCAATGTTCAAGTTGCTACGAAAAAATCAGGCTGTAGTCTGGAATGAAGATTGTCAAGTTGCTTTCGAAAAGATCAAACAATACCTGCAGGACCCTCCTGTATTGCGTCCACCTATGCCAGGAAGACCGCTCATTTTGTATTTGACCGTACTGGATAATTCAATAGGTTGTGTATTGGGTCAGCATGATGAAGACGGGAAAAGAGAGCATGCCATATATTACTTGAGCAAGAGGTTCACAGATTGCGAACAACGATATTCGTCGTTAGAGCGAACTTGTTGTGCACTGGCGTGGGCTGCTCATCGTTTAAGGCAATATATGTTGAGTCACTCTACTTGGTTGATATCTAAAATGGATCCTATCAAGTACATATTCGAAAAGCCCGCTCTCACTGGAAGGATAGCTCGATGGCAGATGCTATTATCGGAGTACGACATTGTATATGTTACTCAAAAATCTATCAAGGGTAGCTCTTTAGCAGAATTTTTAGCCCATCAACCCATTAGTGATTATCAGCCGATGCAACCTGAGTTTCCTGATGAAGATATCATGGCTTTATTTGCTGAGAGCAGAGATGACAAAAATGAAAATGCCTGGACGGTGTTATTCGATGGGGCATCGAATGTAATGGGGCTTGGAATAGGGGCAGTGCTTATCTCTCCTAAGAATCAATACATTCCAATGACGGCAAGGTTGTGTTTTAATTGCACAAATAATATCGCAGAATACGAAGCCTGTGCTATGGGTATTCGAGCAGCAATAGAGTCTAAAGCAAAAATTCTGGATGTATACGGAGATTCAGCTTTGGTTATCCATCAATTGAAGGGAGAATGGGAGACTAGGGATACTAAATTAATTCCATACCAAGCTTACATCAGGGGATTAATTGAGTATTTCGATTCCATCACGTTTAATCATATACCGCGAGAAGATAATCAATTAGCAGACGCGTTGGCTACCTTGTCGTCGATGTTTGAAGTTGATCAAGATGCAGAATTGCCAATGATTGAAATGAAGAGTCATGCGGGGCCAGTGTATTGTCATTTCATCGAGGAGGAAGTAGATGGTAAACCTTGGTACTTTGATATCAAGCATTATCTTAAGACTCGAGAATATCCAGAGAAGGCATCCGAAAACGATAAAAGGGCGTTAAGGAGATGGTTGGCAGTTTCATTTTGAGTGGGGATATTCTATATAAGAGGAATCATGACATGGTTCTCCTCAGATGCGTAGATGCAAAAGAAGCCGAGCTGATACTAAAAGAAGTGCATGAGGGTACATTTGGCATGCACATGAATGGGCACTCAATGGCCAGGAAGATACTGAGAGCGGGGTATTTTTGGTTGACTATGGAAAATGATTGATGTACACATGTGAGAAAGTGTGAGAAATGCCAGGTGTACGCAACTAATATCAATATGCCACCCACGACCTTGAACGTGTTGTCTGCACCATGGCCCTTTTCGATGTGGGGAATAGATGTCATCGGAGCTATAGAGCCAAAGGCGTCAAATGGACACCGTTTCATATTAGTCGCAATCGACTACTTCACCAAGTGGGTTGAGGCTGCTTCTTATGCTAATGTGACTAGAAAGGTAGTGACCAAGCTCATAAAAAAGGAGTTGATTTGCAGATACGGGCTCACTAACAGGATCATCACCGATAATGCCACTAACTTGAACAACCAGATGATGACAGAGTTATGTGAGGAGTTCAAAATTCATCATCTTAATTCTTCTCCTTATCGTCCAAAGATGAATGGGGCAGTAGAGGCTGCTAACAAAAATATCAAGAAGATTGTGCAGAAGATGGTGGTCACATATAAGGATTGGCATGAAATGCTTCCTTTTGCTTTACATGGTTATCGCACTTCGGTACGAACATCGACTGGGGCAACGCCTTTCTCGCTTGTATATGGAATGGAAGCAGTACTTCCGTTTGAAGTGGAAATTCCGTCCTTACGAGTTTTAATGGAAACCCAATTAGAAGAGGCTGAGTGGGTCCAAGTTCGTTTCGACCAGCTCAATCTCATTGATGAAAAAAGATTAACGGCAGTATGCCATGGACAATTGTACCAAAGAAGAATGAAGAAGGCATTTGACAAAAAGGTACACCCAAGAGAATTTCATGAAGGTGAGTTGGTGTTGAAGAAGATCCTACCTATACAAAAAGATCATAGAGGCAAATGGACTCCAAATTATGAAGGGCCATTTGTAGTGAAGAAAGCATTTTCTGGTGGGGCACTAATTCTCACGAGAATGGACGGAGAGGAGTTACCATTGCCAATTAATTCTGATGCAGTAAAAAAGTTTTACGCATGATGATTCCGTGATAGTGGTTGCCATTAAAGGGATGTTGATATTATCGTTAAAGATTATTGTACTCTGTGTTTTTTTTTTTTTTTTTTTAATAAATGAAGTTCATGCGAATTCATTCATATTTTGGTTGTTTGCATTCCATCTGAAATATTGCATGTCACGCTGAGCTGTTAAGTATTCAAAGAAAAATGAAAATGAAAATAAATAGGAGCTTGTTGATAAAAGCATCACAGGTATATCAAGTTGGTGAGCTCGGTCCTGGAGGATGTCGAAAAAGGAAAACGAAAAAAAGAGGGTCACATGTTGAGTTTGTTGTTAATAAAGTTGTCAAGGACATAGTATTTTCGAAAAAAAAAGTTTTGAAAAAATACCGTTGGTGAGTCCTTTCCTGATTCAAGGTTTTGGGTGTAACCGGTGGTCTTTTCTTGATAAAGCATCTGCATTCACATTACTTGAACCCTAATTTTTTCGTTTCCCGTAAGAAGAAGGATTTCGCCATACGCCTAATAGTGGGGCAGTTTTCATCATGTTACATATCACCGATAATCCGTTGATTAGGGAGATATATATATAAAAAAAAAAAGAAGAAGGAAGGAGAAAATAAAGGAAAAATGAAGTTGATGTGTCAGGCACTACATAGTTCCGTTTCAGGTTTAAATTCAAGAGAAAGTCAGACAAACAAGATTCGGAGTGACGTGTGGCCATTTTTCGTTATCCAATCGTCAAAAGCAGTTCATCCAATTGCACCCCTTTTTGAGCCAAAATTCGTAATTGTTTTCATCACCCTAGACAAGAATCATTAGCATGTTGACGTCAATTTGAAAGGGTACATCATAAGCATCCAAAGTTGAGAAAAAATGAATGAAAAGGAAAGTATCATAAAAGGACCATAACAGGGGCAACGAAAAGAATGATCAAAAGGGAAAGAAAGAAAAAAAAAACAACGATAAATATGCTTGAAGTTCAAATCCCTAAAGACAGTTGACGGGACACCTTGCAAATGATTCTTGTTTAAAAACTTTAACCGTCAAACACTTATTTGGGCCTTTGTTATCCTTTCTTTCAAAACCCTTTGACCTTTAGCCACGGTACAAGCCCATAAAAGTCCACGCTGACTGAAGGCTGTTGGTCTTAATCTTTCTCACGAATTTAACTTTGAAACAGAATAATGTGGTGAATGACACAATTCAGTGTTATTTTCAAAAAAAAAAAAAAAAAAAAAAAAAAAGAGAGAGAGGTCTCCCTGTCAATCGACGATCATCCAATTTGGGGGATCCTTCATACCCAAATCTTTTCGCTTTTCCATTGTGCAAAATTGGGGCAGTATGGGAGCACAACATGTTAATAGCACTTTCCCCTAAATGAGGGACACACATACGTTAATTTTTGCTCACAGAAAATCATTATTCATTTGTTTTTCATAACCATCCTCCCACATATCATACAGGGTTCAAGTTAATTTGGATTGCAAAAAGCGATAAAAAGAATTTTAACTCGGGGTTACACTTTCTTCCTGCTCATTAAAGGGTTCTATACCTATCAACGTTGTTTTTAAGGAATGCGTTTTGAACATACATTGTGTTTGATGACAATATTAACAATGGATTCCAAGCATGGAATTTTCAAAAAAAAAAAAAAAAAATGAATGAAAAAATGAAGGTCTCATGTGTCTATGCATCCATGCATCATCATGACATAACATCATCTCAGAGGAAGCGAGGAAAATTGTTTGCAAAATCTTCATGTTTTACTCGGCATTTATCAACTTTTCAAAGCTGCAAGTCAGGTTTTAGTTTTTTGTTATCGGCCCTCTGCATGGCAATGGTCAGATTTAAATTTCTGTTCTGTGAGTTTGGCCCTCTGCGAGGCAATGGTCAAATCCAGGTTTTAATTTTCTGTTATCGACCCTCTGCATGGCAATGGTCGGGTTTAAATTTCTGTTCTGTGAATTTGGCCCTCTGCGAGGCAATGGTCAAATCCAGGTTTTAATTTTCTGTTATCGACCCTCTGCATGGCAATGGTCGGGTTTAAATTTCTGTTCTGTGAGTTTGGCCCTCTGCGAGGCAATGGTCAAATCCAGGTTTTAGTTTTTTGTTATCGGCCCTCTGCATGGCAATGGTCGGATTTAAATTTCTGTTCTGTGAGTTTGGCCCTCTGCGAGGCAATGGCCAAATCCAGGTTTTAATTTTCTGTTATCGACCCTTTGCATGGCAATGGTCGGGTTTAAATTTCTGTTCTGTGAATTTGGCCCTCTGCGAGGCAATGGTCAAATCCAGGTTTTAATTTTCTGTTATCGACCCTCTGCATGGCAATGGTCGGGTTTAAATTTCTGTTCTGTGAGTTTGGCCCTCTGCGAGGCAATGGTCAAATCCAGGTTTTAATTTTCTATTATCGACCCTCTGCGGCAATGGTCGGGTTTAAATTTCTGTTCTGTGAGTTTGGCCCTCTGCGAGGCAATGGTCAAATCCAGGTTTTAGTTTTTTTTGTTATTACTTGACATTGGTCATTTGGCATCGTGACTTGAATTGTTTTGTTCGTTTTCTTTCATAATTGAAACCCGGACAAAATTAGTGTCTTTATCTTTACTTAGCTTTACTTAAATAATACGAAAAGATTAATTTTTCATATTATTTAGTAATATCTAAGTAAAGAGGGGCAGCTGTCAACACCCAATTTTGTCCGGGTTGAAAAAATGTGTTTTTATTTTTTTTCTTTTATTTTATCTTTTTATTTTATTTTTTTTATGTATCTAGATATTTGCTTTTAATTCAATTTCTATTTTATTTCTTATTTTCAATTTGTTTTAATAAAGTTAATTAAATAAAATAGTTAAAAAAATTGAAAAATAAAATTAAAATTAAAAATAATTAAAAATAAAATTGAAAAAAAATAATAAAATAAAGTAAAAAACAAACAAACAAAAAACGTGGAAAAGGGGTACGTGGGAGGCGTGTCTCAGCAGGGGAGACCAGGTTGTTACAGGGGAATATTTTTCCAAGATTTTGGGGGAGGATTTTGTTGGATGAGAGGGAGAAAAACGTGGAAAAGGGGCACACGAGGAAGATCCATCATTGGGGAATCATCATCCAGATTGGCACAGGCAGAGAAAACAAAAGGCTAGAGAAGGTCACCGGATACAGAGCGATAACAGCAGCCATAACTACAGGTAAGTCTCTGTTTCACTTGTGCATCCAGACTCATCATGTATGCTTACTGCATAAGCTCCATTCACCCCTATCCCGTCAGCCCATGCACCATTATCAGGATGATCTATCCCACTCATGCTCATATGCACACTGCACTCATCGTTTCCAATACCGAATAGACGGAAATCAATCAACTTTAAACCAATCAGAAAATAATAAAAAATTAGGGGAGGCCGAGAAGGAAAAATGGTGTTGCGGAGGGCTTTTGGCATTCGAGAAAATCCTCGAATGGGGAAGAAGAAGAGTAGTGTTGGTGGCACCGATGAGGTTAGTGGCGCGATGGCGTTGAATCCCGGAGGCCTGGAACTGTTGAGAAGGAATCCGGTGGCCGTGGAGGTGACTGAGGAGGTAGACGAGGGTAGGCATAAGGACATTATCGTGATAGTGGTTGTGTTGTCGCAGAGGTTTTAGCAATGGTGAAGTTGATGTTGATGGGTGATGATGGCGAATGGATCGGAGATGAAGGCTGAAGAAAACCCTCCCCGAGAATCGCTGATTTTCGAAGAAAGAAGATTGGAAACGGTGGCGTCGTGGCTGGCGGTGGTTCTGGTAGCGCGAGTGGTCGCCGGTGAGTCCAAGGCGTGATCTGGTTGAAGCAACGGTGACCGGCTCTGGCAGAGGTGGCAGTGAGTTCATGGTGCAGAGCAGGAGACCTTGTGTCTCTAGGAGGCGTGAGCTGGGGAATGGGGAATGAGGATGAACCTCCTGAACCCCTAGAAAATTCTAGGTTAGAGAGCATTCGTCTGGACCAAGCCCAGAAATGGGCGTACGTCCGGGAACATTTAGCCTTTTTGACCGTTCGTTCAACATTCCAAACGAACGAGCGCTCGTTATCCAAACGAGCGAACGCTCGTTATCCTTAAGCCTTTTTGACCATTCGTTCAACATTCTCACCAAACGAGCGAACACTTGTTACCTTAAGCCTTCTTGACCGTTCGTTCAAATCTTCTCCCTGAAGAGCGCTCGTTATCCAAACGAACGAGCGTTCGTTTCCGAACCAATGAACGCTCGTTACTCAGCCTCAATTTCTCAACGTCCGTTCACCATGCCTTCAACGAGCGTTCGTTATTGAGCCTTCGTTCTCAACGTCCGTTCGTCATATCTCTGGACGAACGCTCGTCATTCAGCTCACATTTCTAAACGTCCGTCCGTTATGTTCCCCAATGGACGTTCGTCCTCTGCCCCAACGAACGTTCGTTCTTTACCTAACGAGCGCTCGTTATTCTGAATCTCTTCCCAGCGTTCGTTCAACCTCTCCCATTTCTTTTTTTTTTGTTTATTTTATTTTATTGTCTTATTTTATTATATTTATTTATTTTTAATAATACAATATTTATAGTTTAAATAATGTACAAAAAATATTTAAGGGTTTAAGCGCACGTGTGACCGCTCGCGTCGTCCTTGTGCTAAAAACCTTTTCTTCTTGTCTTAAGTAAAATTTCAAAAATACGTTTTAAAGGTTTAAGTACACGTGTGACCGCTCGCGTCGTCCTTGTGCTAAAAACCTTTTCTTCTTTTCTTAAGTAAAATTTCAAAAATATGTTTTAAAGGTTTAAGCACACGTGTGACCGCTCGCGTCGTCCTTGTGATAAAAACCTTTTCTTCTTTTCTTAAATAAAATTTCCAAAAATATGTTTTAAAGGTTGAACACTCGTGTGATCGCTCGCATCGTCCTAGTGTTCAATACCTTTCTCTCTTATTTATATAATATTAAACGAGGGTATGAGTGCTCGTGCGATCGTCCGCATCAGCCTAGCACTCAATACTCTCAAGTCTTCCTAAATAAGTAGATAACGGTATGAGTACTCGTGTGATCGTTCGCATCGTCCTAGTGTTTAATATCGTTATCTATCTTTTAAAAAATAATTAAAAATATTTAAATATCATTTTAAAGGTATGAGTACTCGTGCGACCGTTCGCGTCGGCCTAGTATTCATTACCTTTCTTTTTCTCGAAAATATTAAAAAAAAAAAACATAAAATCTGCAAAAATTAAAAACAACTGGTTTCAAACAACAAACAATCTTTTAGAAAGAACTACGTAACCCTGATTTCTCATTTTGAATAAGAATACGTAGGAGCAAGGTCAATCCTTGTCGGGCCCAAAAAACTAAAAAATATATTTTGTTTATTTAGAATTTTATTTTAGGGACTAGTTAAACATTTTGAAAACCACATCATATTCGTGCATTTAGTTAAAGGTACTGCCTTCGGGCAGGCGTTGTAGGGTGCTAATACCTTCCCTACACGTAACCGACTCCCGAACCCAAAATCTGGTTTTCGTGGACCGTGTCTTATTATTTTATGGTTTTTCCGTAGTTTTCCAGAATAAACTATGGTGGCGACTCCAAATCTCTTTTCCAAACCCGTTTCTTTTTTGGATCGTCGTCCCGTCGCGATTCCGGTTGCGACAGATATATCATTGTGAAGAGACTCATACTTCGAAAGATCCATAATTTTTTTATATGATTTCAATCTATCTACAAAAGTGAAAAAGAAACTAACAAAGTTTATCCATAATAAAGATATTTTATAATAAGATATTTTATATGATGGTTAACCATAATAAAGATCTTCTTGTATTTAATCAAATAAGAGATATAGAAAGTTTATCATAAATTAACATATTTTTTTCTCCTTTTACTCGTTGATATAGCTAATATTGACTTCGTTCCCTACCATATCTCTAAGTTTAGCCTTCCTTACTATGTCACAAGTCTGTCTCCATAACTCATTACCATCACTCACGAAGCATACTCTATCAACTAAGTTGGTTTTTACACTTATTAACTTTCATTTCATCATTATAAATATTAAATTGATGGAAAGATAAGTGTTTAATTAAAGTGATTTTAAATTGTGAAACAAAAAATTCTTGAGAGTGTAGCATATATTAGTTGGAGAGATCATGAAAAGATAGAGATGTGAGTGATAGAAACTGAAATGATTCACGTAAACACAAGAGCTATCGATGAGCTGATGAAGATAGTGTTAACAATTGATAAAACTCAAGCATAAAAATGAAGATAATTTAAAATTGTTTCTCAACGATTTAGTTGTGATAGTATTCTCTGATGAATTCCCAAGTACTGAAATTTTTCAGGGTTAAAAACACTCCTTTAAGACCTAGTTTGTGAGTCTTGACTTTTTAGAATATTTTTAGTGTTGATTAGAAGAGTTAGTTTCCACCTTAATTCCTTTTAATTGGTTGTTTTTAGACTATTTTTAGTGTGAACCTAGAGTAGATAGGGTTTTACCCAAAAATCCTTTGAACTTTTTCCCCCGTGCATTTGAAACTCTTCGTTTTTTTTAAGTGGAAGATGGTTTTCCAATAACCACCAACCTTTTTAAGGTTTTGAAAGGCAAACTAATTTGAAGCAATCCTGAATATTGCATGTCTCATCAAGGAAGAGCAAAGATACATACTCTCTCGATATTTTGAAATTTGAGAATTATTACCATGTTTTATATAACCCTTTACAACTTAGAATAACCTTTATTGAAACTGTGTATACTAAAGAATCAGTAGATAGAAATCAGACGAATTTCAAAACACAAAAGTTATTTTTGTGTTAGTGAGCTCATACTACCATAACTGATCTTCAAATGCATGTAACCTAGTTAATGTCATCCAAGCCAATTAACTCATCATACATTGCGTCACAATAGTTAGATTGAGGCAGGTCATTTTTCACAGATTGAAAATTTATAATTTCTGGTAAGACAATATCATGTTCATAAACTAATTTATAAGACAAACTCTTTATTGAATCTTTCATTTTTCTTCGATAAGCCCACAAAATTTGAAACAAAGTCTCATGCCATTTTTTGGTTTTTCACCAATGTGCTTTAGAATCAAATTAATCCACATCTTCTTAATTGTTCCACTTAACCATTTGTTTGTGCGGTAATAAGACATTAAAGCCACAATAATTTAATATTTCTTAATTCTGCATAATGTATTAATACCTTTCTATTAATAAACATTGCTCCTTGATATCTCGTGATTGATTACGCGATTCTAAATGGATGAATAATATGTTTCTCAATAAAGTTAATCATATCTTTTTCATTCATTCCACTACAAAAATTTATAAAATTATTGACGAAATTTTACCAACGTAATTTTATCAATAAAATTATTAAAGATGGAAATAAATCCGTCAATAAATTTGAATTATTGACGAATTTTATCAATGAATTTTTAAATTTTAAATATAAAAAATTTTATCGACGAAATTTATTATCGACAGATTTTTCCATCGATAAATCTGATGATAAGAAATTTTATTTATTGATAAAAAAAATTGTATAAATCTGTCGGTAATACATATTTCATTTATAGACAAAAAAATACATAAATAAATTCATCGATAATACATAATACAAATATCGAAGGTGAACAACCCTAACCAACACTAGTGCCTATCTTCTTCTTTTTCAGCATCATCCAACACCATATTTCTTTTCTTCGACACAGATAGCCATCCAACACCTAGGCAGAACCAAAGTTAGCCATCATGTGTTGTGTGGTCAACGACAAGCATAATGTCTGACGACATCGTCGATGACGGAAAAGAAGGAAGGTTGGTGTCGGACATACACGTTGTTTCATCATCATCAAGGATTTGAATCGATTGGACTTGGAGTGACATAGTCCAGATTTGAAACCGTGAGAGAACCATCGCGCATTGTAGCCACCTTCAACATCAGGTATGTGCAAACCATGCAAGCACTATTCGCAACAACCATATGAACGAACCCAACATCACCATCAGACCTCCATTATAGTACCTATGCATATCGAAAGCTACACAAAATGATGGATTAGGCCTGAGGAGAAGACCTCTTGGAGCTATGTGAGCGTGATTCAAACCTCCTAGAGCTTCCTTAGAGAGTGAAACGCAGCGGAAAAGGATTGAAACTCGAGATTGAGAGAGAATCTACGAAAGCTGAACAACGATAACCTTCGCGGAAACCTTTGTCACTAATGGAAGAGAGAAATTGAAAGAGAACGATCCAAATCTGATAAAGAACTCACAAAAACCCTAGAAAGGGAAGAAACATTATATGAACCAATTAATCGGTTCAGACGCAAGATTAAATAGTGGAAAATGAAGAACAAACGGTGGAAAGGTTTTTAATCGGTAGAAAAATGGTTTTAACTGGTAAAAATTGGAAATCAATTGGTGGAAATGAATGAAAACCTAAGGAATATGTAGGCTTATAAAGTCAAAAAATGGGGTGGAAACTGTGATTTGGAGATGAAGCTAGGGTTCAGTGAGCGAGATAGAGAGCAAATGACGCTTGAGGCTCGCGTGAGGGAAATTAAAAGTGGTTAAAGTTGTGTCTCTGATGCGCGAGAGACAAAATGAAGATGAATGATGTGGTATTGTGCTAAGGAGGCAATGACGCATTGTGAGAAAGGCTGTTGCAGTTCTGTGAACAATGCATCATGGAGGAGAGAGAAAATCATGAAAGCACCATGAGAATTAATGGAAAATGAAAATTGAGGTGTGTGCTTGGAAGGTGGCTAGAGGAGGATCCCTAGGATTCTCTAGCCTGACTTTCAAGGAGAATTAATTCTAGGTTTCAGAAATCTAATTTGCATTTATCTCAAAAAGTGAAAATACAATAGTGGAGCTGAGTATTTATAGTAACACTTGCTCCTTGCAAGCTAAGAAACGTTTATAATAAAATGTAAATATACAAAATAGAATACACTAAGGAAGGTTTTTTGGTCAGTATTCCATCAAAAAATCATCGCAAATTGCACGAACATTGCAAACCATCACCGCAAACAAGATTATTATTTGGATTTTTTTCATTTTGGTTTTGGAATGAAGAATTGTTTTCGTTTTGCTTTTGGAACGAAGGAAGACACAAAATAAAAGTGAAAAGCAAAGAAACAAGAAGAAGAAGAGGTGAGGAATAAAGTGAACCAGATCGCGATATTTACCGATGAAATTTACTAAGATTTTTTTTTTGTAATTTTCGACTGATTTTTCCTTTAGTAATTATCAACGGATATAAAATTTCATCAATAAATATTACCGACTGCACTATTATCAACAGATTTTGACCTGTCGGTAATCCATCGTAAAAAAGTCATTATTAACAATGTAATTTGATTAAATCAATGCCTTATATACATTGGTATTCTTGGGTCACTTATTTAATCATTAACTATATGAATATCCTCCAATCAATACATTTTTAGCATGTAATTTGATTAAATCAACGCCTCATATTTTGCTTTGTTATTCGAACAATTGGGTCAAATTTCATACAATACTCCTGTACGAATGTTATTTTGCAAAGTTATTAGTACTCCTCCACTAATTCCATTCACAATACTTAACCCATTGAAATATAGTACACACTGATCATATTTGACTTAAAATACTTCTTTAATACAAGAATGATTAGCCATAAAATCAATTATGGTTTCACCTTTAATCACTTTTAAAATTTCAAATTGAAGTGAAAATTTAGTCTTATCGATTTACCCACACAGTTATGTATTGTAGGCTTAGATAACAAAAAGTTCAATATATTGTTCTTTGAGAATACAATTACTTCATGAGGCCTTAAATAATGTTTTAACTTACAACAAGAATAATACAAGCATATACGTAAAATTTGTTGATATCACTATATCGAGTTTTAACATCTCTTAAACTCAAGTAGTACACGACACATTCTACTCCATTTGTATCTTCTTGAGCCACATGCTTGCTATTGATTCTTTCCAAGCTGATACATATAACTATAAAGAAGAGAGAAAATTGCATAGATGATTTTATATTGATTTAGATCACAAGGATCCTATCCAATTGTTAATCTTAAATGAGAATTAGCAATTCACTATCACAAAACCAACAAACCGTTACAATCACAAAGAAATAAACAAGTTTAAGGTTTATAACATTCTCTTGTTACCCCCAAGAGATGAAACTCACTTCCCTTGAAAGCCACAAGGGATGAATACCTCTTTCGAATGTTTTGCGAAGGATGACCTCCTCCTTTGAATCTTCACAAAGGATGTCATACTTTAACTCAACAACAACAACAACACTAAATCACAACTCCCGTGAAAGTTCTTGCTCTATGCCAACACCAAGTTCTCAAAGCCACAACACAAGGGTTACACAAACCCTAGAACACACTTGTCACAATACACAGCAAAATAGATAAGATTTTTGAAATTCATGTATTTCGTATTTTAGAAAGAGAGTCCCAATCCAATATATAGATATCTCACTCAAGGATACACCTCAAATTGCTCACAACACTTCTATTTCAAGCCCTAATAAGTCTAATAACAGATCTGTAACTGCCCAAAATAGTTTACACTTAATGTTTCAAAATCTCCCTACTCAAAACCCTCTTTTTACACAAAAACACTTCAAAATTTCAACTATGAACCACCTTTTTGCTACATGACAGATTTTCACTCACAAAACACTTCTAAAAAGTCTCAAATTACCTCATGATAGCTCCTAGACAGTTGCTTTCTCACCTCAACCTCTCTTTCTCAAACTCACCCAT
Source organism: Vigna angularis (assembly GCF_016808095.1). Classification (NCBI taxonomy): domain Eukaryota; kingdom Viridiplantae; phylum Streptophyta; class Magnoliopsida; order Fabales; family Fabaceae; genus Vigna; species Vigna angularis. The sequence continues at coordinate 29,085,478 of NC_068971.1, read as the reverse complement.
CAAAACCTCTCTTTTTAGCCTTAAAACTCAAGAATTTGACCACCACTCATCCTAAACACTTGAATCCAGTTTCAAACACTAAAACAACTTTATCACACACAATCATGACATCATTAATCATCAAAATCACGCCATTTCAAATGTGCACACATCACACTATCATTTATCATCATTTAAACATACACATTACTCAAACTATTATTACCATTACATCTAATTTATTTTATCATAAATAGAGATACTAAATTCAAACCACAAATACAATTCTAAGACAAGTTCTAGCTTCCCTTACCTTACACCGACGATACAAAGTTCTAAGAACACCCTGATTACTTCTCGCACAAGGAATTTCTAGAAACACCTACGAATCACCAAATTGAAAAAGAAATGAGTCTTTAGGATCTTAGATTGACAAGGAAACTCAGAGAAAAGGCCAAAGTACACATGCAAATGGAAGCTTCCATGCATGAACTCAATTAAAGAGCGAAGAGAAAAAAATGAGCTGAAACTTACTTGCTCTATTATAGAAACCAATCGGATAAGAATGTAGACCTCGTTGCCGTAGTCGATTAGATACCTCTTTATTGTCAAAGAGATGACTTAGGAGTTAGAACTCTTATAAAGAAGGTAGAGAACTTTAGAAAAATGTTTTTTAGAGAGAAGATACGTTTTAAAATAATGAAACTCGTTTATAACAAAATTATTTACAAATAAATCATTTAATATTAAAATAACCAAGTCTTACTATATTTAAACTAGTATCACTTCTAAAATACCATTTTCTGGAGTTTTACATTAATTAACAATTTAACATTGAAATAATTTATTTAAATAGTTTAAATATATTATTTGGCTATACTTAAGAAAAATATTTGACTGCATATATTAATGATATTATAAAATTTAACATATAATATATAATTATGTAAAACAATATTATTAAATAATGCTACATTCAATATTAACATGCAATTACTAATTTTTTTTAAGATAATACGTGCTCAAATCAGTGAACACAGCTTTCTGAAAGAAATTAACTGAGAAATTGATTATTGAAGTTATTGATATAAATATTTTAAAGGCAATTTTTAGGACAAAGCAGTATTAAACGATATCATAAAAACTTAACTACTTATCAATATTAAAGAGAATTAAATGTTACACTCAACTTTCTTTTCAAAGTAATAAAATCTATTCAAAATTTTATTATAGTAAATGGAATGTAATTACACCACTTACATGATGATAAATTGTATTCTGTAATAAGATGTAAGAAATCCTAAATATAAAAGGAAAAACATTGTTTAATGGGAATAAATATGAAAATAAGTATTTATTCATAAATTTTAACAGAAATTGGTTGAAAACGGATATGATAATATTCATCTCATCTCATACTCTATAATTTATATAAATATAATTATTTAAATTAAAATATTCTCAGATATAAGTAAATTATTTAAGCACAATATATTTGAAGAATGATTTAAATACATTACTAATGCTACTTTAGTTAACTTAAAAGGTAGTCTTCGAGTAATATATTTGTTAAGATACCAATAAATATTCTTAATTCAATTTGAATCACATGTTTTAATACGATGATTAAATTTATACGTAGTTTTAATTATTATTATTATATTACTACTTATGCTTGTTCGTTAGACATATTTAAAAGTAAATATTAATTGTATATATTGATATCATTTTAAAATTATTCTATATATTAATAATCAAATATTTATATTCATTTTAATCTTCTTATACATTAAATGTAACATCCCAATTATATAATAATCAATATTATATAATAAGGACGTTAACATTCAAATATAGAGAACAGTCAGAGTATGACGTGTAATTAAATGTGGTATTACAGTCATCCAGAAATAAAAGAAACTGAAAATTTAAACTTAAACAGTTGAAAGGATTAAACACTACAAGTGTTTAATCAAGAAATTCTAAGAAGATTACTCCTGCAATATCAACAACCTCCAGCTATTGCTCCAAGGGAAACTCCACGACAACATCTGCTCCCATCCAAGTGGATGATCATCGCCAACGAAACATACCCAAACAGCACATAACAAAACAATGCAAGGGTGAGCTAGATATAAAAACATGTTATACAGATAGAACAGTTAAATTCAATGTTATCATACTTAGATTCGTATAAAAGAACAATTAGAGCATATTCATTAAACCATAATTCCATCCACTCATACAACATGCAAAAGTCATCCAAACATGGTAAATTGACATCTACAATACTTGTTACTTTATACCCCGACTTGTTACATTATAGACAGACTCGTTACTTCATAGACAGACTCGTTACTTCATAGACAGACTCGTTACTTCATAGACAGACTCGTTACTTCATAGACAGACTCGTCCGGACTAGAATGAATTCTGTGTAGCTTCGATGTTCGTGCACCCGGGTGATGTAGTAACTGGAACTCTCATCAGCTGCCACCCGAGGTTAGTCCTATCTGTCCAGATACCCTAGGACTAGGACCTCCTGCCGTTCCCACACATGACGTACCCCCTCTACGTGAGGACGAGTACTCACGGAACATCAGGATGAACAACCGGCTAAGCTTCCCACATTCATTCTTTACACCAACTGATCCCACCGAGAGATCTAAATTTCCGATTCAATCCGACCATTTTAAATCTCATGATATTTCTTTTGGATCAACAATGTACATCATAAACCACTTATATTCATACCCTTTCAACCAATCTTGATTACATGAACATGCATTCATAAATTGCAACCGAAATATTTAAATAACATAACTTACTATTACTTTGAATCTTAACCCCAATTATGAAAAATCAAATACCACCATATTATCCCAACAATTCCAACATATCTCATACATTCACATAATTCATGTCATAGATAATATTCCAAACATTGGTACACATAATTCAATCCGAAAGCAAAGGAACTTAAAATTCAACATATTTGTAAAATACTATTTGGACGAGTACTATTCACTGGACACTAATGGACGAACGCTCACAGATGAAACCAAGGACGAACGCTAAGAATTGAACTAAGGACGAACGCTCACTCACACTCGCTCAAAGGCCGAACGCTCAACACTGAATTTAAGGCCGAACGCTTGGTCGAGCCATTTGGACGAACGTTCACAAGTTGAAGTCATGGACGAACGCTCACTTGCTAGCTGAAGCACGGACACTCATAATCTACAACTTGGACGAACGCGCGACGAGCCTTTGCGGACGAACGCTCACACGTACAGAACGAATCACTCAATGTCGAACACTTGGATTTAAGGACGGACGCGCATAGCGAATGGGACGAACGTCCCCTTTTCACTTCACCAACTTTGAACGAGCGTCCACAAATGAACGCTCTCCAACGACTACCGAACAATTTGGACGAACGTCCAAATTCACCTTGACGAACGTTCAACCATTTTGGACGAACGTTAGCTATTTAGGACGAACGTCCAATTTGAAATCAAATTGGACGAACGGTGTTTCTGCAGAAATTCTGCAGGTTTTCCAGAAAACCCAGAAACGAAACCAGAACCCAAATATTCATCCCATTCTTCCCAGATTTGCATCAAATACAACATACATCATCAACTAAACAAAAGATCTAGCTCCCCTTACCTCTTGAAGACTTCCTTTGCTAAATCTTTAAATCTATCTTCTCCAAGATTTCCAGTGCCAAGGTTTCTTTCCCACTCCAGCAACTCTGAACTTCACCTCCTTCACCAACCTTGCAGCAAGGGTTTCCTTCCTTATTTCAGAACCTAGCATCCCCTTATATCTTCCACGTTTGCAGCCTGCTGAATGATGCCAAACATGAGGGAAATCACGGACTTCTTTACTCTCCAAAACCAATTCCCGTGACTCCCTTAATTGCTTCCCACACCCCTTCAACAGCTGCCTCCCCGTGAAGCCATTCCCTACCACACCACTCATCACAGGAAGCCCCCACCACATCAATTACCAACATATCCTTGTCCATACACCACCCCCAAATTATTTAGGTCCTTACATTAAACAGCATTTAATTTTATATTATAAATTAAAAAAGTCAAAATTTTAAGTTCACACTTTTCCCATTTTCTGAAATAAATATATCAAAATTCTCTTTTTGACCAGTAACTTATGAAAGATTTTCTCATTAAATCTCAAATAAAATAAATGTTTATACGGAATTATACACAACAATAAAATAGTATTATTATCATATTAAATATTTTTGAGTCGTTAAAGAAGATTAAAACTATCAGAAAAAACATTGGTCCATGACATTTGATTCAATGCTTTAAATAACCAAGATATTGTGTTCACATTTTTGTGAATTGAAAAGGAAAAAAATAAAATAAAGATGAATAATGAAGTGGGAGAAGTTAGTGATAATGAAAATTGATTCATTGTATTGGTTTGAAAAAATGAGATTAATTTGGAATAATTTAACTCCTTGACCTAATTGAAGGTTTTGTAACAGCTAGGTGTTAACAGCTGTGAAACTGAAACGTCCCCATAATTAGGACTGTGAGAGAAAGAGATAGACATAGAAGTGTCTCTTTCTATTGAGAAATGGTCAGCGCTGTTGTCAGGTCACTCAAGAGTTCCAATAAGTGCATGCTTAGATGCAACCCTCTCCCTGTTTCTTATCCTCCCTCATGAGAGTAAGAGGGTAAAAATAGTTATTTGGAAATAAAATTTGATGGAGAGATAAGTATTTATTATCGATCGGAATATTTTAATATTTACTTGTAATTTTTATTACTTATAAATTTAATTAAAATTAAAATTAATTTATACTTTATTAAAATTAAATTTTAATTTAATTTATATTATATATTTTTTAATTTTTTTAAAAATATTTATTAATACATTTTTTTTTCAACTATTTGTAAATATTCTCCAATATTCATAGATATATTTTTTAATTAAGTATTACACACCTATGAAGTTCTTTAATACAGGTCAAATAATATGTAAAACACTGTTCCGTGTTCAATTCAATCCGTTTTCATATTTATTATGCATCATTATATATATATATATATCAAACTTCCAATTTCACGTTTCAAAACTATTATATTATATTCCCTCTAAACCAAACTGCAAACTCAACAGGCATTTAGAGAAGGAAACGGAAAACTTGAATCCAAAATCACCACTCACTCACTGGAGAAGTTTTGCTTATCTGCTCTCTCTTTCTTTCTCTCTTATTCCAAAAATCTGTTCACTCTTACGACAACACTTAACCCTGTTATCTAAATTGGTTGGTGTTGGTGGTTTTTTTTTATGTTTGTTTGTTATTGTTTTGTCTGAACTTGAGCACATACTTGAAAAGAGAAAACACAGCATAGGCGTTGTACCAAACTCTCTCCTTTGCCAAAATTAGTTTTTTATCCTAAGGACTAGCTTGAACTAGGGGAGGGTGTTGATTCATGAGGGTGGCATTCATTTTCCTTTGATATCTCAGCAAAATTGAAAATTTAAAGGTTGGTCTTTTCCGAGACATTCCTTGATGGATCTGGAGTCTGTGATCTACAAAAACTCTTTTAAGGTATGGCATGTTAGAGTTTCCTGATCAGTATTATGTGTGAAAGAAAAGAAAAAAAAAACTTGTTTTTGACGTACCACTCATGACACCTTGCAGGATGGATCATGGAAGACAGTGTTAACATTGGCTTATCAGAGCTTAGGAGTTGTGTATGGCGATTTAAGTACATCCCCACTTTATGTTTACAAAAGCACTTTTGCTGAGGACATTCAGCATTCAGAGACCAATGAAGAGATATATGGAGTGTTGTCTTTTGTGTTCTGGACTCTCACACTGGTTCCACTCCTCAAGTATGTCTTCATTGTGCTCAGAGCAGATGACAATGGAGAAGGAGGGACTTTTGCTCTGTACTCTCTTCTATGCAGGCATGCTCAGGTGGGGTTGTTGCCTAATGTTCAGCTTGCAGACGAAGAACTAACTGAGTACACCAAGGATGGAACAGTGCCAATTGATAAGAAGAATGTTGGGTTGGGGTTGAAATCGGTGTTCGAGAAACACAAGGTTCTGCAGAGGGTGCTGCTTGTTCTGGCTCTGATAGGGACTTGCATGGTTATTGGGGATGGCGTGCTTACACCTGCTATTTCTGGTACTGGGATTTCCAACGTTATCTGTGTTTTCGTCATGGCCAAGGTTTTAAACTGCTCTCGTGGTTTCTTCGCAATCTTTCACAGAGCTGGAAATTGTGGACAAATGCAATCCGCAATTCGGCAGATCCGAGAAACCATGTTGCAGCTAAAATCATGGTTTTGGACAGAGATGGTGGTTCTTGATGACTGAATTATCTGGTTTTTTGTTATTATGCAGTTTTCTCTGCCGTGTCAGGGTTGGAGCTTTCTATGTCTAAAGAACAGCATAGATGTAAGTTCCTTTCTAAATACAAGTAATTGGTTGATTTAATCTCCTTTTAGTATGTTTTGTTCGAGATCAATTTTAAGTCTAGTTTGCGGCTAGCCTCTAATGAACACGAAAGAGCAGTAAGCAACATGTCATGAATTTAATTGAAAAAATATATTTTAATCTTAATAAGCTGCAAGATGGTTTGAAGTTTCGTTTCATATACTGTATATTACAGTTGGATACACGTACATAACTATACTATTGGAATTGGATTAATGGATTAAGAATTCAATTTTGATTAGTAAATTGCAAAATGCTTGGCATCTGGAACTATTCTCTGGAATATTTTCTAAAGAATTGTGTACATTTAGAATAGTTCTAATGGTTGCATCATACAATACTGCTATTGATTTGGGGGAAGTTGCTCTCTGAATGGCATATATGCTGAATAGATATTGATCCTGAAATTATTGTTGTTAGCTATCACAATATATTTTTGTTTAATTTTTTCTATACAACCTATTTGAAATTCTAAATGACTTCCCTTTTTATGCTAACTATATCAAAGCGTTCGAGTTAGTGGACAAAAAGGGAGAACCAAATGCCTCCAAGTGCATGCATTATTGTGGGTCCCCATAAATATGTAATCAGGGCCAACTTCCTTGTTTTGATCGAAGTCAAATCAATGTCATGCTAAAATTTATATTAAAATAAACAATCCCTGCTAACTTGATAATATTGAATATATGATAAAGTTTGTGGGTTGTGGCTGATAGAATATCAAGCACAGAAGAATTGAAAACAGTAATTTCTTTATTAATTAATTTTCATTAGAATATGATGAGCATAGGAAATTACTAAAAGAAGTTGTTACGATAGGAGCAGGGTGGCATGGATAAGGTTTTTGAATAAACCATTATGGATCAATCTGGAACAGTAAAGTGATTATCTGATTGGATGACAAAATTAGGTAAGGACACTAGTAAATTTGTCATATACTGTTCCACTATGAATAATTAATGATGATCCAGGTACTCTTCAACTTAATTGAAACTTAATCACTGCAGTGCTTTAAACACTAAAATGTGGTCCTTTCTCTATTAAAATTAGGCTTTTGATGCAGCTTCGTTTGCTGGACTTCTATTTGTTCTTCTAAGGTCATTTGTGATTCCCGTTAAGTATTTATCATCTTTAATAATGACCTCTCACCTTGAGCTGCTTAATTTCAATTGGATGACTTATGGTCAGTTGCATATAGATTTGATTCCATCCCATTATTCAACCTTTTTCCAGATGCATTCAAAGTATACTACTGTAGTCTATACTTTGTTTTGCTGCATTGGTAACTTTTCAGCACACAGAAATCAGAATAAGTTGACTATGTCAATTGATGTTTGCTCCACTTCTTCAGTTTCTGAAAATTCTGATTCCAATACAAATGTAACTAGGCACTGGTCTTTTACCTTTTACATTAGAACCTTACTGAATGTCTAAATCATGTGGGCCCTCAATTGAAATAATATTTGACTCCTTATAATCCTATAGTGTCTTTAGGTCTATATTCAAACATTTCTATTATCATCTGTACATTTTCTTTCCCTTTGGAAATACAACGAGGGAAACAATATTAAAGAGGGGATATTTTAAGATATTATAAGACTGGTTAATGATAACCACTTGTTTCATAAATTAATCACTTGAGTAGTTTTAAGTATAGCACTATTGTATCAGCACCTTGAGAAGTTGACTGAACTGAAAGTAGTTATCCTAGCAAACAAAGAGGTCCACATATCAGGGTAATGTATTATTATTATTACAGCATGAACTGGATATATTTTCCCTAAAAGCCACAGTTAAATATGTGACTTACTATTTGTGTATATTTATTAAACAATTCGGAGTCCTAAAATATCTCTCATTGCAAGAGGTTTCTATTTCCTAACCAGAATGTACATGTTTAAGTCAATCTTAGAGCTTCTAATGTTTGTTGGTTGTTTTTAGGTAGGACAATCTACTGTTAGACTTAGAACTCAATTTCTTAGCATATATCTATACATTATTCTGCATTTCTGAAATATAATTGCTTGTGCAGATGTTGAAGTACCAATTGCTTGTGTGATACTGATATTTTTGTTTGCACTTCAACATTATGGAACACATCGCGTGGGGTTTCTATTTGCTCCTGTTGTGTTGACCTGGCTACTATGCATTAGCTGTATCGGTATGTATAATATCTTACATTGGAATCCTCATGTTTATGAGGCTCTCTCTCCCTACTACATGTTCAAATTTCTGAAGAAGACTCAAAGAGGAGGTTGGATGTCCTTAGGGGGAATTCTACTATGTATAACAGGTAAATATAGTAATTGTACTTCACAACTGCTACATGCTTGACATATGTTTTAACTTCCTCTGACGTTGTCCCTCTTATGTTTCAGGTTCTGAAGCCATGTTTGCTGATCTAGGGCACTTTTCACAGTTGTCGATTAAGGTGCACAATTGGTAGCATCATTTTTAAATTATGAGAGAATGTTTGTAGGGAAATGATGTTTGTCTAATAGAAAATATGTTGGTAGCATCATTTTCAAATTGAAACTAAACTCATGATTTACATTCCTAATTTTGATTTGAAAGCAATGCATCATTTTTCGTGCTAAAATTTGGAATCAATGATTTAAATACATCATTGTTTTTCTATTGTTCATGAATGTGAAGCTTTGGGGGATGTTTCTTGATTAGAAGCTGCAGGGAAATAATCAACTGCATTAACTGAAAACCACTTACCTGCAGATTGCTTTTACTTTTCTGGTATATCCTTCTCTAATTCTGGCATATATGGGACAAGCTGCATATCTTTCCAAGCATCATACTATTGAGAGTGATTACCGAATTGGGTTCTACGTATCTGTACCTGGTAAGATCTGAGTTTCTCACAATGGGGACATTGTTAAAGAATGATTAATCTTTGGCTTACTCTTCCTTTTGAAATTGTTTTAGAGAAAATTAGATGGCCTGTTCTTGCAATAGCCATACTTCAAGCTGTGGTTGGAAGTCAAGCTATCATCACAGGTACTTTCTCAATAATCAAACAATGTTCTGCAATGGGATGCTTCCCCAAAGTCAAGATCATTCATACATCATCAAAGGTACACGGCCAGATTTATATCCCAGAGATCAACTGGTGTTTGATGCTACTTTGCCTTGCTATTACTGTTGGTTTTAGAGATACAAAACGCATGGGAAACGCATCAGGTACTCTTTCTCCTGATGCACACGCAAATTTATTTGTACTGAATGTTTGAAACATCTCTGTCACTTTGATTTTTGTTTCTCTAAACTAATTTTCTTTTCTCTTTACTCCCTTTCCCCTTTTGGTAATTAAATTTTCAATCTTTTACTTACTTCTTGATGGAAAGAATCAGTATGATGTACTTTGCCGTAAAAACAACAGATTAATGCAAAAGACCCAATATAGGATTAGTTCGGTCCATTTGCATTTTTCAATAGTTTCTAGATTATATCTTATGGTGTTATTCTGATGTTTGAAAAAAAAAAAAAGATCAGTACATTAAGATTGTAGAAATCTTGATGATGGTTTTTAATGGCTTATAGCATGTCTAATGAATTTTTATACTGTTTGGATGAACAGGCTTGGCTGTCATAACTGTGATGCTGGTCACCACTTGCTTAATGTCTCTAGTTATTGTTTTATGCTGGCACAAGAGTATTTTCCTAGCCATTTGCTTCATATTCTTCTTTGGGTCCATCGAAGCACTATACTTCTCTGCATCCCTGATCAAGTTCCTTGAAGGAGCATGGGTGCCCATTGCCCTCTCGCTCATATTTCTTATCGTGATGTATGTGTGGCACTTTGGCACACTTAAAAAGTACGAGTTTGATGTTCAGAATAAGGTGTCCATCAACTGGCTCCTTGGTTTAGGC